>NC_090925.1:1067649086-1068884711 GCF_040938575.1 Ambystoma mexicanum
AAGTTATCAACTGCGAGTCCGGGTATGACTGGAGTTGACTAAAGCTGATCTGAGGGACAGTCCGTGGTCTGTACTTCCAAGAGTCCAATAGAGACCAAACAAAGTACCAAAAAAGGGAAAAGCCAAGGAATCTGTAATACGTAGTCCGTGGTCAAAAACAGTAGTTCGGGGCAACAAGAACGAAGAGGAGGCTCCAAAACAGCATAAACAAACAGTTGAGAAGCATCGTGTACCATTCTGTAGCTCCTTAAATACCTGGAGACATGTCACGTGATTACTAAGGACGCGTTACGCGTCACATGACCATTGTGTTGGTCGGAGGAGACTTGAGCGTTGCTGGATCCAATGAGAATGCGGTGGTCCAAAGAGGCATGGCCGTTACCACGGCAACCCGCGATGCCGTTCCATGATAAGTTAATGGATCTGTCTGTTGTTGGGGAGTACAAGCGGTGGATGCCATAACACGTGAAGGTCCGGGTATTGTGCAGGTTTGATGCCCCTAGTGTTTGTTTGCCAGAGGTGGCCCGATTGTGCATTGAGGAAGGACATACGCCAGGGGAGCTGCCACTTGAGATAAAGGCGATGTCCCCTTAACTGACGTTTTCTCCGATGTCCTTCCCAACTCCTCCCACCAGCGGAAGATCTAATCTCAAGGCGGGAATGGAGAGTGGTCTAATGTGCAAACTAGTACCCGGTCTGGGACATGGTCGGGAAGGAGCACAAGGCTGGGTGAATGAACGTGTTGTAGGCATGACAGAATCCCCCCCCAAAGGCCCACGACCCAAGGGCAGGACGGATTGTCACGATGATACTGGGAGACCAAACGGGGGGCATGGACATTCGTAGCCAACTCCCACGACCTCTCCTCGGGGCCAAAACCCAACCAGTCCACCAGGTAATAAAAACAACCCCTAGAAATACCGGAACCCAGTATGGCACTAACCTCATATTCTTCAACCCCGCCCACCGAAACCGGAGAAGGGGGAGATAACATTCTAGAAGCAGGGAGACACGGTTTTAACAGAGAGGTATGGAACACAGGGTGGATGCACCAAGAAGAGGGTACAGCCAACTTAATAGCCATTGGATTTACAATCTTCAAGACCGTGTAAGGACCCACAAACCGAGGCAAAAGTTTACGTGATCCTGAAAGATGCAAGTGCCTAGTGGAGAGCCACACTCTGTCACCTGGGGTATAGGAGGGCACTGGGGCACGTTTCTTATTGGCCGCCAATCTCATAGACTCCTGCGCCTCAAGGAGATGGGTCATGGTTTGGGAATGTTGCAGGGACAAATTGCGGGCACAGGCAGTAGCAGCTTAGACAAAAAGAGAGGTGAGGTCAGGGATAGGCAGAGTACGGGGATGTTGACCATACATAGCGAAGAAAGGAGAGGTACCCAAGGAAGAGTGTGGGCCTTGTTGTAGGCAAATTCCGCCAAAGGCAGTAACTGGTGCCAAGATTGCTGGTGCTGTAGGGTGAGACAACGTAAGTATTGCTCCATGGCCTGATTCACTCTCTCCGTTTGTCCGTCCGTCCGTTTCAGGATGGTAAGATGAGGAGAAATGGACGTCAATACCAATGAGGCTAGTAAGGGCTTACCAAAATTTAGACGTGAACTGTGTGCCACAATCTGATATGAGGACTGTGGGCAGACCAAAGAAACAAAATACTTCCTTAAAGAACATGTCAGCTGATTTGGGGGCTGTAGGAAGACCAGAACATGGAACAAAACGGGGCATTTTGGTAAACGAGTCCACCACTACCCACACCGTATCCCACCCTTTGATCTTAAGTAGGTCCTTGACAAAGTCCATGGTAAGGGTATGCCACGGACGGGGTGGTACTGGAAGTGGATGTAGTAGCCCAAGGGGGCGTCCTTTTCTAGCCTTACACTGGGTGCAGACAGAGCAAGTGTTAACATAAGCATCTACATCTTTTCTCATAGTGGGCCACCAACACCATCTCTGTAATAGTCCCAGGGTACGTCTCTGGCCCAGATGGCCATTGAAGGGGGCTTCTTGAGACCATTCCAGAGCCATATTGCATGCATCCGGTGTAGGTAAGAACAACTTTTCTTGATAATACGTAAGACCTTCAAGTAGGGTTAAACCCCAGTCATTCAACTGGTCAGGATTAGATGATACCCATTGTCGAATAGAGGTCAAGAGTTCAGGAGCTGGGGTACAGACACATACTACATGTGTTTTCTCAAGCACCGTGTCCGGGAAACACGGGAGTGGGACGCTTCCAGGAGATCAGGAGAGGGCATCAGCTTTCTGGTGCGTGGTGCCTGGCCTATGTTTGATGACATAGTCGTAGGCCGCAAAAAATAGATGCCATCAGGCCTGTCTACTGTTTACACCCTTCATGGAGGCAAGATCCTGTAGATTCCTGTGGTCGGTGAAAACAACGACCTGATGAGCGGCTCCAAGAAGATGATGCCTCCCGATACAGAAAGCTTCCTTGATGGCTAGGAGTTCTTTCTCCATAACTGTGTAATGCAGCTCAGAGGTGTTAAATTTGAGGGATAGAACGGCCCCTATAGCAAAGGAGGAGACATCAGCCTCCACTATGAATGGCTGCTCTAGTTTTGGAAGCTGAAGAATGTGGCTGAGGTAAAGGCGGTTTTTAGTCTGTCAAATGCTTCTTGGTGTATATTGGTCCAGAGAAAGGGTACCCGTGGACTAGGAAGAGCTGTAAGAGGGGCCGTAATGTCAGAAAACACAGAAATAAACCGCCTATAAAAATTGGCGAAGCCAAGAAAGGACTGTAGGGCTTTGGCAGATTTGGGCACCGGCCAGTCTAAACCCGCACGGATCTTGGAATCATTCATTGATATCCCACCTGGAGATATGTGAAAACCCAAAAAATCCACTTCCTGGACATGAAACAAGCACTCCTCTGATTTAGCATAAAGTGAATGTGAACGAAGACGCGAAAGGACCTCTCTTACATGTCCCACGGGTTCTTGCATGGATGCTGAGAAGATCAAAATGTAATCTAAGTAAATGACCACAAATGTATCAAGGATATCACTGAATATGTCATCCATAAAACGTTGGAACGTGGCGGGCGCATTGCATAAACCGAAGGGCATGACGGTGTATTTGTTCAGCCCGTAACATGTACAGAAAGCCGTCTTCCACTCATTTCCCTTGCGTATCCGAATCAAATTGTATGCTCTCCTGAGGTCTAGCTTGGTGTGCACCGATGCGTGGATTAATCGGTCTAACAGTGGGCCTATCAGGGGAATCGGATATCAGTTTTTTATGGTGATGACATTCAAGCACCGATAATCAATGCATGGATGTAGGTCTCCCTCTTGTTTTGGGACAAAAAAGATAGAACTTGAGGCAGGGGAGATAGAATGATGTATGTGGCCCAATTTCAATGCGCTTTGCATATACTCTTTCAATATCCGTTCTTCCGAGGTTGTTAAGGAGTAAATTCTCCCCTTTGGTATCTCTGCATCAGGAACCAGGTCGATGGGGCAGTCATAGGATCTATGAGGGGGTAAGGTCGCTGCACAAGCTTTATCAAAGACATCATGGTATTCGGTATATTCTGCAGGAATCCCAGAAACCAAAGAACCCACTATGTGTTGTTGAGTATCTACGTCCATGGGAGGAACCTCATACAGGGTGAGTTGTGCTACCGCACCCAATAACTGAGAAGGCGAAGCCTCATTCCCCAGGGGAGTGAGACACATGGATTGACAATATGTTGATTCAAAAAACAAATTGCCAGAAACCCAATCAATCACAGGATTATGAAGCCTATGCCAAGGGATTCCTAAAATGATGCCAGATTGTAGTGTGGCTATCAGATCGAAGTTTACTAGCTCTCTATGGTTCTCTTGAAGTGTCAGACATAAGGTAGCAGTCTATTGGCGAATAGAACCTGATATTAAGGCCGTGCCATCCACTGCTTGCACTGGTTCTGGTCGGGCTTTAGGTTGTAAAGGGAGATTCGAGGAAATGGCTAATTCGTTATCTATGTAGTTCCCTGTAGCACCCGAGTCAACAACAATCTGCACGGTGTGAAACATGTCAGGGGTAAGACAGGACAGCCTGAACCATAATGGGTTTGTTTGATAGAACCGTAGGCATAGTCATGGTGGGGGACTGGTTTGAGCTCGCCTGTGCCCACATGGTTAAGGGCGAGCTTTCCGAAAACTTGGAGGCTGGAGTCAGGGGTGTCTAGGACATTCCCTGACATAATGGCTATTAAGGCCACAGGTGTTCTCTTTCCTTCTATGTTCTCTCTCTCTCTGCAGATGTAATAGGACTGCAAACCCCCCCTATCTGCATCGGTTCTACTTGAGACTCGGGTACAACCAACCTGCTTGAAGAAAAACTTGCCTCTGTTTTTCTTTCAGCATGTCTGGCGTCCACTTGGAGGGCCAGAACGACAAGGTCTTGATATTGGGAGGGTAGTGATGGTACCACCGCCAAAGCATCCTTCATAGCATCACTCAAACCTTTGTAAAATACAACCTCTTTCTTATTTTCAGGCCAGGAGGTCTCCACAGCCAATTGATTGTATCTGATGATGTAATCAATGAGTGACCTTTTCCCCTGTGTTAGGTTTAGTAAATCCAGATTGCGTGACTGCGCTTTGTGTCTTCTTCTAACAATGGATTAGCCCAGGTAGCGGCTATTCCGCTCAAATGTGACAAGGTGAAGGCTGCTTTGGTTGTTGAGTCAGGAAAGTATTGAGGTCTACACAAAAAGTGGAGTTTACATTGATTAAGGAATGTTCGGAACTTGTGGGGAACTCCATGGAACTTCTCAGGGGCAGCCAATGGGAATGGGGCAGGGACAATGACTTGAGTAGGTGCAGGTGGTGGAGTTTGGGAACTGCTGGGCATAGATTCAGGATCCCCGAATTCAGGATCAGCGGGCAAGACATGGCGTTCACTCTGAATGGTATCAAGGTGTTGGTGAATTGCCGCCGTGGCGGCAGCCATAGCTGCCTGCAGAACCGAAATGGCTTGGACTAGAGCAGTCGCTGGGTCTGAACCAGAGGGATCCATGTTCTGGGCGACAAAAAGGCTTCTCAATCTGTCAAAACTTGATGGTCGTGAGTAACAAGAATACCTCTGTCCCTAAGCAACCAAGAGCAAGAAAGTTG
This sequence comes from Ambystoma mexicanum, assembly GCF_040938575.1. Taxonomy (NCBI): domain Eukaryota; kingdom Metazoa; phylum Chordata; class Amphibia; order Caudata; family Ambystomatidae; genus Ambystoma; species Ambystoma mexicanum. The sequence continues at coordinate 1,067,654,222 of NC_090925.1, forward strand.
TCACTTGCTGTTCGAGGATTAGGGCCACAGGCGGAGAAACAGGATACTCGCGTGGTCCAGATGACTGCTGGAAGGGAAAAGGAACAGGTAAGATCAGGAACACACAAGGCAGAACTATTCAGTATTAAACAAAGGAAAATGACACCTACCAAGAACCACTGGATGGAAAGCCTAAACGATAGGGAAATGCCTGTTCCCTCAGTGGGCTGAGATCAGGGAGGCCAGAGGAGGAAAAACGGAAGGCCACACTGGAATCCACCTGAGTAGGATGCTCCTGGAGAATAAAAGCTGGAGCACCAAGTTATCAACAGTGAGTCCGGGTATGACTGGAGTTGACTAAATCTGATCCAAGGGCCGGTCCATGGTCTGTAATTCCAAGAGTCCAATAGAGACCAAACAAAGTACCAAAAAAGGGAAAGGCTGAGGAATCCATAATACATAGTCTATGGTCAAAAACAGTAGTTCCAGGCAACAAGAATGAAGAGGAGGCTCCAAAATGGCATAAACAAACATTTGAGAAGCGTTGTGTAGCATTCTGGATCTCCTTAAATACCTGGCGACATGTCATATGATTACTAAGGACGCGTTATGCATCACGTGACCATTGTGTTGGTCGATGGAGGCTTGAGCGTTGCTGGATCCAATGACAATGTGGTGGTCCAAAGAGGTGTGGCCGTTACCGCAGCAAACCGTGATGCCGTGCCATGATAAGCTAATGGATCTGTCTGTTGTTGGGGAGTACGAGCGGCGGAAGCCATAACATGTGGTCCTGTGAAGGTCCGGTATTGTGCAGGTTTGATGCCCCTAGTGGTTGTTTGCCAGAGGTGGCCCGATTGTGCATTGAGGACATACGTCAGGGGAGCCGCCATTTGAGATAAAGGCGATGACCCCTTACCTGACATTTTCTCCCATGGCCTCCCCAAAGCCATAACACGTGGTCCGGTGAAGGTCTGAGTATTGTAGAGGTTTGATGCCCCTAGTGTTTGTTTGCCAGAGGTGGCCCGATTGTGCATTGAGGACATACGCCAGGGGATCTGCCACTTGAGATGAAGGCGATGTCCCCTTACCTGACGTTTTCTCTGATGTCCTTCCCAACTCCTCCCACCAGCGGAAGATCTAATCTCCGGGGAGGGGGGGGGTGTAGACTGAACTAACGTGAGAACTAGTACCCGGTCTGGGACATGGTCGGGAAGGAGCACAAGACTGGGTGAATGAACGTGTTGTAGGCATGACACTAGTTTAGGGTTGGCATGTCGATTTAAGATTGATGTCTTTGCAGGGGTAATAGATCCACATCTCAGAGGAGAGGTTAAGTATTCCTACACAATCATGGGAAGAAGCCCTTCCATGTTTACCAAGGTCATAAGCTTGCTCAAAGGGTGTGTTTGAGAGGGCAATGTTCCCAGAGCAGAGAAAGAAAACATCAAAAGGGGGACCCGGGGTTCTGGGGAGGAGAAGGAAGTTAAACACGATTCACCCTCCTTTGAGTCTGAAAAAAAGGCCATGGCCCTCCAGCTATACCATGCCCAGATAAAATACCCCTTTCTAAATAAAATGTTTTTACAAGTGGGTTCAGTGGAGGAGGGCTGTGAAAGAGGATAACCTTTTTTTCTTCTGAAGGAATGAATATTTGGAGGGGAAAGGTCACCTCAAAAGGCAAAATAAAACTACTATTGGTGATTCTGGAAAGTCATACAAACATGGTATTTGGAAAAGCTCAGTCCCATCTGATGAAATATCACACAGACACTTGGGAAACTTAAACATTATTTAAAAGAATGTTTTTTTCTGGTTTGGGATGGAGGACGATATTAAAAGTATGTATGATTGCCAGACATTCAGTGCACCCATACTATCTGCATGCTCCTCTAATGAAGGGCTAGAAACAAGCCAATCATTTTCTTATGAGTCAATCCAACACAATCTGAATGTTGAAGAATATAGCAACCCTCCCAACTAGAGGGATCATTAGATAGGGGTAACCTTTCAGGCTTTGATTACACAGACCATACTTCCCATCAGGAAATCTGTAGAACACAATGATTATCATCATTTTTGTCCTAATGACTGTCAAATACTAGAGAGAGAGACAAGAAAATAATATCTTTGGGTTTAAAGATTGATTTTCCCCACAATCTAGGCATTTATATATTACCATTTAAAGGAACTTGATTAGGAATACAGGCTATACTCTCATGGGGGGAGGAAGTCAAATGTGTCCTTTGTAATTTTTCTGATGACCACATTGAGATCACAAGGGGCCAGCTGATAAGAATCGTATGAGGTTTTATGGGAAACTTCCTCCTTTCCTGACTCAAAAGAAAATTACCGAAATCCACCTCAGTAAAAAGAAATAATGATCTTGGCCTTAACCCCTTCGAAACAAACACAGGGTACTCCTGTGGGGGGACTATGTTATTGAGTTCAGCTAGTACCTCAGAAGGTTTGGGGATATCAACAGTCTTGGAAGAAGAGGGAGGAAACATAACTTTGACAAATCATTTTGAAGAAAGCCGAGAGTGTTGAAGTTGGTCAGCAAGTAAGGCTATATCTGCTTCAACAGAGTTGCTTGACATTCATCTTTCCCAGATGACCACTTCTTTGGAAGCAAGCATTGAAAAACCTGAATCCCATGGGGAACCAACAGGAAAAGGAGGGTATCCTGCAGTAACAAATCCATTGTATCAGAAATGTTATTCGTGCTAGGGGTATGGACATCTGGCAAGCACTTGTCCAGTAAATGTTGTTCCATTTCCCAAATAAATCAATGCCATCCAGTCAGCCTGATCAGCCTCAAAGAAAGCCTGATACCTTTTTGTATACAAAAGGGAAAACCTTGTATAAAAATCCCTGTTATTTTAGAAGGAAAACTGATTTGGGCAGAATTGGACACTGGGAGTAAAGAAAGTGCCAACAAAATTAAGATACTTCCCCCAGGGCGGAGAGAAGGGAACATGGGAAAAGTAACTTGTTGACATGGCCATTCACAGAAATACCCATTCAATCAAATCCCTATTTCTATTCTGGGAAGGAGATAGGTTTGACTGTAGCAGTAATCTCCAACTTGCCAACTCAGTTAATTTTAGGGAGAGAGTGCCTCACTTTGATCAGTGAGTTTCACGAATAGCCTAAATAAATTCTAAACATCCTGTAGTTGAGTCTCATATCTTTTTGAAGATGAAATCTCCAGAATGGAAACAAAATGCTGGTGAGGAATAAAAGATTACCTCATTGGAAGGAGAGACGTTACCACTATGAGAACCTAACCGTAGAGGAATGCAGGATTTCTTGGTCCGTAAACCTGGTGACTCCACAATAGAACCTCAAGAGGAATGAAAGCAGAGATAAGGTTACTTTCTCCGCTCAGTTCCCATGTGAAGCACCACATTTCAATTTGCATTGGGGAAGGGTAAGTGAGAAACCTGCGGGTGGACAAGTAAGGGAGGATCACCTGGGTGGAGGGTCTGTGGGGACTTGGAGTGGGATACCCTTTGGAGAGACATGGTACCCCCTTTCCCTAATAATTACCAAACCAAGCCCTCCCCAATATTTGTGGGGTGTTAAAAACCAACTCCCCTGAATTATTCTTACATGACTATAAAACAAGCCTAATGGTGAACTCGCAACTGCAGCCTGTAAAAGGACTGCAGGCAAGTAAAAAGACCCACCAAATGAGTGCAAGAGAGTGAATGGTGACAGGAGCAGTTGCAGTGAATTTGCAGCAGAAGAGAGGCCAAGAAGAACAGTGAGGAACTGTCCATGTACATCACTTTTGTGGTTCAGCGAATAGTGGCCCAGGTGCTGAGGCTCTGTGGAACCAATGGAAGCGTCAAAGGGGAGCCATGTTGGAAGGCTGCCCCTTTTCCTATTTCTCAAGTTGCTCCTTCTCCTAGGGCCAGAAGCAGAACCAGGAGTGCCTGAGGGGCAGGAGGAGGAGCCCTGAAGAGAAAACCCCAAGCTGGAAGATCTGCACTACAGGAACTCACATAAAAGCAAATGGTGAGTTTCTAGACACATAGAAACCCAGTGTGCAAGTGTTTGATGCTATGCTTAATGACATTATGTATCAGAGTGGTCGCGTAAATGAAAGGAATGTTTTTAAGGTCTCCGATTAGACTCCCCATGAACTGATTAACCTTAATACATGTTAATACATGTTAATTTGTAAAAACAGAGTGAATACTTTGTTACGGAGTGGTCACATGCACATGAAAGCATATTGTCAAAGGTCTACAAATGCTGTGCACATCAATGGGCCAATATAAAGACAGATTACAATACATAACAAATTGAACAAGGACAGTAAAGAAACTTTCCTTGTTACCTTTATACCTTACTGAAGAGCAGAGCGGAAAATAATATTCAAACCATAAATCTGCACCCTTTTGAATTCTGTGCTGAAGGAAAATCCTTTCTTATGAAGAAAGTAAGAGAAATTAAACTGTATCCATAGAATCAGGGGTGGTCTGTCCATAATGGGCGAGGGGACGTTGTCCCACTGTGTCTTGGCCCCTCTCATCCATTATGGAGGAGCCAGCTGAGTAAAATACAAGCACTCAGCTCTTTCTTTCAGCTGAGGGAGCGCTCTTAACCTTTTAAAGGGAAACTATGTTTTCCCCACCAGTGCAATTTCAATGAGCCATGCAAAGCTGCAAGGGGGCACTCCTGTGCCTTATGGTGCATAAAAAAGAGCAGGCTCCAGCAGGGCATCTCCAGACACACAATCATGCCCCTTGCACACATGTGCAGGAACCAGGAAGATCCCTGATTCCTGTTCATGATTGCAGGGGGCTGGAGCCTTGGAACGTTCAGATCCTCTGCAGAAGGTACGTTTGTTAATGTTCATTTTTTTTAAAAATGTAACTTATGTGTATGCCTGTGTTGTTAGGTTTATGTATGATAGTGGATGCTGGTGTGTATGAGAGAGTGCTTTCTGTGTGTAGGTTGTGTAAATGTGTGTGCTTGATTGTTTGTTTATTTAGTATTTAAATATATTTATTGATGCATGTATGCATGTGTTCTGAGTGAGTGCATGATGGATGCTTGTGTGAATAGAACCGAGTGTTTGCTGCATGTGTGTTGTGTAATGTTTGTTTCTATGCTCATTTATTTATTATTTTAGTATGTGTATGTATGTGTCTATGCTTGTGTTATGAGAGTGCATGATGGGTGCTTGTGTGAATGATACAGAGTGCTTGCAGTGCGTATGTTGTCTAAATGTGTGTGTTTGTATGTTCATTTATTTGTTTAAATATGTGTATGAATGGGTGTATTCTTGATTTTTGAGTGAGTGCATGTCAGGTGTTGTGTGAATCAAAGTGTTGTTGCTGTGTATGCTGTGTGTGTATGTTGTGTAAATGTGTGTTTTTGTATGTTTATTTATTATTTAAGTATGTGTATGGATGCATGTATGCTTGTGTTATGAGTGAGTGTTTATGTTGTGTAAGTGTGTGTGTGTGTGTGTGTGTGTGTATGTATTTGTGTATTTGTTTGTGCTGGTCCGAGATGATTTTGGCGAGTGGGGGTAGGCGATTTGTACAACCAAGGCATTAAAAAATGTCTTTGTTGCACAAATCCCCTCCCCACCATCCTTAATCAGCTCTCCGTCTGAGGTGCTGTGGGGCTCAGGGGACAGGAATGGTATTTTATTACCGGACAAATACCATACTTGCCCCCCTGTGTCCCCAGCACCTTACTTCCACACATAATCCCCCAGCACCTTGCATACACACATACTCAATGTGTGTGTGTGTGTGTGTGTGTGTTTGGCATTGTGAGGGCCAGGGACAGGAATGGTATTTTTTACAGGACATCTATGATAAATTAGCATACCTCCCACTCTGAGTACCCAGCACATTGCATATACACATAATTACTTTGATTGATTGCGTGTGTTTGGTGCTGTGAGGCCCAGGGGACATTCATGGTATGTTTTTACAGGACATCTATGATAGATGTCTAGTTAAATAAAAAATCCCTGGGCCCCCAGCGACTTGCATACACCCATAACCACTTTGATTGTGTGTGTGTGGGTGTTTGGTGCTGTGAGGTCCAGGGGACAGGGATGGTATTTTATTACTGGACATCTTTGAAAAGTGTCCAGTAAAAAAATATCATTCCTGCCCCCTGGTTCCCCAGTGCCTGGCATACACACATAACAACATTGATTGTGTGCATGTGTGAGTAGCTGGAGACCCAGGGGACAGGCGTGTCATTTTTTACTGGGCATCTATGATAGATAGGCAGTAAAAAAACATGCCTTACCCCAGTGCCCACCAGCGCCTCACAATCACACATAATCACATTCATCATTATTGTGATTATGTCTAACTGCAAAGGCGCTGGCACACCATGGTTTCATGAGTTACCCTACAAACCCCAATTGCAAACTGTTTGGCTTTTTAAACATTTTTTCTAAAAAGTGTGCTCTAAAATGCACCATTTCCACCAATATCAGTATGCTCGATCGCACTGGCATATCTGGGGAAAATATTTACGCCCCACCAGTTAAAAAATTCACCAGTCGCCACTGCATACAAGTGAATACACCATGTACTAAATCCTAAAGTGAAGGAAACTTACATAGCAAGCAATTCTCAATATGTTATTTATACCATACAATTAAGTATTATTACAAAGAAGCTAATGATTAATGAAATATAAAGTGAGTGCAACCTTAACCAGGCCAGCAAACCCAACGTGCGAAGTCAAGAGAACTTTGGAAGTGAACTTTAAAATATTAATTTAAATCATCTGTAATTTTCAATCAAAACCCAGCCGGGCTTAAGTCCAGGTTACATGCGGGTAGATGGAGTCCACCCACCTTTTTCAGTGGGTGGACTCAGTCCACCCCCCAGCTAAAAGAGAAACATTGAATGTTCTGTATTTATGAAATATATCCGACCTCAGTGAACCACAGTAACCAGGTTTTCAGGCCGGACACTTCCCCACTACAATATATAACCTGATGAAAAATAACCAACAACTAAAGGTGAAATATCTAATTTCGGTACTGCAAGTTCCAGGGAAATCATTTGTATTGGTTCTTGGAGTTTAAAACATGCACACCTTTTAACGTTTTAAAAAACACTACTAGAAGTAAATATCCTCTCTTGGTTTTGTGTATGTGTTGATTTTATGAAAGGCAAATGGCATTCGGCCTGTGCAATTTTGGTGATTATGCAAAGCCAATTTAATAAAATATGCATGTTTCACTTTGATATGCTAATTGCTGATGACATCACGTCCCATTGCGTTTGTTGCGTCCCCTCACTTTAATTTTTAGGACTTGACCCCTGAAGACCAGTAACAAGCAGAGGGTGCAATTGTGGCACAACACATTAAGGGAACCCCCTCCTATCAATATATCATTTAATTGTGTCTTTCGTCAGTGATCAATGAGTTTGAAACTGTTTATTTGACCTGAGGATGGAGCCTCAGTATATTTTGTGTTTTGAACTGTGTTTTGGAACTTGGGGGAAGGGAACCCTGAGTATTGGACAAAACCTAGAATAATTCCGAGCTCAACATCATCCTAAGACGTTTTATAGGAACTGCTTTATACTTGGGGAAGGGAGCTGAAAGAAAGCTGCAAGCTGAAGCAAGCTCCGAACTTTATACTGAATACTATTTTTGTTGCTTACTGACATCCTTACACTTTATGTAAGATTAGTTGTGATGGCAAGTACAGGATTTGGATACATACAGATTCCTAAATTGAACTTGTTGACTTTGACTTTCCTTAGTTTGGTAGAAATCCCACCCTGGTATAGGGCAAGATAGGCGTTTTTCATTTCTGACATTTGAGTTAATACAAGTGTTTGCTTTGAACTTAGAATCTGTTGCCTGTGTCATACTCCAAGATGCCCTCACAGTGGGAGGGGGCTATGTAAGTGTACTACTAAAATTAAACATGTTTTATTGAAAACATTATTGGTGTTTTTATATAGTGCTTTATGCCAGATTCCTCTTGTGTCTGAGCACTTCACAATAAGTGTCCCTTTTACCCACTTGATCAAACGCAGAAACATATCGGCCAGAGCCAGCATGCTAAGTGGAAGTTGGGTTTGCTACCGGGGTTCGTGTTCAATATTTTGTTTCCTAGCCAAATCCAGGTTTGCCAGAGGACCCTGTGCACCATCTGAGACTGCTGCCTGCAAAACAAAGCTCCCTGGGTCTACGACACATAGGACTCTGCCTCCCAGTGTACAAGCCATAATGAGGACTGTGACTAGCTCCAAGAGAGACATGTGACTCATTGCCTCCCTTATAAAGTTTCCCCTGGGTGTCCAGCAAAGCCATCTACAGCTAAGGTCCAAAAGCAGCAAAGGGCAGCTCTCTTTTCTGGGCCTGTTAGAGTAAAAAAAGGACCTAGGGCCAGGACCAGTACTCAAGCCAGGACTACGCTAAGCTAACCCTTTCCCTGACTTCTGCTTTCAAGCATCCGAATCCTTCTACCCATTGACCAATACATTCACTGTAGGGATTGCATTACCTCACAAGAACAGGATTACTGTTTTGGCCTTTTTAAACTGTCATTTGGTTACCTATAGCCCCATTCTAGCCCAACTACTTCCTCTCAGAAAATCATCCACTCTTTCCCTTTCTGCTCACCCACCTACTCTCTCTCGCTCTCTCTCGGGTTGCATCCATTCTTCATTGTTTTTACTTGCTGATTTCTTCTACCTTTCATGATTCTTGACTATACGGGATTGCACTTTTTACTCAGCCTTTCCCGTCCCTTCTGTGAGAAACCTGAAGGTGTCGCCCTGACTAGTCCCTGAGGATCTGCCACCCAGGTGGCCAGGACATGGCCATCACTATTGGATCCAGTTCCTGGGGGTTGACCAGTGAATGAGGATCACCTGGATGGGGGGTCCTCTGGGAATGGAAGTGGAACACTGACGGGTGAGACGCGGTATCCCCCTTCTTTTACTACCTTCTCGCCATCCTACCACATAGGACATCCAAAACCACTGCCCCACTGCTTTTCCAACACAAACAATTTGGCACGACACACCAGAGAATGGACTAACACCAGAGACGTTTACCAGACATTTCCCAATACAAAGGTCAGGCACTTGATCAGAATCACACACACACATGAAGGCCCTTTCCCTTCCCCACAGGGATAAAAGGTGGTGCAAGAGTGCACAGTATGAGCAAGGCAGATCGCATGATGAGGCAGCTATACAGGCACGGCAGTTCAAAAGGAGGAGAAAGGCAGCAAACATCGAGAGTATGACGAGGAGAGACGTGACCTTCCCCTCTTCGACTAAATCCCACGAACCCTCTGCAGAGCGAATCGTAAGACCGAGGATAAAAGCCCAAATGTGCTGCAGCAGGTGGCAATGGTACACAAAGTGTATCATTGACGATAGGCCTGAGCAAGGAAATCTCCTGCTTTCATGGTACCGGCCTTGACTCCAGTAAAGAAGAAAGCCAAGCAGTTCATCACAGCCGGTGAGTCGGAGGGAGTGCCGGTAAGAACCAGTCTGTGGAGAATGAAAGTCACAAAGTGGCAAAGTAAGAGAAACTTAAAAGGACTGTGATATTGCAAAGGGGAGACCAGCTGCAGAGGGGAACCAGCACCATGTGGGTGCTGCTCTGAGAATCTCTGGTCGATCCCCATCTAAATGAAACTACAGCTATCAGAAGGCCGTAGTAGAGCTACCAAGATAGGTCAAAGTGGTCATACAGGAGGTCAAGCAAAATCCCCTTACAGTCGAAAGCCTTTGACCTAAGAAGTGTGAGAAAGCATGGGAAGTGAAACTGGCAAGCATTTGTGAATGTGAAGTTGGCAAAAGTGAACCCGTAAGAGGGATGGTGATGAGAAGGGGGCAAGTCTAAAGTCCCAAGAAATAGTTTGTTGGCAAGAGTGAACCCAGCCAAGGGTTGTCCACTGGAACTGTTTAAAAAAATGTTAAAATGTGAGAAGGGGTCTGCACCCAGAAAAGAGGGATCCGGGGGTGACCCATTATGACCCTGATCAAGTGAACCTGAGAAAGATAGGTTCACAGTGAGGTGGTGAAAAGACTTTATATGAGAACGATAAAGGAAGATTGTTGAAAGCCATAGTGAACCCGGTGGAGGGAAGCCAACAGTCGAGAGGGATCCGAGCCCGAACAAGGGACATTCAGGGGTAAATCTGTGAGGGACTCGAGGGGGTGAAGTACCCTCACCCTGAGTAAAGCCAGGAAATGAACATTCATTTTTTTGAAGGAAACTTTGTTTTGTTATTTGAACACGTCAGGTCCTCGAAGTTAAGAGACTTTCGAGGGAAACAAGACCTGGCCATCAAGGCTCCTGATAAACTGGAACTGTTGACTCGTACTGAGGAAGCTTTAGTGTGTGCTCTGCTCCATGATTACACCTTGCCCCATGCTCAAAACGTGGGCAAGGAAGATCAAGGCTACAACATCCTGACATATTATTTGTGAACAATTCTTTCTTTTCTTGAGAACTATCCCACACCCCTTTTTGTAATAGTTGTAAGGATTGGCACTAGGTTTCTTAGTATAGGCCCGTTTTAGTTGACACAACGCCACTAGGGCTGCCTTATTTTCATTTGATGGTCGACACTTGCTCCTATTTTAGATTTAGGATTAGATAAGGCATTTTTCCAACCTGCATAAAATGTAATAAACACCCTTATGCTGTGATCACTTGTGCCTGTATTTACTGTTGCCACCCTGAGTTCCTCACATATGGTGTCAGAGTGGGATTGATCTCCTAGAATCTGACTGTGTATCCACATTGAAAGAGGTATTATCATCCCAGTTACTTATTGCATCCAGTCAACAGGATCTATTCTTCAAGACTCAAGTTCTACTAGAAACCCTTCCTCTATCGCACCATAACATACAACCCTGGGACCGAGTCATTCTAAAGGTTTGGCCAGTCTTTTCTTTCATTAGACCTAGGGCATTGAATCCTCCTCCCTCTGAACCTTTTTTTTCAAGGTGTTCAGTCATCATCAGCGGCAGGATCACCAGGGTTACAAATCAATCTATCCCAATCCCTCTTTCGACAGGTTCAAAATCAGAGGACTCAGATGATTTTGAAACCTTATCCAAAGGAGTCAAGAGTTGTTTCTTCTCTGATTCAGCCACTACAGAGGGAATGCTAACACCCCTTGAAGAACTGTGATATTGCAAACGGGAGACCAGCTGCAGAGGGAGACTGGCACCATGTGGATGCTGCTCAAAGAAACTCTGGTCGATCCCTATCTGAGTGAAAACAACAGATACCAGAAGGCCATAGGAGAGCCTCCTAGATAGGTCAAAGTGTTCATATAGGATGTCAAGCAAAATCCTGTACAGTCGAAAGCCTTTGACCTAAGAACTGTGAGAAAGCAAGGGTAGTGAATCTCACAAACATTTGAGAATGTGAAGTTGGCAAGATTGAACCCTGAAGAGGGATGCTGATGAGAAGGGGACACTTCTTTCTTTTTTTGAGAACTATCCCCACCCCTTTTTGTGTTAGTTGTAAGGTTTGGCAATAGGTTTCTTGGTTTATGTCCTTTTTAATTGACACAACACCACTAGGATGGCCTTATTTTCATCGGACGCTTGACGCTTGCTCCCATCTTAGATTTAAGTTTAGATTAGGCATTTTTCCAACCTGCACACAGTTTAATAAACACCCTTGAACTGTGATCACTTGTGTCTGTCTTTACCGTAGCCACCATGAGTTCCTTACACTTCCCTAATAGCCATCGCTGTCATTTGGTGAAATCTTTGCATCACTCTCTGGCCTCCCACCCCACACCCCTACTGCATACACATCCCACATATAAGACGCTTTCACGCTCCCAGGATTTCCAACCTCTTCGATCCCCTTGTCTACCACTCATTGCATGATCCACCACCAGTCTCCTATCACTCTTTCACTTGGCTTCTTGAACACACAATCCCTCTGCAACAATTCTTCCTACATCACTGAATGCTTCGACTCTTATCACTCTTAACTTTCACTTCTTGCTATCACTAAAACTTGAATCTTGCCCCATGTGTATGCTACACTGGCAGCTCTCCACACTGGCTCTGGGACATTCTCCCGCTCTCCATCCTCTGCTGAGAAGGGCAGAAGTGTGCGGTTCCTTATGAATAAGGCCCTTAACACTGCCCCAATACCCCCATTTAACATCAAATATTCCTCTTTTGAATATATGGTACTATTCAGCTCCTCCCTCATACTATTTTCACTGTTCTAGCTCTTCAAAGAACCCCTTGGTCCTCTCAACTCCTGTTTCCCTGATCTGATCCTTCTCCTTAAGACACTTCATACCAGCATCCCCATTGTCATTTTGGGGAACTTCAACCTCCCCAAGTTCTGTGCATCCATCTGCAACAAGAAGTGGTTTCTAAGCACGGGATTGGATTCAAACCTGTGTTGCGCTGCGTTGTCTTGCTTCCAAGACAAATGTGTTGCCCCTGAGCGATCCTTCCTCCCCCTTACCTTGTTTATATGGAGATATGCTTGCTTGTCTCTTTCCACTACACTAGGCATTCCTCTTCCATTGACTTTGCTTTCTCTGACTTTCACTATGCATTTATGACTTCATTTGACCTGCATACACAGTCACACCTTCCCATTGCAGTCCTTAGTACTGGATTAAGTTTGAAATTCAAACCCTCAAAACAAACCTGCTATGTGACCTACAATGCTGATGACAATGAACTACCTTACTCCTACCCTACATTAATTGCTTCCCTAACTGCTGCGTTGGACTCTGCAAAACACTCCAGACTTCATTGCTCTAACCGAAACATGGCTACACAAAGCTGCAGGACCATCCCTTATGCTGGCCATCCCAGACGGCTATACCATATCTAGGCAGGACCGTGTGGGCAGCACCCGTGGCTGCGGCATCGCCATCATATCCAAAGAAAAGCTAGCCATACGGTTAACTACCACCCAAACTCTGCAATCGTGTGAATCCCTTACCGCCAAACTCCCCATAAACATCACCCAATCACTTACTATCCACTTAGTATACAGACCACCTGGCCCTCTCGGGACCTTCAAAGAGGATCTGCATAGCTTATTAACTAACAATGCTAAAACCACATCACACATGCTACTATTAGGCGATTTAAACCTCGGTCTCAATGACCCCACAGACTTACATGCACTAACCATAGCTAATACCATCACCTCCCTAGGACTAACCCAAAAAGTTAACTCCTCCACCCATTTGAAGGGGAGAACTTTAGACTGGGTTGCCGACGCTAACTGTTCGGCGGTCATCTCGTCCATCTCTCCTCTACCTTGGACTGACCATTCTCTGATCTCCTTTAATATTTTGACCTCTAGACTACCCACTACAGCCGCGCCACCAGCACCACCCTGCCTAACAAGAAATAAGAAAAACATAACAGTGGAAAAAATTATTCCAGCCATCCTCCAACTCTCAATGCACTACCAGATAATCTAGACCCAAATACCTTGGTGCATGAATACAATAAAATCATGTTGGACACCATGGACAAAATAGCTCCTCTAAAACTCTGTACCAGTAAGCACAAAACCGTTTTAAACAAATGGTTTACACCTGAACTTAAGGCCCTCCGCTTAAAAAAGAGAAAATGTGAATCCGCCTGGAAATCATGCCCACCCAACGAAAAGATAGATAAGAAAGCCATTCTTACCACTATCTCACGACAGTACAAAAAAATCTGCCTGGCTAAACGGAATTCCTACAATGACCGCATTGCCAATTCCAACTCAAGTATGAAGGAATTCTTCTCCATATTGAAGGAACTTGTGTCTCCTATCGACACACCTGATACCTGTACCAAGGATCAAATATGGTGTGCAAACATCCAACAGGCACTAGCTAACACAATGAACACCTTACAAAACAAAATCCAGATAAAAAAAGACTCCTTGAATATTCCTAGTCCACCCAAACCCCTGCCTGACGCTATACCTAGCACACATTCTAATAAATTCTCCTTTACGAAAAGCACTACCTTGGAAGTTGAGAAAATCATACTCTCTCTCAAACCCTCCAACTGCAAAGGTGACATCTGCCCTGCACACATAATCAAAGGTGCAGCCAGAGATTTATCACCATTTATTGCTAAATTTATAAATGCCTCCTTCGCCTCAGGTAATATCCTGTCCAACCTCAAACAATCTTGGGTGCTTCCCCTTCTCAAGAAAAGGACATTGGACCCACTCATCCCCACCGACTACCGCCCCATCACCACGGTACCTTTCCTATTGAAGATCTTGGACAAAATGGCATACATCCAGATCCAAAAACACTTGGAAGTCCATAAACTACTAGGATCTAGACAATTGGGTTTCCGCCCCTTACACGGGACAGAAACAGCCCTTATCGATCTAAAGACCCAAATAGATGAATTGAGGGATAATGGGAAGACAGCTCTCCTCCTTTTACTCAACCTCTCTGCAGCATTTGACCCTGTGGATTACAAGGTATTATGCAGACACTTGGATTCAGCAGCCCATTTCTCGAGCGAAGCAATCAGATGGATTGAATCCTTCTTGAGCGAGAGAACGATGAGAGTCTTCTCCCCCTCAGCAGCAGCTGACCCCTCTCCTATCACCTGTGGAGTCCATCAGGGCTCCTGCGTCTCCCCAACTCTATACAACATCTTCACCAAACCTCTGTTTGACGATCTGGACCTTCTGGGTATCACCTACACCAACTAAGCAGACGATACTCAGATTCTCCTCCCACTTTCAGGGGATCATAGCAAGGACAGAGAGTTGGTGAACAGGGTGTATCTCATCATTCAGGCATGGATGGCATCCCATGGCCTCTGCCTGAATGATGATAAGACAGAGCTAATCATCCTGGGTACGCATGCCAATATTAACAAACTAGGATCTGAATACGCCTCATTTAACATAGATGGCAACATCATCAAAGTTTCAAGCGAGGTGAAAACTCTCGGATTCTATCTGGATCGCACTATGTCATTCAATAAACTGGTCAACTCATTAGCATCCACCACCGCGTACACCTGCAAACTAATCAGAGCAGGCAGGCCATTCCTCTCCAATGACAGTTGCCTGATCCTGGCGAGAGCCCTCATACTCTCCAGATTCGATTATTGCAATGCTCTTTATAGGGGCGCCAATAAATCAATTTCCCAAAGACTGCAAATCCTACAGAATAATGCCCTTAGAGCTGCGCTCGGCATAAATAAAAGAGAACATATCACTGCCACCAGACGCCAACATAAATGTCTCTCCACTGAGAATAAAATCCATCTAAAAATGGCATCACTAACATACAAAGCCCTCAATAATGCTGCACCCAGCTACCTCATGGACAAACTCAAGAGGAAACCAGCCATCAGACAGACCAGAACCGTGAATTCTAATTGTCTGGTAATCCCAAGATGTAAACTCTCTACTATAGGAGGCAATAGCTTCCCCGTGAAAGCTGCCACCCTTTGGAACTCCTTACCACATAATTTAAGAGCTGACCAACCCTTCTCACACTTTAGAAGGAACCTCATCAAACACTTCAACGCCAACAACCCCTAGCCTTCCTATGTACGCAAAGGTTAATGATCAATCCTCGTACTTGATATCCAAGCTATTCATATTAATCCACATTTCTGCACATACTGAACACACAGATCCTTGTTGTACATATATCTCACATGCTCTGTGCTTATGTATCAACTATTATTCTGTTTAGGATACTGCATATTGTATATGTCTGTAATTTTTGTACATGCATATTTATGCATAAGTGTATAACTCTGTAACATTGTAAGCTTCGCACTTTCTTTCCTGCTGCGCCCTGCTGCCTCTGGGTATGGAGCGCATTATAAATAAAGAAACAAACAAACAAACTCCTACTTCACAAACCTAATCTTCCTTCGCAAAAATCCCCACAAACTTTCATCTGCCCTCCATTCTTTGCTCACACCTCTGAAGCAAATATGCTTTGCCTCTGCCATTTCTGCTAATGACTTGGCTGACTACATTTCCTCTAAACCTTATGACACTCTCACAACCTACCTCTCCTATCCCAGCCCTCCTTCTGTCCAACACCTCTCCCACCTATCCTACTTTTGAATACTTTTCCCCTACCTCTTATATTGGATTTGCACCCATCCTTTGCTACCTCTCATATTAAATTAGCAGCCATCCTTCCCAGTGCAAACACACTGTGCGCTACTATCAACCCTTTTGTTCCCCAAATAGTCAAAAAGTTTGTCTCAATCACTTGTCCTGTCTCTCTCAGTTCTTTAACCTCGCTCTCTTTGCTGGACTCTTCCCTGCCTCCTTCAAATCTGCAACGGGCTTCATCCTATTGAAGAAACTCCCCGATGACCCAAATGTCCCAGCAAACTATCTACCAGTTTCTCTCCTTTCCCATTATACAAAATTCATTGACCACCTGTCTTCGACTGGATCACTCAGTATCTTGAGAATAATGGCCTTCAAGATTCACTTCAATCTGGCTTCCGTAGTAAACACTCCATCGGGTTTGCACTCACACATGTCTCCAACTTTCTTTTATGAAACCTTCCAAACCATCTTCTATACATAGCCTTTTGGACCTTTCTACCACTTTCAACACTGTCAACCACGCCTCTATGCTCCTCACTGTCTCGGACCCTGGGTTTTACAAATCTGCTTCTGCTTGGCACACCTCCTCCATGGATGGTTGAACGTTAAAAATCTCTTGCAACTACCAAACATCTGACTGCACAACTCATACACATACAGTGCATTCAGGGAGTGTGGATGGTGGCGGCTTGTGCAGTGAGGTAAGGTGTTTCAGGAGGGGTAGGGGAATGTATGTGTATTTATGTTTGAGGATGCGTGTGTCTGTGTGTGTGTATGAATGTGTAAAATGTTGGGAACGGGAAAGTGGGTGGCAAGTCCGGCAGTTGCAGGCATGTATATCCTGCATTGGGAGATAACAGGGGAGGGGTGCTGAAAGGGAATTTTCCCAGCAGCAACAAACCCGGACTCAGAAAAACGAGATTTGGTAAAATTGGCTTGTGGGGAAACATCAATTAAACCAATTTTCTACTTTGCAGATGGAAAGGTAACCCCATATGCATCGCGAAGAAGAATTGGGGAGTGCAACAGCATCCCAGCCCTCTTCCATACTTCTGCTGTCTGGAACTATAAGACAGCTACTCATTTTCATTATTTTTTCAAAATTATACTGGAATGAAAGAGTGGTGCATTATGAGGTCTGAGATACTGTGCAGATCCTTGCTTTTTGGCTGATGTTCTTTTGTGTTTATTTCCCGACTACATATGAAGTGTCATATTGCAAAGTGATGGGAGCACACATGCTGGAGAGCGCTGATCTGACTATCTTATACCAGGCATGGAGCAATGTGAGACCTCTATAAACACTCCTTAGGCTTATACTCAATGTGACTCAAGATCCCTGTTTGTAGTTGTACATCCATGATGCAGTGTATTGTGATTAATATATTGAGAGGAAGCCCCTAAATATAACAAAAACAGATGTCATGCACATGGATTAGACGGTTGTTGTAAAATATTTTTAAAAAAACAGGAGCTTATTGTTCTATTCACCCGCTTTGCTAATCACCCAAGCATTCACAGTGCTGACCAGCATAGTTCTCAGTTATGGAGTGCTCAAAACATTGAAAGACAAAGTGTAAAAACATGATTTGGCAAAGCACCTGTAAGGGTAAAAAAATGTGATTAATACATTGTATTCCTTCTTCTTTGTGTGCATGTCTAAATAATTCGAATTAGAATCATTTTGTTTATTTACATTTGACTAGTGTGCATGTGTTTCCCCCCAGTAAATCATGTCCCACTTAGCACATAATTATACATGAGAGCAATATTTGAACATATCACTCTTTTAAGGGTTCTGCTGTTAGGTGGTGCTAACCCATTATAAAGCCAAAACTATTGACATGGAAATAGCAGATATAGGAGAGATGGCCTGTGAGGAGGGACACACAACCTTTAGGATTTGTATGGTTATATATCTTATATATCATATATATATACATATATATATATATATATATATATACATATATATATATATATATATATATATATATATATATATATATATGTATATATATATATATATATATATATGGGATACATTACTCACCGTAATCGTATTTCTGATGCTTGTATCTGCTTAAATACAAAAAAGGTAGCAGGCACCCCTCTCTCGAAAGAATAAGGCATGATAACCTGTTCAGTGGTTATTAACCACATTGAGAGTTCGCAGCCATTGCTTTTTGCTCACTGTACCTTCACACATGGGAAATATCCATTTGCATATCAGTCTTTGTCCCGCCCACAAGGGCAGTCCAGCACCGAAATGCTATGGCAATTCCTCTCTGAACAAGAGTACCATCAGCAACCCCATACATGTGTTTCAGCCTTGTTGGGCATCATCAGTGAGGTGAAGCTGAGCCTCTCTAAGCACAGTGAGCAGGGAGTCCACGTCTGGTTGCCCCCAGGTAACCCAGGGTGACCAACCCCAAGTTCCTTTCAAAAATACAAAAAAGGTAGCAGGCGCCCCTCTCTCGAAAGAACAAGGCATGATAACCTGTTCAGTGGTTATTAACCACATTGAGAGTTCGCAGCCATTGCTTTTTGCTCACTGTACCTTCACAGATGGGAAATATCCATTTGCATATCAGTCTTTGTCCCGCCCACAAGGGCAGTCCAGCACCGAAATGCTATGGCAATTCCTCTCTGAACAAGAGTACCATCAGCAACCCCATACATGTGTTTCAGCCTTGTTGGGCATCATCAGTGAGGTGAAGCTGAGCCTCTCTAAGCACAGTGAGCAGGGAGTCCACGTCTGGTTGCCCCCAGGTAACCCAGGGTGACCAACCCCAAGTTCCTTTCAAAAATACAAAAAAGGTAGCAGGCGCCCCTCTCTCAAAAGAACAAGGCATGATAACCTGTTCAGTGGTTATTAACCACATTGAGAGTATCTGCTTAGATTCACATGCTGTGCATAGGCCGACATCTAGTGGAAGCTGCGGAGTATTACAGTTTGTTTTTCGAAACTCGAAAAAGGGCGTCGACACAGGGCGTGCCAGTAATACTATCCCTAGTGTGACGTCCACTGTACCCAAGAGCCCTCACGCGTCTAGGATCCTCAGTTTGTATTTTTTCTGACATGAGGTAGCATGAGGAGTAGCGTGAGTACAGATAATCCAAGCAGATAGATAGAAAGGTAAGACTACAAGCAACCATGCGCCTTCTCTCAGAGGGGAGGAAGGGTGGGTCGCATGTGAATATAAGCAGATACAAGCATCAGAAATACGATTACGGTGAGTAATGTATCCCTTCTGAGGCTTGTGGAATCTGCTTAGATCACATGCTGTGCATAGATTAGCGAGCAGTACCTGAAGAAGGAGGTGGGATGTGTATCTGCCTTGGAATGGGTGTCAATGCAGTAATGCTGAGTAAAAGTGTGAATAGAGCTCCAAGTAGCTGCTTTGCAAATGGTGTCAAGGGGTACATTTGCAATGAAAGCCAGAGTGGCCCCAATGACTCTAGTAGAGTGGGCTCTTGGCGTGAAAGGCAGAGTTCTTTCAGAGAGTGAGTAACACAGCTGGATACAGTTAATAATCCACTTCGGGATGGCACCTTTAGTGATGCGATCCCCCTCTCTGCCTGTAGCTACGGAGACAAATAGTTGATCTGTTTTCCTTAGCGGTCTGGTTTTATTTACATAGTAGAGGACCGCCCTATGCACATCTAGGGTGTGTAGTTTCACCTCAGCCGAGCTTTGAGGGTCCTGGAAGAAAGCCGGAAGCTCGATGGACTGGTTTACGTGGAATTTAGATATAAATTTAGGTGAGAACCTAGGGTGTGTGCGTAAAACCAGTTTGTCTTTATGGACCGTAAAGAAGGGATCCTGCACTGACAGAGCCTGAATTTCACTGACCCTTCTTATAGAAGTAATAGCTACTAAGAAGGCCATTTTATAAGTCAGGTGTTTGAGACTGCTTTTATGCATGGGCTCAAAAGGGGGTCCCATGAGTTTAGATAGCACCACATTAGGGCCCACCCTGGTGGTGGGTTTGAAATAGGAGGGTGAAGTCTCTTTACTCCTTCCATGAAGGCTTTAACTACTGGTACTTTCCACCACGAGACCTTGTTATGGGAAGTGGTGTATGCTGACAGGGCTGCCAGTTGTACTTTCAGTGAGTTAAAAACCAATCCTGCGTCCAGCAGGTGGAGCATGTATGTAACAATAGTGGAAGGAGAGCAATCAACTGGGTTGATTTGTCTACTCTGGCACCAGATAACAAATCTCTTCCATTTGTCAAAGTAACAGTGCCTTGTGTTTGGTTTCCTAGATTCCTTTAGGATGTCCATACACCTCTGTGGTAAATTGAGATGTCCAAACTCTATGACCTCAGGAGCCATGCTGCCAGGTTCATTGAGTTGGGTTGCTGGTGCACTGTTTGACCTTGGTGCTGGGACAGTAGTTTGTACCAGGCTGGAAGTTTGATGGGCTCGCACACCGCCATCCTGCGTAGGTGTGGGAACCACGGTTGTCTTGCCCACATGGGAGCAACTAGGACGAGCGTCTTCGACTCTCTGTTCATCTTGTTCACCACCTTCCTGATGAGAGGAGTTGGTGGAAAATCGTACGCAAACATCCCTGACCAGTTCAACCACAGGGCGTTCCCCTGGGAGTCTGGTTGGGGGAACCTGGATGCAAATTCTGGGCATTGTCTGTTTTTGCTTGTGGCGAATAAGTCTATAGTGGGGAAACCCCACTGAGAGAAGATATCTTCTACGACCTCTCTGTGTAGAACCCATTCGTGTTCCTCTGGGAAGGAGTCTCTGCTCAGAGCATCCGCTAGGGAATTGAGCTCCCCTGGAACATGTTGTGATGACAGGAAGATGTTCCGTCTGAGTGCCCATATCCAGATTTTCTGGGCAAGCTTGGACAGATTTGGCGAACGAGTCCCTCCTTGCTTGTTCAGGTAGAACATGACTGTTGTGCTGTCCGTCCGGATTTGCACTGACAGGTTTAGTAGGTGGGGCTCGAACGCTTGAAGCGCTCTGAATACTGCCAGAAGCTCTAGCAGGTTGATGTGGTTCTTGGCCACTGAGGGAGACCAGAGACCCTGAGCTGTGTGGTGGAGATGGTGAGCTCCCCACCCCGTCAGACATGCATCGGTAGTGACTACTGCCTGTACTTCGGGATCGTAAAAGGGTTTTCCCTGTGCAAGATTCTCTCTTGTCCACCAGTGAAGGCTTTGTACTAGTGTTGGCGAAACAACCACTAGATCGTCCCACTGACCACTTGCCTGAGACCACTGTTTCGCCAACCATTCCTGCATGGGACGCATGTGCAGGCGCGCATGGGGGACTAGGTAAATACATGACGCCATCATGCCCAGTAAACGCATTGCTTTGCGTACCGTTATTTGGTGACCGGACTGATATTGCGGAATTTGCAGTAGTATATTCCGAATTCTTTCCTCTGAAGGAAAGGTCAACCCCTCTTGAGTATCTAGGATTGCTCCTAGGAACAGTTTGGAGGTGCTTGGCACCAGGCTTGACTTTTTCTCATTGATTGAGAAGCCTAATTGGTGGAGGAGGTCGATAGTCCTTTGAATGTTTGTCCTGCAAATTACTGGAGTTTCCCCCGTTATGAGCCAGTCGTCCAGATAAGGGTACACCGGGATTGCTTCCCTGCGTAGGTGTGCAGTCGCCACCGCCAGTACCTTGGTGAATACCCTTGGTGCCGAAGCTATCCCGAAGGGCAGTACCTTGAATTGGTAGTGCCGACTGTCCACCTTGAAGCGCAAGTACCTTCTGTGCGCTGGGAACATGGAAATATGAAAATATGCATCTTTCACATCCAAGGTTGCCATGTAATCCCCCTTTTTTAGGAGGGGGATTACCTCTTGTAGCGTAGTCATACAAAACTTTTGGGGCTTGACATACTTGTTGGCAGGCCGTAAGTCCAATACTGGGCGCATTGTCAAATCTTTTTTTGGCACAAGGAAGTAAGTTGAATAAATACCCTTGTTTACCTGGTGTCCCGGGACGAGTTCTATCGCGTCCTTTTCTAGCAGAATGGCGATCTCCTCAAGGAGAATCTTCTGATGTTCTAAAGAGTGTACTCTTTGTCGTGGAGGATGGTTCCGGGGACGCTGCAGTAGTTCTATACAGTACCCTGAGGATACTGTTGACAGCACCCATCTGTCTGATGTGATCCCTTCCCAAGCCTGGGTGAAGTTGGAAATGCGTCCCCCTACTGGGGTTGCGTGAGAAGGGACCCTGAACTGAGCGTCACTGCTTTAGTGGAGGCGTGCCGCCTCCTTTGCTTGGGCTGCCTCTGCTTTACCACGTCCTCTCCTATTACCCCTGTCGTAACCCTGGGTAGACTGTTGGCTGTTGTTCCACTGTGTACCCTGCCCCTGGGAATAGTTAGATCCTCTATGGGAATTTTGGCTGCGTGGGCGACGAAAATTACTATTCCCTCTCTGGTTAGGGGGTATATTGGTTAACTGGCCAAGGGACTTGAGTGTCTCGTATTCGTCCTTGGCATTCTTAAGTGCGTCCTCGACCGCCTTACCAAACAACAGATCGGCTTCCACCGGTTTGTTCAATAATGATGCCTGGGTTTCTGCCTTAAAACCAGACTGCCGTAACCACGCATGTCTCTTGATAACAGTACCTTCTGCTATCAATCTGCCTGCGTTGTCCGCGGCAACAAAGGTTGCTTTTAAAATGCAACCAGACACGGCTCTACCCTCTGCGGAAATCCGAGCTAACTGGCCCTTTAAGGGTTCCGGAGCAGAGGCTATGAGTGCCGTGACTTCTTCCCACTGATGGCAGTTGTAGCTGGCCAACCGGGTGTTGGAGTTTGCAATCCTTGCCTGATAGGCGGACGTTGAGGCTACTTTCCTGCCGAAACCATATAGTTTTTTGCTCTCCTTGTCTGGAGGAGCTTCGGACGATGACAAGGGAGTTCCAGCCCTCTGACGAGTGTTAGTGACAACTAGGGAGTCTGGTTTCAGATGTCCTCTTATATAGAGAGGGTCAGACTGGGCTGCCCTGAAAAGTTTTTCAACTCTGGGATTGACTGCTCTGGTGAGGTTTGGGTTGAGCAGGGACGGGTCTATTCTCCGCTGAATAGACTTGAGGATAGGGATGGTCTGGGCAACAGGCCTCCTTTCTCCCACTAACTCTTCTGCGAAGTCCATCTCCTCCTGGACACCATGGGTGTCAATATGGAAGTGTTCTGCTGCACGTGCGAGAACCTCGTTCAGGAGGGGTTGGTTATCGACAGGGGAATCGGTAACCGGGGCTTCCTTCTCTACCGGGGAATCTACTCTGTAGGTTTCAGGGTCTTCCTCTTCCTCTTCTTGGTCCTCATCGTCCCCATAGTAGCCCGTCCCGGTTTGCTCTTCTACCATGGCCAAATCTTGGTCCTCACCAAAGGAAGTCTCTCCTTGATACAGTGAGTATGGGCGTGAGTATGGTTGTACCTCGAAGGGGTCTGTAGACCTCATCGGTGTCTCAAACCGGGGCTTCTTACTCGGGGGGATAGGATCATTAGAGCCTGAGGGTGTAGCCCCTTGTGGCTCATAAGAAAGGAAGTGGTCTGGATTTTTATCGTAAAAGTCTGGTCCCTCGGCAAGCAGAGATTGCACGTGGCGTGCCTGTTGACCCAAGGGTATTTGCGATTGCACTTGGGGCAGAATTGAAAAGGGCTACCCTCCATACGCACCTTGAGGCAGCGGGCTGTTAAGTGTAAGAAATGTATAAGGTGTACCTATATACCAAGAGTGTAGAGTATGTCCAACCCCCCACTCTCCCTGCTTGCAGGGCCGAGGCCAGAGGCCTTCCAATGACCTGGCCGAGGCCAGAGGCCTTCCGAGGCCCAAATCCGTCGTGCAGCAGCCGACGGTCGATTTCTTCTCCAGCCGGCGTCGAGTGTCGAAGTTCGACGTTGGGATGGGGAAGGATGTCAATAAATCAATATTTTAGCAAAAGTATGGCTAAGGCCAGGGGACTCCGCAAAATGCTTCCGACCAGTATGGCGGAAAAAAACAATCTGAGGATCCTAGACGCATGAGGGATATTGGGTACAGTGGACGTCACACTAGGGATAGTATTACTGGCACGCCCTGTGTCGACGCCCATTTTCGAGTTTCGAAAAACAAACTGTAATACTCCGCAGCTTCCACTAGATGTTGGCCTATGCACAGCATGTGATCTAAGCAGATTCCACAAGCCTCAGAGATATGGTTATATATCTTCCTCATTATTACCCATGGCTAATTCCTTGAGGACCACCGCCTTCTGGGCCTTCGGCAGTCTGGCTTCAGACAACGACATGGGACTGAAACAGCCCTGCTCGACCTAAAAAAATCAAACGGACGACATCAGGCACGCTGGAAAACCTGTGCTCCTTCTGCTCCTTGACCTATCGGCCGCATTTGCCATCACCTTTCCATTGCAGCCAACTTCTCCCCTAAAGCGTGTGCGTGGATCACTTTGTTTCTACAGGAAAGGGCCATGAAAGTCTTCTCCGACTCAGCGTGTGCTTCTCCTAGTCACATTACATGTGGGGTGCCTCAGGGCTCTTGCATTGCGCCTACTCTTTACATCCTATTCACTAGGCCCCTCTTCAACCTTCTTGACACCCTGGGCATCTCATACACCAACTATGCTGATGACACCCAGTTGCTCATCCCTCCACAGGTGACTATGAGACGGACAGGACCACCCTTAATTCCATTTATTGCACTACCCAAGCCTGGATAACAGAAAACTGGCTGTGCCTCAACAGTGACAAAACCAAGCTTCTGCTGATTGGGTCACCAACCATTTTGGGTAACCTCGACAAGAACTATTGCTCTTTCACCATTGATAATATATTCATTGCTGTGTCCCATACAGTTAAGACCCTGGGAGTCTATCTAGACTCTAATCTCACCATGAACAGGCAGGTCAACGCCATTGCCTCCTCGTCGGCATACTATGCAAAACTGCTCAATGCAGTAAGACCCTTCCTAACCGCACAGAATTGCCTTACCATTTCTAGGGCTACTATCGGCTCAAGACTAGATTACTGCAATGCTCTCCTTGGAGGGACATCTAGCAAAAACTTTGCCAAACTCCAACTTGTCCAGAACAACACCCTTAGGGCTGCCACAGGATTTTCTAAAAAGGATCACATATCTCACCTGAGAAGACAGCTACACTGGCTTCCCGTTAAACAGAGAATCATTTTCAAAATCCTCTCCCTCACCCACAAATGCCTCCATGATCTGGCACCCCCCTACCTGGCCCAGCGCATAGCCATGCCAACATCTGCCAGGCCATCCAGACTAGCCTATACCAACATGATCGCCAAGCCCAAAACATACAGAGTGCGTGCAGGGGGCTCCAGCTTCCCAGCCATTGCTGCCACCCACTGGAACGCCATACCTACGCACATATCGGGAATCGACTTTCACCTAGCGTTCCCCAAAGCCATCAAAACTAGGCTATTTTTCTGAACTGTTAAATCCTAGCTCTTACTCTGTACACTATTGAAACCAAACCATGAAATATTCCCAACTGTACTTTGTAAGCTAGCACATATGATGTAACCAAGTAACCGCATGTCTTAATTGTAATCCTGCTTATGTACACTTTCATGTAAAAAGCGCCTTAATGCCTTTGGGCTGTAGTGCGCTCTACAACTGTAAAAAAAAAAAATATGCTAAGTCCTATGTCACTTCCGTCCCATCAATGCCCCTCACTACCAAAGCTACATAAATTGTAGGATCGTTTAACATATTGTCAATCAGCTGCATGCCTCATAGGCTCATTAGCAAGCCTGCGGTGTGCAGTTGATTGCCATTCGGTGAAATAGGAACCTGCAGCGTGACCTCACAGGGGTCAATCAAAGCCTTGCACATCACCACTCATCACTGTAAGGCAACGTCCCAGTAGTTCATTTATGTCTGTTTCTGTTCTTTAGCCTATTTGCAACATGTTGGGCTGCTGAGTTAGTTTGAGCTTTTTTTCCTAAACTTATAGAGCTTCTTTAAAGCATGTCTGGGGACTGTGAAGAAGAAGAATCAAGGAGATAAAGTGGACCTCAGTGAGCAGATTGTTATTTCTATCACATACATGCACACACAAACCCACACACACTCTCTCTGACCAACCAACAAAGCCACTGTCCCACACATGCATCATCATCACACACTGACACTGACTGCCCCAACACATCGCTCAAACACGTACATGCTACCCCAAAACACTAGCACAAGATGCTACATTTAACTGCAACCACACACACTGCTCACCACACACACTGGCAATCCTCACACATTCAACCTCCAACAAACATGCACTGCTTCAACCCAAACAACACACACACACATGCAAAAAGTCCACAACACACACACAGACACACACACACACACTGCCCTCCTCACACACACCCACACACAAATATTCTAACACTGCCTGACAGATACATTGCTCACTCACATACACTCACCCTCACCCCACCACCCACACTGTTCTCCAAACACTGAAACTTTCCACAATCTGGGGAAACTAGTCAACTAGCCAGGACATTGAATTCAAATTAACTTTTACTCCCTATGTATATACATATAAAAAATGAACACAAATGTATGTGTAGAGGAGTTGGCAATATGCATGTTAGCTTTTATGTTTGGAAGAGTGTGTCTAAATTTGAGACAATGCCCTGGAACCCTTATGCAACTGTCTATGCAAACTGGGAATAGCACATGGAGATGGTTAATGGTTTCTTGCCTGGGGCATGGCCTTACGACAAGGCCTGAAACCCTAGTGCATACGGAAGGTCTCTAAGTTACTATTTACTTAACAATCTTGACCACCACCCAAAAATTGCCACTGGGTATGCCTTGTGGCCACTTTTCTGAGACATGGTTGAAGGACCTGCCCCAGGCTCTCCAGCAGGCATGGCTGGTCAGCTGGATATCAGAAGCCTCCATTATGTTCAGTTATATGAAGTGTTTCCTTTCCCAGACCAGTGACCTTCGCATGGCCAATTTGACCCGGCTATGGCCTTCAGCTATGCCCTAAGCACTCCTATTTCCCATGGAATCTCTGCCATCTCCCAATCACCAGCAGACTTTCTCTGCAGGCTTAGGCTTGGTTTATGGGTTTTGTTCACTTCTTGAAACTGCTTCAAGCTCAAGGACAAGGCCAAGGTGTATGTGGTGGATCACAGATATATCATGGGGCCAGCGGGACCCAAGGTTGTTCTGAGCCAAATCTTTGTTAGCCAGTGGGCATAGCCTTGCACTCACAGCTCCCGATCAAGTCCTCTGTGGTTCTGGCTTATGAAAGGTAGGGCCCGAGTCGGGCCAGAGCTGCATGTGGCCCACATTACAGCCCTGTTAGCCAAACGGGTGGCTCAAAGACCAGGACCTGGCCAAAGTAGCCGCTGTGCACTTGGAAATGCTCAGTTATCAGACAAAACTGAGGTTTCCCCAGAGTACATCAATACGAGGACTGTTTGGGAACTAGTCACATCATAAGCCGAAAAAGATCCCTGATATCTTTTGATATGCCATTTGTTTTGTCAGATGTTGTTTTGTCTAACTTGGTACAACTTTGTGTCTTTATATTTGTAGTGCAGATGTTTATGAGTGCTTAATATTGTTATACTTTGTCTACTGTTGCATTTGAGATGACTTGATACACTTGAAATATTTTTCTATAAAACAGTAATAAATATATTGTTTGTATAAGTAGAGTGTGCTGAGTACCAATGCAGATCATGGAAAGCAAACATGGTGCCTCAGAATCCCGCCGATACAAAAATAGTCACACTACTAATACAGTAAAGACTGCAAAGGTATTTGTTTTATCAGTAAATGTTATTAAATGTCAAACACATAAATCATAAACATATGGTCATTGTTATTCACAAATCAAATAATTCCTAAAACTCAGTATAAACACTTGCAAAAAAAAACACTTGCAAAAAATGAACATTCACATAAGAGTACAATTCAATTTAACCAAATTCCAATAGTAAACACTGTTCAAAATCACAGTAGTATGCAACACAAAATCAATCAATGTGTCTCAAAATTGTAATTATCAGTCAGTTTTCAATGTTAGTAAGACTTCTTATCAATGTCACGATATCTGGACCAGGAGTCTTGTTAAAGATGCTTATTTAAACATGCTCCACTAGTCTTATTACTACGCGTTTCGGGCTAGATGCCCTTCTTCAGGTATTAGATATTGTTGTTTGTCTTCCTATACATTAATAAAAAATAAAATGTGTCAGTATGTTTTAGTACTCACTATACTTGTGAAGGTAAATAGAATTTAAGGAAATATGAGTCTTTCTAGACATCCATACACTAACGTGTGTCTTCTACACTCATCAACCAGATATGTACGCTGTTGTCTGTTGGGTCCTTTATTAGCCACCCTAAAAACAAATCAAAGTTATAGAATTCAGTTCCAGAGATTAACCTCAGGGCTTCATACTTGACATCAGTGAATTGTCTGTACCCCATAGAAGATCTGAGGCGGGACATTACACAAAAAGGCACGGTGTCCTGCACAGTAAACAGAACTTCCGAGGTACAGGAATTCAGTATAATTGTTCATGATTCATCACTTTTAACATGGGGCTCACCTCTGTCTATTTGTAGAGCCCTCAAAAGGATATGTTCAGTTGGCCGGGTACTTCTGTGAGTTTAAAGAAACTCCAGCTGTGAAAGAGACATGTAGAAATGTCACCTCTCTGGGTCATGTGAGTCTAAATTAATCATTCAAAAGTCACATAAAAACATACCTGCAAATGACTCAAATAGGATTCCTTCCTGAGTTAGCAGGATTGTCTCTGTGTTGGTAAAGGCGCTGGTAACGGTCTGTCCAAGCTTTTCAGTCTTTCCCCACCAACCGTTTCAATCCCTGTTTAGAGAGCAAGATACACGTTGCCAGTCTGCTTTAAATTTGTGTATAATTGTTAGCGTTACCGAGAAATATGGTTCCCAATTGGTCTTTACCTGTTGCCGACTAATTCAGAAAAAACACTGTGTTCTGTCTTCTCGCGAATCCACGATTTCTCCGCGTATCCGGGATATTAGTGTTATCTCACTTAGCAGTTCGGATTCCGTCACACCCTTGTGTTTTAAACCGCATCCCACCTGCGGCGATGTAATGGTAAACCGTTATTCTTCCCTTATCGCCACCCGGAAATAAACATTCATTCTGGGTTAGTTTCCTGAAGCTAGACCTTTCACTATACTTCCCCTGAGCTACTCACCCAACGTCATCTTGGAAAGAAAAATAGCAACTATTCTCTTAAGGAAAGTTTCGAAAAAACATCACTGCATTCCCATGTACTCCATGGATTAAACCGTTATAGGTTGTATTATCAGAGTTTTCTATTCGAGAACCACTTTCTCTCATCAGTTAATGGTGATGACAGTTTTAAGACTTACTTTTTGAGGACCACTTTCTCTCATCAAATCACGTGACATGTAGAGCAGTCGTGTGTGCTTCCTAGCCTAAACTTCCTCTCGATGTTACATGATTAAACAGGCTTCTTGCGACTCAATGACCCATACACCATTGACTTCATCATGTCTGACCAAACTCTTTCCCGTGGACCACATAACCAACAGTTAAGTTCCTATATTGTGTGCATGTAAAGAACCAAACAAGATCAAGAGATATTTTTCTTCAGTCACAGTTGCTCTTTGATTCCTCAGATGTCATTCAACTCACGAGCCAATTCTTTATCCTTATATCATAGCAGTGATGTATCACCACCATTCGTCAAGAGATCTTGTATAATATTAGAGATTCCCTGGATTCTCATGAACTTCACAATCCTATAGCAACACATTTCACAAAATATCAGATCAGAGGGATGTATACAGGATCATGACAAACAGTAACTTAATTTACAAAAAGCAGTATAAATCCCATTCAAGGTTCATTCCCCTAGGGTACATTGTATCCAAATGCTCGATCCAATATGTCTCTCTCTGTTGTAAGAGTCTTTGAAGGTTACTACCTTGTCTAGGTAATACCACATGTTCAAGAATAACAAATTGCAATTGGGCCACAGAATGTTTAAAATCTTTGAAATGTTGTGCAACTGGGGATTTAACTGAACCTGTCCTTACATTGGATTTATGTTCTACCCATCTTTGTTTGGCTTTTCTGCCCGTGAGGCCCACATAATACAATCCACATGGGCTTCTTATCCCATATATAACACTCTTTGTGTCGCACGTTGTGGTGTGTCTAAGGGAGATCTTATTACCATTATGTGGGTGATGTATGTAGTTGCCTCTGATGATATTGTGGCAACAGTTACAGTTGTTATAGGGTAAAGTACACTTAAATAACATTGGTTTTACTTTTTGATATCCAAAATCTGATTTTGTTAGATGGTCCTTTACAGATTTGCTTTTGCTGTATACGAACATAGGTGTTGTCGGGAAGAGTTCCTGTAATTTTGGCTCTTTTGTGAATATGTGGTTACAAATACCAGCTTCTCCTCTTCCGTTTTTCTGTTTGTCTGCAACGTGTCTGATCTAGACATCCCCTTTACTTTTGTAAGGTCTGGCTGAATACGCATAGGATCATATCCCCTCAAAAGGAACTTCTTTGTAAGGTCATTGGCCTTTTTATCAAATTCATCTTCTTCGGATACTATCCGCCTGTATCTCAGTAGTTGGCTCAGTGGTATGCTTTCCACTGTATTTCTTGGATGGAAACTTGATCCCAAAAGTAAACTGTTTCTATCAGTTTGTTTCGTGTAGACCATTGTCGCCAATCTGTTTCCAATGCAGATCATACCCAATGTGTAAAACAGCTGTCCTGTGGATGCAGAAGGGGGACATTGAGGGCTTGATTCTCAGAGCGTGTTCCTATGGAATTTCGCCATTATAAAACGTTTCTGTTAATCAGGCCTTGAGTGTCTTGGAGGTGTCTGGAGCGTGACCATGCTCATGCAATAGTGCATATAGGCTATGCCCAGTCCACACATCATGCGTTGTGAGAGCCTGGCGTATCCCAGGTTTTAAATTAGTTAACACTGTAGCCTGGGTTACTAATTCGCTGATTAATAAAGTGTATATATACTCTGACATACGTTATCACTTAGGGGTGTTTCCTGCACACCAATAAAATACAAACACTTTTTATTGTGTGAAGACCTTTATATTTCTATGTGAATTGGAAAATGTAATTCATGTGGGTGAATAGACTGAGCATAAGGGTGCCACTGTATATATTCCCTATATGGTGTTCCTAACTGTAAAGACATACTTTTATTTTTATTTTTGTGAAAACACAATCTTTGAAAAGAAATGTATGTAAACTAACGATGCCCATTTCAATTTTGTCTTATTTTTAATTTGTGCATGTGATTTATTAACACACCTTACACAATACGTTCACACATAAACACAATGGACACTATATATTATAAAAAAAAGACGAAATACAGCTGTTCACATTGCAATGCATCAATCATTACAATAACGCTTATGTATAAATAGGTTAAAAAAGCTCAAAATCAATGGCCTTCATCCCCTAATATGGAGATGGTTTCAGATAGTCTATGTTTCATAGCCCTCATGGCACCAATACTCAGTAAAACCCGTTTTAAATAATCCCTGTGGTGGATTTTAAAATGTTATCAATGCATCTCTGTGCCGCTAAGGTTAAAAATATTTGGCAGCCGCCAATATCTGACTTCAAAAGTGTGAGTGCACATAGATTCTCCTCTCCTATAAACATACTGTGTAATATTTATATCTCATTTGAGATGTGTTAGGGCACACCCTGAGTTCAAAGTCCCAGTTAATCCCCCTCAGCACAAAATCTGCATTTTCAATTCTCTCTTGGCATATTTATCCCAACTCTCTCCACTTCCATTGCTGGGAGTAGGTACAATCTAAATCTAAGGAAGCTTGTTCTCCATTTAGGACAGTGAAACTTGATGATATAGCTGCATGGCACAAAGGGAGGCAAACGGATAAACCATGGATGTAAGACATATTTCTCTTAGATTAAAGAACAAGAAAACATTTGCAAGAGCCAAGTATTGGACAATTAAAAGTGTATAAAGTCTATACAAGATAGAATGAGCAAGTCTCTAGAAGCCAGCAGGAGCAATGACACCCAGCATAATTGAATCAAATAGAAGTAAATAAGATGTTTAAATGGACACGTGTGTTGTTTCTTCACACGCGATTCAGAAGTAAAATAAAAGGGCTATTCATTAAGCTGTAGATGAAGAAAGTGATGTGCTTACACTCCGTTGAATGTCCCGGAGCAGAGAGCAGGCTACAAGGTCAACTACAGAATGCAAACTTTGGCTCATGGTCTGACTGATGAGAGATGATGGACTAATTGGGAAAGTGGCGGGTAATCTGATGTGACTCAAGCACCAGTGTTTTGTTTCACTTACATGCTGCTAGCCGAGTCGAAGGTCGAAGGTTGGGTGGGGATGCCAACAAATCAGTGGGTTTATGGGGTAACCTGCTATACAATGTTGCATAGATCAATCCACTGCCATTTTGTCCGCTATAATCAGAATTATAGGTATTAAGAGGTAGTTCGAGGCATGACTTACAGATAAGAGGCAGCCAATTGTGTACTAACCCCTATGAATTCTATAAATAGGAATGTTCCCCTAACCAATCCCTCACATCAATAGGTTTTTCAGTTTTCCACATAGGATGATGTCATAGATGATGCATATTAGGGTACAAAACCTCTCTGTAATCAAGTCTGTGTGAGAGTGTGCAAGCATCAGTCCGATGTCTGCCAGTTTGGCATGCTTTATTAAATTGAGAATAAAGTAGTACTTTGCCATATTCTTTGAATCTGTCCGGTTATTTGGACTAAGATCTTTATTGGTAATCCCACCTGGCACAATAGACGATGCAAGGTGCTAGAGCACATCTTTAATATTTTTGTTCTTGCAGTTGCCACAAATACTACTGCTTAAGATACATCATTCCATTATAGCTAAACATACGTTGGTCAAATGGGATTGCAGTAAACAGATCTGCCCTTTCAACTCCTCCCGCAAACAGATTTGCAATTAGTAAAAACATTTGTGCTGACCTGCAGTTCTTTATTAGCCTGCCATTTGTCAGCACCACAGCGGAAAGAACATGATGAAGGGGCCCCTAGGGGGCCCTCACATATGGAAACAAGGCACAATCACCACACACGAACTGATACGACAGACACAAGGTTGTATTCCCAAAAGCTAGGGTTTATTGCAAAGCAAATAGTCACAGTTGGCCAACTGGGTCTCACGCGCCTCGACATGTGTTTCCAGACCCCGGGGGACGCAAGAGAGTGAGAAACGTACAACAGTTACATATATACAAAGCAAGCATCTTAGAATCAGTGGTGACACATTCAATACCGCCCATAATGTATTTCCTTTGAATTGGGTTTGATAATTAACAATTGTGACGACTATGACACCTTCAGACATTTATTTAGCAACAGTTTGCAATTTCATGAGCCTGCAGACACAATTCTTTGTTATAATAACACACTGGTTCTGTTCTCTGCAAGCAAGCTGTGTGCAGGGGAGAGACACATTCCCGGCCTCACTATCTCCTCGTTTCTATTCGTGTACCGGGGGTCAACTCACTCTCCAGGGCTTCTACAGGGCTCAGGAATGGGGGAACGGAAAGAAGAGCATAATTCGAGCCATTAAATGTTTGTGTCTAACATTTCTACTGAATTAGCAAGACTAGCTGGCACCTGTGTATTGATTAAATGCCTTGCTGCTTACTTCCAAGGACTTGTGAGGGAGGAGACCGGGCATTTCTGTCTGGGTCGCTGCGTTATTTTTCAACAAGTCTTTCGCGGCCTTGCTCTATGCATGAACAATAATGTACTAGTGGAGCAGAATACGTTTTCAGCAAATCAGTTTTAACAGAAGGCAAGAGGCAAATGTTAGAGACAAAATGGCGATTTCAATCACTTAAAAATGGCCGCACTTTAGTCAAGCTTGTAGCTATGTATTTCTAATACTAAACACATGAGGCGATTGGTCTTTGGCTAACAGAATACATTGCCTCTACCATTGAGGGGTGTCTACTTTTTCTGGACTGACAAACCCTCCTTTTGGCCGTATGCCAAATGCCTCATCCGTACATTGCATCCTCTTCGGACTAAGTATCTGATTCGGAATCTTGCATACTACTAGTCTCCTCCTCATTCTCATTGTCATCAATATTGATTGACATGAATTCTTTTACTGTCTTCAATTCATCATTCCTGTGAGTACCTGACTTAGTAGTGCTCTTTTTTTCTACCATCTGTACACACTCCTCACTTATTTCAGTACACACTATAGGTAAGCAGTGTCATGAATATTCCTAGCACTGCCAATAGGGTCGCAAATAATTTCCATCCCCATGAGCGTAATACTTCCCAGAACCAGGAGCTTATGTTCGATTCCCAACTCCCTTCAGGGGGGGGTGAAGGTCAGAGCTCAAAACGTGCAATTTTCTTATTGCTTCAAAAATCGTAGGGGAGGAGTCGCTTACAAATACGCAACACGCTGATCCCACGATTTTACAAACTCCCCCACGATCAACCAGGATTACATCAAGAGCCATCCTATTCTGGAGCGTCATTGAGCCACCCTGTGCTAGTGAGAAGGGAGACATTCAGACGGCAACTGCAAGATAGCGTCCTTCATAAACATTGTAATGCACTCAGTGAGTGCTTGTTACTTCCCAAGGATGTCGGAATTTACCGTCGGATTGGTTCTTCGAGGCATACGGCTCCAGTCCTCCTCCCAGTTCCCATGAGAGCTATCTAATGGGCAATTTGAGACCATTGTGGTGTTGCGTGCATGTTGTGTGCATGAATCTGACCAACTTCCCCATCTCTCGTTAGCAACTGTGAGACTGGTTTGTCGGCCTTGATCACATCCCCCAGTGCTGTCTCAGTGACTCTGGTCTGCTCAAGTCAAGCAGCTTGGGTCCAGCTTGACCCCTCCCTTAGCTGCAGTGCACTGGACATGTGTATGATGCAGGCCTTCAGGGTAGTACCCAACCTGGAGTCCCCTCTAGTGTTTGTTGCATTGACGAGTCGATTCCCTTCCCTACTGTTGGTTCCTACAAGTGCCCTCATGTCATTGTTGTAAACAAGGGATCCGTCTCTAAGTTGAGTGCAGAGAGGGAGAGAGAGCAATAGAAATAGAGGGGAGACAAAGACAGAGAGAGATAGTGAGTGAGTGTGAGTGAGGGTGGATGAGAAAGAGAGAGAGCGAGAACTACAGCCTCCAGAGTTCCCTTGTTTTTCTCTCCCTAGGAATTGTCTCTGCCTGCCCCAATCATTCTCTCATTTGGTAGAGGCACCCACCTGTCTGGCACTGAATTAGCACCTTATTTGCACAAGTGTGGAGGTTATGTTGCTTTTTTCCCCGCATATACTCTATATCAATTGCTGTTGCAAATTCGAAGTTTAAGCAGTAATAATCCCAATTATGCATGAGATGTGCTCATCTGCTGCCATTTCTGTTTGGAAGGAGATCATCCACTTTGTTATTGTGGAAGTAGGTACTAATGTATTTACGGCAATCCCAATTTCGGCCACCCAGAATAATTACATTCTCCAGGTTATGCCCACGATAACATTCCACCAACAACTCGCAATGCTATCGACTATGTAATTTCTATAAAAGCCGGTGGGTTCCAATTTGTGTTTATAATATGGAGGTGCCTCTCTGTGAAAATATGTTTTGAATTACTCAATAGAACCACTAGAAGGATTCCAGGACAGGAGGACTCCCATTTTTTACATACCACCCAATGTCATTCTTAATGGCTGTAATAAGACCACCATACGTCTCCCCCTTAGTCCTTGCAGAGCAGGTTGTATACATGTCGAATATCCATCTATAAGGGGAGCCTTCTTTAACCAAAGGTCCTGTAGATTAATAATATATATATATATATATATATATATATATATATATATATGTAGGCCACGGTAGTGGCCATGTAGTTATGGTTAAGTTGGTGTTTCCATAGGACGAACACTTTTTGGGTGGTTTATAACTTCGCTCTCCCTGGACGAATCCTCACCAAAGTTTGCAAAAAAAGTATTTGGGTCACTCTGAATTTTTTTGCAAAGTTTGGTGAGGATTCGGCTAGGGGGGGCAAAGTTATAGGGGGGGTCCCAAAACTTTTTTTTTTCCTTGCGTCTACACGTCTACAGCCCAAACCGCTGGATGGATTTTCACCAAATTTGGACCAGGAGCAGCGGGTTGGTCCCGCAAGCGTGCTTTTGCAAATTTGGTGAAAATCCGTCCAGTAGATTTTTTTTTAAATTACCAAAAAGTAGGTAAAAAAAAATTAGTGATATCTGTGTTCGGTCCGCGGACACACTTCCCTGTTCGCTCCGTGG
This sequence comes from Ambystoma mexicanum, assembly GCF_040938575.1. Taxonomy (NCBI): domain Eukaryota; kingdom Metazoa; phylum Chordata; class Amphibia; order Caudata; family Ambystomatidae; genus Ambystoma; species Ambystoma mexicanum. Next base: position 1,067,690,657 of record NC_090925.1, read on the forward strand.
ACAGTGTCCTGATTGGCCAATCGGCTTGCGTGATGCAACATGTTCGCTGATTGGACGGCGTGGAGCGTGAAGTGCGTCAGATTTTCGGTAGCGCCCGTGATCTTGGATTCGCGGACGTCCGCGGACAGCGTGGTGAAAATTTTGTTCAAAATTTGTATTTAGTAGAGTGTGTTGGTGTGTAGGAGTGTTTGGGGAGGGTGGGAGTGTATGAGATAGGATGAAAGTTGTGTTTTTTTATGTGTTAGACGTTTATGTGTTAGACGTTCTTTTTGTTTTCGATTTGTCTGCGGACATCACGGGTGTTCTGAAATGTTCTAAATAAACTGAATGGGGGTGTTCTGAGGGCTCAATATGTGTCCGTTTTGTTCGCAAGCAAGCTGAAACTGTTCTAAGAACACTTGCGGTATCCTGAAATGTTCGCAAATAAACAAAATGGGGTTGTCTTGAGGATGCTGTCGGTATTGTTCGTTGTCAAGTTGAATGTGTTCTAATAACACTCGTGGTGTCCTGAAATGTTCGCAAATACACAAAATGGGGGTGTTCTGAAGACGTTGTCGAACACTCGCTATGTCCTGAAATGTTCGCAAATATGAATGGGGGGTTGTGGCTGGCAAGTTGAATGTGTTCTAAGAACACTCGCGGCGTCCTGAAATGTTCGAAAATAAACAAAATGGGGGTGTTCTGAGGACGCTGTCCGTATTGTTCTTTGTCACGTTGAATGTGTTCTAAGAACACTCGTGGTGTCCTGAAATGTTCGCAAATACACAAAATGGGGGTGTTCTGAAGACGTTGTCGAACACTCGCTATGTCCTGAAATGTTCGCAAATATGAATGGGGGATTGTGGCTGGCAAGTTGAATGTGTTTTAAGAACACTCGCGGTGTCATGAAATGTTCGAAAATAAACAAAATGGGGGTGTTCTGAGGACGCTGTCCGTATTGTTCTCTGTCACGTTGAATGTGTTCTAAGAACATTTGCGGTGTTGTGAAATGTTCGCAAATGAACAAAATGGGGGTGTTCTGAAGGCGCTTCTAAGAACACTCGCGGTGTCTGGGGAATGTTCGTAGGGTGTGTCCTGATAACGCTGTCCGTATTGTTCTCTGTCAAGTTGAATGTGTTCTAAGAACACTCACGGTGTCCTAAAATGTTTGCAAATACACAAAATGGGGGTGTTCTGAAGATGTTGTCGAACACTCGCTGTTTCCTGAAATGTCCGCAAATATGAATGGGGGATGTGGCTGGCAAGTTGAATGTGTTCTAAGAACACTCGCGGTGTCCTGAAATGTTCGCAAATAAACAAAATGGGCGTGTTCTGAGGACGCTGTCCGTATTGTTCTCTGTCACGTTGAATGTGTTCTAAGAACACTCTCGGTCTCCTGAAATGTTCGCAAATAAACAAAATGGGGGTGTTCTGAAGACGCTTCTAAGAACACTCGCAGTGTCCAGGGAATGTTTGTAGGGGGTGTCCTGAGGACGCTGTCCGTATTGTTCTCTGTCAAGTTGAATGTGTTCTAAGAACTCTCACGGTGTCCTGAAATGTTCACAAATACACAAAATGGGATTGTTCTGAAGACGTTGTCGAACACTCGCTGTGTCCTGAAATGTTCGCAAATATGAATGGGGGTCGTGGCTGACAAGTTGAATGTGTTCTAATGTTCTAAGAACACTCGCGGTGTCCTGAAATGTTTGCAAATAAACAAAATGGGGGTGTTCTGAAGACATTTCTAAGAACACTCGCGGTGTCCGGGGAATGTTCGTAGGGGGTGTCCTGAGGACGCTGTCCGTATTGTTCTCTGTCAAGTTGAATGTGTTCTAAGAACACTCGCAGTGTTCTGAAATGTTCGGAAATACACAAAATGGGGGTGTTCTGAAGACGTTGTCGAACACTCGCTGTGTCCTGAAATGTTCGCAAATATGAATGGGGGGTTGTGGCTGGCAAGTTGAATGTGTTCTAAGAACTCTCGCTTTGTCCTGAAATGTTCGCAAATAAACAAAATGGGGGTGTCCTGAGGACGCTGTCCGTATTGTTCTTTGTCAAGTTGAATGTGTTCTAAGAACACTTGTGGTGTCCTGAAATGTTTGCAAATAAACAAAATGGGGGTGTTCTGAAGACCCTTCTAAGAACACTTGCGGTGTCCTGAAATGTTCGCAAATAAACAAAATGGGGGTGTCCTAAGGACGATGTCCGCATTGTTCTCTGTCAAGTTGAATGTGTTCTAAGAACACTTGTGGTGTCCTGAAATGTTTGCAAATAAACAAAATGGGGGTGTTCTGAAGACGTTTCTAAGAACACTCACGGTGTCCTGGAATGTTCGTAGGGGGTGTCCTGAAGGCGTAGTCCGTATTGTTCGCTGGCAAGTTGAATGTGTTCTAAGAACACTCGCGGTGTCCTGAAATGTTCGCAAATAAACAAAATGGGGGTGTCCTGAGGACGCTGTCCGTATTGTTCTCTGTCAAGTTGAAAGTGTTCTAAGAACTCTCGCGTTGTTCTGAAATGTTCCTAGGGGGTGTCCTGAAGATGCTGTTCGCATTGTTCTCTGTCAAGTTGAATGTGTTCTTAGAACACTCATGGTGTCCTGAAATGTTCGCAAATAAACGAAATGGGGGTGTTCTGAGGACACTGTCAGTATTGTTTGTTGTCAAGTTGAAAGTATTCTAAGAACTATTGCATTGTTCTGAAATGTTCATAGGGGGTGTCCTGAAAACGCTGTCCGTATTGTTCGCTGGCAAGTTGAAAGTGTTCTAAGAACACTCATAATGTCCGCGGACATTAAAAGTTTCCATAGACCATAGTTGAAATGTTTGACTCTATGGATGTGGTATGCTGCGGTGGTTGTTGCCAGGGCATAGAGTCTTGGGTGCATGGCCATTTGGCCATGCACCCAAGACTCTATGCCCTGGCAACAACCACCGCAGCATATCACATTCATATTTGCTTATAACTTTGGGTGAAAAACAAATGTATAAGGAACAAAGGTATTAGATACTATGGATGTGATATGCTGCTATGGTTCTCCTTATTATTGTATACGTACTGTTTGGTCTAGTAACCAGAGTACATGTATTTCTTGTTAATTTCTGTGATAAAAGAAAATAGCATGTTAGTATTAGTATTTTGTAATGACTTATTACATTGTATAATCAACATACTTTTATTTTTTTTGGACCCTCATATTTAGTAGATTACAAATCAGAGTACTGTGCAATTTGCTCAGTTTCTGTATTTGTTGCTAAAATCATTGGGTCTGTGGGAGAAAATAAAATCCATGTTGGATTAAAAAAAAACCTTTTTATGTTATGCTACAGTTTATTTGTTTGTTTGTTTTCAGTGTTCACTTGTTGTTTCTGGCTAATGCTTTATACTTTGGCTTGTTGCATTTTTTTGGAGCAGTAACATATTATTTATTTGTTTGGATATTATAAAATTTTGGAGCAGTTAGATACCAATTGGCATATTCTAACTGTCTATTTTTTTAATATATTTTAGTGGTATTGATTTATCTATTTGGATATTGTTACATTTTGGGACAGTTAGATACCAATTGGCGTATTCTAACTGTGTATTTTTTTATCTAATTTAGTGGTATTCATTTATAAGCGTTTGTAAGATTTGCTGGTAAACTCTGCTTTAGAGTAATGGTACTATCATTACATGCAAACCATCCACATTTCTTTTTTATATATGCAGTGTAGTGCCCTGAATTGATTGTGGCTCCTGCGTGGTAGATTATACCTATTGTTGTGAAGGTTTTCTTACCAAGTGATATTTGACCATTTGTGAATCCAGTCAGCTTGCAGTTGTTTTTGGTTCCATCTGCATTGTAACGTAGAAGCATTAGTATTATGTATTTACTATGTGTTTGTATTACTAACGTGGAGCGATTATCTGAATTGCAGGTAGATCATAATCTACCATGGTATGCATTTTGTACAAGTCGCTGAAATGGAATGAATTCACAATTTGGTATTGATATATATATGAAGCGTTCATTGGGGATTTCTTCTTGTGTCACATTGTTGCAGAGAGTGCATGTATGTTTCCACATGTATGAAATCTGAAAGATTTCATTTATAGGTATGTTTTTGTTTTCCAGTACTTGTAGTAAGTACATTAGAAATTCTTGTGGATCTTCCTGTGAGTTTATAGTGAATTTCACCATTCCAGCACAGTAGTCCAATTGTTGTCTTATTCCATAAACACTATATGTGTTGTCAGGATTATTTGCTGCATTTCTGTGAAGTACTAACATTTGCAAACACAATGGGTCTGTACTGTGTAAGTAAATGTTGTCAACAATTGGTGGTAATTGAAATAGAATATTCATTGCTACATTTGCGTAGCAACTTAAACCAACTATATTTGAGAATTTAAATGTCCAGGTAGTTCTGTATCTAACTGTTTTTTTTGTAGTTTGTTTTCCTTCTTTAAAGAAGTACCTGGTTTAACTTCCCTAATTGATTCTTTTTTACTTGTGGTACTTGATGAAGTATTAGTTCCTTTTACTCTCTTTGGAGGATTTGCAGTGACATCCTGTTGCATTTCTGTTTGATTTATTTTTCTTTTATTACGTTTTACTTTTTGTGGAACAGAATATGTGTTTTGGTGGGGGGTGTATAGTGAGTGAAGTCTATTGTGTTCTAAAATGCAAGGAATATCAGCGTTTATTTTACTTGCATCAAAGTTGATTAGAAATAGACCATCAAGAGTACGTAAGCGTGATAGTGCTACGTAGCTCATGCCTTCTTTAAAGACTGTGTTACCAATATGTATCATTGCTTTGTCTAAGGTAAGACCTTGTGATTTATGAATCGTGACTGCGTATGCAAGAGTTAGAGAAAATTCTTCTCTGCGTACATACATATAATTGAAGAGAAGGAATCTAGCTGTTGAGCGTCCTATCCTTTTTACTTCTGAAAGTTTGTCAAAGAGTATATTGACAAACTGAATTTTGTTGTCACGTGGGTATGTTTGAAAGGCAACAACTGTACCCAGTGCTCCATTAACTAGTCCTTGGTCCACGTCAAGGTTACGTTTAAGCATTACTCTGCAATTTAAGGATAATTTTAATATCTTTTCTAAGCCTGCTGTGTTTGAGATTGATTTTTCTAAACTATTTAGTCTTGTTGTGGCTTGGTCACACATGGGTAGTGTCATACCATGTACATCTAGTTTGTCTGTGGCGCTAATGTCCATGATTGGTTGCATTTCTTTACTTAGCATGATTTCATTGAATTTGAAACATGTTGCAAGAGTTGGCAGTAAGGCCATACAATTGACATTTATGTGGGCTAATTGTTCCATAACATCTGTAGCACATGCATTATCGCCATAAAGTGCATTAATGTGCCGGGTTTTCAATATTGCTTCTGCTTCTTTAGAAAGTATACCAACTCTGATACTTTTTAAAATGTTGGCATAAGTGAGATCTGCAGATTGCCACATGTTTTCTGTTAATTCTCTGTATTGGAAATGTTGCCAAAGGTTGACATTTCCAATGCTGCCAACAGCTTTACGGCAGAGTTTGCATCCTAAAGTTTTAAAAATAGGCTCACCTTTTACTGGTGTTAATTAAAGCAGATCTCCAAAAACAATAATGTGTTTTCCTGCAAAGAGCTCTTCATAGTCTGTTTTGAGTACTTCTTGTAATCTGAGGTGAATCAAAGCTAACATCAGTTTGGAGACCATGCTCACTTCATCTATTAGCAGCATTTTCATTTGTTTCAATACTCTGCGTAATTCCATTGCAGTTTCTGCAGAAAGTTTGTAATAGTCTAATTTGTTCGGGTGTTCCACTGGTAATAGTAGTAATCGGTGTAATGTAACACCACCTATGTTGTAGGCAGCTAAACCTGTGGGGGCAGTGACAACAGCTGACAGTTTGTTGTTTGTCAATTGTTGAAGGAACTTACTAATGATTTTGATTAGGAATATTTTGCCAGCACCAGCTTCACCACTGACATACAGTAGTATAGGTTTATAATTATGGCAGGAACATTCTTTATTTTCATGTTTTACACCATGTTCAATTTGTTTTGTTACTTCTTGAAAAATGCTACGTTGCTCATTGTTTAGTTTTGACTGTAGTATAGTTAAGTCTTCTTTATCTTCATACTGACACATGGTGTTTTCTACTTCTATCATAGCTAATTCTGCCTCAATTATTATTAGTGGTTCTCCCAGTGGTTCTTGGCTTCCTGTTACAGAAGGTTGACTACTGTCAGGAGTGTCCTTATCTAGTTGAGCTTGGTGTTCTTCTTCGTGTTGCTGTTCATTGTGCAACATTGTTTTGCACTGTGTACAGTTTACATCAGTTATAGTGCTTTCATTTGCTTTGAAAGCATCCTCATATGAGTCATAGTTATCTAGTATTTGTTCTTCTTTTCTCCATGGTTTGAAGAGTTGGAGCAGGGACATGTAATATACTTCTTTATGTTGAGGAGTCTTTAATGAGAATTTGATATGATTAATTAAATTTGGTTTAGTGAGTTTAACTAAGCTGCCTTCACAGTTTGTCACTCTATATTTACCTTTTTTTCATCAGGTTTCATGTTATTTTTGTATGTGTAGTTTTGGGCTATGTGGTATAGACACATGTTTTCCAAAGTATTACTTCTGTTTGGGTAGTATGTGTCCAATAAATTGTTTTTTAAAATGTCTTGGCTGTTGGGATCACGTTTGGCTATTGTTTCTATATTTTCATATGATTTTCGAACGTTTTTTCTAGATTTAGCTGGACCAAAACTTAGCCATACTATATTTTCAGATTTACCATACAATGCAGTACCAGTTAAACGATCAGCTGCTTCATATGATCCACATTCTCTATGGGTGAGCATTTTTATGCCCAAGCTGTATTATTTCTGAGACACTGTTTTATCTGATGACAGGTCATTCCAGAGGTCTTGGAGCTCTGTCTTTTCTGCTTTAGTTAAGTATACTGTGACATATCGTGCAACTGCAGTAGAATTGTCTGCAATGTACTGCACATCTATGTTTGCATTCCATAAGTGGGCAATGATTGCATTATAATCATTGATATATGTGTCTTCTTCTTTTCTTTTTATGTAATATGTATTTTTAGGTGACTTACCTTTAACACTATGTCTAACTGAAAACATGAGGTTGTTCACTTGACCTGTATTTGTAACTGTTCTAGGGAAACCAAATCGGCATTTGGTGTAGTATTTCCCTTTGTTTTTGTATTTGCAACGACAATATTTTCCACATTTGTGTCTTTGAAATTGTAAAATTTGTGCATGAAGATCACTATTTGTGGCTTCTGATGGAATTTCACAAGTGACATATTTTTCAATAAACTGTAAAACAGTGGCATCACTGTCTTGACCAGATTTAGGAGCATCTTTAATCCATAAAAGCATGTGGATATGTGGTGCTCCTCTGGCTTGGTATTCTTTTCTCCAAAGAAGTGTTGCACTTCTCCACAGGGAGAACCAGTTTTATTACAAATAAAATGTAGCATAGCAATGAAGCGATGGTGAAAATATTTTGAAACATTAACAGGGTCCAAAGAACAAAGTTCTCCAGGTGTTAGTATATCTATGTTTGTTTTGTTTTTATTTGATATGCATAGGAAATCATGTAAATCTTCCCATGCATATTCTGCACAACTTAATGTAACAAACCAAGTGGGTGGGCCAAGGTTTCTGATCATACAACGTACATCTCCATGACATCGAAACAAGTACTCTTTAGTACCACGCATATTTGCTAATAGATTTGTAATATTTGATTGTAAAACCTCATCCTTTTGTTGCACTTTTTCTAATAATTGTGTAGCTGTCATATTTTGAAAGTGTGATCCTGATTTTAATATGTGTGCAACTCCGTAACATAAAGTTGCTAGTTCACTTTCAAAGAGTAGGTGAATTATGTATTCCACATTTTGTCTAAATCTGGGATCTTCAGAATACATCCGTAATGAGCGGTATTCTGAAGCTGATATTTGAATAGGTCTATCATCATACCTTCCTCCTTTGCCAGTGGGAAAGAGTAGAGGAAAAGCATGTGCTTCTATACTTTTTTCCCATATGCTGATTGGCGATCCTTTTGTTTGACGCATTTGGTACGTTTCCAGTACATCTTCTACGGTGTCATTAGAGTGCAAAGGATGAATTGTATAAAGGTCTAAAATATTTGATATTGTAGCAGGATCTAGTAGCTCAAATCGACCAGCTTCTTGTGTTTCTTGAATTATTTCAGTTGTATCTTTCAAGTTTTCTTCAATATTATTTTCTTTGTAATATTCATTATTCTCTTTAAGATATTGCAAGGCTTGTTTAACTTTATGTAAATCTACCAGCTGTTGCCATGTTTTTTTGTCTTTTGTAGGTACTCCATTTACTAAGATAATTAAAGATTGCTGCATTGGACGTTGCACTCCTAGAGTATGCACATTTTCTTTTAGATCTAATGGTAAATAAACTACTTTTCCACGAATGCCTTTTACCAATTCAGAGGGAGGTAATGTTGCTGTTTTTGGTTTAAGGCGTATTATTGCTTGAAATGGGTGTACTGTTTGAATTATGATGCTCTCATATAAATTAAGTTGTTGTAGGGGTTTTGGTACTGGGTATAATTCCAAATTATTTGTGATAGCACGTGAAGGAGTTTGGTTGTTGTCATGTTTTGTAGTGCAGTAACTGCAAAGTATTAAGGGCTCAGTTATTTCATATTTGTTTTCTGCTACAAGGTAGAGAGCTAATTCAAACCATTTAGAATCTTCATTGTCTTCTATTTTGTATGATAGGTCTACAGTTTTTGTGTTACTTTTTTAAAAAGTTCTACGACAACATACACATACATGGTTTGGTACTTCAGCTGATGTACTTTTAAATTTTAGTATTTCTTTTTTGTATGTGTTTAGCAAAAGGTTGCCATGTGTAGAATTGTTGCTTAATTGGTTTCAAGCTATTTCATTCTGTAAATGGCTTTCACTTCCAAAATATTTTTTCTGGATATAGTCAATTTCTTCAAGTAGGTCTTTCGCTGTACCATGTAGAAGGATGTTATTTAACTTTGCTAGTGCTAAAGCAGGACTTTTAGCATAGTACAGTTTATAGACTAGATTTCTTATAGTTGAATCATGTGTTGATATCCTTTTGATATCATGGAAAGTGGTTTTACAAGTAGGTCCTGTAATGCAGGCCAATGAATGTCCTTGTAGTCATGTGTACTTGCGCACTGGACAGGTATCGATGTTTCGCAGTAATTTAATTTTGATTTTGTCTTTGCTTTTTACATATTTATTGAGGAATTGGCGTAAAGATTTGAAACATTGTTTGGGAATGTTACACATTGACGTGCATGGCCGTTTGTACACTAGACGTTCTGATTCAGTTGAATGGAGGGGTAATTCTAAGTTTTCAGGGCATATTTTTGTAAGGAGTACTTCTTGTTCCATTATGGTATTATTCACTTTTTCATAACCTCGACCACTGCTATGTATGGCAATTGTATTTGTTTGCTTTTGTTTGTACGCTTCTTCATTAACATATGGTTCTGTGCTCGTAGTGTGATTCCATTCACCTCTGCAGATACTTAAGAAGTTCTTTCTGTTGACATTTCGCTTATTGAGAAGTCTTTTTTGTAATTTAGTTACTAGTTTTGTTAGTGGTTTCATTTTGTTTAACAGTAAAATAAATAACTTTCTTTTGAGAAGAATTGCACTGTCCATCAACGCTTCTAAGATTAATTTCCTACGATAGGTTTTAAGCATTGAACCTGATTTCTCTGCTGTTTTTATAACATTTTGAAGGACTTTGTGACGGTACATTTTAGCTAAAATACTTTTCTTGGTATGCTTACTTTGCACTATATTAAAATTTAAAGAAGTAGTTTTATCTGTAGTGATAGCTGATTTTCTGTTAATTGTTTTTTGGTTTGTTTTACATTTTGATAGAGGAGGCAACGTTTTTGTACTTGAAACTTCTTGTGTTTCACTAAATGACTGTATTAACTGTTTTGTTTCAACTTTTTTTTACAAATTCTGCTAGAGATGAATGCTTATGTTGGACACTTTCATTTTCATTTGCTCTACTTTTGCGTTGCTTTCTACGGACTTGACTTTTCATAGGCATTCTTTAGGGTCTGTTGAGAAAAATAAAGAAGATATGGGTTGGGGTGTTCTGGAATGTATTTGTGCTGTGTGCATGAGTGTTTGAGTAAGATGATAAAGATGTATGTAATGGTGTGTGATTGTGCATTGGGAACTACAACTAGTAGGGATAGGTATTCTTGAATTAATGTGTTACTAAACTGGGGTTCAGATGACCAATAAAAAGTAAGCTAGTGGTGTGGAAAAGTACAAATAGTAAATCTAATGTATACAATTAAAACAGTTGTTTGTTCTATAATATGAAAATTGTAGCGGTTCAGTTGGGTAATTTGTGTGTCCAAAAATAGGAATTTGTGGGCCATTCTGGCTGTACATGGCTGTTTAAGACATGGAGATTTTTGGACAAAATGGTACACAATCTCTATTTTTAGGCACAGAAATAGCTTGTATTAAATTTACAGTATGTTTTAGTAATAATACAAATATTATGGTGATATTCTACTTACTTTTTTTCTTAAATTAACAGGTAACTTCTTAGTTCTTCTTTGTTCTTCGAATTTGGCTGCTTCTTTTCAGGAGACTGGTCTTCACTGCAATTGTAAAAGCTTCAAATTAGTAACTTTGTTTGTATATAGCGCTGTTTTTAATTTAGATATTGATTCTTTTAATTGAAATCCTCAGCGCCTTCTTTAAAACCATTAAACTAATTTATGTACATAAAATACATTGCATCAGTTCAGTACATATGATATGTTCTTAATTAACAAATTTTATTGAATGACTAACTGTAGCAAAAAAAAATATCTTTACTATGTCTTGTGAAATTTATAATATACTAGTGAATACCACTATTTCTGTAACTAAGCTGTTCTAGGTAATAGTGCCTCAATGTCATGTTTAAATGAAATTAATTAAGTAAATAAATAAATAAAAACAAAAAATATGAAATTGTATAAGTATTTTTTTTTAAAGTTTTAAACATAGATTGTGCTTGCATGCAATTTTGTTTGAATATATGTAGTCTATATATTTCATTTAAAAATGTTAGTTTAACATGATTTGAGTGTGTGTGTATAAAGAAAGTAAATAGTATAAAGGTTTATGAGTGATAGTTGATTTTAGTTAATTGAAAGAAATACAGTAAATTCATTTTACAGATTACACAAGCTAAAAGTCTGTTTGAAAATGTATTCATCTACTGTACAAAAAATATGCATACCTGAAGTTTGTGTTCATGCATATGGATATGCATGGAGCTGCAAGTAGAAATCTTGGAGACGTGTACAGTATTTCTGGTAGATGGTGCTTGCCAATGATATGACACTTGTACTCAGAGAGATTCACAGTACTTTTTCAGTGCTGATCTATGATGATGCAGTTAGATGTAGAGGTCTTGAATGCGATTGGTGCATGGTCATGTGACTTCTTAGCTACATCCAATGAGGGAATGGCAGAGAGAGTGAAGTGGAAATGGTAGAAGGGCTGTTCATGTTACGATATGTCCGTGGACATGGCGGTAGTTCGCGGACATCGGGACTTACATCCGGGGATTTTTGGGTTCAGAAGTCATGCAAATGAGAATGAGTACTGAAAGGGATTGGTCAGGAAAGTTTAGTGGGTGTGTTGTGCCAGAAGAGAGTTTCTCATATACTGTTTTTGCTGAGAGAACAACAGATAGCTATGTCTGTGTGTTTTAGGAAAAGGATTGTATGGATTCTGGGAGATTCATGGATATATTGGTTGAAGGTGCATGCAGAAAGCTGTGGAGTAGCTGTAGATCTTGGATTCTCACATGTGGAAGTACACTGGCATGGAGTACGTGGAATAAAGTGGTTGGACTTGCTACCTCTCTGTGCTACTTTGGAAACAGAGCAACATCCAGACATAATTGTAATTCATTGTGGAGGGAACAGTTTAGGACATGTGACTGGAATTTCTTTGCAATTTGCTATGAAAGAAGGAGTTGGGAAGGTTATTCTCAAGTGATATTTTCACGGATTGCGCAGAGACAAATGTGGCTCCGTTCTTCTTCATTTGGTCCACAAATTGAAAAAGCAAGGTGCAATGTTAATAAAGCTGTTTGTGCCTTTCTAAAAGATTTTGGCAAGTCTTCTTTTCACAATGAAAATATTCTGTTTCGTAGTACAAACATTTTTCGCAAAGATGGAGTCCATCTTACTTATGGTGGCAATCAGATTTTTCTGAGAAATGTACAAAATGCATTGCGACCTTTTTTGGAATTACAACATCCATTTTGAAGTACGTGTTAAGCATTCATAATTTTTGACTTACAAACACCTCCCAAAGGCTCTTTTCAGAGCCACCACTTCCTCTGAGAGAAAATTGCAATGTTTGTGATAGGGTAGCAACCCAATTTTTCAAATGTTCGCGAACTGTCCGCGGACTTCTAAAAAATACAAAGGGCCCTGCTTCATTTATTTTCACTTCTATTTTTTAACTGTGAAAGGCGGCTCTGAAAAGAGCCTTATTGAATGATTTTTGATATTTTGTATTTTTTGGTTTTTTTTATGCACGACACACTAGAAGAGGAGGGGAAAGGAAGGTAAAGGGGGGACACCAACCACAGGGATAAGAAAGGGCGAGCTGAGAGAGGAAGATGTAGAGTGGATTTTATTTGGGTAGTGAGCAGATCCTCTCGTGCTCTGAGGCGATAGTCTCAAAAGCACTATGAAGTCGCTCCCCCCTGCAGAGTACTGTGTCACAGTACATACATACAACTGTGACCCTCGAAAGGTAAGGGTCATCAGCATTCTGTATGGCCTGTGAGGCAGCTTGAGGAAGACGCTGTCCCACAGAGGTGGTCCTTGTGGTGACAGGATCAGAAACAGAGGATGAAGTAGAGGAAATCAGCCTGCTACGTTCTTCACAAGGTACAACCCTGTGAATAGCCCCAGAGTGAAATTACCTCAGGTGTCGCTTCATAGTAGTGGTCCCAAAGCTGTACTTACCGTGCTTCCCGCGACTGAGTATCATTTTGCACTCATTGCAGGTAACACGGTTCGCACGAGCCTTAGGAACATTCCCATGAATTGTAAATAACCGCCACACCCAAGACTCACGCTTAGTGCGGGTAGTAGGGATTTCCTCTACCTCATTCTCATCATCCTCTTCTTCCTCCTCTGCATCCTCACTCCTGTTCCCCTCTTCAGGCCCTTGGGGAGGTGGTGGTGGTGGAGGGGGTGGGGGTGGCGCTGAAGCAGGTGCAGCACCAGGTGGCAGTTCAGCAGCCAGGGATGCCATCTCGATGATGGTGTAATCTTCAGGTGGCAGCAAAAATCGCTGTGTTCTGAAGAATAGCCAGAAACACAATGAGAATAAGCTCTAGGGCGTGGTCTTTTATAGGGGTGCTTGTACTTTTTTTTGTGTTCGATCTGTCCGCTGACATGCGCGCTGTCCACGGACAGATCGAATACAAAAAAAAGTTCTAAAAGTTTCAAAAGGTATGTAGAAACTGAGGATTAGTATGTGGGACTTGTGCCATGGTGAGATTTTATTGAAAAATATTATGGATTAATTGAAAATGTACTTTTATTTGTTCGGGGACACGAACAGTGTCCGCATTCAGAACACGCGATCAGCGTGGGCGCGGTCATATTATCTGTTCGCGAACAAGTCCGCGAAGGAAGCGCCTGTCCGCAGGACACCAAATGCACGGAGATTGGCTAGCGCATGCGCGTTGATGTTCTACGGACACTGTTCGGATCCTGAACTAATTAAAAATGTGTCACACATGAAACAAACATTTCAGGACACTGCGTGTGTTCTTAGAACAGTTTAAACTTGCTAGCGAACAGTAAGGACAGATATATGGCCTCATTACACGGATGGCGGTAAGGATTTACCGGTACCGGTAAAATACCGGTACCGGTAAATCCTTACCGCCTTACTACGAGGTCCCTTTGCGGGTTGGGGGATTTAACGCCTGCTTTTTGCAGACGTTAAAAACCAACCCGCAAAGGGACCCAGGGAGCTAATTCCGGTACCGCAATTTGCGGTACTGTAATTAGCGCCTTCCCCATTCCCATAGAGTGCTATGGGCCAAAAAAGGGCCTGGGGAAGGGCAATGGCCGAAGGGGGAATTACCGCCCCGCCAACCTTGGAATGGGGCGGTAATTCCCCTTTCCACCAAGGCAGTGCTGGTATTTTACCGGCATGAACCATGGCGCTAATAGCGCCATGGTTCTCCGCCATCCGTGTAATGAGGCCCATAGTGTTCTTCAGGACTCGTCCAATTTTGTTTATGTATGAACATTTCAGGACACCAATTGTGTTCTTAGAACAGTTTCAACTTGCTAGCGAACAGTACGGACAGGTACAGTGTTCTTTAAGACACCTCCATTTTCGTTTAATTACGATCAATTCAGGACACCGCGTGTGTTCTTAGAACAGTTTGAACTTGCTAGCGAACACTACGAACAGGTATAGTGTTCTTCAGGACACCTCCATTTTCGTTTACGTACGAACATTTCAGGACAACAATTGTGTTCTTAGAACAGTTTAAACTTGATAGCGGACACTACGGACAGATATAGTGTTCTTTAGGACACTTTAATTATTTTATTTTTACGAACACTGCAGGACACCGCTGTGTTCTTAGAATAGTTTGATCTTGCTAGCGAACAGTACAAACAGGTATAGTGTTCTTCAGGACACCTCCATTTTCGTTTATTTACGAATATTTCAAAACACCTGCACTGTCCGCGGACACCTACATTGTTTTTTAAAAAAAAAATAAAAAACTATTTACAACACAATATAAAAATTCAACTTTATTTAACATATATTAATAATTTATGACAGAGAAGGTGAGGCAGAAACAGAAACAAAAACAGGAGAATTAGGGGTTTCAACATGATTGTTATTAGGTGAAGAAGGGATGGAAGTCTCATCAAAACGTTTTGGGTTATGGAGAGGGTTTGGGGATAATTGACTGGGATATGGTGAGGAGGGACAAGTACATGTGGGGCAATGGTATGAGGTTTTTGGTTTAAAATGATCTTCCACAAAAGTTTTCAAATTATTAAAATTAGTCAACAATAAATCCATTTTTTCTTCTATACTGTGAAAAGTGTTATCCATTACAGGTTTTTCTGAAGTATTTTCTATTTTGGTATGCTCTGTACAAAAATATATATATATATATATATATGTTAAATGTATACAAAATAATAATAATTAAATGGTTTATATTATAAAGTGTTTACCATTAGTTTCACTATCTTGTGACATTTCTTCATGTGGGAAATGCTCCTCTAGCCATTCCAGAGTACTAGACATTTCTGTGAGAGAAAAAAAAAATAATATATTTTTTTATCTAATACATTTGCAGGCCGATTCATGGAATAATTAGCGCGGCGCAAGTGGGCAAAAACGTGCGAATCGCAGTGGAATAGCGAAAATCGCAGTGCAATTGCGAAAATCGCACGAAAAGCAGCGCACGTCGATTCATGGAAGGCCGTGCGCGAGAAAACCAGCGGATGTGCGATAAAAAAGTGCGCGGCGCACGTTGGCGCACAGGCCATCTAACAGCGTGCGCCAGGTCACAGCGAAAATCGCACAGGCCACAGCGAAATTCGCACATAGCGCGGCGCACGCAACAAAAGTAGGCGGAACACGGGCGTAACACTCGGAATGGGGAACAACTTGCCAAAACGTGGGCGTCACGGGGGAAGTACAGGGCACAAGTGCGCGGAACGCCCACACACTCGCCTACAACACGTATTCATGGAATAGAATAGGGCAAAAAAGCGCACGCTCAAACCAGCGCACAGGCACAAACACGACCGCCACAAGAAAGCAGGCGGTAGCGTCTCTGCGGCTGTAAGAAATGTGCGCCAAAAGGTGTGCCAACAAATAGCACCTATATACTGCCATGATGAATGTCCCATTCTGTGGCCCTCCAGGAAAAATGACGTGCAAAGGGGTACCCACAAACACGGACACCGGCTGACAAAAAATACGTGTGCATGTATACCGGGGTGCGCGGGAAGTCTAACACGCGATTTCAGCAGGGTACGTGCATCACAGGGGTTCGCGTGAAGTTATTCACGCGATCGGGCCTGGGGGAGCGGGCTACGTGTATTTCAGGGGTTCGCGTGAAGTTTCACACGCGATCGGGTCTGGGGGAGCGGGCTACGTGTATTACAGGGGTTCGCGTCAAGTTCCTCACGCGATCGGGCCTGGGGGAGCGGGCTACGTGTATTTCAGGGGTTCGCGTGAAGTTTCACACGCGATCGGGCCTGGGGGAGCGGGCTACGTGTATTCCAGGGGTGCGCGTGAAGTTCCACACGCGAATAGCCTGGGCGCGTGTATTTCAGGGGTGCGCGGGAAGTTCCACACGCGAATAGCCTGGGGGCGCGTGTATTCCAGGGGTGCGCGTGAAGTTCCATACGCGAATAGCCTGGGCGCGTGTATTTCAGGGGTGCGCCGGAAGTTCCACACGCGAATAGCCTGGGCGCGTGAATTTCAGGGGTGCGCGTGAAGTTCCACACGCGAATAGCCTGGGCGCGTGTATTTCAGGGGTGCGCGTGAAGTTCCACACGCGAATAGCCTGGGGGCGCGTGTATTTCAGGGGTGCGCGTGAAGTTCCACACGCGAATAGCCTGGGCGCGTGTATTTCAGGGGTGCGCGGGAAGTTCCACACGCGAATAGCCTGGGCGCGTGTATTTCAGGGGTGCGCGGGAAGTTCCACACGCGAATAGCCTGGGCGCGTGTATTTCAGGGGTGCGCGGGAAGTTCCACACGCGAATAGCCTGGGCGCGCGTGTATTTCAGGGGTGCGCGGGAAGTTCCACATGCGAATAGCCTGGGGGCGCGTGTATTTCAGGGGTGCGCGGGAAGTTCCACACGCGAATAGCCTGGGCGCGTGTATTTCAGGGGTGCGCGGGAAGTTCCACACGCGAATAGCCTGGGCGCGCGTGTATTTCAGGGGTGCGTGGGAAGTTCCACACGCGAATAGCCTGGGCGCGTGTATTTCAGGGGTGCGCGGGAAGTTCCACACGCGAATAGCCTGGGCGCGTGTATTTCAGGGGTGCGCGGGAAGTTCCACATGTGATTTGACAGTGTGGGTCCTCCCAGGTGTACCCTGTACACCCTCCACGGCGCCTGCAGGCAGCCCACACCACAGGGGACTACCCTGCATCCCTGGTCATGTCCCGCAGGCAGCCCACCCACCATAGGCATGCCCCCCAGCAAAGGCACATGTCTCCTTGAACTAATGAACACCAACTCATGTCCCCTTGCACCCCCACCCCCCAGCACTGTGGGGCACCTGCCAGCAGGCCCCCACCCATGTCTCCCACCACCCCCACACCCCAGCCACCAGGGGCACCCTCCACCAGGCCCCCACTCATGTCTCCCACCACCCCCACCCCCCAGCCACCAGGGGCACCCTCCACCAGGCCCCCACTCATGTCTCCCAGCACCCCCACCCCCCCAGTCACCAGGGGCAGCCTCCACCAGGCCCCCACCCATGTCTCCCACCACCCCCACCCCCCCAGCACTGTGGGGCACCTGCCAGCAGGCCCCCACCCATGTCCAATCCATGCCCCCCTGCACCTGGGTCCCAACATTCCCCAATCATGTCCGTAATGCCCATCCTCCCCTGCCAAAAGGCCCAACCAACTATCACACCCACCCACATATCAAAGGCAATTACATGTTACACCCCCAATTTAAATAATGCAATTGAACACATGTCTGTCACACACAATGGCTGCAAGTGAATGACAAAACACCCAACATGACATGCCTGAAAGCAATGAGATGATACGACACATTGAAGAATCAAAAAAAAAATGTATTGAACAGCAAGTAGAATGGAAATGAAATAAGAAAAAACACAAAGCAAATCAAACAAAACAAGATGAATGTCCAAGAAAATAATCTGAAAAATTAAAATAAGCCAATGAAGAACCATGAAGAAGATCATCCTGGGTCCATGAGCCCAACCAAATTAAACCTAACTATGACTACTAACTAAAAACTGAACTATATACAAAAAAGTGGTGCATTGTCCAATCGCAACCAAAAAAAAATCAAAAAAACAAAGGAAACCTAACCCTAACTATACAACTATATACAAAGGCAGCGGGCTATTCGGACGGCTCACTGGTTGTTGTCATGGGCCAGGGCATCATCGAACTCCTGGTCAATGGCTTGGAGGCGGGCATGTTCCCTGGCCCCGAGGTCCCGCAGGGATAACGCAGTGTCAAGCTCAAACTCCCTGCGAAGACCCTCGAGGCACTCAGCCCGCCTCAGCGCCCTCCGCATGGAGTCCTCCGCCCTGACCATCGTGAGCCGTTCCTCCTCTGCCCGCTGCCGCTCCGCATCTATCCGCTGGCACAACCGCTCCCACACGGAAGCCACTCCCATTCCAGGGTTCTCCTGCCCTCCGGCCGATGCCTGCACCCCTGATGTTGATGGCCCCGAGCCATGATGCCTCCCACGTTGAGCCTGCTGCTGCCTCCGACGCAACTGCCTGTGCCAGCACGACGGCATCCAGGCTGATGGAAACCACTGACGCCGTCGTGCACGTGCCCTGCCCGATGATGCCGTCACATCCTCCATCTGCTGGGGTCCAGTTGCTGTGGTGTCCACCCCTGCTGGATCTCTGACTCCCGACTGTGGCAGGGATGGGATCCCCACCGAGCTGGCTGCATTGGTCGGGGCAGGTCCACAGGGGGCCCTGTTGGCATCTGGGCTGGAAGACGGCAAGGAGAACGACTGGTGGATAGCCTGCACAGAGGAGGAGAGGGCCGCCACATTGGCCAACACATGCAGGAAACCCCCGAACATGGCCGATCCCAATTGGGCCACGTCGGCACGGTGCACTTCGTGATGACGTGCGTGCTCCTCCCGTGAAGCACGCACGGCATCACGAATCACAGCCGTGCGCATCGCGACCCCAATCAGGACCTTCTCCGCACGGCCAGGGGTTCCCACGTCCGCAGGTGGAGGGGAGTCAGGTGACATGGACATCCCCTCTACCTGCGGACAGGCCTGGGACGGGGCATCCCTGCTGGTGCATGGTGGTGCACTCACAGGGTCAGGGACAGCGACATGCACAGGCCCCTCCACGGTGACCTGTGCTGCCTCCTGCCCCTGGCCCTGGACTGCACCACTTGCACCAGCAGGGATGCCCCCACCAGGCCCCATGTGTGCCCCAGTGGCGGCCTCCTCCTCCTCTGTGCAAACCACCAACCTGGATGGCTCCTCACCGTCTCCCACCGTAGCAGGCCCCTGTGGGGGCTCACCCACCCCTTCCGCTGCAGCCGTGGGGGCATCCCCGCCGCCTTGCTCCACAGCGCCGTCTCCGCCCTCTTCTTCACTAGCCGCTGCGTAGAGGGAGACAAAGAACACAAGCATCAGGGCACTGTACAATGGTCCCCTAGACAGGAAGCAATAGCAGATGAGCACCACTGTCAAAGTATACTTCCATCATGTCCCTCCACAACACATGGGTCAGTCCAGGCAAAACACACACAGTAACAGGCATGGTGCATGCCATGGACATTTCCATGCATGTCCAATGGACTCTTGAAACATTCAATGATATGTAACTCACATGCATCATGGCTCATGCCTATCACATGCACACACTTCACCTCAGTCACATCCATCTGGCCCCAAACACACCAAACACAGCGGATACAAGGGTAATTTGGCTGCTTTACTGAATCTGTGCATTGTCACACACATGTGTCATGCATCCATGGCATGCACAAGTCACAGACACGCAGGTCAGGCACACAGACATGGCTACCATATATGTACCTGGCATCAGCACCCATCCCTCACCCCCACCCATGTCCAGGTACAGAGACTGGCATGCTCTCATGTTCAAAATCTGCATAGGGCTCCCCATGCGGCATTTCAACACATGCAACAACCATGTGCATCACACATCACTGGTCGCACATGCATTACCATGATGTCCCTGCACACATACATGCATACATGGCCTATGGCACACATACAGGCAAGTATCATAGAACCAGCACACCGCAACATGCCCTGTCTCACACAGTAATGCATGGACACTTACCGCTCAACTCCAGACGGGCCTCCCTCTCAAGGATCTGGGCGTGGAGCGCTGGGCGTACGCGTTCCAGGACACTCATCTGGATGGAACTCATGCGGCCCCGGCCCCCCTCCACGAGGCGCCGGGCCTTCACAAGGGTCCTGGACCTCAAGTCCTCCCAGCGCTTCTTGATCTTCAGGACGTCGCGGGTTGCCACCCCCTCCGCGTTGATGGCAACCACACAGTCGGCCCAGATCCTCTGCCGTCCTTCCTTGCTGGCGCGGGACGATCCAAAGAGGGCATCATACTGCCCCAGGACATGCTCCACCAGGACACCAACTTCGGTGACAGTGAAGCTGGTGCCCCTCTGCCCCTCTGGCCTGGGGTTGCCACTGGTGCCAGATGTGGAAGTGCCCGACATGGCAACCCCAGAGGCAGGTGTGGGTGGGCAACTGGGTCCTGGGGCTGGGCTGTGGAGCGATGTAATCCCAGTCGGGAGTCTTCAGTTCCAGCAGGGGTGGACACAGCAACTGGACCCCTGCAGATGGCTGATGTGCAGGCACCAAATGGCAGGGCACGGTGGCAGCAGGCAGGTAGGCAGGCAGGCAGCAGCAGATGGCACATGGGAGGCTGCTCGGGGCACTGGGGGGCAGTAACTCGGCCTTCTGGGCAGGAGCGTGGTCTTCCGTGTGTTTTCGCGTGGCCAGCTTGATACGGAGTGATTTGGCACGTGAAAATCCTGCACGTCAGCGTGAAATCCGAGGAAAGGCCCTTAGCGCGTAAGCGCGTCAGCACGCATACGCGATTCTATTGGACCAGAGTCCCACAGCGCGTAAGCGCGTCTGTGACGTGACCCGCACGGGTGTTCCCCACTCAGCACGTGATGACGGGGCACACGTGGAGATACTGCACGTCAGAGTGTCATCGCGTGTAATTGGACAAAAGTGCGCGTACACGCGATTGGCCTATGTACGTGTATTTAATGGGTGCGCGGGCACTTACACACGCAAGTACGTCAGCGAACCTGTATCCCATGGTGCGTGTGAATTTCCACACGCTATTGGACTGGGAACTGGATTCCAGGGGTGCGCGGGTCACATGCTGTATCCCGTGGTGCGTGTGAATTTCCACACGCTATTGGACTGGGAACTGGATTCCAGGGGTGCGCGGGTCACACGCTGTATCCCGTGGTGCGTGTGAATTTCCACACGCTATTGGACTGGGAACTGGATTCCAGGGGTGCGCGGGTCACACGCTGTATCCCGTGGTGCGTGTGAATTTCCACACGCTATTGGACTGGGAACTGGATTCCAGGGGTGCGCGGGTCACACGCTCGCCTAGAACACGCGCAAAGCATAAATTTGCGGACTTTAACAATAACAAGCTCAGACACCAGGATGAACATACCGTTCCTAGCAGCAGTGGCAGTGGGCTACCAAAGAAGGAGGAGGAGGATAGTCAGGGCCAGAATATTCACACCCAGAACCAGCCTTTTCGGGATGCCTGATGACCAGGTGTATGGGAGGTACAGGTTTCCACCACACATTATACTGGACCTGGTGAGTGAGTGGGAGGATGACCTCACATCACCCACCCTGTGCTCCCAAGCACTCAGCCCCCTGGAGAAGGTCCTCAATGTACTGCACTTCTTAGCCACTGGATCATTTAAGCGGACAAGTGCCATAGTGGGTGGGGTGTCACAGGCCACCCAGTCACGCTGCCTACACCAGGTCTTGAACATCATCACTGCACGCCCATCAGTCCGCAGGCACATATACCTGCCCAGAACACCTGCAGAAAGGCATGCTGCCGCCCTGGATTTTTACGCTGTGGCACGATTCCCCAAAGTGCTAGGTGCCATCGACTGCACCCATGTGGCTCTACGTCCCCCCAGGGCATCTGAGCACATCTATAGGAACCGCAAGCACTGGCATTCCATCAACGTGCAGGTAGCATGTAATGCCAAGGGAATCATCACCTCAGTATATGCCAACTATCCCGGCTCCACCCACGACAGCTTCATTTACCGAATGTCCACCCTAAGCCGGGACCTAGAAGCTGGGCGGCATGCCGATACATGTCTGCTTGGTGAGTATGTATGCCACTGCACATGCATGCATGTTGGATACTGAGCAAGGTCACAACCCCACCAATGATACCAATCACCACCTCCACAGGGGACAGTGCCTACCCTCTCAGCCCCCACATGATGACGCCAATTCGGAACCCCACCACGCCACCCCAGGTAAGATATAACACAGCCCACATTACAACCAGGGGCATAGTGGAGCGCACATTCGGAGTGCTAAAGTCACGCTTTCGCTCCCTTGACCATTCTGGCGGGCAGCTGTTATACGCTCCCCCAGTAGTGTGCAGGATCATAGTGGCAGCATGTGTCCTGCACAACGTTGCAACATGCCGGGGCCTGGCCGTGGACATGGTGGTGGCCCCACATCCCCAACCACATGCACAGCCGCTGCGCATGGGAGGGGAAAGGGCACGGGGGGAGGCAGCCCGTACACAGCTAGTGGCTAATTACTTCACATAGAAATCACACCCCTGTGGAGTGCACACTGCCCTGGCACATTCCATCTGACAATCAATGATGACTCAACCTGACACTGATCCTGAATGTCTGGAGAATGAACCGGGAATACCATGTCAGCCTGAGATTGTTCACCTGGAAGTGTCACAATGTGTGCATCCCTACCCACACAGACACCACCAATGCAGTTTTGTGAAGTTACACATTGAAGCAGCTAAAATGAATACCCACTTGCAAAATGCAACAAGAGGACAGTGCCATGTCAGCCAACCCAACCCCAGCACCGCCACACGACACACCGTGCCATGTCATGCTAATTGCAGGTAAACAAAGTAATCCCCACAACATGACATCAGTCTCACTATGTACAGTGGCACTATTAGAAACCTGCAACACCTGAAATGCTCACAGCAATGCCGGACCAACAACATACTTGAGCACGTAGTACCATTAACATGACATCACAAATGTTACATATTAGTAGTCTCACCACCTGGAAATGCCTGCACTCCCACCACTACCAACTGTGCAGTGTTGTCGCCATGTAGAGTTGTAGGTGCACTGCTGCCAACATGGACCCCATCTCCAGACTAGAGGTCCTTGTGTGGACATGAGGAAGGGACCTGCGAATTGGGAGGTAGACACAGAAGAAGAGTTACACATCAATGCAACATGCAGTGTACAACACAACAGCAATATGCACTAGGAATGTATACACAGTATTGACTACAGACTGCCCACACAGCTCATGGGAGTCCAACGTCACTGTGTAATTCACTGTCACTTGGGCACACCCTTTACAAGCCCATGGAAACGGGAAGCAGGAGGGGTGTGTGTGACTCAAACCCAAGCATCTGAACCAAATACATTACAAGCCTGCATGTGCCCAGCCACAATGCAGCGTATGCCCACAGGAACCACGGAAGCCAACAGATCGTCCCAAAAAAATTGGGAATAAAAGAAATCAAAATAAAAATAAAAATAAGAAACAATCAAAAATGGCCATTGATGGGCCCGGGGGGGTTGGGGAGGCCACCCAGGAGGTCCGAGGACAGGATGCACACCAGAACCCACCTGCGTGGATCCTGGGAAGATAAAACACCTCCATGGGCTCATGGCCCACACGGCTACCCTATTGTGGGAGTATCACTGCTGTCGCTATTATCACCCTGTGCAGCTGCATCCGGAGGTGGTTGCACTATGGGAGGCAGCCCACGCAAGGCCCTAGTCTGCTCCTCCATGGCTGCAAGCATGCGGGTGTGGTAGGTTTGGTTCTGGAGGATGAGTGTGCGGAGGTCCCCATGCAACAACTCACGGGATGCCCGGACCTCCGCCCTCGTTGCCTGCATCTCAGCTGAGAGCGTACGGGTGAGACGCTCCAGCTGCTGTTCTGTCCTTTGGTGTGTTGAAGCCTCAAGCTCAACAAGAGTCGTCCTGAGGTGAAGGAGCTCCTGCCTCAGGGCTTCCCTGTGGCCCTGGGACTCAATGGAGATGGCCTCCTGCAGAGTCGCCAGTGCCGCCCGCCTGTCCCTGTTGGACCCCAACATGTCCTCCCTGTGTGACTGGCAGATGGAGTCGGTTGCCTGCTCTAGTTGCTCCATCAGCCTTTCTGGGGGGACAATGGAAGTGGCCACCCTATCCATGGCCTGAGCCATCATCTCGGATGATGCAGCCTGTTGGGTTGCCATACCGTAAATGGATTGCTCCCATGCGGTATTGCCGGGTGGCGTACGGCCACCACGTCGGCGGGCACCACACCTGTCTGGGGCAAGGCGAACTGCGCCTTGCTGTGCCGGCACTGCCTGAGGCTGCAGGACTGCATTCCCGCTCTGATCTGCTGGCCCAGGAACAGGATCAGATGTCGCGGAGTGTGACCCTGCATCCGTAACCACCGAAGGCGTAGCTGCCAACACTGACATCCCCATGGAGGGTTCTGACCCTGGTGCAGGTGGGTGAGACAGAACAGAATCCCTCCCTGGAACACTCACCTGCGACGGCACGTAGGTCTCATCCGAATCAACACCTGAGTACAGCTCGGGGGAGGTGCAGCCAGAGACACCCCTTGAGAGCACGACCTGCAGCACTTGTGGGTTCTCCCCCACCACCACACCACGTCCCTCACTGGTGGTTGGTCGGCCCTCGGACCCCTCCTGGGTCTGCACCATCTCCATAACCCCAGCAGTATCAGGTGCGTCTTCCCCTGCAAAGACATGAAAACAAAGAAATGGAAACAGGAATTAGCACCATGGCACACATTGAGGGCTGAGAAGCAAGAGAACCAGTACTTGATTGACACATGTCCCACATGACTAAAACCCTCCCATGCATGCACCCTCACTGCGTATGAAGTGCAGGCAAATGGCACACACTGATGACACCAAGATGGAAGATGAACACATTTTCTGCATGCTGCCTGGCAGTGGCATCACACATTGGCCTGTGATTGGCAGGTGAAACACACATGCCATCACACAGATGGCATGTACCATTGCTATTGAGTGAAGATGGAGAGGAGGGCAGCACCTATTCATTCAGTCCAGTTCCCGCATGTAATTGCTTTTCTAATTCTAACAGGTCAGATTTTTCACCTGGAGCTGCCAGTCTGAAATGGTCCAATTGCACAGGGACATGTGTGTACAAATGATATCCAGGTAACAAAGTCACTCCACTTTACCATACCCATGTCAGACATGTGACTAGTGGACAGCGACATGCCTAGTGAAAGTGGTGGAATGCAAACAAACTGACTGAATGAACAGTGAAAAAGAAGCAAATATGTTGTGGCAAGGTGACACTTCAAGGGCAACTGGCGTGCAGTTGGGCTAGATGTCTCCTGTTGGCAGAAGGGATACTGCTATGGCCAAATGCAGCTGCGCAGGAAGGATTGCATGAAGCACATGGCTGACCCATACGACTCAGGCGCACACACTCTCACCTGGCACCCGAACAGAAGCCCTCACACACACACCATGCACATGGATGACATACACATGCATGTGCACTCACCGGACAAAGCCTCGTAATCAGCCAGATCTCCCACGCCTTGGATCTGTTCCTCCGTGACGTAGGTCCCAGCGACTGACTCATGTGGAGTGAGTTCCATGTCTACTACTGGAGACCCACCTCCAGTCACTAGAGTTGCGGCATGACTTGAGGCCAGCTTACTCTTTGCCCTGCGCTTTAGGTCATTCCAGCGCTTATAGCAATCATTGGCTGTGGGCCTCACGATTCCAAGGGCACTTACGATGTCCGCAACGGTCTGCCAGTGTGCCTGGCGTTGTGCAGGTGTGGTCTTGGATCCTGCAACAATGACCATCTCGTTGTCATGTGCGGACACATACTCGACAAGTGCATTCAGTTCGTCATCCGTGAAGCTGGGCTTCCTGGACGGGCCGGACTGTGTAGCCGTGTCTGGGGCATCAGCCTGTGCCGGACGAGCACTCTTCCTCTTCCGCTTGGAAGGTGGTGGTGATCCTGAGTGTCCTGCGCCGCTCTGGACACTAGGGGCAGGAGCCCTGGTGGACTCTGTATCAGGAGTGTGGGATTGCACACTCAGCATGGGAGTTGGTGCAGGCATTAGCTCTAGTGTGATGGTGTCAGGGGGAATGTCAGCAGCATGGACTAGGACCGACACTGTCCTGGCTGGGTGTGTGAGGGCTGGGGTGGATGGAGCCGCAGCTGCCCCTGCAGCCTCTCCGCCCTGCCTCCTTGGTGCAGCAGATGACCTTGCTGCCCCAGATCCACGTGGCATGATGGCATCAACGTGCACCAGCGCACGTGTCGTAGCCCTGCTGACCTGGAAGTCAGACATGGAGTCAGCCAGGTCTGGTGCCACAATGGGCTGGTCCAACAAGGGCTGAGCATGGATGGTGTCAACCACATCAGCCTCAATGGGAGGGGGGGGGGATTATGGGTGCCCGTGACTGGTCCACCACACATGGGGGGACAGGCTCACCCTGCAATTTACGACCACGTCCCCTACCGGATCCACCACGGCCACCACTTGTGGCTCTTCCACCTTTGCCACCCTTACGGAATCCTCGCCTCCCAGCCATGGCACTGATGTTAATGTGCGTATGGGAGTGGATGTAGACTATTGTCCTGGGCAATTGGGGGTCAAAGGGGTTGGGTACCAGATGGTAATTGTACCCTAGTGCTCTAGCAAGGCTGAATGTAACCCCTGGGGAAAGATGACGGGTCACGCAACGCACAGGAGGCCCAAAAAAGGGAGATGACGTGCACGCAACCCCTCCTAGACCACGTGTGCAGAAAGAAAAACCTGCACTACGCTGTGGCACCCAGAAACACAAGAATGAACGTATGCATGTCACACGCAGCCTAGAATGACCTCTGAAGGGGTAGGCTACACACGGGGCAAGCACAGATGTTAGATACGTGCGTGACTCACCGTCTGCCTGGTAAACGAGCGTGTAAAAGGAGCACGTTTGGTTGGCAACACCCCCGCCAAAAGAAGATTTGTCCGCTGTCTGAGGAGACAGGACAACAGTAGAAGGGAACACTGTTTGAGGGAACAGGCCCAGGTAAACCAGTAAAAGAGAAAAAAGAGAAAAAGCTGTCAGAGGTAACAGGGAATACGAACTAGAAACGCCGTGAAGTAAATCGCGTGTGAAACGACAAGAAGTACAGAATTCACCCACTCGCTCTCCACGAAAAGCACGTACAAGGAAAACGTGTTCTACACGTACCTTTTATACAGGCCCACACGTCCAGCGTCACTTACGCGGCGTGTACGCGCTAGGGCCATTTCCACCTATTACATGCTTTGTCACTTCTGCGTGTAGGGCCATTTCCACCAATTACACGCTTTGTCACTTCTGCGTGTAGGGCCATTTCCACCAATCACACGCTTTGTCACTTCTGCGTGTAGGGCCATTTCCACCAATCACACGCGATTACACTCTGACGTGCAGTCTTTCCACGTGTGCTCTGTCATCACGTGCTGTGTGGGAAACACCTGTGCGGGTCACGTCACAGACGCGCTTACGCGCTGAGGGCCTTTCCTCAGTTTTCACGCTGACGTGCAGGATTTTCACGTGCAAAATCACTCCGTACCAAGCTGGCCACGCGTACACACACGGAATACCACGCTCCTGCCCGGAAGGCCGAACTACTGCCCCCCAGAGCCTGAGCACGCTCCCACCTGCTGCTGCCTGACTGCCTGCTGCCCCTGCACTGCTGGGGGGTGGGGGTGATAGGGGACATGAGTGGGGGCCTGGTGGAGGGTGCCCCTGCACTGCTGGGGGGTGGGAAGGGTGGTAGACATGGGTGGGGGCCTGGTGGAGGCTTCCCCTGGTGGCTGGGGGGTGGGGGTGCAGGGGGACATGGGTGGGCGCCTGGTGGAGGCTTCCCCTGGTGGCTGGGGGGTGGGGGTGGGGTGGTAGACATGAGTGGGGGCCTGGTGGAGGGTGCCCCTGCACTGCTGGGGGGTGGTGGTGCAGGGAGACATGGGTGGGGGCCTGGTGGAGGCTGCCCCTGGTGGCTGGGGGGCGGGGGTGGTGGTAGACATGGGTGGGGGCCTGGTGGAGGCTGCCCCTGATGGCTGGGGGGTGGGGGTGGTGGTAGACATGGGTGGGGGCCTGGTGGAGGCTGCCCCTGGTGGCTGGGGGGTGGGGGTGCAGGGGGACATGAGCAGGTGTGCAGGGTAGTCCCCTGTTTTGTGGGTTGCCTGCAGGGGCCGTGGAGGGTGTACAGGGAACACCTGTGAGGACCCACCCAGCCTAATCGTGTGTGTAACTTCCCACGCACCCCTGTAATACACGTACCAAGCCAAATCGCGTGTGAGAATTCCCGCGCATACCTGAAATACACGTACCCTGCTGAAGTCGCGTGTAAAACTTCCCGCGCACCCCTGAAATGCATGCGCCCAGGCTATTCGCGTGTGGAACTTCCCGCGCACCCCTGAAATACACGCGCCAAGGCTATTCGCGAGTGGGACTTCCCGCGCACCCCTGAAATACACGTAGCACGCTGGGAGACATGAGTGGGGGCCTGGTGGAGGCTTCCCCTGGTGGCTGGGGGGTGGGGGTGATAGGGGACATGAGTGGGGGCCTGGTGGAGGGTGCCCCTGCACTGCTGGGGGGTGGGGTGGTGGGAGACATGAGTGGGGGCCTGGTGGAGGCTGCCCCTGGTGGCTGGGGGGTGGGGGTGATACGGGACATGAGTGGGGGCCTGGTGGAGGCTGCCCCTGGTGGCTGGGGGGTGGGGGTCCAGGGGGACATGAGTGGGGGCCTGGTGGAGGGTGCCCCTGGTGGCTGGGGGGTGGGGGTAGTGGGAGACATGAGTTGGACATGGGTGGGGGCCTGCTGGCAGGTGCCCCACAGTGCTGGGGTGTGGGGGTGGTGGGTGACATGAGTGGGGGCCTGGTGGAGGCTGCCCCTGGTGGCTGGGGGGCGTGGTTGTGGTGGTAGACATGGGTGGGGGCCTGGTGGAGGCTTCCCCTGGTGGCTGGGGGGTGGGGGTGGGGTGGTAGACATGGGTGGGGGCCTGGTGGAGGCTGCCCCTGGTGGCTGGGGGCGGGGGTGGTGGTAGACATGGGTGGGGGCCTGGTGGAGGCTTCCCCTGGTGGCTGGGGGGTGGGGGTGGGGTGGTAGACATGAGTGGGGGCCTGGTGGAGGCTGCCCCTGGTGGCTGGGGGATGGGGGTGCAGGGAGACATGAGTGGGGGCCTGGTGGAGGCTGCCCCTGGTGGCTGGGGGGTGGGGGTGATAGGGGACATGAGTGGGGGCCTGGTGGAGGCTGCCCCTGGTGGCTGGGGGTTGGGGGTGATAGGGGACATGAGTGGGGGCCTGGTGGAGGCTGCCCCTGGTGGCTGGGGGGTGGGGGTGCAGGGGGACATGAGTGGGGGCCTGGTGGAGGGTGCCCCTGCACTGCTGGGGGGTGGGGGTGGGGTGGTAGACATGGGTGGGGGCCTGGTGGGGGCTGCCCCTGGTGGCTGGGGGGCGGGGGTGGTGGTAGACATGGGTGGGGGCCTGGTGGAGGCTGCCCCTGGTGGCTGGGGGGTGGGGGTGGTGGTAGACATGGGTGGGGGCCTGGTGGAGGCTGCCCCTGGTGGCTGGGGTGTGGGGGTGGTGGGAGACATGAGTGGGGGCCTGGTGGAGGGTACCCCTGGTGGCTGGGGGGTGGGGGTGGTGGGAGACATGAGTGGGGGCCTGGTGGAGGGTGACCCTGCACTGCTGGGGCTTGGGGGTGGTGGGAGACATGAGTGGGGGCCTGGTGGAGGCTGCCCCTGGTGGCTGGGGGGTGGGGTGGTGGGAGACATGAGTGGGGGCCTGGTGGAGGCTGCCCCTGGTGGCTGGGGGGTGGGGGTGGTGGTAGACATGGGTGGGGGCCTGGTGGAGGCTGCCCCTGGTGGCTGGGGGGTGGAGGTGCAGGGGGACATGAGCAGGTGTGCAGGGTAGTCCCCTGTTTTGTGGGCTGCCTGCAGGGGCCGTGGAGGGTGTACAGGGAACACCTGTGAGGACCCACCCAGCCTAATCGCGTGTGTAACTTCCCACGCACCCCTGTAATACACGTACCCAGCCAAATCGCGTGTGATAATTCCCACGCACCCCTGTAATACACGTACCTGGCCAAATCGCGCGTGATAATTCCAGCGCACCCCTGTAATACACGTACCCAGCCAAATCGCGTGTAAAACTTCCCGTGTACCCCTGTAATACACCTACCCAGCCAAATCGCGTGTGATAATTCCCGCGTACCCCTGTAATACACGTGCCCTGGCTAATCGCGTGTAAAACTTCACGCGTACCCCTCTAATACACGTACCCTGGCCAATCGCGTGTTAAACTTCCTGCGTACCCCTGTAATACACGTACCCTGGCTAATCGCGTGTAAAACTTCCTGCGTACCCCTGATATGAACGTTACCCGCTTTGCGTTCCTTGTTTGGCAGCCCTGTAAACTGGTCCAGGGTTAGCGCAGCCCTTTGCGATGATTTAGCGATTTTGATGGCTTTTCCTTGCGCGAGGGCGTTCTTGGGGGCGTTACTGGCGCTGCTGCAGGGTCGCTGCGATACTCTGCGCCACGGCTGGTTTGGGAGCCTAAAATCCATGAATACGCTGTGCGCGGAAATCGGTTTTAGCGCACGTGCCTGGCGCAGACAATCGCATGCGGACACTCTGCGCCAGCCGCTTGCGACACTTTTCTGCGAAATTCTATGAATTACCCTGAAAGTTTATAAATATATGAATAAAATTAAGTACACTTACTATTTCAGGTAAGATTTGTCCTATGTACTCATTGGGTCTGCTCTTGTTCTCAGTTCTGTCGTGTTTGTGAGGTAATTATGTTGGAAGCCAATTTATCTTCTTGTGGTATATTCCATTTTAGAACATAGTGCATTTAAATGAATGGTTAGTGTGTTGTATATATGGGTTACATTTCTTATGTATTAGTACATATAATGTGTTTGTGTGCTCCTTTTTGAATTTGTTAAATGTTCCTGTGTTATGATATAACAATCAAACATACCCCCAAAGAGTTTTTAGGTAGTGGTCCTGTTCTTCGAACATGTCCGCGAACATTAAATGAGTTTGCGGACATCAAGTACAGTCAGTTCCATATGACATGTATATAAAGTCAAAGTCATTATTGTTAAGTTGCGCTGCTAAAAACCTATGAAATTCAGTGAAAAAACTTTGTCAAAGGGACGTTAAGGTTCCAAGTAAAACCGAACAACCCTTGAAATTCGCCAGTAATGGTAAGCTAAGTATCCATAACTCGCGCCACCATCGTGCACTGTTCAGACTAACACCCAGGGCATCAAAGATGACATCACAAATGTCATTGATGACATCACTGATGACATCACATGTCTGGCTCACTCTTTTTTCTTTTTGCTGACATATCTAGGCCACATGGTTTTCTTCAGTAACAGTCAGAAACGAAACATTTTATTTTATTTGTAGACGTATCCTTCAAGTAGGTTCTTACAGTAATTCCCTTAGAGTCCAGTCACATCATATGAAACATCTACATACGGGAAGACACAAGCTTGAAAGACAGCAATCCTTTTTGTGCATAAAGATAATCAATAGACCTATGAGCACTTTCTGATAGTTCTGTTGTTTTTTTTTTATGGCTGTACTTTCCCTGTATATGGTCATATTTGTATACATTGTACTCACACTACTTTCCTTAGGGTCCAATCACATCAAGTGATACATATACCTAGGGTAAATAGCAGCTTTGAAACAGAGCAATCATTTATTTGCATGAAAATAATCAGTTAAATTATTAATTGTTTCTGCTTCTACTTGTGCTTTTTTGCTAACTTCACTTTCCCTGTATATACCCATATTGTTATGTGTTCTTGTGTCTTTGTGTTTTGTCTATAGTAATGCAATTATGTAATATATGTGTTTTATTAGCTACTTATTACATATTTCACAGTACACAAAAATGTACATTACAAATATTATACCTTCATCTTGTACACTGCACACAATGTTATGTTTCTGTATGAGTAGCTTAGTATACTAGATAAAACCCCATAATAGAATGCTATTTATATCAATGCATCGTTCAATGCACTAATTAGGGTATGATATTTATTGCAATGATCCTTGAAACTTGTTTCGCAACATTATAATAAGAATCCCTTGTACACATATTTCATGAAAAGTACATACACATGTGATGTCATCAGTGATGTCATCAATGACATTTGTGATGTCATCTTTGATGTCCTGGGTGTTAGTCTTAGCAGTGCACGGTGGTGGCGCGAGTTATGGTTGCTTAGCTTACCATAACTGGCGAATTTCAAGGGTTTTTCGGTTTTACTTAGAACAATAACGTCCCTTTGACAAAGTTTTTTCACTGAATGTCATAGGTTTTTAGCAGCGCAACTTAACCATAACGTCCCTTTAACAAAGTTTTTTCACTGAATATATATATATATATATATATATATATATATATATATATATATATATATATATATATATATATATATATATTTTAAAGGTCTAGATCTTTTCCTACCCTAATAATTGTGTCATTGACCATTACACAAGGCTATATGGATATTATAATACCATGATATCATTTCGAACAGTAATACTGCATTCAATGAAACTCATTGTTGCACTCATTGTTTGTAGCTGAACCGTCACTCTCTCATGTCATGATTGATATTCTCATAGACCCTTACCAGCTAATTTAGAACAACGTTTAAAGCCGAGATCATAGACCCACCTGTTAAATCTGTAGATGTATTTTAGTTTGTGCTTCTTAAATTAGGTCCAGCTACATTTGTTGAAAAAACTAGACACGCATCTGAGTGCTGTGTGGCGACTGAACCTCTAAAAAGCTCAGGTCATGTATCCAATGAGTTAGCTACGCTGTCCTAGTTGTAACAAACATCGGCTCATCCTTAACAGGGGATAGTATAATTTGATTGCTCTCCTCTGTCGGTATAACAACTTAGTTTGGAATTAGACCTCTCTTTACATTGCATAACCAGCACAGAGGTGTGTTGGGAACTCCATCTTGTTCCCTTGTTGGGGGCATCTCTTCCACAGCAGAATACACCAAGATCAAGTATCGGCCCATTTATGTAGAGATGTTCATGTTACCCGCTCCCTGAGCGCTACAGGTAGTTTTGGAGAACAAATTTGCAATTTTTGGTAAATCACTGCCCTTAGATAATGTGGACGGGGATTTGCTATGACCCACTTTGAAGCAAGCAGAATGGGTGTACTTGTTTCTGCTTGGTTACTTTCACCCCTATGTAATGTGGCGTTACGTGTATGTGCATAGGATGACATGGCAGAGAGAGAACCTACCCTAAACTCCTTGCTGCTGTGCTTCTGTGCCAACTGATATAAATAGTCCTTAGTCTACAGATGGTATGGAGATAGAGAAAGGACTCCTAGTAGTCCACCAAAAAAACTGTCTCCCACCACAAAAAGCCAATAATAGAATCCTGACATAAAAGCTTCTGGATTACCTAGCCAAGAGATACACAGTTCTGCCCACTGCCACACCACTGTCACAACTTCACATAGCAGTTCACTTCTCACATTTTAGACGATTTGTGGTATTCACATTAGAGCCTTGACATGGCGGACAATGACACAGTCTACTCAGCTTCATTCCCTGACCCTTTGACCCATGCCTCCAGGGTTTGTTAACCCCTGGCAACAGGTGACATTTTGGAAAGCGCCATGCCTCTCCAAGAAAGGGATCAGCCTTTTGAAAGGAATAGCAGAGGGGATTTGGAGCTTTGGGAGGGGGCTCAGGGGAAGGGGGCTGCTGCCCTGTCCCAGCTGTTGGGCCTATCCCAGTCCATGAGGCATAAAAGGTGCTTTAGGAGCTGAAGGGATTGGATTCTCTCTATGGGTTGATGTCCCTGAGCAGCAACCTCTTTGGGACTGTGCAGCCTGGAAAAGGGCCTTTGCGTTGGCCTTGTCCACCTCTGGAGAGAGGAAGCTATCCTGACAGGGCACAAAGAAGACTAGGTCTCCTGTTTTGCAACCACGTTCCCATGAGCAGGAGAGTGCACCACCACAAGGTGCAGGGCCAGCCTGTGACCTGGGTAGCATGTGGAAGGCGGTCTGGAAAAAGAACACAAAAGAGAAGGCTGCTGGACACACATGACACCACCCCTGTAAGCTGGGAAGGGGACGCTGCAGATAGGGAGACTGACTGCAGTCAGCATTGCCTGTGTCTAGGGGGAGAAATAGAAGGGGTGTATTAGCCATTTCTCCCTAGTGTGAGCCACCTGGCCCATGGGATCATCACGAAAGGCATGGTGCGGGCTGTGCTGCTCAGCATCCTCTTTTCCCCCGTGCGGAGTGGGTTGTAAATGCAAACATGTGACGACTGCAGTGGAAGAGACATCCAACTGGCTGCCGTTTCTTGCCATGTGGCGCCATGCTCAAGAACAAAAATGTGCCTGTGCTGCATATGGAACAGAGCAATAAGCGCAAAGAAAAAAGAGAAAAAGGCCATAACATTTCACCAGTGGGCCCCTGTGAGTAGAGAAAGCACCAGGGGTGAAGAGAAATGCTCTGGACCTTCCGTACTTGCATTATGTCAAAAGCAAAGGCAAAGAACTTGCGGTTCCACCACTCTATAAAGAATTAACTAAAACATTGAAGCACCCAAATGAAAACCAAGAAGAAAGGGTGAAACAAAGAGGAGATAATCGAGAAACTAGTGCTCTTATATACCTTCTGCAAGGTGTTTAAGTTGCAATAGATGCATTCATAGAAAGGGAAAATGGGAAGAAACGATGTCCGCCTCGTCATTGATTTTATGTGTTGCTTTTGAGTTCATTGAGTGTTGAACCGCAGACGGAGGGACCCACTGTGGACTCCTAAAAAGCATATCCGAGGCTTTGGAAGAAAGATGCAGAAGAATACACTACAAAAGCATCACATTAAACTAAACGAGGGTCCAATGCCACTTGTGCTTGTCGAGTGCGCATGACAAGGACTAATTAAAGAATAAGATGAAGAGCAACAAATAGACTGCCCCAGGGAAAGCAGAATAGAAATACATGAAGGGAAGAGACAAAGAGAAGAGGAGTACATTACAAGAACACGTAGGACACCCTCTAAGCCACTCGTGGTTTGCGGGGGCGTCTCAGAGCCAAGCATATGTTTCAATTAAGGAAACGGAAAGGATGAAAATCTCAGGGTGCTCAAAGTCACTCATGGCCAGCGGGTGTCCTCCTACAAAAGAAATCTGAAATATGTTTGATATCTTCCACCAAGGGAGACCTGCTTCATTGCCCTCCCTCATGAGGACATGCCAGCTTAACCTCACATCAGAGCCACATGGGTGAGAGCAGGTACCAAGAAAGAGTTCAGCAAGACTAACATTCAACAACTTGGATGCACAACAGGGATACCAGTAAGATAGGAAAATTATGATTGTGCCCCAAAAGTTTTTTTTTTCTTTATATTCGGCGGTCTGCTTCTGCCACAGTTTAATATGAATATATACATCAGGTGGGATAACACTCACCTTATGTTTGATTTAACTGGCTTCCACGATCACACCTAAGTCTTGCATATAGTGTTTTGAACACATTGCACCTTTGTCACCCTCTTTATGCTGCGCACACAGCAGCAGGCAGGCTTTCTCACATAAGGGAACTGCTACACTGGAGCATGCGGATAGGATAGCATAGGAGGTTCCAGGAGGATGGCCACATGCCACAACCAGTTGCACATCAGTAGGGTCAGAGGTGAAAGGGACAAGGCTGAAGGCATGCCCCTGACAAACATCCTCTGTTCAAACCATCAGAGATTGTGTAGCTATTTATATTGTCTCTTCTTCAGTGTCCATTGTCTAGAGTTTACGGTCCTTCTGCTGTTGTTGATCAAGGTTCCCCAGGTGTCTTGTCATGGTGGGAAAGAGTATCTAGAGGTACACTAGGCAAGTGTCCTTGCCAGCGGTGTTGCTAGGTCTGGAAAAGATCCGAGACTACGCTCATTTTGGGACTGTCGGGACTGTCGGGTAGCTAGGCTTTTTGGTTGTGATCCCTGAGCATCTATCCGGGGCTACAACCAAAAGACCAGGGGCTATAGCCCCCTCACCCCCCGTCCCCAACGCCTCTGGTCCTTGCGCTGAGATCGAGTGAGCAATAAGGGAAAGGATAAACCTAAGTAAAGGATAGAGGGTCAGTGTAGCAACTGGAACACATTGCGGTGAACATCACAAGCGCAAGGGAATTTTCTTCTACAACACACGGATATCTCACCACCGCTCCCAAATAAACCAGTGGAGATGAGGGGACTCATCAAAAGGAGTTGGCGTGGTGGTCCGAACACACGTGTATCACCCCTCAAAACAAAAGCATTTGCCTACAACCAGGTTATCGTGTGGTGTCATAACAGTGTCATAACAAGAACATGGGTCCTTTCATCCTCTCATCTTGTTTGTATCACATGTTCTACCTCTCACTCAGCAGGGTATTGTTGAGCAATTCAATGACCACTGAGCACACTTCTGGATCCTTTTCCTCTGAGCACACCACTATCAGTGATGGCTGTAAGATGCATCTTGGGGCTACAAAATGGAGGTGTGGTAATACATCCTGAAATTACTTCATAATTGATCCGTTAATCACTAATTAATCTGCTGTTTTCCATGCATGCTACATACGTATGTTAATCTATGACAGGCAGCGAAGAGTGCACATATTCAGGCTCACAAGTCAAAGCCTACAACATGTATCCCCATGTGGTGCCCTGAAGTGGTGATTCTTACAGTGCATATTACATTATTAGCCATTTTTATTGTGCAATGATCACTGCGGATTAAAATATGTCATCAGAGCTTTTATCAAGTACATAACACACTGTGACCAGAATTCCCCTAAATTGACTATTTATTATGCACCCGAATTTGAGTATACTATACCTCCATCTTGATTGTTTACTGTGCACAGTGTTGGTGTACATTTTGTGCATTCTTTGCAAACAGTCACTATGGTGCAATAAGTTACAATGTTTGAGGAATAGTGCAGAGTAATTTAGTATATCTAAAGCAAATATATAAAATAATTAATTTGTAAATAAAATGTGAATCATTAGGTTGCTGAAATACTACACATATTCAACATGCTGTTCATGTTTCTTCAGTTTGCATGCTCTGAAACACATACTATTTGGCTTATTCATATGCACGTATGGAGTACATGCTACTTGTGCCAATTGGAAACTGTGCTTCCTTGCAGGCCATCTTAAATGCCATAAAAGAGATAATACTCTCGAAAACATAACTCGCCAGGCTATGATCAAGACATTGGGCAAAACATGAAAGGCGTTCTGCAGCACATTTCCCTTTCTTTAGGTTGCCTCCCATCATCTCTTAAAGAAGCAGAAATAACACACACACACTGAACAAACAGGATGCACACCCCTCTATGCTGGCTAGCTATAGACCTGCCCACCTGATCCCATGTTAAGCCAAGTAATTGAAATGACTGCAATTAGATAACTTCACGACTACAGCGAACTGATCCCCCTCTTTCATCTTCCATCCATCAGGATTCCCAGCAGGACAAGGATCCAAATCAGCTCTTCTAGACTCACGAATGATATCATCCAAAATCCTGATGCCAAGAAACCAATCGTGATCATCTTCCTGGACCAATCAGCAGCACACAACACCCTTCTGTCTTGACTGAAATCCGTTATCAATATCAAGGGCAATTTTATTAAAAGGATTCAATCCTTCCTAAATGAGCACTCGCCAAATGTAAAGATTCGTCATTTCAAATCTAAACCCCCCAGCATGACCTGCTGCTGTTGTCAGCATCACTGTCAGCATGACTCAGTGTTGTCTACATTCAACCTTTCACTGATGCCCTGGAAAACCTTGGAATTGACTTTAATCTTCACACAGATGACCTGCAACTAATACTGTAAGTGGATGCTGACCACCAGACCAATAGACAAGACTTTGCCAATAGCGCACCATTGTTTCAAACCTGGATGAATGAAAACCAACGAGTCCTTGATAAGGGGAAAATGAGATACTCCTATTTCATTCATTCATTTTCTCATTTGTATAGCACCTTTCACCGTAATTAGGGTCCCAAAGTGCTGTGGGATGAATGCCCTTGGAGAGACCAGAGACAAAATTTCAGAGAAATTGGGATGTGTTATTATGCATGTGTGTATTTCAGCCATTAAAGTTATGTGATGGTGGCCAAGACCTGCTTATGCACCCATGTCTGAATGGCGTGTGGATGGGAGCAACAGAGTTAAACTATGAGCTAAACAGGGGAGGGTTGTGTTTACAGGGATAATTATGTGAGAATCTACAGTTCGAATATTTGTCTTTAAGGGTAATTTCATTTTTATGGCAGAGATTGTGTCCACCAGTGTTTGTGTTATATGTGGGCACAGGGTGTGTGGAACGAGCCTTTGCCCGCCAATAAGTTAGGAAGATGTAGTGTGGGAGGCAAGACAATGGGCTAGCTGTGCAAGAATATGGCTACCTTAAACAATTAGGCTAAATGATCATATGATAGTCCCGACTGCCCACACATGCACTTTGGTTGTCATGCTGCATTTCTAAAGGGACTTTCAAGCACTTTTGGAAAATAAGGGACCTGATACAACTTAGTGATTTTGCTGTAGACTGAATGCCTAATATAACCAGTAACCAATTCCTGAATGTGCAGACATGCACAGCATTATCATCGCCCACCTTCCCTTGTCTCTGCTCCCTTTCAGACTATGCACTCTGAAGTATCCTGCGTACAAGCAAAGTGCTTTCAAATAATACATAAATATACAAGGCCAGTAGGGACGTCATTTAGAGTTTGCCAGGGGTTGCAACTGTGACCCCTGAGGTCTCCCTTGCTACCCCAAAAAAACGAATATATATATATATATATATATATATATATATATATATATATATATATATATATATATATATATATATATATATTTTTTTTTTTTTTTTTAATGTACGCTCCTGGGCTGTGGCCAGCGCCATGTGGCTCTTTGCTTCTGGAGTGGCTGGTTTTATTGTTCAGTCCTCTTAAAAAAAATGAAAATAAAATAAAAAAAGAACCACAAGTTCCACAAGTCTAAAACTTTCAGCAATTACCCTAAATAAGAAAGAATAGGAATACCAAAAAATGTGTCTTTCTGAAAATCTGTACAATAATTGCTAGACTAATTAAAGGTTTATTTTAGGCACACTTCAGGGGGTGAGTCACTGATTTAGTCTGTTATTAAACAGCTCACGTCAGCCTTTCATCCTTCTGAGGTTGATAAATGAGTACAAACACAGGTTGGATGATATTGTATGTATATTTTTTCTATATAAAGCGCTTAAGCTTAAGTGATATATAATAACGCACCATTATTTTGCCATGGGAGTCTTCTTGTATTCACAGTAATTTGGTAATATGGGCCTATACACACTGATCGTAACAATACTTATGGTGATCCATTCTTGTATGAAATGTATATCATTATCGTAACCATATTTTTCATAGTGTACTTAGGAACAAGGCTTTGTGATGCCACTTCCTGTTTTGTCAAGGAGTGAAAGGCTGTGTTGCACTGCAACCCGCGATATTACGTCAGTGCGGGGTCAAATGGCATCACTTCCTGTGATGTCATCAGAGGTCAAGGGTCGTGTGATGTCACTTCCACTACCCCTGGCATTTTGGTGAAATGACGTCCCTGAAGGCCAGAGGTCATAGCAAGGGCAGTAAAGTGGGATTTCGGTATGCACTCATTAGAGGTTCACTCAGGGGTGCAATGGACACCCCTGCAGAAAATCTGGTGCAGGAGATGCCAGCATTTTGAGGGAACCCACTTTCGCCAAAGGCCTGAGTAGGCAACAATATCAGGGGCCCTGACCACGTTTCACAGACATGCCACATTATTATGGAATACCAATGGACCCAACTTGCTTGCACACCCTGCTCTCATGTGACAAACTGTTTTTTCTACTATATTCTTACTCAGGCAGACTCGTAAAAAACACATCCTTCAGTTGCACTGATTGCCTGATCATGTGATGCGCGACACACTATGGCACACTAAATGAAAAGCACGCTCTGCATTTTTTTCTGAATGATGCTGTGACATCATATTTCGCTCACCGAGACTCATTAGGTCACGCCATATCCACGGAAGGAACGTCAACACCCTATCCCAGGGTCGCCTACCGGAGGAATGCATACAGACATGCATTACATTCATAAACACCCTGCACATGCTGCAGGGCCGGGGTGCAGCCATCACATCAACAAGGCCCTGTGTTCATGGAGCGCGTCAAAGCCGAAACAGTTGCCAGAGACGCTGTGGCTTTCTGGGAAGTCAGCAAGAAGACCCGTCTCCGGCATGAACTGACGACAGCAAACGTGACAGTTTAAAAATGCACTCCCTGCAAAACAAGCTATGCAATGACGTTTGCTCTTTACATGCTGCCATCTCAGAAGTCTGAAATTCTCTTTTAAAGGGGTGGGCGGCATGTGCTTTTTTTTTTTTGCTTTTTTTTTTTAGAATGTAGAATTAATTCACCCACTAAAATAATCAATTTCCTGACAATGTCAGACCTGGAGGTGTGGTGAACAAAAAACGAATTAGCAATTGCATATGTTTTCATGCCAGACCAGTCATCTAATTAAAGCTTATTTTTGCCTAAAACAGTGACCTAGTATTCTCCCGACAGCTGAACTCTCTCGTCCTCGTGCAGGCTCGCTGCCCAGTGGGAGCACGCGGACAGTGACAGTGGTGCGCCCGCGGCGGATTCTCTCTTCCTCCCGCTGCATCGATACAAGTTCCAATTGGAACGGGGCGCTTGGCTAGTGCTCTGACATCTATTGACCATCCTTTCTGACAGGCAAGGTCAGGGAAAAGAGGCAGTTGTGTGGGGGAGCAACAGGATAATACCTCGTGCCCAGTAGGCTGCAGACAAAGCGTTGGCAGCACAGTGTTTATGTGGGAATTTTTGCATGAGAAATTATTAAAGACATGCATCATTTTGCCGGCAATGAGGAGGAGTTTGCCCTTCCACCTGAACGTGTCGAACGTGTTTGCTTGAGGCATTTCTTCAATCATTTATCATATATTTAGTTTAAAAAAAAGCATTAGTTAAGATGATCTGATTTATCGCGGTTCCGTGTTTTAATATTCCCGCAAAAATATTACAATACAAAGATATTGCCATATTTTTGTGGCAATATTGACCCATGGACCCTGCGGGGAACCCCCCCAACCCCTGCATTATTTTAAAATGTGCGGGGGACACCCCCGCAACCGCCGCTCCCACAAAGTATCCCCCCCAAAGTATCACCTATGGCGA
The DNA here is from genome assembly GCF_040938575.1 of Ambystoma mexicanum. Classification (NCBI taxonomy): domain Eukaryota; kingdom Metazoa; phylum Chordata; class Amphibia; order Caudata; family Ambystomatidae; genus Ambystoma; species Ambystoma mexicanum. The sequence goes on from NC_090925.1 coordinate 1,067,732,129, forward strand.
GACAAACGGCCGAATGTAGGGCAATATTTTTGGTGGGGATATATTGTAGGGGTACCATTTATCGCAAAAAAAAAGCCTTGAAATTCAATTGTGTGGGGAAGTAATGAGCCTCTTAACTCGCCCCCCACCCATTTGTGTATTCGATGATGCTATTTTGTACCATATTTTAAATCACTTCTTAGCTATGATGTTTGCACTCATGGGTTTTGCCGTGAGTGTGCAGCAGGGGCGAGTTAAGATGATGCTACCCCCAACTAACTCTTTATTAGCTTATGTTTTTTCACTGAATTTCAAGGGTATCGTCTGACTACAGATTCTTTGGGGCCCGCTAGTCATGTGCTTCAGCCTTTCGGCTCACTCAACATTTTGCACCAATACTTTTATAAGAGGGAAGGCCACTCCAAGCTTACCGGCTTAGGTCCATAGCCCTCTCCTCAATCCTCATTTGCAGATACCGCTAGCAATAGCATAAGAGAGTAGCTTAAGGGTCCAAAGCTCTTCAGCCTTTGCCAGTGACCCATTCGCCATTGCCTTGGGCCATGGCATGGGTAATTTGTCATTCAACCAGTGTCCAATGGGGCCTCATAGTTGTCGTGGCGTAGCGTCCAACACCTCAAAATTTCAGGATTTTGTTGCATTAAGTTGGCACCTTAATTTGTTTTATGTGTTGGTGTATTGAGGAGGCACTTAGCGTCCTTTTCGGACATGGTATAAAACATATCAGAACACATACATTAAAATTGTGAACATAAAGGAATTAATTTTATTAACATTTCATTTTAAAATTCCCTCGTACCCAGAGTCACTTAAAAACTGCATACATACAATTTTCATTGTGAGCCAAACATGAAACACGGAGGCCACAATTACATACAATTCAGTGCTAAATATTGCACTCCCAAACTAGTCAGAGTCATAGCTGGCAAATCTAGAGTATCGACTCGTGGAGATCATGAAGGGTCGCACAGTTAGTCAGAATGGGCTCTGCTGTTTCAACTTGTATGGTACAGACACAACAGATGTGTTCCTCTCTGTTGATCCCTCTCCAGGAACCAGTATTTGCTAGGACTGGGAGGTGATCGTAGCGCAAACACAATATAAAGCATATAAGAGCAGGCAGGCAGAGTGTAGTCAAATATTTCCTGGGCGAGTACCCAAACAAACCCTGATGTGTGTAGGTCTTATATTTACGCAGCTCTGCCAGCCTGCTCAAAGACGAGATTCGATCGAATGTGCTTGTTTCCCTATTAATGCTGTTCAGAAACAGAGGAATATCCGTTAAGCCGGTGTAGAATAGATTCATATCCTGATAGTGAGTTCCTGCCATAAGCTCAAGGTCCTGAAACCAAACACTTTTGGATTGGCTGTCACTATGAGCTTGTGTGCTGTATAATAATGAAGCCGTTGAGCTCCAATTACATTTTATATCTGCCCAGAGTTTACGGGCAGCTGTTTTCCATGTGGCTAGACAGGACTGGCGGCCTATTTCTAATCTTAAAGCCTCAACTGGAACCACACTCGAGAAAGAGTGAGGTGAGTGCAGTGCAGAACTGTGAGTCCGTAGAGAGATTAAGATTACCATTGCAAACTGGGACGTGGATGAGGTATGTGGGGTTGGTGGAGGACTGTGATGAGACAGAGTGAGACTGGAGTAATGGTGGACTGTGATGAGGAAGAGTGTGGTGGGGGTCTGTGATGAGGATGAGTGAGGTAGGAGTAATAGGTCACTGGGATGAGGAAGAATGAGATGGGGGCCGTGGAGTACTGTGATAAAGAAGAGGGATGTGGTTGTAAAGCTAAGATTATTATTGCTACTGTTGTAAGGACGAGGGATGTGGGTGTAAAGGTAAAATTACGATTGAGTACCGGGACTAGGGAAGGGGACATGGGGCTAAAGGAAATGTTATTATTGGGTACTGGGATGAGGAAAGGGATGTGGTGGTAAAGGTGAGATTACCGTTGGATAATGGTATCAGGAAGAGGGGTTTGGGGTTAAAGGTATGATTACTATTGAGCCGTGGGGCATGGAAGAGGGATGGGGTAAAAATAAGATTATCATTGGGTAATGGGATGAGAAAGAGGGATGTGGGGGTAAAGGTAAGATTACTATTGGGTACTGGGACGAAGACGAGGTGCTGGGGATAAAGGTAAGATTCATATTGGGTACCGGTACAAGGAAGAGGCTGCGGTTGTAACAGTAAAATTACTGTTGTCGGGGTGAAATTCTCCCGGGGTCGGCTGGGCCGTCCGTAGACCTCCGGGCAGGGAGGCCCCAACTCCTCCCGCGTATCCCAAAAATGAGTATGAGACACACACAAGAAGCAAGGTGGTTCTGCTGTTTATTGAACAACGGCAAGGATGGGTCTAGGATTGTACGCGTCCGTCCTGACTCTCGAAATTCGTGGGGCTCGCAGGCCCCTTTTGCTTCAGTATGACGCGCTACTTGCGTCACCTGGGAAAGTTAGCAAAAAACCTATCGCCACTCTGGATTGGTTCCTCAAGTGGTAGGGTTAGTATAGCATACGTATAGAGAACGTTTTTAGTGGTTAAGGGTCAGTCAGGTGGTATACTTGGGTTGTCCCTTCTATTAGATACATGAAAATTGTTACACAAAGACCTCTGATGATTGGCTAATGTTAATGGCGTCAGTGAGGAGTGCCCCATGATCTGATTGGTCCACTCGCGAGCCCCCCAGCCTGGGACCATCGTTGTCCCCAGCTCGCGGTGTACCTGTCATTTGCAACAATATGTAACTATGTGTTTATGCAGACAATGCATGGATTTGCTCATATGCTTGAGAGCAAACTATTCCCACCGCTGTAGGTGTCCATTGGGTCATTTTATTGTTGCAGCCTGTGCCTCAAACGTGGGACCCAGGCGACTTCTCCCTCCTGGGTCTGGCACCCTGTCAGGTTCGGCTTGTTCACGTGAGGAGAGACCGTGGTTGAGGCAGAATTCTGCACATTTAATGTTGTATTTTCCACTGTGTTTCTGGCTTAGTTTGCAGGTGTGACCTTGGCTTCGGCTTGTGGCTTTCGAGTTGCAACATTGCCCCCTTGGCTGTTGGTTCTCGCTGGGCTCATTCTGCAGAGTCAGCAATTGTACTCTTGTTCGTTCAATGTTCGTGGAGACTCTCGCTTGCGGCCTACTTGGGCCTGGTGTATAGGTGGGGATGTTTAATGCATGGCACTTTAAGTTACGGTATCATATTGCTTCATATCCAGTATTATGTCTTAGTTGCATTTTTTATCACAATGCATGGGTTAGGAGAAGTGTCAGCAAGCATTTTAGATGAGTGCTTTGTGCGTCTTGCGTTTCTGCATTATGAAAAACCTATGTGAAAAATAATAAAGATGCGCGTCAGTGGGTGTGTCCGTCACCTACGTCATAGCACTGAATATGTTCTTCGTGTGGATTGGTGTGGGAGTGTCCAGTGTGCATGGTTGCACGGGTGTTCTGACCGTTGGCTAGGTCGTCATGGCATCTCTAACAATGTGTTTATTTACTGTTGAATGGTTCAGTCGAGTTCATCCATGCCGCAGGTGTCGGCTTGAGCGGGGCAGGCTGGTGGGCAGGCTGGTGGGCACATCCGTATGTTCCTGTACCAGGGTATTTGGTCGTCTGGTAGATAGGCAAATTCATCTTGTGGCGGGTGTCGGGGTCGCGATCCTCTAGGCCAGGGGCTCGAGGGAATTGGGGGGAGCCTTTCGTCCCATTCTCCCACTTCAGTCCCCCCTCTGGTCGACTTGTCGACCACAAACATATATTTTTCTTTATCTCCTCTTACTCTCCATATTTTAGTTACTCCTCCCAGGTGTCCATAGTGGTTGACATGGTCTTCAAATGACCAATACATATATACGCAGCTTCCTCCAGGTGTGCAGTATACCCATTTCCCGATGTAGCTCCTTGGGTTTCTTGGGTTTTCGAGCTTCACGGATGGCGGGTCCAGGTGGTTGGTGATGATCTGTTTGCGCAGTTTTTCTCTTTCTTTTATTATTGTGTATGTGTGCTGGCCATCATCAGTCGGCATCAAGGGGTGCATACCAACCATTTCAATCATTTTGTCTGTAGTGCGTGCTTTCCGGGCTTTCCAGAACCTTATTATTATCAGTGTAGCTCCAGCCAGTATTATGCATCCAACTATAATCTTCAGTCCGTCCGACAGCCATGATGGCATCCATGACCATAACATTGAAAACCAGCTGTCATCCTTCTTCACTCCTTTACTTTCTTTCATCATTTTGGAGTGCATCTGGGCCAGTTGTGATACTGCTTCGGTGAGTGTACCATTGTCAGCATCGTTAGCAGGAATAAATGTGCAGCATGATTGTCCTATCTTTGCGCAAACTCCTCCTTCCATTGCTGTAAGGAGATCTAATACGTATCTGTTCTGTAGTGCTACTATTTTCACTGCTCGCAGTTCCTCTTTTATTGCGTTGAATCCATTTACTGTAGAATTAAATGTCATCATCAGCTCCCATCGGGTTATCTGGAGCCATTTTGCGTTTGCGTAAGCTTGTAGTCCCGGATGTATTATTGACGAGAAAAACATTGCTGCTCTGCTGAATAGTCTGTGTTCTGGTGGGATTGAAGTGAGTGCTGTTTCCGACCTTCCCCATAGGTAATTTCCTGTCAGCGCTTCTCCTTGTCTCTTTTTTCTATTCAGGACATTATTGTTTTTATTGTTTTCGTTCTCTGACCCCTTCTGAGGTTGTACAGATCTCTTCTTCCTCTTGTTTCCTTCATCCATTTTAGGGAAGTTCGCCATGTTCACATGTTTCTGGGGCACCACTAGTGATGGTACATTAATGTGTACCATTGTGCATATGCCGTTCCACAGAGGGGGCAGTGTGTGGTATGCCTTGTTTCCGCTGGCCCAGTAGTGGTCCATTAATACTGCTGTTCCTGCTCCCCCCTCAGGTAACTCTATCACGCTGGCACAGTTGGTGTTGTATCCCACGTCCACTTCTCCCCTATGTTGGTAGCATAGCTTAGGTGCAGACAGCGGCAGTATGCTCATTGGGTCTTCATCCTTCTCCATCCACGTCAGCATGGGTACATACTTGCCCCAAATCCTCCAACATCTGTTATTGTGTTCATCAATAGTTGTAATATTTTCTCTTGTTACCATGTTGCTGCCAATCACTCCTATGTCCCATTTGTTGTCCATGTACACCTTCCCTGTTATTGTTACCAGTGGTCTTTCCCAACATCCTTGTGTACCAGGAACTTCAGTGGCGTACCAGTCACATGGTAGGTATTGTAGTGTTACTTTCTTCGTTTCTCCCTTTTCAGGACCACTTGTCATGTATCTGAATGCTTCAGCATGCAAACTGCTCTTGTGGTAACTCAAATAAGTCTTGCGGAAGTTGTTTTCGTATGGATACGTGTCTCGCGTTTTCCACACCAGTCTCACCACCGTCCCTTGAAATCGCCCTCTCGTTTGGAATAGTGGCAGGTATATTATAGATTGTGCTGTCTTTTCATCTATTTCTGTGGCAACGAATGTTCGAGAAGCGCTCATGGCGTATGGGATCAATGAGCAGACGTAGCAGCTGTCGTCTGTTGTCTGCTTACCTATTTGGGTCATGTGTTGGTACCACATGTTGTTCGAGACGTGTGCTGAATCTGTTATGTAATTATCAATGCCTTTATTATCTGAGTATGTGCTGCGTTTAACTCTATTTCCCTTATGTGGAGGTTTGCTAGTACCACCTGACGTAACACCTGTTGCAGCCGTGGGTGGGGGTACATTAGGTTTGGGTGCAGCCAAAATATTGATAGCATAACTTTTCTGCCATACAGAGGCAGCCAAAAAGCCAGTGATCATCAAAACCCCTATCATCTTTATTACAAAAGCTAGTCTCACCGGCATTTGCTCTTACCTTGCTGCAGTCCGGCAGCTTATTCTTGCGACGTTAAAGTTGCCCGCCTGAAAATTTTCAATAAGCTTATTATTATTGTTAGTTGTTGTTGTCAAGCCCTCCCTATCAAGTAGTCGTTCAGTGCCCAGGCGAAGAGCTGTTCCCATGCCAATCTAAGCGATCTGTCTCTTAGGGCAGGTAAGTGTTGGTGAAGATGGGGCATTGATTGTTCTATGGCCAAGATAAATGCGGTGTAGTAAACACGTACCCTCCTTCTTTTTAGGTACTTTGGCCTTTTTATATGATATACAAATTGGTGTGATAGGGCTTCAGGGTAATTGTCGTCTGAGGGTAGCATCTACTCCTGGGCAATGTACGCTGTTAGTCATCTATTTTCTTTAGCAGTACAATAATACACGGTACCTGCATTTGCGAGAAAGAAAAAGAAAACATACAAGTGTTTACATGTGTATATGTGCAAGACAATGTCCTTCAATTGGGTGGTGGCTGTAGTGGGTAGGGTGTTTGTGGGCAGAGGGTTTGGGGCTCAACTGGCGGAAGTCTCTTTACTCTTTGATCGTGTGACCATGGGGTGGGCGGTATGGGAATTACCAGTTTTTATTTCAGTACTTGTCTCTGGGTATTCTGGGGGGTGGCAGGGTATGGGGACACTGAGGTCGTCAGCTGTGGTAGACGTCTCTTTCTCCGTAGGTGACGCTGTTCCTGTTCTTCCAATGGCCCTGTCGGTGACGCTAGGGCGGGTCTGGAGTTTGCAGATCTTCACGTCGTGTAGGTGATTCCAAGCACGCTTATCCTGCAACTTTACTGCTCTCGTAGATACCTCCTCTACCAGGTGGGGACCAGTGAAGCGTGGGCTGTTCCACTTTCGATTGAAATTGCGGAGTAGCACGTGGTCACCTTTAGCAATTTTGCACAGTTTTTCCTTTTCCAATTCTTTGTCCATGTCTTCTTTTTGATAACTCTTAGACCCGCCCCGCGTGCGCTCGAGCTGTTGAGACACAAACACTACACTAGTAATCAAAGAAGACACATATTGGTACATTTCATCACCAAGAACAGTTGCAGTGTTTTCATAGTCTGTGAATGCTCTTGATGTTGGCGTTAGAGGAAGGCGCATTTGACGTCCAGTCACCACCTCGTGAGGAGTGAGGTGGTAGTCGGAGCCTGGTCTATTCCTCAGCTCAAATAGAGCTAGCGGAAGGCAATACAACCAACTCTTCTTTGTTGTTTGCTGTATCTTTGCAATTGCCTCCTTCAGTAGATCATTCAGACGTTCGCATATACCGTTGGCCTGCGGGTGATATGCACATGCAAATTTATGCTTGATGTTCAGTAAGGATGTGATGTGCTGGAACATTTCATTAGCAAAATGCGGGCCGTTATCCGACCGCAGTACCTCGCACACTACCCACCTGGGAAAAACCTCCCTCACTAGAAATTTAGCTGCTCTGAATGCATCTGGATGTGAGCAGGGTCCTGCCTCAAATGGGCATACCACTACAATCATATACCTATTTCCTTGACATACGTTGATCATATCAACGTAATCAATATGGATGTGCAGGAAGGGTCCCTCTGGCCGGGGTATAGTACCTTTTATCACTTCCAGTGTGTGACCGGCCGTAAACTGTTGACATGTGAGACAATTGCTGATAAAATTTGTCACATGGGAATTTAACTCGGGGCAGAACCAGTCTTCCCTAATTCGTGCTGCAATAACTTCCTGCCTGTCTGAGCTGGGTGATGGAGTTGGCTCAGGGCGGTGTTTAATAGTGCCAATGGCATTACCATCTTTCCAGTGTTACCCTGACACCATAGTGTGTCAGTTGGTGACATTGTACATCCTCTTTTCACCCATATTTATTTTTCTGCCATTGGTGCAGCCGCTTGTAACTCCATTATCTGTGTGGCTCGGAGATGAGTGTACCCTTCTCTCATCAACATCTCTTTAGCTATCCCCCTCCCTCTCCCTCTCTCTGACTCTGGGGGGTTCCATATCTCACCAAAATAAGCAGCATACTTCGCATGTGCGTCTGCTGCTGCATTTCCTTTTGAGATATGATCTTCTCCATTAGTTTGTGCGATACATTACACCAAAGCTAGTTCTTGGGGGTCATTTATTACTTCAATTAGCTCAGCTAATAAGAGAGCATGTTGCACTGGGGTGCCGTCAGCTCTCCTAAACCCTCTTCTCCTCCATTTTGTCAATCCTGAGTGGACAGTAGACGTGACATATGCGCTATCAGAATATATAGTTACTCTTTTGTCAAAGCTTCCCTTCAACGCCAAGATTAGTGCAACCAATTCTGCTGCTTGAGCAGAGTAATGTTGGTGTAATTGTACACATTTCACCGCCACACACACCAATTCCTCTGTCATTTTTACAACTGCTGCCCCAGTTCTCCTTATCCCATCACTCTGGTCTGTTGTTGATGATCCATCAATAAACAAGAGCTCTCCTCCATTTAGCGCATCCTCTTCAACCTTTCTAGTACATGAGTACATCTCAGTAGTCTGCGTACAATCATGAGCATAGTCACATTCCTCAATAACTTCCGCTATAAACCTTGCAGGATTAACTGTGCTGCATCTAACAATGGATAATTCTGGTCTAGATAAGATGATCTCATAACCTGATGCCCTTTGCGTGGTTAGTGTGGACTTAGGCTTGTTCAATATTGCAAATAGTGCATGCTCCACAAATAGTGTGGTTGGGCACCCCATTGTAATAGATGATGATTTCTCTACCGCAAAGGCAGCTGCGGCGAGACCTTGTTCGCAAGGGAAATGACCTAACATAACAGGATCCAAGTGACTGCTGTAAAATGCTACTGGTTTGTATCCCATGCTTGTTTTTTGAGCCAACACTGCTTTCATTACTGCTGAGTCGCAATGTGAAAATATAAAGAATTGTCGTTCATAATCTGGGGTGGCCAGTACTGGAGCAGTTATATTGCGTCTTTCAGTTCATCAAAGGCCTCTTTCATTTCCATTGTCCACCCCAATTTGTTCTCCCCTTTGTTAGCTTCTCTTGATGCTTCAAGTAGGGGTCCTATGTATGAGCTGTAATCAAATACCCATGCTCTACAGTAGTTGCACAATCCCAGGAACTGCTGCAGCTCCCTCACTGTTTGTGGCAATGGCGTTTTTGATATAGCCTGTGCTCTTTGTGGTGCAATCTTTCTTCCGTGTTGGGATATCAGCTGACCAATGTATAATACCTGTTCCTGACAGTACTGTAACTTTTCTCTGTCTACCTTGTAACCCTTTCCAGCCAATATTGTCAGCATCTTCAATGAGTCCTCCCTGCATCTTTTTTCGCTTGTGCTGCAAATTATTATGTCGTCAACATATTGCAACACTGTGCTTTCCAATTCAATGTTTCTCAAGTCCATCTGTATTACTCTGTTGAAAATTGAGGGTGACTCGCAGTACCCTTGTGGCAATCTGGTGTGCTTCCATTTTGTGTTTCTGTACGTGAAGCTTGTTAGATCTTGTGAATCTGGATGCAGGAGTATTGAGAAAAGGGCATTTTTGAGGTCAATCACTGTAAATCGTGATGCCTCTGCTGGAATTCCACACAATATTGTGGCCGGGTTTGCTGCTATGGGGTATTCTGCTTCCACTATCTTATTCAAGGGCCTGAGGTCCTGGATGAAACGCCAAGACCCTCCTTTAGCTTTGTGCACTGGATATACGGCTGTGTTACATGGTGATTCTGATGGTACCAATATGCCATTATTTATAAGGGCCGTTATTGTTTCATATATGCCCTCATCTGCCTCTTTTGATAGTGGGTATTGCTTCACTCTAGGCAGTATTGCTCCTTTTTTCAATTTTATTCATACTCCCCCGATACTTTTTATGCACCCCACGTCATAGGGACTAGTAGTCCATAATTATGTTGGGACTTTTGCCATATCCTCCTCAAAAAAAGAAACTGGGGTGGATGTGGATGCTTCAAGTGCCATTGCCATTTTCTGTGCCACTTGTTTGTATGTCACTCTTAGCCATATGTCTACACTCATCATAAATACCATTTCACCCTCTTCCTTTTCTTCTGAAAAGAGCTCCTCGTCTGATACCTGGGTGAGCCTGCATCCCTCAGCTAGTGCTATCACTGCCCTCCATGCTCTTCCTTCCCTGTCTTGGGCATGTACTGCGATGTAGTCAGCAGTCGCTATAATGCTCTCCATGCTCACTGAAATCACCTTTCCTTCTGGTTCATTGGCTGGTGTTTCTGGTCTAAACAAATAGGCTGTCAGCCTCCTCCAGATCTTTCCTTCTATTCGTGGCATCCATGCGAATGCCATGTCTGTTCAGTACTGGAACAGTTCGCCATCTACTGGCTCAGCCCTAATCACTGTCTGTCCACAGTATGCTTGCATAATTTGCTGTGCAGTGAGCATGTTTATTCCAGGAGTGGAACAAATTATGCCGTCCTCCGTGAAGGAGATTGTCATATTCAACATGCTCATTATGTCTCTCCCTAGTATGTTTACTGGTGAGTCCCTTGAATATAAAAGCGGGACGGACATGTCATAATCCCCTATTGATAAGGGGATGTTATCAGTAAAGGGAACCAACCCCCTAGCCCCAGAGAATCCTTGGGTGTTCATGGCCTCACCTGACATCTTAAATTTACCTTCCCTTATGCAAGACCGGGTTGCCCCGGTGTCAACAAGGAATGATAATTTTTTGTCACCTATCGTTACCTCTATGCGTGGTTCCTCCGCACTATTAGGTGTTACCGACAGGATGGGACACACCAAGGCCGTCTGTGGGCTGTCCTATTGTGGGTATAATGATTGACCACTTCCTGTGGAACATTCTCCATAAGTTAAACACCTGCACGTGGTGTGTCAATTTCTTCCCCTTGTATGTGTTATGCAGATGGGTTAATAGTGAGTGTTGGGTATATGGGTCGAAACTGCCATTAGGCGGCCATGGTGTCGTCATTTTGTTGTCCGTCCCCTGTGTCCATTCTATGCTGTATTTGATCAGTTTCTCCCTATGGGGTGACAGTGTTTTACATATGTGCTGTAGCGGGGTAGTGAGGGTGTTCCCTCACCCTCCCGAACCTGTCCCGTATGACATAGTAGCACTAGTTTGTTATCCTTCCTCTGTATGATAGCGGTTATCTTGCTAATAATGAACGCTATACAATTTCAGATCTTTTACCTGGTCCCGTAATTTTGGGGACTTGCGATTGTCCGCTAAAAGAAAATAGTAAAATATAGCATTTGCATTTATATATTCTTTTCTCTCTTTTCTTCCTTCTCCGAACACCGTTACGGCCCCCTACGGCCGAGGCGCACGTAGCCCCCTGCGGCTGTGTGTCCTGTGTGACGTTCATATACCGCCGTCCCACTTTATTTCACCCCTCCTCCTCCCTCTTCACTTGTCGTGGCCGGCGTTCTCCGTGCGCGGCCACGTCCCTCTCTTCACCTTGTCCCAATCTAATCGTTAATGTTTATCTCCGTCTCCACTCCCTTACCATTAATCTCTTCCCCACCACTCTCCAAAAAATGCCTTGTGTTCGAGATATCCTATGAAAGCCCTACTGGTGACGTCACTGACCTCTTCCAAAACTACCGGTAAGTTCTTTACATGTTTTTAAAAGTTTGAAATAAGTTTGCAATCTATCCCCGTTAACCCCACAGCTATCCTCTTGTCACGCCTGGAACAAGGTAATCAACAATATAATCAGACTGCGCACACTGCGTCGCCTCGCGTGTGATACGCCCCTCGACAGGAGGGCTTAACCAGCCAACTATCTTCCGTATTAGGCAACCAGCTAGCTACCGCCTACAGGGAAACGTCATCTATCTATCGAGCTTTCTGCTCGAACAATAGGGATCCTCATCTACTCATTGATCAATAATCACCAAATCGTAGGAAACCGCACACACACACACACCCCTACAGGTGGTCGCGACCTAGGCCAATCAGTGTCTACGAGCGGCCGCACATGATCTTTTTGTGCTCCGCCCCGTCCTTCTTCGTAACGTAGCGGACTGCTCTCGCACTTGTCCAGCTACCATTCACTTCACCGTCAACACTAATTTATCAAATCTTCACCGCGCACCTGTCTAACACCTCCCACCTCCCGTATTCTATTCCTCCCCCCTCCCTCACAATTTCACATTGCTTGTTGGGCATGGCATACTCACCAAGTTATCTTGATGCGGGGCCGATCGACTGCGTGCACCCCTCCAAGCGGCTCGCCACCTCCCCTCGTCTGGACCACGTCTGGACACTCGCCAACTGCGGGCAGGATACTTCTCAACCAGCTCCCGAAGGCCAATATCCGGATTGCGCTGTCCGGTCTTCTCGCAGTCCCGCAATGGTCCTGTAGTCCTCAAAAGGGGGCAGCGGCAGAGGGGGCACGCCGCCGGGCCTCCTCGCAACGAGAGCACTCCGAAAAATAAAAATGCGGATCTTAAACAGATCTCAGCAGTGCCTCCAATTTGTCGGGGTGAAATTCTCCCGGGGTCGGCTGGGCCGTCCGCGGACCTCCGGGCAGGGAGGCCCCAACTCCTCCCGCGTATCCCAAAAATGAGTATGAGACACACACAAGAAGCAAGGTGGTTCTGCTGTTTATTGAACAACGGCAGGGATGGGTCTAGGATCGTACGCGTCCGTCCTGACTCTCGAAATTCGTGGGGCTCGCAGTCCCCTTTCGCTTCAGTATGACGCGCTACTTGCGTCACCTGGGAAAGTTAGCAAAAAACCTATCGCCACTCTGGATTGGTTCCTCGAGTGGTAGGGTTAGTATAGCATACGTATAGAGAACGTTGTTAGTGGTTAAGGGTCAGTCAGGTTGTATACTTGGGTTGTCCCTTCTATTAGATACATGAAAATTGTTACACAAAGACCCCTGATGATTGGCTAATGTTAATGGCGTCAGTGATGAGTGCCCCATGATCTGATTGGTCCACTCGCGAGCCCCCCAGCCTGGGACCATTGTTGTTCCCAGCTCGCAGTGTACCTGTCATTTGCAACAATATGTAACTATGTGTTTATGCAGACAATGCGTGGATTTGCTCATATGCTTGAGAGCAGACTATTCCCACCGCTGTAGGTGTCCATTGGGTCATTTTATTGTTGCAGCCTGTGCCTCAAACGTGGGACCCAGGCGACTTCTCCCTCCTGGGTCCGGTACCCTGTCAGGTTCGGCTTGGTCACATGAGGAGAGACCGTGGTTGAGGCAGAATTCTGCACATTTAATGTTGTATTTTCCACTGTGTGTCTGGCTTAGTTTGCAGGTGTGACCTTGGCTTCGGCTTGTGGCATGCGAGTTGCAACATTGCCCCCTTGGCTGTTGGTTCTCGCTGGGCTCATTCTGCAGGGTCAGCAATTGTACTCTTGTTCGTTCAATGTTCGTGGAGGCTCTCGCTTGCGGCCTACTTGGGCCTGGTGTATAGGTGGGGATGTTTAATGCACGGCACTTTAAGTTACGGTATCATATTGCTTCATATCCAGTATCATGTCTTCATTGCATTTTTTATCACAATGCATGGGTTAGGAGAAGCGTCAGCAAGCATTTTAGATGAGTGCTTTGTGCGTCTTGCGTTTCTGCATTATGAAAAACCTACGGAACAGTTCGCCATCTACTGGCTCAGCCCTAATCACTGTCTGTCCACAGTATGCTTGCATAATTTGCTGTGCAGTGAGCATGTTTATTCCAGGAGTGGAACAAATTATGCCGTCCTCCGTGAAGGAGATTGTCATATTCAACATGCTCATTATGTCTCTCCCTAGTATGTTTACTGGTGAGTCCCTTGAATATAAAAGCGGGACGGACATGTCATAATCCCCTATTGATAAGGGGATGTTATCAGTAAAGGGAACCAACCCCCTAGCCCCAGAGAATCCTTGGGTGTTCATGGCCTCACCTGACATCTTAAATTTACCTTCCCTTATGCAAGACCGGGTTGCCCCGGTGTCAACAAGGAATGATAATTTTTTGTCACCTATCGTTACCTCTATGCGTGGTTCCTCCGCACTATTAGGTGTTACCGACAGGATGGGACACACCAAGGCCGTCTGTGGGCTGTCCTATTGTGGGTATAATGATTGACCACTTCCTGTGGAACATTCTCCATAAGTTAAACACCTGCACGTGGTGTGTCAATTTCTTCCCCTTGTATGTGTTATGCAGATGGGTTAATAGTGAGTGTTGGGTATATGGGTCGAAACTGCCATTAGGCGGCCATGGTGTCGTCATTTTGTTGTCCGTCCCCTGTGTCCATTCTATGCTGTATTTGATCAGTTTCTCCCTATGGGGTGACAGTGTTTTACATATGTGCTGTAGCGGGGTAGTGAGGGTGTTCCCTCACCCTCCCGAACCTGTCCCGTATGACATAGTAGCACTAGTTTGTTATCCTTCCTCTGTATGATAGCGGTTATCTTGCTAATAATGAACGCTATACAATTTCAGATCTTTTACCTGGTCCCGTAATTTTGGGGACTTGCGATTGTCCGCTAAAAGAAAATAGTAAAATATAGCATTTGCATTTATATATTCTTTTCTCTCTTTTCTTCCTTCTCCGAACACCGTTACGGCCCCCTACGGCCGAGGCGCACGTAGCCCCCTGCGGCTGTGTGTCCTGTGTGACGTTCATATACCGCCGTCCCACTTTATTTCACCCCTCCTCCTCCCTCTTCACTTGTCGTGGCCGGCGTTCTCCGTGCGCGGCCACGTCCCTCTCTTCACCTTGTCCCAATCTAATCGTTAATGTTTATCTCCGTCTCCACTCCCTTACCATTAATCTCTTCCCCACCACTCTCCAAAAAATGCCTTGTGTTCGAGATATCCTATGAAAGCCCTACTGGTGACGTCACTGACCTCTTCCAAAACTACCGGTAAGTTCTTTACATGTTTTTAAAAGTTTGAAATAAGTTTGCAATCTATCCCCGTTAACCCCACAGCTATCCTCTTGTCACGCCTGGAACAAGGTAATCAACAATATAATCAGACTGCGCACACTGCGTCGCCTCGCGTGTGATACGCCCCTCGACAGGAGGGCTTAACCAGCCAACTATCTTCCGTATTAGGCAACCAGCTAGCTACCGCCTACAGGGAAACGTCATCTATCTATCGAGCTTTCTGCTCGAACAATAGGGATCCTCATCTACTCATTGATCAATAATCACCAAATCGTAGGAAACCGCACACACACACACACCCCTACAGGTGGTCGCGACCTAGGCCAATCAGTGTCTACGAGCGGCCGCACATGATCTTTTTGTGCTCCGCCCCGTCCTTCTTCGTAACGTAGCGGACTGCTCTCGCACTTGTCCAGCTACCATTCACTTCACCGTCAACACTAATTTATCAAATCTTCACCGCGCACCTGTCTAACACCTCCCACCTCCCGTATTCTATTCCTCCCCCCTCCCTCACAATTTCACATTGCTTGTTGGGCATGGCATACTCACCAAGTTATCTTGATGCGGGGCCGATCGACTGCGTGCACCCCTCCAAGCGGCTCGCCACCTCCCCTCGTCTGGACCACGTCTGGACACTCGCCAACTGCGGGCAGGATACTTCTCAACCAGCTCCCGAAGGCCAATATCCGGATTGCGCTGTCCGGTCTTCTCGCAGTCCCGCAATGGTCCTGTAGTCCTCAAAAGGGGGCAGCGGCAGAGGGGGCACGCCGCCGGGCCTCCTCGCAACGAGAGCACTCCGAAAAATAAAAATGCGGATCTTAAACAGATCTCAGCAGTGCCTCCAATTTGTCGGGGTGAAATTCTCCCGGGGTCGGCTGGGCCGTCCGCGGACCTCCGGGCAGGGAGGCCCCAACTCCTCCCGCGTATCCCAAAAATGAGTATGAGACACACACAAGAAGCAAGGTGGTTCTGCTGTTTATTGAACAACGGCAGGGATGGGTCTAGGATCGTACGCGTCCGTCCTGACTCTCGAAATTCGTGGGGCTCGCAGTCCCCTTTCGCTTCAGTATGACGCGCTACTTGCGTCACCTGGGAAAGTTAGCAAAAAACCTATCGCCACTCTGGATTGGTTCCTCGAGTGGTAGGGTTAGTATAGCATACGTATAGAGAACGTTGTTAGTGGTTAAGGGTCAGTCAGGTTGTATACTTGGGTTGTCCCTTCTATTAGATACATGAAAATTGTTACACAAAGACCCCTGATGATTGGCTAATGTTAATGGCGTCAGTGATGAGTGCCCCATGATCTGATTGGTCCACTCGCGAGCCCCCCAGCCTGGGACCATTGTTGTTCCCAGCTCGCAGTGTACCTGTCATTTGCAACAATATGTAACTATGTGTTTATGCAGACAATGCGTGGATTTGCTCATATGCTTGAGAGCAGACTATTCCCACCGCTGTAGGTGTCCATTGGGTCATTTTATTGTTGCAGCCTGTGCCTCAAACGTGGGACCCAGGCGACTTCTCCCTCCTGGGTCCGGTACCCTGTCAGGTTCGGCTTGGTCACATGAGGAGAGACCGTGGTTGAGGCAGAATTCTGCACATTTAATGTTGTATTTTCCACTGTGTGTCTGGCTTAGTTTGCAGGTGTGACCTTGGCTTCGGCTTGTGGCATGCGAGTTGCAACATTGCCCCCTTGGCTGTTGGTTCTCGCTGGGCTCATTCTGCAGGGTCAGCAATTGTACTCTTGTTCGTTCAATGTTCGTGGAGGCTCTCGCTTGCGGCCTACTTGGGCCTGGTGTATAGGTGGGGATGTTTAATGCACGGCACTTTAAGTTACGGTATCATATTGCTTCATATCCAGTATCATGTCTTCATTGCATTTTTTATCACAATGCATGGGTTAGGAGAAGCGTCAGCAAGCATTTTAGATGAGTGCTTTGTGCGTCTTGCGTTTCTGCATTATGAAAAACCTACGGAACAGTTCGCCATCTACTGGCTCAGCCCTAATCACTGTCTGTCCACAGTATGCTTGCATAATTTGCTGTGCAGTGAGCATGTTTATTCCAGGAGTGGAACAAATTATGCCGTCCTCCGTGAAGGAGATTGTCATATTCAACATGCTCATTATGTCTCTCCCTAGTATGTTTACTGGTGAGTCCCTTGAATATAAAAGCGGGACGGACATGTCATAATCCCCTATTGATAAGGGGATGTTATCAGTAAAGGGAACCAACCCCCTAGCCCCAGAGAATCCTTGGGTGTTCATGGCCTCACCTGACATCTTAAATTTACCTTCCCTTATGCAAGACCGGGTTGCCCCGGTGTCAACAAGGAATGATAATTTTTTGTCACCTATCGTTACCTCTATGCGTGGTTCCTCCGCACTATTAGGTGTTACCGACAGGATGGGACACACCAAGGCCGTCTGTGGGCTGTCCTATTGTGGGTATAATGATTGACCACTTCCTGTGGAACATTCTCCATAAGTTAAACACCTGCACGTGGTGTGTCAATTTCTTCCCCTTGTATGTGTTATGCAGATGGGTTAATAGTGAGTGTTGGGTATATGGGTCGAAACTGCCATTAGGCGGCCATGGTGTCGTCATTTTGTTGTCCGTCCCCTGTGTCCATTCTATGCTGTATTTGATCAGTTTCTCCCTATGGGGTGACAGTGTTTTACATATGTGCTGTAGCGGGGTAGTGAGGGTGTTCCCTCACCCTCCCGAACCTGTCCCGTATGACATAGTAGCACTAGTTTGTTATCCTTCCTCTGTATGATAGCGGTTATCTTGCTAATAATGAACGCTATACAATTTCAGATCTTTTACCTGGTCCCGTAATTTTGGGGACTTGCGATTGTCCGCTAAAAGAAAATAGTAAAATATAGCATTTGCATTTATATATTCTTTTCTCTCTTTTCTTCCTTCTCCGAACACCGTTACGGCCCCCTACGGCCGAGGCGCACGTAGCCCCCTGCGGCTGTGTGTCCTGTGTGACGTTCATATACCGCCGTCCCACTTTATTTCACCCCTCCTCCTCCCTCTTCACTTGTCGTGGCCGGCGTTCTCCGTGCGCGGCCACGTCCCTCTCTTCACCTTGTCCCAATCTAATCGTTAATGTTTATCTCCGTCTCCACTCCCTTACCATTAATCTCTTCCCCACCACTCTCCAAAAAATGCCTTGTGTTCGAGATATCCTATGAAAGCCCTACTGGTGACGTCACTGACCTCTTCCAAAACTACCGGTAAGTTCTTTACATGTTTTTAAAAGTTTGAAATAAGTTTGCAATCTATCCCCGTTAACCCCACAGCTATCCTCTTGTCACGCCTGGAACAAGGTAATCAACAATATAATCAGACTGCGCACACTGCGTCGCCTCGCGTGTGATACGCCCCTCGACAGGAGGGCTTAACCAGCCAACTATCTTCCGTATTAGGCAACCAGCTAGCTACCGCCTACAGGGAAACGTCATCTATCTATCGAGCTTTCTGCTCGAACAATAGGGATCCTCATCTACTCATTGATCAATAATCACCAAATCGTAGGAAACCGCACACACACACACACCCCTACAGGTGGTCGCGACCTAGGCCAATCAGTGTCTACGAGCGGCCGCACATGATCTTTTTGTGCTCCGCCCCGTCCTTCTTCGTAACGTAGCGGACTGCTCTCGCACTTGTCCAGCTACCATTCACTTCACCGTCAACACTAATTTATCAAATCTTCACCGCGCACCTGTCTAACACCTCCCACCTCCCGTATTCTATTCCTCCCCCCTCCCTCACAATTTCACATTGCTTGTTGGGCATGGCATACTCACCAAGTTATCTTGATGCGGGGCCGATCGACTGCGTGCACCCCTCCAAGCGGCTCGCCACCTCCCCTCGTCTGGACCACGTCTGGACACTCGCCAACTGCGGGCAGGATACTTCTCAACCAGCTCCCGAAGGCCAATATCCGGATTGCGCTGTCCGGTCTTCTCGCAGTCCCGCAATGGTCCTGTAGTCCTCAAAAGGGGGCAGCGGCAGAGGGGGCACGCCGCCGGGCCTCCTCGCAACGAGAGCACTCCGAAAAATAAAAATGCGGATCTTAAACAGATCTCAGCAGTGCCTCCAATTTGTCGGGGTGAAATTCTCCCGGGGTCGGCTGGGCCGTCCGCGGACCTCCGGGCAGGGAGGCCCCAACTCCTCCCGCGTATCCCAAAAATGAGTATGAGACACACACAAGAAGCAAGGTGGTTCTGCTGTTTATTGAACAACGGCAGGGATGGGTCTAGGATCGTACGCGTCCGTCCTGACTCTCGAAATTCGTGGGGCTCGCAGTCCCCTTTCGCTTCAGTATGACGCGCTACTTGCGTCACCTGGGAAAGTTAGCAAAAAACCTATCGCCACTCTGGATTGGTTCCTCGAGTGGTAGGGTTAGTATAGCATACGTATAGAGAACGTTGTTAGTGGTTAAGGGTCAGTCAGGTTGTATACTTGGGTTGTCCCTTCTATTAGATACATGAAAATTGTTACACAAAGACCCCTGATGATTGGCTAATGTTAATGGCGTCAGTGATGAGTGCCCCATGATCTGATTGGTCCACTCGCGAGCCCCCCAGCCTGGGACCATTGTTGTTCCCAGCTCGCAGTGTACCTGTCATTTGCAACAATATGTAACTATGTGTTTATGCAGACAATGCGTGGATTTGCTCATATGCTTGAGAGCAGACTATTCCCACCGCTGTAGGTGTCCATTGGGTCATTTTATTGTTGCAGCCTGTGCCTCAAACGTGGGACCCAGGCGACTTCTCCCTCCTGGGTCCGGTACCCTGTCAGGTTCGGCTTGGTCACATGAGGAGAGACCGTGGTTGAGGCAGAATTCTGCACATTTAATGTTGTATTTTCCACTGTGTGTCTGGCTTAGTTTGCAGGTGTGACCTTGGCTTCGGCTTGTGGCATGCGAGTTGCAACATTGCCCCCTTGGCTGTTGGTTCTCGCTGGGCTCATTCTGCAGGGTCAGCAATTGTACTCTTGTTCGTTCAATGTTCGTGGAGGCTCTCGCTTGCGGCCTACTTGGGCCTGGTGTATAGGTGGGGATGTTTAATGCACGGCACTTTAAGTTACGGTATCATATTGCTTCATATCCAGTATCATGTCTTCATTGCATTTTTTATCACAATGCATGGGTTAGGAGAAGCGTCAGCAAGCATTTTAGATGAGTGCTTTGTGCGTCTTGCGTTTCTGCATTATGAAAAACCTACGGAACAGTTCGCCATCTACTGGCTCAGCCCTAATCACTGTCTGTCCACAGTATGCTTGCATAATTTGCTGTGCAGTGAGCATGTTTATTCCAGGAGTGGAACAAATTATGCCGTCCTCCGTGAAGGAGATTGTCATATTCAACATGCTCATTATGTCTCTCCCTAGTATGTTTACTGGTGAGTCCCTTGAATATAAAAGCGGGACGGACATGTCATAATCCCCTATTGATAAGGGGATGTTATCAGTAAAGGGAACCAACCCCCTAGCCCCAGAGAATCCTTGGGTGTTCATGGCCTCACCTGACATCTTAAATTTACCTTCCCTTATGCAAGACCGGGTTGCCCCGGTGTCAACAAGGAATGATAATTTTTTGTCACCTATCGTTACCTCTATGCGTGGTTCCTCCGCACTATTAGGTGTTACCGACAGGATGGGACACACCAAGGCCGTCTGTGGGCTGTCCTATTGTGGGTATAATGATTGACCACTTCCTGTGTAAGGGTTGTGTCCCAGGACCATCACCCTTCCCAGTTGTGTTTGCTGTAGCTGTGAATTGGTAGAGGTTACTCTATGGTCTTGAATTTGAGCGGGTTGTTGTACTTGCTGCACTTGAGGTTGTTGTGTCATCGCTACCTGTTGTTGTGGGGATGAATATGTCTGTGGCTGTTGTTGTGTTACTAGTTGTTGCTGCACATTTCCCGGTTGCAGTGCCTGCTGTTGTTGGTGGCCCTGCTGTTCCCTTGTAGGCCCTTGTTGTCCCTGTTCTCCCCACGCTGGTGTGCCGGGTCTCATTCTACATGTGCGTGACATGTGTCCCAATAATCCACAAATCCAACATACCGGTGGTTCCCTCGTCTGCCATGGGAAACTCCCTGAATTATCCTGGTATACTGGCTGCCCAGTGGGGTAGAAACTTCTGTATCCCCCCCCTTGCTGTTGTGTGTTATAGCCGTCCCCACTACTTTCTTCCATTGTTTCTGCACTGCTTCTGGGAGCCCTTGTATTAGTATATGATAGAATATCGCTGGTGTTTTGTCCCATTGCTCTCTAGTTTCCATGCGCCACTTCTCTTGAATTTCCTGGATATAATCAACAGGATCTTCGTTCTCACGCATCTTGCGAGAAGTAATCGCTCCTATGTCTGATGTGTCTGGGTATTGTACCCTTAATGCTTGCCATAATGCATGTCTGCAGTTTGCGAATGGCGCCCCGTCGTGTGATGTGTTTGTTATTGTGACCCCGGGGAAGCCTGCTCTCTTCCAGATGTCATCTGCTGCATCCCCCAATATTGATATTAGGAGGCCCTTTACATCTCCTACTGCCAGTTTTTTGTCCTGCGGTGTGTTTTTCCATTTCATATATCCATTTCCCCGCAGCTCCGCTTAATGATGGGAGCCTGCACTTTATATTTTCTTTGTCTGCATGCTTCCAAGGGACGTATTGTGGTCTAACCCCTCCCCTCTCCAAAAGTGGCATTAGGTTGTGTCCTGTCTGACCCCCTGGGTTCCCCACAGTCGAGTCCGTGTACCCCTCCTCTTCTTCCGTGTCGTCTACATCATCTGTTGTGTCCATATTTCCCCTGCTCGTAACTGTTTCTCCTCCATCTCTTCCCCTTCTTTTATCATTTCCTTTATTTAATGTGGGCGTGTGTATTCGTTCTTCCTGCCTGCGTCCAGGGAGGTCTCTAAGCCTGCATGCATAGGGTGTGTGTTCGTGAGGGGCGGGTGCGGGTGTAGGTGGGCATGTTGCACGGGATGAGTGTGGGGTGGTGCAGCATGTTGGACGGGATGATGAGGGTGTAGCTGCACGTGTCTGCCTTCCCGCCATTCCTTGCTCTTCCCCCTCACTTCCCCCCAGTTCTTCCTTTCTTCTGCAGGCCCATGGTGATTCCCTGTTTGTCCGGGTGATGCACAATTTATCCAAGCTTTCCCTTTCCCTACTTCTTCCTTCCTTCTCCATTCGTTCTTCTTCCTCACTACAAAAGTCATCCAGGAGCGACAACCCCCAATCTGTCTTTTTCCCCCTAATCGTTACTGTTTTTAAGTCTATTAAGTCTGTTCCTCCCGGTTCTTCTTTACCAATTGTTCCCCTTTGTGCTGATGTTGTTGCTACTTCTGTGTCTCTGCGTACATATCTCCTTACTTCACCCTCCCCTCTCCTATCTTCTTTTCCCCTACTTTTTTCTCCGCTATCTCTCTACCTATTTCCTCGCTTTTCTTTATTAATTCCTCCATTACTTCACTACTCATCTTTTCCAATATCCTTTCATCTTCTCTCTTCCTTTCCCATCTCTCTTTTTCCTGCTCTAATATGCTTTCTATCATTCTCCCTTCTTCGTATTTCTTGGTTGTTTCTGATAGTATTTTCCTCTTCCATATTTCCATTTCTTTTTCTTTCTCTTCTTCCTCTCTTTTCTTGTCGCGCTGTGCTGCTCGGGATACCCTTTCTGCTACTGCCTTTACCCTTTCAGCTTCTCTCTTTCGCTCCTCAGTTCGTTCCCTCATTTTTCCCAACTCATTCTTACTTTCTTTCCTTTCCCGTGCTCTCTCTCTTTCCTCCCTCTGAAGCTGCTTGATCAGGGCATTTTGCTCATTCCTTAATTCTGCTAATCGTTCCTCCAAAATCTCTTTTTTTTCTCGTGACAGCTCTTCCTCCTTTCTGTTCCCCCCTTCCTTTTCATCTCGCTCTTTCTTTCATTATCCACGTCCATTTTCCTTACTACCTCCTTCTCTTCTCCTGTTAATGAACCTCGTAATTTTAATAATACCTGCGCAGCTACCCACTCATCATGTCCTATTGCTGCGATTTGTTCTTCGCTAGTCCTCCCCTCCCCTGTGGGCACCTTCGTATAAGTTGGCCCCGCCGTACTTGTCTGCTCCCCTCCCGTGTGGCCGCCTGTAGCTGTATATGGTGGTGGGCTGTATGACGGGTTCGAGTACCCCTCAGCCGCCCTTAATTGTTCTCTCACTATTTCTCGTAGTTCCGTTAAAGGATATAACCCCTCTTCTTCTTTTTTCACCACCTTCGCTAGGGGCATGTCGTCACTCTGTTCCTTTTTTATTTCTTTTTCGTTTAGGTTGCTACTCTTTTCTCCTCCCTCTTGTCCGTTCCCCGTGCACTGTGTGCCTTCACTCTCTTTTTCACCATTCTCTTCTTCCTCCTTAATCTTCTTCTCTTCCTTTGTTTCCCCCACAGTGAACATTCCAATTGGTCCTGGTCGGGACCCCTGGAACATTCTCCATAAGTTAAACACCTGCACGTGGTGTGTCAATTTCTTCCCCTTGTATGTGTTATGCAGATGGGTTAATAGTGAGTGTTGGGTATATGGGTCGAAACTGCCATTAGGCGGCCATGGTGTCGCCATTTTGTTGTCCGTCCCCTGTGTCCATTCTATGCTGTATTTGATCAGTTTCTCCCTATGGGGTGACAGTGTTTTACATATGTGCTGTAGCGGGGTAGTGAGGGTGTTCCCTCACCCTCCCGAACCTGTCCCGTATGACATAGTAGCACTAGTTTGTTATCCTTCCTCTGTATGATAGCGGTTATCTTGCTAATAATGAACGCTATACAATTTCAGATCTTTTACCTGGTCCCGTAATTTTGGGGACTTGCGATTGTCCGCTAAAAGAAAATAGTAAAATATAGCATTTGCATTTATATATTCTTTTCTCTCTTTTCTTCCTTCTCCGAACACCGTTACGGCCCCCTACGGCCGAGGCGCACGTAGCCCCCTGCGGCTGTGTGTCCTGTGTGACGTTCATATACCGACGTCCCACTTTATTTCACCCCTCCTCCTCCCTCTTCACTTGTCGTGGCCGGCGTTCTCCGTGCGCGGCCACGTCCCTCTCTTCACCTTGTCCCAATCTAATCGTTAATGTTTATCTCCGTCTCCACTCCCTTACCATTAATCTCTTCCCCACCACTCTCCAAAAAATGCCTTGTGTTCGAGATATCCTATGAAAGCCCTACTGGTGACGTCACTGACCTCTTCCAAAACTACCGGTAAGTTCTTTACATGTTTTTAAAAGTTTGAAATAAGTTTGCAATCTATCCCCGTTAACCCCACAGCTATCCTCTTGTCACGCCTGGAACAAGGTAATCAACAATATAATCAGACTGCGCACACTGCTTCGCCTCGCGTGTGATACGCCCCTCGACAGGAGGGCTTAACCAGCCAACTATCTTCCGTATTAGGCAACCAGCTAGCTACCGCCTACAGGGAAACGTCATCTATCTATCGAGCTTTCTGCTCGAACAATAGGGATCCTCATCTACTCATTGATCAATAATCACCAAATCGTAGGAAACCGCACACACACACACACACCCCTACAGGTGGTCGCGACCTAGGCCAATCAGTGTCTACGAGCGGCCGCACATGATGTTTTTGTGCTCCGCCCCCTCCTTCTTCGTAACGTAGCGGACTGCTCTCACACTTGTCCAGCTACCATTCACTTCACCGTCAACACTAATTTATCAAATCTTCACCTCCCACCTCCCGTATTCTATTCCTCCCCCCTCCCTCACAATTTCACATTGCTTGTTGGGCATGGCATACTCACCAAGTTATCTTGATGCGGGGCCGATCGACTGCGTGCACCCCTCCAAGCGGCTCGCCACCTCCCCTCGTCTGGACCACGTCTGGACACTCGCCAACTGCGGGCAGGATACTTCTCAACCAGCTCCCGAAGGCCAATATCCGGATTGCGCTGTCCGGTCTTCTCGCAGTCCCGCAATGGTCCTGTAGTCCTCAAAAGGGGGCAGTGGCAGAGGGGGCACGCCGCCGGGCCTCCTCGCAACGAGAGCACTCCGAAAAATAAAAATGCGGATCTTAAACAGATCTCAGCAGTGCCTCCAATTTGTCGGGGTGAAATTCTCCCGGGGTCGGCTGGGCCGTCCGCGGACCTCCGGGCAGGGAGGCCCCAACTCCTCCCGCGTATCCCAAAAATGAGTATGAGACACACACAAGAAGCAAGGTGGTTCTGCTGTTTATTGAACAACGGCAGGGATGGGTCTAGGATCGTACGCGTCCGTCCTGACTCTCGAAATTCGTGGGGCTCGCAGTCCCCTTTCGCTTCAGTATGACGCGCTACTTGCGTCACCTGGGAAAGTTAGCAAAAAACCTATCGCCACTCTGGATTGGTTCCTCGAGTGGTAGGGTTAGTATAGCATACGTATAGAGAACGTTGTTAGTGGTTAAGGGTCAGTCAGGTTGTATACTTGGGTTGTCCCTTCTATTAGATACATGAAAATTGTTACACAAAGACCCCTGATGATTGGCTAATGTTAATGGCGTCAGTGATGAGTGCCCCATGATCTGATTGGTCCACTCGCGAGCCCCCCAGCCTGGGACCATTGTTGTTCCCAGCTCGCAGTGTACCTGTCATTTGCAACAATATGTAACTATGTGTTTATGCAGACAATGCGTGGATTTGCTCATATGCTTGAGAGCAGACTATTCCCACCGCTGTAGGTGTCCATTGGGTCATTTTATTGTTGCAGCCTGTGCCTCAAACGTGGGACCCAGGCGACTTCTCCCTCCTGGGTCCGGTACCCTGTCAGGTTCGGCTTGGTCACATGAGGAGAGACCGTGGTTGAGGCAGAATTCTGCACATTTAATGTTGTATTTTCCACTGTGTGTCTGGCTTAGTTTGCAGGTGTGACCTTGGCTTCGGCTTGTGGCATGCGAGTTGCAACATTGCCCCCTTGGCTGTTGGTTCTCGCTGGGCTCATTCTGCAGGGTCAGCAATTGTACTCTTGTTCGTTCAATGTTCGTGGAGGCTCTCGCTTGCGGCCTACTTGGGCCTGGTGTATAGGTGGGGATGTTTAATGCACGGCACTTTAAGTTACGGTATCATATTGCTTCATATCCAGTATCATGTCTTCATTGTATTTTTTATCACAATGCATGGGTTAGGAGAAGCGTCAGCAAGCATTTTAGATGAGTGCTTTGTGCGTCTTGCGTTTCTGCATTATGAAAAACCTACGTGAAAAATAATAAAGATGCGCATCAGTGGGTTTGTCCGTCACCTACGTCATAGCACTGAATATGTTCTTCGTGTGGATTGGTGTGGGAGTGTCCAGTGTGCATGGTTGCACAGGTGTTCTGACCGTTGGCTCGGTCGTCATGGCATCTCTAACGATGTGTTTATTTACTGTTGAATGGTTCAGTTGAGTTCATCCATGCCACAGGTGTCGCTTGAGCGGGGCAGGCTGGTGGGCTCATCCGTATGTTCCTGTACCAGGGTATTTGGTCGTCTGGTAGATAGGCAAATTCATCTCGTGGCGGGTGTCGGGGTCGCGATCCTCTATGCCAGGGGCGCGAGGGAATTGGGGGGAGCCTTTTGTCCCATTCTCCCACTTCACTGTTGAGTAGTGGGATGAGAAAGACGGATGCAGTGGTTAAGGAAGGATTACTAATTAGGTACCTTGATGAGGAAGAGTGATGTAGTGGTTCATTTAGATACTGTGACAAAGAAGAGGGATGGTGGGATCTTTTTAGAAAATCCAAGTCTCACAATCATTAATAGCCCCTAATACTGCCCTCCCGTACAATTTAGGTATAGTTCAGAACCAGTCGCTGTAATTTATGTTTAATATAAAAAACACAGATTGCTTCCTAAATTAACTTACAGTTACTTATGTACCCGTAAGTAGCAATCACTGTGATTGCTGGATCTCAATATATTATAGCTGCAAAGTATTATTGACTCTTTTGCTTTCCTTTTGCCTCTCAAGATTCAGATGAGATCTCAGCAAAGCACTTGGAAAAAAAAAGATACACTAACCCCACACCCCAAACCTTCACAAATCATGCTTTCTTACCATATCTACATTCTCCACCAGCCTCAACCCTGCCCTATCCACAACCCTTATATCATGTTAGGGCAGTTTCCAAAAATAAATTGAGATCTTAAACTTCAAACTGCATGATGGCAGATTTTCAGAAATGAAATGCCTTTGAACCAGCAATGCATCAAGGGAGATATAACTATGTTTTAGGGCACAAGGGCAACCCCTCTTTACACCAAATAAAAAACAAACAAAAAAAATGACGATGGATTTACGCCAAATTTACAAAAGATTTCCTTCGAGCGCTAACTCACCCTCTATTTGACCCTTTATACCTTTTGAACTCTAAAGCGGATTTGAATGAAATGTTCAATTTTTGGTGGTTCTGGGATACATCTTGTTTATAAAATTCCTTGCTGATCCCTCCTATGACTCAAAAGTTCTTAGACATAGAAATTGTGCATTCGCTATGGATGATCGGTTTCAACTTGACAATAGGGCGACCAGCAAAAAACTTTAGTTAGGAGAGAGTTAAGGTGATCAGATTTATCACAAAAAAAAATACTTGTGAAGTACAGCTTATGCGCAATGTGATCAGCATCTTAACTCAGTGCCCTGCCCACTGTTGCAATGATGTCATTGTATATGTCATTGTAAACCACTTCTGTGATAGCATGTAGGTCCTCATGGGCTTTGCAACAGGGAAGGTGTGTGCCAGGTTAAGATGTTGATCACTTGTAATGTTAGGTACATGTCAAGAGTTTTGTGATAAATATGACCACATTAACTCTTTCTCAACTGAAGGTAATTGGGGAATTGTAAGGCCTTTGTTATACTATAGTTTCATTGTGGCCCACTAGCCATACCTTTGGCCATGGCAAGTGGCCATGATCTTTGGATGTGGCAACTATGATTTTAAAAACAGGAAGTCATGTCGGTGCTGGACTGCCCTTGGGCAGGACAAAGGCTGATATGTAGTGGACATGTCTCTTCTGTGAAAGGATTGTAAGCTAAAAACTCTGGTTGAGACTCTGGTTGAGACTCTAACCCGGGATATAGGCTGGTAGTAGAGAAACTCCCAGAACCCCCTTGAAGAGACCACAGAGTTCACTGCACTTTAGCCATTTCCAGTGGCCCATCAGTCTTGGCTGACGGCATCAAGATCCACAGGCTTAGGCCATGTCCACTGTGTTCCACTGGCCATGACATGTCCATTGTATTCCACTGGCCATGGTTGTGTCTATTGTCCATATTGCACCAATGATTCCATAAGATGTGTTGCCCCCTGCCTAGTAAATGTGATCTGTGTAGATCTGAATCACTGTCCTAGAATGTATTCCCTTTATTCCCAGTCTCAGGACAATGATGTCAGAGTATGCTGATTCTCACCATAAAGTATTGTTTATATATGTCTGCTGTAACAGAAATATGCTTGAAAATTAGTATTCCCCATCTTCACTGGCACTCACTATGTACTCCCCTCCTCCGTTCTTGGTCACCCTCACTGCCCTACGTTGGTTGAGTGTTCCCATCGTGACCCCCTCTACTAACCCCCTTTCATTCACCAGTTTGTGTTGTACATTTCCTCTTTCAACTGTACCACAGGAATCTCACGAGGATCCTCTGGGATTCCCACATAAGCCAAAACGTTTCTACTCCTAATGGGCTCTCCAGCCTATCCCACAATCGCCCACTTCATATGCTGTCCTCTTTCCAACTCCCCTCCTCTAGCTTGATGTGAATGCACCCCTTTTCATAGCATTTTGAGCACTTTTGATTATGGGCTTCCAGCTCATCATGCAAAAAAAAAGGTGGCTATTAATTTCTGAAAAGCCCTCTCATACTCTTTGCTGAAAAGCATCATGGGAGATACATACATGTTTTATTTATGAATCAGGGTGTACCACGTTCTCCATAGAATATATATTTTTAAAAACGACTGAGTGAATTTTCCTCAAACCAGCTAAATAAATATCTTTGGCACTGTGTGACCAAGTTGTTTCTTTTTTGGTACAAATCTGTCCATTGATTTTTACACTACTGGTGTTCAATCAATGCACATGTTTTCTCTATGTGAAAATGAATAGGAGTTGGCTGACAACAGCGTTTTTGGTTTTCTTAATAACTGTTTCATCTTATGACAAATTGTCCTGAAAATTTCAAGTTGGGGGAGGAGGGAGGGTAGTGGGACAAACTATTTGTTTGGAAAATGTCATCTGAATCCATCCAGCAAGTCAAAAGTTATTACCAAGAGAATTTTGTGTAGGTCTGTGTACTCAGGCTTCCCCTTAGGCAACCACTCCCCTTACAGGTTCAGTTGGCCTGTACTGTGTTATCCAAGGGTTGCCAAGGGTTGAATAGAGTACAGATATCCAATAGAAAACAAAGAGTAGTCTTTTTTAAAGGCTTCATTCCATACCTCCCTGAGTAAGTCGTGAAATAACACAAAAGTTCACACATAAGCAAATACATTACTTTGTTAGCCTAATTAAGGTATATTGAGAGAGAGAGATGTCATGATCTTCTGATCACTTCATCAGGTGTAGGAATGAAATACTTGGAAAAGCAGGGCATCTTAAGGATTTACCTCTGGAATATCTTGTCTGTTCAGGTCTGTTTCTGATGTGTTTCTCCTTCACAAAGAGCCTTGCACTTCTGAAGTTCCCTCAAGCATTCCAACCTAAAAGATTATAATGGGACGCTGCAAATTACATGCAAGCAGGCAAGAGAGCGTAATATGTTCAAGCAATCTCCTCGCACCCACATCTCCACCTTCAGGAAAAAACTTCATTGGCTTCCAGTCAAACATCGTATAACACACAAGGTGCTAACTATGACGCACAAATGCCTTAAGATTCAGTAGTCCTACATATGTGTCAGAACGCATTAGTACCAAGCCAAATGAGAGGAATCTTCGCTCAGCCACTGCCGTCGTCCTTAAACACCCCCGATTCAGGACAGCTAAATTTAGAGGTACCACTCTTGATGCTCAGGGTCCCCTTCTTTGGAATACACTACCAGCTCGGATACGGCAGATCCAGAGCTATATTGTGTTCAAACTGGCCATAAAAACTCACTTTTTTAACCTGGAATAACTCGCTATGATTCGTCCCTCCTCTTCTGCCTCTTGTGTTTGTCCGTTCTTGTTTTTGTGTGCGCTCTGGGGCCCACAGGAATGTGGCGCGTTACAAAAATTAAAATAAATAAAATAAATAAATAAAAGAGAAATAAAAACTGCTGGGCAAATCTCAGAGAGACATGAATGGAAAGGGTAGTGCCAATCAGGTTATCTGCAAATCGACCAAATGCTGGTATGTTTAAGGCAAAGTCAATTATGTGTCCATCTCCACTTAGACTGTTGCCCTCCAGGCCATCCTATGTTTAAGCTTGGGGTAGGCAACACAACCAGTCAGTTGTATTTAGAAAACTATTCAGGCTGTAGTTCACATTTTCAGTATTGCCTCTAATAGGATAACCAGACTGGAATAAGCAATTTGTTGTGCTGATTCCTATCAAGATTTCTGGTGGTTATCCATTCATTGGTCTTGTACTTCTAGAGGGCCAGTAGAGAGGGAGAACCATCAGTCATGCTTTGGGCAAGTGTCTTGTAAAGACTGGGAATGCAAGTACAATGCTGCATGGAGAGTGTGACCCCCTACATCTGAGTGAAAAAAAAGAAAAGAAAACTTACATTGAACGGGGCACTCAACCGCCCCTGAGTAGCTTTTGTGGCAGGGCTTTTAAATCAGTAGGAGGGCTTGTGTAGGACTGAGACCACCAACAGAACATTGCCACGGAGAAGCAAATGGAGCTGGGTGGGAATGTGTCAGTCAAGTGTCAGTAAAGAGCCATTGAACAAGTTAAAGGTAAGAACAGGTCTATTTTGACCTCTGGTTCGCTGTGGGTGCAAAGAATGGGAACGAGTTATTTGGTATAGTGACTCATTAAGTTGTGATGTCTGTACAAACTATCTTCCAGTGTATTATTAAACAGCAAGATGTTGTATTACTATATGTTGTACATGCATTTTCTGTCTTAAAGTTACCTTTCAGCACTGCAGTTGTGAAATCATCAAGGGTGTGAATTGTTTCTGACAAGTATTCACTCATGGCAGTGTCCTTACTTTGTTGCCTCACATTTTGCCTCTGATGATTCATATGCTTATGTAGTTGCTGGTAGGGTTTCCAGGTATAGTAGCCCCTTAAGGGCATTCCATACACATAATAAGATAAGCCACAATGCTGGATGCAAATTTGAAACTTCCTGTAATGTTGCAATCCTGCCCCATGTGGGGTATCTTGATTGTATCTGAATTGTATATGTGTTGACACATCAGGCATCTTTTGTTTTGCATGGCATTGTTCTTTTTTGTTTACATTGGGAATGCAACTTGCTTCTTATCATTTCATTCAGTTTGGATGGTTGTTTGAAAGCACTACCTTGTGCGGTTGATTAACTTGCTGCAGAATGCATTGCAGTTCCTGAGCAATCTTGGGGTGAGATTCTAACTCTGGATTGTATACTACAAACAGTGGCACCCAATTTAGTGCCTCTTTTGCTCTGTATTCCAGGAAGGTGCTGCCGTGGATCCTTGTTGTGCTGTGGATCTGTCTGTCCACAATTCTTCAGTTGCATCCATGGCTTTAGGAGTTCAGATATCCAAGCATTTATGTTTTTATTCTGCCCCTTAGTGTCTTGGCATATTTGGTTGTACCTTAATGTCTAGCTTAATATTGTGGCATGCTGTGTGTGCACTGGATGGATGCTGTTATTCTTCAAATAGCTAGCCCAGTCTGTTGGTTTGCGATTTTCTGTGGTCTGCAGCAGGCCATCTTTTATTGTTACGGTGGTGTCAAGGAAATGCACCTTTTTAGGAGAGTTTAGTGATTGTGAGGAACTGATTGAATCATCTGTGAAAGCATACAAGGTTCCGTTCCCCATTGGTCCAAATAAGGAGCATGTCATCAATGTAGTGCAGTGTACTACTAGAGTAGGCCAGATCCTAGCGTTTTTTGTTAACGGGGGAGCAATTCTCAAAGTTGGGATAAATGACGAGAAAATATATAGGTGTGTCAGAAAACTGGCACTGGAGAATTGCTTACCCCTCACTACTCTAACCTCAAAGATGGGTTGGAAAACTTATGGTCACACATATATACATTTACAAAACAGCATTAATCTGTACAGACAGCAACTATAGGCAGCCACACGCGTGAGCATACATGAAAGTAATTTTAATTGGGGATGTCAAACATATTAGAAGGCAAACAGGCTAATACATCAACAGATAAAAACGCGCACAAAATAAGAGTACAGTATTTTGTGTCAGGGGAGATAAGGCAAGGCTACAGATAACAAAAAGCCAGAAAGAGAACAAACACAAAAGATGAGGCAACTTAATATACTTTCTAATCCTAATACACAAGTTATACAAAATAGCTAAAATTAGACATTTAATGATATAAAAAATGTCAACATGTTTCGGCCAGTAATCAGCTGGGACAGTTTCTCAAGTGTCCATACAGAAGATAAATGTAGTGGCCATCTTAAGGACAGGACATTTCTTCAAGATGCGCCTTATGAACAATTTACTATATACATATATATACAATTAATCATGGGACATCAGAACATTGACTTACAAAATAGGACTAAAATGTCACTAAATACATAACCTCTAATGTATACACAAAACTCATGTTGGCTGTCTATTTTTTTCCTCATATTGCAAAATACATGTAGATGTACTATCAATCTTTGTCCTATAGACAAGCTAGTTTTAAATCTGTGCTTGCCACAGAACACAGTTAACACACCCTCGTTTGACACATAAGAAAGATCCAACCCTTACCAGTACCTCCTGTGTCGAGTGTGATCAAAAAATAATAAAGACAAAGCCATCAATGACTCCTTCGGGGACAAAATTGTCGCACCTACTGCCTGATTAATAGTCATCTGGATGATTCATGGCACAGTCTACATGAATAGATGAAAAGTGGCCAGTCAATCCAAATTGGTTATTTTTCCTATTGGTATTACCATTTATCATGTTATTACTACCAAAGGAGGTGCTCAAAAAAAATTCGCGGCACAGCACAGTTTTATTCATGCAGAGATTAGCTTACTTCCGAGTGTCGCCAGGTAGGTCAGACACGAAACTGGAGGGAAACTCTAATAAACATAATTTAGGCATCCAGTGTGGAACTTAGAAAAGACGTCGTGGCATCAGATTCGCCGGATGTCCTAAGTCAAATAGAGAGAGAAACGTGACGATTTAATCTGAGGGTCCTTTTAGAAGAGAAAAAACTTTAATCAAGGCAATGTTTCTGTATACCTTTTAACACAAAAGAAACAGCGTCAATCATAATTCGTGGTGTGAAGATGTGGCAAGAAATTAATACCGGCGTTCGAACACACGTGAAATTAGGCCTGTGTAGTCGAGGACATGCTGTCCAATTCCTATGCAGTCGATCTGCAAAATGCAGGACACAGAGAACTAATCAAAAACACAGTGTTAGCAAAGTCAGGCGTGTCGCTGTGAGCGGAGTGGAATACAAAAGCTTACCTCGCACTCCTTGGTTATGAACCAAACGATCCTCTCGCCTCGGCCGCGATGCAGCAACTAGTAGAAGCAGTCGTCCAGAGGACAAGTTTAAATACGTCTCGACGTCGGCACAACGGCAGGCAGGGACTCCTTTATTTAAAGATACAGTGTATCAGATACCTCGCAGAAAGCGAGGTCTTGATCCACACGTCAGTGCATGATGGTATTGGGAAACATATTACACAGGGGCTCCGCGGTGGTGTGGGGGTGCCATACTGGGATGTCCACAGCGGTAAAAGTAACTTATGAATAAAAGTCAACCGAGTTCTGTGTTTGATAAAGGGTCATACTTAATTGAGGTGCCCCAAGGTAACGTAACACAAAAGGGCACACAGCCACAGTCTGACCAATCAGGGGGTCGAGGGGAGGGAAGGAGGAAGGAGCGGGGATGGGTGTGCAAATGTTCAGCACCCTCACATGTGATCACAGGTATAATCCGAATTATGTGATTAAACAGAGGAATTCAGGCCATGGCTGACAGTATTCAGATTATATATCAGCCTTTGTTCAGCTAAACTCAGAGATAGATCTCTATTACCTCCTCTAGGGGAGGGCAGAATTTTTTGAATAACAAACCATTTTAGATCGGTGTAATTATGCTTTGCAGCAATATAGTGAGATACCAGGGGTTTGTTCTTGGTTTTATTCTTCAAACACGACCTGTGTTCACAAATTCTGAGCCGTACAGCACAGCTGGTTTTTCCTATGTACAATAAATTGCATGGGCATTTAATGCCATAAATAAGCCAATCCGAAGCACAATTGGAAAAGGATTTTAAATTCCATATTTTGCCATTGAGTTCAATAGACTTGCAATTGGAGGTTAAAGCACAAACTGAACAATGGCCACATTTAAAATGGCCTACTACCGGTGGAAGATTCCACAGGGTAGCTTGAGATGTTGGTGGACATATGGCTGGATAGGTATGGACCAAAAGATCTTTTACATTTTTTTGACGTTTGAAAGCAAACCTGGGTTGGGCGGGGCAAAACTCTTCTGTAGTCAAAATATGCCACTGTTGTTTGATTACTTTGCGTAAAGCATTACTGATAGGGCTGAAAGTGCTCACGCACGTTATTCTATCTTCTACAACCATGGGCTCGCGATGAAGGCATCTAGTTCTATTGGCATATTTGGCTCTTTTATATGCTCGATTGATGCATTTTTTAGGGTAACCCCTACTGGACAAACGTTGTTTCAAATCTTTGCTTTCTCGGATAAAATCTCCGAGATCAGTACAATTTCTTCTTAGTCTTAGGAATTGCCCAATGGGTAGATTCTCCCGTAGGCTAAGAGGATGGAAGCTGTTGTATCTGAGAAGTGTATTTTTGTCCATAGGTTTACGAAAAAGGCTGGTGTTCAGGGTGCCTTCTTCAGTTTTAAAGATGGAAAGATCCAGGAACGGAATAGTGGTTGCGTCAAAAGTCATGGTGAATTTGTGGGTTGTGATTATTTAACCATTCTAAAAAAGAATGCAGGCGAGGGAGATCCCCCGGCCAAATCATAAACACATTGTCTATATAACAAAACCATTTTAAGATGTTGTCTTTGAAAGGATTGGATGGATTATAGATAGAGGTGCTTTCATAATGGTCCATGAATAAATTGGCCAAGTCTGGCGCAAAAGTCGCCCCCATACTTGTGCCATGGATTTGTTTGTAGAAAGTCCCTTCATAAAGAAAAAGGTTTTCCGTGAGGGCAATTTTGATGCATTCCATGATAAATGATGTAGGTACTTTAAGCAATGTGTCGGTCCGTTGATTCAAAAAAGTCTCCATAATCTTTAAGCATTCTCCCTGTGGGATGCTTGTATAGAGGGACGTTACGTCCAAGGTGACTAAGAGGTCTGAAGTGTTAAGATGGAGTTCAGACACTAAATTAATCATACTAGTAGTGTCTTTTACCCTACCAGGCCTAGGACGGTAGTCACCTGTCTGTTTCCATTTCCTTCCCACTCTCCCCTCCCTTCCTTATCTATGTCTTAGCTCTTTCACTATCTGAAATGTCGTCAGGCCAAGTACGATAGTTAATTTCACATCCTTACTGTTCATGGCCTGTAAGAATGTGGTTGTATGTTCCCTTGTTTCCTCCCTTGCCTTGAAGCGCTTTGAAACACATTGTGTATAGGCGCTATATAAATAAACAATTATATCATATCATATCATACATAAGAATTCATTTTTAACACGAAGGGTCTAAGGAAGTAATCGGCGTAGATGGAGAGTGGCTCAAGGATGGAATTGATAGCTGATACAATGGGTCTCCCCGGTGGAGCACGCTCGTTAGAGTAGTGAGGGGTAAGCAATTCTCCAGTGCCAGTTTTCTGACACACCTATATATTTTCTCATCAATGTAGTGCAGACATCTTAGCAGCCTGTAGTCACAGGTGGCAAGGACTTCATTTTCTAGTTGTGCCATGAACATATTGGCATACTGCGGTAGCATCTGAGTGCCCATTACCTTTCCCATCATTTGGAGATATATATCGGTGCCAACTGTGAAATAGTTGTTGGTTAAGATGAATTCTATGCAATTCGGTATGATTTCCAAGAACATTCTTGCACAACTTTGGGGAATGTTGGTGTAGAGTGTCTCCACATTCATGGTTGTTAGCAATATATCCATTCCAAGGGGGGCAATAGCATTCAGTTTGTTTATTAGGTCAGCAGTGTCCTGGAAGCATCTGGGTGGATTTCTTACAAGTGGCATCATGATGTCCTCAACTCAGCCAGAAATGTTCTCAGTAAGGATCCCTGATCCAGAGATGATTGTGTATCCAGTGTTGTTTCCTTTATGTATATTGGGAAACCTGTGGAATTTACCGGGTAATCTAGAACCAGTCCCTATATGGGTTGCTTGATGTAATTCGGTAGTGTCCCTAAAATCCTATTGCGTTCTCTTTTACATCATTAGGTTGGAGCTCCCTGACCTTTCTAAGGTATCCTGTTGGATCCATGAATTAAATTACTTGGTTGTAATTTACTTTGTGGTTATTACTACAAAATACCTTGAATTTGTATATGCATTTATGTGGTAAGGGTAAAATGTTGGGTGGGGAGGGTTTGGAGTGTGATTGTAAATGAAGGGGAGAATGGGGCATGTGGGTTTAAAAAAAAAAGTTTTGGACTGCCACCAGGGGGCACACGGACGATGCCAGCCTCCGTGTGAGCTCCTAACCCACGGGCCCCAAAAGTGAGTTGAGCCCCCACTTTGCCCCCCCCTTGTGCCCAACAACGACAGTCTGAGCCACTGGAAGCGCCCCCCCACCCCTCGAGCGAAAACCCGGCAGAAATCAGACCTTCGGTCCATGAGAAAACTTCAGCGGAATCAGCCTCCCCCCCACCTGTGGGGACGCCAACGTGGGAGAAGGCCGCGGCCCGCGGCGCCTGACTCCG
Source organism: Ambystoma mexicanum (assembly GCF_040938575.1). Classification (NCBI taxonomy): domain Eukaryota; kingdom Metazoa; phylum Chordata; class Amphibia; order Caudata; family Ambystomatidae; genus Ambystoma; species Ambystoma mexicanum. Next base: position 1,067,768,950 of record NC_090925.1, read on the forward strand.
CCTCTGGCTCTCCTCGCGGAAGACCAGCGTGGCACGGGGGCTCTGGATGGGAGAGCAGCGGACTGCCGCCCGCTGCGGAGCGCTTAGAGGGCCGGCCCCCCCAGGCTTCCAAAAAGGCGGACTCCTCGAACGGCCGACCCCACATAGCAGGGGACCGGCCCTGTGGAGGTGAGTGCCCGCTCAGTCCTAGGGGCTTCGGAGCGCATCGGTGAGCGCCCGCTCAGCCCCCCCGGATTAGAACAACCTCACGTAGGCCAGGAGCCCCCCAGGACCCCCCCGCACCAGCAGAAGATCCGAATCTGCCACACCCAGGGGAGGCCTGTCGTGAGCCTGACCCCCGTGGTGCCCCCCTCCGAGAGCCACCAGGGAGCCCCCTAATCAGTGCACAAGGGCCAACCAGAAGGGGCCCTGATTTGGTAATGGTGCCGCGGTCCCGGCATCCTACGCACCGGCCGCAACGCAGGCTCGTGGCCCACAAGGTCACGCTCCCCGCCTAGCTGCAGGGGACCCGCACAGCAGCAGGTGAGAGGGGAGAGGGAAGAGGAGGAGAAAGTGAACGTCTCGACCTCCAGCGTTCTTGAAGGGACATAATCACACACCTACGGAGGACCCCGTTGCCGGGGGTCTCTCCCCACGCAGCAAACTTGCCTACACACGAAAGGGGGGGCGGAAGGTTGGGCCCCCACTCCTGGGGCGTGTGCCCTCTTCTGACAAGGCCTCAATTTACAAACAGAACGGAACAAGGACAAGATGCCCTGCAATTGAGAAACAGTGCAATACATGGTGGCGCTCGCCCCCCCCTGCATCTGCACCTCGAATCCCCGCCCTGAGACCTGGGCCTGCATACCTCCACCAGTGCCCCGCTACAGGCCAATATCGACACCTAACACTCCCCGAAAAGACGCTGGATTCAACGAAGGACACAGACCAGTGTGGAGGGTAGAGCCCCTGGAAACAGGGCGTGTGCCTCCTCCCACTTCCACCAAAAGAACCTTCGCTACGAGGACAACCACCCTGGTGCTCTTCAACATTCCTTACGTGCCTTTCAACACACTAGTCCCAAGGGTACGGCCCCCGATCCCGGGGCGTGTGCCTCCTTGTTGGCTAGTGCTCCATGAACATACTAAGCAAGCTTGCCAAATACGCCTACATCCCACTATCTCAGGCTCCCGACCCTAGATCAACAATGTCGGTAGAAACCATCGAAACGGGTGCAGCTGCCACTAAGGGAGACATCGCCGCCCTCCTAGCCGAAATTCGAAACATGGGCGCCAACCTCGGCGGCAAAATGGATAAGATGACCCAAAGGATAGATAACATCGCGGAGAGACTAGAAGGGGTCGAGAACAACCAAGCCTCTATTGACACTCTAGAAACCCAAATGGAGCTTAGAATACGAAACATAGAGAGGAAGGAGGATGAGATTCGCCTGAAGATAGACGATTTGGAAAATAGAGAGAGAAGAAATAACCTACGGTTTTTCGTAATCCCGGAGAGAGAAGGGGAGACAGAAGAAGATCTCAAGCAGACTATACACGATATCGTCAAAATCCAGACCGCGGACGAGGACATTGATGAACTCAAGACCGAGAGAATCCACAGAGCCGGCGGCCCCCCAGGCGGCCCGAGATCAGTCCTTGCCAGATTCCACAGATATCAGGACAGAACAAGGATACTAGCTCAGGCCAGGTCTGGAGGCACTCTTACCCTTGGGGGAGCTCAGATTACTATTTTCCAGGACCTTTCATCACTGACGCTGGCATTGCGTCGCTTATGCTGTCCTCTCACGAGATGGCTAAAAGAACAAGGCACGAGGTATAGGTGGGGATACCCCTTCTCCCTCGCATTTGAACATGGAAGCAGAAAGTTCCTACTCCGCTCTGAAGAAGAAATTCGAGAATGCATTGCCGACCTCCTCGGTCAGGCCCCGGAGGAGGGGATCCAGGGAACACCAGCGCAGGACAGAGCGCGATGGGAACTTCAGGGGCCGAGAAGGAAATTATTAAAGGGCTCCAGAAAGTACAGGCGGCCCAATGACACACCTGAACACAACAAATGACATAGTGGCCTCAAGCTCCAAATCCTGGCGAACCAGGCTTTCAAGGCCTTGGCGGGGGACCCGCTTACAGCACAGATCTCGGCACTCCTAAATCTGCGGTTCCGTCACACGACGGGTAAACTGCCAGTCCAGCAAAAGAGAGCTGCCGAGGAAGGAAGACTCCCGAAATCGCATGTATCATAGAACATACTAGCTTATAGTTAAAATTCCGGTTGTTTGACACACCGTTGTTTGATACACAATCTCATGAGAAGGGGGGTGGGGGCTCAAAAAAGTTATTTTGTTGTTATTAGTTAACGGGGTCATACGGTTACGACCCTTACTGGTGGTCTGACAGTAGACCGGTTGTTTACATCCAGTCCAACTCGGACGCCACCACGGACAGTCACAAACCCTCATTGTAGTACTAAAGATCAACACGATAGATCAGAGGGTGAACGGTATTAAGTTAAATACCCTACGGGGACGGGTGGGGGGAGGGAAATGGGGAATGGCATAGCCTCAGACAAAGCCTCTGTTAAATAGAGGCAGCTACAATACTACTTCCAATATGGCAATCTCTTACAATGGGCTCCAAGACGCTGCGAAGGAACTCCACAGACGCACTGATGTCACACAGATATGATGGATCAAATGACACGCAGGGTAAGCTTAAAATTGGCACGCTGAATGTTAAGGGTCTTAACTCCCCCACCAAAAGATCGCTGGTGACGAGAGAGTTCAAGAGGGCTGAATTGGACATACTTTTCATACAAGAAACTCGATATAGCAAGGGAGAGGAGAGGAAAGTTCTCTATGCCAAGCTAGGGTCGGAATACTGGGGCTCTGGCCCGCTGAAGAAGGCAGGAGTTGGCATATTAATCAACAGAAAAATCCAATTTGAACTCTTGAAGTCATGGACGGACATCAGCGGAAGAGCACTAGCCCTGGTGGGCAGGATACAGGGCACGGTTGTTACCCTTGTGGCAATATATGCCCCCAATACCGGACAAGACAGATTACTACAGAGGATAATACCTAAAATCATGTGCGAAGCAGAAGGCGACGTAATTATCGGAGGTGATCTGAACACGTGGATGGACCCGGAACAGGATAGACAATCAGGCCGCCCCCTCTACGCCCCCGCTCGCCGGTGCTAGACGCCCACTAGCCGCAGACATGATGGCCGCCTACAACCTCACCGACGCATGGAGACGTGCCAACCCCAAACGAACTGGCTTTACTTTTTTCTCAGCGCCACATGCAACCTTCTCCAGAATAGACTATATATACTTAACCGCAGACCTCATCACGGCAATGACCGAAGTCGTTATAAACCCTGTCTCATGGTCGGACCATGACATGGTCACGGTCACCCTTGACCAAATGGCCCTGCCTCGAAGATGTTCCAAATGGCGCTGTAATGAAACCCTCTTTAAGGACCCCATCTTTTGAGAACAACTAGAACAGGACATTACCCAATACTTTGAGATCAATAACACAGGGGAAACTTCCATGAACACAGTTTGGGAGGCAGGCAAGGTGACCTGGAGAGGGCTACTTATTAGAGAAGGAGCAGCCAAAAAAAGAGAAAGACATCTAATAGAAAATAGGATCCGGAACGAAATCACACAACTGGACCACACGGCACAAACAGCGGAGCAAGATAGACCACAAAAGATTAAAGAGGCCAACGATAAGAGAGAGGAATTGAGACAACTAGAGGCGGGAAGCATAGCGTGCAAGCTACAGCATCTGAAGCAGAAACACTATGAACATGGGGACAAAGCGGGCGCCCTGCTTGCCGCAAGACTGCGAGGCCAACGCCAAGAGAGGTGGGTGCCCACGATTCAAACAGAAGAGAACTCTTGTGAACCACTTTCTCCCAGCGTCCCTGAAGCTTTTGCCGACTTTTACGAAAAATTATATTCAGCGCGCGCCCCCTTGAACACGGAAGGTATAAATGAATATCTGGATCGAGCGCTCATGCCCACTCTCTCAACTGATATAGCACTTACATTAGAAGCCCCCATCACAGGAGAAGAAATTGAAGAAGCTATCAAAAGGCTTCCAACGGGGAAAGCCCCCGGAAACGATGGATACACAACAGGGTTCTATAAAACTTTTAAAGATGCCCTTCTCCCATTCATGGTCGCTCTATTTAACAATATCCTAAATTCTGGCGTGGCACCCAACTCCTTCTCTGAAGCGCTGATAACAGTCATCCCAAAGGAGGGCAAGGACCCAAAGTTGTGTACCTCCTACCGCCCAATATCTCTATTAAATATCGACGCCAAAATCTATACGAGAATCCTGGCTGCAAGTCTGGAGTCACACATGCCTGCAATAATCCACAACGATCAAGTGGGTTTCATTTTAGGCAGACAAGGAGCAGACTCCATCCGGAAAACTCTTCACTTAATCCAAGAGGCCCAAACTTCGCTGAGCAACCCAGCGCTACTCTCAATTGATGCCGAGAAAGCATTCGATAGAGTCGAATGGCACTTCCTCGAGGTCACATTGCAAAAGATAGGCCTAGACCCCACACTCCGCCGAGGGATCAAAGCAATTTACAAGTCCCCAAAAGCATTGGTCCCGGTGAACGCCCAATTCTCCCGGTGGTTCCCCCTCAGCAGAGGTACAAGACAAGGCTGCCCCCTGTCGGCAATACTGTTCGCACTGTCCCTGGAACCTCTAGCCGTGATGCTGTGAGCTTATTCTGCAGTGGAAGGAATCCAGGTGAATGGTAAAGAATATAAGCTAGCCTTATATGCGGACGACATTCTGCTCCACCTGTCAAACCCAACGTCTTCCGTTCCGAGAGCGATCCAGCTGATAGAGGAGTATGGCGCACTGTCGGGATTTAAAATCACAAATCCAAATCTACTCTTTTTCCACTCCATGAACCATCGTTGGAACACCAAAGCGCCCTCGAGCATCTCGGGCTGATCATCGGAGGCCCGACACTGAGATACTTGGGAATTAACTTAACGCGACATCTCGACGGCCTCTACGAAGCCAACTTTCCCCACCTCCTCGAGGCTCTCAAGACCGATCTCAAGAAATGGAAACCGCTAACAATATCCTGGATGGGACACTTGAATGCAAACAAAATGGTGTCCCTCCCACGGTTTCTCTACCCCTTTCAGGTCTTGCCTATCACAATTCCGGACCAATTCTTCAAGCAAGTCAGAAAGGCCATCCTAGACTTTTTGTGGAATGGGAAGAAACCCAGAATCCCCTACGATGTCTTAATACTACCAAAAGAGCTAGGAGGGGTTGGCCTACCGGACATAGAACGCTATTATCAGGCCACACAGCTCAGAATTTTAATCCCACATCTGCGGGATAAGAAGGACCTCCAATGGGTCCAGCTAGACAACAACGTTCTATACAATGTGACGCTGGCAGAGTGGTTATGGGTCCCCAGATCGAAGTTAACGAGGAAGCTGCGCAACCACCCGATACTGGGCACGTTGTGGAACATATGGAGGAAGGGGAGAGCAATGTCGGGGGTCACCACATGGCCTTCGCCACTGAGCCACCTTTGGTCCCCTGGAATCAGAGAGAAAATCCCGGAACATGCTAGATACCAATCCTGGTTTGATGCCGGCCTCGAGAGGGTCGGTCAGCTTTGGAGAAAGGGGAAATTTGTATCGATAACGGACTGGAGGAGGCCCTCCAAATCCACCCGATACCAGTCTTCCTGTACTTACGTCTGAAAGGCGTCATATCCAGAAAGGACTGGAAAGATACCACGCAAAGAGAACTAACGCCCTTTGAGACGATCCTAGACACAACTACTACCTCTAAATGCCTCATAGCGAGAATGCACAAAGCCTTAATTACCAAAGATGACGCACCAAACCATCGTCTCAAAGCAAGATGGGAACGAGACTTCGGCAGAGAGTTCGACCAGCAAGCCTGGAACAAAATATGTGAGACACCATCCAAAATATCAATCGCAGCCCAGTATAAATTGCATGCCATAAAATTATTACATAGATGGCAATACGACCCACAAAAACTGTCCAAAATGTTCCAGACCTCCAGCCCGAGATGCTGGCGAAATTGTGGGATGAATGCCGATTACTGGCACATGTGTGGGCCTGCCCCAAGGTCCGCATTTACTGGCAGGAGGTCCTGAGATGGATCAAACAGCTGGATGGCATAGATGGGGAATTGTCACCCCTCCTGATCCTATTTGGCCTCGAAGAAGAAGAGGACTAAATGATAAGGGTAAAAGGTCTGATATCTCCCCTCTTACTTGCGGCAAGAGCTGCCCTCGTGATAAAATGGAAAGCCCCTCGCCTACCTGATAAGAGGGACTGGATACAGATTGCTACAAATATTTACACTATGGAAAAAATAACAGCAATACTCCATGACAAAGCCGCGCGACAAGAGGAAGTATGGTTCGATTTCACTAAGCAATACATCTCGCGTTCAACCATGGAAGACTCGACACAGCAAGGAAACTAGCTCCTGACCCATGCTACCAATGACTGGAAAACCAAAAGACCCTTTGTTGGCAACCCTCGCATGTCACAGACCATATAGGAGATCAATGATCTTAGAACGATTCAAGATGCGCGTCACGCAGCTCACTACGATTCAGAACGTCAATGCCCCGAAGGAAGTGGACTTGAGAGATGGGGGTAGGGAGTGGGCAGGAGGGTGGGGCTTTTCATTTCCCTTCCTTTTTTTTTTCCCTTGCTGGTTTTCTATCTTTTTGCTTTTTCCTGGAATAATGAGCATTAATGTTGATAAATGTTGTTAAGGTGGACTTGGATATTGTAATGAAGCAGCTTGCGATGCATAACGTTTACCCACCTGTATGTTCACATTCCATGTTAAAATCAATAAAAGTCAAATTAAAAAAAAAAAAAAAGTTTAGACGTAATACTCACAAAGTAATTTACAACAAAGTAATTTAATACTTTTTTTAAACTTTCTTTTTTGAGCTTGACAGTACAATAGAAGAGCGAGCAATACATAAATATTAGTACTTACAATTTGTTCACAACTAGACAACTTACAATGTGAGAAATCAGGCAGAGAGAACCCCACATTTGGCAATATCTGAGACTTGCATACTTAACAATGTACCATGTCTCTAGTTCAAGCGGGAACATTGATAGGAGAAGAAGGTGCAATCGGTTCATCTTTGCTATTGGCTGAGATAGAAGAAATGTAAGAGCGGAACAGGGACCAGACCTTCCTGGGTTTAGATGTCAAGGGTTGCTGGATTGCCCAGGTTTCCTCAGTGTCCGTTGCACAGGTCACGGCATGGAGCCACTGAGCGTGCAGCGAGGAGCATGCATAGCCCTGCCAGTTTTTTGGAATCACAACCAAGACCAGGGAATTTGTGAAAGAGACACAGCCTCGGGGATGAGGTGATATTGCGGTCAAGGATATCAGACATGGTGGCACAGACCCCGTCCCAGAACTGGGCCAGACATGGGCGGACCAAATCATGTGTATGTATGTTGCTTCTTCAGAACCACACCTAGGGCATCTGGGAGAGTGGTCCTGTGACATGCGGTGTAATCTAATAGGGGTGTAGAGAAATATATGTAAAATTTTAAATTGAATTAATTTAAAGCGTGAGTTAAATGACACATTGTGTGAACAAGCACGCATACAGTTCCAGCAGTGATCAGTTATGTCTATCCCCAGGTCTTCCGCAAAGTAACATTTGAGTTTGTCAAACAAAGGAGTGGTTCCGGAATGTAGTAGAGCGTACAACCTGGATACCTTCCCCCTGGAAACATTAGCATTCATGATTTCAACTAGCATTGGGTCATCAGGGGGTATAGAGGGAAAACTTGGAATCTCCCTTTAAGAAATTGGCAGAGGCCCGAGTATTGAGGCCAGACTGATGGTTTTCGTTATAAAGCCTCGGGTAAATCCGGCCATTTTAGGAAGTTACCTTGGTCGAAGACATCACGCATGGTTTTGTAACCTGCCGCAGCCCACCGATTCACCATGGGCAAAGGGATAGAGGGGGCTTCTGGGAGGAAATTCCAGTGGGGCAAACTGCTATGAAAGGGATGATTAGCGCTGGGAATCTTCAGTGCTAGGAACGTGGTGCCCACCGGATCTAGCGGAGCATATTGAAGACTTGGGGGGGAAGAATCAAGGCCCGAATATCCCAACCCCGACCGCCAGCCGTTGAAGACTAACATGAGGGGGAAAGTCTGTGGTGGTAAACCAATGCAACAAAAACTGGGCTTGTGCGACTAAACAATATCTACCGAAGTTAGGGGCTCCAAAGCCGCTGCCATCCATGGGAGTAGACAATGTGCTGAGTTTAAGGCGGGCTGCTCCGGAGTGCCATAGGAATGTATTAATTGTACGGTCAAGTGAGCGGGTAAATTCTCTTCCCGGCCACATGGCAGGTTCAGGAAGCGGTAAAGAAGTTCAGGGAGTAGGATCATTTACAAGATCCCCACCCTGCCAGCCAGTGAGATAGGGAGTTTTTCCCAACCCACACACTTCCTAGCGAGTGTAATCAAGTATTTCTGGTAATTAGCCTGAAATACTAAATTGGAGCGGCAGGCGACCATCACCCAGAGATACGTGATTTTGGTTTGCGAAAAAGGTGAATCCATTGTGATCGGGGAGGGGAAGCGTAGCATCAGTAAGTGGGAATAAAGTTGACTTTGAACAGTTTACCTGAAGACCAGATATTTGTCCAAAGTGGATAACGTATTCGAGGATAGGGGCAAGGTTGTGTACTGGTGAGCGAATGAAGAGTAGGGCATCAGCTGCATACAGGGAAATGATATCCGGTATTCCTGACAATCTCAGTCCTCGGTGCGCATGCATCTGACACATTCTGTCTGCAAAGGGTTCTATGGATATGGCGAAAATCAATAGAGAAACGGGACAACCCTGCCTAGGCTCTGGCTATTCAGAAAGGGGAAGGATATCTGTCCTCAGTCCGGAACCTGGCCATAGGATCTGAGTAGAGCAATTTGACCCAGGAACGAAAACGGGGCCCAAAATTGCACTTCTCAAGGACTCTCCAGGGATAACTCCATGAGACGGAGTCAAACACCTTCTGCATGTCCAGGGTGGCCGCTACTGCCTGAGCGTTAGGGTCAATTTGACTGATAATATTGAACAGACGGCACAAATTGAGGGAGGTGGATCTTGCAGGGATAAATCCCGACTGGTCAGGGTGAATAATGTAGGACATATATGGGGACAATCTTAGGGCAAAAATGTTGACATAAATCTTAACATCACAGTTAATAAGGGAAATGGGCCAATATGAACCGCATTGAGTGGGCAATTTGCCTGGTTTAAGTAGGACAGTTATAATGGCTTCGCGAAGGGAGGGGGGAAGCATACCCAATTCGCACGGCTCATTCCACAGTGCCAACAGTTAGGGGACCAATCGGGATTTGAATTGTTTAAAAATTTTGACTGGTAGGCCATCAGAGCCAGGAGCCTTACCCGAGGTCAGGGAATCAATAGCTTTTGATATGTCTCGTCAGAGAGAACGGATAGGGGTAGGCTATCCAAATATGCGTTGACTTCGGTGGTGGGAACAGTGTCTACATTCGAGCATAGGGATTCATAGAAAGATAGGAATTCCGCATTCATATTTTGTGGAAGCAGGGCCAGGGTACCATCAGATTTCTCTATACCTGGGATGTAAGGAGATCCTGTTTCCTGGTGGAGGAGTATAGCTAGAATGCAGCCAGGCCGCTCTCCATCACCATATCTCTGAGCAGCACAGGGGGTGTGAATACATTTCCTCTCACGTTCTGCATGTGTACGGAATGTGTCTAATTCTATACCGATATTAGAAAGGGTCTCAGGGGCCTGTGACAGGGCGTACTGGGCCTCGAGGGAGGAGAGTGTGGTTTCCCTCCTCGAGATGTCTCGTTGGATTACTATGAGAATCCCAGATTCTTTGGAAATGGCTATACCCCTAATGTAGGCTATGAATGATTCCCAAAGGGTGGCTTGTGTGCACACTAAGCTGGTATTAAGTGTAAAATATTCATCTATAGCGGATTCCATGTCTGCCTAAAGGCTGTGTCCGACAGAGATTGTGGTTTCATCCTCCATGATAGGGTCTTATTATGATCTGCACCCCAACTAAGGGTAATGGTCACCAAGGAGTGGTCTGAGTGTGTCCTGGGAAGGATCGACATATTTGTGATGTTTCTGATAAGTAAGTCAGATGTGAGCAATCAATCAATCCTGGAGTGTGAATTGTGTACAGACAAACAGAAGGAAAACATACAAGAATCATGAAACACTAGTCTCCATGCATCTGAGACCGCAAGTTGAGCCTGAAAATCAATAATTACTTTAGCTGCTCTGGAGAGCTGACGGGGCCTGGAGCCCGACCTAACCCAATGTTCATCAAAGATCTTATTGAAATCTCCTCCCCAGAGAATCGGGACAAGGTGGAATCCAGCAAGAAGGGAACCCAGGTGTGTGAAAACTCAGGGTCATTAATGTTGGGCCCATAGACGTTGAGTAACAACATTTCTTTGTTTTACAGGATACCGTAAAGCAGGACATAACATCCTGGGGGGGTCAACATGAGACATCATGAGCTGAAATGTAACACTCTTGTGAATAATAATCATTACGCCTCTGTTCTGTGTAAAATATTCTGTGTAGTACCTTTGGGGGCCCCAACCCTTTGCAAACTTTTTGCACCCCTCAGCTTGAGCATATGTCTCCTGTAAAAAAAAAAGTATTTTTACCCTATGTCATTCAATACATAATTGTACATTGTGCATCTTCTTTTAATTGCCCAGTCACCTAACATTCCAGCTCATGCAAGTTAGGATATTATCAGCCATTGAAGCAATATGTGTATCAAAAGATATTGGAATAATGGTCCGGGGTCCCAACCTGAGAAACCATATCCATGTCTTCTATCAAGGTTTATGCATCCTGGTAGTAACATAAGCTCTACTTCTTCCTTGTATGTCAAGCATTTTCTGACAAAACTCCCATCAACTCCCGCCCCCCACCCACAGCTCTCCCCCAATCAGAGGAGTGAAAGCCCAACTCCCAATTAACAGAACAGAAAAAAGGGGCATTGACGCCTGGGGGTTTGAGCACCGGACTGGCGGCAGTGCTACCAGTGCTGGGAGCAGCTTGAAACATTGTCATAGTACTTAATGCAAGCAGTAAATAAGACAGGTGATCAAAAACGGTTACCAGTCAATTGGTCGAAAACATTTGGTCGACAGGACAACTGGTCGACACTATTTGGTCGAATGCCAAATGGTCGAATTTTTTTTTTTTTTACCCCTTTTTTGGTTTTTTTGGGGGGGTCCCCCCCCAACCCTCTTTTTTTTCTTTTTTTTTTCCCCACACGAAAACCCACAAAACACATAAAAAAAAAAAAAATTCGACCATTTGGCATTCGACCAAATGGTGTCGACCAAATTGCAGTCGACCAGTTTGCTGTCGACCAATTGACTGGACACCATCAAAAACACAACAGTGGGATCATACCTTGATGTGATAGAGATAATCATACAATACAAGTTACAATGGCAACCCACTAACTATGGAACTTAGGTGATGTTTGGAACAGTTCGACCATTTCAGGTTACATACGCAACATATAGGTAACTACTGGGCTCGATATGGTCAGCCCGGGAATTGCTCATCAATGAATTTGGAGGCCTCTTCAGGAATTGTGAAGAAAAAGACTTGATTTGAGTGTTCAATCCGGAGCTTGGCTGGATACAGCATTGAGTATTTGCCCCCAAGTTCACCCAATCTTTTCTTAGCTGCTAAAAAGGTTTTACGCTGATGCTGGACGGATACTGAGAAATCAGGATACAGGTGAATCCTGGAGGATCCAAGGAATAGTTCTCCCTTAGCACTCGCAGCCCTGAGCAAAGTATCTCTGTCACGGTAGTTCAAAACTCTTGCAATGATGTGGCGCAGAGGTGCACCAGGTTTTCGTTTCGCCATCAGAGCGTGATGGGCCCTTTCAATTGCAAATTGTGGGGAGGGTTTTGGGGAGTCCAGTAGCGAGTGTAGGGTACGCTTGACATATTGCTCCATGGTGCCTTCAATTCTGTCCTCAGGGACCCCAATGATGCATAGATTTTACGCCTTGAGCTCGATTCAAGATCTTCATTCTTTATGGCAACCTCAAGTACTTGCCTGGACAGTGTGGAGACCTCTGCCCAGAGGGCACTTATATCATCCTCCACAGTACTCACCCTAAACTCAACCTCCGTGACTCAGCCATCTATTTTTTCCATGTGGGCTGTGATGGACGATTTGCTCCCATTGATGTTGTTGAGCTTGGAATGGAGGGAAGTGAACCCCTCATGCATGAACTCCATCATCTTGTGTAACTCAGCGGGCTCAGGAGACACTGATGTGGTGGGCTCGGTCACCGAGGCAGCCTCGACTGACTTGGGCAGAGCTTTTGTATACATGTTGATAGTACTTTGTTTTTTGCCGTTCCCTTTTGTCATGGTTCCAGCAAGGCTCTTGGGAGGTGTATAAGCAGTGTGGCCACACAAAGCTCACGTCTCGCCCCCGTGAAAACACCAGCCTGTTTGTGGTATGTGAATGTAGAGCCAATATCTCAAAGGAAGTTGGATCGGCTATAAGCCTGAGGTTTTAGAGGGTTTCAAAGGCACATCCACAAGATCTGTGCCAGGGTGCAGGGTAAGGGATCTTGGGGAGGGGTGTGTGCAGTCACGTCCCTGGCCTGTTAGCAACCCTGAGAACCAAGGCAGGAAGGCAGCGCACTACTGTGTAGCGAGAAGGGGCCGACCAGCCTGCACATGGTTGATGAAATGGAGAGAACCCAGTAGTGTAACACAGACCATCCCTCGGTGGGGGGAACAAAGTGATTCCACAAATGCAGATACAGTCCCGCCTCAAGTATGATGTGCAAAGTGGTGCCCAGTTGTTGTGGAGGGAGGGTCGACCCAGGCAAAGTAGCGAATTGTCCTGCACAACTCATATATATGGGGTCCTCTAGAAAGCCTGGGTCGACTAGTGGATGACATAGGAGGTGATGACAGCATGAGCATCTCTGTATTCTCATTAGACCCTATTTGTGTTCGGCTGGGTTGTGCCCCACCATATATTGTAGGTGGAGCAGGGGCTATATTACTGATTGATAAGGTGCACGTATGACTTCTGCCACTTGATGATTAGGAGTGAGTAGGTAAAAGGGCCCTTTCAGGGGGCACAGATGACCGGTACGCCTCAGCTGCAGCAACAAAGTCGGTAGTATGGTCCAAGCCATCTGCCATAGCAATAGTGTCAGGGAGGGGGGAGGATGAACCCCTAAATGCTGGGTGAGTCGCCAACACCACGGACCGACGTAGCCCACTACAACAGAAGCACGGGCAGACTCACTGTGTAACCATGGAAATGGTGTCCTCTCGCGTACTACCGCAGATATAACCGAGGATTCAGCTTCCCAGCATGGAGCTCCTTCAGCATGGAGGTACTTCAGTTGAACATGCAGTGTCAAAATGCTAGATGAATTTGCACCAAATAAGAAACAATTTGGGCACAAAGTGGTGCAGATATTCCTTTTTAGTTTGGTGTAATTCTGTCTAGCTATTGCTGTAAACAAATGAAAGAGAAAGGGGTGCCCCCAGTCCCAAAAATGTTTATATATCTCTGATGCACAGCAGCCGTGAGGCTTTCCAGAAATGACTAGTCACGATTTTGTGTGTGCTCTCTGTGATGGATTCGCACAATAATCCCACAAGAAGGCAAATAAAGAAAAATGCAAAAAATTAAGTTTCACTTCAGGGGTGGTTTCAATTCAGGGTAGGCTGAACGAGTACCAAATGTTTAGTTGGGCACTTTGGTGTGGGATGGAAAGTGAGTTTTAAGTAGTCAGGTAACTTTTGATTTACCTTAGGGATACTGTGGGATTCCTGCAGGATTACAATTTAAAATTGCAAGATGTGATGGGAACAAAATTGTGTCCTGAGAAAAGAGCGGGAATGTGGTTAATTGGAGAGTTACATGAAGGATTTACACAGTGAGGTGGGTGCGCATGAAGAGTGGACATGGAAATGTGGAATACTTTTAAAAAGAAATTCGAGCTTTTGTACATTACCACTGAAATCAGAAAACACTGTGTTTCTGCGGGATTGGCTCTTTTGGTAATTTAAGGCAGATTCATTGTTATCACAGTTATGTTTCTTGAAGAAATGACACAGGAAAAAAAGGACGGTGAAAAATGAAGGGGAGAACTGCCAGGTCCTGTGGACTTGAACATGTACAACTGGGCTAGATAGTAAGCCACTGTAATTTATCAGAAATGCTGCAGAGTGGACAGTGACCGTGTCTGAAGTCCTTAGCAAGTGTAAATGGTTATTAACTAGTGAGGGTAATTAGGGCCAAGGGTATAGGTTGTGGGGCATTTTCTCTGTTGCCAATTGTTGCAAAGTAGAAAGTGGCCAAAGTCATTGCATAACAAAACCTTTGAAATTCAGTGAAAAAATGTATTTGGGAGACATTTAAAATAATGCAGTTTATCGGGAAAAAAGGAACTTACATGGGTGTGGGAAGTGACAACAATCTTAACTCGGATCCTCCTTGCCCCAATTGTCACAGTTTATTAGACAGTCACACTCAACCCAGAGAGCTCCTTTCCCACCAAGCAAGGTGGCGAACAACAAAGTACTTTCTTCTTTCAAGTACACTTTGGTGAGGCCTCCAACCTGTCTCGCACCCACCCCAACCAATAATCTTTGTATCCAATGGGCTAGGAACCAGGCTGTTGTATAGTACCAATAATGATTTATTTATTTGTTTGTTTAAGGTTTGAAAGATAAAACTAGCAGCCAATATCAGCCACAAATACTCTGGCAACACTGTGATGCCGGAAATGCATCTGAGGGACAGGGCCTCTGAATCCTTGTCCTTTTTCTGTTTTTACCGTGTGTTCTGTCATGTTTTCTGCCCAGGAGTCCATGAGGGACTCCTGGCAGTGCAGCTCTCTTTTGGTTTGGTGAACAGACCCATGGGATACCCTTATGGCACCCATGGGTAGGGGTACAACCCTGTGCCCCTAGTGTATGTTTTTGGGCACCTGTGGGTGGCCCACAGAGCAGGGTATGGGCTGGTGGCAGCTCCATGCTGAATTTGACAGGTGCTCTGGGTGTCCTCCATTTTGGGATACCCAGGCCCTGCCATTGGAATCAGTTGATTCCTGATAGGAAACAAGATGGCCCCTGTGGCCTCTTGCTTTCTATTGCCTGTTATCTTGTTTTTCCCAAAGTCCTGGGAAGCCCTGACTCTGTCCCTTCCCCCTGACTGGCTGTTGGGTGGAAGTTCCATATATGGTGTTGTTGTGAAGGCCCAGCTAGACTGACTGGAGCCTTCCCAGTGACTGTATGTTGTGGGTACCTCCTGTGGGTGGGACCTGGGTGAATGGAGTGTGTGACCAATATACACTCCTTGTTGTGGTTGTCTGGTTTCTGGCATGAGAGACAAAGACTGAGACAGCCCTGCCCGAAACTGGCCTGAATGCAGTGTGTAGTGTTGAATGGCTGGGTACTTGTCCCAATCCACATTCCTTGTTGTGAGTGTCTGAAAGGGAGGAGTGTGGCCTGAATGCACTGTGTGCCTGATTGGCTGACTGACTGCATGAATGCCCTTCTGTGTGATTGGCTGCTGTGTGTGTGCCAGCAGTGTGGATGAGAGACAGAATAGTATATCTGGGGACCTCTCACCACTGGAAATTGTTCAGAAGCATTCAGAAGCTGAGTCTCCACTCAAGAGTAACTGGATTTGCTGATCCTCGACGTCCAGCTGGAAGAAGAAGACTTGCTGTGGCATTTGCTTCGACGGAACTGAAGGTTGTCGAAATCGTCGAGGACTGACCCGAGAGAGGACCTGGTAAGGCGCCCTCTTCCCGTGCTCCGAGGGACCATCGAGCACCGCTGAATCTTCGCCGAAGCGCCCTGGAAGTCAGACCCTCGAAAGGCTGCCGACCCGAGACGGGACCGCCGAGGAGATCGAAGTGAAGCACCCGGACCTCGACGCTGTCGAAGTCCATTGCCGTCGACCAGGGTTCGCAGGTCTGTGTAACTGCTGGAGGCCCGTCGAAGTTGTGTTGCCCAGCCGTGGGAACCACTTGACGCCGTGCCGCCGACGACCGGAGCCGTCCGCTCCTTGCCTAAGAACATTTGACTCGAAGGACTCCCTCGTCCGCACCGTCGACCGCTTTTGCCCTGCCGGAGAAAGTCGAGGACGACCAACGCGCCGAGGAGAATCCGCCGGTGGGTTTCCCGCCACCTCACGATCCCAAAGACTCGAGCGACTCGACGCCCTTGCTGGGCTCCCGTCTCTACAATCTTTGCGGTCCAGAACTATTGTCATCGAGGTGCCCCGCACACCTCCGCCTTGCAGGACGCCGACGCCCCGACGCCGACGAGCACCGCTCGGACGAAGCTGCCGCCTCTTCGACATCGTTCTACCTCGTTTGTCGACGGACGTTCGACGCCCCGTGCCTCCCGCTTGAAAGGGAAGGCATTCAAGAAGGGCCGTCGATTCCCCGTCGCCGAACCCCGAGGTCTTCGACGTTTCTCGACGCCTCTCGACGATCCGTGACTCCTGCTTAAAAGGGGGTCATTCAAGAAGGATCTGTCGACGCCTCTTCGAAGAACTCGACTCCACCAGGTACATTGGGGGGGTAAAAACATTGTAGGAGAGAATAAGACTGTTGAACAATATATGGACTGGGCTTGTGTCATATCCCTTTATTTTACAGGTTGCCCAGGTGGGGGGATCTCCACACAGAACTGTGTCCAGTAGCTAGGGCCAGTATTCTGCCTATTGTATCAACCATCTTTTATCTCTCCTCTCTCTATTGCTGGTTTCCTTCTTATTGATCTGTGTGCCATTTTTACAGTATTGTGAATGCACTTTAATGAGGTCTAATATTAGTGGTACCACTTTAGAATTGTAGATATTTATCATTATTGGTTTTCCTGAGCACAAAGTGCGTTGTTGTGATAAGTGTACATAACCCTTGAATATTAATTATATAAAGACTGTGTTTTCAGTAATACAGTGTGTGGACATTCCTTTGTGGGGGGCTTGGGGATACACTGTACTTAAGAACCAGCCTGCATCACCTCCTGAGAAGCTAGGCCTTGATTGCTCGTCCATCGCTACCGTAATCGAGAATCTTGGCTGGGGTCTTCTGTGCCTCTCCTCTACCATATAGAGAGCGGAAGTACAGACCCCCCCACCGGTCTTGACAAGCTGGTGGCAGCGGTGGGATGCTTATGGTTTTAAGACTCAGTGTATAACCGTGCCACTTACAAAATATCCGCACTTTATTAGATTAAGGTTTGGGTGTGTACCAAATAACTGCATTACAGGCAATGGAGCCCATTGCAAATGGTAAATTGACTCGGATGAGCTTAGAGGCTCTCCAGAGTGCTTGTGAAGCCAGGGAGTTGGACTTTGTGGATAAGTCTAGGGCTGAGCTGATAGCTGCCCTGGTGGACTACCAGACTGATGGTGAAACCCTTGATGAAGGGGGGGATGCAACCAGTGAGGACTCTGCCCCTGGGGTTGTCGCTGAATCTGTTTCTGGGAATGCCACCATTCCTGCTGCCTCTGTTCCAAACCCCAGCAATTCCATGGAACTTGAGTTATTAAGGATGAAATTGGCCTTTGAATATCGCAAGTTGGAAATAGAAGCTGAGCTTAAGAAAGAGGAGCTGGCACAGCAAGTGGAACTCAAGAATAGGGATCTTGCGCTCAAAGACAAGGACACTGAATGTCAGAGAATCCAGCTAGAGAGAGCTAGAGTGGAGACTTCAGCTAGACCAATTGAGAGTGGCAGGTCCCCAGCCACCAAGTTTATGAAAGATTTGGTTGGTGTGTTTGTGGAGGGTTCAGATATCCTCCAATGGATTGAAGCGTTTGAAATGGCTTGTGCAATTCATGATGTAGATAAAAGAGATTGGGCTAAGTGTTTGTTAAGCAGAGTGCCTCAAACTGGATATGACTGTATTCTGAAGCTGAGTGTGGAGGAAAGGGGTCAGTATGAGTGTATGAAGTCTGCTTTGATTGCCAAGTTTGGCAAGACACCTACCCAATACCTTAAAAGGTTCAGGGATTTTAAGAAAAGAGAGAATGTGTCTTGGGTTGACTGGGTGAGTACTGCGCACATGAACATGATGGGGTGGATTGACGGTTATAAGGTGAAAACTTTTGTTGAGTTGTCCCACCTCTTGTTTTTTGAGCATTTTTCTGAAGCCTGTTCACCAGAGCTGCGTCAGTATGTGGCTGACCAGAACATTTTGGACCCCTTTAAGCTGGCTAGGTTGGCTGACAAGTGGGTCTCCCACCGGGTGTCCCCTAAGGACTCCAGTGGGAAGGACAAGGACAAAGAAAAGGGGACCTCTCAGAAAGCTGAGGAGTCCCAAAAGCAATCACAGTCGGGTAAACCAAAACCTTCCTCTCCTAAGACCCAAAAATCTGGTGGGGATAAGTCCTCTGTGGGTGGGAATAAGAGTAGTGGTCCACCTGCTGCAAAGCAGGTTCCCAGTGGTTCCAGTACCGTACCCCGCACTCCTGGCACTTGTTGGGATTGTGGGGCTCTGGATCACAAAAGGGGTGACCCCAAGTGTAAAGGTAAGGCACTTGGAGTACAGGCTGTCAGCCTGACCTACCCTTACCCCGTGGCTGAGGTGGAGGCCACTGTCCTCCCCTCCTCTACAGGAATCACATTTGGTGCTCCGGTAGAGATTTCCTTAGTGTCCCTTGGGGCCTGGGACCAGTACGCAGAAGTACTGGCAACTATCCCGCAGAACACCCGTAGGTTTTTGAGAAGTGTCCTCTTGAATGGCCAGCCTTCTACTGGTTTGAGAGACACTGGGGCAAGCATGACAGTGGTGGACAGGACCCTGCTCAAGCCAGAGGACTATGTAGGTGCTCCTCTGAGAACCACCAGGTTAGCTGGTGGGCCTCCCAAATTATCGCCTGTAGCCCTAGTCACACTCATGATTGGAGACAAGACAGCAAAGCTTCCTGTCCTGGTTCAGGACAATGTCCCTGCTAACATTCTGTTAGGAAATGATCTAGTAGAGTTGGGGTTGATCTCGGATGGTCTTCCCATGACTGCTGCTGCAGTCACTAGGTCACAGGTGACACCGGGTCTGGCTGTGAGTCAGGTACCCGAGCCAAAGGCGAGGCCTAAGGCAAGAAGAAGGAAGACCAAGAAGGCCACCTCGGTGGAGGGAACACCTTCTCTTCCTGCTGTTCCGACAGCACCCATTGGGATCCATGCTCCGGACGGGCTGGGTCCAGCGGAAAACCCAAACTCAACTCCTGTGGGAGAAGAGACAGAAGACTCTCCTGTGGGAGAGGTTCTCAACCCGGAGGATCATCCCGACCTTCAATGCTTGTTAGCTGAAGGGGGACCCTCCCGGGCAGACTTCTGTAAGGGACAGAGAGAGTGCCACTCTCTCGAGGGCCTGAGGAAACAGGCCCTGTCCCAGGCACAAGGTGAAGTGCCTAGGACATTCAAGATTTATTGGGAGGGTGAGCTCCTTGTTAGTGAGCCCACTAAGCCCGAACCTGGTGCCCGCAAGAGGTTGGTGGTACCCCAGGTTTACAGGCCCTTCCTACTGCAGTTGGCGCATGAGGTGCCCTTGGCTGGTCATCTTGGGACCAAGAAGACTAAGCAGAGGCTCTCTGCCCATTTCTACTGGCCACGGATGGGAGTAGAGGTGGAGTCCCACTGCAGGACCTGCCCAACTTGTCAGTTGTCTGGCAAGACTGGAGGCAGGGTCATTGCCCCACTGCAGCCATTACCAGTGGTTGGCACACCATTTGAGAGGGTGGGCATCGACATCGTCGGTCCCCTTGACCCTCCCACTTCAGGTGGACATCGGTTCATCCTGGTCTTGGTAGATCATGCCACCAGGTACCCTGAGGCAATACCCCTTCGGACTGTTACTGCCAAGGTGGTTGCCAGGGCTCTCCTGGGCATTTTCACCCGTGTTGGATTCCCCAAGGAGGTTGTCTCTGACCGAGGATCCAACTTCATGTCTAGTTACATGAAACCATGTGGAAAGAGTGCGGGGTAACCTACAAGTTCTCCACCTCTTACCACCCCCAGACCAATGGTCTGGTTGAGAGATTTAACAAAACTCTCAAGGGCATGCTAGGTGCTTTGGAAGAGCCCCTAAGGAGGAAATGGGATCTCCTCCTGCCATGCCTGCTGTTTGCTTACAGAGAGGTACCTCAAGAGGGTGTTGGTTTCAGCCCCTTTGAGTTACTCTTTGGACATCCCGTGAGGGGGCCCCTCGCCTTGATCCGAGAAGGCTTGGAAGCCACCCCTCCAGGTCCCGCCAAGCAAGTGGGGGACTATGTGTTAGGCCTCAGGCGGAGGATGACACAAATGATGGGTCAGGCAACAGCAAATCTCAAGGCCAGCCAGGAATTGAATAAGTACTGGCATGACCTGAAAGCTTCGCAAGTGGATTGGACTCCGGGACAGGAAATCCTTGTGATGGAGCCTACCAAGCCTAGAGCTTTGGCAGACAAGTGGACTGGACCCTTCAGGATCATCTCCAAGATGGGCGAAGTCAATTATCTGGTGGACATGGGAGCCTCTGGGGTAGCCCCCCAGGTATTCCATGTCAACAGGCTCAAGCCTTTCCACAGGCGAGCAGAGGTCTCATGTCTCTTGCTAGCTTCAGGGCAAGAAGAGGATGAGAGTGAGTCCCTTCCTGATTTGCTGCATAGCAACCCTCAGGATGGCTCAGTGGAGGGAGTACAACTCTCTCCCGATTTGACAACAGAGCAGCAGAGGGCCTGCCGGGCTTTGCTCCAGCAGTATGCCCCTCTGTTTTCACTGACACCGGGCCTTACACCGTGGTGTAAGCACGAAATTGACACTGGTGACAGTGTGCCTGTCAAAAGCAGGAGCTATCGTATGTCAGATACCGTCAAAAACCACATCCAGGCTGAGGTCGCCAAGATGTTGGATCTGGGTGTTATTGAACCCTCCACCAGTCCCTGGTCCAGTCCAGTGGTCCTTGTCCCCAAGGCAAGTTCCCCGGCGGGTACCAAGGATTGGAGGTTCTGTGTGGACTACCGAGGAGTCAATGCCGTCACCAAAACTGACGCGCACCCATTGCCCAGGGCTGATGAGCTCGTGGACACTATAGGTGCTGCCAAATTTGTGAGCACCTTTGACCTTACCTCAGGCTATTGGCAAATAGCTCTGACGGACCATGCCAAGGAAAAGACGGCATTCTCCACACCTGAGGGACTCTACCAGTTTAGGGTCATGCCCTTTGGGTTGAAGAATGCCCCTGCCACCTTCCAGAGATTGGTCAACCATGCGCTCAGTGGGCTGGAAGCCTTTTGTGTGGCTTACTTAGACGACATTGCCGTCTACAGTTCCACCTGGGAAGAGCATTTGACACATCTGGATAAGGTGTTGCAGGCCTTGAAAAGGGCTAACCTCACTATCAAGGCCACCAAGTGCCAGATAGCTCAGGGGAAAGTTACCTATCTTGGTCATGAGGTAGGAGGGGGTCAAATCCAACCTCTCTCCAGTAAAGTACAGGACGTACAGAACTGGGAGACTCCCACTACTCAAACCCAGGTGAGAGCCTTTTTGGGCCTCACTGGGTACTATCGCAATTTCATGGCAGACTATGGAACCATAGCTGCACCCCTGACAGCTCTAACTTCACCCAAACAGCCTAGGAAGGTTAATTGGACTGAAGACTGTCAGAGGGCCTTTGATGGCTTGAAAGAAAGTCTGTGTAGGGCACCTGTGTTGAGTGCGCCTGACTACAGCCGACCCTTTATCGTCCAGACGGATGCCTGCGACACCGGAATTGGAGCTGTCTTGTCCCAGTTAGATGACAAAGGGAGAGAACATCCTATCATATTCATCAGTAGACAACTCAAGGGTAGAGAACTTAGGTGGGCTACTGTTGAAAAGGAATGTTTTAGTATAGTTTGGAGCCTTAGGCGTTTTAGGCCCTACCTTACGGGGTCCACCTTCAAGGTCCAAACAGATCATAAGCCCCTGAAGTGGCTTATGCAGATGAAGGGTGAGAATCCGAAATTGCTCAGGTGGTCGATTAGCCTACAAGGGCTAGACTTCACCATAGAGCACAGACCAGGGAAGAGTCACGATAATGCAGATGGCCTTTCCAGAAGGTATGTTGACCGTCTGGATGAGGGTGTCTATCCCGTGGGAGATTAGGCACCCTCCACCTCAGTCTGGGGGGGGCGACTGTGATGCCGGAAATGCATCTGAGGGACAGGGCCTCTGAATCCTTGTCCTTTTTCTGTTTTTACCGTGTGTTCTGTCATGTTTTCTGCCCAGGAGTCCATGAGGGACTCCTGGCAGTGCAGCTCTCTTTTGGTTTGGTGAACAGACCCATGGGATACCCTTATGGCACCCATGGGTAGGGGTACAACCCTGTGCCCCTAGTGTATGTTTTTGGGCACCTGTGGGTGGCCCACAGAGCAGGGTATGGGCTGGTGGCAGCTCCATGCTGAATTTGACAGGTGCTCTGGGTGTCCTCCATTTTGGGATACCCAGGCCCTGCCATTGGAATCAGTTGATTCCTGATAGGAAACAAGATGGCCCCTGTGGCCTCTTGCTTTCTATTGCCTGTTATCTTGTTTTTCCCAAAGTCCTGGGAAGCCCTGACTCTGTCCCTTCCCCCTGACTGGCTGTTGGGTGGAAGTTCCATATATGGTGTTGTTGTGAAGGCCCAGCTAGACTGACTGGAGCCTTCCCAGTGACTGTATGTTGTGGGTACCTCCTGTGGGTGGGACCTGGGTGAATGGAGTGTGTGACCAATATACACTCCTTGTTGTGGTTGTCTGGTTTCTGGCATGAGAGACAAAGACTGAGACAGCCCTGCCCGAAACTGGCCTGAATGCAGTGTGTAGTGTTGAATGGCTGGGTACTTGTCCCAATCCACATTCCTTGTTGTGAGTGTCTGAAAGGGAGGAGTGTGGCCTGAATGCACTGTGTGCCTGATTGGCTGACTGACTGCATGAATGCCCTTCTGTGTGATTGGCTGCTGTGTGTGTGCCAGCAGTGTGGATGAGAGACAGAATAGTATATCTGGGGACCTCTCACCACTGGAAATTGTTCAGAAGCATTCAGAAGCTGAGTCTCCACTCAAGAGTAACTGGATTTGCTGATCCTCGACGTCCAGCTGGAAGAAGAAGACTTGCTGTGGCATTTGCTTCGACGGAACTGAAGGTTGTCGAAATCGTCGAGGACTGACCCGAGAGAGGACCTGGTAAGGCGCCCTCTTCCCGTGCTCCGAGGGACCATCGAGCACCGCTGAATCTTCGCCGAAGCGCCCTGGAAGTCAGACCCTCGAAAGGCTGCCGACCCGAGACGGGACCGCCGAGGAGATCGAAGTGAAGCACCCGGACCTCGACGCTGTCGAAGTCCATTGCCGTCGACCAGGGTTCGCAGGTCTGTGTAACCGCTGGAGGCCCGTCGAAGTTGTGTTGCCCAGCCGTGGGAACCACTTGACGCCGTGCCGCCGACGACCGGAGCCGTCCGCTCCTTGCCTAAGAACATTTGACTCGAAGGACTCCCTCGTCCGCACCGTCGACCGCTTTTGCCCTGCCGGAGAAAGTCGAGGACGACCAACGCGCCGAGGAGAATCCGCCGGTGGGTTTCCCGCCACCTCACGATCCCAAAGACTCGAGCGACTCGACGCCCTTGCTGGGCTCCCGTCTCTACAATCTTTGCGGTCCAGAACTATTGTCATCGAGGTGCCCCGCACACCTCCGCCTTGCAGGACGCCGACGCCCCGACGCCGACGAGCACCGCTCGGACGAAGCTGCCGCCTCTTCGACATCGTTCTACCTCGTTTGTCGACGGACGTTCGACGCCCCGTGCCTCCCGCTTGAAAGGGAAGGCATTCAAGAAGGGCCGTCGATTCCCCGTCGCCGAACCCCGAGGTCTTCGACGTTTCTCGACGCCTCTCGACGATCCGTGACTCCTGCTTAAAAGGGGGTCATTCAAGAAGGATCTGTCGACGCCTCTTCGAAGAACTCGACTCCACCAGGTACATTGGGGGGGTAAAAACATTGTAGGAGAGAATAAGACTGTTGAACAATATATGGACTGGGCTTGTGTCATATCCCTTTATTTTACAGGTTGCCCAGGTGGGGGGATCTCCACACAGAACTGTGTCCAGTAGCTAGGGCCAGTATTCTGCCTATTGTATCAACCATCTTTTATCTCTCCTCTCTCTATTGCTGGTTTCCTTCTTATTGATCTGTGTGCCATTTTTACAGTATTGTGAATGCACTTTAATGAGGTCTAATATTAGTGGTACCACTTTAGAATTGTAGATATTTATCATTATTGGTTTTCCTGAGCACAAAGTGCGTTGTTGTGATAAGTGTACATAACCCTTGAATATTAATTATATAAAGACTGTGTTTTCAGTAATACAGTGTGTGGACATTCCTTTGTGGGGGGCTTGGGGATACACTGTACTTAAGAACCAGCCTGCATCACCTCCTGAGAAGCTAGGCCTTGATTGCTCGTCCATCGCTACCGTAATCGAGAATCTTGGCTGGGGTCTTCTGTGCCTCTCCTCTACCATATAGAGAGCGGAAGTACAGACCCCCCCACCGGTCTTGACAAGCTGGTGGCAGCGGTGGGATGCTTATGGTTTTAAGACTCAGTGTATAACCGTGCCACTTACAAAATATCCGCACTTTATTAGATTAAGGTTTGGGTGTGTACCAAATAACTGCATTACAGGCAATGGAGCCCATTGCAAATGGTAAATTGACTCGGATGAGCTTAGAGGCTCTCCAGAGTGCTTGTGAAGCCAGGGAGTTGGACTTTGTGGATAAGTCTAGGGCTGAGCTGATAGCTGCCCTGGTGGACTACCAGACTGATGGTGAAACCCTTGATGAAGGGGGGGATGCAACCAGTGAGGACTCTGCCCCTGGGGTTGTCGCTGAATCTGTTTCTGGGAATGCCACCATTCCTGCTGCCTCTGTTCCAAACCCCAGCAATTCCATGGAACTTGAGTTATTAAGGATGAAATTGGCCTTTGAATATCGCAAGTTGGAAATAGAAGCTGAGCTTAAGAAAGAGGAGCTGGCACAGCAAGTGGAACTCAAGAATAGGGATCTTGCGCTCAAAGACAAGGACACTGAATGTCAGAGAATCCAGCTAGAGAGAGCTAGAGTGGAGACTTCAGCTAGACCAATTGAGAGTGGCAGGTCCCCAGCCACCAAGTTTATGAAAGATTTGGTTGGTGTGTTTGTGGAGGGTTCAGATATCCTCCAATGGATTGAAGCGTTTGAAATGGCTTGTGCAATTCATGATGTAGATAAAAGAGATTGGGCTAAGTGTTTGTTAAGCAGAGTGCCTCAAACTGGATATGACTGTATTCTGAAGCTGAGTGTGGAGGAAAGGGGTCAGTATGAGTGTATGAAGTCTGCTTTGATTGCCAAGTTTGGCAAGACACCTACCCAATACCTTAAAAGGTTCAGGGATTTTAAGAAAAGAGAGAATGTGTCTTGGGTTGACTGGGTGAGTACTGCGCACATGAACATGATGGGGTGGATTGACGGTTACAAGGTGAAAACTTTTGTTGAGTTGTCCCACCTCTTGTTTTTTGAGCATTTTTCTGAAGCCTGTTCACCAGAGCTGCGTCAGTATGTGGCTGACCAGAACATTTTGGACCCCTTTAAGCTGGCTAGGTTGGCTGACAAGTGGGTCTCCCACCGGGTGTCCCCTAAGGACTCCAGTGGGAAGGACAAGGACAAAGAAAAGGGGACCTCTCAGAAAGCTGAGGAGTCCCAAAAGCAATCACAGTCGGGTAAACCAAAACCTTCCTCTCCTAAGACCCAAAAATCTGGTGGGGATAAGTCCTCTGTGGGTGGGAATAAGAGTAGTGGTCCACCTGCTGCAAAGCAGGTTCCCAGTGGTTCCAGTACCGTACCCCGCACTCCTGGCACTTGTTGGGATTGTGGGGCTCTGGATCACAAAAGGGGTGACCCCAAGTGTAAAGGTAAGGCACTTGGAGTACAGGCTGTCAGCCTGACCTACCCTTACCCCGTGGCTGAGGTGGAGGCCACTGTCCTCCCCTCCTCTACAGGAATCACATTTGGTGCTCCGGTAGAGATTTCCTTAGTGTCCCTTGGGGCCTGGGACCAGTACGCAGAAGTACTGGCAACTATCCCGCAGAACACCCGTAGGTTTTTGAGAAGTGTCCTCTTGAATGGCCAGCCTTCTACTGGTTTGAGAGACACTGGGGCAAGCATGACAGTGGTGGACAGGACCCTGCTCAAGCCAGAGGACTATGTAGGTGCTCCTCTGAGAACCACCAGGTTAGCTGGTGGGCCTCCCAAATTATCGCCTGTAGCCCTAGTCACACTCATGATTGGAGACAAGACAGCAAAGCTTCCTGTCCTGGTTCAGGACAATGTCCCTGCTAACATTCTGTTAGGAAATGATCTAGTAGAGTTGGGGTTGATCTCGGATGGTCTTCCCATGACTGCTGCTGCAGTCACTAGGTCACAGGTGACACCGGGTCTGGCTGTGAGTCAGGTACCCGAGCCAAAGGCGAGGCCTAAGGCAAGAAGAAGGAAGACCAAGAAGGCCACCTCGGTGGAGGGAACACCTTCTCTTCCTGCTGTTCCGACAGCACCCATTGGGATCCATGCTCCGGACGGGCTGGGTCCAGCGGAAAACCCAAACTCAACTCCTGTGGGAGAAGAGACAGAAGACTCTCCTGTGGGAGAGGTTCTCAACCCGGAGGATCATCCCGACCTTCAATGCTTGTTAGCTGAAGGGGGACCCTCCCGGGCAGACTTCTGTAAGGGACAGAGAGAGTGCCACTCTCTCGAGGGCCTGAGGAAACAGGCCCTGTCCCAGGCACAAGGTGAAGTGCCTAGGACATTCAAGATTTATTGGGAGGGTGAGCTCCTTGTTAGTGAGCCCACTAAGCCCGAACCTGGTGCCCGCAAGAGGTTGGTGGTACCCCAGGTTTACAGGCCCTTCCTACTGCAGTTGGCGCATGAGGTGCCCTTGGCTGGTCATCTTGGGACCAAGAAGACTAAGCAGAGGCTCTCTGCCCATTTCTACTGGCCACGGATGGGAGTAGAGGTGGAGTCCCACTGCAGGACCTGCCCAACTTGTCAGTTGTCTGGCAAGACTGGAGGCAGGGTCATTGCCCCACTGCAGCCATTACCAGTGGTTGGCACACCATTTGAGAGGGTGGGCATCGACATCGTCGGTCCCCTTGACCCTCCCACTTCAGGTGGACATCGGTTCATCCTGGTCTTGGTAGATCATGCCACCAGGTACCCTGAGGCAATACCCCTTCGGACTGTTACTGCCAAGGTGGTTGCCAGGGCTCTCCTGGGCATTTTCACCCGTGTTGGATTCCCCAAGGAGGTTGTCTCTGACCGAGGATCCAACTTCATGTCTAGTTACATGAAAACCATGTGGAAAGAGTGCGGGGTAACCTACAAGTTCTCCACCTCTTACCACCCCCAGACCAATGGTCTGGTTGAGAGATTTAACAAAACTCTCAAGGGCATGCTAGGTGCTTTGGAAGAGCCCCTAAGGAGGAAATGGGATCTCCTCCTGCCATGCCTGCTGTTTGCTTACAGAGAGGTACCTCAAGAGGGTGTTGGTTTCAGCCCCTTTGAGTTACTCTTTGGACATCCCGTGAGGGGGCCCCTCGCCTTGATCCGAGAAGGCTTGGAAGCCACCCCTCCAGGTCCCGCCAAGCAAGTGGGGGACTATGTGTTAGGCCTCAGGCGGAGGATGACACAAATGATGGGTCAGGCAACAGCAAATCTCAAGGCCAGCCAGGAATTGAATAAGTACTGGCATGACCTGAAAGCTTCGCAAGTGGATTGGACTCCGGGACAGGAAATCCTTGTGATGGAGCCTACCAAGCCTAGAGCTTTGGCAGACAAGTGGACTGGACCCTTCAGGATCATCTCCAAGATGGGCGAAGTCAATTATCTGGTGGACATGGGAGCCTCTGGGGTAGCCCCCCAGGTATTCCATGTCAACAGGCTCAAGCCTTTCCACAGGCGAGCAGAGGTCTCATGTCTCTTGCTAGCTTCAGGGCAAGAAGAGGATGAGAGTGAGCCCCTTCCTGATTTGCTGCATAGCAACCCTCAGGATGGCTCAGTGGAGGGAGTACAACTCTCTCCCGATTTGACAACAGAGCAGCAGAGGGCCTGCCGGGCTTTGCTCCAGCAGTATGCCCCTCTGTTTTCACTGACACCGGGCCTTACACCGTGGTGTAAGCACGAAATTGACACTGGTGACAGTGTGCCTGTCAAAAGCAGGAGCTATCGTATGTCAGATACCGTCAAAAACCACATCCAGGCTGAGGTCGCCAAGATGTTGGATCTGGGTGTTATTGAACCCTCCACCAGTCCCTGGTCCAGTCCAGTGGTCCTTGTCCCCAAGGCAAGTTCCCCGGCGGGTACCAAGGATTGGAGGTTCTGTGTGGACTACCGAGGAGTCAATGCCGTCACCAAAACTGACGCGCACCCATTGCCCAGGGCTGATGAGCTCGTGGACACTATAGGTGCTGCCAAATTTGTGAGCACCTTTGACCTTACCTCAGGCTATTGGCAAATAGCTCTGACGGACCATGCCAAGGAAAAGACGGCATTCTCCACACCTGAGGGACTCTACCAGTTTAGGGTCATGCCCTTTGGGTTGAAGAATGCCCCTGCCACCTTCCAGAGATTGGTCAACCATGCGCTCAGTGGGCTGGAAGCCTTTTGTGTGGCTTACTTAGACGACATTGCCGTCTACAGTTCCACCTGGGAAGAGCATTTGACACATCTGGATAAGGTGTTGCAGGCCTTGAAAAGGGCTAACCTCACTATCAAGGCCACCAAGTGCCAGATAGCTCAGGGGAAAGTTACCTATCTTGGTCATGAGGTAGGAGGGGGTCAAATCCAACCTCTCTCCAGTAAAGTACAGGACGTACAGAACTGGGAGACTCCCACTACTCAAACCCAGGTGAGAGCCTTTTTGGGCCTCACTGGGTACTATCGCAATTTCATGGCAGACTATGGAACCATAGCTGCACCCCTGACAGCTCTAACTTCACCCAAACAGCCTAGGAAGGTTAATTGGACTGAAGACTGTCAGAGGGCCTTTGATGGCTTGAAAGAAAGTCTGTGTAGGGCACCTGTGTTGAGTGCGCCTGACTACAGCCGACCCTTTATCGTCCAGACGGATGCCTGCGACACCGGAATTGGAGCTGTCTTGTCCCAGTTAGATGACAAAGGGAGAGAACATCCTATCATATTCATCAGTAGACAACTCAAGGGTAGAGAACTTAGGTGGGCTACTGTTGAAAAGGAATGTTTTAGTATAGTTTGGAGCCTTAGGCGTTTTAGGCCCTACCTTACGGGGTCCACCTTCAAGGTCCAAACAGATCATAAGCCCCTGAAGTGGCTTATGCAGATGAAGGGTGAGAATCCGAAATTGCTCAGGTGGTCGATTAGCCTACAAGGGCTAGACTTCACCATAGAGCACAGACCAGGGAAGAGTCACGATAATGCAGATGGCCTTTCCAGAAGGTATGTTGACCGTCTGGATGAGGGTGTCTATCCCGTGGGAGATTAGGCACCCTCCACCTCAGTCTGGGGGGGGCGACTGTGATGCCGGAAATGCATCTGAGGGACAGGGCCTCTGAATCCTTGTCCTTTTTCTGTTTTTACCGTGTGTTCTGTCATGTTTTCTGCCCAGGAGTCCATGAGGGACTCCTGGCAGTGCAGCTCTCTTTTGGTTTGGTGAACAGACCCATGGGATACCCTTATGGCACCCATGGGTAGGGGTACAACCCTGTGCCCCTAGTGTATGTTTTTGGGCACCTGTGGGTGGCCCACAGAGCAGGGTATGGGCTGGTGGCAGCTCCATGCTGAATTTGACAGGTGCTCTGGGTGTCCTCCATTTTGGGATACCCAGGCCCTGCCATTGGAATCAGTTGATTCCTGATAGGAAACAAGATGGCCCCTGTGGCCTCTTGCTTTCTATTGCCTGTTATCTTGTTTTTCCCAAAGTCCTGGGAAGCCCTGACTCTGTCCCTTCCCCCTGACTGGCTGTTGGGTGGAAGTTCCATATATGGTGTTGTTGTGAAGGCCCAGCTAGACTGACTGGAGCCTTCCCAGTGACTGTATGTTGTGGGTACCTCCTGTGGGTGGGACCTGGGTGAATGGAGTGTGTGACCAATATACACTCCTTGTTGTGGTTGTCTGGTTTCTGGCATGAGAGACAAAGACTGAGACAGCCCTGCCCGAAACTGGCCTGAATGCAGTGTGTAGTGTTGAATGGCTGGGTACTTGTCCCAATCCACATTCCTTGTTGTGAGTGTCTGAAAGGGAGGAGTGTGGCCTGAATGCACTGTGTGCCTGATTGGCTGACTGACTGCATGAATGCCCTTCTGTGTGATTGGCTGCTGTGTGTGTGCCAGCAGTGTGGATGAGAGACAGAATAGTATATCTGGGGACCTCTCACCACTGGAAATTGTTCAGAAGCATTCAGAAGCTGAGTCTCCACTCAAGAGTAACTGGATTTGCTGATCCTCGACGTCCAGCTGGAAGAAGAAGACTTGCTGTGGCATTTGCTTCGACGGAACTGAAGGTTGTCGAAATCGTCGAGGACTGACCCGAGAGAGGACCTGGTAAGGCGCCCTCTTCCCGTGCTCCGAGGGACCATCGAGCACCGCTGAATCTTCGCCGAAGCGCCCTGGAAGTCAGACCCTCGAAAGGCTGCCGACCCGAGACGGGACCGCCGAGGAGATCGAAGTGAAGCACCCGGACCTCGACGCTGTCGAAGTCCATTGCCGTCGACCAGGGTTCGCAGGTCTGTGTAACCGCTGGAGGCCCGTCGAAGTTGTGTTGCCCAGCCGTGGGAACCACTTGACGCCGTGCCGCCGACGACCGGAGCCGTCCGCTCCTTGCCTAAGAACATTTGACTCGAAGGACTCCCTCGTCCGCACCGTCGACCGCTTTTGCCCTGCCGGAGAAAGTCGAGGACGACCAACGCGCCGAGGAGAATCCGCCGGTGGGTTTCCCGCCACCTCACGATCCCAAAGACTCGAGCGACTCGACGCCCTTGCTGGGCTCCCGTCTCTACAATCTTTGCGGTCCAGAACTATTGTCATCGAGGTGCCCCGCACACCTCCGCCTTGCAGGACGCCGACGCCCCGACGCCGACGAGCACCGCTCGGACGAAGCTGCCGCCTCTTCGACATCGTTCTACCTCGTTTGTCGACGGACGTTCGACGCCCCGTGCCTCCCGCTTGAAAGGGAAGGCATTCAAGAAGGGCCGTCGATTCCCCGTCGCCGAACCCCGAGGTCTTCGACGTTTCTCGACGCCTCTCGACGATCCGTGACTCCTGCTTAAAAGGGGGTCATTCAAGAAGGATCTGTCGACGCCTCTTCGAAGAACTCGACTCCACCAGGTACATTGGGGGGGTAAAAACATTGTAGGAGAGAATAAGACTGTTGAACAATATATGGACTGGGCTTGTGTCATATCCCTTTATTTTACAGGTTGCCCAGGTGGGGGGATCTCCACACAGAACTGTGTCCAGTAGCTAGGGCCAGTATTCTGCCTATTGTATCAACCATCTTTTATCTCTCCTCTCTCTATTGCTGGTTTCCTTCTTATTGATCTGTGTGCCATTTTTACAGTATTGTGAATGCACTTTAATGAGGTCTAATATTAGTGGTACCACTTTAGAATTGTAGATATTTATCATTATTGGTTTTCCTGAGCACAAAGTGCGTTGTTGTGATAAGTGTACATAACCCTTGAATATTAATTATATAAAGACTGTGTTTTCAGTAATACAGTGTGTGGACATTCCTTTGTGGGGGGCTTGGGGATACACTGTACTTAAGAACCAGCCTGCATCACCTCCTGAGAAGCTAGGCCTTGATTGCTCGTCCATCGCTACCGTAATCGAGAATCTTGGCTCGGGTCTTCTGTGCCTCTCCTCTACCATATAGAGAGCGGAAGTACAGACCCCCCCACCGGTCTTGACAAACACCCAATATCACAACAATAACTCAGTTATTAAAACAACGCAGGTACAATTTTGAAACATGCAGCCACAACCTACGAAAAATTTGATTTCAATTATACCAATAGAAAACCTTTACAATACAATGGAAAATATTTTTGCAAAAACATTCAAAGGATAGGCAATATTTTGGGATTCTGGTTTTGGGAGGCAAACGCAGGTACAATTTTGAAACATGCAGCCACAACCTACGAAAAATTTGATTTCAATTATACCAATAGAAAACCTTTACAATACAATGGAAAATATTTTTGCAAAAACATTCAAAGGATAGGCAATATTTTGGGATTCTGGTTTTGGGAGGCAAGGGCATCAATGGGAAAAATGTGTTTTTAGGCTTTCATTTGAAAGGCACAGTTGGGAAAAGTAATTCAAAGGGAAATTGTTTTTCAACATACATGAAAATGAGAAGCAATGCCTGTAATTCTGGTCAGAGAAAATGAGAACAAAGAGGAAATTTCATTTTGGCAACACACATACAGATGAGATGCAATAATTTGTAATTCTGATTTAAAATGAATGGGAAATTTCGTTTTGCACCCTCCACACTGACTTGAAAGATGGTGTTTTGTCGATTACTTCTTTTGGGATACAATGCCCCTTGCCCCTCTTCTGCATAGGAGTCAGGGGTTTCAGAAGTACAGTCACCCAAGTCTTAATGGTCTATACTGGCTCTAACACACTAGGCATGAACTTTGTTAGTTTCAAACTCTAACGCAACTCATCTCGTGATTTTTCTATATGGGAATTAATTGATTTATTTTAATGAAATGTTCTAAGGGTCTACATGGTATCTCCCCCTTCCCACAATCTAATGAAAAGGATGAAGACGTATTGTTCCCAACACAATTCATTTTCAACAGAGATGGCGGCTTTCAATGGCCAAATCATTTGAATGAGATTTAATAAGTTGTGTGAAGGTCCTACCCAGTTTCACCCACCCCCCCCCCCTTTTTCCCACAAATGGAAAGGGATAGAGGCAGGTGGCTGCCCACACAATTGATGGCTTTGGGATATCGATTTGTGTGTGAGCTCTCTGTTCATTGCTCAGGACTAGCCAGATGTTTAGGACCCTCTTTTGGTAGGCAGTTTACACCAGGTCGCTCCCACAGCAAGGTCCTTCCAGATAGGCCTCTCAAAGGTAGGGCTCCCCGGTTTCCAGGTAAGGTTTACCTCGATGGCATTGGTAGCTCTCTTTGCCTCTCTGCTAGTTGTTCCTCGCAAGAGTACAGCAGCAGGCTATATGCCGGAATAAAGTCCAAAAGCCTTATTCTGATGCAAACATACCCCCATATAGCATGGATGACACTCTAACATTGTCATAATTCACACAATCAGGGTTGGCTAGCTTCCTTCACCTCCACCCACCACACCCCCTTGCTGCTGATAGAACCAGGAATTGAGAGGAGTGTATGATGTAGGCTGAGGGAGGAGAAAAGATACATCATTTTGTGTTCTGAAAACTCTCAGAATGTGACAACTCCCTTAATCTTTCAGATAACCACATGATTATAGATATGGTTGAAATCTATATTTTATGGCGAGTCGGACAATACTAATTTTATTTTGGCACACCCTCCCTTGGTGTAGTCACTGTTTTTTGCTGTTTGCTGCTGTGCCGATATAACTAAACATGGGATGATTTCCTGTTTAAATCTTGCTTTCATGATCCATCCCTTTGCCAAATTTCACATTTCTCAGATTTGTGAAAATGGCAGTATAATAAGTTTTCCATAACTGAATGTATGTACATCACACACATTTAGTTTTTAAAGGGTCTCTAAGGAACTCATGGTGGCAACAGTAAAGAGAGACACAAGTGATCACAGTTCAAGGATGCTTATTGTAAATGTCGGGTGGAAAAACACCTAATCTAAACTTGAATCTAAGATGGGAGCAAGTGTTGACCATAAAAAGAAAAATAAGGCAGTCCTAGCAGCGTTGTGTCAAAATAAAAGGGCCTATACTAAGAAAAACCTATTGGCAATTCCTTACAACTAATTATAGAAAGAGTGTGGGATAGGGTTTCAATAAAGAAAAGAAGTGTTCCAAATAATAACTCAGAATGTGATTGCCAGGGGTCTCCATTGCCCATGTTTTCAGAACAGGACAAGGCGAGACCCTGGAGCACAGCACATGCTCAAGCTTTCTCAGCACCAGCCGACAGTTCTGCGCCAGCTAGCATGATACACACTTCAGCTTTCTCATCATGAGCTGCCAGTTCTGTTCCAGCTATCAAGTTCTTCAGTGGTGAGGTTTCTTTACATTAAA
The DNA here is from genome assembly GCF_040938575.1 of Ambystoma mexicanum. Lineage (NCBI taxonomy): Eukaryota > Metazoa > Chordata > Amphibia > Caudata > Ambystomatidae > Ambystoma > Ambystoma mexicanum. The sequence continues at coordinate 1,067,803,369 of NC_090925.1, forward strand.
AAGTCTCTTGCCTTTGAGGCTTGATGTATCCAATAAGTAAACACAAACAAAAAGCTAATTTCCACAGTTCACGTTGAGTGATGGCTTCATCCCTGGGTCCCCCGCTTCCGGGTGCCAACCCCTCACGTATCATATTCAACCAAATTGAACAGTTCCTTTCTCAATGAACTTTGGGCAATGACTTTTCACCTCTGATCTCCCTCAACCAGGCTCGGAATCACTTGACAAGGGGGGCAATCTACTTCCCCTGGTCTTCCAATACCTGTTACTTTCACTAGTCCTAATGTCTTTTTAAACAGTATTTCAGGCTCTGTTCCCGATTGTTGGCTTACCTCCTCCGGGTTCACTCTTGCCAACTTTGACAAAACAGTTGACTGTGGAAAACCCTTTACCGGGTTAACTCCTGTCAACACACTGTTTATAGGGCCTTAGTTTTCGCCCCTTCTCGTTAGCATCCCTCTGCTGTGTACACTCTCGACAACCTTTACAAACAAGTTCACTAGGGGACATCATACTTTGTCCCTTCTCATTAGCATCCCTCCACCGGGTTCAATCTTTCCAGTCTTTACGATGCACAGTTCATGCCTTCACTTTACCAAGTGGGATTCATTTCCCTTTCAATGACGCAATCATCTGACGGTCAAGGCCTTCTTCTTCTTGTAGTCTCATCAAACGGGTAATCACCAGAGTTTCCTAAGTGAGTACCCACGTGGTGATGAAATTCTCTCTTGCTGGTTGTCCCCTTCTTTTCAATAGTGTCTTTTAACTTCTCAAAGGTTCAAGTTAGCCTTTGGCTATTTTTCGTTCAACACAGTTTGGTTTCTTATTGATTCTCCCCCTGACTCACCGGCTGTGATGAACCGCTTGCCTTTCTTTATCCTCGGAGTTAAGGTTAGTACCACTGAGACCAGCGTCCTTCTCCAGCTTAGTTATCATCAGAGGAGGGTCTCCCGTACTGTAGACAACTGCTGCAACAAATGAAGGTTATTGTTTGTGGTCTTTTGTTTCCATCTGCAGAGGTTTCACGGGCCTTTATCGGAAAGGGCAAGGTTACTTCTCTCCTTCTCACCCATTTGGTACTCAATGTCTTTCCCCTCCTCTTGAACTGCTGTGCCGAGTTCACTCTCATGTTGTGCGGTTTGCCTTGCTTGGCCTGTGCTCTTGTGCTCCACCTTTTATCCCTGTTGTGAAGGTAAAGCGCTGTCAGGTGTGTATGATTCTGGTCAATTGCCTGACTTTGCCTGGCTCTTGTATTGGGACCTGTCAGGTAAATGGCTCTGTTGTTAGTCTGTTGTCTTTCGTGTTGTTCGAAAGTGTTCTTGCGGGAAAAAGGGGGTAGGCTGTGTTTTGGAAGATCCTATGTGGTAGGATGGGCAAAAGGTGTCAAATGAAGGGGGATTCCGCATCTCACCCATCGTGTCCCACTTTCCAAAGACCCCCCATCCAGGTGATCCTCCCTCACTGGTACACCCCCAGGACTGGAACCAAGAGAGTTGTCTGTTTACTGGCCACCTGGATGACAGATCCCCGGGGGCCAGCCACGGAGACACAGTGAGGTTTCTCACAGGTCCCAATGTGCTTTTCATCCCCTTTAAAGTGAACAAGGAGTGGGCTTCTTAGGACAAACAATGCTCCTTTTATTTAGGAAACATGTGTTCAATGTTTAATCAATGGCAGGGTATACCATGACCAGCCATCTGGTTTATCCATGTTTATCTTAACCTTTTCCCTCCTTGGCTTGAAAGGGTTTCCTGCTCCGGGATTAATGCATGGTTTATGGGAAGGCCTGACCTTAAGGTCACTTCTGCAGAACCTGTAATCAGCAAATCCCATAATAACAATCTACTTCTTTGTATATCTTAACAGTTACATTGAAATCCAGCCCTGTATCCTTAGGGTACCCAGCCAAAGGTCTTGAGTTCAGATTTTCAAAGGGTCTTTGTTCAGAGGTAATGCACTTTTTATGTGAGACCTGACCTTAGAGGTCCTTTCTATTGGTCATGTTATCAGCAATTCACCACAAATCTGCATTTACTTGAAACCAGCCATGCATCCCTGGTATGTATTGAACCAAAGGGCTGAGAGCAAAAAGAATGGGTCTCCCCTATACCATGGACCGGGGGAACTAATACATAAAAAACTACAAAAGGAGGTCACATGGAGAAGCACTAAAATCATTTACGTGCGCATATCACAGGTAGGAGGTCAAAATTGAAGAGAGGTTCAGTCAGATGTTCAAAATTCACTTCATAGTTTAATAGTTATTCAGAACATTATAAATCCATCCGCAAAAATATCAGCATTAAAAACATTAAATCATGATAATAGTGCAAAATGTTTGTATCGAACTTATTAAGAAAAAGAGAAGTTATAAGATAATAAGTTCCTAAAACCGTGTTAATGGAAAAAAATGCACAACTATTAAGAGGTTAATTCCATTAAACTAGGTGGAAATGTTATAGCAACTACTACTATAGGCAGGAAAAGTATCATGTGCCAAAGTGCTAAGTGCCTAAACCAAAGGGCTGCCAGGTCAGGATCCCGATACACTAGCCAGTTCACAGTTCAGTGGGGGATTTCATCTCAGAGAGAACAAGTTGCAGTTTACTATTCTGAAAGGCTAGCATATTACATTTGTCCACCGTGTATTTGTAACTTTCAATGCTGCTCCAGGGCCTGTTGTCCAACATATGCTATTTTCTTTACATGCTGTATTACTAGAAATAAGTTCACTCTATCCACATAGATAGGCCATATTTACACCAGGAAGCAGTATTCAAATCTACACCACACAAAATAGGTTATGTCATTTTGCTGGGCTGAACTCAAGTCTCTTATTACTGGTTAAAAGAAGTCTGACATTCAAATTTATTTCTGAATTGCAAATGCATTATTCCTCCTTTTTAGCTTCCAAATGCACAACTATTTCTTTTCATCCCATGTGCACTGCTGCAGTTTTTTTTAAATCTGCCCATGTGTGATGTATTTCTTTAATAGTACAGTTGAAACAACATGAGTATCCCTTTGGTATTTTCCATGCTTCCATGCACCGGCCATTATTTACCATGGGAAACCGATGTCCCCTTTAATACTCCAAGTAGTCCTTTCCTTTTTAATGTCAGTTCATTTGTGAAAGGTAAGTGTCTTTCTCTACTTTCGCACTTGACTATTTTGGTAGAATTTAACCAGGGCCATTTCTTTCCATCTCACTAGGCCTTAACACAGAAGAAGTGTTTTGGACTGGCCTGCATTTCCCAATGGATGGCACCAGCCAGCTTCACTCTTAAATCCTTGCCTGGCACGGCCTCTTTATTTCTGACATTCAGGGGCTATATTTTACCCCACACAATAGCTTAGGACACAAGCACATACATGAGGTCAGAGGATCAACTAAGACATAATAAATAACAATCAGTGGCATCTACAGCAGGCTCTGAGTACTGCCTGGACTCCAGCCTATCCATGGATAGACAAATCAACGCAATCGCATCCGCAGCTGCATATCATGCCAAACTTATCAACACAGTCAGACCCTTTCTCTCCAAAGAGAACTGCACCAACATAGCCAGAGCCATCACCGGCTCTAGGCTACACTACTGCAACGTAATCTTTCTAGGAACCTCCAACAAAAACTTAGAGAGACTACAAGTGATACAGAACAATGCTCTCCCGGCAGCCCAAGGCATTGCTAAAAGAGAACACATCTCTGAAGCCAGAAAACTAGCCCACTGGCTCCCTATAAAGGAACGGATTGTAGTCAAAGCCCTAACACTGACCTAGAAGTGCATTCACTTCACTGCTCCAGCATACCTCTCTCAAAGGATCCACCCCGTCTCCACTACCAGGCCAACCAGATCACCGTACACCAACATGCTCTCTGTGCCACTAGTAAAAAGAGTAAAAGTGGGCGGATCCAGCTTCCCCTATCTCGCGCCCACTCACTAGAATGCCCTACCTCCCACTATCCATGGAGAGGCCTCCCTCACCACCTTCCGCAAAATTCTGAAAACGACCCTCTTCACATAAGGCCCGACACATCAGCACGAATACTTATCATATATGTTGTAATATACGACCAAATGCAATATCTGTAACAACAGTATGATGTCTTGTAGTATTCATAATGTGTCAACAATCGCTATCATGCCTGTACCATGTAACTAAGTTATTGCAAGTAACAGCGCCTCAATGCCCCTGGGCTGCTTGCGTGCTATATAAATATAAATAAATGAATAAATAAATAAAGTTTATTGTCACTTCCCACACCCACCTAATTTCATGGGTTAAGTTGTGATAACAGGTTTATCTTAAAGTTCTTTTAACTAAAGTCTTTTCACTGACTTTTTTTTTTTTTTTTTTTTTTTAAATGTATTTATTGGTTTTAACAGAATAACAAAAACAAGTATACATCACTTGAATATCAGACAAATAGTCAAAAAGTAACGTAACCCTCCCACCCCCACCCCCCCAACTCAAGACCAAGTAAACATTATTGTCCCATTACGATCGGCCAGATTGATGGCTAGGGAAGTCTGATCCATCCGAGGCATCGTCAGAGTTATTAGGATGCAGAAGTGGCTCAGTCAAGGCCACCCAGCGTTGTAGTTCTCCGCTGGAGTCTAGCCTTTGTTCAAGGATTGCTGTTTCCCACGCGCCAGTCTCTGCCGTTATCCATTTAGTCAGGTCCCCCCACCACAATGCCTCATGCGGGGCCCTAGGGCTCTTCCATCCCATGGCTATGCGCCTCTTCGCAGTTATGTAGATCAAGTCTTTGAGCTTGTTCAGAGGTTTGTTTTTGTGGTTGCGTTTGCATCTGCCCAGGATGCATACAGCGGGGCAGTTCACCTCTAGCTCGATGTCTGCGTCCGCCACCCTCCCCTGAACCCGTGTCCAGAAGTGGCGTATCACCGGGCAGCCCCAGAACATATGCATCATACCCGCCTTCGGCTCCCTACATTTGGGGCATAGCTGGACCTCGGCTCCCCTGAAATTAGATATAGCCTCTGGAGTTAGGTAGGATCTGTTAGTGATGTACAGTTGGATGAGCTGCAAACGGGCATTCCTGGAGACTTTTTTATGGTAGTGGGTTATTTTCTCCCATACGGCATCCGTGAAGTCTAAGCCGAATTCGATTTCCCATTTTGCTCTACATTTAAGCTCGGTGTTGGTCGTGCCCTGGAGCAGGGTTTCGTACAATCGCGAGGTTTCATGGCCGCCCTCGGCTGTATTCAATAATGCTTCTATGACCGTATTTTCCGTCATGGGGGTGGTAGCCTCCGGCCATCTGACCCTAATGGCGTGTGTCACTGCCCCGTGGAGCAAAAATTGGCCAGCGGGTAATCCCGTAGTTTCAGTAAGATCAGGAAAGGACATGATCTCTTCATCCCGCATTAAATCTCCCAGGGTGGCCACTCCGTGAGGCTCCCATTGGGTGCGTGATTCGTGAAAGCCCCATGGCTGATGAGCCATAATTGCTGCTATAGGGATTTGAGGTGAGAAAGGATCAGCTAGCCCCACAGTTTTGCACGCTCTGTTCCAGAGCTTTATTCCAAGTCTAATTAAGTATGGAAGGGGCTGCGTGAATCTGCCCTGTGCCCACAATAGGTCCCTCAGGAGGAGGTTGGGTAATGCAGGTTGGAGGAGCCTAGTGTCCGAGGTGGTCTCATCGGCCATCCATCGCATCACATGCCTCAGCTGGCTCGCCAGGTAGTACAATTCGAAATTAGGGACCTTAACTCCTCCCCTCTCGTAAGGTCTTTGGAGTGTGTCCAGCGCCACCCTGTGTCTGCCCTCCTGCCAAAGGAACCGTCTACATAGTTTGTTTATGTTTTTAAAGAAGGAGGGGGGGATATCGTAGGGAACGTTTGCAAAGTTATACAGTAGGCGGGGGAGAGCAACCATTTTAAGTAGACCGGCCCTACCGGCCATCGAAAGCGGAAGCTTACCCCAGAATTCCATGGATTTTTCTAGAGCGTCTTTGGCTCTCACCGTGTTAAGTGTATGTTCCGTGAGTGGGTCCCGGTGTATGGTGATTCCCAGGTATTTAAAGGAGGTCGCTTGCCACTCCAGATCCAGGGCGGGGAGGGAAGGGCCGTTTTTATATAGGGCGGCTAGAGGGTAGAGGCAGGACTTCTCTTTGTTAATACGAATACCCGTGTATCTACTGAATCCGTCCAGTGTTTCTAGGATGTAGGGCAGGAGGTGTTCGGGGTTATGTAAGAACAATAGCGTATCATCCGCATACATAGAGACGAGGTGGGTCTCTCCGTCAATTACAATACCCCCATCTCTGTATTCCTGCCTGAGGTATGTGGCTACGGGTTCGGTGGCGATGATGTATAGCATCGGGGAGAGTGGGCAGCCCTGGCGAGTGCCTCTATGTAACGCCCATTTGTTTGAGAAGGTCCTGTTCGTGCGCACCCTAGCGGTGGGGTTGGTGTAGACAAGCCGGGTCCATCTCAGGAAAACAGGTCCTATCCCCATTTTAGCCATAGTGGCATAAAGCCATTCCCAACGCACTGAATCAAAGGCCTTGGTGGCGTCTAGTGACGCCACCGCGTATTTCTGAGGCCTCTGCTCCGTGCTGTATATAATATGATGCAACCTACGCTGGTTCTCTGTTATGGAGCGACCGGGCACGTAACCCGTTTGGTCCTGGTGGATCAGGTGTGGAATTACCCTTCGCAGTCTACTAGCTAGCAGGGAGGTTAGGATCTTGCAATCAACATTTAACATGGAGAGGGGTCTATATGAGCCGCAGTGCGATCCGTCTTTCCCGGGTTTCAGGAGAGGGACAATCACCGCCTCCCTCATGGAGTCGGGGAGGGCACCCCGCTCGTAGGCTTCGTTAAACACCTGTGCCAACAGTGGGGCCAAGGTCTCCTCATACAATTTATAAAATTCCCCGGGGAGGCCATCAGTGCCTGGGGACTTACCGGTCGGGAGTGACCTAATGATTGCCTTGACCTCATCTGGGGTGATGGGTTCGTCCAAGGCTTCTGTCATATGGGGCTCTAGCCTGGGGAGATCTATGTCGTCCAGGATGTCCTCTATGTCGGAGACGTCCACGGGTGGGGGTTCGGCGTATAAATTGCTGTAAAAGTCAGAGAACACCGAATTAATTTCGGTCTGGGTGTGCACTAAGGAGCCATCTGGTTTGAGTACTTGGCAAATGGGGGTTCTGGGGGCTTCTCTCTTGTACAGCCAAGCTAGGAGTTTACCAGGTTTATCACCTAGAGCGTGGGTACGTTCAGTGTGTTTGGCATAGCTCAGCCTACCCAGGGACTCCCAATGTGTGAGACAGGTTTGTTTGAGGTCAATCACCTTCTGTAAATGTTCTGGGGATGGATCTAGTCTGCCTTCGAGCTCCCCTAACTCACTCTCTGCATGTTCTAAGGAGGAAGTAATCGACCTCAGTGCTCCGCCCATGGTTGCAATCATCTCCCCTCTCAGGACCACCTTGTATGCCTCCCAGGCGGTGCCTATGTGTTTAACACTGTTGAGGTTCCTTTCCCAGTAGTCTTCAGTCCTATCAGCGATGTGTTCGCGGAGGGCTATGTCTAGGAGAGCTTCAGCCCTAAGTCTCCAGGTGGGGACCGGGGGTCTAGGCGGGTAGATCTCCCAGGTGGCTACTAGTGGGGAATGATCGGACAGTACTCTGGGCTGGTACTGAGCACCGCCGAACGTTGCCTGTTGTTCTAGGCTCACGAAGAGGTAGTCTATCCTGGTGTGGACTGCGTGAGGAGGGGAGTAAAAGGAGAACACACGTGCATCTGGGTGCTGTTCTCTCCACAAATCTTGGAGTTGTAGCTGCTGTATCAACCTTGACAGAATTTTGGCAGGCGGGGAAGGGCGTGTATGCTTATCGTCCGACCTGTCTTTCAGGGGGTCTAAGGTGCAGTTATGGTCGCCCCCCCATATCATGGTTTGGTCCCTGTAAGGGCCGAGGCGTGGATACAGGGAGTGGAAGAAGGTGGTTGCATCATGGTTTGGTGCATAAGTGCTGACTAGACAAACCTCTCTCCCTTCAATGGTACCACATGCAATTGCCATCCTGCCCTCATTGTCTGCTTTGGAGCCGACCAACCGGAAGGGGACAGAGGGGTCCACCCAGATCAGGACACCCCTGGCGTAGGAGGAGTAGGAGGAACCTATCAGGGTGCCACGCCAGGCCTTTGCCAATGCTTTCAGTTTGTCCGACGTAAGGTGTGTTTCTTGTAGCAGGGCTATTTTGGTTTTGCTTCTTTTAATATAGGAGAGTATGCGCCGTTGTTTCACGAAGCTGTTCATGCCTCTGACGTTCCACGTCAGGATTTTCAACGTATCGGCCATGTGGGATTTGGGATTCTGGTGGCTATGTCCAACGCCCCCGGGAGCACCACGAGTGGCCGGAGGATCGTGGGGGTCCTGTGGTTTCCTGGAGATTCGTGCATGCGGGTCTCAGCCGGGTTACTTGCGTCCCCGAACCTCTGCTTCGGTGGCTGCCAGCCTATCCAGCGGAGGGTAGGTGCCTCGTCCGTGCTGACTGAAATGGATGTAGATGGTCTTGGTTGTCCCTGATTCGGGCACTTAACGACTGTGCCAACTTCCCCTGTCCCGCCCCCCCCGTAACTGTGAACTTCCCCAACATAAACCAGGTCGAGTGAGGAGCTCCTCACTATGACAGACCCGTTTCCGCTCCTTTAGACCGAAGGACGGTCGCATGGTGCCCTACGGGCGGGTAATGAATACCCTTAACAAGAAAGAACTTCCAGGGGTAGGAGAGTGTTCGTCCGGGCGCCTCGTGTTATGAAATCCGGTCAGCTGCGGCGTAAGTGGCCGTTCCATGGTGGGGCCTCCGAAAGGCACCGGGGCCCTGGGAGATGGGGCTCAGCGGGGTTGTCGTTTCTTGACTTCGACATCTGGGATCTGCTCCCTGTCCATCCAGTCTCGGGCCTCTGCCGGGGTATCGAAGAGGTGAGTTCTGTTGTTTCGTATCACCTTCAATCTGGAGGGGTAGAGGAGCATGTAGCGTAAGCCAGCAGCCTTCAGTCTTGCTTTGGTGTGTATGAACTGTGCCCTCTTCATTTGCACCTGAAAGGTATAGTCGGGGTAGATGGATATCTTGGCTGAACCCCTGCAGATCTGGCCGCCTGACCGCGAGAAGGTGAGGATGGTTTCCCGGTCTCTGTAGTTAAGTACTTTTGCGATCACGGGTCTGGGTGGGCTGCCAGGAGGGGGTTTCGATGTGAGGGATCGGTGAGCCCTTTCAATTACAAAGCCCTGAGAGAGTTTTCCTGCTCCAATCTCCTGTATCAGGAGATTCTCTACGAAGTTCGTGGGGTCCGATCCCTCGATGCCCTCCGGGAGCCCCAGGAGGCGAATGTTGTTGCGGCGTGCGCGCCCCTCTGCCTCCTCGGCCCTGTCTTCCAGGTTTCTAACTTTTTGTTGAAGTACATCGACATCTTTGAGGAGCACTGTCTTAGCTTCAGTGTTCTCGCGGACCTGGGCCTCCAGCACCTCTGTTCTGCCGGCCAGGGATCGAACGTCTTGGCGCAGGAGGTTCAAGTCTATGGCGACAGCGTCTATTTTATGCTCCACGGCAGCCTGGGAAAGTTTGATAGCTTCAAGGATCTGTGTGTTACTAGGTTCCGCTGAAGGCCCCAAGGGGTCGGGCAGGTCTGCAGCAAGAGTCTCGCTCATGTTATCTGGCGCTGTGGGCCCCGCCGCCGTGAACGTGTCGATGGTGGTCTGGCGTTGCTTAGCCCTTGCTCCTTTGGTAGACATGTCAACTGAGCCTCAGGGCTTCACTGCTGACGAGGCGGCCGAGGTGAGCCGCGATGGAGTGGCCGAGGAAGCCGTATCGGGTGGGCCGCGATGGCGGGTCGCTGTATGCTGTGGGCGGCTCCGTAGGCGCAGGGGGGACGGGTAGTGTGCCGTTTCTTCGGGTTACCAGGCCGGGCACGCCTGTGTGTGTCGGTTGCGTTAGTCCCCCCCGCTCACCTCGAAGGGCCTCCGAGGCCCTGGCTCCCGGTTCTGTGGCTGGCAGCGCCCTCGTCCGGGACGTTCCAGGCTGGTCGTCCCGTTGGCACCTTCCGTCGTTCGCGCTCCAAGCTTCACGGGTGCCCCGCAGGACCCCCTCGTCAGTCCAGCCAGGCGTTCGTGTGTCCTCGGCCCTCAGCTGAGTGTTACGGCGCGAGCGGCTTCAGGGCGCGGGCCGCCGCGTCTTGCAGGGCTCGGGAGCCGCCATCTTGGCCCTGGTCCGCGGGATCGTGTCGCACGGTCTATTGGGCGAGACCGGTCCTCCAGGGTCACAGGAATCGACTCACAGGTGCAGCAGGATGTCGGCCCTCGGTGAGGCGGTTCGTGGGGTTCGGGGCCCCCGAAAAAAGTAGTTAAAAGCAGCTTATGATGGTCGCATCAAGCGGAGCGCAAGGAGCGAACGTCCTCTTCACATGGCGGTTAGCCACGCCCTGTCTTTTCACTGACTTTATAGAAATATATGTGTGTGTGTGTGTGTGTTTATATAAAATACATAGGGTCCTTATTAGGGATTAGTGACTTGGCTGAAATGGCCTTCACATTTGAGGTGGGAGGATTTATTTTCTTTTAAACCTACCATAACTGTGTTAGTATTTATTCAACATACTTCAGCCAAACTATACTGCACTGATGATCCCTAATGCGGGTGAAACATTATTGCAATTGGCTCAGTCCTTGAGAGTGATCTGTTTTTGGTTGAAAATGATAAATATAAAGTGTCACTGTCCTATAGACAAACATATGTTCCTGGAGCAAAAACTGAGCTAATTTGGATACACACAACTCTGAACTGGAGAATAACTTCCATCAATGACTATTGGCTGATGCTGCAATGTGTGTGACTTGGCTGAATTGGCTAATTTGCTTTTACATTTCATGGGGAAGAGTCTCGAATGTATCCCCAAGAAATGTTCTACCAGCTCCCTCCAAACCTGAAATACATTTTGGGGAAATGTGCTAAAAGGGAGAACAGATATTAATAAAACAAAAATAAATAATGTTTTCAGACTAGTCACATTAATTTTCCATTTTCCATAGAGAAACAGTGCTTCAATTGGATACCATTAGCGCAACAACTGCTGGATGTATTTGCATCAAGAAATAAACAAGTTGGAAACAAAGCATTGCAGGTGTTCCTTTTGCTGGTTTGAGGTAAATCTGTCCAGTAGTTTTCAAACTATTTGATGGAGAAGGAGTGCCCACTAGTCAAGAAAACTATCCCCCAAGGTGGTTTTAAAAGGAGAGAAGGAGAGACTTTTCAGGAATGAAAATCCATTTTTCTTTTACTTAAATCAAGCAATTCCTGCTATAAAAATGAGGGAAGCCGAAAGATAAAAGTACCAACAATTTTATTTATAGACTGGAAAAGGGGTCTTTTCATATCAAGCTACAGAGGGGGAGGTACATCTGTCCAGTCGTTTTTAAAATATTTGATGGAGAAGGAGTGCCCACTAATCAAGAAAACTATCTCCCAAGGTGCTTTTAGGAGGAGAGAATGAGAGACTGTTCAGGAATGAACATCCAATTATTATTTTTTTGCTTGCTGTAAAAATGTGGTGAGCTGAAAAATAAAACTACTAACAATTTTATTTGGAAACTGGAAAAGGGGTATTTTCATATCAGGCTACAGGCAGGGAGGGGGAATAGGATTACATGTGAAGTGGGGGACTTTAGGGGGCAAGCGAGTTCATTTGGATGAGGTAATTTGCTACTATCAGGGTAATCCCGCAGGAATCCTGTGAAATTCCCCTAGTAACGTTGCAAGACATGCTTAGAATAAAGAAAGGCCTCACATGAACCAGAGAGTGAAAGGGGTTAGTGGGAGAGGGGCAAGAGAAGAAAGCGCAAGGGAGGTGAGTGGGCAACCAAGAGAAGATGAGTGGGTACATTGTGAGGGCCAGTAAAGATTGGGAAGACTTTAATTTTCCTGCGTTTTGCTGGTACCAGAGTAATAGACAAATGTAATGTTTCCATAAATATCGGCATACTCTGTATTATCACGGGAATGACTAAAAGAAATAATATCATCAGGAAGTGAGGATGGCGGTCAAGTAAAGCACTAATTATCATGGGAATAAAAAAGAGGGGATAAGGGCTTTCATCAATAGCCTATGAACCACCTATATTGAAATTGTTGATTCAACATGTACAGTGATCACAGCTTAAGACCATGGCCACAGGCCTTGGCATTTTCCTTGACCAGTCAGTGTTGCAGCTGCACACCAAGGCCTTTTGTGGTTTTTAATATTTTGGGCATCATGGACATTGGCCACAGCCAAATGCTGCTAAAAGTATTTCATACTACTGTTAATTATCTGCCTTTGACCACAACTTTAACACTTTCATATGGTCTAGGGTATTTTTTTATGGTAGACCATTTCTGTGGTTTTGCACCCTGATTGTGAGATTTCTTATCTGCTAAGGGTCCTTGTGTTTTGAGGGCTTTGTGTTAGACTGCATCTGGTGTGACTCGGTCTATGGTCAGGCCCTGTGAACGGTAAAATGATCCTGCAGGTATGTTGCAAATCTTATAAAGAATAAGCCTTGTCAATGGTAGGCTAAATCTGCAATGGCCCCAGCCTGCTATGGGCTGTCACTTGCAGGCATTCCTGTATAATGCATGCTTTGTCTGTGGCATACCCCCTTCGTGTTTGGCATGCTCTATAGTAGGGTCTGGTTGAGTGGGTATGTGAACTCTGTGTGGCAGCACATCTGTAACTTGCTGCGTCTGAAGCAGAACATAATAGTATCAATTGATTCCTTCAATGGCCTCTGCCTTTGGCAGGCTATGTCACCAGTCCACAACTATATAGCCATATTACATCAATTGAAATGGGGGTAATAGTTAATCTTAGAATGTTCTATATGGTATGTGGTTATTAGGTTGTAGCACAAAACATGTATACACTTATCACAGTGTGGGCTAGTGGTTATGTGGGTGTCAGATAAAATGCAAAGCCCAAATCATGACACCCTAGACAATGTAGTTGTTTTCATTGAGCCTCTTGTGAAACGTCCTGTATTATCCAGTAGTACAATGCTATGCTTATATACAAATGATGTGTATAATATCAGATCTTTAAGTGCTGATTCATTCCACATAATTTCTACTTCTAAGTGCTTTAATCATAGTTGTTAGTATTTGTTGTGAAGGACTTTGCTGGGTTGATGCATGTAAGCTAGTCTGGAATTCATAAGGACAGATACAATGTTGGAAGGGGAGATTGTTGATGTATGAGTGAGAGAATGCTAGGGTGATCGTGTTCGAGACCCGCTGGTTGGGAGATCTAGCATGGTTGGTGCGAGCTAGTGGGTTCCTCCTATGTAACCTAAGAGTAACCAGAATAAAGGATGTATGTTGTGGACTTATCTGAAGTGTCTGATGATCTATTATTAATATTACACTGGTGACAAGTTGGTCATGTGTAGGGATTTACTGTATGGTGAGTCGTTTGGTGTGAATGATAAGGAAAGGACGTGTGTGGTGATGTACTTTGCTGGATGGATGCATGTAAGCAAGTTTGGAATGCATGAGGTCAGAGAAAATGTTGGAAGAGTATGTTACCTGGCATATTTCTGATTCTGCACTTTCTTTTGGTTTGAGATACATCACATCTGAAGCAGGAAGACTGGCCTAATGACTGGCATAACGACAAGCCCTGAAAGCAGATGTTGCAGAGCGCAACAAGAGCACAACCAGCTGAGCTGTGGAATGCGATCCAGGCCTCAGAGCTGGGCATCCATAGCCCCCCTCTTCAAGAAGTACACAGTGCTGAAGCTGAAGCTGCTGGCTGAAGTCCCAAGGTTGATAAGAGCCTGCCTTACAAAGACAATCTGATTTTACAAAATATGTCTCTCTGTCTCTGTTCTTGCGATTTGTACTTAATGATGAGCTAGGCCTGGGAGGGGTCAGAGTCGCTGCAGCCCTCCAGAGCCTGGTGTGTGTGTTAACATTACAGCTTTTACACCCAAATCTCTGGCTTTGCATATTATGTGTGTCCAAGTGCTTAGTGCGGAGTGCCTGGAATGCCTGAGACGGTGTGAGGGAGCTAGATGAGCACAAGTATTGGGGGGAGCAGGACGAACGAATGTAACAGAAGAGAGCATTGATGCATGAGTGAGAGATGCTAATGAGCTGGCGTTCCAAGACAGGCAGAGTGGATATGCATGTGCCAAATTAGTGGTACTAGACGTCTATGTGGGGTGGGCAATGCTGCGACAACCCTCGTTAGTTGGAATGGCATTATATTGGCGGGTGAGGCTGTGGCAACCCTGCATAATTTGATTGGTGTTGCATTGGTGGGCAACAGTGTGAAGACCCCATTAACATTGGAATTGTGTTATATTGGTGGGCAACACAGTGCTGATCCAGTTAACGGATTGTTGTTGTATAGGTGGGCAGCACTGTGACAACCCCATGTGTGTGTATGATGTTAATAGTCACTATTCCAAACAGTTAATGTCTGGCATGAGTTTTGGAGGAAGATTGGAACGTGACTACAAATGTGTAGAGGAGAGAAAGAGATGACTATGGTGGACAATACATGAAGATTTTACTAGAGGCATGTGTATATGCCTGATATTTACATAACAAGCTCTAATGTGCTACGTGTGTGTTGTGTGACTGTGTTATGGTTTCACGTGATGAATATGTGGGACGAGTGATCAGTTGTTTGGGAGGTGGAACCGTTTCAGTGTATGTGATCTAGGACATGAGACGCCCACTTGTGCCAGGTTTCTGCAATCAGGGAAGTGCTGCCTCATCTCTGACTCAGGGATTTAATAGTTTCATCATTGTGAGACTAGGAGTTGGATGTATGGGTGTGAATGATGCATGTGTATCTGAAAAGGAAAGGAGGTGTGTGGTGTTTTACTGTACATCAAATAGTTTGGTGTGACTGATAAAGAAAGGGCGTGTGTGGTGATGTACTTTGCTGGATGGAATTGATGGGGCTAGAGAGAATGTTAAAATGGGAGAGTGTTGCTGTATGAGTGAAAGCTAGTGTGCTGGTGTTCCAACCCAGGTGGTTTGATGAGTTACTTCACTTTTCGGCTAGTTGTTTTGACCATTGTTGCGGAATAAATATTCTTTAAATTGCACAATTTGCATGAAATCTTACCAAGAAACTCCCCATTGGGTACTACTCAGTCTGTCATGAAAGGAATGAATTGTCATTTGTGACTTTGGGTCACTTTTTCATTGGTGCCCGAGACAATTTTATGCCACAGTCCAACCCTGGTTGGAAGATGTAACCTGTGCGGTGGGGGACAGTGGGTTCCTCCTATGTAACTTAAGAGTAACAGGAATAAAGGTCTTACGTTGTTGACTTACCTGAGGTGGCTGATGGTCTTTCAGTATTAGCCAATGTAAAGGTGCTCAATTTATCAAACTTCGAAGGATGAAGGGCCTAGTTGGTCTTATGGGGAGTCAAAGTTGCAAAGTGCAGGGTGGCCACATGACCGAGGCAAGTGCATAAATTATCAGCTATTCAAAGCTAACTTGTCAGGACAATGGGATGAACATCTGACAATTAGAGACCTATCAGGTCGTTGTCAGAGCATATTACATATTGCACAATTATGCTGGGTTAGAATGCACTGTCAATTACAGAAAGCCCATAAATGGGAGGACCCTATTGTGGGGAGGAAATATTAATTTGCAGAGGCATCCACATATACCGCTGGTGGAAGTCGGGTGAGCCAGGTAAATATTCAAGAGGTTATGCTTCATGCTAATCTAGATTTGGCCCATTAAAGCGGCAGCGCCAAACGCCAAAATGAAATTACATTTAAGTGAGCGAAATCAGCAGAAAGTTTTGCGGGTTGGCAGAGAGCACCCCTTTGACCTTGTGAACTGTGTCACGTAGGGCCACGGCCGAAAATAGTAAAACCATGTTTTTATTTTTTTTTCAACATCTGTCCAACTGAAGTGGGATTAGAATCTGTAATTATTTTTCCCTGGGCTTTGTTGTGATCTAGAGATGTAATGTAAAAAAAAAGAACATTTAATGAGTCCAGAAATTGAGAACGGAATTGAGAATATCCACACCCAGTAGCTCAATTTAGCATTTCAAGTAATCCATATTCACAATGGCCCTTCGGGGTTAGACAATGCCCTTCAGATTCCTGACACCAGCTGCGAATTACTCCCAATTGCTTTTATCATTTGCATTCTGGTCTTTGTAGTTACACTTCTGCCTTTATGAATTTAGGATTACAAGTCCAAGAATGCAAATAAACCGCTATAACTGGGTAACTTAGTCACATTTAATGCATGGTATCCAGCAATATCCATATGAAAGCCTGGGATACTTGTCTTACTACAGACTATTTGTGACATCACAACTGGCCTATAATAAGAAAATGACATCAACAACACTATATGATCAGGTATTATGCTTGAACTGTGACATCACAATGCCTGCTGCAGAGAGCAGAATGTCAGCTGCCAAAGCAGCACTTAGTTAAAGCTGTGACAAGCTTTTCAAATTCCTTGCTTGTAGTCAGTGGAATGTTTAATATGTGCATTGTTGGTGTTTAGCACATGTGAGCAACATTCTGCCAGTTGTCTATTTTGAAGCACACAATTGAAACTTTTTTTGGTATTTATGAAACGGCTGAAACTATTTTTCTGCAACACAAGAGTTGCATATAAGATATTATTTACTTCAAACATAATCTACATCGATTATATGGATCAGCAAATGGATGGTCTCCAACATTAGATTATGGAAGAGGCTAGGTATTATAGGGAATGGCAGTGTGTGGCCATGTATTATACAGAATAAAATACCCTCTGGTCTACATAAACATGATATTGCACATCACCTCAGAGTTTTGTGACCGCATAGAAGAGCTCGACCTCTGGCCAAGCCTAGTTCCTCTATTTGGTCACAGGTCTCCCCAGTCACTTGCAATATCCTTATAACATAAGTAGGGGGCTTATTTCTCCCATACATAACATGGGAAAGTAGGGAGTTCAGGAGTTAGGTCACACAGAAATCCTTATAACCCCCACTTTTCCCTGTATGCGAATAGGAGCCTGGAATTTGGCATCCTCACTCAACTGATAACCAATGACTGTTGAGGGAACTCAAAAGCCAGGGTGTAACGTGGCTTGGCCGCAGTCACACTGAGTATCAGTAGCAGAACAGCAACTCGGAGGTAGGCTGAGTTATATGCACCATTATTTAAAACCGACCTTCAAGCCCTACAATGCTGCTGCTCAAAGTAGGTCGACCAGATTTTCAAGATGAAAAACCGGGACGTCCTACAACGTAAAAGGTCTACTCTCCAACAAAGCCTGTCACCCAACCCTACATCACCCCTCACACCCCCTGATATTAGCACTATGCAAAGTTTGCCTAATTTTGTAAAACAAAGGGACCTATTAGAAAACTTTAGCACCATAACAAGTGCAGTTGGGCATTTTATGAGCACCAGGGCAAAAATTGCCCTTGGGCAAAAAAGATAGGTTTTGAATGCATTATTGCAACGGGGCAACGTTTGCCCTAATGCTAATACGGAATGGTATTAGCACTAGGGCAAACTTTGCACTGGTAAAAAAAATGCATTGAAAATATCTTTTTTGCACTACGACAATTTTTACTCGGGTACTTATACCATGACAAATTGCACTTGTCATGGTGCAATAGTTTTCTAATAAATCCACTTGTGTTTTTTTTTCAAAACAGGGCAAACCTTTCCCTTGTGCTAATACCGTGCAATTTTTGCACTTGCACTGGTCTACAGTTTCTGTAATCTGGCCTCTGGATTCATCTGTCACTCCTAGTACTTTACATTCAAGGCTGACAGGTGCGCTGCGTTTCGACGATAACAGAATTATTTTTAGACATGTTCCCCCGCCCATGCCGTTTCTGCACTGCCAGCTGAAATGCGTCAGTCAAATTTACCTGAAAAGCTAAAAGCATCAGTCAAAAGCAGCGGGGTATCAGACAGAACACCCAAATCACATCAACAACACACGCGGTGCCACCTCCGCAGGGCGAGCCAGTGAAAAATATCCAGTCATTATTGAAGCAGTGTTTTTAAGGGTCACCAGTTAATGTGATGGTGTTTATTTCTGTCAGAGGAGGCAAAGCTCCAGCGTTGCCTGACAGAAAGTGGCAAGTGCATTATTTTTCTGTCACTCATTCAAGGAAATTATGCAGCTCCTTGCATGGGGGTGGGGGAGGAATACGTAGATTAACCCCTCATACTCACTCGACACAAGTCATTCTCTCCACCCCCCTGCTCCATCCATCAGCGACAAAGTCAGTCTTTTCCCAGGCGCATTATGAACACGGGTGGGAAAATGTCCAAAGAATTGCCTTTATTATTATATGATAATCTCCGTCGCTCCTAGTCCTTCTCTTCGTCAGTCACAGCACGTATTTCGGAAATACAGACCACTATTACGGGGACTAAATTTTCCAAAATCGTTCAGCGCCTGCGCTTTCCCTTGGTAGGCAAGAAGATAATTGTCTTTCTGTCCCTTGAAGGGTGGGGACTTCGGATCCCGGTCCCTTGAAGGTTGGAGTTTTAGGGGCATAGGTATGGTGATAAGGGAGACTAGGATTAGGAGCAATGAAGATTACCAGTAAGTAATCAGGGCAGTACCTCAAAATGCATCTTCCTCGTCCCAGTACTTACGTCTATGGCATATCAAATCTTCTAATGGATGTGGCAGATGAGACAAAGACAACACATTGACCCCTGTGCATTCTACTCGACACACCATAGGCAACATTACCAGAGTGAAGGACGCCAGTACTAAAACTACATGTCTACTCAGTGTCCACGTTTGATGTGATGATGCAGTACACATTTGAGGGTCCGCTGATAACTGGTATTCACCTCCTCAAGACCACAGCGGGCAGCTGAGCCCCAGCAAAGGCAAAAAGCAAAGCAAAGGCTGATCAAATCCCTCTGTTTGAGAAGATATTGGGAAAGTTTAATGATCTTTTTTTAAAAACTTTTTTTTCTCTCCTTTGTTTTTCATTGAGTGAACTTGTATATACGTAGTTATGAGTTTGTATGATGTTTTGTTTAACTTGTAAATATTCTGTAAACAAATAAATAAACAAAAAAACGAATCCATCTGTTTATGAACACTGTTTATGCATGCTCCTCATACCATGTGATCTAAAGTCACAACAACACCACTCATGAGGCCTCCTCTGCATCTCAAGCCAGTGAGAACCTGCCTGCTCCTCTGACAGGTGCAGGCCCACTCTGGTGCGCCAGCACTGACCTCGACACACCTAGCTGACACATCCTGTTTCTGACATTGGGTTCAGGAAGAAGGTGGATAACACATCTCTTGGGATTAGTAAAACCTAGATATCACCTTGGGGAGGAAGGGTGGGTTGCACCCAAGAACCAAGGCTATAATGTGTATTAGCAGAAATGGGGATTAAAATAGCAGGCCCCCTAGTTCATTCAACCCATGGGCAGATATAATACCAACCATTAAAACAACTTTAAATATCATACATGCTATGTTCATAATTTTCACTGGTTCATATAGGTGCACCTATAGTGCCTTATTCCAAAGGGGTAGACCGAAGGGGGACCTCCATAGTGACCAATGGACAACATTATTCAGAAGCTCCTCAGCAACCTAACAAAATATCCCCTCTGAGCTACAGACACAGGGTCTATGAAGGCCTTCCACAAGAGCCCACTGTGCTGTTAATGTAGAGACCAGGAATCCTAAAGAGAGCCCACCCTGCAGGTACTGTAGGATCCATGGCATCCCAACCCTCATTGTAGGGACCCCATTCCTATTTTGCCATGCCTGAAAGGCATCCCAGTGGAGTTTAAAAACTTTAAGCGATGCCAGCCTTTTCGACTGATGGTTGGCATTCGCGTCCTGTTCTTTTAGCCCTCTGATGGGCATTCCCTGCCTCTCATCTTCCAGGCTGACTGTAGCCAATGGTTGTTCAGTGACACCGCAGGGGATCTCAGACAAGGTGAAGATGCCACACAAGGGCTATGCAGCTATGCACAGTTCCATAGGGTACGGAAACTATAATCTCCTCAGACTGAATCGGACCACCAGAATCACTTCGGAAAAACACTCCATGATCTTCAATATGGCCCTTGGAAATAAAGGGAATGGGTGTAAGATGTATAGTATACCGTTCAGCTATGACAGGGATGCTGTGTTCACCCCCACCCCATAATCTCTGAATTATGGGCTGGGGCGTGTGGAAAAATACGATGGAGCAAGGGATTTCACAGGGAGGCAATAAAATCTATTGAGAGTAGACGGAATCTAGCACACATCTATAAGAATATTTAGGGATATAATGAAACTTCCCATGAGCAGGGAAATATAGGATGTATCTGGTACACCATAATATTGCCCACGTCCCTTATATGGCCTGTATGAAGAAACCATGTGACTCTCCACCACAATCTCAGGTTGTAAGCAATTTGTTCCAGGTGTCTGGATCTGGTGCCCCCTTGATGGCTTATGTTGGACATTGCTGCCTTGATGTCAGATAGGGCAAACTTTGCTATGCTCTGAACTCTAGACGAGAAGGACTCTAACTATAGCCACCAGGTCCCTCACGCCTGATGAGCGTTCAGTTTCTGTGAATTGCCCTCATTTGTGGCATTATAGCTCCTCCAGTATCATCACAGGTCCAATGCTGCCATCACCTGTGTTGGGAATGATCAGTGGAGGAGGGTTGCACCTGAGCCATTTCTGTAATATGAAGATGACCAGCCATCACTGCAGGCTGTACTACGGCTTTGAAGTGATTAAACAAGGTACAAAAATGTTAAATTGTCCAAGGAACCATAGGGATTTGAGACCTCATGAATCCCTAAACTTGAAGTATGCACATCAATAATTCTCATTCTATCTGAAGCAGGTATTTCAGGATGCTTAGAAGTCTCACAATTTTCTCCAATGGGATGAATACCCTTGTGTGGCATGTGACCAATCATGCCTCATATGGAGTTCAAGTTTTGTGCCCTTTCCAGGTCTGATTTTTCCAATTAGGTAGAAAGTCTTTTAACTGCAGAAACATTAATGTCTTCTGTATGTCTTTCTTCAGTTGATCCTCTATTGATGCTCTCATCAGGCAGTTATCCAGCTATAGAAACGCTTGAACAGAACCTGGATGTTGTGACGCTACCACTACTGGAGTAACGATCTGCATAAATACTCTTGGTGTTGTTTTCAGTCCAAATGATAATGTGTGTATTAGTAATGATTTGCTATTGCTGCACATATGGAACTATGGTGTGACTTTCTGGTGGATATTTGTTAATGTTAATGTTAAAGGCTATTTGTACCGCACACTATCACCACTGGAGTGGTCCCCTGGCACTCTGGAAGCTCTGAAAAAGGAGGTGGGGGGGTGTGTTAGTGAGAATAAGCTGGAAAAGTGTAAGAGAGCAGTGATGTGCTGTTGGCAGCCTCAGCCTGGAGGGTCCGTTGGCTGGGCTACGGTCGGTAGTCATCGTGTGCTGTTGTGCAAGTCTATGTGTGGTTTGCTTTGTTGTTGCAGTGTAGTGAAGTTTGTGCTGATTGCTGTTTTTTAGGCTTGTGGTTGTGTTTGTTTAGAGTTTGAGAGGTGTATGCAGAGGGATGAAATTGTTAGTGGATTAGTTAGTTGGCAATTGATGTCCTTGCAATTATGTCTAGGTGTGATGCTTGCTATCATTCACTATTTAATCTAAGTGTGGTACTTGCTAGTTTTCAATATTCTGTCTAGATGTCAGGCAGGCCAGTGATCACGATTCCCTCCAAGTGTGTCACCTGTCATCATTGACAGTTTCATTTAAGTGTGGTGCATACTAACATTCATAATCCTGTCCAGATGTGACACAAGCCAAAGTTAAGAATTCCATCGGTTGAAGTTTGAAATTCCTACTTTTTGTTTGTCGGACTATCGGAAGATCAGGAGGGCGGTGGGGGAGGTGGACTTGGAAAAGAGAATCAACATAGACATGCTTGGATGGATACCTGGAGTGAGTGGATGTGGCCTGGTTAGTTATGTCTATAGACTGGTTGTGTCGAACTATCGGGCTAATGATGCTTTGAGATTGGATTGGAATCGGAGAATTGGTGAGGATATTACTGAGGAGGATTGGACAAGTATTTGTGAGAATGTGAAATTGTGTTCTTTGAATCTTGCTGATAGGTCGCGTCAAATACAGATTTTGAATAGAACATACTGGACACCTGAGGGAATGATGAAAAGAGGGATGAGTGACAGCTCGGAATGTTGGGCGTGTTCACATGAGGAGGGCACCTTGGAGCATATGTTGTGGGGATGTTCGAGGGTGAGAGGTTTGTGGTTCGAGTTTGATCAGATCTGTGAAAAGATTTTCGAGGAGATGGTTCATATGGATTTTAAGACAATTGTACTAGGCTGTGGAGATTTATTGGACAACCTGACTACTTCCCAGAAGAAATGGATCATTTGTGGGGCAATGGTGGGGAAGAAACTAATTTTGAGACATTGGAAAACGTCTAACCCTATTACTATTGAGGAATGGATTTCAGAAATGCATTCTCTAGCGGATATGGAGCGAGTGTTATATCAGAGAGAGAAGAAAACTACATTATTTAACAAGATTTGGGGTAAATTTCTGCTATTTTATTAGACCAGTTCATTGATTGTTTTGTGACTCCTTGGGGGGGAGGGTTTTTTTTCAGCGGTATATAGTTTTGTTGGCTTTGTTGTCATTACTTTATGATGTAATTTTGTGTACATATTATTTCTATGTTGTGGTAATCTTGAAAATAAATAATTAAAAAAATAATTCCATCTAAGTGTGGTGCATGCTAACATTCACATTTCGATCTAGATGAGACATGTGCCAAAGTTAAGAATACCATCGAGTGTGGCACATGCTAACATTCACATTTATATCTAGATGCGGCATGTGCTAAAGTTAAGAATTCCATCTAAGTGTGGCGCATGCTAACAATCATGATCCCATCTAGTTGAGACACAGGCTAATCTTCATAGTTTCCTGAAGGTGTGGCTCGAGCTAACATTGGCAGCTAAGTTAGTATGTACTGCAAGGCAATATTTACAGTCCATTTACAGTGGTCACACGTCTCTCTAAATATGCATTGTGTATGTGTATGGCAGTCTAGGATATGGAAAGGTAAGGTAGAGTGGCAGGGGCTTTCTTGAGTAGAGTAATTGCTCTACACCCCACCCATGCCACACTCACAGTTTTTGTTGGTGTTTGGAAGTATTTAACCTGCATGTATCAATTGGGGACAGGACATTCCCTTATAAGAGCAGGTGGGAACTCTTTATCAAGTTTTTCATTTTGCAATGCAATGATAACATGTATGTTCTGAGGTGTTTTATGTCGAGCGCATGTTTGGATTGTCCTAACTGTAAGGCATCGGTCTGACACCTTGGGCTCTCAAGATATGTTGGATTATAACTCGCTTCAGCCCTTACCAACATAGCCTATATAGAGGGTTTTTCTCAGTCATAGTTGAAAACATTGGCGAGCCACAGTTTCCAGAACCCTGCTGTAGGAAAGGTAATTAAGTAGAAACCTTTGTATTCTGATATAGTGAGCACTGTACCAATTGCTTCCGTGTTCAACTGCCCCTGAACAACTTGTAAAACATCGAGTTGCTTTCCCGCAAAAAAGGTGTGCCTCGTGAATAGAGGTGGGACAGCCTGATCAGTGCCTTTGTGAAAGAAGAGACATACATCCCCTCATCGTCCTTTACATTTTCAGAAATAAAAGTGGCACTGCCACCTAATGAGAATTAAAGGACTGCAAGCAATCACCTACTTACAAAGAGTGCGGTGTATATCTCTTGCCAGGAATTGAATGCTTGTGCAAAATTAAAGAGGCAATCCGAGCATGTGTGTTCCGTCTCTGATAAATTGAAAACTGTGAAACCAGAAAAGCTGGTTTCCATACTTGACCAATCAATGCAATCCTGGCAAATAATTCTACCTAAATGCATAGAGGCCGATTCATGGAATAATTAGCGCGGCGCAAGTGGCCAAAAACATGTGAATCGCAGTGGAATAGCGAAAATCGCAGTGCAAGTGCGAAAATCGCACGAAAAGCAGCGCACATGGATTCATGGAAGGCCGTGCGCGATAAAACCATCGGATGTGCGATAATAAAGTGTGCGGCGCACGTTGGCGCACAGGCCATCTAACTGCGTGCGCCAGGTCACAGCGAAAATCGCACAGGCCACAGCGAAAATCGCACATAGCGCGGCGCACGCTACAAAAGTAGGCGGAACACGGGCGTAACACTCGGAATGGGGAACAACTTGCCAAAATGTGGGCGTCACGGGGGAAGTACAGGGTACAAGTGCGCGGAACGCCCACACGCTCGCCTACAACACGTATTCATGGAATAGAATAGGGCAAAAAAGCGCACGCTCAAACCAGCGCACAGGCACAAACACGACCGCCACAAGAAAGCAGGCGGTAGCCAACAAATAGCACCTATATACTGCCATGATGAATGTCCCATACTGTGGCCCTCCGGACAAATGACGTGCAAAGGGGTACCCACAAACACGGACACCCACTGACAAAAAATACGTGTGCGTGTATACCGGGGTGCGCGGGAAGTCTCACACGCAAATTGGCCGGGTACGTGGATTTCAGGGGTGCGCGGGAAGTTCCACACGCGATTTGTCAGGGTACGTGGATTTCAGGGGTGCGCGGGAAGTTCCACACGCGATTTGGCCGTGTACGTGGATTTCAGGGGTTCCCGGGAAGTCCCACACGCGATTTGGCCGGGTACGTGGATTTCAGGGGTGCGCGGGAAGTTCCACATGCCATTTGTCAGGGTACGTGGATTTCAGGGGTGCGCGGGAAGTACCACACGCGATTTGGCCGGGTACGTGGATTTCAGGGGTGCGCGGGAAGTTCCACACGCGATTTGTCAGGGTACGTGGATTTCAGGGGTGCGCGGGAAGTTCCACACGCGATTTGGCCGTGTACGTGGATTTCAGGGGTGCGCGGGAAGTCCCACAGGTGATTTGGCCGGGTAAGTGGATTTCAGGTGTGCGCGGGAAGTTCCACACGCGATTTGTCAGGGTACGTGGATTTCAGTTGTGCGCGGGAAATTCAACACGCGATTTGGCTGTGTGCTCCCAGGTATTCCCTGTACACCCTCCACGGCCCCTGCAGGCAGCAGACAACACAGGGGACTACCCTGCACACCTGCTCATGTCACCCAGCACCCCCACCCCCCAGCATCCACGGGCACCCTCCACCAGGCCCCCACTCATGTCTCCCACCACCCCCACCCCCCAGCATCCAGGGGCACCCTCCACCAGGCCCCCACTCATGTCTCCCACCACCCCGACCCCCCAGCAGTGCAGGGGCACCCTCCACCAGGCCCCCACTCATGTTCCCCTGCACCCCCACCCCCCAGCCACCAGGGGCAGCCTCCACCAGGCCCCCACTCATGTCCCCTATCACCCCCACCCCCCAGCAGTGCAGGGGCACCCTCCACCAGGCCCCCACTCATGTCCCCCTGCACCCCCACCCCCCAGCATCCAGGGGCACCCTCCACCAGGCACCCACTCATGTCTCCCACCACCCCCACCCCCCAGCAGTGCAGGGACACCCTCCACCAGGCCCCCACTCATGTCTCCCACCCATCCCCACCCCCCAGCGACCAGGGGCAGCCTCCACCAGGCCCCCACTCATGTCTCCCACCACCCCCACCCCCCAGCATCCAGGGGCAGCCTCCACCAGGCCCCCACTCATGTCTCCCACCACCCCACCCCCCAGCAGTGCAGGGGCACCCTCCACCAGGCCCCCACTCATGTCTCCCACCCATCCCCACCCCCCAGCCACCAGGGGCAGCCTCCACCAGGCCCCCACTCATGTCTCCCACCACCCCCACCCCCCAGCATCCAGGGGCACCATCCACCAGGCCCCACTCATGTCTCCCACCACCCCCACCCCCCAGCAGTGCAGGGGCACCCTCCACCAGGCCCCCACTCATGTTCCCCTGCACCCCCACCCCCCAGCCACCAGGGGCAGCCTCCACCAGGCCCCCACTCATGTCTCCCACCACCCCCACCCCCCAGCCACCATGGGCAGACCCACCAGGCCCCCACTCATGTCTCCCACCACCCTCACCCCCCAGCAGTGCAGGGGCACCCTCCACCAGGCCCCTACTCATGTCCCCCTGCACCCCCACCCCCCAGCATCCAGGGGCACCCTCCACCAGGCCCCCACTCATGTCCCCCTGCACCCCCACCCCCCAGCATCCAGGGCACCCTCCACCAGGCCCCCACTCATGTCCCCCTGCACCCCCACCCCCCAGCATCCAGGGGCACCCTCCACCAGGCCCCCACCCATGGCCCCTATCACCCCCACCCCCCAGCCACCATGGGCAGCCCCCACCAGGCCCCCACTCATGTCTCCCACCACCCCCAGCCCCAGCAGTGCAGGGGCACCCTCCACCAGGCCCCCACTCATGTCTCCCACCACCCCCACCCCCCAGCAGTGCAGGTGCACCCTCCACCAGGCCCACACTCATGTCTCCCACCACCCCCACCCCCCAGCAGTGCAGGGGCAGCCTCCACCAGGCCCCCGCTCATGTCTCGCACCACCCCCACCCCCCAGCCACCATGGGCATCCCCCACCAGGCCCCCACTCATGTCCCCCTGCCACCCCCACCCCCCAGCCACCATGGGCAGCCCCCACCAGGCCCCCACTCATGTCCCCTATCACCCCCACCCCCCAGTAGTGCAGGGGCACCCTCCACCAGGCCCCCACTCATGTCCCCCTGCACCCCCACCCCCCAGCATCCAGGGGCACCCTCCACCAGGCCCCCACTCATGTCCCCTATCACCCCCACCCCCCGCCACCAGGGGAGCCTCCACCAGGCCCCCACTCATGGCTCCCACCACCCCCACCCCCCAGCCACCAGGGGCAGCCTCCACCAGGCCCCCACTCATGTCTCCCGCCACCCCCACCACCCAGCCACCAGGGGCACCCTCCACCAGGCCCCCACTCATGTCCCCTATCACCCCCACCCCCCAGCAGTGCAGGGGCACCCTCCATCAGGCCCCCACTCATGTCCCCCTGCACCCCCACCCCCCAGCATTCAGGGGCACCCTCCACCAGGCCCCCACTCATGTCCCCTATCACCCCCACCCCCCGCCACCAGGGGCAGCCTCCACCAGGCCCCCACTACTGTCTCCCACCACCCCCACCCCCCAGCATCTAGGGGCACCCTCCACCAGGCCCCCACTCATGTCTCCCACCACCCCCACCCCCCAGCAGTGCAGGGGCACCCTCCACCAGGTCCCCACTCATGTCCCCCTGCACCCTCACCCCCCAGCATCCAGGGGCACCCTCCACCAGGCCCCCACTCATGTCCCCCTGCACCACCACCCCCCAGCATCCAGGGGCACCCTCCACCAGGCCCTCACTCATGTTCCCCTGCACCCCCACCCCCCTGCCACCAGGGGCAGCCTCCACCAGGCCCCCACTCATGTCTCCCACCACCCCCACCCCCCAGCATCCAGGGGCAGCCTCCACCAGGCCCCCACTCATGTCTCCCACCACCCCTACCCCCAAGCATCCAGGGGCACCCTCCACCAGGCCCCCACTCATGTCTCCCACCACCCCCACCCCCCAGCAGTGCAGGGGCACCCTCCACCAGGCCCCCACTCATGTTCCCCTGCACCCCCACCATCCAGCCACCAGGGGCAGCCTCCACCATGCCCCCACTCATGTCTCCCACCAACCCCACCCCCCAGCATCCAGGGGCAGCCTCCACCAGGCCCCCACTCATGTCTCCCACCACCCCCACCCCCCAGCAGTGCAGGGGCAGCCTCCACCAGGCCCCCACTCATGTCTCCCACCCACCCCCACCCCCCAGCCACCAGGGGCAGCCTCCACCAGGCCCCACGTCATGTCTCCCAACACCCCCACCCCCCAGCAGTGCAGGGGCATCCTCCACCAGGCCCCCACCCATGGCCCCTATCACCCCCACCCCCCAGCCACCATGGGCAGCCCCCACCAGGCCCCCACTCATGTCTCCCACCACCCCCACCCCCCAGCAGTGCAGGTGCACCCTCCACCAGGCCCCCACTCATGTCTCCCACCACCCCCACCCCCCAGCAGTGCAGGGGCAGCCTCCACCAGGCCCCCACCCATGGCCCCTATCACCCCCACCCCCCAGCCACCATGGGCAGCCCCCACCAGGCCCCCACTCATGTCTCCCACCACCCCCACCCCCCAGCAGTGCAGGGGCACCCTCCACCAGGCCCCCACTCATGTCCCCCTGCACCCCCACCCCCCAGCATCCAGGGGCACCCTCCACCAGGCCCCCACTCATGTCCCCCTGCGCCCCCACCCCCCAGCCACCATGGGCACCCTCCACCAGGCCCCCACTCATGTCTCCCACCACCCCCACCCCCCAGCAGTGCAGGGGCAGCCTCCACCAGGCCCACACTCATGTCTCCCACCACCCAGCCACCAGGGGCACCCTCCACCAGGCCCCCACTCATGTCCCCCTGCACCCCCACCCTCCAGCCACCAGGGGCACCCTCCACCAGGCCCCCACTCATGTCTCCCACCACCCCCACCCCCCAGCAGTGCAGGGGCAGCCTCCACCAGGCTCACACTCATGTCTCCCACCACCCAGCCCCCAGGGGCACCCTCCACCAGGCCCCCACTCATGTCCCCCTGCACCCCCACCCCCCAGCCGCCAGGGGCACCCTCCACCAGGCCCCCACTCATGTCTCCCACCACCCCCACCCCCCAGCAGTGCAGGGGCAGCCTCCACCAGGCCCCCACCCATGGCCTCTATCACCCCCACCCCCCAGCCACCATGGGCAGCCCCCACCAGGCCCCCACTCATGTCTCCCACCACCCCCACCCCCCAGCAGTGCAGGGGCACCCTCCACCAGGCCCCCACTCATGTCTCCCACCACCCCCACCCCCCAGCAGTGCAGGGGCAGCCTCCACCAGGCCCCCACTCATGTCTCCCACCACCCCCACCCCCCAGCCACCAGGGGCAGCCTCCACCAGGCCCCCACTCATGTCTCCCACCACCCCCACCCCCCAGCATCCAGGGGGGGCCTCCACCAGGCCCCCACTCATGTCTCCCACCACCCCCATCCCCCAGCATCCAGGGGCACCCTCCACCAGGCCCCCTCTCATGTCTCCCACCACCCCCACCCCCCAGCCACCAGGGGCAGCCTCCACCAGGCCCCCAAACATGGCCCCTATCACCCCCACCCCCCAGCCACCATTGGCAGCCCCCACCAGGCCACCACTCATGTCTCCCACCACCCCCACCCCCCAGCAGTGCAGGGGCACCCTCCACCAGGCCCCCACTCATGTCTCCCACCACCCCCACCCCCCAGCAGTGTAGGTGCACACTCCACCAGCCCCCCACTCATGTCTCCCACCTCCCCCACCCCCCAGCAGTGCAGGGGCACCCTCCACCAGGCCCCCACTCATGTCTCCCACCACCCCCACCACCCAGCCACCAGGGGCACCCTCCACCAGGCCCCCACTCATGTCCCCTATCACCCCCACCCCCCAGCAGTGCAGGGGCACCCTCCACCAGGCCCCCACTCATGTCCCCCTGCACCCCCACCCCCCAGCATCCAGGGGCGCCCTCCACCAGGCACCCACTCATGTCCCCCTGCACCCCCACCCCCCAGCATCCAGGGGCTCCCTCCACCAGGCCCCCACTCATGTCCCCTATCACCCCCACCCCCCAGCAGTGCAGGGGCACCCTCCACCAGGCCCCCACTCATGTCCCCCTGCACCCCCACCCCTCAGCCACCAGGGGCACCCTCCACCAGGCCCCCACTCATGTCTCCCACCACCCTCACCCCCCAGCAGTGCAGGGGCAGCCTCCACCAGGCCCCCACCCATGGCCCCTATCACCCCCACCCCCCAGCCACCATGGGCAGCCCCCACCAGGCCCCCACTCATGTCTCCCACCACCCCCACTCCCCAGCAGTGCAGGGGCACCCTCCACCAGGCCCCCACTCATGTCCCCCTGCACCCCCACCACCCAGCCACCAGGGGCACCCTCAACCAGGCCCCCACCCATGTCTCCCACCACCCCCACCCCCCAGCAGTGCAGGGGCAGCCTCCACCAGGCCCCCGCTCATGTCTCCCACCACCCCCACCCCCCAGCCACCATGGGCATCCCCCACCAGGCCCCCACTCATGTCCCCCTGCCACCCCCACCCCCCAGCCACCATGGGCAGCCCCCACCAGGCCCCCACTCATGTCCCCTATCACCCCCACCCCCCTGCAGTGCAGGGGCACCCTCCACCAGGCCCCCACTCATGTCCCCCTGCACCCCCACCCCCCAGCATCCAGGGGCACCCTCCACCAGGCCCCCACTCATGTCCCCTATCACCCCCCACCCCCCCGCCACCAGGGGCAGCCTCCACCAGGCCCCCACTCATGTCTCCCACCACCCCCACCCCCCAGCCACCAGGGGCAGCCTCCACCAGGCCCCCACTCATGTCTCCCACCAACCCCACCACCCAGCCACCGGGGGCACCCTCCACCAGGCCCCCACTCATGTCCCCTATCACCCCCACCCCCCAGCAGTGCAGGGGCACCCTCCACCAGGCCCCCACTCATGTCCCCCTGCACACCCACCCCCCAGCATCCAGGGGCACCCTCCACCAGGCCCCCACTCATGTCCCCTATCACCCCCACCCCCCCGCCACCAGGGGCAGCCTCCACCAGGCCCCCACTCATGTCTCCCACCACCCCCACCCCCCAGCCACCAGGGGCAGCCTCCACCAGGCCCCCACTCATGTCTCCCACCACCCCCACCCCCCAGCATCCAGGGGGAGCCTCCACCAGGCCCCCACTCATGTCTCCCACCACCCCCACCCCCCAGCATCCAGGGGCACCCTCCACCAGGCCCCCTCTCATGTCTCCCACCACCCCCACCCACCAGCCACCAGGGGCAGCCTCCACCAGGCCCCCAAACATGGCCCCTATCACCCCCACCCCCCAGCCACCATTGGCAGCCCCCACCAGGCCACCACTCATGTCTCCCACCACCCCCACCCCCCAGCAGTGCAGGGGCACCCTCCACCAGGCCCCTACTCATGTCTCCCACCACCCCCACCCCCCAGCAGTGTAGGTGCACACTCCACCAGCCCCCCACTCATGTCTCCCACCTCCCCCACCCCCCAGCAGTGCAGGGGCACCCTCCACCAGGCCCCCACTCATGTCTCCCACCACCCCCACCACCCAGCCACCAGGGGCACCCTCCACCAGGCCCCCACTCATGTCCCCTATCACCCCCACCCCCCAGCAGTGCAGGGGCACCCTCCACCAGGCCCCCACTCATGTCCCCCTGCACCCCCACCCCCCAGCATCCAGGGGCGCCCTCCACCAGGCACCCACTCATGTCCCCCTGCACCCCCACCCCCCAGCATCCAGGGGCTCCCTCCACCAGGCCCCCACTCATGTCCCTCTGCACCCCCACCCCTCAGCCACCAGGGGCACCCTCCACCAGGCCCCCACTCATGTCTCCCACCAGCCTCACCCCCCAGCAGTGCAGGGGCAGCCTCCACCAGGCCCCCACCCATGGCCCCTATCACCCCCACCCCCCAGCCACCATGGGCAGCCCCCATCAGGCCCCCACTCATGTCTCCCACCACCCCCACCCCCCAGCAGTGCAGGGGCACCCTCCACCAGGCCCCCACTCATGTCACCCTGCACCCCCACCACCCAGCCACCAGGGGCACCCTCAACCAGGCCCCCACCCATGTCTCCCACCACCCCCACCCCCCAGCAGTGCAGGGGCAGCCTCCACCAGGCCCCCGCTCATGTCTCCCACCACCCCCACCCACCAGCCACCATGGGCATCCCCCACCAGGCCCCCACTCATGTCCCCCTGCCACCCCCACCCCCCAGCCACCATGGGCAGCCCCCACCAGGCCCCCACTCATGTCCCCCTGCACCCCCACCCCCCAGCATCCAGGGGCACCCTCCACCAGGCCCCCACTCATGTCCCCTATCACCCCC
This sequence comes from Ambystoma mexicanum, assembly GCF_040938575.1. NCBI lineage: Eukaryota > Metazoa > Chordata > Amphibia > Caudata > Ambystomatidae > Ambystoma > Ambystoma mexicanum. Next base: position 1,067,835,405 of record NC_090925.1, read on the forward strand.
ACCCCCCCGCCACCAGGGGCAGCCTCCACCAGGCCCCCACTCATGTCTCCCACCACCCCCACCCCCCAGCCACCAGGGGCAGCCTCCACCAGGCCCCCACTCATGTCTCCCACCACCCCCACCACCCAGCCACCGGGGGCACCCTCCACCAGGCCCCCACTCATGTCCCCTATCACCCCCACCCCCCAGCAGTGCAGGGGCACCCTCCACCAGGCCCCCACTCATGTCCCCCTGCACACCCACCCCCCAGCATCCAGGGGCACCCTCCACCAGGCCCCCACTCATGTCCCCTATCACCCCCACCCCCCGCCACCAGGGGCAGCCTCCACCAGGCCCCCACTCATGTCTCCCACCACCCCCACCCCCCAGCATCCAGGGGCACCCTCCACCAGGCCCCCACTCATGTCTCCCACTACCCCCACCCCCCAGCAGTGCAGGGGCACCCTCCACCAGGCCCCCACACATGTCCCCCTGCACCCCCACCCCCCAGCATCCAGTGGCACCCTCCACCAGGCCCCCACTCATGTCCCCCTGCACCCGCACCCCCAAGCATCCAGGGGCACCCTCTACCAGGCCCCCACTCATGTTCCCCTGCACCCCTACCCACTAGCCACCAGGGGCAGCCTCCACCAGGCCCCCACTCATGTCCCCCTGCACCCCCACCCCCCAGCATCCAGGGGAACCCTCCACCAGGCCCACACCCATGGCCCCTATCACCCCCACTCCCCACCCCCCAGGGGCACCCTCCACCAGGCCCCCACTCATGTCTCCCACCACCCCCACCCCCCAGCCACCAGGGGCAGCCTCCACCAGGCCCACACTCATGTCTCCCACCACCCCCACCACCCAGCCACCAGGGGCACCCTCCACCAGGCCCCCACCCATGTCTCCCACCACCCCCACCCCCCAGCAGTGCAGGGGCACCCTCCACCAGGCCCCCACTCATGTCTCCCACCACCCCCACCCCCCAGCAGTGCAGGGGCACCCTCCACCAGGCCCCCACTCATGTCTCCCACCACCCCCACCCCCCCAGCAGTGCAGGGGCAGCCTCCACCAGGCCCCCACCCATGGCCCCTATCACCCCCACCCCCCAGCCACCATGGGCAGCCCCCACCAGGCCCCCACTCATGTCTTCCACCACCCCCACCCCCCAGCAGTGCAGGGGCACCCTCCACCAGGCCCCCACTCATGTCCCCCTGCACCCCCACCCCCCAGCCACCATGGGCAGCCCCCACCAGGCCCCCACTCATGTCCCCTATCACCCCCACCCCCCGCCACCAGGGGCAGCCTCCACCAGGCCCCCACTCATGTCCCCCTGCACCCAGCTCCTCACAATCACCAACCATGTGCGTAATGGTCAGCCTCCACAGCCAAAAGGCCCTACCAAGTAACCCATTCACCCACATGGAAATGAAAATTACATGTTACACCCCCAACGTACATAAAGCAAATGAACCCATGTCTGTCACACACAAAGGTTGCAAATGAATTTGAAAACTCCCAACATGACATGCATGAAACCAATGAGATGATACCACACAGTGAAGTATGAAAACAAAAATGTATTTAAAAAATATGAATGCAAAAGAAATGAAACAAACTACAATGCCAATGAAAAAAAGAAAAGGTGCATGTCCGTCCCAAAAAATGAAAAACACAAAATCCAAAAAAAATGTACTTCAAAGTCACATTAAAAATGAAATCAATCCGACAGAAAAAAAATAAAATCCAAACACCATTGCTCCATGGAGAACAAAAAATAAAATTAAAAAATAAAACAATCCAATGAAGAACTATGTACACAATATCCAAGGGTCCATGAGCCCAACTGAACAAAGGAAACCTACTAAAAACCCTAACAAAAAAGCAACTATATACAAAAAGTGGAGCTGTGTACGTCGACTCCAAATCATAACAATAAACAAAGGAAACCTAAAACTAAAGAACTATATACAAAGGCGGCGGGCAAGTCCAGCGGCTCACTCCGTAGTGTTCCGGGCCAGGGCATCATCAAACTCCTCGTCTATGTCCCGGAGGCGGTCCTGTTCCATGGCCCCGAGGGTCCGCAGGGACGACGCCATCTGCTCCTCCAACCCCCTGCGGATTGCCTCGAGGCACTCGGCCCGCCTCAGGGCCCTCCGCATGGAGTTCTCCGCCCTGACCATCGTGAGCCGCTCCTCTTCCGCCCGCCGCCGCTCCGCACCTATCTGCTGGCCCAACCGCAGCCACACGGAAGACACTTCCTGTCCTGGGTCCTCCTGCCCTCCGGCCGATGCCTGCCCCTCCGATGTTGAAGGCCCCGAGCCATGATGCCTCCCACGTTGACTCTGCTGCTGCCTCCGACGCAACTGCCTCTGCCAGCACGATGGCATCCAGGCTGATGGAATCCACCGACGCCGTCGTGCACGTGCCCCACCTGCTTGACCTCCGACTCCCGACTGTGGCAGGGATGGGATCCCCACCGAGCTGGCTGCATAGGTCAGGGCAGGTCCACAGGGGGCCCTGGTGGCATCTGGGCCGGAAGACGGCAAGGAGAACGACTGGCGTATAGCCTCCACAGAGGAGGAGAGGGCCGCCAGATTGGCCGACACATGCAGGAAACGCCCGAACATGGAAGATCCCAATTGGGCCACGTCGGCACGGTGCTCTTCGTGATGATGTGCGTGCTCCTCCCGGGAAGCACGCACGTCATCATGAATCCCACCCGCGCGCATCGCAACCCCAATCAGGACCTTCTCCATACGGACACAGGTCCCCTCGTCCGCAGGTGGAGGGGAGTCAGGTGACATGGACATCCCCTCTACCTGCGGACGGGCCTGGGACGGGGCAACCCTGCTGGTGCATGGTGGTGCACTCACAGGGTCAGGGACAGCGACATGCACAGGCCCCTCCATGGTGACCTGTGCTGCCTCCTGCCCCTTGCCCTGGACTGCACCACTTGCACCAGCAGGGATGCCCCCACAAGGCCCCATGTGTGCCCCTGTGGCGGCATCCTCCTCCTCTGTGCAAACCACCAACCTGGATGGCTCCTCACCATCTTCCACCGTAGCAGGCCCCTGTGGGGGCTCACCCACCCCTTCCGCTGCAGCCGTGGGGGCATCCCCGCCGCCTTGCTCCACAGCGCCGTCTCCGCCCTCTTCTTCACTAGCCGCTGTGTAGAGGGAGACAAAGAACAAAAGCATCAGGGTACTGTACAATGGTCCCCTAGACAGGAAGCAATCGCAGATGAGTACCACTGTCAAAGTACACTTCCATCATGTCCCTCCACAACACATGGGTCAGTCCAGGCAAAACACACACAGTAACAGGCATGGTGCATGCCATGGACATTTCCATACATGTCCAATGGACTCTTGAAACATACAATGATATGGAACTCACATGCATCATGGGTCATGCCTATCACATGCACACACTTCACCTCAGTCACATCCATCTGGCCCCATACACCCCAAACACAGCGGATACAAGGGTAACTAGGCTGCATCAGTGAATCTGTGCATTGTGACACACATGTGTCATGCATCCATGGCATGCACAAGACACAGACACGCAGGTCAGGCACACAGACATCGCTACCATATATGTACCTGCCATCAGCACCCATCCCTCACCCCCACCCATGTCCAGGAACAGAGACTGGCATGCTCTCATGTCTGAAATCTGCATAGGGCTCCCCATGTGGCATTTAAACACATGCAACAACCATGTGGTTCACACATCACTGGTCGCACATGCATTACCATGATGTCCCTGCACACATACATGCATACATGGCCTATGTCACACATACAGGCAAGTATCAGACAACCAGCACACCGCAACATGCCCTGTCTCACACAGCAATGCTTGGACACTTACCGATCAACTCCAGACGGGTCTCCCTCTCAAGCATCTGGGCGTGGAGCGCTGGGCGTACGCGTTCCAGGACCCTCATCTGGATGGAACTCATGCGGCCCTGGCCCCCCTCCACGAGGCGCCTGGCCTTCACGAGGGTCCTGGACCTCAAGTCCTCCCAGCGCTTCTTGATCTTCTGGGCGTCGCGGGTTGCCACCCCCTCCGCGTGGATGGCAACCACACAGTCGGCCCAGATCCTCTCCCGTCCTTCCTTGCTGGCACGGGACGATCCAAAGAGGGCATCATACTGCCCCAGGACATACTCCACCAGGACACCAACTTCGGTGGAAGTGAAGCTGGTGCCCCTCTGCCCCTCTGGCCTGGGGTTGCCACTGGTGCCAGATGTGGAAGTGCCCGACATGGCAACCCCAGAGGCAGGTGTGGGTGGGCAACTGGGTCCTGGGGCTGGGCTGTGGAGCGATGTAATCCCAGTCGGGAGTCTTCAGTTCCAGCAGGGGTGGACACAGCAACTGGACCCCTGCAGATGGCTGATGTGCAGGCACCAAATGGCAGGGCACGGTGGCAGCAGGCAGGCAGGCAGGCAGGCAGCAGCAGATGGCACGTGGGAGGCTGCTCGGGGCACTGGGGGGGAGTAATTCGGCCTTCTGGGCAGGAGCGTGGTCTTCTGTGTGTTTTCGCGTGGCCAGCTTGTTACGGAGTGATTTGGCACGTGAAAATCCTGCACGTCAGCGTGAAATTCGAGGAAAGGCCCTTAGCGCGTAAGCGCGCCAGCACGCATACGCGATTCCATTGGACCAAAGGCCCTCAGCGCGTAAGCGCGTCTGTGACGTGACCCGCGCTGGTGTTTCCCACACAGCACGTGATGACAGAGCACACGTGGAAAGACTGCATGTCAGAGTGTCATCGCGTGTAATTGGACAGCACGTCAGAGTGTCATCGCGTGTAATTGGACAAAAGTGCGCATACACGCGATTGGCCTATGTACGTGTATATCAGGGGTGCACGGGTACTTACACACGCAAGTACGTCAGCGCACCTGTATCCCGGGGTGCACGGGAATTTCCACACGCTATTGGACTGGGTACTGGATTTCAGGGGTGCGCGGGTCACACGCTCGCCTACAACACGCGCAACGCATAAATTAGCGCGCTAACAAAATAACAAGCTCAGACCCAGGATGAACATACCGTTCCTAGCAGCAGTGCGCGTGGGCTACCAAAGGAGGAGGAGGAGGATAGTCAGGGCCAGAATATTCACACCCAGATCCAGCCTTTTCGGGATGCCTGATGACCAGGTGTATGGGAGGTACAGGTTTCCACCACACATAATACTGGACCTGGTGAGTGAGTGGGAGGATGACCTCACATCACCCACCCTGTGCTCCCAAGCACTCAGCCCCCTGGAGAAGGTCCTCAATGTACTGCACTTCTTAGCCACTGGATCATTTCAGCGGACAAGTGCCATAGTGGGTGGGGTATAACAGGCCACCCAGTCACGCTGCCTACACCAGGTCTTGAACATCATCACTGCACGCCCATCAGTCCGCAGGCACATATACCTGCCCAGAACACCTGCAGAAAGGCATGCTGCCGCCCTGGATTTTTACGGTGTGGCACGATTCCCCAAAGTGCTAGGTGCCATCGACTGCACCCATGTGGCTCTACGTCCCCCCAGGGCATCAGAGCACATCTATAGGAACCGCAAGCACTGGCATTCCATCAACGTGCAGGTAGTATGTAATGCCAAGGGAATCAACACCTCAGTATATGCCAACTATCCCGGCTCCACCCACGACAGCTTCATTTACCGAATGTCCACCCTAAGCCGGGACCTAGAAGCTGGGCGGCATGGCGATACATGGCTGCTTGGTGAGTATGAATGCCACTGCACATGCATGCATGTCAGATACTGAGCAAGGTCACAACCCCACCAATGATACCAATCACCACCTCCACAGGGGACAGTGCCTACCCTCTCAGCCCCCACATGATGACGCCAATTCGGAACCCCACCACGCCCCCCCAGGTAAGATATAACACAGCCCACATTATAACCCGGGGCATAGTGGAGCGCACATTCGGAGTGCTAAAGTCACGCTTTCGCTCCCTTGACCGTTCTGGCGGGCAGCTGTTGTACGCTCCCCCAGTAGTGTGCAGGATCATAGTGGCAGCATGTGTCCTGCACAACGTTGCAACACGCCGGGGCCTGGCCGTGGACATGGTGGTGGCCCCACATCCCCAACCACATGCACAGCCGCTGCGCATGGGAGGGGAAAGGGCACGGGGGGAGGCAGCCCGTACACATCTAGTGGCTAATTACTTCACATAGAAATCACACCCCTGTGGAGTGCACACTGCCCTGGCACATTCCATCTGACAATCAATGATGACTCAACCTGACACTGATCCTGAATGTCTGGAGAATCAACCGTGAAAACCATATCAGCCTGAGATTGTTCACCTGGCAGTGTTACAATGTGTGCATCCCTACCTACACAGACACCACCAATGCAGTTTTGTGAGGAAACACATTCAATCAGCTAAAATGAATACCCACTTGCAAAATGCAACAAGAGGACAGTGCCATGTCAGCCAACCCATCCCCAGCACCGCCACACGACACACCGTGCCATGTCATGCTATTTGCAGGTAAACAAAGTAATCCCCACAACATGACACTAGTGTCACAATGTACAGTGTCCCTAATTGAAACTTGCAACACCTGAAATGCTCACAGTAATGCAGGACCAACAACAAACTTGAGCAGATACTACCATTAACATGACATCACAAATGTAATAAATTAGTACTCTCACCACCTGGAAATGCCTGCACTCCCACCACTACCAACTGTGCAGTGTTGGCGCCATGTAGAGTTGTAGGTGCACTGCTGCCAACATGGACCCCATCTCTAAACTAGAGGGCCTTGTGTAGACATGAGGAAGGGACCTGCAAATTGGGAGGTAGACACAGATGATGAGTTACACATCAATGCAACATGCAGTGTACAACACAACAGCAATATGCACTAGGAATGTATACACAGTATTGACTAGACTGCCCACACATGTAGTGGGAGTCCAATGTCACCATGTACGTCAATGTCACTTGGGCACACCCTTTGCAAGCCCATGGAAACGGGAAGCAGGAGGGGTGTGTGTGACTCAAACCCAAGCATCTGAACTAAATACATGACAAGCCTGCATGTGCCCAGCCACAATGCAGCGTATGCCCACAGGAACCACGGAAGGCAACAAATTGTCCCAAAGAAATTGGGAAAAAATAAATAAAAATAAAAATAAAAATAAAAAAAAAATCAAAAATGGCCATTGATGCTCCCGGGGGGGTTGGGGAGGCCACCCAGGAGGTCCGAGGACAGGGTGCACACCAAAACCCACCTGTGTGGATCCTGGGGAAAAAAACACCTCCATGGGCTTATGGCCCACACGGCTACCCTATTGTGGGAGTATCACTGCTGTCGCTATTATCACCCTGTGCAGTTGCATCCGGAGGTGGTTGCACTATGGGAGGCAGCCCACGCAAGGCCCTAGTCTGCTCCTCCATGGCTGCAAGCATGCGGGTGTGGTAGGTCTCGTTCTGGAGGATGAGTGTGCGGAGGTCCCCATGCAACAACTCAAGGGATGCCCGGACCTCCGCCCTCGTTGCCTGCATCTCAGCTGAGAGCGTACGGGTGAGACGCTCCAGCTGCTGTTCTGTCCTTTGGTGTGTTGAAGCCTCAAGCTCAACAAGAGTCGTCCTGAGGTGAAGGAGCTCCTGCCTCAGGGCTTCCCTGTGGCCCAGGGACTCTATGGAGATGGCCTCCTGCAGAGTCGCCAGTGCCGCCCGCCTGTCCCTGTTGGACACCAACATGTCCTCCCTGTGTGACTGGCAGATGGAGTCGGTTGCCTGCTGTAGTCGCTCCATCAGCCTTTCAGGGGGGACAATGGAAGTGGCCACCCTATCCATGGCCTGAGCCATCATCTCGGATGATGCCGCCTGTTGGGTTGCCATACCGTAAATGGATTGCTCCCATGCGGTATTGCCAGGTAGCGTACGGCCACCACGTCGGCGGGCACCACACCTGTCTGGGGCAAGGCGAACTGCGCCTTGCTGTGCCGGCACTGCCTGAGGCTGCAGGACTGCATTCCCCCTCTGATCTGCTGGCCCAGGAACAGGATCAGATGTCGCGGAGTGTGACCCTGCATCCGTAACCACCAAAGGCGTAGCTGCCAACACTGACATCCCCATTGAGGGTTCTGACCCTGGCGCAGGTGGGTGGGACAGAACAGAATCCCTCCCTGGAACACTCATCTGCGACGGCACGTAGGTCTCATCATCCGAATCAACACCTGAGTACAGCTCGGGGGAGGTGCAGCCAGAGACACCCCTTGAGAGCACGACCTGCAGCACTTGTGGGTTCTCACCCACCACCACACCACGTCCCTCACTGGTGGTTGGTCGGCCCTCGGACCCCTCCTGGGTCTGCACCATCTCCACAACCCCAGCAGTATCAGGTGCGTCTTCCCCTGCAAAGACATAAAAACAAAGAAATGGAAACAGGCATTAGCACCATGGCACACAATGAGGGCTGAGAAGCAACAGAACCAGTACTTGATTGACACATGTCCCACATGACTAAAACCCTCCCATGCATGCACCCTCACTGCGTATGAAGGGGAGGCAAATGGCACACGTTGATGACAGCAAGATGGGAGATGAACACATTTTCTGCATGCTGCCTGGCAGTGGCATCACACATTGGCCTGTGATTGCCAGGTGAAACACACATGCCATCACACAGATGGCATGTACCATTGCTATTGAGTGAAGATGGAGAGGAGGGCAGCACCTATTCATTCAGTCCAGTTCCCGCATGTAATAGCTTTTCTAATTCAAACAGGTCAGATTTTTCACCTGGAGCTGCCATTCCAAAATGGTCCAATTGCACAGGGACATGTGTGAACAAATGATATCCAGGTAACAAAGTCACTCCACTTTACCATAGCCATGTCAGACATGTGACTAGAGGACTGCGAAATGCCTAGAAAAAGTGGTGGAATGCAAACAATCTGACTGAATGAACAGTGAAAATTAAGCAACAATGTAGTGGCAAGGTGACACTTCAAGGGCAACTGGCGTGCAGTTGGGCTAGATGTCTACTGTTGGCAGAAGGGATACTGCTATGGCCAAATGCAGCTGCGCAGGAAGGATTGCATGAAGCACATGGCTGACCCATACGACTCAGGCGCACACACTCTCACCTGGCACCCGAACAGAAGCCCTCACACACACACCATGCACATGGATGACACACACATGCATGTGCACTCACCGGACAATGCCTCGTAATCAGCCAGATCTCCCACGCCTTGGATCTGTTCCTCCGTGACGTAGGTCCCAGCGACTGACTCATGTGGAGTGAGTTCCATGTCTACTACTGGATACCCACCTCCAGTCACTAGAGTTGCGGCATGACTTGAGGCCAGCTTACTCATTGCCCTGCGCTTTAGGTCATTCCAGCGCTTATAGCAATCATTGGCTGTGCGCCTCACGATTCCAAGGGCACTTACGATGTCCGCAACGGTCTGCCAGTGTGCCTGGCGTTGTGCAGGTGTGGTCTTGGATCCTGCAACAATGACCATCTCGTTATCATGTGCTGACACATACTCGACAAGTGCATTCAGTTCGGCATCCGTGAAGCTGGGCTTCCTCGACGGGCCGGACTGTGTAGCCGTGTCTGGGGCATCAGCATGTGCCGGATGAGCACTCTTCCTCTTCCGCATGGAAGGTGGTGGTGATCCTGAGTGTCCTGCGCCGCTCTGGACACTAGGGGCAGGAGCCCTGGTGGACTCTGTATCAGGAGTGTGGGATTGCACACTCAGCATGGGAGTTGGTGCAGGCATTGGCTCAAGTGTAATGGTGTCAGGGGGAATGTCAGCAGGATGGACTAGGACCGACACTGTCCTGGCTGGGTGTGTGAGAGCTGGGGTGGATGGAGCCGCAGCTGCCCCTGCAGCCTCTCCGCCCTGCCTACTTGGGGCAGCAGATGACCTTGCTGCCCCAGATGCACGTGGCATGATGACATCAACGTGCACCAGCGCACGTGTCATAGGCCTGCTGACCTGGAAGTCAGCCATGGAGTCAGCCAGGTCTGGTGCCACAATGGGCTGGTCCAACAAGGGCTGAGCATGGATGGTGTCAGCCACATCAGCCTCAATGGGAGGGGGGGATTATGGGTGCCCTTGACTGGTCCTCCACACATGGGGGGACAGGCTCACCCTGCAAGTAACGACCACGTCCCCTACCGGATCCACCACGGCCACCACTTGTGGCTCTTCCACCTTTGCCACCCTTACGGAATCCTCGCCTCCCAGCCATGGCACTGATGTTAATGTGCGTATGGGAGTGGCTGTAAACTATTGTCCTGGGCAATTGGGGGTCAAAGGGGTTGGGTACCAGATGGTAATTGTACCCTAGTGCTCTAGCAAGGCTGAATGTAACCCCTGGGGAAAGATGACAGGTCACGCTACGCACAGGAGCCCCAAAAAAGGGAGATGACGTGCACGCAACCCCTCCTAGACCACGTGTGCAGAAAGAAAAACCTGCACTACGCTATGGCACCCAGTAACACAAGAATGAACATATGCGTGTCACACGCAGCCTAGAATGATCTCTGAAGGGGTAGGCTACACACGGGGCAAGCACAGATGTTAGATACGTGCGTGACTCACCGTCTGCCAGGTAAAAGAGCGTGAAAAAGGAGCGCGTTTGGTTGGCAACACCCCCGCCAAAAGAAGATTTGTACGCTGTCTGAGGAGACAGGACAACAGTAGAAGGGAACACTGTTTGAGGGAACAGGCCCAGGTAAACCAGTAAAAGAGAAAAAAGAGAAAAAGCTGTCAGAGGTAACAGGGAATACGAACTTGAAACGCCGTGAAGTAAATCGCGTGTGAAATGACAAGAAGTACAGAATTCACCCACTCGCTCTCCACGAAAAGCACGTACAAGGAAATGGTGTTCTACACGTACCATTTATACAGGCCCACACGTCCAGCGTCACTTACGCGGCGTGTACGCGCTAGGGCCATTTCCACCAATTACACACTTTGTCACTGCCGCGTGTACGCGCTAGGCCCATTCCCACCAATTACACGCTTTGACACTCGGACGTGTCTTTCATTTTTTTAACACGCAACATTTTCAAACGTGTGCCCAATTCAACGTGCACGTGACTTCATAGACGCGCATACGCTGGCGACGCCTTTACGCGCGCTAAGGGCCTTTGGTCCAATGACATCGCATATGCGTGCTGCCGTGCATACGCGCATGGCCCTTTCCTCGTATTACACGCGGACGTGCATTTTTTCAGGCGCGCTGAAATGCGCATGCACGTCTGTACGCGTCACGTCACAGGGGCGCTTGCGCTTGAGGGGCCTTCTGTCCAATGAAAATGCGTATGCGTGCAGACGCGGTTACGCGCTTAGGGCCTTTCCTCGAATTACACGCTGACGTGCAGATTTTTCACGTGCCAAATCACTCCGTATCAAGCTGGCCACGCGTATGCACACGGAAGACCACGCTCCTGCCCAGAAGGCCGAACTACTGCCCCCCAGAGCCCCGAGCACGCTCCCACCTGTCATCTGCTGCTGCCTGACTGCCTGCTGCCCACGTGCACTGCCATTTGCTGCCTGCACATCAGCCAGGGGTGCTGTTGCTGTGACCACCCCTGCTGGAACCGAAGACACCTGACTGGGATTCCATCGCTCCACAGCCCAGCCCCAGGACCCAGTTGCCCACCCACTCCTGCCTCTGCGGTTGTCATGTCGGGGCAAACACCATCTGTGACCACTTACAACCCCCGGCCAGAGAGGCAGAGGGGCACCAGCTTCAGTGCCACCGAAGTTGGTGTCCTGGTGGAGCAAGTCCTGGGGCAGTATGATGCCCTCTTCGGAAGTTCCCGCGCCGACAAGGAAGGACGGACTTGGATCTGGACTGACATCGTGACTGCCATCAACGCGGAGGGGGTGGCAGTCCGCGACTTACAACATGTCAGGAAGCTCTGGGAGGACTTTAGGTCCAGGACCCTGAACAAGGCCCGGCGCCTCTTGAAGGCAGCGGAGGCCAAGGGGCGCCGGGGCCACTTGTCGGAAGAACAGATGAGGGTCCTGGAACGCATATCCCCAGCGCTCCACGTCCAGGTCCTAGAGAAGCAGACCCGTCTGGAGTCGAGCGGTGAGTGTACATGCATCCTGATTGTGAGCAGTGCGTGTGGTGATTATTAGGTAGTGTGCAGGTTGCACATCTGTTTGTATGGGGTCAAGTATGGGGGTGTACAGGGCCATGGGGCTGACACATGCGAGGGCTGTAATGTGTGAGACATGGATGGTGCTTGTGTGTGTAGGCTTGCATGACAAATGCAGTTGTGTGGGCACACATGTTTGGATAATGTGTATGTAAGTAGACATGTCCGTGATGTCACGCATGTATGTTGTTTTTGGCTGCATGTATCAGCACTGTGTACATGTGCATGTGTGTGTATTTGACAAGGGTGCAACAGTGATGCAACATGGATGCATGTGACAGCGGTATGTGGAAGCCTGATTGGCAGATGTGACATGGATGCCCGTCTGAACAGTGCGACACTTGGCAGAGGTGTACACATGCATGCAAGTGTGGTGGTGTGTGTACATGTGTGGTGCACTTCCAGTGTTGCATGTGATGTCGGGCTCACCTTTGGCTGCTCATGCTGTTGTATGTCTAGGGATGGTGGTGGCAGTTGCGATATGGCTGTGGTATGGCTCATGTGTGCGAGTTGTAATGACATGTGTGTTGGGGATTGTGATGACATGTCTGAGGTTTGCCAATGCCACTCATGTGCAACTGTCATGTGTGTATGTGTCCATTGTACAGTGCCCATATGCCTGTGTTTTGTTTCTCCCTGTCTGCAACGTCAACTGATGAAGAGGGCGGAGAAGGTGCTGTGGAGCACAGCGACGGGGATCCCACCGCCAGCCGGAGACGCAAGGCCCGGCTCCCCTCCCGTGTTGTCATCTCGTCGGGGAGTGAGGAGTCCGGTGCCACGTCCCAGGCCGCAGCTGCCGGGGGGAGGTCCAAGAGGCGGAGGTTGGAGTTGGACTCCTCGGCAGCAGATGGGGCAGCTGGGACCCCACAGGGCCCAACAGGGGAAGATGGCACTGAGTCATCCAGGTTGGTGGGGGGTTTGGTGGAGGAGGAGGCCGTGCAAGCACCAGAGACGGGGTCTGGAGGTGGGGATCCCACTGGTGCTAGTGGTGCAGTGCAGGACCAGGGACAGGAGGCAGCACAGGCTGCCGCGGAGGTGCCTGTGTGCAATCCTGTCCCCGATCCTGTCCCTACATCATCTTGCACCAGCAGGGATGCCTACGTCCAGACCCGTTTTCAGGCAGGGGATGAGCTGACATCAACTGGCCTTCCTCTGCCTGCGGACGTGGCTATCCAGGTCCGTGTTCAGCCTGTCCTGGCTGGTGTGGCGTTGCGTCAACGGGCCATGCGAGGTGACCTGCAGTCTTTTCATGGAGAGACTGCACGTCATCTCGAATGGCTCGTTGACCACGTCAGCCTGCTGGGACAGGTCACCCAGGCCGGATTCCTCCGTCTGATGGGGCTTGCTCCGACCCCCTCCTCAACTGGACCCCCTAAGCGCCAGTTGTCCTCTGTGCCATCTTCCCACCCATCAGTCACCTGGGTGCCCTGTGGAGCTGCCTCTGACGGTGCGGCCAGGCTGGTGGAAGAGGCATCCCTGCCACAGTCGGGAGTCGGACATCCAGCAGGGGTGGCCACATCTACGACTGCACCCCAGCCGGCGGAGGATGTGCAGGCAGCAGGAGGCAGTGCACGGGCAGAGGCAGAGCAGCAGCAGCAACATGGTGGGAGCCATGAAGGCTCGGGGCCTTCGACATCGGAGGGGCAGGCATCGGCCGGAGGGCAGGAGGACCCAGGACAGAGAGTGTCTTCCGTGTGGCAGCGGTTGGGCCACGCCATAGATGCGGAGCGGCGGCGGGTGGAAGAGGCGCGGCTCACAAGGGTCAGGGCGGAGAACTCCATGCGGAGGGCCCTGAGGCGGGCCGAGTGCCTCGAGGCAATCCGCAGGGGGTTGGAGGAGGACACGGCGTCGTCCCTGCGGACCCTCGGGGCCATGGAACAGGACCGCCTCCGGGACATCGAACAGGAGTTCGATGATGCCCTGGCCTGGAACACCGCGGAGTGAGCCGCTGGACTTGCCCGCTGCCTTTGTATATAGTTCTTTAGTTTTAGGTTTCCTTTGTTTGTTCTTATGATTTGGAGTCGACGGACACTGCTCCACTTTTTGTATATAGTTGCATTTTAGTTAGGGTTTTTTGTAGGTTTCCTTTGTTCAGTTGGGCTCATGGACCCTTGGAAGTATTGTACATAGTTCTTCATTGGATTGATTTTATTTTTCATTTGACTTTGGACAGCATTTTTTTGGATTCGGATTTGGTGTTTTTATTTTTTTAAAAAGGACATGCAGCTTATCTTTTTTTCATTGACATTGTAGTTTGTTTCACTTCTTTTGCATTCTTATTTTTTTAATACAATTTTGTTTTCATACTTCACTGTGTGGTATCATCTCATTGGTTTCATGCATGTCATGTTGGGTCTTTTCCCATTCAATTGCAACCATTGTGTGTGACGGACATGGGTTCATTAGCTTTATGAACATTGGGGGTGTAACATGTAATTTCCATTTCCATGTGGGTGAATGGGTTACTTGGTAGGGCTTTTTGGCTGTGGAGGCTGACCATAACGCACATGATTGGGGATTGTGAGGAGCTGGTGGAGGCTGCCCATGGTGGCTGGGTGGTGGGGGTGGTGGGAGACATGAGTGTGGGCCTGGTGGAGGCTGCCCCTGCACTGCTGGGGGGTGGGGGTGGTGGGAGACATGAGTGGGGGCCTGGTGGAGGGTGCCCCTGCACTGCTGGGGGGTGGGGGTGGTGGGAGACATGAGTGGGGGCCTGGTGGAGGGTGCCCCTGCACTGCTGGGGGATCGGGGTGGTGGGAGACATGGGTGGGGGCCTGGTGGAGGGTGCCCCTGGTGGCTGGGTGGTGGGGGTGGTGGGAGACATGAGTGTGGGCCTGGTGGAGGCTGCCCCTGGTGGCTGGGGGGTGGGGGTGGTGGGAGACATGAGTGGGGGCCTGGTGGAGGGTGCCCCTGGGGGGTGGGGAGTGGGGGTGATAGGGGCCATGGGTGTGGGCCTGGTGGAGGCTGCCCCTGGATGCTGGGGGCTGGGGGTGCTGGGGGACATGAGTGGGGGCCTGGTGGAGGCTGCCCCTGCACTGCTGGGGGGTGGGGGTGGTGGGAGACATGGGTGGGGGCCTGGTGGAGGGTGCCCCTGGTGGCTGGGGGGTGGGGGTGGTGGGAGACATGAGTGGGGGCCTGGTGGAGGGTGCCCCTGCACTGCTGGGGGGTGGGGGCGGTGGGAGACATGAGTGGGGGCCTGGTGGAGGCTGCCCCTGGTGGCTGGGGGATGGGGGTGGTGGGAGACATGAGTGGGGGCCTGGTGGAGGCTGCCCCTGCACTGCTGGGGGGTGGGGGTGGTGGGAGACATGGGTGGGGGCCTGGTGGAGGTTGCCCCTGGTGGCTGGGGGGTGGGGGTGGTGGGAGACATGAGTGGGGGCCTGGTGGAGGCTGCCCCTGCACTGCTGGGGGGTGGGGGTGGTGGGAGACATGAGTGGGGGCCTGGTGGAGGGTGCCCCTGCACTGCTGGGGGGTGGGGGTGGTGGGAGACATGAGTGGGGGCCTGGTGGTGGCTGCCCCTGGTGGCTGGGGGGTGTGGGTGGTGGGAGACATGAGTGGGGGCCTGGTGGGGGCTGCCCATGGTGGCTGGGGGGTGGGGGTGATAGGGGCCATGGGTGGGGGCCTGGTGGAGGCTGCCCCTGCACTGCTGGTGGGTGGGGGTGGTGGGAGACATGAGTGGGGGCCTGGTGGAGGGTGCCCCTGGTGGTTGGGGAGTGGGGGTACAGGGAGACATGAGTGGGGGCCTGGTGGAGGGTGCCCTGGTGGCTGGGTGGTGGGAGACATGAGTGTGGGCCTGGTGGAGGCTGCCCCTGCACTGCTGGGGGGTGGGGGTGGTGGGAGACATGAGTGGGGGCCTGGTGGAGGGTGCCCATGGTGGCTGGGAGGTGGGGGTGGAGGGGGACATGAGTGGGGGCCTGGTGGAGGGTGCCCCTGGATGCTGGGGGGTGGGGGTGCAGGGGGACATGAGCGGGGGCCTGGTGGAGGGTGCCCCTGGGGGGTGGGGGGTGGGGGTGATAGGGGCCATGGGTGTGGGCCTGGTGGAGGCTGGCCCTGGATGCTGGGGGGTGGGGGTGCAGGGGGACATGAGTGGGGGCCTGGTGGAGGCTGCCCCTGCACTGCTGGGGGGTGGGAGACATGGGTGGGGGCCTGGTGGAGGGTGCCCCTGGTGGCTGGGGGTTGGGGGTGGTGGGAGACATGAGTGGGGGCCTGGTGGAGGGTGCCCCTGCACTGCTGGGGGGTGGGGGTGGTGGGAGCCATGAGTGGGGGCCTGGTGGAGGCTGCCCCTGGTGGCTGGGAGGTGGGGGTGGTGGGAGACATGAGTGGGGGCCTGGTGGAGGGTGCCCCTGAGCGGTGGGGGGTGTTGGTTATAGGGGCCATGGGTGGGGGCCTGGTGGAGGGTGCCCCTGCACTGCTGGAGGGTGGGGGTGGTGGGAGACATGAGTGGGGGCCTGGTGGAGGCTGCCCCTGGATGCAGGGGGTGGGGGTGCAGGGGGACATGAGTGGGGGCCTGGTGGAGGGTGCCCCTGCACTGCTGGGGGGTGGGGGTGGTGGGAGACATGGGTGGGGGCCTGGTGGAGGGTGCCCCTGGTGGCTGGGGGGTGGGGGTGGTGGGAGACATGAGTGGGGGCCTGGTGGAGGCTGCCCCTGCACTGCTGGGGGGTGGGGGTGGTGGGAGACATGAGTGGGGGCCTGGTGGAGGCTGCCCCTGCACTGCTGGGGGGTGGGGGTGGTGGGAGACATGGGTGGGGGCCTGGTGAGGCTGCCCCTGGTGGCTGGGGGGTGGGGGTGGTGGGAGACATGAGTGGGGGCCTGGTGGAGGCTGCCCCTGCACTGCTGGGGGGTGGGGGTGGTGGGAGACATGAGTGGGGGCCTGGTGGAGGGTGCCCCTGCACTGCTGGGGGGTGGGGGTGGTGGGAGACATGAGTGGGGGCCTGGTGGAGGCTGCCCCTGGTGGCTGGGGGGTGGGGGTGGAGGGAGACATGAGTGGGGGCCTGGTGGAGGCTGCCCCTGGTGGCTGGGTGGTGGGGGTGGTGGGAGACATGAGTGTGGGCCTGGTGGAGGCTGCCCCTGCACTGCTGGGGGGTGGGGGTGGTGGGAGACATGAGTGGGGGCCTGGTGGAGGGTGCCCCTGCACTGATGGGGGGTGGGGGTGGTGGGAGACATGGGTGGGGGCCTGGTGGAGGGTGCCCCTGGTGGCTGGGTGGTGGGGGTGGCGGGAGACTTGAGTGGGGGCCTGGTGGAGGCTGCCCCTGGTGGCTGCGGGGTGGGGGTGGTGGGAGACATGAGTGGGGGCCTGGTGGAGGGTGCCCCTGGAGGGTGGGGGGTGGGGGTGATAGGGGCCATGGGTGTGGGCCTGTTGGAGGCTGCCCCTGGATGCTGGAGGGTGGGGGTGCAGGGGGACATGAGTGGGGGCCTGGTGGAGGCTGCCCCTGCACTGCTGGGGGCCGGGGGTGGTGGGAGACATGGGTGGGGGCCTGGTGGAGGGTGCCCCTGGTGGCTGGGGGGTGGGGGTGGTGGAAGACATGAGTGGAGGCCTGGTGGAGGCTGCCCCTGCACTGCTGGAGGGTGGGGGGTGGTGGGAGACATGCATTGTTGATCAGTAGTGCAAGGTGACATGTGGGTTGGCTGGGGGGCATGCCCATGGTGGATGGGCTGCCTGCGGGACATGAGCAGGGGTGCAGGGTAGTCCCCCGTGGTGTGGGCTACCTGCAGGGGCCGTGGAGGTTGTGGAGCGTACACCTGGGAGGACCCACACGGCCAATTCACGTGTAGTACTCCCCAGAACCCCTGAAATACACATACCCTGCTGAAATCGCGTGTGGAACTTCCCGCGCACCCATGAAATACGCGTACCCTGCTGAAATCACGTGTGTAACTTCCCGAGCACCCATGGAATACACGTACCCTGCTCGCACTGGACCAATCGCGTGTGGAACTTCCCGCGCACCCCTGAAATACACGTACCCTGCTGAAATCGCGTGTGTAACTTCCCGCGCACCCATGGAATACACGTTCCCTGCTCGCACTGGGCCAATCGCGTGTGGAACTTCCCGCACACCCCTGAAATACACGTACCCTGCTGGAATCGCGTGTGGAACTTCCCGCGCACCCCTGCAATACACGTACCCTGCTGAAATCGCGTGTGGTACTTCCCGCGCACCCATGGAATACACGTACCCTGCTCGCACTGGGCCAATCGCGTGTGGAACTTCCGCGCACCCCTGAAATACACGTACACTGCTGAAATCACGTGTGTAACTTCTCGCGCACCCATGGAATACACGTACCCTGCTCGCACTGGGCCAATCGTGTGTGGAACTTCCCGCGCACCCCTGAAATACACGTACCCTGCTGGAATCGCGTGTGGAACTTCCCGCGCACCCCTGGAATACACGTACCCTACTGAAATCGCATGTGGTACTTCCCACGCACCCATGGAATACACGTACCCTGCTCTCACTGGGCCAATCGCGTGTGGAACTTCCCGCGCACCCCTGAAATACACGTACCCTGCTGGAATCGCGTTTGGAACTTCCCGCGCACCCCTGGAATACACGTACCCTGCTGAAATCGCGTGTGGTACTTCCCGCGCACCCATGGAATACACGTACCCTGCTCGCACTGGGCCAATCGCGTGTGGAACTTCCCGCGCACCCCTGAAATACACGTACCCTGCTGGAATCGCGTGTGGAACTTCCCGCGCACCCCTGGAATACACGTACCCTGCTGAAATCGCGTGTGGAACTTCCCGCGCACCCCTGAAATACACGTACCCTGCTGAAATCGCATGTGGAACTTCCCGCGCACCCCTGGAATACACGTACCCTGCTGAAATCGCGTGTGGAAATTCCCGCGCACCCATGTAATACACGTACCCTGCTTGCACGGGGCCAAACGCGTGTGGAACTTCCCGCGCACCCCTGAAATACACGTTCCCCGCTTGGCGTTTGCTGTTTGCCAGCCCGGTGAACTGGTCCAGGGTTAGCGCAGCCCTTTGCGATGATTTAGCGATTTTGATGGCTTTTCCTTGCGCGAGGGCGTTCTTGGGGGCGTTACTAGCGCTGCTGCAGGGTCGCTGCGATTCTCTGCGCCACGGCTGGTTTGGGAGCCTAAAATCCATGAATACGCTGTGCGCGGAAATCAGTTTTGGCGCACGTGCCTGCGCAGACAATCGCACGCGGACACTCTGCGCCAGCCGCTTGCGACACTTTTCTGCGAAATTCTATGAATTACCCTGATAGTGTTTTGTTTGGTTGACACACTTGGATTGCCTTAGAAGTTATTCTGTTAAATGTGCACTGTACAGAAGCCACGCTTATCTATATAGTCCATTGAAGTAAGGAAGTCTCTCCAAAGAAAATACAAATATTGATATGCAGCTTGCAGTATATCTTAACTTGCTTGTTGCTCTGTCACTTATGAGCCATGATTCTCCCCTCCCAGCGAAACTGAAATAGATGATGTACTACAATTTTTGGTGGGAAAGGTGGTTTGCATGGGGAATTTCCCTTTACCATATTAGGTGTATGTCAGAGCATATTCTTTTACCTTACTCCCCCTCAACTATGGACAGATGCCAAAGGATCTGCTTATTTCTCCCACATGTTCCTTCCAAAAGATTGTGGGTAGATTCCTGAAGGTTTAAGCCTACTCGAATCTGTGCAAAATAACCAGCTCCAAGTCTGTGTGAAACAATAATGACAAGGAGCTGACATTTACACACAATGTTGCTGTGTTTTAAGTGTCCAAAGTACACTTCCGAAACACAAGAGATTTTTTATGCAACATTATTTTGCATTCAGGTATATGTAGAGCTCCATTCAGGGTGGTGAAATTAAAGCTCCAATCATTATTTTTGCTTAACATTAGGATATACAAAGTCTGTAGACGTGCAATTTCACAGAAAAAACGTGTGCTGCCAGTACTGGCAAAACCCTGCATCATATTCCATGTGACACCACGTTTGTTGTTCATTTGTTGAACTGTCCATTCAATAAATACTACTTGGGCAGTACCACCTGCAAGTTCAAGATCAGGGTATTACAACATCACTTATGCATGTGTAAACATTTTCAGGAGCTTCATGCCAGTAATGTCCAGCTTCTAACTTTCTTTGGAGTTGACCATGTACCCTTGCATCCTGGGGGTTAGGAGTGACATAACTTTGAAACTTCGTCCATAAGAGACCACATTAATTCTGGAGCTGGTCACTAAAGCTCCATGATCTTGCTGCTGATCTGTCAATTTGTTATTATGTGATTTTTCATTTTACTATTTGTACTTTTGGCTTTGAATGAGGTGTTCACATCACTATTATAATGTTGGGACCAGTTGCAGTCCTTCCTCCTGCCTTTCCCCAATTTGTAGGTGGAATTGTGGCATTACATTCTACAACTGAATTGCACTGTTTTTGGTATGGTTGTTAGCTAATGCTGTTTTTTGTAAGCTTTGTACATGGTGCCAGACATGCAATTTTATAATTGGTTATTTCTATTGCACTCTGCATCATTACGCTGACAACATTTTAATTATGTACTCATTTTTTTATTTATTTGTATTTAGTTCATAATTTAACTTTTACAAAATCACCAAATACACATGTTCTTACCAATTAACCATATCATTCATATCCTCAAACAAACATATGGCACTCTAATAATACATAATTTGATTCATACAATTTAAGATTTGCTACTAAAAATACAAAAGTGAATACTTAAAAATGATTGCACAGGTACATGTTTTGAACTTGTCGCCAGATATTTGCTGTCATTACGATTCATCATTTGGTAATTATGTAAACACGGTCATCACAATATTATATTATAAAATGTATGTAAACAACTGCATACCTACTTAACCAGTGATATCATCAATTACTATTATCCAACTTGTTTTTTTAAAATGCACCAAACTTTGTACAGAGCAATATGAACTCCTTCACATTTAGTGTTCAGGCAATATGTCCAGAACTCAAGAGTTTTATAGAGTTGTAATTGTGTGTAAAATGTCCTAGCATAATCATATATGTATGGCCCATTTGGAACTTTCAGTCAAAAGAGGAGGAGCTGTTTCAATGAGCTCAGTTATCTCACTGATTTTGCAGTATCTGCAATCTCTTTTGATTTTCCACTGCCCAACTCGGATGGATCTCACGGGAAGTTGATTTGTTCTCAACAGTAATCTAAACCTTCGCACATTGGGGCCAGGGCAACAGAGGAGGTAGCGCTGGGGTATCATGAATGTTTGACTCATAAGGGAAGCCTGACCGCGATTCTGTAGCTTCTGTAAATAGTCATAGTTCGAGACCCAGTCCCACTTATTCAACCTACGAGAGAATGGTTCTTTTAGTGTTTTGCATTTTGAACCACGCCGAAAGTTAGGAAGCCAGTCTAGGCTTTGAAACAGATGTTTTACCAATTTGATAAATCCACATTCCTTGCGAGTTCCATGTGCCAGGCA
Organism: Ambystoma mexicanum; assembly: GCF_040938575.1. Taxonomy (NCBI): domain Eukaryota; kingdom Metazoa; phylum Chordata; class Amphibia; order Caudata; family Ambystomatidae; genus Ambystoma; species Ambystoma mexicanum. The sequence goes on from NC_090925.1 coordinate 1,067,857,020, forward strand.
ATAATTGGCTCCCAATTTTCCAAGCAGGGGACATATCAGGGATGTTTTAGATTTTAAAAACAACTATCCTCTACGTTTTAGTGCCAAAGATCTTAAGGACATTAATCCTAACTCTATACTGATGTGTTCTATGGAAGTAGACAGGGAAGTCGAAGCACGCAGCGCCAAAAATACCCCTCAATAATTTTTAGCCAATCCAAGTCATTCATCTAAAGGGCCTCAAGTCCATATAGGACTACCAGACAGAACTATTGTCTATAAAAGTTTAGGATTCCTCCTAAAGAAAATCCATTAGTGCAGTATGTGTTGCTTTTTGTGTCTTTATCGTAATCAGCTCTCGATAGGCCCTAGATATCGACATCTCCACTCCTAGATACTTCCACTACTGAGTGTATTCTATATGGCCCAACATGGTAGTCAGAGCCAGTCTTTTGACATGACGTGTACAGATCAGCATGGATTTTATTTTCATCAGATTAATGGCTAACCCATTTTCCTCAGCATACCTCACAAGTCCAGACAACATAGCTTTCATTCCCACATAAAGCCGGTCACACAGCACCAGATTGTCTGCATAAAGCAAGGTTGCCATGGTATAGTTGCCAATCCTAGGAGAGTATTTGGCATATATCATCATGCTTAGTGGAAGGTCAGAATATATATATTAAATAAGAGGGGCACAAGCATGCAACCCTGTTTCACCCCTCTGTCTATGGGGATATCTCCGGACAAGAGCCATTGTTATTCAGTTGTACCTGTGTAATGGTTCAAGTAAGCAGATCCACTAATATTTGTTTAAAGCCATTTTGTGCATCCCAAATTCCAAAGTTTGTTAGATAGCAATCCATGCTTAACTTGATCAAATGCAGCTCAAAAATCTATAAAGGTTATATACACTGCGGGGCTTCCCTTCATTTTAGGTTTGGCCATTATAGCGTCAAGCAGACGCATATTGTGTATAGTGCAAGAACCTTTATGGAATCCCGTCTGATGGGGGTGTAAGATCTTACAGTCTGTGACCCATGCCTGCAAGTGGGATAACACAACACCTGCAAAGACTTTTCCCGTAGTGTCAAGAAGTGATAAGAATTGGTGCATTTCCGGCAGAAAACAATCTCCACTTTTATAATAAGTGACATAAATCGCTTTATTTCAAGAGCTGGGGATTCATCTATCCCTATATATTTTTTCAAAGAGCTTGCATACAAATATTGCCCATATTTCCGATTTCCCTTGATAACAGCTTAAGAGAGGCCGTCTGGACCTGGTGCGCTTGAATTTTTACGTTTGATTAGAGGATCTATCATGTCTGCTATTTCAAAATTCATAGGCCACTTTTAATGTTTAGTATAAAAGGGGACTTCAACAATATCATCACTCTTCATTTTCTTTTCGATGTAAGATCGCCAAACATTCTCGGCAACTGGATTAATAAGGGAATACTTGGTAGGAGGTCTAGCCAGGTTGAGAACACTCCATTCCTTTTTGGTATCTTTATTATTGAGGGTTTTTATCATTTACTGACAATTAGCAGTCATATTCATCCTTTCCCTTTGTTATAGGCAATTTCTGTATATTGTTTTCAATCTATATATTAGCATGGGTGTCAAAACACCCATGCTATTATAGGTACCCCTTCCTTTTTCAAAAGGCAAATACCAGTACGCAACCATCGCTTCTTTCTTTGAATTTCAATGTCAAAGGGTCGAACATGCTTCTTTATGGTAAACATCAAGCTATTCTTTGCAGGTTTTACTTTCTCCAATATAAATGTTGTAAGCCATGTTTCAATCTCCTCTCCTGTATGTAAACTACTACAATCATGAAAAGTAAGAGCCAAGTTTTTACATGTCCTGCTGATATTTCGATCATTCCAGATAACCCGATTTCCTGTTTGACTAGTATGTTTGTCCACCCGTTATAATCAGATCAAGGCACAACCTCAACGTTGTATGATCACTAAATTCTTTTTTGGTAATATCTAAATGTTTAGTGCTCTTAATTAAAGATTAATTACCACAAACATAATCAAGATGTGCCCTTCTTTTGACACTTCCATGTTATTTTTCCAGGACTAGCACCTATTGTTCTACCATTGAGTAGTACAGGGTTCAACAATTCCAATAAGTTAAGCCATTGATTCCTCTTGATGTTAACAGTTTTTTTGTTCTAGTACACAATCAGATCTAATATTAGTGTACCTTTTCTTTATGATGTGTTCCCCACATCTTGCGTTAATGAGATCCGAATTAGAGTCTTTATACCAGTCAGAAATGACATTATCAATTAGTTCCTGGATATTACCAGTCATTGTAGTACCTGGAGGATAATACACATTAATTTATGAGCATATGTTGATTTTTAAACCCATCATTAAGTATAAGCTCAACCACCAACACGTGGTCAATTGCACCAGAATGTTTGATTCATTTAGATTGGATCTCTTGTTTAACTCCTATCAGCAGACCACCAAAAGAGCAGCCTTTTACATCTTTTTTTTGCAATCGATTGGTAAATAGCAAAGCCATCAATTAACAGCTGATCCAACAGCCATATCTCCTGAAACATCAGTACTGATGAATTATGTAAAATATCAAGTGAGGCTGTCTTTTGTAAAAGGTGCGAATGGCCACGCGTATTATTCTAGCAGATGATATCCCTATTTAACTGCTGTAGCTGATCAAGCCCAGGGATCATCTTTTTTAACCATAACCAACCTTTTTTATCATCAAAGTCTTCATTAGGCTTTATACTGTTCACATTTGCAAAAGGAAGTTTTGGGAAACACATGTTACATTGGTCACAGCATGCATTTATAATGGAGGTTTCACAGGGTTTATCCAGCTTGTATCCGAAAAACTCTTGTGATTCTACTTGGTTCCTAATAAGAGGTGCAGTCATGGGTAACACACAGTGTACACTTGCCATGCCCCCAGCACCCCCTCACTCTGGTGCTATACAATCAAAGTCACACAAGTTTAAAATGCAAAGACAGGGTACTTTCGTGAAAATGTTAAAGAGGTTAGGTTTATTTATATATTTCCTTGATCCTGCATTGTCTTTATACATAATAGTCAAAATCTGTGCATCTAAAATCATTCCAGAATCATGCAGTCTAAATGTATTTGAATGACTAGGGCCTTGGCAAGTAGCTATCGCCACACTCACTGTAGCACCAGTTTCAATCTGGGAAGGAGGGAGTAAGGTATTTTCTTTCGCTAGATTGACCGGTAATCCTTCAGGTTGATCATTACTGGTCATTACTGTCAATTGCCAGTGAGGCATTTGTTTCATTCTCATGCAGTAGCCAGCTGGTCAGTATACCAGCAGGTTGTTGTTTGCATTTTTTCCTCCTTGTTACTCTCTTTCTAACCTTTTTCGTCATCTGGCTCTGTGACACCACTGTCACAATTGTAGAATTCATAGGATTGATGGTTCCTGCTTCTGAAGGTTCTGCTACATAAATTGACTTAATCCATGTATCCACTTTTTTCTTTAGCTTATTATTTTTGTGGGTTTGTTTATGTGTAGGGTAGCTGAGCGGAGAATCAACTACCTCATTCACAATGACAGCACTCTCAATGTTGATATTGTCATTCATAAGATTTGTTATGTTAATATCACTCTCATTATTCACATATTAACGTTCTTACTATATTGAGCCAACAGATTATTGGTCAAAAGTTGATCAAGTGAAGAACTATGTTTCTTTACATCTTTGTGGATTCGTCTACAAAGCTTAAGCAAGATTTTTATATCAGAATTTAAGACTCCCCCATGCCGGATCATCACTAATATGGTGATAACCAGGTAAAGGTTTGTTGATAGAGCATATGTTAAAATGTTCATTTTGAGTATCAAAAACTGCATGGTTAGAAATCTCATGTGCAAAACTGTTTCACATAGACATCCTTGGTGGAGCAGACAGTCTTAGGTTAGTACTTAAATCATGACCTGTTTGTGTACTTGTGTCAGTTAGATGATTGGAGCTGGTATCATGAAGGTCCGGCACAGCTCCAGAATTATCCTGACACATTGACTAACACAATTAAAATAAATAATTATTATCAATATTATCAAATTAAGGTCACAGTCAGTAGATGGACCATTACCTCCATCTTTAGGATCCACCATATCAATCTCTTGTTACTTTTTACAAAGGCTGAATTCTCTCACTCTCTTTGTTAGTTTTTTAAAAAATATGAGGTGATTTGGCCTCATCCAAGTTCTGCTGAAGTGATTCCTCTGGCATCATTTTGTAATGGGGAATCCTCCAGTCTGCGTCCATGTCATGAATTTGATGTCCCGTCTCATTGGTAGCCCTGTGCTTTAACGTAAGGCTTTTTATTTCTTAAATGATATGTTGTTTTCCATTGAGTTTTCCCAGGCATGATGCAGTCGTTCAAATATTAAAGTTGCTGTATATGAGATCAACAATCCACACAGCAGTCAGCTTTGCGCACTACGTTTTAAATCCTCACGCGTATATCAATAAAATGAACAGCTGACTTCAGACTGGAAATGCGTTGTGAACAATAATACTGGCTGGCATCACTTACAGCTTTAAGTGTTGCTTAAGAAGAGGCAGGCTCTCTAGGGGAGCAGTGTTACAATGTACAAATATATTTGTGTTGCGGTCACGCCCATCACTCACTTTTGGCATCAGCACATTTTGACATTGCTTCGTAACATAGAACACAACAAAAGAGCAATGAGGCAGATAGAATCACTGCAGGAGCACTGAGTCAGTTTCAAATCGGTTCACAATGCAGTAATGGTAGGAGATTTTGATTTTAAACGCATGTAACTATGTATTGCGTATAGTCCATGAATGTTGGTATCTTAATGCTGTCTCTCGTACCTCACGTCCTGCACAGACTGCAATAGACTTCACACTTGTACCACACTCCAGAAAAGAACCCGACAAAGAGAACAAACACTACAAGAACACATCCTAAGCTTCCTTTAACAAAGTTTTTTTTTAGTGAATTTCATAGTTTTTTAGTAAGGCAACTTACTCATAACATCCCGTTAACAAAGTTTTTTTTACTGAATGTACACTTTCATCATGTGAATTTGGGAGATATGTACTATAATTCCATTACTTTATATACATGTAACATAGAACATACCGAACCCCTTGCTAATGATATTTGAAAGGCACGGACTGAGCGCCTGTATGCGGACAGGCGCGGACGAGATCAACACTACCCAAACAGTCAGGGGGTATCTGAAATTGTACTATTGTGCCATATGAGAAATGCACACATTTAAAAAAGAACACAAACACATTGTAAGTACTAATAACTAACCAATTGAACCTACACGTCTCACACATTACCCATGGATTTAATTACCATGTGGAATGAAAAGGATTATACCATAACAAAATAAGATATGCCTCCAACGTAATTACCTCACAGAAACTGTGCAGCCAGAAGCGACAGTAGACGCACACAGCACAACGAAGACAATTTACAAGAAAATAGTAAGTGAACTTCATTTTTCTTATATTTGTGTGTACTTTTTTGTATGAGGTGCAGAAAAAATAATGTATTTCTGTTGTTTTGATACATAAATGTGCAGTAATTTGGAGTGGTTCGAGGAGAATTTTCCACATGGGGAAATGTCCGAAGATAGCGATAAGAATGGTACACACTGCTCTGCATAAGCAAAATAATGGTCAGTATTGTATGGGCATTTAACATATGTATCTTTTTTTTATAACAGACGAGGAAAAAAAGATGAAAGACCAACAAATGACACAGAGGAAGACAGGCTGAAAAGGATAGAACTGAAAATGGACACATTAAATTATAATTTTAAAAGTTTAAAGGAATGTGTGGAGGAGTTTGTGAGAGGAAAAGTACATTATCACTGTCCCACCTGTACCTGCCCCCCTTCTCCATTCCCTAGTGAACCGTTCCCAAACCTTCAAGAGGAAAATAGACGTTTTGATGAAACATCCATCCCTTCTTCCCAGTACAAATCTTCCCCTCACAACCAGCCTGTATCGAACCCTAATTGCCCTATATTCTTGTCAGTATCTGCTTCCCCCTGTGTTTCTGTTGATTGAAGTGTGTGTGTGTATTTTGAAAGTTTTTGTATATTAGTTGTTCATTAAGAGTTTGAGGGAAAAATATATTTTTTAAAAGACGTAAAATGTCAGCGAACAGCGCGCCTGTTCGAGCTATCCGCAAGCAATAGAGTATGGATGCTCTAAGGGCAATACACCGACCCGTAGCAATGGCAACCAAGATGGAACTGATCTTAGAACGCACCGTCTGTGCAAGTTGTGCGTAAATAAACAGAATGGGGCATCCTAAGGACATTATAGCTCTCCGTACCGCTCATAAACGAGATAAAACATGTTCTTAGAACACACCAGGTGTCCGGGATGTCAGAAAAAGAGCAAAATGGGAGTGTTTTATGGACACTATACCTGTCCGTATCGTCCGCATCCAAGATGGAAACGTCCGTAGAACAGGGGCAGTGGTCGGCATGTTCGTAGTCAAAGAAAATGGAGGTGACCTAAAGACACTGTACCTGTCTGTACAGTCATGAGATAATGCTTGCACATGCGCAGTACACTCATAAGTACAGCGAACATTGCGCCTGTCCCTAATTGTCCGTCTCACTTGTGTCGCACTTTTAAATAGTTGCAGGACCTGAACACTGTCCGTAGGACATTTGCACGCATGCGCATGTTTATAACTCTGTATTTGCTGTCCAGCGGGCACTCATTTCCATCGCAGATTTGTTCAGGACGTCATCATGTGACCGCACACACGCTGAGCGTGTGGACTAATTTGAGCAGTTTGTGTGCTTCTGCAACATTACAAAAGAAGTTATATACAGAAAGGGAAATTATTTCACAGTATAAAATCATCATTTCACATTTGCCATACGATAGCTGTACCTGTGCACGTATTGTTCAAAGTTTTTGGAATGCTTTTGAGTGATGAAGATGGTCGTGAGCTGCACCCCTCCACCCCTATAAATGGCCACACCCCCGAGTGCATCTTCATTGTGCCTCTGGCTATAGCACATTGAGTTGTGTTGCCTTTACTGCTTTAGTGACCAATAGGAAAGTAATTGTTATGGCATCCATGTGTACTGTTGCTTCATTAGCCTCGGCACCACCCCCAAACCCTCCACCGCTGCCACCTCCCAAGGGCCTGCAGAGGGATATACGGGTGAGGATGTAGAGATCGAGGAGGAAGAGGAAGAAGAGAAAGAGGTGGAGGAACTCTGCACTACAAGCACTCGCCGGGAGTCGTGGGTGTGGCGGTTGTGTTCCGTTTATGGGAACTTACCAAAAGTACGCGCGAACCTGGTGAGGTGTAACTAGTGCCAGTTGGTGCTGAGTCACGGGAGACCTGGTGTGTACAGCTTTGGTACGACAACCATGAAGCGACATCTAACTTTGTTCCACAGTGCGGACATTCGCAAGGTGGTGCCATGTGAAGAACGTAGTAGTTTGAGTTCCTCCACAGCATCCTCTGTGTCCGATCCTCTCACCACAAGAGACACTCCTGTCGGGGAGCGCATCCATCTAGCTGCCTCACAAGCCATTTGCGATGCTGTTGACCCTTACCTTTCGAAGGTGACAATATTGTGTGTGTATTGCGATGCAGTATTCTGCAGGGGGGAGAGTTTTCGAAGTGCTTTTGAGGCTACGGTCATGGAGCACCAGAAGAAGTGCCTCCTACCTAAGTAAAGCTCACCCTATATCTTTCTCCACCTGCCACTTCTTATCCCCATGGTTGGTGTCCCTTCCTTACCCTCCTTTGCCCTCCTCTCCTAGTGTGTCGTGTGCCCAAAAGCAGTGAAGTGGAAAACTACACATTTTTTTTAAAAAGGGCTCTTTTCAGAGCCGCCTTTCTTAGTTAAACAATAGAACTATCAAGTGACGATTGTAGGCCTCTGTGCATTTTTGAAAAAGTCCACGGACAGTCGTAGGAAACACAAAAATGGAGGGAGAAGCGGAGCAAAACCAATGGACTGTACGCTGGGAGTAAGTAGTGGCTCTGAAAAGAGTCTTTTGGTGGTGTTTTGTGTGCGTCAAAAATTGTACATTTGAAAAAAGAGATTGTCAAAGAGGTTACAGTGAATCCAAAAAAGGTTGCAATGCGGATTGTACATTGCGAAGAAAAATCTGATTGCCAACATATGTGAGATGGACTCCATCTCTGCGAAAAATGAAAGTGCTGCAAAACAAAATGTTTTCATTGTGGAATGAGGACATGCCAACATCTCTTAGAAAGGCACAAACAGCCGTATTTACACTGTGCCTCACTTTCTCCATTTGTGGACCAAATGCAGAGGAATGCAGCCATATTTGTCTTTGTGCAATACAGGACAAAAGTATTTGGCAATTTGGAAACATGTCCTTCCTTCATTGCAAATTTCAAAGAAATTCCAGAGACATGGCCTAAACTGTTTCCTCCATAATGAATGATAATTATATCAGGATGACGCTCTTTCTATAAAGTAGCACAGAGAGGTACCAAGTCGAGCCACCTCATTCCACGCACGTCATGCCAGTGCACTTCCACATGAGGAAATCCAAGATCTGCAGATAGACCACAACTTTGTGCATGCACCTTCAACCAACGTATCCAGGAGTCTCCCAAAATCCAGATAATCTGTTTGCGCGCACACAGAGCCATGGCTGTCTGGTCTCCTGTCAGGTAGAAGACCGTGTCATTAAATCTCTCCGTTCAGAACACACCCACTGAACTTTACTGACCAATCCCTAGCTCCGCTCATTCTCATTTGCATGTGTCTCCACCCCAGAATTTCCCATGTTAACATGCGCCGCCTGCAAACCACTGCCATGTCCGCAAACACGTACAGGATCAGAGCGTGACGACTGTAAGTATTATTCCCCTTTTCCCCTTTAAGGTGGACTCTGACAAAAGCCTTTTTTTTTTGTTTTTGGGCAGATGCCTTACAGACACCTGTTATTTTGTGTTTTGTTTTATTTTTATTTCTTGCTTTACTCCTACAACCATTATAGAACCTTCTCTAAAGCAAGTCTTACATTCCAAAAGAACATGACATTTCCCAAAGAAGATAACGCAACAGCATCTGCTTCAAAATAATCCGCATTACTGGGAACAATGTTATCGTGGCTGCAGAAAAACATACCAGCTCGTAACATGAATGCACGCATGCCGCGATTGATGATACACCTCGCATTATTTGGATCAGGACAGAAAACAGAACTGTTGTCCCATTTTCCTCTAGGAATAAACCAGAAAAAAATACTTTTGTAGATGGAAAGATGTTCATGACAGCTTGAACCAACTGTTCCAAATCTTTCAACAAAATATGAGAAGTCATGTAGCCCAAATAGCAAGCACCGTAGTGCAAAAGTACTACATGCGGAGTGGTCATCGTATGCATGTGTCGTCAAACTTCCACAATTGCCTCAACATTGCGATCACTCTCAGCGCTCCACACCACCTCCACTCCTCTCATATCGAAATGGTGTGACACATGCCTACTCTCAGCAAACTGCTGTAAACCATGGACAAAAATATCTCCAAGCACCAAAACCCTGACCCGCTGCACCTCTGCCATGTTCAGTATACACACCGTCTTTCGACATAAAAGAGCAATGTGAACATCTGATTGGCTGATGCCTACAGTCCCCTTTCCATGGTGAATTTTCTGTAGAAACCCGTATGTGACACGCCCTCCCCGCGGACAAGCGTTGTCTACGTGCAGCACATAACTCTTACCCAGTCCTTTTATCCTTTCCATATCAGTCGCAATTCCATTCCCTCATTGGACAGAACTACGCAGTCCCACAGTCATCCACCAATCACAATCAACATCGCTAAATCTAACTCTGTCATCAACATTTCGCCCTTCAAATGTACTATCGATGACTCTGAAGGGAAGTTGCATATCATTGCAAAGCACCTACTTCAAAAACTACTGTGCAAGCATGCATAAGTATAAAGTACAAGTATGCATATTTTAAGCAGAGAACAGGTGCAACCCTTATGATTTAATTTACACAAATTAATGCCAATAAATCTGCATAGGGAATACATGCCAACGCTCCCCCTTTATGTGCAAGATATCTGATTTTTCATTGACAAACCGCACTACTTTTTACTGTCTCCCGCATAACCTGTACATACGTCACAACTATCCCTATTGAGCGTGAACCTCTATTGTCCATTAGAAAATGTCTGAATTTTGTAACGTGTCCCGCCTACATTAATGCTGCTCGCAATGTGATCGTACGAGAAAAATAAATGCTCCCGATTGCTGTGGTGACATCTCCCGCTGAGGGTCTCCCGATTTTTCAGAATCGTACTTATAATTTGAAAGTAGAGGAATTTTTCCCATCTACTATAATGACCTATCACTTACAAACCTCTCTGCTATAGATAATACAGCTTTAAAAAAACGAGGCATTTTCATAACCTAAAAATTTTACTCATTGCTGAAGCACGTGCAACTAAGATACTGCAAATAACATACAGAGGTAGCACGTAGTGAAGTGAAATGTGCACATGCACTGTGTTGAAATATGAAAGGAGAATACTCCGATAAAAGATAGAAAAGTAACGTGTATAGTAAACATGACTGCTTTAAGCACACAAAGTTAATAATATTTTTTTTTTTACAATTGCAGTGAAAACTCCTCTCCTGAAAATCAACAGCATCTACACTGCAAATGACATATCCAAAGAAACCTGGTCATTCCGCAAAAAAAGTAAGTACAGTACTACCTTTATATTCTAACTATAACTCAAAGAGAATGTGTGGGTTATTTATTTAATTTGTGCACCAAAGCACACATTGATTTCTGAACCATTCTACCCACAAATCCTATTTATTAATTTAAGAATAACAGGCAGAATGGCTCACAAATGCCTGTGTGTTTGGAACGCAAATAACATACACTGGGCCTGATCACGACTTTGGCGGTAACCCTTAAATCCGGCGGTAGCACTATTACCGCCAGATTTAAGGGTCTGCCAAATCAGGACTTCGGCGGATTTTGCCCCAGCTCTGAGCTCGGAGGAAATCCGCTGAAAATTCGTGCTATTACTGCTGGCGGAAAATCCGCCGGCAGTAAGAGCGCACATTTTCCCCATTGAGCCCAATGGGGAATGGGGCATTCCCGAATGGGCTCAATGGGGAATGGGGAATTACATTACCGCCGAACTCGTGATCCGGCGCTATTAGCGCCGGAGAGTTCGGCGGTAGGGCTAATACCGCCAAAGTCGTGATCGGCCCAAAATCCTTAGAATGTTAGTACTAGAAAACAAATAGCTGTTTTAATGTTATGCCATTACGTTTACTGTTAGTGCTTCTCCTCACCACTAGGCCACTTTGTACTCTCATCTGAAGCACATTGTAGTAGTATACAAACAGAGAAATAGCCTTCCCAAATCATTGTAAGAGGCCAATGCACATTGACACACGACCACAAAGAGTTTCCTCATCAAACGCATGCACGCATGCACACAGCACACATACATTGTACAACAGACTAAACCATGCCTTCGTTTTTTCCACAGACCACAAAGAATGCCTACCAAAAAGCAAGTCTGTAGAAAGGAACGCAGAAGTAGAGCAAATAAAAATAAAAGTGTCCAACCTAAGCATCCATCTGTAGAAGAGTTTGGAGAGAATGTTGGTACAAAACAGCTAATACAGCCATTTTGGAAAGCAAAGGAAGCTTCAACTACCGAAAACTTTACCTCCTCCATCAAAATGTAGCATGAAACACAAAATTCTTCACAAAAAATCAGCTACCAGTACTGCTAACAATTCTCCTATTAATCCTGATATAGTAACAAGAACCCATAGTAAAAAAAGTATTTTAGCAAAAATGTTTCGCCACAGAGTCCTTCAGAATCTAATAAGAACAGGATCGAAATCATCCTCAACCCTTAAAACCTACTGTAGAAAATTAATCCTACAAGCTCTCGTGGACAGTGCAATCCTTCTCAAAAGGAAGCTGTTCATATTAGTTTTAAATAGGATGAAATCACTAACAAAACTAAGTACCAAACTACAAAAGAAACTTATCAATAAATGGAATGTGAACAAAAATAACTTCTTACATATTTGTGGAGGTGAATGGAGTCACACAACAACCACAGCACCATATTTTAATGAAAAAGCATACAAACAAAATCAAACAAACACAATTGCCATCCATAGCAGTGGACGAGGGTTTGAAAAAATCAATAATAACATCATGGAACAAGAAACAGTGCTTAGAAATGTATCCCCTGAAAACTCAGAATTACCTCTCGATTGTGTGCCATTCCTAACAAATCTTTCAAATCTTTACGTCAGTTCCTCAATCAGTATGTAAAAGGTAAAGACAAAATGAAAATGAAAGTGCTGCAAAATATGGATATCTGTCCAGTGCGCAAATACACAGGACTGCAAGGACATGCATTAGCCTGCATTTCTGGACCTATTTGCAAAAGCACCTTCCATGATATCAAAAGGATATCAATACATCATTCAAATGTAAGACATCTAGTGTATAAAATATACTACGCTAAAAGTCCAGCTTCAGAATTAGCCAGTTTAAATAACTCTCTTCTGCATGGTACATGCAAATACCTACAAGAAGAAATTGACCGTATCCAGAGAAAATATTTTGGAAGTGAAAGCCACTTACAAAATGCAATAGTTTTAGAACTGACTACCAACAAAACTGCACATAGCAGCCTTCTATTACACACATACAAAAAAGAAATACTAAAATTTAAAAGTGCATCGGCTGAAGTACCAAACCGTGTGTGTTGCCGCAGAACATTTTACAAAAGGAACACAAAAAATATACACACAGCATTAAAAATAGAAGACAATGAAGATTCCAAATGGTTTCAATTACATCTTTACCTTTTAGCAGAAAACAAATGTGAAATAAGAGAACCCCTAATATGTTGCAGTTACTGCACAACAAAACTAGACAACAACCAAACTCCTTCACGTGCTATCACAAATAATTTGGAATTGTTCCCACTACCAAAAACCCTGCAACAACTCAATTTGTATGAGAGCATCATAATTCAAACAGTTCACCCATTTCAAGCAATTATACGCCTTCACCCAAAAACAGCAAAATTACCTCCCTCTGAATTGGTGAAAGGCATTTGTGGCAAAGTAGTTTATTTGCCATTAGACCTAACCAAAAATGTACACACTCTAGGAGTGCAATGATCAACAGTGCATTCTCTAATTGTCTTGGTAAATGGTGTACCATCAAAGGATAACAAAATTTGGCAACAACTGTTGGATTTACATAAAGTTAGACAAGTCTTGCAATATCTGAAAGACAATAACGAGTACTACAAGGAAATAAATATTGAAGAAAACTTAAGGGAAGCAACTGAAATAGCAGAAACTGGACAATTCAAACTTCTGGATCCTGCTGCAGTATGCACTCTTTTGGACCAGTACACAATTCATCCATTGCATTCCAATGAAAGCATAGATGATGCACTAGAAACTTACCAAATGAGACAAACCAAAGGTTCACCAATGAGTATATGGGAAAAAAGTATAGAAGCACGTGCTTTTCCACTGCTATTTTCTACTGGCAAAGGTGGAAGATACGATGATAGACTCACTCAGATTACGGCATCAGAATACCGCTCATTACGAATGTATTCGCATGATCCACAATTTAAACAAAATGTGGACTACATATTCCACCTACTCTTTGAAAGTGAACTAGCAAAGGCAGGTTACGTAGTTGCACACATTTAGAAATCTGGAACCCACTTTCAAAATATGTCAGCTACGCAATTAATACAAAAAGTACAGGAAAAAGATGAGGTTTTACAATTAAGTATAACAACATTTTTTGCAAACATGTGTGGTACAAAAGAGTACTGGTTCCGATGGCACAGAGACGTACATTGTATGATCAGAAACCTTGGACGACCGACTTGGTTTGTGACACTAAGTTGTGCAGAATATGCATGGGAAGATTTACATGAGTTCCTACACATAGCAAATAACAAAACCAACATAGATATGTTAACACCTGGAGAACTTTGCTCTCTAGATCCAGTTAATGTGTCAAGATATTTCCATCATTGTTTCATTGCTATGCTGTACTTTATTTGTAATAAAACTGTTCCTCCCCTCGAAGAAGTGCAACACTTCCTTTGGAGAAAAGAATATGACCTGCATGGGCAGATTTTACAATTTCAAAGACACAAATGTGGCAAATATTGTCGTCGCAAATACAAAAACAAAGGTAAATACTACACCAAATGCCGCTTTGGTTTCCCTAGACCAGTTACAGAAACAGGTGAAGTGAATAACTTCATGTCTTCAGTTTGACATAGTGTTAAAGGTAAATCACCTAAGAACACGTATTACATAAAAAGAACAGAAGAATCAAAATATATCAATGATTACAATGCAATCATTGCCCTCTTATGGAATGCAAACATATATGTGCAGTACATTGCAGACAATTCTACTGCTGTTGCACGATATTTTACAGCCTACTTAATAAAAGCAGAAAAAACAGAGCTTCAAGACCTCTGGGATGACCTAGCATCAGACAAAACACTATCGCAGAAATTGTACAGCCTAGGCATAAAAATGCTCTCTCATAGAGAATGTGGCGCCTATGAAGCAGCAGATTGATTAACCGGTACTGCTTTGTATGGAAAATCAGACAACATAGTATGGCTAAGTCTTGGTCCTGCTAAAGCTAGAAAAAGGGTTCTGAAATCATATGAGGACATAGAAACAATTGCCAGAAATGATCCCAACAGCCAAGACATTTTAAAAAACAATTTACTGGACACATACTATCCGAACAGGAGTAGCACTTTGGAAAGCATGTGTCTATACCACATAGCTCAAAACTTTGCATACAAAAATAGTGTAAAAGCCGATGAAAGCAAAGGTAGATATGGAGTAACCGATTGTGAAGGCAGCTTAGTGAAACTTACCAAACAAAGCTTAATAATCATGATAAATTTTCATTAAAAACTCCTCAACAAAAAGAACTATATTACATGTCTCTGCTACAACTTTTTATACCGTGGAGAAAAGAGGAAGAGATACTAGATAACTATGACTGCTATGAAGATGTTTTCAAAGCAAATGAAAGCGCTATCACCGATGTGAACTTTATGCAGTACAAAACAATGTTACACAATGAGCAGCGACACGAAGAAGAACTTTAGGCCCAACTAGATAAGGACTCTTCCGACAGTAATCAACCTTCTGTAACAGGAAGCCAAGAACCACTAGGAAAGCCACTAATAGCAAATGAGGCAGAATTAGCTATGACAGAAGTGGAAAACACCATGTGTCACTATCAAGAAGATATCGAAGACCTAACTGTACAACAAGCAAACCTTAACAAAGATCAGCGCACCATTTTTGAAGACGTAACAAAACAAATTGTACATGGTGTGCAACACGAAAATAAAGAATGTACCTGCCAAAATTACAAACCTATACTGCTGTACGTCAGTGGTGAAGCTGGGTCAGGAAAAACATTCTTAATCAAAATCATCAGCAAGTTCCTTCAACAATTGACAAACAAAAAACTGTCATCTTTTGTAACTGCCCCCACAGGTTTAGCTGCCTACAACATAGGCGGTGTCACTTTACACCGATTACTACTCCTTCCCGTAGAGCACCAAAACAAATTAGACTATTACAAACTTTCTGCAGAAGCTGCAATGGAACTATGCAGACTATTAAAACAAATAAAAATGCTACTAATAGATGAAGTAAGTATGGTCTCCAACCTAATGTTGGCCTTGATTCACCTCAGATTGCAAGAAGTACTTAAAACAAACTACGAAGAAGTCTTTGCAGAAAAACACATTATCGTTTTCAGAGATCTTCTACAATTGACACCAGTGAAAGGTGAACCTATTTTTAAAACTTTAGGACACAAACTTTCCCATAAAACTGTGGGCAGCATAGGAAATGTCAACCTTTGGCAACATTTCCAATACAGAGAATTAACAGAAAACATGCGGCAATCTGCAGATCTCACTTATGCCAACATCTTTAAAAGTATTAGTGTTAGTGTACTATCGCAAGAAGCACAACACATATTGAAAAACGGCACATTAATGCACTTCATGGCAATAATGCATGTGCTACTGATGTTATGGAACAATTAGCGGACAAAGATTTCAATTGTCTGGCCTTAATGCCAACTCTTGCAAGCGGTTTCAAATTCAATGAAACAATGTTAAATAAAGAAATGCAACCAATTATAGAAATTAACGCCACAGACGAACTAGTCGTACATGGTATGACACTACCCATGTGTGAGCAAGCTACAACAAGACTACATAGCTTAGAAAAATCAATCTCCAGCACAGCTGGGTTGGAAAAAATATTAAAATTATCCTTAAATTGTTGAGAAATGCTTAAACGCAACCTTGACGTGGAGCAAGGGCTAGTTAATGGGGCACTGGGTACAGTTGTTGGCTTTCAATCATACCCACGTGACAACAACATTCAGTTTGTCAATATTCACTTTGACAAACTTTCAGAAGTAAAAAGGATAGGGCGCTCAACTGCTCGATTCCTTCTCTTCAAAGACATGTATGTACATAGAGAACAATTTTCTCTAACTCTTGCATATGCAGTCACCATTCATAAATCCCAAGGTTTTACCATAGATAAAGCATTGATAGATATTGGAAACACAGTCTTTAAAGAAGGCACGAGCTACGTAGCGCTATCACGCTTACATACACTTGATGGTCTATTTCTAATGAACTTTGATGCAAATAATGTGAACGCTGATATTCCTTGCATTTTAGAATACAATAAAGTGCGTACAATGTACACCCCACATCTGAAACAATATCCTGTTCCAGAAAAAATAAAACGTGCTAAAAGAAAACTAAATCAAACAGAAATGCAACAGAATCTGACAGCAAATCCTTCAAAGAAAACAAAAGAAGCTAAAGCTTCAGAAATTACCACAAGCAAAGAAGAACCTATTAGGGAAAGTAAAACAGGTACTTCTTCAAACAAGGAACAGAAAGGCTGAAAAGTGCACTCAGATACAGAACTAGCTGGTCCATTCAAATTTTCAAATGAAACTGGTGTAAGTTGCTATGCAAATGTAGCAATGAATATTCTATTTCAATTTCCACCAATTGTTAACAATATTTACTTACACAGTACATACCAATTGTGTTTGAAAATGTTAGTCCTGCATAGAAACACAACAAACAACCATGAAAACATGTACAGTGTTCACGGAATAAGACAAAAAATGGACTACTGTACAAGTACTGGAAAACAAAAGCATACCTACAGATGAAATCTTCCAGATTTCATACATGTGGAAACATACATGCACTCTCTGTAGCAATGTGATACAGGAACAAATCCTAAATGAGCGATTTGTGTACATATCCATACCTAATTGTGAATCCATTCCATTTCAGCAACTTGTACAGAATGCAAACAATGGCAGATTATGTAGTAGGTGCAATTCAGACAATCGCTCCACCTTACTGATACAAACACATAGTAACTACATAATACTTATGCTTCTACGTTATAATGCAGTTGGCACCAAAAACACCTGCAAGCTGAGTGGATTCACACATAAGTGTCACTTGGAAAGAAAACCTTTACAACAACAGGTATAATCTACCATGCAGGAGCTACAACCAATGCAGGTCATTACACTGCATACATTAAAAAGAAATGTGGATGGTTGGAATGTAATGATGGAACCATTACTGTAAAGCAGATATTGCCAGCTAATCTTACAAATGCGTATTTAATCTTCTTAAAGCCAAAATTTAATAACTAATGTGTACATCAACATTACCAAAAAAATTAAGTGAAAGACTACAAACAGTTAGAATACGCCAACAGGTATCTAACTGCCCATGAGTGTATTACAACAGATAAATAAATATCACAGATCCGTAACCACAAATGCACAGTTAGAATACACCAACAGGTATCTAACTGTTGTTAAAAATCGGCAGCAAGGCAACAAAGATAACATTAATCAGAAAGAAGAAGGAAACAGTCAAAGAAAAGAAAGAAATGAAAACAACTGCAAGCTGAGTGCATTCACACACGGTCAAGTGTCACTTGGAAAGAAAACCTTTACAACAATAGGTATAATCTACCATGCAGGAGCTACAACCTATGCAGGTCACTACACTGCATACATTAAAAAGAAATGTGGATGGTTGGAATGTAATGATAGCACCAATACTGTAAAGTGGAGATTGCCAGCTAATCTTACAAATGCGTATTTAATCTTCTCAAAGCCAAAATTGAATAACTAATGTGTATTTCAACATTACCAAAAAATGAAGTGAAAGACTACAAACAGTTATAATACGCCAACAGGTATCTAACTGCCCAAGAGTGTATTACAACGACACAGATAAATAAATATCACAGATCCGCAACCACAAATGCAGTTAGAATACGCCAACAGGTATCTAACTGTTGTTAATAATCGTCAGCAAGACAACAAAGATAACATTAATCAGAAAGAAGAAGGAAACAGTCAAAGAAAAGAAAGAAACAGTGTATAGCATAGCAAATAACGTTTTTTTTTGTTTTAATCCGACAAGGATTTGTTTTTCCCCAGACTCAAGGATTTGAAAAACAAACACAGAAACTGAGCAAAATGCACAGTACACTGGTTTGTAAACTAAATATGAGGGTAAAAAAAAAAAGCTAAACTGTCTATTATACAGTGTAAGAAGTCTTCTTAAAATGCAAACACTAACATGCTTTTTTCTTTTATCACAGAAATTTAAAAAGTATCATACATATGCGAATCTACACATCTAATCTATGGCACTAATATGCTGCAGTGGTTGTAGGCTGGCCCTAGCATCTTTGTTGTATAACCTACCACCTACACCCTACGGCCAAGCAACCAAGACGATAGGACCTACCCGCAACCATCGCTGCATATCAAAACCATGGTGCTTCTAATTTGACCACTTATAAGTTTACTCTTGGGTGCATAGTCTGCAGCCATGCACCCAAGACACTATGACGTGCACACAATTACTGCACCACACCACACCCATGTTCACTTATAACCTCACTGCTTATGGGTCCTGGGAAGAACCACCACAGCATATCGCACCCATTGTGGCTTCTAACTTTACTATGTATAAAGTTGGGTTTGGGACCATGGCCTTCGGCCATGCACCCAAAACGCTAGGCCCTCCCCACAACCACCTGAATATGTTTTATAGTAAGAGTGTACCTATACATGTGATATAGTAGTGTGCAGTAGTTGTGACCACAGGGTACAAACTTGGGTGTGAGGACATAGATTTTTCAATGTATGGGTATGCAGTATGTAAAATCCATAGTGGCGTACAACTGCAGTGCTTACAACTTTGTTCTCCGGTGCATGGCCTTCAGTCATGCACCAAAAACTGTATGTCCTGGCCACAACTACCACACCATATTACACCCATTGAGGAGTGTAATTACACTACATACAAATGTGCTGTTGGGTGGATGGCCTTCGGTCATGCACCCATGACTGCAGTCCCTCCCCACAGCCACCTGATTAATGTACCACCACACCATATCACACCCATTGTAGCTTGTAAGTACAGTACGTGTTGTTGGGTGCATGGCCGTCGGTCATGCACCCATGACTGCTGCCCCTCCCCACAGCCAGTTGAGTGATGTAGTACCACACCATATCACACCCATTGGGGCGTGTAACTACACTACGTACAAATGTGCTGTTGGGGGCATGGCCTTCGGCCATGCACCTTAGCTGCACGCCCTCCCCACAGCCACCTGAGTGATGGGCGATAGTACGGGTGTATCTATAGTTGTGGTATGCTACAGTGGATGAGGCCTTAGTATAGAGTCTTATTTGTTTGTCCATAGATATTGCTATGTATGGGTTTGGAGTAGCTTATAATTTTAGTGCTTACAAATGTGTTGTTGTGTGCATGGCCTTTGGCCATGCACCCAACTCTCTACACACTCTCCACAACCACCTGATCCATAAGCAATACTACAGGTGTATCCATTGCTGCAACATGCATCGGTGGTTGTGGACAGGGCCTAGAGTCTTGGAAGTATGGCCTACAGCCATGTACCCAAGACTCTAGGCCCTGGCCACAACCAGCAGAGCAGATTACATCCATGGCCGCTTATACATCATTAACACACCCATACAATGAAACATTGTAAGTGGACCATGTACTCAATTCGTACTCAGGACTCTAGGCCCTGGTCACACCTACCCGATACATAATCGAATGTATGGCTGTGATGTATGAAAGTGATGTCCTGCAGTGCTTGTGGGCAGGGTCTACACTCTTCAGTATGTGGCCTACAGCCTTCAGCCATGCACCCAAAAGGGTACGTCCTGCCCACAACCACTGCACTATATAAAATCCATGTTAGCTTATAAAGTTATAGCTTATAACTTTGTCGCTGGGTGCGTGGCCTTGGGCTATGCACTGAAGACTGCAAGTCTTCCCCACAACCACCTCAGTGATGTGACAGAGATACAGGTGTATCTATAGGTGTGGTATGCTTCAGTTCTACTGGCCAGAGGCTGGACCCCTAGCTGTATGTGCATAGATAATGGAAGTTATGGCTGTGCAGTGGCTTAGACCAAGACTGTACACACTCCCCACAACAAGCAAATCCATAATCAATACTACAGGTGTAGCCATGGGTGTGACACCCATGCCCTGGCCACAACCAGCACAGCACATTACATCCATGGTCGCTTATACATCATTAACACACCCATACAATGAAACATTGTAAGTGGACCATGTACTCAATTCGGACTCAGGACTGTAGGCCCTGGTCACACCTACCAGATACATAATTGAATGTATGGCTGTGATATATGAAAGTGATGTCCTGCAGTGCTTGCGGCCAGGGTCTACACTGTTTGGTGTGTGGCCTACAGCCTTCAGCCATGCACCCAAAAGGGTATGTCCTGCCCCCAACCACTGCACTATATAAAATCCATGTTGGCTTATAAAGTTATACCTTATAACTTTGTTCTTGGGTGCAGGCCATGCACCCAAGACTGCAGGTCCTCCCCACAACCACCCCAGCGATGAGACAGAGATAAGGTTGTATCTATAGGTGTGGTATGCTTCAGTGCTTCTGACCAGAGGCTGGACTCATACCTGTATGTGCATAGATATTGGAAGTTATGGCTTTGCAGTGGCTTAGACCTCCAGTGCTTATATCTGTGTTCTTGGGTGCATGGCCTGCACCCAAGACTGTACACACTTCCCACAATGAGCTAATCCATAATCAATACTACAGGTGTAGCCATGGGTGTGTCATGCTGTGGTGGTTGTGGCCGGGGCCTACAGTCTTGGAAGTATGGCCATGAATCCAAGACTCTAGGCCCTGGCCACACCCACTGCAGCATGTCACACCCATGGCGGCGTTCGAATGAATGGCGTACGCATAGGAAAAAGTAATGTAAATACGGCATGTACTCAATTTCAATGTTCGCTAACAGCACGCATGTCCTTAGAACAGTTTCAAGTTCACTGTACACAGCACGGACTGAAATACTACCCTTATTAGACCCCTTATTCTCTGTACGTACAAACATCCCGAACAAGGCGTCCATAGAAACACCTACCGCCAGAACATAAGCAGTTTTTCACCCATCTCTTACTGTCTAAAACTCCCCAAGCACTTTGACACAGCAAATAGTTTTTGAAATAGCTTGTTGCCGCTGGTACCCGCTCTGCGGTCGGCGGATCCAAGATGTCGGGCACATCCAAAGAATCTGACGCTGAACACGTCTCTCTGCAGCCAATCGGCACAGACGTCACGTGTCCGCGGTCATGACGCCAGCCCCTTAGCCAATCGGTGTCTTGTCCGTGGAGCGAACAGGGAAGTGTGACCGCGGAGTGGACATAGATATCACTAATTTATTACTACACGGAAAGTCCAAAATTGAAAAAAAACAAGCTTTCGGGACCAAGCCGCTCCTCCTGCCGCAAATTTTGTGAAAATCCGTCCAGCAGTTTGGCCTGTAGCCGTGCACAAAGTTTTTCCTCGATTCAGTCTATGGGAAAAACAGAAGTTTTGGGACCCCCCATATAGCTTTGCCCTCCCTGGACGAATCCTCACCAAACTTTGCAAAAAATTCAGAGTGGCCCAGATACTTTTTTTGCAAAGTTTGATGAGGATTCGTCCAGGGGGAGCGAAGTTATAAACTGCTCAAAAAGTACTCTTCCTATGGAAACAGCAACTTAACCATAACTACCATTGAAGTGTAATATATATATATATGTATATATATAGTACACGGCCTGGGGTAGCGGCCGTGTAGTTATGGTTAAGTTGATCATTTCATAGGAAGAGCACTTCTCTCCCCCTGGACGAATCCTTACCAAACTTTGCAGAAACAGTATATGGCCCGCTCTGAATGTGCCAAGGTTGGTGGAGTTTTGTGAAGGGGGGCAAAGGTGTAGGGGGGGTTGTAGCATCATATTTTTTTCCATAGACGCAATGGAAAAAAATGTGCTCACGCCTACTGCCCAAACCGCTGGATGGATTTTCACAGAATTTGCGGCAGGAGTGGCGGCTTGGTCCTGAAAGCGTGCTATTGTAAATTTGGTGGAAATCCATCCAGTAGCTTTTTTTAAAAAAACAGGCAAAATGTAGGTCCCCAAAAATGTGTGATATATGGGTCCGCTTTGTGGACCTATAGCCCTACATGCTCAGAGGACAGGACTCTGATTGGTCCCGAGGGCCACGTGATGTCTGCCGACATATGACTCTCCCACTGATTGGCCAGAGGGAAGTGTGATGTGCGTCATATTTTTCTGAAACGCCTGCCATTTTGTATCTACGGAGATCCGAGGATGGCGCGGTGGGGCACAGGACTGGGAAACATGTTTTCGGTCATTTGGTGATGGGAATAGGGGCTGGGAAGGGTGGGGGGTGAAAAACGGTTGATATGATGTATTTGTTAGGTCGAAGAACACTGTGTGGTGTCCGCAGCAGTTCACAGACACCGCGGTAGTCCACGCACAGCTCCTTCGGCGGGCAGCGTGTCTATTGAATGCAGGGAGGCTTCAATAAGGTTGGGGAGGAGAATGTAGGTGATATGAGGATATTTGCAAAGGTTACAGATAAACCATGCACCCAAGAATCTATGCACTGGCACAACTACTGCAGTGCCACAAGGCCCTACAACTAAGAATGTATCCACAAGTATGTAATGTTTAGTGGGCAGTTGTAGAAACATGTTTGGGCTTATCTGGTGACTGCAAGACGGTTTCTTAGAGTAGGGTAATGGAGTCTGGATGATATGGTGATATTGCCATTGGTGAAAAATTGGGTTGGCAGTGTACTTTGATATCTGCAGATGGTTTTCGACTTGGGAAGTTAATGTCAAATTGTTGTGGCACCCAAGAGTCTGCACACTGGCTGCAAGTACTGTAATAGTATGTGTACAGAAGTGGACCGGGCCTCGGGCGCCTGGCGTATGTGTATGGGTTGTGGCCACTGGCCAGATTCTTGGGTGCATGGCTGTTTTATGCTTTGGTAACTGTGGTCAGCCACTAGACTCTTGCGCGGCTGAGAGTATACTCACTGGCTGCAAGTACTGTAATAGTACGTGCACAGAAGTGGACAGGGCCTTGGGCAGCTGGCTTATGTGGGTGGGTTGTGGTCACTGGCCAAATTCTTGTATTATGCTATGGTGCTTGTGTCCAGCCACTAGATTCTTGGGTACATGGTCGGAGCCATGCACTCAAGAGTCTGGCCACTGGCTGGAAGCACTGTAATAGTATGTGTACAGAAGTGGACTTTGGTGATTGGAAAAAATATTCCAATAATATGTGTACATTAGTGCATAGACCAGGCCTTTGGCCCGACAGCTTATGTGGTGAGTGCAGGCAGGCTTCATTAGGTTAGTGGATTGGAATGTAGATGATAGGTGGATGTTTGGATAGGTTCAAAATAGGCAATATGTCAAAGAATATAGGCAGTGGCAGAATGACTGCACTATCACAGGGCCATGCAACCAAGATTTTACTCACAATTATTGCAGTAGCTAGTGTTCGGTGTCCAGTTGCAGAAACATGTTTGGGATTATTTGGTGACTGCATGAGGGATTTGTAAAGAAGGGGAGTGGAGTCTGCATGCTATGGTGATATTGGCATTAGGGAACAATAGGGTTGGTGGGCTACTTCAATATGTGCAGATGGAGTTCAAATTGGGAAGGTAAGGGGTAATTGTTGTGTGTGGGTTGTGGCTACGGGCCAGATTCTTGGGTGCATGACCGTATTATGCTGTGGTGGTTTTGGCCAGCAACTAGACTCTAGGGGCTGGCCACAACCAGCACAGCACAATATGGCCATGCACCCAAGAATGTGCACACTGGTATACGCATTGCACAAACAAACATTGCACAAACATGTGTATCAACATGCAATTTTCCCATTACAAAGAAGCATGACACCAATAAGCATATACTCACTATACATACTGTTAGGCACTGCACACTTTTTGTAACACAGTGACAGACTACCGTTGAAGTGGAAATAGCACATTTGAATGTTTTGCCATTGCGGGCACACACTTTGTTTGTTGCATGTGGAAATGCAGGAGAAATCTGTGTTTCATTGTCTGTGAAAAAACAGCATAACATGTTAGGGAAAGTACTTCATAATGTTGTATTGTACACAATGCTTCAAACAAGTTTACTGTGCAATGTGCTCAGTTCCTGTGTTCGGTTGCATAATCATTGGTTCTGTGGGAAAATAAATCCATGCAGGATAAAAGACAACCTTAGTACATTTATTTGATGTTACGTGGCATATTATGTTTCATTGAAGAGTGCATTACTTACAGGAATGTTTAAGGTGCACATCTATGTGGTTTTGCAATTACAAGCACTGTTGCAATAGGAGGAGTTGAAATGGTGTATGTGTTTTGCTTTTTGGAAGTGGTGGTGGTATGGTCGCAATTAGATACCAGTTGGCGTATTCTAACTGTTTATCTGTTTCTGCTTTTTAACACTATCCATTTATGCACTTTGATTCTTGTTGGTGTATTTTAAGTACTGCACTATTGAAAGCTAAGATTGCAGTATTATGGGGGCAGTTAGATATCTGTTGGCGTATCCTAACTGTTGCTAGTTTCACAGTTTCCGAGGGTATCTTTTGAAGCAGTTTCTTTCTTGAAGGTGGATGTTAGCAGTTTGACTGCTGGAAGTAACATTGTAATAAAGTGGGTGTACTGAGATACCAGTTGGTGTATTCTGCCTGTTGATACTTTACAAGTCTTGAAGGGCATCTTCAGAAGAACTTTCCTTTTTGCAGGTGGAATTTAACTTTTGTAGTAATGGGAAGTGATATTGCAGTATTATGGTAGCGGTTAGATACCAGTTGGTTTTCCAGGGTATATTTTGAAGCATCTTCATTCCTGTTGGTGGATTTAAGTTTTCCACTATTGCCAAGTAACATTGTACTATTATGGGTGCAGTTAGTTGTCTTATTCTAACAGTTGGTAGTTTTACAGGTTAGTGAGGACAGTTTGTAGACCCTCATGCTCAGTACATGATTAAGTACTTGGAGAGAAACAATATTAGTGTGTGTTTTGCATGTTGTTTCTGTGTCTATATTCATCTGGGAAAAAATTGTACAGCAGCATGAATGATGTACTCACGGGTCAGTTGATGTGTACAGTTTCACCGGGCAGAAGTTTTTGTTTTCGTTTGCAGTTACATACCTGTTGGTGGCTATCAGGCAGTGGGCTATGCTACTTTTATAGGTCATTGAGAACATTTTGGTTTTAGGAATATTAAGTAGGCATTTACTAGATTTGCTGGTACTCTCTGCTTTATATTAATGGAAGTATCATTACATTCAAACCACCTGCAATTCTTTTTAATGTATGCATTATAGTGACCAGCACTGGTTGTGGCACCTGTGTGATATATTATGCCTTCAGTTGTGAAGATTTTCTTGCCAGCTAGTAAGCTTGCAATTGTTTTTGGAACCATCTGCGTTGTATCTTAAAAGCATTAATATGACATATTGGCTATGTGTGTTTATGTGTAAGGTGGAACAATTGCCTCAATTGCAAACAGTACATAATATGCCATGATTTGCATTTTGCACCAGCTGCTGAAATTAAATGGATTGACAATTAGGTATAGATACATACACAAAGAGCTCATTAGGGAATTGCTCTTATGCCACATGGCTGCAGAGAGAGCATGCATGTTTCCACATATATGAAATCTGGAAGATTTCATCTATAGGTATGTTTTTGCTATCAAGCACTTGCAGTAAGTACATTAGAAATTCTTGTTGATCATCTTGTGTGTTTATGGTGAATCCCACCATTCCCGCACAGTAGTCCAATTCCTTCCTTATTCATGAGATACTGTAAGTGTTGTCAGGATTGTTTATTGCATTTCTATGAAGGAGTAGCATTTGCAAATGCAACTTGTCTGCGCCATTCAAGTAAATGTTTTGAAAAATTGGTCGCAATAGGAACAGAATATTGATTGCTACATTTGTATAGCAATTTACAACAGTTGTGTTGGACAATTTGAATGGACCTGACAGTTCTCTGTCTGAGTCATTTGCTGGAGCTCAACTTCCTCTTTTTGAAGACATACTTCTCTTTGTGCTGTTAGATGTGCATTTGCATTTTCACTTGATCCATTTGTGGTTGTGCTACTTGATGGATTAGCAGCTGTTTTCAATTTCTTTGGTGGTACTGTTGGGAGATCTCTTATAAGTTCTGTTTGCATTAATTTTCCCTTAACAAGTTTTCCATTTTGAGGAACAGGGTACATATCGAGATGGGGTGTGTAGAGTGTGCGTAGTCTGTTGGACTCTACGATGCAAAGAATGTCAGACTTGACTTTGTATCAAAATTGACTAGAAATAGTCCTTCAAGTGTACATAGCCTTGACAGTGCTATGTAACTCAAGCCTTCTTTGAAGAGTGTGCTGTCAATGTCAACCAATGCCTGATCTAGGGTTAGACCTTGTGAATTATGAATAGACACTGCATCTGCAAGAGACAGAGAAAACTGTTTTCTGCGTACATACATATCTTTGAAAAGAAGTAATCAGTCTGTTGATCGTCCTATCCTTTTAACTTCTGAAAGTTTGTCAAAGTGGTTGTTGACAAACTGAATGTTGCTGTCACGTGGATATGTCTGGAAGCCAACAACTGTACCAAGTACTCCATTAACTAAACCTTGCTCCATGTCAA
This sequence comes from Ambystoma mexicanum, assembly GCF_040938575.1. Lineage (NCBI taxonomy): Eukaryota > Metazoa > Chordata > Amphibia > Caudata > Ambystomatidae > Ambystoma > Ambystoma mexicanum. The sequence goes on from NC_090925.1 coordinate 1,067,884,274, forward strand.
GGCTATGTTTTTGCATTACTCTACAGTTTAAACACAATGGGGGTCTTTACGAGGTTGACGTGCAGAAACAACGGTACCAGTAAGCTTGCCGGTACCATTGTTTCAGGACCGGCAAACTATGAGTTCTGTGTGCGGGTGCCTTTCCGTCCACCAGGTCTGACTGCTTGCAGACCTTGCCAGATGTACCGGCCCTGCTGCACACAGCGCCGGTGCATCCGTCCTCCCCATTCCCATTGAGTCCAATGGGACTCGAATGGGAATGGGGATTTTCATTTCCCGGCCCCCTGCCACAGGGACCGCCGGGGCTGTAATGCCCCGGTAAGTCCCCATTGCCGGGTGCCAGAAAAAAATTGACTCAGGCTGCATCCATGCTGTTTTTACCGGCACAGCTACCGCCAGACTCATATTGAGGCACAATGTTAACATTTTCTCCAAACCAGCTGTGTTGGAGTTAGAGTTTTCTAAGTTATTTAGTCATGCTGTGACTTGTTGATGCATATGCAGCGTCATACTGTGCACTTCCAGTTCGTCTGTGGGGTTAATTGGCACTATTGGTTGCATTTCTTTTGTTTTAACATTGTTTAATTGAATTGTGCACAGCTTGCTAGTGTTGACATTAAGGACATACATTTCACATTTCTTGTGTGCTAATTGTTCCATGACATCAGCTGCAGATGTGTTATACCCGTATAGCTCATGGATGAGTCTACTATTTAAGATAGACTGTGCTTCCCTAGAAAGCACACAAACCCAAATGTTTTTGAAAATGTTAGCATAGGTGAAGTCTGCAGAATGACGCATGTTTTGAGTTAGTTCTCTATATTGGAAATGTTGCCAGAGTGTGTCACGTCACAGTTTGTGTCCTAAGGTTTTAAAAATAGCGTCACCTTTCACTGGTGTTAATTGAAGAAGATCTCCAAAAACAATAATGTGTTTTCCTCCAAAGAGTTCTTCGTAGTTCACTTTAAGTACCTCTTGGAATGTGAGGTGAATCAAAGCCAACATTAGGTTGGAGACCATGCTTGCCTCATCTATTAGGATCATTTTCATTTGTTTCAGAATGTTGTGTAGCTCCATAGCAGCTTCTGCTGTAAGTTTGTAGTATTGTAATTTGTTTTGGTGTTCTACTGGAAGGAGCAGCAATCAGTGTAAGTAACACCACCTATGTTGTAGGTGGCTAAACCTTTGGGGGCTTTTACAACAGCTGAAAGCTTGTTGTTTGTCCATTTTTGGAGGATCTTGATGATGATTTTTTATTAAGAATGTTTTGCCTGAACCAGTTTTACCACTTACATACAGGAATACAGGTTTATAATTTTGGCAGCTACAAGTTTTAGTTTCGTGCTGCACACCATGTTTCATTTCTTTAGTTACCTCCAGGAAAATGCTATGTTGTTCATCATTGAGTTGTGATTTCAGCAGAGCAAAGTTTTCTTCAGATTCCTCATACTGACATATGGGGCCTCATTACAACTTTGCCGGTCCAGAGACAATGGTGCTGGTAAGCTTACCAGCACTGTTGTTTCCTGATCAGCAAAGTACAAGTCTGCCTGCTGGAGTTGCTGTGCCTGGCAGGTCTGACCCTGCCAGGCACAACAACCATGGCAAGCAGACATTCACAAAAGCACTGGCACTGTTATTAACTAACAGTGCTGGTGCTTCCGTGTTCCCCACTCCAATAGAGTCCTATGGGACTATATGGGAATGGCAAACAACATTTTACCGGTGACTTTCCAGGCTGCTGGGGCTGTAATGCCCCAGTGTTTCTGGCAAGCCAGGCACCGGTAAAATGTACAAATCCGACAGCAACTTCCTTGGTTTAACGGCACGGTTACCGCCGGACTTGTAATGAGTCCCTTGGTGTTTTCTACTTCAGTCATGGCTAATTCTGCTTCATTTACTATGAGTGGCTCTCCAAGTGGTTCTTGGCTTCCTGTAACAGAAGGTTGACTGCCCTCAGGAGTGTCTATATTTAGTTGTGCTTGAACTTCATCCTATTGTTGGCGTCCATTGTCCAACATGTTTTTGTACTGCTTGAAATGCATGTCTGTTATACTGCTTTCCCTTGCATTGAAAGCGTTCATCATAGGATTCATGGGTGTCCAATAAATCTTCTTGTTTTCTCCACGGATTAAGAAGTTGGAGTAGGGACAAGTAGTAAAGTTCTCTATGTTGAAGAGTTTTAAATGATCACTTCATACAATTAATCAGGTTGGGTTTGGTAAGTTTAACTAGGCTGCCTTCAAAACCTTTGACTATGTATTTACCTTTTTTCTTATCTGGTTTAATATTATTCTCGTGCAAGAAATGTTGGGTTATGTGGTATAGACACATGGTTTCCAAAGCACTACTCTGGTTTGAGAAGTATGTGTCCAATGCAGTGTTTTTCAAAATGTCCTGGCTGTTGAAATTGTTTTTGGCAATTGTTTCTACGGGCCTCATTCCGAGTCCGGCGCTAACCAATGGCGGTAGTAGCGCCTTGGTCGGCACCGGACCCGTACCGGCACCGCCCTGGTGGAATGGGAAATTACCGCCCTATTCCGAGTTGACCAGGGCGGTAATTTCCCATTCCCCAGGGCTCTTCCCCATTCCCAAATGAGCCCCCATAGGACTCAATGGGAATGGGGAAATTGCAAATAACGGTGAACATACTTTACGGTCACCGTTATTGGCTAAAAAGCCCCTTTGCGCCCTCGTCCCTAACGCCTGCTAAAACCCCTGCAAGGGTGAGGTTGTTTGGGGGCAAGGACAGTGTCCGTGAATAAGGACTGACACTCAGCGTGGGTGCAGTCACATGGTAACATTGCGAATGGGACAGCTGTCCGTAGGACACCTATTGCTCAGTATGCAGTGTGAGCTTGCGGCTAGGTGTCCATAGGACTGGGACGGGATCCCTGAACAAATTAAAAGTGTGCCACATGCAGCAGACAGATCGGAACAGGTGCAGTGTTCGGAGGGCAAAGGGGATTACATACGCATGCGCTCATGTATCCGTAGAACAGTGGTGGGATCCCCAAATGAATTGAAAGTACACCACAACTTTGCGGATCGTGCAGACAGGCACGATGTTCGAGGGGCACAAGGATCCGATACGCATGTGCACAGGATCCCTGAACTAATTAAACTATGTCACGTTTCCACATACAAATGTGGACAGGGGCGGTGTTCGGTGGACACAGGGGATCGGATGCGCATGCGCCTAGGTGTCCGTAGGACAGCGGCGGGACCTCCAAACTAATTAATAGTACAACACAACTTTACAGTCTTTGCAGACAGGAGCAGTGTTCGGTGGGCACAGGGGATTGGATGTGCATGCCCCCGAATCATATAAAGGTGCATCATCATTTTGCGGACAAGTCTGGACAGGCGCACTGTCCATTGGACACCTCCATTTTGATTAGGGGTAGGCCAGACTATCGCGCTGTCCGTAGACTCAAATGGGGCTTTAATAAAAAAAGCACACACACAGCAACCGTAAACACATACAAATTTATTAAGACCGATCAAAACATTCAATTTGGAAAGGGAAGGGGTAGCGGAATGGGAAACATACACAGGGGAATTGGGGTTTTGCAGAGGCTGGTTATCAGGGGAGGAAGTGATGGAGATCTCATCATAGCATCTCTGACTGCAGGGAATTTGTGCGGATGGTTGGCTGGGACATGGGGTGGGGTACAGGTAAACATGGGGCAGTGTTATCTAATATTTCCATTATATGACTTTCTACAAATACTTTTAAGTCGTCAAAACTGTTGTTCAATTGGTCAATTTTTCCCCCGGCTCATTAGTTCATTTCCCACACTGTCAGTTTGGGTCTGTATGCACCCATCCACTTGTAGAGCATCTGGTGCTTGCGGACCATTCCTTTCATTTGCAGTATGTACTGTTAACAAAATAAAAAAACATGTTTCAATTACATGTGAAGCAATGTGCATTAATTTTCCTACTTCTGGAATTGCACTGTGTGCCATTAGAGTTGCTATCGTCACTCATTTCATCAAGAGGGAAATTCTTTTCAAGCCACTCCAGGGTGCTTGCCATTTCTGTGTAAAAAATACTTTTTACTAGTAATGTACACAGAACAAACTCTACAGTTACAGGCAAAAATAAAGTGTACTTACCACTTTCTTGAATGGTTCTGCTGTTACTAGGTTGCACTTCCCTGTGACAGTTGCTTCTCAGAGTGTACGCAAAGCAGCACTGAGGAAATACTGTTGGATGCACAGGTTATTTGGTTATTTTTCTGCTTGATGCATTTCATTATGTTGCACACCCTATGTAATTGCAGTGCTGCTTTTATAAGTACAGATTTTGTAGAACTACTTTATTTTTCCTTATAATACTCTTATATGTTGCTCTTTAAACATCTTCAGTTTCTGCACGCTACAACAATCTAAGACAACCCCTGAGCTTTTGCGCATTGTGGATGCTGCCCGACGTCCATGGAAAGTCGCACAGTCGACCGACTCTGTGGCTATCACATTGGGCCAGGGAGGTCAGTATGTTGTATGGTACACGTGCACCAATTAAGGGTATCCTGGTAAAACCTGTGAAATTCAGTCAAAAATCTTTGTTAAAAGGACATTATGGTTATGTTGCGCTAATACAAACCTATGAAATTCAGTGAAAACAACGTTGTTAAAGGGACATTATGGTTAGGTTGCGCTAATAAAACCTTTCAAATTCAGTGAAAAAACTTTGTTAAGGGATGTTATGGTTACTTTGCACTAATTTAAACCAGTCGTGAAAGTGTGTTGAAAGGATATTATGGTTACAAGTAAAATCGAAAACCCCCAGAAATTTGCCAGTTATGGTAAGCTAAGCAACCATAACTCGTACCACCACCGTACACTGCTAAGACTAACATCCATGACATCAAAGATGAGGTCAAAAATGTCATTGTGACATCACTGATGACATCACATGTGTATTTACTTTTCGTGAAAAGTCTCTATGAGGGGTTGTGATTCTAATGTTGGCAAAAAAACTGTCAGGGGTGATTGGGATACATATCATGAGCCACAAATTTCGTTCAGCAATGTAATGCTATAAACAACACTATATTGTGGTGTTCTTGCTAGTATAGGAACCTACTCATGCAGAAACTTAGGCATTGTCTGCAGCATGGACTATAGAGGTGAAATATTCATAATCTTGCAATGTTGGATAGTAAAACGGTGAATGCTTCCGTATCAGAGTTTTGCAAACTGTGAAACATGTAATAAGTACCCAATAATGCCTCACTTACTACATTCTTGTATACTACATGCTTGTAATACTACACACAAAATATAAAGAGACCACAATACATACAAATATCGGCATATACAGGGAAAGTAAAGTAAGCAAAAAAGCAGTATTATCAGAAACTGTTCATAACCGGATTATCTTCATACACATAAATAATTGCTGTGTTTCAGGCCTGCTTCTTCCCATATGTATATGTATCATGTGATGCGACTGACCCCTAAGGAAAGTAGTGTAAGAACATATGAGAAGGGTAATGCAATAAAATAGTATGTTTTGAATTTTCAGTTCCTAACTGTCACTGAAGAAAACTACCTGGCCTAGATAGAAGGAGGCAGGCATGTAATGTCATCAGTGATGTCATCAATTACATTTGTGATGTCATTTTTGATGTCATGGGTGTTAATCTTAGCAGTGCACGGTGGTGGTGTGAGTTATGGTTGCTTAACTGGCAAATTCCTGGGGGCTAGGGGTTTTCAATTTTACTTATAACCGTAATATCCTTTCAACACAGTGGGCCTCATTCCGAGTAGGGCGGTAAGAATTAACGGTCACCAGTAATGAGACCGGTGCCGTTAAACCCTTACCGCCCTACTATGAGTTCCCTTTGTGGGTCCTTCCTTAAAGCCTGCTTTTAGCAGGGGTTAAGGACGGACCCGTAAAGGGACTCCAGGGTCAATAACGGTACCATAAATTACTGTACCATTATTGCTGCCTTCCCCCTCCCCATTAAGCCCTATGTGGGCTGAAATTGGAATGGGGAATAGCCCTGGTGAATGGGGAATTACCGGTCCCTCCGACCTCGGAATGGACCGGTAATTACTCCATTCACCAGGCCGGAGTTTGGACGAGTTCGGAGGCAGCCATGCCGCAAGTAGCAGTGTGGTTACCTCCGAACCCGGAATGAGGCCCAGTATCTCCACTGGTGTTGATACGTTGTTATTAGTGCAAAGTAACCATAACATCACTTTAACAAAGATATTACACGGCCACGCTAGTGGCCGTGTAGTTATGGTTAAGTTGCGGTTTCCATAGGAAGAGCACATTTTGGGCGGCTTATAACTCTGCTCCCCCTGGACGAATCCTTACCAAACTTTGCAAAAAAAAGTATATGTTTGGTGAGGTTTGGTCCAGGGGGGTCGGGGGGGAAGTTATAGGGGGGTCCCAAAACTTATTTTTTCCCCATAGACTGAATGACTGAATGGGGGGAAAACTTTGCGCATACCTACAGCCGAAACTGCTGGATGGATTTTCACTATATGTGCGGCAGGAGCAGGGATTTGGTCCCGAAAGCGTGCTTTTGTAAATTTGGTGAAAATCCGTCCAGTAGTTTTCTTTAAAACGATCAAAAAGTAGATCTAAAAAAATGTGTGATATCTATGTCCGCTCCGCGGAGGCACTTCGCTGTTCGCTCTGTGGGCAGGACACTGATTGGCTAATGGGCTCACGTCATGACTACGGACACGCGACTTGTCCGTCGATTGGCTGGAGTGAGGCGTGATGTGCATCAGATTGTTCGAATGCGCCCGCCATCTTGGATCCGTCGACAGAGCGGCGGCGAACAGAGGTGAAATTCAGTTTTGGGGAGTGTTTCGGTGTTTCAGAGTGCTTGGGGAGGTTTAGGGATTAAGAGATGGCTGAAATACTGTATTTGTTTAGGTGGCAGGTGCAGGTGCAACTGATGTATTTGCCATGCCCGCGCTGTCCGGGATGTTCGCAATTACTGAAAATGAGGGGTGTCGTAAGGATAGTATTTCCGTCCGTGCTGTGCGCAGGCAAGTTCAAACTTTTCTAAGGACACGTGTGGTGTCAGCGGACATTAAAATTGAGTATATGCCGCAGTTAAAATTTTTGATTCTATGGGTGTGATACTGAGTTATAAGCCATCATGGGTGTGATTTGCTGTGGTGGTTGTGGCCAAGGCCTAGAGTCTTGGGTACTTGGCCGGAGGTCTTGGCTATAGACCCTCATATTTGGTTTACCAGTGTACTGTGCATTTCGCTCAGTTTCTGTGTTTGTTTTTCAAATAATTGGGTTTGTGGGGAAAAAAATCCTTGTCGGATTAAAAAATGTTACATTCTATTTGTTTTTTTACTTTCAGTATTCACTTGTTGTTTCTGGTTTATGTTCCATCTGTTGGCTTGTTGCAGATTTCTGAAGCAGTTAGATACCTGTTGGCGTATTCTAACTGTCTATTTTTTGTTCCAATTTAGTGGTCTAAATCTGTTTGGTTGGTTTAGAATCTTGGTCCATTTAGATACCTGTTGGCGTATTCTAACTGTATATAGTTTTTTATTTGAATTTTTGTTAATGTTGAAGTACAGATTAGTTGTTAAATGTTGGTTTTAAGAAGATTAAAGAAGCGTTTGTAAGATTTGTTGGTAATCTCTGCTTTAAACTGTCTATTTTTTGTTATAATTTAGTGGTATTGATTTATTTGTTTGTTTGTTGCAAAGTATTGGGGCAGTTAGGCAGTTAGATAACTGTTGCCGTTTTCCAACTGTTTATTTCTTGTTATAATTTAGTGGTATTCATTTATCTGTTTGGTTGTTGTAGAATCTTGGGGCAGTTAGACACCTGTTGGCGTATTGAAAAAGTTCATAGTTTTTTAATTGAAGTTTTGTTAATGTTTAAGTACAGGTTAGTTATTAAATTTTGGTTTTAAGATTAAATAAGTGTTTGTAAGATTTGCCGGTAATCTCTGCTTTAGAGTATTTGCCCCAGTGTCTCTTGGTCTTTATAGTTCAATACCACAATCAGAAAAGTTCAAAGAAATCTTCCTCTTAAAGCAATCACCTTTTAACTATCTCTTTTGTCGGGTTAATCTAGACAATTCCACATTTTGAGTCAAGGTTGATACAACAGGATTGGCCTCGCCTCCCCAACTCTGTCGTTCACCAGGGAGGGTTGCTGGCATCCTTGAAACAAAATGCAGGTTTCTGCTTGTCTGGGATTTGGCTTTCTTCATGTATCTTTCGTAGTTTCCCAGAAGCCACATCCTCCCGCAGGGAACTTTAAGGTTTCTCTACATCCCTCTCTGGTCCCTCGATCAGTCGTCCTGCTCCAGTGGGTTCACCGTCGCCCCGGAAGATCTGCTCCTTCTCGTGTCTCACCTTGCTCAGGATGTGCTTCTATGATCCACCTTTTATGCATGTGGGGGGAGATAATGGGTATCAATTGTATGTTATTAAGGTCAAGTGCCTGAGTTTGCGTGACCTGATTAATGAGACATGTCCAATGAGATATGTAAGTGTCAGCCTCTTTACTTTCAGTCGGGCTCTTCCTTGCCCCAGTGTTTGTGTAGAAAGGGGGCGTTAGAATGTGGGAGAATCCTATGAAATATGATGGGGTAAGAGCACAGGAAATTGGAGAATCATGCATCTCAACAACAGTTGCCTCACCCCACTCCCCGAAGATCCCCCACCCAGGTGATCCTCCCGCACTGGCCCACCCCAAGGGTCCGGCTACAAAGCCGATGACCTTGCATTGGCCACCTGAGGGAGAGATACCTGGGGACTAGTACTTGTGAAACCCTTTGGTTTCTCACATACCCTTCCCCTATGTGATGTAGCCGCATCTGTTTCGCATGAAAACGTGAAAGGAAATCAACTTTAGTCTGTTCTTTACCTTTTTGGTGTTCCACAGCAAAACTTTAGGGTTGCAGGTCTAAGGACCATCACATGACTCGAGGGTTATAGTCCTTTCATCTCATTATCCATACCAAGGTGAGGGGTCAGTGATGAGTGTGAATGTCTCCCTAGAAGGTAGCATCTTAGATGGATAATTGCCCATTAAATGACAAGGGCTTCCAGTTCCAACAAAGAATAGTTCTTCTCTCAGGGGAAGAGTTTACGACTAGTGAAAAGGATGGGGTGTTCTAATCAATCATGTATTTGAGATAATACTGCTCCTAAACTTGTGAGGAGGCATCAGTGCATAACACATATTCCTTTGAGAAGTCTACTACTTCGTCCTCATCAATGCAAAACATTTTTTGGAGTTCTGCATTCTTAATTTATCTGTCAGTCTGGCTGTTCTATCTGAAAATGTTTGGATAAGCCTACAATAATATCCGATGAAACCTATGAATGCCCTAACATATGTTTTAGGGCCTCATTACGAGTTTGGAGGCAGCCATGCCCTTAATAAGGGCATGGCTGCCTCCAAACTGGCGTCCGGTCCGGGTTCCTTGAATGAGTAATTACTGGGCCATTCCAACCTTGGAGGACCTGGTAATTCCTCATTCAATGTATCCATCCCCATTCCCATTTGAGCCCCCATAGGGCTCAATGGGAATCGGGAGGGAGCTAACAACGGGCCCGTTGTTAGCTCCCTGGTCCCCTCGCGGGACCCGCAAAGGACGTCTGGGACCTCGTAATAGGGCAGAATGGGTTTAACGGCTCCGGCACGTTTACCGGCACCGTTAAACCCATTCCGCCAGGGTCGTAATGAGGCCCTTAGTCTTGGGTGTGGGAGCATCTAGGACAGCTTTCACCTTTTCTTGCTGGGGCTGTACACTGCCTTTCCCTACAAGAAAGCCAAGATATTTTACTGCTGACTGAGCCAGCTTACATTTTGATGGGTTGGCAGTTAAGCCGGCCTCTCAGTGGGTTCCAATTATAGTGGAAAGATGGAAAAAAATGTCTTCCCAGGTTTTATTAATTTAATATAAATGACTAGAGGCCTCATTCTGGGTTTGGAGCTAACCATGGAGTAATTAGCTCCATGGTTGCCTCCGAAACCGTCCCAAATCCGGCATGGTGAATGGCATTCCAGGGTTGGAGGGACCGGTAATTCCCCATTCACCTTTTGCCCTTCCCCAGTCTCATTTCTGCCCCATAGGGCTCAATTGGAATGGGGAAGGAGGTAATTATGGCACCGTAAAAGCAGAAGGTAAGGAAGGACCCGCAAAGGGACCTCGGAATATGGAGGTAAGGGATTACCGGCATCAGCAACCCTTACCGGTGCCGGTAATTCCTTACCTCCAACCTTGGAATGACCCCCTAGGTCGTCAATATATGCCCCACAGAAACCAGACTATGGGCCTCATTACAAGGCTGGCGGTAGCCGTGCCATTATGAAGGGCACGGCTGCCGCCGGTAATGAAATTTTACTGGGTCCATGGAATGGGCAATTACCCGGCATGCCGACCTTAGCAGACCCGGTAATTGCCCATTCCATGGACCCGGTAAAAATGAATCCCCATTCCCATTTGAGCCCTTTGGGCTCAATGGGAATGGGGAGGTAGCTAACAACGGGCCTGTTAATAATGGGCCCGTTGATAGCTCCCTGGTCCCCTCGCGGGACCCAGAAAGGACATCTGGTTTTACCAGATGTCCTTTCTGGGTCCCGTGAGGGAACCTCGTAATAGGGCGGTGTGGGTTTAACGGCACCATTACCAGTGCCATTAAACCCATTCCGCCAGCCTCATAATGAGGCCCCAAAGCTGTAATATCCTGTCCATGAGTCGTTAGAAGTCGCTGGGTCCCATCCAATCCAAAAGAAAGAACTTTGAATTGAAATAGCCCTATCAGCGTTGAAAAACTGTTTTTTCCTTATCAGGTCCATGCACAGGGACCTGCCAATATCCTTAAATCTAGGGCTGACAAGAATGTGGCATTTCCTAGTTTATCTATCAAATCATTGATATATGGTGCAGGATAGGCATCAAAGGTGGAGATGACGTTGACTTGTCTAAACTCTATGCAAGACCTCCAAGAGTGATCAGGTTTGGTCACCAACACAAAAGGGGAGGACCCTGGGCTTGAAGAGGACTCAATGAGTTTTGCCTTTAACATGAACCTGGGGTTTCTGATGGACAATAATCTCATGCTAGAGCCTCAAGTAAACGTTCTCCTCAAGAAATGCTTCTTCCTTCTGAGAGCGGCAAAGAGAATCTTACCGTTTCTATCGTTCACCAACAAAATAACTACCATCTTCGCCCTCGTCATGACTACGCCAATAGCCTATACCTAGGCATGCCTGAACGACTCCTAAAAAAACTACAACAAATTCAAAATGCAGCAGCCATACTACTTCTGAAACTACCCCGAAGAGAACACACCACACCAGCGCTGAAATCACTACATTGGCTACCAATAAAACAACGAATAAAATTCAAAACAATTTGCATTACGCACAGAGCAGTACACAACAAAGGTGCAGAGTTCCTAAGAGACAAACTGCGCCTACATCAACCAACAAGAACGCTCAGATCAAGCATGGACATCCGCCTGGAACCAAAGCCCTACAACAAAAGCAAACTTGGAGGATCCTCCTTCTCTCACCAAGCCCCGAAAACCTGGAACGACCTTCCAAAGTACATACGTAACACAAGAAACCAGCTATTATTCAGGAAATTACTCAAAACCTGGCTCTTCACGTCATAACTAGAAAGACTGGCCACAGGGGCACCGACATTCCTAAAAACATCAATGAACGTAGGGCGACCGCGATACACACCGATCAATCAATAGGAAAAGCTGAGGTAAATAACCCACGACATGCTGAAGAACCAAACGGGAGACAGTCGCAATACGTGCAAAGACACTAAACATAGAAAACTAAGACAGAAAGACTAGAACAAATCATCAAGAGGACCATGACCTTAACTATTACCTCCCCAACAACACTAAGGACAAAACATAGATAGGGAAAGGAAGTAATGCACCTCAGGCCCCAATGCAATGGGTGAGAAACAGAATGTTTCATCACTAAACACTGTCCACCAATACAAAGCAGGAAACACAATGCTCCACCACACAAAACTACAACTAAACAACAGTCCCAAGGATGTTCACCCCAAGGGAAACCAAAGAGCCAGTCAGGACAGAAGGATATGAACGTCCGAATCCACAGGCTCACCAAGACGGATCCACTAGGACAAAACATCAACACGAACATGACCCTGAACCATCCAAAGCCTTAACTGACCAGGATCACACTAGATCACCTGAGAATAGTTATCACCCACCCAGTCCCATATCTGAAGATTAAGTTCAGACGCACCCACCAATCCAATTCATACTCAATAGGATACAGTTGGATCAGCGCAACACTACCAAAGCGAATCGGCCCATGAGGAACCAGCAACATCCCAACCGACAGGTATACAACTCTAATGGAACCATAAGTACCTGAATCAAGATACAGACCCCACTAACCCAACCCTCAACCTTCTAAATACTTAAGCCCACACAAACCACACAACCATCTCTCCCCCAGCAATCTGCACGCACTTTACCACACGCATCAACAACACATAAACTTCACCCACAGCACTAGAGGCCTTTGCCCGATCCGATACTAGCACCAAAGCCCAGCACACGGTGTATACCGAGCTGAAGCTGCCAACAGCACACCACCTCTCCCACTCTTATTCTCCCCTCTTCCCTACTAACCCTACCCACCCTTCCTGTTTACAGATCCGCCAGAGCGCCTGGGGACCAATTCCGTTGGTGACGGTGCGCTATACAAGTACCGCTAACATAACATAACATGACATGTTTTTAACCTTGTCAATCAATAGCTGCTTTTGTGCTTCTGGGAGTCTGTATGGTGTCAAATGGACCACGTATCCCTTTGGAGTTCTTATATACTCGTAAGTACCATGCGCTCTCCCTGGTTTCTCACAAAATACATTGGGGTATGCAGTAATAAGGTTGTTGAAATCCCTTTGCTTAGCTTTAGGTAGTTCTTGAGAAATAAGTTCTAAGTTTTCAGTCTCCTCAGGAACCAAAAAGGATAATATAGAGGAGGCAATAGCAGAAGGATTTGCTGTCCACTCTTTATGTGGTACAGCTGGGTCTTTTGCCTTCTATCGGAATCAACTATTTTATAGGTAAATGTTCCTATTTGCTCTAGTACCTCATAGGCCCGATTGGAGCCTATTCTCTTACTTCCAGGTCTCCCTGCGCATGTCTAAAACATCTCTTGGTTCTCTATGGTACAGTAACTGGAAAGGGGAGGAACCGGTGGATGGCTCAGGGGTCTTTCTCACTGCAAACAGGGCCCAAGGGATCATACAATCCCATTCTTTCCTATCCTTGTCCATTAACTTTCTCAGAACCATTTTATGATATGATAGTTTATTTATAACACGCTTAATACCCAGAGGTTTCTAAGCGTGGACCTGGGATTCGAACCTGTGTTACTCTGTGTTGTCTTGTTTCTAAGGCAAACACGCTGCCACTTAGCCGTCCTCCTGGGACATTTTGAGGGTCTTATTACATTTCTCCACCAATCTGTCCCTTTGGGGGTATTAAACTGAGGTTCTTAAGGTATTAACTTCACTGATGAGCTTACTCATGAAATTGGATCTGTGATCCGTTAGAATTTCCTTGGGGAAACCAACCCTATAGAAGAATGGTAGTAGGTGTTTTAAAATGTCCTTGGTTGTGTTGTTATGCATTTGGAAGGCTTCTGGGTACTTGGTAGCATTATCAACAATTACAAGAATATATTTATTGCCCAGTTTAGAAGTTTCAATGGTCCAATAATATCCATACCGATTCTAGAGAAAGGAACTTCTATTATCGTTAGTGAGTTTAGAGGGGCAGGTAGAGGGTTATGTAAGCTGTTTTCTTGACATATCTCACATGTCTGAATGAAGTTCTTTATGTCAGCATGGATACCCAGCCAATCGAATTTCCCACTGATATGTGCTTGGGTTTTAGATTGTCCCAAGTGTCCCCCTGTCAAGTAAGAGTGTGCAATCTCTAGCACAAACTTACAATTGGGCTATTACTTATTGAGTCTTACTGAGGCTTTCCATGGAGGTTTCTCTTCTATATTGTAACCCCTGTTTCAGGAAAAAAAAAGAACTTCTCCTGTCTTGTCCTTCTCCCTCAGGAATCACTTGCAAGAAAGTCTGTGCGAGTACTGGATCATTTCGCTGGCCGGAGTCTAGGTTGGGAAGCATGGTAGGTGCATCTTCCCCTTTTGCTCCGGTGGTACATATCTCATCGGCATCTCCAACACCTATGTTACCTCACCGAGATTCCTTAGATTCAGTTTCTTCCTCAAAATGGGGAAATAGAGCTTTCTCAAGAATTCCCTGTGCAATTGTACCCCCAGAATGTATTTCAAATGGGGTCCTGCCATGGTTCTGTAAAATAACTTTTACATCTCCCTGAAAGTCTGGATCTATAACACCTGCTAGTAAATCTAGACCAAATTTCCAGGCAAGACCAGACTTTGGAGTCTTATATAACAACATGCAGGGGGTACTAGAACTAAGTCGGTGGGAATCATCCCTCTATTTCCGGGAGGTATAGTGGCTTCTCTGATGCTACATATATCAAAGCTGATGGATTATTTCATGGCGGTGCAGGGGTCTGAGGCTTTGTGACTAAGTTTCTGCAATTTTAGGGTTCCGCAAATTGTCTCAATTGAGTCATATCCCACATCTGACACCATATATAATTGAGGCATGGTATCACAAGACACAAGAGTTATATGTTTCAAAATGTTTATTACATTCTTGGCATTTGGAGGTTGTAAAAACTCATACTTTGCCATATAGCTAGGGTGGGAGTAGTCTCTACTATCAAATAATAAAGAAAACACAGTCCTAGTCAGTCTATGTTGCCTATAGTAACTAAAGCTAATGCCTGCTCCATCTCTTATACAAAAAAGTGTTTAAAGGGAAATGTATATGCAAAGGAAAGTCAATGTTATAACATAAAGGATCAAGGTGGCCGACTCAGCTACCCTCCCCAAGTTCGACAGCACGGATTAAGGCAGCCCCCATAGACAGGATAGCACACACTGGCCCAGGTTATAAAAAAAGGTAGTCCAAAACGTGGGTGGAGACCAGCTTGGCTTTCCACGTTAAAGTAACTTATTCCAGTTTTCTAAAAGTTCTTTCACAGTTCAACAAAAGTTCACTTAGGTCTCCCTCTGTCAGGCCAATGCACACTAAGACATTTATTATTTTTTGGCCGATGCATATTAGACGTTGTTTATGCATTAGATAATTGCCGTCCATTGACTGAAGGTGTGGCATTTGATGATCAGTTCTCTCATTCACTGTTACAGATATGACATCAGCCCAGAGGATTTTTTAGATATTTGTTTATCAGAATGTTCACTGTAACTGAGACTGGGTATCTGAGGAATTAATGTAAATGAAGTGACATTGTATTATGTATATTATATATATTTTTTTTTCATTCTTTCTCTTCTTGTTTGTTCCTAACTCTGGGCTACATTTGACCAACAATACATAGAGATAGTTATTATTTGTTTGACAAACAGGTTGTCCTGTTTGTTTGTGTTTTCCCAAGATAATCGCATTTGCTTAGGGACTTATTGTACTCTTTATGTGTTTGTTCTCTGTGTTAATGGTAACTATATTAATTTTCAGTTCGAAGCACAGCAATTCTTGATATGTACAAGTGTTTACAAGAGAACCACTTGTTTTTTTCATTACAATTAATTTTATTTACTATGTAGACATTTCCTGTGTTTCTTTCTGGACAGTATTATAGGCTATATATGTTTAGATAAGTTCCACTAGTAATTCAATAAGGGTTCCCCAGAATACAAAAAAATGTTCTTCTCAGAATTGGAATCTGTTTTGGCAGGATGCTCAGGTAGCAGTACTTCCCCTTTTGGTTTAAGGCTCAGACCTTTCAACAAAAAGTACCTGATTCAATTCCACATTTCAGAGTTCGTTCACTTTGCCGCTTTATACATTTTGCACAGACTATCGAGTGGTATCTCCTTCCTCCTGACCGCTCTGTATCACTGGCTTCACTATTATCAGTAACTCAAATGTTAACTAATGGTTTGCTTTCTTTCATGTCTCAGCATGCACATAAACTTCAATTGTGAGATACACTGTTGTGGCTTCAATCTTTCCTTGACACAAACCAGCCTTTCATGTTATGTAATATTATATGTTATGTTATATACATTTATAAGGCGTCAGAGAACGCAGGCATCAGGGAGCTGAAGAAACAGAAGAAGTGGAACAAAGGAAGGAAAGACACAATCCTGGCAATTTCTTCAAAGATACTATTTTCAACCCTTTCCTAAATTTCAAAAGGTCTTTTCTAAGTGAGGTTATTTGGGAAGTTGGTTCCATGACATAGCGGAATGGACAGCAAAAGATCTGTCCATTCCCCTAGCTTGCTTACTTCTAGGAACAGATAGGCAGACTGAGCCACTTCATCTGGTAGTTCTACCCTGATGGTGAACATTAATACACTCTTTCAGATAGCCGGGGGCTTGACCCTACAAACATTTATGGACAATAGTCATGGCCTTGAAACATATCCGCGCTTCACTAGAAGCCAGTGTAAGTTCCTTCTTGAGAGAGAAAATAGGGTAATGTCTAGCAACCTCCTTAACAATGCGCAGAGTGTAATTTTGCAGGACTTGAAGATGCCTAATGGTGTTCTTACTATCCCCAATCATCAAGGCATTGCAATAATGAATCCTTGGCATTATTAAGGCACGCACAAGTGTAGCACAGTTAGCCTCAGTGACATAAGGTTTAAGGAGTCTAAGGAGATATTGGGCTTTGTTAGAGACTTGTTCAATGTGCTCATTGGAATTCAAAGAAGATTCAAAAGTTACACCCAATGTCTTAACTTTGTTGATTGTTTCAATAAAATGATTCTCAATACAGAGGCCCTCATATTGACTATCCAATTTTGATCTGGTCTGAGGAGAGCCAAATAGCATAAGCTCAATTTTAGTAGAATTCAAACACATCCCATTGTTAGCCATCCAGTACTGAATTGCTGCATAAAATGTTTTGACGCGTGCCACATCCTCTATATATATGCAGCTCAATTCAAAGACAAGTTGGGTGTCATCAGCATAATTAGTTAGGTATACAGCCAACCTGTCAAAAAGATCACAAAGAGGGCGGCATTAAATGTTAAACAGAATAGGGGATAGACAAGCACCCTGAGGGACCCCACGTTCCAGCAGCTTGTGTAACAAGTGTGCATTGCCCCAAACTATCCAAGACATGTGCCCAGTCAGAAAGGAGTTGATCCCGGCTGTAGTCAAGGTAGAATAGGAGCTTTCTGAACATAGCACACAACAATTTTTCATGGTTGACAAGGTCCAAGGCGGCTGACAGATCTAATAACATTAGCAACCCTGCCTTGCCATTATCCATAATTTGGAGCATTTTGCTTTTTATATTCAATCATTCACTCTCAGTGCCATAGCAGGCTCTAAAGCCTGAATGTCTTGGATGTAAGGCTCTGGAGGTTTCCAAATGCTCTTGCAACTGGGATGTTTCCACTTTATCCAATATCTTCAACAGAAAGGGGGCATTGGAAATAGGTCTAAAATTGCAAAACACCTTCTGATACAGACCTGGCTTCTTTAGTAATGGGGTCACAGAGACCTTCTTCAGTGCCATAGGCACACAAGATTCTTTGAAGCTGGAGTTGATGGGACGGACCAGAAAAGGGAGAAATCATTATCTGTTATTCAGAATAATTATAGATGGAAGAACCCCCTTCCCCTCATTTTCTTCATTATTTTCAGTAAGGCTTCTTCCGAGGTGCCCCTAAAGGAGAAAACTGAGTTTGCATCTTGACCTAACCTGGTACTAGTAACATGAGGATAAACAGGCTCCATTTTAGCTAAGTTGGTGGGAATTTGAGATAGGGCTGCTGATATTTTTGAGGAGAGGCCTTCTGTATAGCTTCACAATCTGCATTTGAGGGATCAATCTGGTGGATCAATACGAGTCTGAAAAAGTGTTCTGGAGTTGTTTTCAGCATGTACAATTTGATTGTAAAGTTCCCTTTGCATGGAGAATCTCTTTTTTATAGATATTTTCCAATGACTTCCATTTATACCTATTAATCCTCCAATTGATCTTTCAACCAAGCTCTTGAAGCCCTTCTCTTTTCCTTTTTATGATCAGATAGTTCAGAGTTGTACCATTTTTTATCGTTACATTTCTCTCTGACTAACTTAGAAGTAAATGGCGCTATCCAATTTAAAACCTTGGTAAAGTGACTGTCAAATTCAAAGACCAAATGGTCAGGAGGTTTTCGATGTCCAATGTAGATGCCATAAGGGAGCCAAGGCAGAGGTCCAGGTCTGTCTGTTGGATTTTATTGTAATTCTGGCTAGATATGGAGTGGGAAGGATTCTTTTTCTGATCTTGAAGATGCAGCAATATAAAGCAAAAGGAAATAAAGAAGTGATCCAACCACACATAAGGGTTAAAAATCCACATGACCAAATGAAAGGTTTTTACTGGCTACCCTGTCCAACACTTTCCCCAACTTGTGTGTCGGATCACTTCCACTCCCAATAACAATGTGTTTAAGTGTAAACTACTAAGTTAGCCTTGTAGCTTCTATGTCCAGCAGATTCCTCAGGCACCTGTTAAAATCACCCAATATTATAGTAGATATATTGGTGTTATGTGCCGAGGATAAAATGTCCACTAGGTCATCATATAAAGTGTCTATATCACTATATCATGTGGGGGCCGATATAGTAAAATTATATGGACACAGTTATTGGGTGTGGGGTTGGTTTTGATTGAAAGAAGTTCAAACCCCTTACAGGTGATAGGAGTCTGAAACAAGTGAAGATGAGCGCAAGCAATAACTGCAACCTCCCAACCCCCTACTACACTCTCTATTTTGCCCGAAGAATGTATATCTGGGAGGAGTGGTCAGATCAATGCTAGCGCACTCGGTTATGGCCATGATGTCAATAGCTTGATCCAAAATAGAGTCCCTGACATCCAAGGTGTGCTTCCAACGATCTGGTATTCAGGAGACACATTTAAGAGGTGGACTGTCCTTTGTGCCGGTGAAACTATCACCAACACAGTCAATTCCCACACCCATGGCCTGCCTGTGAGGGTTAAACGCCTTAAGCCGGACACATCCAGTGATTGGGGAGTCAGTACAAACAGAGGAGCAGACAGCTACCTCCTCATTCAAGTCCTCCATGGACTGCAGAAGGCACCTAACAGAAAAGAGGTCTGTGCCGGCATGTCAGCACAGACCTGCGCAGACCTGCTAGAGTATGCAATGATTTATTCTAATGTGGCTAAAAATTTATTAAACCATAGATTTAAAATCTAGACAAAAAATAATATTACAAATAGTAAATTACTTAAATCCCTCAGCTAACAAGACAGAATGTTTAAAATGATTCAAAGCTAAAAACAGATGATAGTAACAAGCAAACAGGCAGGAATAATAATACAGCGCCAGGGGGATAACTAAAAAGTAAACGCTGGTGCGAGGACAGGGTTTAAATACTAGCAGACCTGC
Source organism: Ambystoma mexicanum (assembly GCF_040938575.1). Lineage (NCBI taxonomy): Eukaryota > Metazoa > Chordata > Amphibia > Caudata > Ambystomatidae > Ambystoma > Ambystoma mexicanum. Next base: position 1,067,903,794 of record NC_090925.1, read on the forward strand.
TAGTCCCTGACCCAATGATGGGAAAGGAAAGGGGGTGTGGGGTACAACTCCACTGGGAGTTGTAGTTCGCTATGGGGCATTCCTGGCTGTAAGCACAGGGATAGACAAAGATGATTTACTCGTGCAGTCCTTTGGAGTTAATGTATTAAGGTGAATGGCCACCGTCAATTAATACAGGGAGTATTACAATGATTTAATCTACGGTGGCTAAAAATGCATTAAACTGTAGATTTCGAATCTAGAGAATAAATAAAATTACAAACAGTAAATTACTTAAATCCCTGGCTAACAACACAAAATGTTTCAAATGTGTCAAAGTTAACAAGCGCTCGTAACAAGTAAACAGACAGGAAGAATAATGCAGTGTCAGGGGGTTAACTAAGAAGTAAACGCCAGTGCGAGGACAGGAATTTAAATACTAGCAGACACGCTAGTCCCTGACGCACTGGCGCTAACGCACCTTATTGGAAAGAATAGGGAACGTGGACTACAACTCCACTGGGAGTTGTAGTTTGTAATGTAGCGTTCCTGGCTTCTAGCACAGGGGCAGACAAAGCTGCTTTACTCAAGCAGTCTGTTTGAGTTAATGTATCAGGGCAAATGGAAACAGTCAATTAATACATAGAGTATACAATGATTTATTCTTAGGCGCCTAAAAATTCAGTAAACTGTAAATTTCACATCTAGACAAAAAGTAACATTACAAACAGTAAATTACTTCAATCCCTCGGCTAACAACACAGAATGTTTAAAATGATTCAACTCTAAAAACAGATGCTAGTAACAAATAAACAGGCATGAAGAATAATGCAGTGTCAGGGGGATAACTAAGAAGTAAACAGTAAACACAGGTGCGAGGACAGGTATTTAAATACATGGTAGACTTACTAGGCCCTGACACGCCACGCCAACGCACCTGATGGCAAAGAAAAGGGCGTGTGGACTACAACTCCACTAGGAGTTGTAGGTCACTGTGCAGCATTCCTGGCTGTAAGCACAGGGGCAGACACATCTGCTTTATTCAAGCAGTCTGAGTTAATATTTCAGGGCAAATGGCCACAGTCACTTAATACAGAGAGTATACGATGATTTAATCTAAGGCAAATTAAAAATCATTAAACTGTAGATTTCGAATCCAGACAAAAAATAAAACTACAAACAGTAAATTACTTAAATCTCTCGGCTAATAACATAAAATTTTTAAAATGTTTCAAAGCTAAAAACAGATGCTAGTAACAAGTAAATAGACAAGAACAATAATGCGGCGTCAGGGGGTTAACTAAGAAGTAAACGCTGGCGCGAGGACAGGGATTTAAATACTAGCAGACATGCTAGTCCCTGACCCACTGATGGGAAATGAAAGGGCGTGTGGGGTACAACTCCACTGGGAGTTATAGTACGCTATGAGGCATTCCTGGCTGTAAGCACAGCGACAGACAAAGCTGATTTACTCGTTCAGTCCGTTGGAGTTAATGTATTAAGGTGAATGGCCACCGTCAATTAATAAAGGGAGTATTACAATGATTTAATCTAAAGTGGCTAAAAATGAATTAAACTGTAGATTTTGAATCTAGAGAATAAATAAAATTACAAACAGTAAATTTCTTAAATCCCATTTGAAACACAAAATGTTTCAAATGTTTCAAAGTTAACAAGCAGATGCTAGTAACAGGTAAACAGGCAGGAAGAATAATGCAGTGTCAGGGGTTTAACTAATAAGTAAACGCCAGTGCAAGGACAGGAATTTAAATATTAGCAGACTCGCTAGTCCCTGACGCGCTGACACTAACGCACCTGATGGGAAAGAATAGGGAAAGTTTGATATGTAGCATTCCTATCTTCTAGCACAGGGGCAGACAAAGCTGCTTTACTCAAGCAGTCTGTTTGAGTTAATGTATCAGGGCAAATGGCAACAGTCAATTAATACAGAGAGTATACAATGATTTATTCTTAGGCGCCTAAAAATTAATCAAACTGTAGATTTCACATCTAGACAAAAAGTAACATTACAAACAGTAAATTACTGCAATCCCTCGGCTAACAACACAGAATGTTTAAAATGATCAAAGCTAAAAACAGATGCTAGTAACAAATAAACAGGCATGAAGAATAATGCAGTGTCATGCTCCAATTACTTACCAGTAATCTTCGTTACTCCTAGTCCTACTCTTTATCTTCACAGTATTTACCTCATGAGGCACCTGCCTCCGACACAGGAATCCCTGCGCACCATAACTGCTAAGCGTATACCACAAGGTATTTTTTTCATCAGCTAACGCTTTAGTTGATGATAGTATTGTATCAATATATGTTGTTTTAGTATTCCTCTCAAGCTCACACTTATATCGTATTCTCTAGAGTGCTTTGCTGACTCTTGATGAACGTTGAACAGATGTTACACAGTGTTTAACGTGAATTAACCCCGAAAATATCAGGCTTCCACGCCGTTCGAATATTTTCTCCAGCACTTGCCACTCCTCTTGTACACTCCACAGGTACTACATTTCTTCTAGTGCCTAGGGTTGAACTTACCTTTCATCATAGTTTGATTTCTACTCACTTGCTCCTCATTTTTGTTGCAGCTGTGGCTTCTTCTTAACTACAGCAAACTATATTTCCCGTGGAGGATCTACACATCGCTTGATTCACCACCAAGGATCTCTATCTGCACCCGATGCCCTCGAACACTTTGCTTACTGGTAATTATACTTTCTTATATCTTGTCCTACATGGCTCCTTTACCTACCTACATTCTTTCTAAACACTTTTGAACGACGACTTCTCTTGCACTGGACTAGAAACGTCTCTCTGAACCTCTTCTCCTCCCCTCACCCTGAATTTAACTGGGAATGAATGTGCCCTTGTGGTACTAGATTAATTACAATTTCTCTGACAATGTAGTCTGTTCTGGCTCACAGATGAGACTGAAATGTACAGCATGAGTTTAATGAATTACCTCAAGGTATAAAAAACTTGTACAAACGTTCTCCCCTTTGTTTTTTTCCTTTTGTATGAAGAATTCAGTTTTGGCCATATGAAGAAGAGGAAAGTATCCTCGAAACGCGTCGCCACATGAATTGGATTCCACCATTGTTTCAAATTTATTGTGACCTACTATTGCACTGCTTTGCTTCTTGAATTTGTAAATGTTTCTCCTTTTGAAATATTGTGAATTTGACACTTTAGATATAAACTTTTGCTATAAAAACACACAACTTTACTCTTTGGTTTATATGTTTTTTGTATTAATATGAGAAAACAGTAGTGGACTTAGTCCAAACATCCTAAAGTGTGCAGGAGACGGGAGGGTTCCCTTGTTGAATCCTCATTCCAATTGTCTCCTGCACTGGCCAAAGCCCAGAAGAAACCAGGCAAGGCAGCCAGACTCGACAGGGTCCCGAGCCCCTCAGGGAACCCAGGGGTCTTGCCACACCTGATGGAGCCAAAGGCCCCGCCACACACCCCCACCAGGGGGCCATTAATCGGAGCTCCCCAGCGCCCCGCACCGAGAAGGAAAAAAGAAGCCCAACCTGCCGGAGGCAGGAAAAAATTTAACTAAGTGACATGGGGGTGGGGGAGGAGTTATAGAAATAAAAAAAAATAAAAGAAGGTCCTGTGTCAGAGGCAGGTGCCTCATGAGGTAAGTACTGTGACAAGGAAGAGTGGACGTGGAGGTAATGGGGTTAACTAAGAAGTAAATGCAGGCACGAGGACACAGATTTAAATTCTAGCATACGTGCTAGTCCCTGACGTGCGTGATGGGAAAGAAAAGGGCGCATGGACTACAACTCCACTGGGAGTTGTAGTTCGCTATGCAGCGTTCCTTGCTGTAAGCACAAGGGCAAACAAAGCTGCTTTACTCAAGCAGCCTGTTTGAGTTAATGTATCAAGGCGAATGGCCACAGTCAATTAATACAGACAGTATACGATGATTTAATCTAAGGCGGCTAAAAAATCATTAAATTGTAGATTGTGAAACGAGACAAAAAATAAAATTACAAACAGTAAATTACTTAAATCCCTCGGCTAACAACACAGAATGTTTAAAATGTATGAAAGCTAAAAAACAAATGCTAGTAACAAGTAAATAGACAGGAAGAATAATGCAGCATCAGGGGGTTAACTAAGAAGTAAACGCCAGTGCGAGGACAAAGATATAAATACTGGCAGACTTTCTAATCCCTGATGCGGTCGTGCTATCGTGCCTGATGGGAAAGAAAAGGGCGCATGGACTACAACTCCACTGGGAGTTGTAGTTTGCAATGTGGCATTCCTGGCTGTAAGCACAGTGGCAGATGAAGCTGCTTTACGCAAGCAGTCTGTTTGTGTTAACGTATCAGAGCAAATGCCCACAGTCAATTAATACAATGATTTAATCTAAGGCGACTAAAAATTCATTAAACTGTAGATTTTGAATCTAGACAAAAAATAATATTACAAACAGCAGATTACTTAAATCCCTCGGTTAACAACACAGAATGTTTAAAATCTTTCAAAGCTATAAACAGATGCTAGTAAAATGTAAAAAGGCCAGAAGAATAATGCAGTGTCAAGGGGTTAACTAAGAAGTAAACGCTGGTGCGAGGACAGGGATTTAAATACTAGCAGACTTGTTAGACCCTGACGCGCCGACGCTAATGCGCCTGATGGGAAAGATAAGGGAGCATGGACTACATCTCCACTGGGATTTGCAGTTCGGTATGCAATGTTCCTGGCTGTAAGCACAGGGGCCGACAAAGCTGCTTTACTCGAGCATTCTGTTTGAGTTAATGCATCAGGGCAAATGGCCATAGGTAATTTATACATAGAGTATACAATGATTTAATCTAAGGTGGCTACAAATTCATTAAACTGTAGATTTCAAATCTAGACAAAAAATAAAATTACAAACAGTAAATTACTTAAATCCCTCGGCTAACAATATAGAATGTTTAAAATGTTTCAAAGCTAAAAACAGATGCCAGTAAAAAGTAAACAGGCAGGAAGAATAATGCAGCGTCAGGGGGTCAACTCACCAGTTATGTGCATTCCTTTATTTATCTCTGAGGCTTTGAATCACGAGTCAAGGTTGATACCACAGGCTTGGCCTCTCCTCCCCAACTCTGTTGTTCACTCCGTAGGGTCGCTGGCGTCCTTGAAACACAATGCAGGTTTCGTCTTGTCTTGGATTTGGCTTTCTCCACGTATACTTCACAGTTTGCTGTAGGCCACAACCTCCTGCAGAGACCTTTATGGTTTCTCTACCCTTTGCTCTGGTCCCTCGTCCTGCTCCAGTGGGTTCGCCATTACCACAGTAGATCTGCACCTTCTCGTGTCTATCCTTTCTCACAGAGCCAGCGCCTGCGCAGTACTAATGCGAGGCTTGTGAGGTGGGGGAGGCGGGTGAATCAAAGGAGCTTTGTGTGGATGTGAGCTATGCCAGACCCCCCAACATATTGAGGCTGGCTCCGCCCCTGGCCATTACATGCTAAAAGGCTTAAGTTGTTTAATTAAATAGACAGTAATTATTTTGGTAAAGCTATGAGCTATTTCGAGGGGTGCTTTTTTTAACAGATCCAGCATGACTTTGAAGTAAACCCGGACCATCTTTACAGCTTAGACGTGGATGAATTCAGCATTATGTAACACTTTTATTGACTGAAAAATGCAATGTTGATGGCTAATTATGGGAAAATGTGCTTAATATCTTCAGTTTCTACAGCCAAAAACAATACAAACACTGTTCAATTATGGCGCTCCTTGCATCAAATTTGAATAATCCAGTTGTATTCTTTGACATCACAATAGGTGGCCAGGTATGCCATGAGAATGCAGTCTAATGCTGGGATGACCGTTGAAGGGACCATGGAAAATATGATTTGCACTTCCAGGAACCTTAAATGTTCATCTACCACCACTAGGGCATATTGGCCATCCCTGGTGGGGCCGAAGAAATCTGCTGCCAGTTTCGCCCCAGCTGTTTTACATTAATTGTGACATTTCTAATATCAGAAGACATAAGAATTGGCTTACCACAAGTGACAAAATCCATATCAAAACCACCTTTCTCACATACTAATCCCTAAACAATGCTGCCCCACTCTACCTTAGCAAACGATTTTGCAGAAAAGCCTCAACCAGGCCTACCAGATCAGTGAATTCCAACTGCCTTATTGTCTAGCTAAAATATCCATGGTTGGAGAACGCAGTTTCCCAGTGAAAGCTGCTCAGCTGTGGAACTCTCTGCCACCCACCATACCCACCATACGGGGGCACCAGCCCTATCTGCATTTCAGACAGAAACTCATCAATTGGTCCTTGTATTGCATGCTACCGCGCTTCTCTTGTATAACCTGGTGACTTTTCCTTTTTGTGTCATGACTCTAATGTACTTTCTGTATCCAATGTAATGACTCTAATGAACTATCTGTAGCCACTGTAATTACTTTGTCTGTATATTACCTATGTAACTAAGCCTTGAACCTTCTTGTAATTTCTGCACCCTGATACCTTCGGGTCTGGTGCGCAATACAAATGAATAAACAAAGAAACAGTGTGTCTCTATGTTCTGCCTTTTATCCATGTGGGGGGAGCTAATGGGTATCAGATGTATGTCATTAAGGTCAAGGGACTGACTTTGCCTGACCTGATTAACAGGACATGTCCAATGAGAAATATGCGTTTTAGCCTCTTTACTCTCAGTGGTCCTCTTCCTCGGCCCAGTGTTTGTGTAGAGGGGGGGGCGAGTTGGAACGTGTGAGAATCCTATGAAATAGGATGGGGTATGAGCATGGGAAAGGGGGAATACAGCATTTCACCATTGGTTGCCTGACCCCACCTGTCACAATTCGGTGTTCAAAGGCACCCGTGCCCCATAATGTAGTGGGGGCCTCTAAATATTCCCTGGGCCCACTCTGAACGAACTTCGTGATGCGCCCAAAAGAGCCACCTGGACTCAGTCCTGGCGCTTTTGGTACCAGGCTCATATGGGACAGGAAGCACTCATCCCTCATTTCAAGATGACAGGTTGTTGAGTCATTGATCCTGCCTGCATGAAGGCTAGTGTTTTGGGAATGGCAGGGTGTGGTCGTGTAGTTAAGCTCCACCCCTGCTGAAATCCAGGCTTTGCGTTACTCTGTGCCCTAGCAGCGTAATGCTCACCGTGACCAGCTCTCTGCGCTTCACTGCATCGGGACCTGCTCTGACTTCTGCTATTCTCCAGCTGCGAGAAAGAAGACAAACACAAACACGATTAGGACAACACTTACCTGAGAATCTGCGCTGCGATCCGGACGCCAATGAACTTCAGCAGCAGCCTCGTCATCAATCCTCAGAAATGCTGCTACTCGACACCTGAAAGAAAAAGCAAAAGAAAGGCAACAGGTCAGAACGGGGAATCGAAAATCTCCCGCGCGCTCCACAACCCCAACGCCTCACACAGCCAACACTTACTAGGTTACTCCAGCTGGCTAGGCTCGGAGCTCCGTTCCTTCGCACACCTCATCCACACCGGAGTGTGCCTGCGCGCTCGCCCCAGAGGACACCAACTTCCATCCCAGCATATGCAGAAGAAGGGAAACACAGAGAAAGCACACGTGAAAGAAAGGACAACAAATAAAAATTAATGCTAAATGCAAGGACAATGCTAAACCGCACGAGAGGGCAAGTACGAAAGCAAGAGAAAAGACAGAAAATTGAAATCAAGAGAAAGACAGACAACAAGCAGGAGAACAAGGAAATTAATACCTTGGCAAGACAGGGCAGGCGAGTCTTAGCCGCAGCCGGTCTGGGCTCCACTCTTCAAAGTAAAGCAGGCCAGTGACGTAACTTGGTCCCACCAGAGCCTGCGCCCTGCAACAGCGCCCCTCCAAGGAATAGCAGGACAGATAGCCCACCAAACACAGTCACCAGGTGAGGAGCATTCAGGGAAAGAATCAAGTACCGAGGGATGGGGTAGTGCTACAAAAGAGGGAGGTGTTGGTGGACACACGCACTGGCAGCCCACAGTTGACCTCGCTTTCCCCAAACTAGGAGCAGACCCAGAGCAAACCATACCTTCTGAGCTGTCAAGCCTAGCAGTCCTGCAGACGTCCGCTCACCCAGCAATGCCCGACGTCCCCGCGGAGACAAGGTGAGCGTAACACCACTCCCTGAATATCCCCAAACCAGGTGATCCTACCACACTGGTCCACCTCCAGGGTCTGGATCCAAAGACGATGGACTTGCCCTGGCCACCTGAGAGAGAGAGATCCCTGTGGACTAGAAAGTGAGACACCCTTTTCTTCTCACAAAACATACCAATAGAAAAGAGAACCTTAAATGTGAATTGGGTGAAGAGAAAAACAAATGCCCCAGGATTCCCTTTTTTGTGAATAGTAAGAAATCCATCAGTGGAGGACAAACTGAAGGAGTGAAAAGGGGAAGAGTCATACTCCTTAAAGATTGTGATAATATTTTGAAGAGCAACATCTGTGGAAAAATCACTGGGCAAAATCTAGGGGAAGGGACGCCCCCTTTCCTAGTGGACATTTATTTCTTTTCTGCACCTTTAAACTTTATCCCCATGTTCACCTCAATTTAGTTTGGAGTGTAAAAGTCAGGGTGAGTTTAGATTTTGGACACAGGAATGAAGACACTTTGGGCCTCATTATAAGTCAGGCGGAAAGGGGTTAACGGCGCTGGTAAAGGTGCTGGCGCCGTCAACCCGTACCGCCTGATTACGAGGTCCCCTCGCAGGACCCGCTCTGCACGTCTGGTTTTACCAGACGTGCAGAGCGGGTCCCGCGAGGGGAAGAGGGAGCAAACAACGGGCCGCTCGTAATCGGCCCGTTGTTTGCTCCCTCTCCCATTCCCATTCAGCCCTATCGAGGCCGAAATGGGAATGGGGAAGGTCCGGGCCCGGGTGCCTGAACGGAGGAATTACCGGGCCCTCCGAACTCGGAATGGCCCGGTAATTCCCCATTCTGGGAACCCAGACCCGATTTTGGCGGCAGCCATGCCGCCATTAGCGGCATGGCTACCGCTAAAGTCATAATGACGGCCTTCGTTTGTTTAACATCCTGACACAGACGTTCCTTAATTTTGTTGAGGCAGGGAAATCCCTCAAACACTTAAGGATAGATATGATTTCACCAATCTCTCTTATTATTTTGACAATAATAGTTTATAACCAAAACTTAACATGCCACTGTTTCCGATTCTTACTCTTGGGCCCTCAGAGCTCATTATCTCATATCCTTTTAACCATGTCTTCAACCCTCCATGTTGATGTTTTTTGAGAATCCCCTTAGATTTGTGGGCCTGTTTTTGAAAGGCAATGAGAAAAGGAATCAGAGCAAGAGTCCATGGAGGTTTTCAAAGATGTGGAGTTCTGTGCTGTTGAACTTATAACCCATGGAACAATGGAAGCTAAAATAACTAAAGAAGATGGCCGGAATATCATCAGGGCCTCTTCCTTACATTGATCAAGGTGAGCACAGATCCTGGGACTCAAAGTGTGGTCTGCACTTAATTTGACAAACAAACTCTGCCATGCAGAGTTGCAGGCCTTCACCTTCACAGCTTTCAATTTACTGAAACACTTTGCAAACTTCACTTTAAGATTATACCATTAGATTCCTTGAAATTGGGCATTGCAGGCATGTACGTATGCATATGCAATTACTAGAGTGACAAAGGATGCTCTTGAAGTGCTGTGTTGTAACCCCTGTGATAATAGGTGTAAATAAAGAACACATTATTCTAACTTGCCATTATAAAAAAAAGACAGTGAGATTGCAGAAATATTTTAGCAAAACATAGTTTGCTGAAATTATTTCTCACAAACTGATTTGCTCTAGGTCAAAATGATGCTAGAGCTGAGCATGATGTGCACTGCATCAGCAAGCAGCCCATACTGTAAAACACTTCAATTTCCTTTTGTTCTCTCATGGCGGGCTTGAGAGTAAGATTTGCCTCCTCTTTTGCTTCATCTGCTTGACTGGAAGAACAATCTGGCTGTATCCTTCGGTCTGCTGTACGGTTCTCATGTCCTTTCATATTAAAACACAGAGAATGGAATGTGTTTGAACTAAATGGTTCATTATTGATGACCTGTTTTTTTTAGATGGATGGTAGTGGTGGAGGAGGGCAGAGCCACAAACAGTGGATCTTGTTTGGATCTTGTCTTTGGAATGTATGATGTGTTTGCATGTGCACAATGTACCACACAAAAGAGAACGCAGAGAGGGAGAGGCAATGGCAGACTTAACCTATGCATGGCAATGTGGATGGTGGGAGAGAGAATTGGAGCTAAAGGACATTTTGTTTATTTTGGAATTTATTTTTTTCAGTGTGCTGACAGGTTTGCCACTGCTTATCACGTTCTTTTCCATATGGTGCCGATGGTTTTGAAGTAAATAATTTCTTATGGATTGCTATAAATACTTTTTTAAGTATTCTGTCAAAATAACCTGCCAGATGCTTTGGATGTGCAGACGTGTGACCAGGGGGGACGTGTCTTCACTGGCTCATGGATGATGGGCCCGGGGACAGTATGGGGAGGATCCCAATGTCACCCACTGGGTCCATCATATTAGGCCCTTTACAAACCATGTACATTTAAGCTCCATTTACAGCTGTGAACCTGCCACATGTTGGCCTGGGGAACTTCGTACTCTCACCACTCTCAAAGAAAGCTATGCTTGGTGTGTGTTAAAGGAACCAGAAACATTGTTCCTTTGACAGATCTAATCACAGGGATTGATAGAAACTTTTGCAACAAAGAAATTATATTCCTTCCGATCAAGCAGTATACACACGTTCAGACCTCAAAGACACAGGGCCTCATTCCGACTCGGGCAGTAAGGGATAACGGTCACCGGTAAGGAGACCGGTGCCGTTAAACCTATACCGCCCAATTCCGATGTCCCTTAGAGGGAGCCGCAAAGAACGTGTGGTCTGACCACACGTCCTTTACAGGTCCCGCTTAGGGACCACAGCGCTAATTACGGGCCTGCTATTCGCGGGCCTGTAATTAGCACCTTCCCCATTCCCATTGAGCCCTATGGGGGCTCAAATGGGAATGGGGAATGCTTGGTTGAATGGGGATTTACCGGGACCGCACACGTCGGAATGCCCTGGTAAGTCCCCATTGAACCAGACCGGACCCGGACCCGGTTTTGGAGGCAGCCAAGGCAGCCTCCAAACTTGGAATGAGGTCCACAGTACGGATTCCAATGATTTAAGTTTAGCGAGCATTTTCAGTCCACTGAGAAACAAAACATTTACATAGAGCAGTGGCTCGGCAGGCCCAGGCCTATCATGAAGACGCTGAACAAGTTTATATAGAACTCAATGGTGGGTCAAAAAAATACATGCGTTCTTTGCAGAGTTTATACTGCAGACCTACTGCATGAATTGATCTTATACCCATCACCCATATGTTAGCAGAATGCGTGCAGTCACGGCAAAAATACTAATTGTAAAATTGCTTTCAGAAAACTACCATTCCCTTAAGGTGCCCATCGGTACCAGAAAACAACTCCAAAACTCATGTGACATAATCTGCCGTCATAAAGAGTGTATGGGAACCGCTCTCTTTCAAGGGTGGTTCACGTGTGGAAGGCCTACCAAGGAGACATCCAGAGCCAGTCTTTCCCCTGGGGAGGATGATGGCAATTGAGAGGCCCCCAATTCCTGCCACTCTTGTGCCAGCATGATGTTTAGCAATAGACCTCTGTCTGAAGTCATGCCTCCAGTACCAGGTGCTTGCCAGTGTTTTTCCATTTGTTGTAAAGACACATCGTTCCATTATTTTCACAGCCACACATAAAGAGCCCTACAATGAGAAAAGGAAGCTGCTACACCTTGGTGGCTTAGTGATGCCGACAAGCTGAAAGGGGAAGCTGCAGACAGACACGGCTAGAAGAAGAGCCACGCGTTGCTACTTGGAGGGCCATAATCCTGTAAGAAAGACTTGAACATTCTGGGCGATGTCTTTTCCTTTTTTTGACATGCCCAGGGAAGGGAAATTAGGGCCTGATTGTAAAGGGACGGAGGCCTAATCCCTATCAAGTGAAGGGGAAAAAAACCCAGAGGAAGCAGGCAGCATGGGTGCCCAGGTGAGGTCAGATGGTGGAAAAGGTGGACAAACAAGAGAACAGAAGGAAGGAGGAAGAAGCAGCAAAGGGAGGAGACGTTTTTTGAGCAAATGATATGCTTGCTAAGGAGTGGAAGTGGTACTCCAGTGTGAAAGAATGTGGTTGTGTGGAGAGTGTCTTTAGGGGAATTGAATGTAGGGAGTGTTTGAGAAGTGTATGCTACAGAGCAAAATTAGATTTGACGGTGTAGTAGTAGTGTGGAGGAGGGAATATTGGCATGGAAGAGGGAGCAGCAGTGTAAAGGAAGTAGAAGTAGAGTAGAGACAAGCATACGAGTGTGGAGGAGGCAGTAACATGATAGAGTAGGAAATAGTAGTATGGATGAGGGAGTAGTATTGTGGAGGTATGACTAGTAGTGTGAAAGAGGGAGTAGTAGAGCAGACAAGGGAGTAGCAGTGTGGAGGTGGAAGAAATAGTGTGGGGGGCCATTAATAGGGTAGAGGAAGGAGTAATAGTGCAGGGGAGAGGGTACTATTGTGGAGGAGGTAGTAAGAGTGTTGGAGAGGGACTAGTAGTGTAGACAAGGGAGTAGCAGTTTAGCAGAGGGATGATGATGGTGAGGAGGAGGGAGCAATAACATGGAGGAGGGATGAGCAACATTAAATGATGGCAGTGTAGCCTATAGACAGTGAGTGACATTCAAGGGTTAGAGCTGGAGGGTAGGATAGGTAAGGTGGACATAGTTGGGGGAATACCGTAGTAAGCAGCATATTAGAAGATCAAGGGAGAGAAGAGATTGACCGTGACATATTTCAGAGTGAATCTAACAGAGCAATGGCAAGGTATATTCCCAATTTTTGTAGAACACTACATAATGGATAGAGTAGGGACAGCAAGGAAATCCCTGAGAGAGTCTTTATGAAAAAAAAATCTAGCCTTTAGGTCCTCACGTCTAGCATAAGAAAGAGACGGGTTAACATTTACTACCTACTAACCAGGGACCAGAGATGCCTGAGTTAAGAAGGAGGTGCTATTGAAGACCAAAGTTGGAGGGACAGCAGTAGCGCTGATTGATAAATTAATAAATACCCTTGAAGTTTGAGAAATTCTTTAGCCATCTGGGACATTATGATGCATTCGTTGAGTCTTGTGAATGGCCTGGAGTGATACAGAGGACCATAATCCATTTAAAAGTCAGAGCAGCCCCCTAAAGGCTTAAATCCCCAAATCTTGTACAGGTGTTTTTTTTTTTTTTTTTTAAACTGGCAACATCAATCACAGCCCTTATTCAATTAAAGCCACAGGTGAAACCCCTCAAAGGGAGGCAAGACCAAGGGGAGGAATCACAGGCTACATGAATTCATAGCCTTAGTCATGCAGGGTTCGTGTTTGGGGAAGGATCGATTGGCAGGGGTTTGTACTGAGCTGGAGAACAAGGAAGAAGATTGAGGGAGATTGGAGAGAGATGTAGTTTAGGGAACAGTGGAGTGATGCATTTGGAAGTGGTTAGTTGGACTTCTGGAGGGAGAGGTTGGATTACATAAGAGGTGGTTGCTTGAATTTATCATAATGAGTTTGGTAAACATCAGGAGAAGGTCTGTTCCAGTCATTAGGAGGAAGAAGGGAGGTTGATACACATGTATACGTGGTTAGTGGTTAGTACTAATTTTCAGGAGGCTTGGAAACAACAGGAAGACATTGGTGACCGTCATCTGGATAAGGTGGGGACACAGCTGGAGGTCATTGTTATCAGGAGAAGGTTGGGTTTCATAGCACACGTTTTTGAGAGACACCAGAACATGCGTGGTAAGAGTTATCATGAAGAGCTTGGGTGACATTTGGAGTAGGAGGTTGGTTTGACCCACCAATAATCGAAACAGACATGTTTGGAAGAGGCTGATTGGATTCACCAGGAGGAGGTTGAGAGGTTTGATATTGAGATGAGTGGAGGACATCAGCAAGGCAGCAAAATAGTAGCTAGCCAGGACTGCAAGGTGTGTGATGACAACTTTGACCCAAGGCAACATTTGTTTTTTGACTTTATTGTTCATTTATAACACACTTAACACAAGCAAGTGGTTTCTAAGCATGGGATCTGGATTCAGACCTGTGTTGCACCACATTGTCTTACTTCCAAGACAAACTTATTGCCCCGAGTTATCTTTCCTCACCAACATCTAGAGTCAAGGCCTGATTCAGAAATGGCCAAGCCCATGAAGGGAGGAGATACAAGCAAATACTATTGCAGCAGGGAGGAGCAAGACCAGAGCAGTTTTAGTGAGGTAATTGAGAGGGTAAGACCCATCATCCCAAATAAGGAAGGTGAAAGAGGCTCTCTTAAGCTCTCTCTAGCGAGAAGGAATATGATGCAGGAACCACTTTACAAGGAGAAGGAACATTATGTGGCGATCATCAAAGCATGCAAGAACACAATTAAGCCTGCTCTGAGTAGCCAGAGAGGTCTGAAAAGTCAAAGATTTGGGGTGCAGGCACACCTTCAGCATGTGCCTGAGGAAGAAATCATTAAGATGATTGCATAGAAAGTCTGTGGGAACCCCGTAAACGCAAGCCTGCGTTTTGAAAGGGAGAAAGTCCCTGAGAATCAGAAAGACACATGGTGTGGTAAAATCCAATATCAGAACCACATCAAAGTCCCTGTGCCAAAGCAGACAAAATGGTCTGGTAACCTCTTTATGCCCAAGCTTGTGTTGTGCCAGGGTCGACTTGGATACCACAATACATATTCAGTTTCTTTAGTTTCCACATATTTTCCAGTCACCATTTGTTGTTTGTGAATGGAAGAGAGGGCGGGAGAGAGTGAGAAAGATAGAGAGAGGGAGATAAACAGAGAAAGAGGGAGCAAGAGTGTGTGAGAGAGAGAGAGAGAGAGAGAGAGAGAGAGAGAGAGAGAGAGAGAGAGAGAGAGAGAGAGAGAGAGATTGAGATTGATTATATTTTGATCTTGCCCAACTAATTTATCACTGTCCCTGCAACTCTAAGTCAAAAAACATGTAAACAATTTGCTTTTCATATTAATTGTGAACGTTTCTGTTTATCTCAATTATATATTGCACATTTGTCTTTATATGTTGGAATATGTTTGTTGTTTTTCATCATCAATAATCCTGTGTGCATACTGTTAAAACAATGATGATGTGTTTTACATGTTTTATTATTGATGTATTGTTTGTTGCATTGAATGTATTTTGAATATTTTTACTTTCATTTTATATTAATAATATTTCAGTGTATCTTTTTTATATTGTTTATTAATCATGATTATTATTTCTGATATTATATGATATGGCATTTGTAACGCGCCTGTACACAAGTGTTTCAAGGTGTGATGAGGCAAGGGAAGGGGAACAGAGGGAGGACAGACAACGATCCTACTAGGCCAGGTGTCATCAGATCGCGTAAGTGCATGGGAGGGGGAAGGAGGAGAAGTGCGGGGGAAAGGGGGATAGGACAGTGCAGTACATGGGATAAGAAAATAAATACCTATAAGTAAAAGTACGGCCAGCAGGTGGCAAGTGCAAGGGTAAGTGCAGACATCAGGTGTCAAGTGCTGGAAGTGGGACTGTAGGGTTGCAGAAAACAGTCCCCAAGGGCGGGGGTTGCCTCGAAGGTAGTGCAGGAGTGTGACTGGCAGGGGAGGGGACCTGGGCCTGAGATCAGAGAGTGGGCAGGTAACCAGTACAGTTTCAGTGTCAGCCAGGAAGTTAGCAAGGGAGAAGAGCAGAAAAGGCAGAAGCAAACAGAAAGGTTTTGAGGTGCTTCCGGAACCGAAGTTTCAGGGATGCAGGGAGGCTGTTCCAGAGGAAAGCCCCTGCTGAAGAAAGAGATCTACCACCAAATTGTTGCTTGGAGAAGCGACTGACCCTGAGGGAGTTGGAGGCAGATGAGCAAAGAGCTTGAGAAGGAAGGTATTTAGGAAGAGAGAGTTGAAGGTATTGCGGCCCGGGCCCCAGAAGGCTTTGTGGACGATGCAGAGGGTTTTGAACTTTTTCTCGCAGCCACTGGAAGCCAGTGCAGAGATTTCAATCCTGGAGAGATACGATCCCTGGGCTTGGGGCCAAGGACAAGTCTTGCAGTCCTGTTCTGGATAAGTTGCAGAGAACCAGAGCTCTGGAGACAGTGAACTTCTGGGGGAAGGTGTGGAAAGGAAGAATACCTCTGAGGAGGTGCAGCTGGTAGTGTGACTTCTTAGAGATGTTAGAGATGTGAGGAGAGAAGGAGAGTGCGGAGTCGAAGATGACCCTGAGGTTTTTAGCCTTGCAGGTGGGAGCAGGAATAGGACCAAGAGAGGCCAGCCAGAGAGTGACAGGAAAGGATGGAGTGGGTGTGCCGATGAGGAGAATCTCAGTCTACTGGCATTAAGGCAGATGTCATTGGCGGCACACCACTCCTGGTTAGCAGTCAGCCAGTCAGAGATGAGGGAGGTAGAGAAGGAGGCCGAGGGCAGCCTGAAGATGAACTGGGTGTCATCCGCATAGCACTGAAAGTTGGGGCGTGCAAGAAGTGCCAGGTATTGGTTGATCATTATTGATTCTTTTACAATTGTATTTTTTCTTAATCTGTTACATTTATATTCATCTTGATTGTTGTTATGTATGATCAGTATTAATATGCTTTCTCCAATGTATTTTTATGGATTACAAACATTTTCTTCAATGTGTCCTAAATATTATAATTTCTGATACAATTTATACCTGTCACTATGCTTATTCACAAATTACTACTTTTTGTATACATTTTGTTTATTTATTTATTTATTATCAATATTCATTGTGTTGTCTCTGTGGTTTTTTTCATGAGTTAGTCAATTTCTTATATAACTTATTTTTTTTATATAGCGGCAACAGCCCTGTAGTTATGGTCAAATTGCTCAACCCCTGGAAAGAGCACTTAATGGGCTATTTATAACTTTGCGCCTGAGACTTATCCTCCCGGAACCTTGCAAAATGAGTATATGGCCCCGTCCGATTGATCCTACGAAGTTGGGTGAGGGTACATGCAGGGGGGACAAAGTTATAGGGATCCCAAAATGTGTGGTTTTTGCCATAGACGCAATGCAAAAAACATTTTTGAACATGCATACAGCCCAACCCGCTGGATGGATTTTCACCAAATTTATGTCAGGAGCAGCGGCTTGGTCCCAAAAGCGTGCTTTTGTAAATTTGGTTTAAATCCATTCAGTATTTTTATTTTAAATGGACAAAAATTAGGTACAAATAATTTGTGATATCTGGGTTCAGTCCGCGAACTCACTTCCGTGTTTGCTCCATGGATGGGCCTCTGATTGTTCCAGAGGGTGAGATGATGTCTGCAGACTTCGGACTTCGGACGTGCCTGCTGATTGGATGGCGAAAAGCGTGAGTTGCATCAGACTTTTGGAAACGTCTGCCATGTTGGATCCGCGGACCGTCACAGGTTTCTGTGGACAGCGCAGTGGGAGAAAAAGGAGCTGGGAAGGGCGGGGATTGGAAACAAGATGATATGGGGCTATTTGTGTAGGTGGTAAAAGGTTGGGCAGGTGTTGTAGCTGCCCATAGACACGCAGCAGTTTGTGGACAGCGCAGTGAATGGACAGCTTGGAAAATATATTTGGGGTTATTTGATGGCTGAAAGAGGGCGTAGAAATGGTAAGGAAGTGGAATGAAGGTAATGTGGAGCTGTTTCTATAGGTGGGAAAAAGGCTTTGCAGATACTGCTGAGTTTGCAGTCAATTTACGGTGTCCGCGGTCATTATTTCAATTGCAGGAGGTCGGGCGAGTAATATTACTTGATGGTGTATGGTACCTACTTCTTACATAGTTAGTTGTATTGAGGTCATTGAGGCCAGTGGCCATATATTGGGGGGCATGGCCCCAAGATTATGGCCACTGGCCACAACCACCACAGTATTAATATGGGTATAGTAATTAAAGGTCATGTAGTGGGAGTACAACGTGTTTGTATTATGGAGGAATTAAGTAATTAAAGTGAATATGGTACTTATGATTGTAGTACAATAGTACAATTGAGGATAGTGCTCATAGAATATGTATTTGATTATAATTGCTATGGTTAGTGAGTTTTATACGGTTATCAATCTGGAATCTCTGGTTTATTTTCTTTGGGAAAAAACAGTATCATTTTTTTTAAGCAGGATAGTTTAAAAGCCATAGTTGTATGCAATTTTACATATACATTTTTATTGAGACCTTCATAAACAGTACATTGTAAGTACTATTTTTGGTACAACATTAGTTTATGACACACTGCTGTTGTTTTGGATTTAAATACTTATTAGGTCATTGGGCAAAAGAAATCTGTACTGGATTAAAAAAACATGATTACAGTTGTGTGAGTGTAAGGGTGATAGTATATGGATGATAGTATATTTGTTTGAAGTATGTTGTGATTAAGGGAATGCTTGAAGTAGTTACATACCTGTTGCATATTCTATATTAGAGGTTAGAACATGTTTTGTCATATAACAATTGATATGGCGTATTTTAAGTGTTTTGGAATGACGGGTATTTTTCAAGTAGTTGGATACCTGTTGGCATATTCTAACTAGATTGACTTTCAAAAGTACTATTGTAGTATTATGGATGTAGTTAGATACCAGCTGACATATTCTAACTGTTAATTGTGCTATCGTTTAGTGACAAAATTTAGTTTGAAGCAATATTAAGTAGGCATTTGTAAATTTTTCTGGTAACCTATGTTTTGAAGTAACAGAGGTATTGTTACATTGAAACGAACCACTTATTTCTTTGAAAAATGCTGTGTAGTGCACGTAAGTGGTTGTGGCACCAGTGTGGTATACTATACCTACTGTTGTGAAGGTTTTCTTTCCAAGAAATAAGTGGCCTTATGTGAAGCCTGCATTTTGCCTTATAAGCATGAGTATGACATATTGGCTATGTGAGTTTATTTGTAGGGTGGAACGATAGTCTGAATTGCAAAATAGGGCATAATATGCCATGATGTGCATGCTGACGAAGCTGGTGAAATGGAATTGATTCAGAATTTGGTATGTATACATATAGAACATGTTCATTAGGGATTAGGGCTTGTGAAACATGGTTGCAGAGAGTGCATGTATGTTTCCACATGTATGGAATCTGGAGGATTTCATCAATGGGAATGTTTTTGGTTTCCAGTACTTGCATTAAGTACATCAGGAGTTCTTGTGCATATTCCTGCATGCTTATGGTCAATTTTAGCATTCCTGCACAGTAGTCCAATTATTGCCTTATACCTGGGACACTGTAAGTGTTGTCAACATTATTTGTGGCATTTCTGTAAAGGCTGAGAATTTGCAAACACAACTGGTCTGAGCCATTTAAGTTAATGTTGTGAACAATTGGGGGCAACTGAAAATGAAGATTGATTGTCACATTGGCATAACAATTTACTCTAGTTGTGTAGCTGAATTTAAATGAACCAGAGAGTTCTGTTTGTGGATCGTTTGATGGACCTGCAGATCTTTCTGGAGAAGAGACATTCATGTCTTTCTTTTCTGATGGACATGCAGTTGACTTTGTACTAGACAGTTTTGTGGTCATATTGTTTGATGCAGAAGGAGTTGGTTGCTTTATTTAGAAGTATTGTTGGGAGATCTGCTATATCTTCTTTTTCTATTAGTTGTCTTTTTAACGGTTTCATTTTTTGAGGTACAGTGTACATATCTAGATGGGGTGTGTATACTGCCCGTAGCCTGTTTTATTCCAGGATGCAATGATATGATATGATTTAATATATTTTTTTTTTTCTATCGCGCTCGTACACAAGTGTTTCAGAGTGTGACAAGCAAGGGAGGGGAACAGGGTCCAGTGACATTGAGAACGTGCAAGTGCATGGGAGCGGAGAGGTGCATTGAAGGGTGGAGAAGTAGAAAGTGTGGAGCAAAGGAGAAAAAGATAAATAATAAATAAATAAATAAATAATACAGGCAACAAACAGTGGTAGTGCAGCAGAAATTGGCAAGTGCTGGGTTTAAGGCAGCAGACAGGGTAGGTCTGATATGTGCAGGAAGAAAAAAAAGGGGTACTGTATGGGTACAAATACAGACCCCAGTGCAAGGGGTGGCCCAGAGGCAGTGAGGGCTGGTGGCAGGGTGAGCAGGTACCTGGGCCCTGAGGACAGAGGATGGCCAGGTGCCCGGTGCCAAGAGAGAACAGATCAGCAGAGGAAAGGGGGAGCAAAGGCAGAAGCAAAGAGGAAGGTCTTGAGGTGCTTCCAGAACTGGAGATGGTTCTCCTCAAATTTCAGAGTGGCAGGGAGGCTGTTCCAGAGGGAGGACCCAGCCGAGGACAGAGATCTACCCCCAGCTTGTTTCTTTGAAAAAAACAGACCCTGAGGGAGTTAGAGGTAGAGGAGCGAAGAGCACAAGAGGGGAGGTATTTGCGCAGGGATAGCTGAAGGTATTTTGGACCCAGGCCCCAAAAAAGCCTTGTGAACAATGCAGAGGGGTTTGAATGTAATCCTTGCATCCACTGGGAACCAATGCGGAAATTTCAGAGCTGGAGAGATACAATCCCAGGGCTTGAGGCCAAGGACAAGTTTTGCAGTCCTGTTATGGATTAGCTGCAGTAGTCGAAGTGGGTGGGAGCGGTCGGGAGCGGTGCTCCTCTACTTTTTATTATTTCGTTTTACTGTTCCTATACTTTTATTTTAAAAAGAGACCGTTCCGGAATGGTTTCTTTTTTAAATGAAAGTGTAGGAAGAAGTTGAACTCTACTGAATGTCCCCTTAAACAGAAGGCACATGTGTTTGGGAGTTTGTATTGTGTGTAGCAGGGCGCATGGCGATGGGGTTTGTGGGGAGCAGGGGCAGGCCAGTAAGGAACATAGTTCCACTACTTCTTATCATACACTTCGACCACTGATTAGCTGCAGAGGGCGGAGAGTAGTGGCAGGTAGATTTAGAAAGAGGCTGTTACAATAGTCCAACCTAGAGAGAACCAGCGCTTGGGAGACCATGAGCTTCTGGGGGAAGGAGAGGAAAGGAAGAGTACCTCCGAGGGGGTTCAGTAGGAAGTTTGACTTTTTAGAGACAGCAGGGATGTGGGCAGAGAAGGGAAGAGTGGAGTCAAAGATGACCCAGAGGTTATTAGCTTCGCAGGTGGGGGTAGGAGGAAGGCCAAGGGAGGTCGGCCAGAGAGTGAGGGGAATGGATGGTGGAGGAGTGCCGATGAGAAGGATCTCCGTCTTGCTGGCATTCAGACAAAGATCATTGGCAGCACATCAATCTTGAATGGCAGTTAGGCAATCAGAGATGAGAGAGGAAGAGGAGGTGGCTGAGGACAGCCTAAAAATGAGTTGCGTGTCATCAGCGTAGCACCGGAAATTTGAGCAGAAAGTGGCAGTGCAGTGGGCTAGAGTTGCCAGGTATTGGTTGAAAAGCCAGGGCGAGAAGTTAGACCCATGGTGAACACCCCAGGTAGAGAGGAAGATAGATGATAGGAAGGACCCAAGTTGGACCTGGGAATGTCGATCAGAGAGGAAAGACGTCAGCCAGGTCAGAGCCTGATAAGTGATACCCAGGTTATCACAGAGATGGTTGAACAGGATGGTATGGTTGACTGTGTCGAAGGCAGAGGAGAGATCGAAGAGGATGAGGATATAGGGAATGTTAGAGTCAAGGTTGGAGAGCAGATCTTTACGGATGTTCAGGAGAGCAGTTTCTGTGCTTCTGGCATCTCTGAAGCCAGACTGGTGGTCATGGAGACAGCCAATAGAATTTGAGTGAAGGTTAAGCTGAGAGATGGCCAACTTTTCCAGCAGTTTGCCCAGAAAGGGAGTAATGGAAAGTGGGCGATAGTTAACCGGAAAAGAAGGATCAGCTGTGGGTTTCTTGAGAAGCAGATGCACAAGGGAGTGCTTAAGAGGGGAGGGTAAGGATCCTGAGGTAAATGAATGGTTGCAAAAATCAGCAAGTACCGGAGTGAGGGTGTCAATGTGGTTCTTGATGGTTTTAGAGGAACAGGGATGAACATGTTTAGACAAGGCTTTCATAGATCGGACTTTTATAGAAACCTCATCCGGGGAGAAAAGAGGAAAGGTCGAGAAGGAGGGTGGGGGGTTAGCTGAAGGAGGGTCAGCAAGCAGAGACGGAGAGGGGAGAGGAGGAGAGGAGTGGATAGGGTAGACAGGATGTCCTGGGTTTTTGAGATAAAGTGAGAGGCCAGGGCATTGCAAAGAGCCTGGGTGGCAACAGGAGGGGTGGAGACTGCAGCAGAGTTGGCCAGCTCCTTGCAGATTTTAAAGAGTTCGGCCGAGTTGTTAGATGCTGCAGAGATGCAAGCTTGAATATGGACTCTCTTCTTGGTGAGGACAGAAAGTCAGTAATGCCTTTAGAGCAGGCGACATGCCAGTTTGTCAGAGGATGAACAAGAAGCCCTCCATTTCCTCTCAGCCACCCTACACTTACGTTTAAGTGTAGCTAGGTCAGAGGCATACCAGAAATTGCACTTGGTTTTGGACTTCAAACAGATCCTCATGACAGGGGCAAGAGCATCAAGAGTATCAGAAATTGAAGAGTAGAGCAGAGATAGGGCTTTGTCAGAATGTGAGACAGCCAGGGGTGGAGAGGGGGAGAAGGTGGTGGCGAAAGCCTCAAATGACACACGCTACATGGGCCGGATGTCCAAGAAGGGAGGTGGCAGTGTTTGGGTAGGCTTTGCTTGGGGGAAGAGAGGGAGAGATAAGAGGAGAGGAGGGGAGTGAGTGATCTCTCCAGGAGAGAGGAGTGGTCAGAGGGATCGAGAGGGGGAGGTCAGAGGAGATCGAGACATCAAGTGTGTGTGCCCTGCAGAGTGAGTCGGGCCAGAAGGGAGGATGGACATGGAGAGGGAGTCACAGAGGTCACAGAAGAGTACAGAGAAGGAACAAGGAGAGTCTAAATGGATAGTGAGGTCACTGAGGAAGAGGAATTGCTAGTAGAGGCCAGGAGGGAGGAAGAGAGGTCCGCCCACTCAGAGAGAAAAAAGGGGATTTGGCCAGGAGGCGGGTAGATGGTAGCCACAGTAAGAGAATGTGTAGGAGAGAGAGAGCCTACAGACAAGGCATTCAAAAGAGGAGTAGGTTTTAGTGGGAATGATAGAGGCAGGAATCCACTTAGGAAAGATCAGGGCTACCCCCCTTGCAAACCGGGAGGATCTGGGTGCAGACAGGATATTGTATCCATCAGGGAGGAGAGTGTCAAAGCTCATGACAGAGCTGGCCGTGAACCATGTCTCAGTAAGACCAAGGACATCAAGGTCTAGTTCTTCAAGGAGGTGGCAAATGTCAGAGGAGTGTTTGACACCAGGGCGAGAGTTGAGAGTGGCAATATTAAGAAGGTTGCCAGCCTTAAAGATCTTCCGGGGAGGGGTACAGGTCAGAGATATTTCCTGAGGAGGAGAATCAGCCTTAGGAGGGGCAGAGGAGGAGGATAGAGAGGGCAAGGTAGCCAAGGGGGGAGAGGAGGGGACAGCAGGAGATGAGAGGAAATTATTTGACCATGACAGTGCCATAAAGGTACACATTAATGATGACTTTAGAGGAGTCGAAGGAAGCCATGAGAGCTTCCCAGCGAGTGCCACCATTAATGGGAGTGGAGGAGATAGGACAGAGCACAGAGACCATATGAAGAGTCCATAGATCTGGCGAAGGAATGACAAAGAGGATGTCTGTGAGGGTCTGTCTGGAGGAAGTATTGGAGTAGGTGTCGGCGATAGGAAGACCAGGGTTAGAGGCCAAGGTATCTTTTTTGAACTTCTTCCTATTTATTATTTATTTATTTATTCATATTTGTTAAGCACACAACAGCCTGTGGGCATCGTGGCACTGGTTACATACAATGAGAAGCTTAGTTACAATAGAAGCAGAAATGTCATTTTATACATGTTGAAGAATACATAGATTTAGGTGCAGTGGGAAAGAGGGGGAAAGAGGTTAGAAGGGTTAGCTGCTAGTTGAGGAGAGAGGTTAGAAGGGTTAGATGCTAGTTGAAGAGAGAGGTTTTCAGATTTCTCCGAAACGTAAAGAGGGAGGTTTCCGCTCTGAGGGAGGTAGGGAGCAAGTTCCATAACTTGGGTGCTGTGTACAGGAAGCCCAGACAGACTTGGTGAGGAGGGAAGGATAGTCAATGTAGAAGCAGTTTGAAAAGATAGGAGAAACAGATAACGCCACAGCCTAGTAGAGAGAGGGTGCAGCAGGAGAAATATACAAGATCAGCAGTGAGGAACAGTCACTGGGTTAACAGGTTATAATGTATGCACAAAGTAAGGTAAAAAAAAAATACAGCCAATTTAGATTTGCAGAAACACAGCTACATTTGACTTTTCTAAACACACCTAAATTTGACTTTCCTAAACACACCCAAATTTGGCTTTCCTAAACACACGCAAATTTTACTTTCAAGGAAATTTCTTAGGCATCAATAGGTATCCAAAAAGTGGGAAGATAATAGGTGAGTGCTTAGACAACAGCATGAAGGGGGGCCAGTTGTAAACAAGAAGAAGGTAGAGTGAACGTGAATGAGAGGAAATCTGAAGGGTAGGCAGAGGGAGGAAACTAACCAATGGAGAGGGAAGTAAGAAAGTCTTGGAAGTCCAGTTTCATGACTGCAGGAGCAGGCATTCCCAGGGAGGGTCAGGCAGTTGTAGCTCCATGGTAGGCAGACAGGGAAGCTGACAGGTGCCTTAGAAGTGGGCCTTGGGTGAAGCCGGCTAAAGCCTGCCGGTGTCCTGATTGGCTATAAAGGTGGAGCAACAGCCAATTTGTTTTCACCATGGAGGAAGGCACTTCAGGAGTCACAGCCTCACAGGCACAAAGAAGCTGGCAGCCATGTAAGAGACATTTCAAACAGCAGTCGAAAATGAAAATGTGTCTCTCCATGAAAGAAAGGCAGCAGGAGAGTGGAGGACGCTGCAAAATAGCACGGTGATGTTGCACTCATTAAAAATGAAAATGCACTGCAAATCCCATTTTTTTGCCATTTTCCATTTTCCATTTTTTTGTTGTTTAAAATGGTTTTTTAAATGTCAAGGTGTTGCTAGCTCACTGGAGGAGCACCTACCTGGTTCAGGATGGATCAGCTTAGCCAAAAGATGTATAGCCTGATATAGCCCAATGAATATCAGTGTTGAATTTGTTTGCATCAACGCTAACTAGGAATGGACCATTGAGTGTACACAGACGTGAACGTGCTACATAACTCAAACCTTCTTTAAAGACTGTGCTGCCAATGTCAATCAATGCTTGATCTAGGGTTAGACCTAGTATTTTGGGAATAGTGACAGCATATGCAAGAGATAGAGAACATTGCTCTCTGCGTACATACATGTCTTTGAAAAGAAGGAAACATGCTATTGTCTGGCCAATTATGTTAAATTCTGCAAGTTTGTCAAAGTAGATTTTGACAAACTGAATTTTGTTGTAATGTGGATATGTTTGGAAGCCAACAACTGTACCAATTGCTCAATTGACTAAACCTTGTTCTACTTCAGGGTTACGTTTTAGAATTACTCTGCAGTTTGGACACAAAGTCAATATTTTCTCCAGTCCAGTTGTGTTGGAGAAACATTTTTCTAAGCTATTTAGTCATGTTGTTGCTTGTTGACACATAGGAACTGTCATGCAATGCACTTCTAGTTTGTCTGTGGAACTGATATGCCATGTGGGGTGCATTTATGTTTTCAGCATTGTCTCGCTGTATTGACTACAGCTTGCAAGGGTTGATATTAAGGACATCAATTATATATTTTGTTGAGTTAATTGTTCCATGACATCAGGAGCAGATATATTTTGTCCATAAAGCTCATGAATTAGTCTACTATTTAAGATTGATTTTTCATTTTTAGTAAGCAGGCCAGTTCTAATGCTTTTTAAAATGTTAGCATAGGTGAGGTATGCAGATTGGTGCATGTTTTGAGTTAGTTCTCTGTAGTGAAAATGTTGCCAGATATTTATATTTCCAATGCTGCCAAAGGCATTGCGGCATTGTTTGTGTCCTAATGTTTTGAGCATAGTTTGACCTTTCACTGGTGCTAACTGTAGGCGGTCTCTGAAAACAATAACATGTTTTCATACAAACAGTTCTTTGTAGTTTTTTAGGACTTCTTGCATTCTGAGATGAAATAAAGTCATCATGAATTTTGAAAACATGCTTACTTCATATATCAGGAGCACTTTCATTTGTTTTAGAATTGTGCGCACTTCAGTAGCAGCTTCTGCTGATAATTTGTAGTATTCTAATTTGCTTTGGTGTTCTACCGGGAGGAGCAGTAGTCGATGGAAAGTGACACCACCTATGTTGAAGTTAGATAAGCCTGTGGGGGCTGTTACTACAGCCAAAAGGTTGTTTGTTAAGTTTTGTAGACATGTGCTGATTATTTTAATTAAGAATGTTTTACCAGAACCAGATTCACCACTTACATACAGGAGCAGAGGTTTATACTTTTTTTTAAATTTAAAGCTACAGGTCCTAGTTTGATGTTTAAAACCATGTTCAATTTCTTGAGTGACTTCTATATAAACAGTGAGTTGTTCATCATGTAGCTATGATTCCAGCACTGACAGGTCTTCCTCAGATTGTTTATATTGATGCATGGTTTTTTCTACCTCATTCATGGCTATTTTTGCTTCCTTTAGAATGAGTGGCTCTCCAAGTGTTTCTTGGCTTCCTGTAAGGGACGATTGACTGCCCTCAGGAGTGTATGTGTCTATTTGAGGTTCAATTTCTTCCTCTTGTTGATGTTCATTGTCCAAAATCTGTTTGTATTGTTTGAAATTGCCATTTGTTATACTGCTTTCATTTGCTTTGAATGCAGCTTCAAATGAGTCAGTCACCTAATAATTCTTGTCTTTTCTCCAAGGTTTAACATGTTGGATAAGGGCCATGTAATACAGTACAATATGTTATGGAGATTTACATGATAAAGTTATATGATTAATTAGACTGAGTTTGGTGAGTTTCACTAGGTTTCCTTAACAAGTTCAGACTGAATATTTGCCAGTTGTGTCATTTGGTGTGACATTGTTTTAGTAGGTGTAGTTTGGGGCAGTGTTGTACAGACACATGTTTTCCAAAGCACTACTTCTGTTTGGGTAGTATGTGTCAATTACATTTTTTTTTTAAAAAAAAAATGTCCTGGCTGTTGGGATAATTTTGTGATATGTTTTCTATCTCTTGGTAAGATTGTAGTTCCCTTTTTGGGATTGAAGCTGGTCCAAGTTTCAGCCAGAAAATGCGTTCAGATTTGTCATATAAGGCAGTATCTGTTATATGTTCTGCAGCATTGTAGCACATGCATTCTCTATGGGAGAGCATTGTTATACCAAAGCTGTAAAATTGTTGTGATAGTGTTTTGTCAGATGATATGTCACCCTACATGTCTTTTACCTCTGTTTTCTCAGCTTTGGTGAGATAGGCTGTGACATATCTTGCAACTGTAGTGGAATTGTCTGCAATATATTGTATGTCTATGTTTGCATTCCACAAGAGGGCAATTATTGCATTGTAATCATTGATGCACTTTGATGTTTTGTCCCTTTCAATGTTGTATATATTTTTAGGGGATTTGCCTTTTATGCTGTGTCTAACAGAAGACATCAAGCTATTTACTTGTCCTTTTTTGCAAACTGGTCTAGGGAATCCAAAGCAACATTTGTGTTTACATCTACGTCAGCAGTATTTACCACACTTATGTTTCTGGAAGTGTAAGACTTGTGTATTTAGGTCACTATCTGTGGTTTCTGAAGGGATGTCGCAGGTAATGTATTTTTCAATGACCTGTAAAACAGTGGCATCACTATCATGGCCAAATGTAGGAGAATATTTTATCCACAAAAGCATGTGGGTTTGTGGTGCACCTGTGTATTGATATTTGTTTCTCCAGAAGAAGTGTTGCATTTCTCTGGGTGAAGTGGTAGTTTTATTGCAGATAAAATGCAGCATGGCAATGAAGCAATGGCGAAAGTACCTTAATACATTGACAGGGTCAAGAGAACAAAGTTTTCCTGGTGTTTTTATATATATTCCGTCTTTATTTTGGTTTGCAGTGCGTAATAAGTTGTGCAAGTCACCCCATGCATACTCTGCACAACTTAAATGAACAAACCATGTGGGTGGGCCTTGGTTCCTTAGCATACAACCTACATCAGCATGACATCAGAACCAGTATTCTTTTGTACTATTCTCTGTTTGCCAAGAGATTTGTGATACTTGGCTGCAAATCTTCATCGTTGCCTTTTATTTTTTTAAGCAGTTGGGTAGTGGATATGTTAAAAAATGTAAGAGCCTGTTTTTTATGTGTGTGCAAGTCCATAACGTAGAGTTGCTAGTTCACTTTCCAAAAGGAGATGGAAAAGGTATTGCAGTACATGCAAACTGTTGAGGGGTCAGTTATTTTGTATTTAGTTTCTGCTGTTAGATATTAAGCTAATCGGAATCATTGGGATTCTTCACTGTCTTCTATTTTGTAGGGTAGGCTAGATCTACTTTTTTCTGTTCTTCTTATAAAACATTCTGTGACAACAGATACATATTTATCTGGTATTTCAGCAGATGTGTTTTGAAACTTAGCTATTTCTTGTTTTATGTCTTCATTAGGACATTGGTGTTTTTGAGGTGTTTATGAGGTTTTCAGTAATGTTTTCTGAAGGTATAGCATTTTTTAAGTCACCTTCAGCTCCAAAGTATTTACGTTGGGTGTGCTTTATTTCTTGAATCAGTTCTTTGACTGTTTGATATAGGAGAATGTTGTTTAAATTTTGCAGTCATAGAGCAGGATTTGTATATTAGAATTGTGTATCGCTAACATTTTGATGTGGTAGAAAGTGCTTTTGCAAGCAGTTCCTAAAATGCAAGCTAATGAATGTCCCTGCAGACCAGTGTGGCTACATACAGGACAGGAGTCTGTGGTTTATAAAGTTTTCATTTTACTTTTGTTTTTTAGTTTGACATAGTGATTGAGGAATTGTCGTAAAGATTTAAAGGATTGTTATGATATGATATGAAAAGATATGATATGGCATTTATAACGTGCCTATAAACAAGTGTTTCATGCCGTGATGAGGCAAGGGAGGAGGAAACAGAGGGAAGACAGAGACAACGATTTTAGTAGGCCAGGTGACATTGAGATTGCGCAAGTGCAGTGGACGGGGGAAAGGGAAAAGTGTGAGGGGGAAAGGAGAGAGGGTAGTGCAGTACACAGGATAACAATAACATAAATACAAACTAATAAATACAGTAAATAAGGAGTGCAGCCTAGTGGTGACAAGTGCAGGGGTAAGTGCAGACATCAGGTGTCAGGTGCTGTAGGGATACAGAAACAGCCCCCCGAGTGCAGGGAGTTGCCAGAGGGGCAGTGCTGGTTTGTAACTGGTGGGGCAGGGACCTAGGCCTGATAACAGAGGGTAGCCAGGTGACCAGTGCAATTTCACTTTCAGCCAGGAGATCAGCAGAGACAGCAGAAGCAAAGAGGAGGGTCTTGAGGCAGTTTCGGAAGTGGAGATGGTTCTCGTCAAGTTTCAGAGAAGCAGGGAGGCTGTTCCACACTGGACTATGTTAACACTGGTAGATAGAGGGTTAGGCTTGTTAGTAAGTCTGCTTTTCTTTGTACATTTTTTTTTTTACTTTTACTTTTTGCAAGTGAAGCCTTAACTTTTTTAGTTGTGGTTCGTTTCATTTTTTTCCAGTGAGATTACTAACTCTTTTGTTTTAATGTTTTCTATACATTGTTTTAGAGGTGGATGACTATATGATGTAGTTGTATTCTTATATGCTCTATTTTATTATTTCTATTGAACGCATTTTGTTGTGTCTGTTGGTAAAAGAGAAAGTTGGAGGCTCCAGCCGAAGAAAGAGATCTACCACCAACTTGTTGCTTAGAGAAGTGACTGACCCATATGGAGTTGGAGGCAGATGAGCAAAGGGCTCGAGAAGGAAGATATTTAGTCAGAGAGAGTTGAGGGTTTGAGGCCCCTGAAGGCCTTGTAATGTTGGCATACATTACACAATGAGCAGCATGTCCATTTATACACTGGGCTGTTTGTTTGGGTGAAAAGAGCATTTGGTTCCAAGTTTGTTGGGGACTTTTTTTCTATAAGGGTTTCTTTTGCCATAATGGTGTGTTCCACCATTTCATACCTTTGACCATTAATGTCTATGGTAATTGGTTTTTGTTGTTCTTGTTTATATGTTTCTTCATTGAAATATGGTTTTGTGATTCTTGTGTAATCCATTCACCATTACATACATTTGAAACAGTTTGTGAATTGACACTGTGTATGTTAACAAAGAGTTTTTGTAATTTATTTATTAATTTAGTTTGTGGTTTCATTCTGTTTAAAATCAATACAATGTTCTCTTTAGTAGAAAAGTACTGTCAATTAGAACTTGCAGGATACGTCTCCTGCGGTTGGTTTTAAGGGTAGATCGCAACTTTTCAGCAGTTTTTAAAAGATTGTGAAGAATTCTACGGTGGAACATTTTCTGTAACATACATTTTTTGGATTGCTTTAGCGAGACTATGTGAACACTGGTAGATAGAGGTTAGGCTTGTTAGTAGGTCTGCTTTGCTTTGTACATTTTTTTTTACTTTTACTTTTTGCAAGTGGAACCTTAACTTTTTTAGTTGTGGTTGGTTTCATTTTTCTCCAGTGAGATTACTAACTCTTTTGTTTTAATGTTTTCTATACATTGTTTTAGAGGTGGATGGCTATATGGTGTAGTTGTATTCTTATATGCTCTATTTTATTATTTCTATTCTATGCATTTTGTTATGTCTGTTTGTAAAAGAGAAAGTTTGCATTGGAAAATTGTAAAATGCATATACATGTATGGTGCAGGGATATGTAGGAGTGATTGCAGCGATGAATAGAGTGCTCTTTGATTGTGAGGTGGTTTATTAGGTGTTTTACAAAGGTAGCGGGCGCCCCTCTCTCGCAAGAACAGACATGATAACCTGTTCAGTGGTTATTAACCACTTGAGAGTTCGCAGCCACTGCTTTTACTCACTGTGCCTTTCACAGATGGGAAATATCCATTTGCATATCAGTCTTTGTCCTGCCCAGGGGCAGTCCAGCACCGAAATACAATGGCAACTCCAATCTGAACGAGAGTACCACCAGCAACCCCATACACGTATTTCACCCTTGTTGGGGATCATCAGTGAGGTGAAGCTGATGCCTCTCTAAGCACAGTGAGAGGGAGACCACGTCTGGTTGCCCCCAGGAGACCTAGGGTTACCAATCCCAGGTTCCTTAAAAAATAGTTTTACAAAGGTAGCGGGCGCCCCTCTCTCGCAAGAACAGACATGATAACCTGTTCAGTGGTTATTAACCACTTGAGAGTTCGCAGCCACTGCTTTTACTCACTGTGCCTTTCACAGATGGGAAATATCCATTTGCATATCAGTCTTTGTCCTGCCCAGGGGCAGTCCAGCACCGAAATACAATGGCAACTCCAATCTGAACGAGAGTACCACCAGCAACCCCATACACGTGTTTCACCCTTGTTGGGGATCATCAGTGAGGTGAAGCTGATGCCTCTCTAAGCACAGTGAGAGGGAGACCACGTCTGGTTGCCCCCAGGAGACCTAGGGTTACCAATCCCAGGTTCCTTAAAAAATAGTTTTACAAAGGTAGCGGGCGCCCCTCTCTCGCAAGAACAGACATGATAACCTGTTCAGTGGTTATTAACCACTTGAGAGTTCGCAGCCACTGCTTTTACTCACTGTGCCTTTCACAGATGGGAAATATCCATTTGCATATCAGTCTTTGTCCTGCCCAGGGGCAGTCCAGCACCGAAATACAATGGCAACTCCAATCTGAACGAGAGTACCACCAGCAACCCCATACACGTGTTTCACCCTTGTTGGGGATCATCAGTGAGGTGAAGCTGATGCCTCTCTAAGCACAGTGAGAGGGAGACCACGTCTGGTTGCCCCCAGGAGACCTAGGGTTACCAATCCCAGGTTCCTTAAAAAATAGTTTTACAAAGGTAGCGGGCGCCCCTCTCTCGCAAGAACAGACATGATAACCTGTTCAGTGGTTATTAACCACTTGAGAGTTCGCAGCCACTGCTTTTACTCACTGTGCCTTTCACAGATGGGAAATATCCATTTGCATATCAGTCTTTGTCCTGCCCAGGGGCAGTCCAGCACCGAAATACAATGGCAACTCCAATCTGAACGAGAGTACCACCAGCAACCCCATACACGTGTTTCACCCTTGTTGGGGATCATCAGTGAGGTGAAGCTGATGCCTCTCTAAGCACAGTGAGAGGGAGACCACGTCTGGTTGCCCCCAGGAGACCTAGGGTTACCAATCCCAGGTTCCTTAAAAAATAGTTTTACAAAGGTAGCGGGCGCCCCTCTCTCGCAAGAACAGACATGATAACCTGTTCAGTGGTTATTAACCACTTGAGAGTTCGCAGCCACTGCTTTTACTCACTGTGCCTTTCACAGATGGGAAATATCCATTTGCATATCAGTCTTTGTCCTGCCCAGGGGCAGTCCAGCACCGAAATACAATGGCAACTCCAATCTGAACGAGAGTACCACCAGCAACCCCATACACGTGTTTCACCCTTGTTGGGGATCATCAGTGAGGTGAAGCTGATGCCTCTCTAAGCACAGTGAGAGGGAGACCACGTCTGGTTGCCCCCAGGAGACCTAGGGTTACCAATCCCAGGTTCCTTAAAAAATAGTTTTACAAAGGTAGCGGGCGCCCCTCTCTCGCAAGAACAGACATGATAACCTGTTCAGTGGTTATTAACCACTTGAGAGTTCGCAGCCACTGCTTTTACTCACTGTGCCTTTCACAGATGGGAAATATCCATTTGCATATCAGTCTTTGTCCTGCCCAGGGGCAGTCCAGCACCGAAATACAATGGCAACTCCAATCTGAACGAGAGTACCACCAGCAACCCCATACACGTGTTTCACCCTTGTTGGGGATCATCAGTGAGGTGAAGCTGATGCCTCTCTAAGCACAGTGAGAGGGAGACCACGTCTGGTTGCCCCCAGGAGACCTAGGGTTACCAATCCCAGGTTCCTTAAAAAATAGTTTTACAAAGGTAGCGGGCGCCCCTCTCTCGCAAGAACAGACATGATAACCTGTTCAGTGGTTATTAACCACTTGAGAGTTCGCAGCCACTGCTTTTACTCACTGTGCCTTTCACAGATGGGAAATATCCATTTGCATATCAGTCTTTGTCCTGCCCAGGGGCAGTCCAGCACCGAAATACAATGGCAACTCCAATCTGAACGAGAGTACCACCAGCAACCCCATACACGTGTTTCACCCTTGTTGGGGATCATCAGTGAGGTGAAGCTGATGCCTCTCTAAGCACAGTGAGAGGGAGACCACGTCTGGTTGCCCCCAGGAGACCTAGGGTTACCAATCCCAGGTTCCTTAAAAAATAGTTTTACAAAGGTAGCGGGCGCCCCTCTCTCGCAAGAACAGACATGATAACCTGTTCAGTGGTTATTAACCACTTGAGAGTTCGCAGCCACTGCTTTTACTCACTGTGCCTTTCACAGATGGGAAATATCCATTTGCATATCAGTCTTTGTCCTGCCCAGGGGCAGTCCAGCACCGAAATACAATGGCAACTCCAATCTGAACGAGAGTACCACCAGCAACCCCATACACGTGTTTCACCCTTGTTGGGGATCATCAGTGAGGTGAAGCTGATGCCTCTCTAAGCACAGTGAGAGGGAGACCACGTCTGGTTGCCCCCAGGAGACCTAGGGTTACCAATCCCAGGTTCCTTAAAAAATAGTTTTACAAAGGTAGCGGGCGCCCCTCTCTCGGTTTATTAGGTGTGGTTGGGAAGGTTCTGAGAGTAAAATTCTGCAGAGGTGTGATGGTGGTGGGCTAGTGAGTAAGGAAGTGGTGTGATGGAATCTGTAAGCTGATTGTGCTGTTTTGAGCAACAGAGTGGATGTTGCAATGGTAGTGTGAAGATAGGAATAGTAACAGTGTGAATGGCGGAATATAATGGGCTAGAGTGAAAGAAATGTTGGTTTGAAAAAGTAGTCTGGGGTAGTATATCGTGGCACTGTGCTGCTGTAATTGCATAAGTATACATGGTACATTAATGTACTTACTTTGTTGGATGCAAAGGGTATTAGTTTTCTGGTTATTGTGTTCCGTAATGTGCTTCTTTCCTGTAATTGTAAAAGAAAGTTAGTGTGGATATGTGTGAATGGCCAAGTACTTTTGGTACGCAAGGTTAATATTTATGAAGGAAGGAGGAGTGATGGGGAAAACAGATCATAACATTGGTGTACGGTTAAAAATGGTTGCTTTTAGCAGCATTTTCATGAAAGTTAAGAAATGCGTATGTGTATTTGTTCAATATCAAGGATTAAACTAATGTCATAATTTGCTAAAGATCAATGTCCACCTATGCTATGTGTTATTATTTACAGCTTTCAATCACATACGTTGATTTGTATTAGACTCAATCTTAACGGCCTATTCTCTGCTTCTATACCTACGTCACGCGGACTCAAGCAGGGCTGTTTGTTGGCCTCGGTCATCTTCAATAATTTAATCCATGACGTCAAATATGCTGTTGATGTGGTTGAATCTGACTCACCAAGAATCAATGGTGTACCAATTATGGCATTAATGTACGCCGACGACCTAGTGTTAATAGTAAAGACTCCAATCGGTCTTCAAAAATGATTGCCGGCATTTGATGCCTATATTACCCACAATTAACTCAAAATGAATACAACTAAAACTCAAATCATGTCAGGTTATTAGTTGTTCCAGATTATACCTATTTATGAATGGTTTTTAAGGGAATACTGAAATCATTAAAACATCTAACTGCTATTGAACGTAACTTGACCTCAGACATGTCGCAAGCCCGAAATATACTATATCGATATGGCAAATTGTCTCTCATACCAGCGTTGCTGTTCTGGAAAACAAAAGTAATACCCTCAGTATTATATGGGTTACAAACTGGAGTGCTGCTTGCTACCCATACCATAGATAGATGGGAGTCAAAGTTCTCGAGGCGGATTCAACATCTACGGCAATGTGTTCCAATTTCATGGCTCCGTTATGAGCTGAGGATAACCTCTCTCGCTGGTATTTATCACTGGAGATTATGTGCTTTACTTCGAAAATGTTTGATCTCCACTGATATGGAAGTTATGCTTAAAACCTTATCTATTTGTTCACCACTCTGCATTCCTTTGTGCAAGTCTGGTTAGCCACAATCTATCGTATACTTCTGCATGCTGATGTAACAATGGACCTTCTCATTACAAATCCGGATAAAGCCAAACAAGACAAACAAAAGATCTATGATATGGACTGGATTGATAATCAAGCTATCTGCTTATGATACAAATGTTCTTCTAGTCAGCAATTTTCTCCTAAATTACAAGGAGTTATGGAAAATTATCTCTGCAGAGCCTCTTCAGTGTTTTACAGACACTCCATTTTGTGTTCCCGTCTCTATTTATGGCCAACTAGAGACTTGTTATCTTTACGCAAAATTCTGTCTAAAGCTCAAAATGTTTGTCATTTTTGCAATAACTGTGATGTTCCTGAAACTCTTGAACACTTGATTGCATATTGTCCAACTCTGATTGATTTAAGACAACGACATTTTATGAAGTATTGCCGGTATTTGCGAGCAATGTATGAACATCAATTCTGGTCTTTTATATTTAGCTCCTTTTACACTGCTCTTCAAATTGCCACTGTGAACTTTTTGACTCCTCTACAACTTGAAGTGAAATAGGATTTTGTTAATGTATGATCTAATATATCTGTGTTGTCAATCCATAACACGTTTCTCTTTGGTTCCTGGAATAAAGGACTACCAAAAAAAATGTAACATTGTTTATTTGTTGTTTTATATTCAAAATTGATTTTGTTTGCACTACATAGAAACATTTTATTATTTTATATAATTTAATATAATTGGATGTTTTAATAAGTTTGTAAATTCAAAAGTTGATTAATTTCAGCTATATCAATAAAACAAATGTGTATTTGTAGAAGCTCTGTAATGTTTTGTAAAAGAGAAGAAATGTTTTTGGAAAAGATGTGTAGTACATGTTTAAATGGCAGTTGGTGTGTGGAAGTTTAATATGTTAGGGGTACATGCATAATTGCCCACATGATGCATTCTAATCTGTAGGTGTTTATGTAACCCTATATTTTTTGTTTGCGTTCTTGGACTTGTAGTTTCCATTTTCCCATTGTGAAAGTTGCTGTACAAGTCACAGAATGTTGAGAAATAGGAAGTATGACTACATAAGCAGCTGATGAT
Source organism: Ambystoma mexicanum (assembly GCF_040938575.1). Lineage (NCBI taxonomy): Eukaryota > Metazoa > Chordata > Amphibia > Caudata > Ambystomatidae > Ambystoma > Ambystoma mexicanum. The sequence continues at coordinate 1,067,940,141 of NC_090925.1, forward strand.
TGGAATGGGTTATGCTAGGAAATATGTACTGTCAATATATTAAAATGGCACACAATGTGTGCCAATTATAATTGGTGTACACATCTATTTTATCTGCTTTTAATGTATTTCTTGAACAAGTACCACAGTGCTGCTGTAAATGGAGATATGCATTTTTGAACTTTCTTCAAAATGCTTTAAAACAATATTTTGAAAAACACAACATTTTTTGTTTAATTGATATACATGTCACAGTTTTGAATCTTGAAGGTAAGTCATGTTTTATTTCTTTGCAGTCTGGGACTTGTAGTTTGGGTTTTATAATGGAAGAAGTTAATTGGAAGTGACAGAATGCAAAGGAAAACAATAAAGACTTAATAAACACCGATAGATTGGAATGGGTGATGTTGGCATGTATTCATGTGCTGCCAACATATTAAATGGGCAGAAACTAATTGCCACTTAAAAAATGATCTAAAGATCTATTTTATCTGCTTCTCCTTTATTTTATGAAAAAGTGACACAATTCTGCTATACATGCACATATGCATTATTTAACTTTCATCACAATGATTGTAAATAGAATCATTTTAAAGTGCAGATCATTGTCATTGTTTGCTGCTTCATGTCAGCAGGTAATGAATATTGCAATGCATGGCAATTGCTAGAGTGGTTACAAAGAGAATATGCTCATTTAGAAGCGTATTACAGGGTAGGTAGCAGGAACCCTCTCTCTCTCTCTCTCTTCCTCTCTCTCTCTCTCTCTCTCTCTCCCTCTCTCTCTCTCTCTCTCTCCCTCTTTCTATATATATTTGTGAAAGAGTTGAACAAACATTTTTTTTAAATATAAGCATACCTGTTCTATGTGTTGTTAGATGTAGATCTTGTTGAATCTTGAAATAGAAATCTTGGACAGTTGCACAGTAGTTTTTGATGCAGATGTCTTTCATTATCAGGAGATATGTTCTTCAGAGTTCAAGTGTACATCTGAAGTATTGAAGTGAGATGACAGGGTTAGGTGTAGATGTTTTGGATGTGATTGGTGGGTGGATGTGTGACTCTTTCAAAGCACCCAATGAGGGAATATTGAGAACATGAAAATGGAAAGAGTAGAAGGGTTGCATTGTGCTATGGGTTCCGTAACACTGCGGTAGTCCGCGAACGACATGTGCCACATCCGGGCTTTTTGTGGATGCCTGGCATGGAAAGGGAATTGTGGGGGTTAGTCAATCAGGTTTGCTTGGTGTGGTGTACAGGAAGAGAGGGTAGCAGGAGTAGTGTTTGTAGGAGTTGTGAGAGCCTTGCCAATGGCTATGGCTTTGTGTTTGAGATGGCAGACTTTGTGGATTCTGGGGGCCTCTACAATTCAGTCATTGAAGGTGTATACGGAAAATAATATTTGATTGGCAGAAGTGGAAGTTTTGTGGCATGCAGTTTGTGGCTTAAAGTGGGCAAGCTTGGTTTAATTCTGTGAGAGAATGTCTCACTTCAAATGTCCAGACATTGTGATTGTACATTATGAATGGGAGAGATTGGGGTTTGTGACTCCTGTGTCTTTGCAGGTTGCCCTGAAGGATTTCTTTGAAAGCCTAATGCAACTGTTTCCTGCTGCTAATATATTTATTTCTGAAATAAATCAGAGGCAAACATGGAGAAGTCCATCAAACATGTTCAGTCTACAAATTAAAAAATCAAGGCAGCTTGTCAATATAGCTGTATCTGCTTTTTTATATGCTGCAGGAATGTCATCTTTTGAGAATGACAATATAAGTTCTAATGGTGCACATTTTTTTGTGAAGATGGAGTTCACTTCACAGATATTGGAAATCCAATTTTCCTTTACAATGTTAGGAATTCTTTGAAAATTTTCCTGTGAAACAATTGTAAAGGAAGATGTAGAGTGTACAGTACTACTGTACATAAAAGCAACAAAAACAAAAAAAAAGGTATTTGTTAACAAAACTCTCAAAAAGGCACTTTTCAGAGCCACGACTAAAGATTAAATAAGTAAAATTGAAAAGAAATGGCAATGGAAATGTCTTTCAGCAGGCATAGTGTTTGGATTTTGGGGGGCTCTTGGATTCATTGGTTGAAGGTGCATGCTGAGCATTGTGGAATAGCCGAAAATATAGGATTCCCTGAATTGGAAGTGTTCTTGTTTGGAGTGTGAGGCACGAAGTGTTGGCACTTGCTCCCATTTTGTGCAAATATGGTTTAATTGAAACATCCAGACATTATTATTGTTCATTGTGGATGGAACAGTTTGGGGAACGTGACTGGAATTCCATGGCAGTTTGCAATGAAGGAGACATTGGGAAAGTTGAAGGAAATGGTCCCTAATTCGAAAACTATTTTTTAACAAATTGCCCATAGACACATGTGGATGTGTTCCAGTTCATTTGGTCTGCAAATGGAAAAAGCGAGGTGTAATGTTTTTGTAAAAGTGAAAATGAGAAGAAATCATTAAATTCCATGAAATGTTTTCTTAGTTCAGTTTGTAAAACCAAAAAAAATAAAAAAAAAAATGTAAAAGCCAAAAACACAAAAAAAAAATTCTTTTAAGAGCCACTCTTTTGGAATGCAAAACAATTAAAATGATTCTAACTGTACCGCGCCTGGAATTTTGTAGATGTCCACGGACTATGCAGTTTGAACCGTGGCCTGTGACTTTTTTCTCACTTTTATGTTTTAACTGTGAAAGGTTGCTCCTAAAGGAACCATTTTTTTTTGTTTTGTTTTGCAAGTATTAGGGGCTTTTTCAGAAGAGGGAAGTTAAGTTGGGGAATTGAAGGGTGGGAATGCACACCAACCACAGAGATAGAGGGACAGGTGGACAAGGGAAAATGTTAGGCATGCATTAAATTTAAGGTAGGGGACAATGTTTCTTGTGCTCTTTAACAACTGCTGCAAAAGCACTGCGAAACTGCTCCCTCCTGCAGAGCGGTATGTCGCAGTACATGCAGAACACTGTGACTCTTGAGAGGTAAGGATCTACAGCATCCTGTCTAGCCTGTGAGGTGGCCAATGGGATCCTCTGCCCCACAGAAGTACCATGTGTACTGGCAAGAGTGGTTGAGGAAGATGGCTCAAAGGAAGATAGCCTGCTCCTCCGTCAGAGATGAACAGCCTTTCTCAGTGCAACCAGGAGGTTATAACGCATATGGCAGTGCATTTATGTGGTACCAAAGGAGTAGCACCCCTGTTGTCCATGACTGAGTTTCACCCAACACACAATGCATTCAACACAGGCAGTCTTCGCCTTCCGGACCCAACCCATGGTCTTAAAGAACCGCAACACCCAGGACTCATTTTGGGTGCTGGAGGTATGTACTTCCACTACCTAATCTTCGTCTTCCTCTTGATTCTCTCTACAGCATCAAGCCGGTTCACCTGTCCAGGCCCTCGAGATGGTGATGGTGGTGGGGGTGGTTGGGAAGTGGCAGATGCCATGATGCTGTCCACAAAGAAAGGTCTGCAAAGCAGGTGCTGGAAGATGCTCTGCCCTGGATAGCCAGATTGAGAATGAGGAAAAGTAATGGGTGGGTCCCTTTAGAGGAACCATCCATGGACAGTTGTACTGCCTGCGGACTACTGAGTCTTAAAAATGGCTTCAAAAGTTGTAAAAAGTTGCTAGATCAATCAAGAATGGGGTGTAGGCGCTGTTTAAGAGTAAAGTTTCAACTTGAAACACCCTTGATTGGCGGAAAAAGCACTTTTGAACTGTTTGCTGTCACGTACCCTGTTCACGGACACCCCCATCATGCTGCATGGGTGTGGTCACATTATGATATCCGCGGCCCTGACGGCCGTCCATGGACCACTTTGGGTGGGAATTGCAGGGTGCATGTGCTTGCTGTCCGTAGAACAGGGGCAGTGTCCGTGGACTAAGTAAAAGTGCGTCCCATGAAAAAAACAGATGGATATGTCCAGACATCACACCTATCTGGGTGCACCTCCATTTTGAGTGCGGACAGCCCTGACAGTCGTAGTGTCCACGGACTCATAACGGGAGTTTAAAAAACAACAATAAACAAAAGATGTGTAGTACAAAATATATATTTATTCAAGAAAGGGAATAGGTATCAGGATGAGGTATCGGAATGGGAAACATACATGGGAGAATCAGGAACTGTTTTACAATATTTTTGAGGGGAGGAAGGGAGTGAATTTTCATCATAGTGTCTTTCATTAAAATGTTCAGAATTAGCTTGGGATGATTGCCTGGGACAAGGGGAAAGGTGCAAGAAGGAGAGTGATAGGGAAAATGTTTAATCTCATGATTGTTCACTTACTGTAATAGTTCTTTGAAATCATTACTAAGTTCATCTATCTTGTTGGACAAGTTCATGATTTGATTATTTACAGTTAGGTATAGGGCTTCTGTTTGTGATTCTGGGGATTGGGTATAATTAAATTGTGGCTTGGTTTCTTCATGAAAACTATGTATTGTAAGAAAAATAGAAATTATTATTTGAGTAAGGTATGTTAAAAATACATTGTATGTTTACATTGAAATATCTATTGTAGACCATTGGAGATGTTATTGTCGCTCATTTCTTCTTTTGGGAAGTTCTCCTCTAACCATTCAAGTGTGCTTGCCATTTCTGTGAGAAAAAAGGGCTTATAGCACATGTTTATATACTGAAAGCTAATAAAAGAGAAATAAAAACAATTCACTTATTATGTGTTGAGAATTTGTTGTCCAATAAGCACCTGGTGTTTCTCAATCTGTATGCAAAGTTGTAGCGAGGAGATTATATGAAGTGTACATTTATGGTTTGTCACTGGTGCATTCCATTGCAATGTGTGCTAAAAAAATATTTGTACTTTTAACGAAATAGTTTATACAAAAAGGTTTATTTACATGTTGTAAACATTTGCTGTCATTTTATGTAGATCTTTTTGTTGGTTGATGAGTACATCTTTTTTGGGTCTCCCCTATAATTTCGAGCCTAGTAAATGCCACCCGACGTCCGTGGATACGCCGCTGTCCATGGACTCCATATCTGACATTTGTTGTGGGGGGGCGTATAATATAAGGAACTTGTAGCAGATTAAAGGAGCGCTAGTAAAAACCTATGAAATTCACTGAAAAAATGTTGTTAAAGGGATGGTATTGTTAAGTTGCATTAACACAAACCCATGAAATTCACTGAAAAACCTTGTAAAAGGGATGTTATGGTTAAGTTGCACTAATAAAAACCTATGAAATTCAATTAAAACATTTTGTTAAAGGGGCATTATTGTTACAAGTAAAACCGAAAAACCTTAGAAATTCACCATTTATGGTAAACTAAGCAACCATAACTCACGCCAACACTGTGCACTGCCAAGGCTAACTCCCAGGACATCAAAGATGACATCACAAATGTAATTGATGACATCACTGATTAAGGATAGAGTACTCTGGCGGCAAGGCAAGTGCAAAGTCGGGATCTGCAGTGCTGTGCTACCAAGATTCCATAATAGCTAGGAAGTCAAGGTGGTGTTCAGTAATGAGATCATGGATGTTGGTTGCCTGTGTGCAGAGCGACCAGGCATTGATCAGGGATCCATTGAGCTGTTTGTTTATGTTGGAATGGGATAAATAATTGTTTTGATGGGGAGGTATAGTAGGGTAAGGAGTTAAGTCAGCGGAGGTGGGGGCTATGGTTCAGGATGAGGTCCAATTAGCATGTAGGTATCCAGTAATGGGGTAATTCAAGGGGCTATCTGGCGGACCAGTTCTGGAGTTCAGCTGGGAAAGCCTGACAGGGCCAAGACAGGGAAGAGTTTGGGTTACAGAGGGTTGGGAGTTAAGAAGGAGGGTAGAGTTATCGTAGGAAACGGTGCTAGTTAAGAGGATGTTAGGAAGAGGAGTGGTTATACGGGCTGAGCTGGTTTGAAGAGTGCTCAAGGTCGTGGATAGATGTGTCTTGTAAAAAAGCATGCTTTGCGAGTGTTGGAGGTATTGTCATAGTATTTAAATGTGTGGTGTAGTGGAAGTTATGCAAGCTCAGATTGGGCACACATAGCGTAGGTACTGCCAAGGGCACAGAAGTGAGGTGTGGTGAACACTGGCTGCTATGAGGGGCCAGTTTAGGCAGAAATAATGTGGGTGCTGGCAGAGGCACGAATGTGTGGAGCATCAAACACTGGCTGCTATGTGGGGGTCACATTTGGTAAAGATAACATAGGTGCTGGCAGAGGCACAGTGATGCAGATCAGCAAACACTGGCTGCTCTGTGGGGTCAATTCTGGCTGAAATAATGTGGATCCTGGCAGAGGCACAATGGTGCACAGCAGCAAAACTGGCTGCTATGTGGGGTCAAATTAGGTAGAAGTAATGTAGGTGCTAGAGACATGCACACATGGTTGGGGGCTTAGTGGGTAGCACACAGGTATCAACACCAGTGGCATGGATGGCACTAGGGGCATTTACAGTAAAGTGCAAAACAGCATTTTTGATAAATGGATAACAGGGAGCTACTTATCGTGATGTGTGGAGTTTACAACATAGAGCAGGCGTGAAGGATTAATCTCTGCATAAGTCAGTTGAAATTGCAGCAATGGTGGAAGCCATGGAATTGTTGGGGGCAGGTCTAAATGTCTTGATTGTACTTTGGTGCCCCTCGCTCATGGTGGGGAGGGGACACCAAGTGGATGAGGGGGCAGCTGGATGGTACATGCCCATTGCTCCTGCACGAACAGGAGAGGTGACTTGGTTTGGCCCTTTGGAGTGGGACTGAGCTGCTACAGCCTGCCAACATGGTGGTTTATCGCTGCACAGTCATTCGGACCCATGCATGGGCAATGCCTCAGACGAAGTTCGAGAGACAATTCAGGCAAAGCCACTATAACTATTCACCCGATTTTTTGCGCAGTTTATGACCACAATGATGATACCAGAGATGACATCACTGATGACACCACTGGTGACATCACTAATTACATCACATATGACATAACTGATTACATCACTGATCACATCACTGATCACATTAGACAAAACATTGTAAAAGACTTGACTGATAAAAGGACTGATTACATGAATTACATTTTTGAACTTTTAGGACTATTTTCTTTTACATACAATATATACACATATTTTAAAAGTACATTTCATTGTACTGTAATTTCTTTAAATTGAGTGTCTGGCCCACAATGTGCAGTACATACAAACATGAGTACAATAAAACATAACATACAAAACGTATGTAAAATTGAATTTCCTTTTTCAGGTCATCTGTTAGATTTGAATAAAAGTCATAATTATTTTGCAAGGAAAATAACTGAAAGTAAAATACATCCAATTACATGTCTAAAAGTAAAGTATTAAGCCTATTTTCTTTTGTATATATGTAAATATATGTAGTATTAATATTTGTTTCAGAATCGCCAAACTTAAAATTCTCATAACATATCACAATACATAAGATCATGTCCTTTTTGTAACATGTGTTTATTTAACATTTCTCATCTAAAAACAATACATTTATTTACTAATTTTTTATAAGCACAATAAAAGATTTAAAGCTGTAAATTTAGCATTTTCGTAACAATCAGGATTCAATATGTTTCTAATGTTATCTATTTCTATTATCATCTTTTTACTACTGTATATACATATATTATCTTACAATTATCTAAAATACATTTACCACAATCATGTACATTCTATGCAATGGATTATTTTAATGTCTTGCTATTAAACAAAATAAAGGTATTTCCATAATATTCCATACTTATATGTTAAATGTTATCCTTTAATAAATGCTAAAAACGAATGTTCCACAAGTACTCAAATTATACATGTGTACCCGTTTATTTTTCTATGTCATGTTCTTATTCTTATTCAGCATACTGAAATAACATATGTACCAAGAGAGGGACTCAAAAATATTTAAACAAAAATAATGAGTGATCTGATGTCTGATGTCATCATCGATACCATCAGTATTATAATAAATGATGTCATATATAATGTCACATCTGATGTCACCAGTGATGCAATCTCTGCTGTCGTCATTGCTTTTATAAGCTGCACAATAGAGGAAGAGTAGTTAAGGTGGCTTTGCCTGAATTGTCTGCTAAATTTCAAGGGTTTTGCTGCATTCATTTTTCACCTTAACATCTCTTTAACTAAGGTTTTTTTCACTGAATTTAAAAGCTTATGTTGCAATGTTTTGTTCACCCTAACCATTTTCCAGCAAATTGTTTTTCAGTGAATTTCAAAGTGTATTGCTATGTTTTTTTTCACATTACTCTGATCACCTTAACTCTCTCAACTAATTTCAAGGGTTTTGTCATACTAGAGCTTCTTTGGAGCTCATTAGCCATGGCCTTTGGCCTTGGCCATTGTGCATGTTGCACCCTAGCCATGACAAGTGGCAACGTCCTTCAACCATAGCCACTGTACATGACGGACCAATACATTTCTTTGGAGCCCACATATTGCACCAGTAAGTTTCATTGGCCCACTAGCCATGGTCTTTGCCCTTAGCCATTGACTATGTTTCAGCAATAGCTTTCTTTGGGGTCCCCAAGCCATGGCTGTCATTCATTACCTGTTGCCACAGCTGTCGACTTTGGCTATTGTACATATTGTACCAATAGTTTTCTTTGCGGCCCACGAGCCATGGATTTCGACCATGACCACTGGACATGTTGCACCAAGAGGTTTCTTTGGGGCCCACTAGCCAGAGGCTTTGGGAGTGTCCACTGTATATGTGGCACCAATTTGGTCGCACTAGCCATGGCCTTTGGCTGTGGCTACTGCACATGTCCCTACCATAGGTTTCTTTGGGGCCCACTAGTGATGGTTTTCAGCCATGGCCACTCTACATCTTGCACCAATATGTTTCTTTGAGGCCCAGTAGCCATGGCCTTCAAATATGACCAGTGGATACAGACAAAACTTTCTTTGGAGCCCCATGGCCACTGCCCATGTTACATCAGCAATAGCTTTCAATGGGGCCCACTTTCCATGGTATTTTGGCCATGACCAGAGGCCACAGCGTTCAGCTGCAGCCACTGCATATGTTGCACCAATACATTTCTTTAGGGCTTACTAGTCATGGCTTTCAGCCAATGCCTGTGGCCACAGGCTTTGGCCTTGGCCATTGTACATATTGCATGAATAGGTTTCTTTGGGGCCCACTAGTCATGACCACTAATTACAACACACATGACATCACTGATGACATCACATATGGCATCATACATGACATCACTGATATCACTGGTTTGATTAATTACATTTTGAAATCGGATAACTCTGTATTGCTACATAACATATAAGTGCATATTTCATATTTACACAGAACATTGTATTCTGCCCTTGATTCCTTAAATGTAGTGTACAGAGCACAATTGTAAGTGCATACAGACATTATTACAATGAGGAATAGTATAAAAGGATTACATAATTTGGAAGGTAATCTGTTATACTGGAACAAAAAGACATAATTTAATTTCAAAAGAAATGGCTACAAATATTAGTAATACAATTGCCATAAAAGCACCTGGAGACTGCCCGTGCGTGGCAGTGGTGTGCTGTATTAATCAACATAACATAACATAACATAACATAAAATAACATAACATAACATAGCTATAATTAAACATGTACTTTGTAATCTTCATTTCTTTTCTATGAATGTAATTATGTAGTATAAGTAACTGATTTTGTTTTGTGTATTAACCAAATGTTTAATTCTTACATTCTATACAATCAGAATGCACACAGGCGCATACTTTCAATTATATGTGAATATTTTGTTTATAAAACCTGACATTTAGAAAAGAATGTGTTCATGTAATGTTAATACAGTGAGAAGAATTGTAAATGTTAATGTGTAAATGTACTATTTTCATAACACTTACTATTAAAATAAATTATAGTTCTATTGATTGTGATTTCTTTTGTACTACTACACATACTGATTATGTTATGTTTGAAATACCGGAAATAGATGTACCCGAATAAGGTACTTTCCCTGCAATGAAGCATTGTAATTACTTACTAATTCATGACATTTACAGGTCGATTCATGGAATTAATGTGCACCAAAAATCTCTGCGCAAGCCTGCAAAAGCGTGCAAATCGCAGCGCAAGTGCGAATATCGCAGTGCAAGCGTGCGAAAGCTGCAGACATCGATTCATGGAAGTCCAAGCGCTTGTAAATCCTGGGATGTGCGCTAAAATCCTGCGTGGGGCACGCAGGAGCACACATCATCAAACAACACAATAAACGTGGGCGGAACAGTGGGCGTAACACGCGGAATGGGGAACAACACATGAAAAAGAAGGCGTAACTGGGGAAGTACTGCAGGGAACTACACGGAAGGCCCACACGCACGCGAACAACCCGTATTCATGGATTTGAATACGGGAAACCTGCGCACGGCAAAAGACGCGCATAGGCATCAACGCGTCTGCCACAGGAAGGCAGGTGGAAGCATCCCCGCGCACAGTATAAAAGTGCACGCAAATAACAAACACATATATACAGCTACGATGAATGCCCCATTTGTCGCAGAACTGATCGCGAGACACCGCAGGAGGAGGAGGATAGCCAGGGCATGCATTTTTTCACCCCGGACAACCCTTTTTGGGATGCCTGACGACCAGGTCTACCACCGGTATAGGTTTCCACCTCGTATCATCCTAGACCTGGTCAGGGAGTGGGAAGATGACCTTACATCCCCCACCCTCTGCTCCCAAGCATTGAGCCCCTTGGAGAAGGTGCTCAATGTCCTGCATTTTTTGGCCACTGGGTCATTTCAGCGGACTACTGCTATAGTGGGGGGGTCTCACAGGCCAAACAGTCACGCTGCCTACACCAGGTCTTGGCAATCATGACAGCGTGCCCCTCAGTCCGCAGGCACATATACATGCCCAGAACACCCGCAGAAAGGAAGGCCGATGTCCAGGACTTTTACAGGGTGGCACACTTCCCCAAAGTGCTTGGTGCCATAGATTGCACACATGTGGACCTACGTCCACCTAGGGCCACGGAGCACATCGACCGAAACCGCAAGCACTGGCATTCCATCAACGTGCAGGTTGTATGCGATGCAAAGGGAATCATCACCTCTGTCTATGCAAACTACCCTGGCTCCACCCATGACAGTTTCATATACAGAATGTCCACCCTGAGCCAGGCCCTGGAAGCTGGGCAGCATGGTGACACATGGCTCCTAGGTGAGTACAAATGTCTGTGCACATGCATGCATGTCACACACACACAAATACACAAACCCCAATAATCACAACCATCATCACCTCTCCAGGGGACAGTGCCTACCCTCTGAGCAACCACATGATGACGCCAATCCGGAACCCCACCACACCACCCCAGGTAAGATACAACGCAGCCCATATTGCAACCAGGGCCATAGTGGAGCGCACATTCGGACTGCTCAAGTCACACTTCCGCTCCCTTGACAGCTCTGGTGGGCAGCTACTCTATGCACCCCCAGTAGTGTGCAGGATCATTGTGGCAGCATGTGTCCTGCACAATGTTGCAACACGGCAGGGCATACCAGGGGACATGGTGGTGCCCCAGCATCCCCAACCACATGCACAGGCGCTGCCCATGGGAGGGGACAGGGCACGTGTCGAGGAAGCCCAGACCCAGCTTGTGGGCACATTTTTCACCTTAACTCCCACCCCTGTGGAGTGCACATGGGCCTGGCACATACCAGGTGACAATCGATGAAGACAAAGAGACAGTCAACTGTCACAACCTTACCAGCCTGAGAATGTTGCCATGGAAGTGCCACATTCTGTGCATCCCTAGGTACTTAAACATAAGCAATCCTGTGTGACCAAAAGGCACACATGCAAGGTGTGAATCACACAGACCTGCAAAACAGGCCACGTCTATCACTGTTATGTCACCCAAACCCTCCCAAACCACAACATGACATGGAAAGCAATAGCAATAGCAATAGCTATAGCTATACACCAACACAGTACCAATAAGGTACACATTGACATGTGAAAAATGTAAAGTGGCATCAGACAATGATGCCTGACATGGAATCAGATGAAATGACTGACCAACAACCTCCCACCCAAAAGAAGTCATACCCAAATGCATTCCAACAGTTGTAGTTGTAACATAACAATGAATGCCTGTCTACATGCACATTTTACATTGCAAAATCAACACTGCAGCTTCTGTGTGCCGTGCCCACCTCCTGCAACACGCTGCTCAGCGCACAGCATAGTGAACAGCCATTGTGTGTGGCGCACACTCTGAGCATCACATCTAAGTGACAAAGTACATCAAAAAGCAAATTACGCATGTACAGGATTTGCAATTGGTCATAGATCATGTGCTGCAGGGACACAGTGGGCACCAGAAGGCAAACAGAGTGTACATGTGGACATGGAAGGGTGGTTGTACATGTAGTGGATCATAGTGCGAGTGTGTGGGTCAGTAGGCACTCAATATATGCATGTGCAATAAAGTGACCATCAGTTTCCTCTACACATCACATGTGAACATTCACCATGTGTACATCCCAGCATGTCAAGCCACAACTATTCCCTCACACCTGAAAGGTAAACACAACACATGAACAGGCATTGATCAGCAGAATACATCATGTACATAGGATATCACAATTACAATGTCATGGTGCGCATCACACTGTAGGGCAAGGCAACTGTCAACAACAAAACACCCCCCCTCCCTCACAAATCACCATGACCCACTAAACAACTGCACTTGGGTTATGTAGCCTTCATTCTTGATTTTCACCGGGCCACAGGATCACCCTTCCCCTTTGTCACCATCTCCCACCTTGTGTGCAAAAAGCATCCAGCACCCTCATAGGCCACCTTGACTTGCGAAAACACCACATCAAAGAGAACTCAAAGCAGGCCAACACAGAAGCCAAGCAAAAAGCCTCCAGGCAGCAAAACAAACCATAAGAGCCTCCAGTAGATGACTTGAAGTAGCAGTACATCACAAAGCCCAAGTACTACCACAATGACGTAACAACCAAGGTAGCACAGTAAAACAATGCCACAACAGGATGTGTACCATGTGTGGTACACAACACAGAATGATGCACCACAAACTGACGTGTACTGTCACAGCTCCCGTGTACAGGCGAAGGAGTGGCACGACCCAACCACCCACACCGTGGTCTGGGTGCCTGCAAGGTCAAACTCACACAGGCCTCTGAGACCCTGGTGGGGAAGGTGGGTCAGGGATATGCAGTCAGGACAGGCATTGCTATACTGGATAACCGGAATGCGGGGCAGGAGAGGGGAGTAGGATTGACACGGGAAAGTAGGAAATGCACAAAACTGTACTACTCACATTAACACATACACAAGTACACCAAACTTGATCATCATGCACATTGTAACAAATTACTCAATTGGAAGACAAAGAGAAACTTATCGCTAGGGTGAGTTCTGGCCTCCTGCCTGCGCACTCTCAGGTCCGGTAACAGGAGCAGTTCAATGCTGCAAAGAGAGCCACAGTTACTAATCTGTGTGTGCCCATAACACACAAACACACCACCATATATGCCCCAAACTAACAAACTACTCTACAAACAGACAATCTGGTGTGGATGCTTCATACACATACGTAACATTATCCCTGAGATGGTTCATACACAGCCAATGCAGTCTGTCAGGCGCCGGTGGGTGCGTAGCAAATGGAAGACCAATGTGTCACGATTTCCACCACATGCAATGTTCCCTGGGTAAGCAGCCAGACGCATATAGCAAGGTATGACTTCAGAACAAGTAATGTTCCACCATGACTGAAATAAAGAAGGTAGTGCATGTGTCAAATTCTACATGGAAATGAAGTGCACTGTACACAAGTCTGTCGCTTGCTCTCTGTCCCTGTGAGCTGCTTCTTTCCATGTCTCGCAACGCTACATGGCTAATACAAGTGCCTCAATGGACCATGGTGGACCGTAGTGTATGTGCCACTGCCCCTGCAGGTGCCCCAGACAGCTTTCCCATCAACTAGCCATTAGTCCACCAACACATCTCAGCTGTATTGTGCGCTTCAACACCAATATTTGTCCAAGCTCACCGTCAGTGCTGCTTCTACGCATGCATGTGCAACTGGCCTGGTGGAAGGTTTGCTGTGTTGTGGCCCCCCTGTGCTGATTACCTTGCCTAGAGTCCCTTGAAACATGTCAGCTGTTTTCGGAGGTATGAGCGCAATCCCTGTGCCTCTGCTTGCGCACACATGTGCATGTCGGCACCACCAAACGTGTCCAGCTTGAAGACGTCCAATGGCCCATGTCTGCTGGCAAAGGTGGTCTGGAGGCTCATGCCCCTGCAGAAAGGGCATGAAACACATGATTAATGCTTTAAATTCATCTGTGTGTGTCGCTTCAGGCATTTCATGACTGGACCGTCTCAGAGACGTACATCAGAAATCACACCATCAGTCCGTCTTTCACAGGAAAAGTGTGGAACACACTATCTACGGCATGAATTGCAACAAGCACATGTACAGTAAAGATAAGAAATATACTACACAATGCATAGCAATGAATGTACATATGAATCATGAAACCCCCCATCTAGCGAAAGAAGAACAGTGGTCAATAACACCCCTATCATCCCCACTAGGGGTATTAAAACAAGTTCGACAGCAGCAGACATGCCACAGATATGACAGTCCAAAGCCCTTGTGTAATAGGCTGTTACACCGAACCATCCTTGCAAGCTCATGGAAAAGAGAAACAGGAGTGGCATATGTGAGTCAAGGACACCAAGATGCAAACACATACACAAGACAAGCTTGAAGGGCCCAGCTGGAACAGACCGTGGATGCTTTCAAAAGCCACAAAGCACCACACCATCACATGAAAGCACAATAGACAAGCAATTTCAAACTATATTAACTAATTACACTAACTATGAAAAACCTACATCACCTAATTAAACTAACTATCAAATAGAAACTTAACTAACTAAACTAAAAGAAAAATCAAAAATGGCCACATACGACCCTGGGGGGGGGCTCTCAGGAGGGGGGAGGTACAGGGTGCTGCTCAACACCCATATGCAATGATGTTGAGGAAAAAAAAACCTCCATGGGCTCAACGCCTGCACAGCCTGACCTATGTGGGAGATAGATTGTCGTCCGAGTCTGGCTCTTCCTGGAAAGGAGGACGTGGCACAGGAGCCTGACCACACCTAGCCGCAGCTTGCCCCTCGTCGGCAGCAAGTCTGCCAGACGGGTGAGCCTGGTTCTGTGCGGCGATCACACGTAGGTCTGCATTTAGGACCTCACGTGATACGCGTGCTTCCTCTTGCAAGGTAACATGTGTAACACGGAGTTCCTCCTGCAAGGCCTGGATGGACAACTGTTGCACCTCCCGGCAAGCATGTAGCTCAGCCAAGATGGTACGCTCAAGCTGCGCAAACCTCTCCTCTGCCCGCTCCCTCTGGGACATCATAAGGACACCCAGAGTGGATCTGAGGGAAGCCTACTGCTTCCTCGGGGCCTCCATGTGTGCCTCTGCGTGAGCAGCAATTGCTCGACGCAAAGACACCATCTCAGCCTGGCGTGCCCTGTCTGAGGCCGCCATACGAAGCCTGAGCGAGCGGGCCGTGGACCGTGCCGCCTGCTGCTGGAGAAGCACCTGCCTAGCAGGGGGGAGCATGGATTGGGCCACACGCTCCATGCTCAGAGCGATGTTCTCCATTGCTGCCCCCTGGCGTTCAGAATTGGCAGTCATGTCTTGCTCCCACTCAAAATACAGCCGTTGCACGTGGCGACCGCATTGCTGGGCTTGACCCCTGCGGGACCCAAGGACTGGGTGTCCTCGTTGTGTTGGCACCACCCGCGGCTGCACGACTACATGCCCTCATCGACATGATGGCCCAGGCACATCAGTGACTGGTTTGGAGGGTGACCCTGTGTCCCGATCCACCACAGGCAGAGGTTCCAAGACTGTCTGACCCCTCAGTGCAGGTGTCGCGGACAGAGGAGTGCCCACATCAGAATCACTCACCCCTGACATATGGACCTGATGCTCATCCAACTCGACATGGACGTTAGAGTGGTCATCAGGGCTGGACTCATTGCCAGCCAGAGACATGATGGACTGTAGCACATGTCGGTTTTCGTGGCCTACCACCCCACGACCCCCACTTGTGCTGGGTTGCTGTAGTGATAACAACCCTGTGCCTGGCATGACAACACCATCCTCCGGCTCCATTGCGTCATCATCTGAAAAGTAGAGAGAAAAAAGGTCACTACACATGTTAGAAGCACACAACACACACACACACACACACACAGACATCACACAGACATCAAACACATCAAGCAGACATGTCACACACAAAAGAGAACCTGCCATGCATGCTGGGTCAACTTGACACTGCTTCTGTGATTAGGCATGTAGAATGGTGTCATTTTGCACAGAAGTGGGTCAATGCAGTGCAGCAAATCTGTACGTTATTCACTGTCTACATGTACAAGTACTTCATGATGTGTATCTGAAAATGTGAAGGCAGTCCAAGGTCAACTTGAGCCATCACGTGCAATGTGCATTCAATGCCTAGCATGGCTACAAGCAAACCACCCCTCCCCCCAGTTGCAAATGTAGGGATGCCTAGCATGGTATCAAAAGGCTGACCATAGACTTGTGTATTGAGAGACAGTGTAGACTAGCATCAACTGCATCATGTGAGTCAAGTGACAACACAGCAAATGATGATGGGACAGTAAGCAGGAAACATGATGAAACCTCCAGAGTACACCCACGTGTGAAGAAGAAACTACCCCAGTTGGACAGAGTCATTGGCCATTAAACCGGTGACCCACACAGACTGTCACACCCTAAACATGTGTGCGACGCAGGACTGAGCCACAGTGGACATGGGAAGGCTGATGAAATGCCATGCAATGTAGGTCCCCCTGGACTCCTACTACAATGATCATCCAGTCAAGGACACATAGGGGCATGAGTGGAATACACATGGAGCATGAATGGGCACTCATGTCCCTGCGGGGCATCTGACCTCTGTACAGTCCAATTGAGACACCCTTCATCAAGTACAAAGGATGTACCACACAGCATATGTCTGGCAGATTGGCTGCTGGAAGTTAGCATGTACACATGACGCATGAACAGGCAAGTACTCAATGGCAAAATAGAAGCATACCAGTGCTAAGGTGGAATTGGGGTGCAGAGAGGGGGGGAGGGGAAAGGGAGCATGCCTACATGGAGTACCCACATGCAGGCAGAGGACACATGCACGTCAGTCATGCTCTGACATAGTCCCTGGGCTGAGAGGAAGGTCACCCCACGCTACATGCAGAAGGGCCAGTGAGCTGGAACATGGACTTGAGGGGCATCCTTGTGACCAGCATGTGAGTAGGGTGCAATAGTGGTGATGCGGACAGTCCTCGTCCGCTCCACATTTCCACCATCCAGCAGAGCAGACATGCATCAGGGAAGCATTGCATTACTTGCACATCAGAACCATGTACACGTGACATGTAGTGGCAGTCATGCACACCACATCACACAAGTAAAACACACATGTCCACAACAAACACGCAGCAACACTCACTGGACTGGGCATCAAAGTCCGGCATCTCTCCCACTCCTTCGACCGATTCAGATGGTGTGAACTCCGCAATGAGTGACTCATGTGGAGTGAGATCTTCCTCCTCAGGTGCAGGCCCAGTGCCAGTTACCAGAGTCAAGTTGTAATTTGAGGCACGCTTAGCCTTAGCGCTGCGTTTGAGGTCATTCCAACGCTTTTTGCAATCTTGCGCCGTGCGCACCTCATGGCCGAATGCATTCACATGTTCCGCAACTTGCTTCCAGTGGGTATTACGGTGGGCAGCTGTAGTCTGACAATTAGGACCCACTAGCATGTCACGGGTGTGGTCCCGCACGTAGTCCACGAGGTAGTCCAGTTCCTGGTTGCAGAAAGGCTTCTTCCTCGAGGTGCAGGAGGTTGTGGCTGTGTGTGGGGTCCCAGCCTGTGCTGCAGGTGCAACCTTCCTCCTCTTGGATTGTGGCGCAGACTCTGGCTGGCAAATGCCACCCTGATCACTATGGCCAGTAGCACCGGTGGATTTAGCCAAGGGAGTGGCAGGTGGAGGGACGACCAAAGGCCTGACTTGCGTCAGTGGCACCTGGGTGCCTTCTAATGGACCCTGCACAGCAACATCCGCTGTGGCAGGGTCATTGACCGTGACTGTCCTGATTGGCAGACTCACAACCGGGGTGTTGTTGGCTGCATCTGCCCCTGCACTTGCCAACACCCGGCTGTTCGGGGTAGCAGATGACATTACTGCCCCAGGGACACATGTCTTGGTCAGGGCAGCCCTGCGTACACCTACGGTTTGCCTCCTGGCCTGTTGGAAATCTTCCAAGGGCTCTTCAAGTGCCAATGCAGCCTGCGCTGGCAGACCCTGAGCCTGGGTGGTGGTGTACACAGCTGCACCTGCAGCTACCACTACCCTTGGGACCGTGGCAGTCGATGACACAGACTGCCGGGTCACACGGGCACCTGTGCCAGATGCAGAAGCTGCATCTCCCGGAACCACAGGAGGTGGTGGCATGACGGCACCGACACATGGCACAAGTGGCACACCCCTGCCTCTTCCCCCTCTGCGGCCACCCTGGACACCCTGGAGTCCCCCTACTCCCTGGTCACCCTGGCCACATCCCTGACTATGCCCACCATGAGGAGGACACCCAGCTGAGGCGCCCCTCACCTTTGATGGCCTCCCAACCATGGCGCAGATAGAGTAGTGATGGCACAGATGGAGGAGTGGCAATGGGAGGTGTACACCACAATTGTCCTGGGCAATTGGGGTGAAGGGGGTGGGATGCAAGATGTTAACAGCCCCCCTGCACCTGAAAGGCTGTATGTGACCCCGGTGATGTAGTGATGGGTCACGCAACGCTCAGGCACCCCAAAACTGCAGTAAAACCGTGGACGCAACCCTGCAGCCTACATGCGTGGAATCAACCTCCCGCAGTACGCGGTGGCACCCAGTAACACGAAAAACGTGTGACATGCAGGCTACTATGACCTCGAAAATGGGTGCGATACACAGGGGGCACCCACAGTGGGAAAAATAGCGTGCGCGACTCACCATCTGACTAGCGTGATAATGAAAAAAACATGTTGCCAATACCCCCACCAAAAGAAGAGATACGTCCTTGATCCGCTGTGAAGTTGTGATGGCGCGTGAAACAACACGAAGTAGCAACACACGTCTGTCTCCACGAAAGGCGCATACAGCTAACTGCTGGCCACGCTCACCTTTAACCCGTGCTGAGGGAAACACCCGCGTGTATCGCGTGTAGCCCCTTTCCTCGGATTACACGCATTCACACGCAGACATGCAGTTTTTTCACGCGCGCGCTGAACCACTATGCCCACGCCACGAGGGAATTGCCCGTGCGCACTATGTCACAGACGCGCTTTCACGCTAAGGGCCTTCCCTCGAATTACACGCTGACGTGCAATTTTTTCATGTGCCAAATCACTCCGTATCAAGCTGGCCACGCGAAAACTCAAGGAAGACCACGCTCCTGCCCAAAAGGCCATTTTCCTGCCCCCAAAAGCCCCGAGCACGCTCCCACCAGCCATCTGCTGCTGCCTGCCTGCCTGCTGCCCACGTGCCCTGCTATTTGGTTCCTGCATGTCAGCCATCTGCAGGGGTCCAGTTGCTGCGTCCACCCCTGCTGGAACAGAAGACTCCCGACTGGGATACCATCGCCTCACAGCCCAGCCCCAGGACCCAGTTGCACGCCCACGCCTGCCTCGGGGGTCGCCAAGTCGGGGCAAACACCATCTGAGACCACTGGCGACCCTCAGTCAGAGAGGCAGAGGGCCACCAGCTTCAGTGAGAAGGAAGTTGGTGTCCTGGTGGAGCATGTCCTGGGGCATTATGATGCCCTCTTCGGAACATCATGCGCCAACAGGGAATAACGGTCGAGGATCTGGGAGGACGCAGTGGTTGCCATCAACACGGAGGGGGTGGCAACCTGCAACATCAAGCACATCAAGAAGCGCTGGGAGGACTTGAGGTCCAGAACCCTCTACAAGGCAGGCACCTCGCGGAGGGGGGCCGG
The DNA here is from genome assembly GCF_040938575.1 of Ambystoma mexicanum. NCBI lineage: Eukaryota > Metazoa > Chordata > Amphibia > Caudata > Ambystomatidae > Ambystoma > Ambystoma mexicanum. The sequence continues at coordinate 1,067,960,211 of NC_090925.1, forward strand.
GGCAGCATGAGCAACATCCAGATGAGGGTCCTGGAACACGTAGGCCCAGCGCTCCAAGCCCAGATCCTTCAGAGGCAGACCCGTCTGGAGTTGAGCGGTAAGTGGCCAAGCATTGCTGTGTGAGACAGGGCATGTTGCAGTGTGCTGGTAGTCTGATACTTGCCTGTATGTGTGACATAGGCCATGTATGGATGTGTGTGTGCAGGGGCATCATGGTCATGCATGTGAGACCAGTAATGTGTGAACCACATGGATGGTGCATGTGTTCCAATGCAACATGGGGAGCTGTATGCAGAATGCACACATGAAAGCATCCCAGTCTCTGTTCTAGGACATGGAGGGGGTGTGAGGGATGGGTGCTGGTGTTGTGTACATGTACGGTGCACATGTGTGAGTGTCTGAGAAGTGTGTGTGTCACTTTGAAATGCCATGGATGCATGACACATGTCTGTGATGATGTGTAGATTCACTCATGCAGTGCCGTCTCCATTGTATCCACTGTGCCTATCCACTGTGTCTGTGGTGTACAAGCCATGATGCATGAACCTCCGGTGATGTGTGTGCATGGGATGAGTGTGAGCCATGATGCATGTGAGTTTGAAGGCAATATTTTGGTTAACAGAGGCCCTTGTACATGGATGCTGATATTGATTGCAGGCGCCGGGACTGTTTCTGCATGTGTGTTGCTTGCATTCTCCCATGTGTTGTGGAGGGACAGGAGGGAAGTGACATTTGACAGTGCCACTCATGTGTTATTGCTTCCTGTCTAGGGGAATATTGTACTGTACCCTGATGCTTGTGTTCTATGTCTCCCTCTTTGCAGCGTCAAGTGAAGAAGAGGGTGGAGACGGCGCTGTGGAGCCAAGCAGAGGGGATGCCTCCACCAGGCAGCCACGCAAGGCCCAGCCACCATCCCAGGAATTGCCATCATCCGGGAGCGAGGGGGCTGGTGCCTCGTCTGCCACTATGGCTGTAGCAGAAGTGCCGGGTGAGCCCCCACAGGGGCTTGCAATGGTGGAAGACGGTGTGGAGACATCCAGGTTGGTGGTCTCCACAGAGGAGGAGGAGCCCGCTACTGAGCTGCACATGGGGCTTGGTGGGGGTAGTACCAATGGTGCAAGTGGTGCAGTCCAGGGCCAGGGTCAGGAGGCAGCACAGGTCACCACAGAGGGGCCTGTGCATGTCGCTATCCTTGACCCTGTGACTGCACCACCATGCACCAGCAGGGATGCCCCGTCCCAGGCCCGTCCGCAGGTAGGGGGGAGTGCCACGTCATCTGCCTCTCCTCTAACTGCGGACGAGGCGTCCCACGACAATATGGGCTCCATCTTGGTTGGTGTCGCGTTGCGCACGTGTGTCATTCATGATGATGTGCGTGCTTCCTGGGCGGTGCACGCACGCCATCACGAACAGCAGCGTCGCAATGTGGCACTGTTGGGATGGACCCTGGTTGGTGGGTTTCTACATGTGTCGCGCACTCTGCCGGACCTCTCCTCCTCTGTGGAGACTATGTGCCAGTCGTTCTCCCTGCCGTCTTCCGGCCCAGATTCCACCAGGGCCCCCTGTGGACCTGGCCTGACCAACACAGCTAGCTTGGTGGGGATCCCATCCCTGCCACAGTCGGGAGTCGGCGGTCCAGCAGTGGTGGACACCCCAACAACTGGAGACCAGCAGATGGAGGATGTGCAGGCATCGGACAGGGCACATGGACAGCAGCAACAGCAGCAGGCTCTAGGTGGGAGCAATGATGGTTTGGGGCCATCAACATCAGAGGGGCAGGCATCGGCCAGAGTTCAGGAGAAACCTAGAATGGGAATGTCTTCCGTGTGGCTGTGGTTGGGCCAGCACATAGATGCGGAGCGGCGGCGGGCAGAGGAGGCGCGGCTCACCATGGTCAGGGCGGAGTTCTCCATGTGTTGGGCGTTGAGGCGGGCAGAGTGCCTCGAGGCAACTCGCAGGGAGTTGGAACAGGCCATGAGTGCATCCCTGCAAGACCTTGGGGCCAGGGCCGAGGCCTGCCTCCTGGACATCGACATGGAGTTCGATGATGCCCTGGCCCACAACATCACAGAGTGAGCCGCAGGACTTGCCCGCCGCCATTGTATATAGTTACATAGTGTTAGGTTTCCTTTGTTTTTCTTTTAATTAGGAATTAATGGACATTGCTCCACTTCGTGTGTCTATAGTTTTTCTTCATAGGACTTTTTGTAGGTTTCCTTTTGTTTGTGGATCATGCACCATTTGGACTTACATTGTATATAGTTGCAGACTTGTACATACTTTCTTTTTCTATATTCCCATGGATCAATGGTTATTTTTTATTTGGATTATGTTTTTGTTATGGATTTTTCTTCTTTTTTTACTTCATTGGATTTACAATATTTTTTTTCTACATCGGTCATTGTACATTGATTTTCATTTTACTATTCCTCCAAGTCAGTTCTTTATGTTTTTAATATATTTATTATAACTTCTGAATTGGTGTTGTGTTCTGTAATTGGTTTTGTGCATGTCTCATTGAACATTTCCTCAGTCATGTGTTGCCACTGTGTGGCTACGTTGTGCATTCCTGCTTGGGCATGGTGGTTCATTTCGACTATCATGGCATGGGTAATTTGGGAGTTGGTTCTGTGGATGGTTGCATGCTTGGATTGGGGGCAAGGGGGATTAGGGTTGGCTTTAGGGACATGGGTCTGTTTTGTTAGGACATGTTGTTTGTTGGGACATGAGTCGGGGCCTGCTGGCAGGTGCCCATCAATGCTGGGTAGGTGGGGGTGCTGGGGGACATGAGTCGGGGCCTGCTGGCAGGTGCCCATCAATGTTAGGTGGGTGGTGGTGCTGGGGGACATGAGTCGGGGCCTGCTGCCAGGTGCCCATCAGTGCTGGGGGTTGGGGGTGCTGGGGGACATGAGTCGGGGCCTGCTGGCAGGTTCCCGTCAATGCTGGGTGGGTGGGGGTACTGGGGGACCTGAGTCGGGGCCTGCTGGCAGGTGCCCATCAATGCTGGGTGGGTGGGAGTGCTGGGGACATGAGTTGGTGATCCCTAGTGGAAGATGACATGTGTGCTGGCTGGGGGGCATGCCCATGGTGGATGGGCTGCCTGCGGGACATGACCAGGGGTGCAGGGTAGTCCCCTGTGGTGTGGGTTGCCTGCAGGGGCCGTGGAGGGGGTAAAGGAAACACCTGGGAGGACCCACACTGCCAATTCACGTGTGGGACTTCCCATGCACCCCACAGGATACACGTACCTTGCTCTGACAGCGAAATCGCATGTGAAACGTCCCGCGCACCCCAGTAATACACGTACCCCGCTCGCACAGGCCCAATCGCGTGTGAAACTTCCCCCGCACCCCAGTAATACACGTACCCCGCTCGCACAGGGCCAATCGCATGTGGAACTCCCTGCGCACCCCAGTAATACATGTACCCTGCTCACACAGGCCCAATCACGTGTGAAACTTCCCACACACCCCAGTAATACACGTAACCCGCTCGCACAGGGCGCCAATCGCATGTGAAACTTCCAGCGCACCCCAGTAATACACATATCCCGCTCACATAGGGCCAATCGCGTGTGGAACTCCCCCATGCACCCCAGTAATACACATACCCTGCTTGCCCAGGCCCAATCGCGTGTGAAACTTCCCACGCACCCCAGTAATACACGTACCCCGCTCGCAGAGGGCCAATCGCGTGTGGAACTCCCCGCGCACCCCAGTAATACACGTACCCTGCTCGCACAGGCCCAATCGCGTGTGAAACTTACCGCGCACCCCAGTAATACACGTACCCCACTCGCATAGGGCCAATCGTGTGTGGAATTCCCCGCGCACCCCAGTAATATACGTACCCTGCTCGCACAGGGCCAATTGTGTCTGAAACTTCCAGCGCACCGCAGTAATACACGTATACCGCTCGCACTGGGACAATCGCGTGAGACTCCCCGCGCAGCGGGGTACATGTATTCGGAGGGGTGCGCGGGGAGTTTTACAGGCGTTGGGGGCCTGTGCGCCATGTATGGGATTTGTGCACTGTACATGGCGCACGGGGCGGGGTTGGGGGTGTAACTAGTGCTGCTGCAGGGTCGCTGCGCTACTCTGCACCACGGCTAGTAATGGATATTAAAATCCATGAATACGCTGTGCGTGGAAATGGATTTTGGCGCACGTGGCTGGCACAGGCTGTCGCACGCACACACTGTGCGCCAGCCGCGTGTGCCAGTTGTGCGCTGAATTCTATGAATTACCCCCTTAAGCCATTTGTATATAGTTAAATATTTGTATTTAAAATTGTATATGTTGATAAGTACTACAAATTAATGCTCCACACGTAATCATATGATACTCCTGTATAAGTGTATTGTTCAATGTTATGTTTTTATAATTGTTAAGTGCAATAATATGTATCAAAAGAGGTGAACACAAATATTCTAACTTCTATAATCAATAATATCATATATGATGTAATTATTGATCTCAACAGAGAGGTCATCTATCATGTCGTTAGTGACACCATAAGTGATGTCATCTGTGATATGGTGATGCCACCACTGATGTCATTTGTGATGTAATCTGCTGTGTCTTCATTGAGGTCATATGCTGATTAACAGGTGGTTCAAAGTTATGATAGACTTGCTTGAAATGTGAGTGCTGAATTTCTGGGTTTTCCTTGAGTTAAAACTGATCACCTTAACTCTGTCTTAACAAATGTTTTTTCACTGAATTTCAAGGGTTTTGTTATACTATAGTTTTCTCAGGGCCAACTCATCATGCTCTTCTGCTATGTCCACTGTTCATGTCGCACATGTAGTTTTCTTTAGGTCCCACTAGCCATGTCCTTCTGCCATGGCCAGTGGCCATGACGTACAGCCGTAAGATCTGTAGTCAATAAAGCTTAACTGATTCAATGTTGAAGAAATCAAAATGATCTAGTACCTAGTCTTGCAGGCCTCTTAAACCTCAAGAATATCCTGGTCAAACAATGTAACACATTCCCCCAACAAGTGTGGAAATCCAAGTCTTACTAAGCTGTATTTAACATGATTATACCATTTCGAGCATCCCACACCCAGATTACATCGCAGACTATCTCCTTATGTAATTTCCGATCTTCATTGTTATGAATCCTTAGACAAAACAGGATCAGTTTCAAACAGAGGTAAAATTGGTTGGTTTTAGTTGGTCGCACTCGTCTTAACAGAAGGTTAGCACAAGATTTCACGGGGGAATCCATGAGTGAAATAGGTTCAGGAATTGAATTGTCATTCTTTATATATATAGATATTATTTTAGTCTATCTCATTTAGTGGGTTACATTATTAATTTTCATTAACAACATTAAAAAATAATGCTAGGAAGGCGACCCAAGCCACTTGCTCTTCAATGCAGAGTTCTAAAGGGAACTTTTCTATACTAAGGCTTGAGAAATAAATAATTTCGTCTGAAACCCAAATCACTTGCATTTTCACAGTATTTGGTTGATTAGTGTTCGCTAAGACTTTCAAGAAAATGAGGTGACAGATTTAGTTTAAAGTGATCACAATTCATGCTCGTGAAATGTTGATTCAAAGATTGTCTTGAAGCGGCACAAGTTCAAGCGAATAAACGTACAATTTATGGAATGAGTCAGAAGTTCAGAACCTTTCCTGAGAGGTCTGCTCAAAGAATGCACAGTGTCTAAATACATAGTGGCTTGCACCCGAATGTTTCTTTAACGCAGAAACCAAAATTAAAAAAAAAAAAACAATGACATATTCACAACCAGGAATGTAAATGAAAAATGCACAGAAGATGCATTTTCTTATTTTAAATTACTTGAGAAATTCAAGAATCACCTTTCTTCGAAAGGGTGCGCTGCGAATTTCCAGGGGTTGTGCTACAGCACAAAATATGGACTGGGCATTCTATTTGCATTCCTTAGTGTTGAAGCATGCATGGTGTTCCCTGCACCCACATTCATATTGTGAATGCATTTCGTCATGATGGGCACTTAAAGGGTCTTTCATTTACAAAATGTGTAAGAGATCAACAGAAAAACAGACATTTCTGTTCCTATTTGAGTGATAGTTGTGTAGGTTGTGTAGGTGACAGGGCAGTGCTGTGGATCATGCAACTCCTGTTAAAACATGTTTTAAAACATGCATGCCCGTTTCATGCGTTGCACTTCACCTAGAAGTCTGCTTTTGAGGCATAGTGGAATGGGTTTGTTTTTTCCACATGTCAGTGCTGATCCCATTCCTGAATTTGGGATGTGGATTAAAATGTGTAGGAATATCTCTCATTGGTAAAAATGTGCAAGGGTGTGAATAAGGTAATCGGTATTGGTGCATCTATGATGCACACATTCAAAGGATATTTGGGAATAGAGCACATCTATCTTATGTGGGACAAGCAAGAGATACACTAGGACATGTAATGAATTATCTCAACAAAAGATTTGAAAATAGGCATTTTTTTGTAAATACCTGTTATGTGTTTTTCCCAGGTGCAAAGCTCATAACATTACATTCAAAGCAGGTTTAATTCTATTACTGTAAGGAACATCGGAGTCTGCATCATTAATGTGTGAAATGTGACTTACTGCCTCTGCATATGTGACTGACATTCTCCTGCAGCCATTGACTCTCTATTATTAAATAAGTAAGCTAATTAGTTCTCATGGGAGAAAAATCAGCTGGATGAAATTTCATGCACCTCTAATGCATGACTGACTCTGCCTTGGCCCTTTAGGCTTCTCAAAGGCCCATCTCTATTATGAATTTGCTGTATTTTAATATTAAAGACCTCAGTACTATTCAATGAATCATACGCAGAGTAATAAATAGCAGACGCAAGAATCCCTGACATACAATTCTCCACATCATGGGTGTAGGAAATAGGGGGTGGGGGGCAGGGGGATAAATCCCCCCACAATTTTATGCAGGCGTATACAATATGATTTATCCCCCCCCCCTCCACCGGAATATGGAGCAAGTGAAAAAAAAGGCTGTTATTTTTCCAATTGGGAAGCATGGCCTTCTGTTTAGAAAGCTGACTTTCTTTTCCCAAGTGCTAGAAATGTAAACAGACTGTGCTTTCCTTCCTTTGAATTGCCCATTAAGGTCACTGTTCTGTGGAGTAGGGCTAAGCAGGCGCTTATCTGGATGCTGTCTCACCATCTCCCACCTTCCTGTCAGAGGCTGTCTGGCAAATCTGAGAAATCAAAGGCATTCTTCAGAGCTTCTTTTCAGAGATAGTGACAGATTTTAATTTTAAGCCCACAAAGTCACTAAGTAATATTTGTTTGTATGATTCAGAGTTTAAAAGATATTAATATTCAAATAGAATGGCTGTAATTTTGGAATGTATAAAAAAAACAAATAAAAGCCATTTAACCCCTCCTCGTCCCTGCCACACCACTGGACTGTGACAAAAGCACATGCAGTGCATCTTTGGCAAATGGTTTCATATTGGCCTGCCCCCATTTACTGTTAACTTGCTTTATTTAGATTTGGCAAGGTGCGAATTGCTCTCCAGATAAACACATGCTAGGTATTTCAGTTTGCCACCGAGAGAAGGTGTGACAGTTGTTACCGGAGACACATTTTTTACAAGAGGGGGACTTTGCCTAACCATCTTGGTTGGGAGGGCAGCATTTCCTCTACAAACCACAACCAAGGTACAGAATGAAAGAATAGATAACATACAGATGATTAATTAAAACATTACTCACGCACCCACCCACGCCCTGGAAATGCTACTTCTTGGTCCCATTTCCTACTGGACCTACTTGCTTGCCTCTGGAGGAGAGCTGCTGCCTGCTGACTTTGCCACTCACCCCAGACCAGGGATAGCGTCAGAGCCTTTACATTTTTTCAGTTGAAATGTGCCATGGAGCTTCGGGGGCAGGGTGCAGGTGTCCCGGGTTGGACGTCTTATAAAACAGAAACAAAACCCTTTAATTTGGGGCATAAAATGTATGCAGTATGCACATTGCAGACCGTCACCTCCTTCTTCCAGTCTGTAAGAACGTTCTTAGCAACTTGTTAACTTATTATTCAAAATTTCCCATTGTTGCACCTTGCTGCCAAGGAGCAATCCATATCAATCCAATCAGGGGATATTTGGTGTTTCAGCCTACTGCTGGCTGCTTTACCCGTGATGATATGCAGCTATTAACAACCTCACTGCATTTAACTTTATTATAATTTAAACCACCACTTGCGTCTCTGTTTTGACCAGTGGTATGGCAAATGGGGCTCCCAAACATCATGCTGAAAATCTCCACTAGCCATGATACATATTCAGCTGGCCCTGTCCCAGAGCCACCTGCCAGACTAACTCAAATTCTACAGAGCCCAGATTGCTACTTTGCTCATAAGCATATGTAAATATGCTCATTAAATATGTGCTTGTGCATTTTGCGGGACATTTACTGCATTGACACGATTTAGGTGGCAAAATAGCTGAGTGTGTTGATGCACCAGCTGCATCCCATCAGAGCCAACTCAGATTTTCATCCTAATGAAAGTGTTCAAATGAGTGTCATTGAGTGGGTCTTAGAAACATTTTTGATTACAACAGTGCTAAGAAGCTGCATGATTATGTCAGAAAGTGATAAAAACCATGTAATTATTTCAATATAAATACTATTTTTAAATTTAGCTAAAAGTTGTCAAAGCAAAACTTCTTTAAAAAGTGTGAAAAATGATTTTCTGTTTGATTTATTAGGTAAATGAAAAGCACATTTGTTCTGAGATGTGTTCACCTTTATGGACCTCCTTTAATTATGAAGCATGGAGCAGGTATAACATTTGCCCAAATGCGCTTTTACAATAAACATTCCAGAACTGACCAGGGAGATCATAGCACTGCACATTTGCAAGCACCAACACCAGCTAACACAAGCCCCTAAGCTCGTACACACACAAACCTCCCCAGCATTGTGCATACACCAACCCACTGCACTGCACACCCACATTGCCCCGCACCGCACATAACCCCACTCCATGACACACCTGCACCACCTAGCACTGTGCATACCCACCTCCCCATTGCACACTCACACTGCTCTACAATCATACCATCCACTGGCCTGCACACATACACTCAGCCTGTAAATTGCTCTACATTTGCACCATCCACACAATGAATGCATGTACACCACCCCAACCCTGGTTTTCACACACTTCCTCCCGCCCGGCTCTCACACCATCCTGAAACTGCAAGCAGTCATACAGCCCCAAAACTGCTCTGCACACACTGACACACTGTCTCCAGCACTCACATACAGGCTCTTCCACTGCACACATACTCACACACTGCCCACAGTATTTCACTATACACACAAACCAACCTCACCACCACAGACTTTTTTCCCAGCACTTAATTGTAGTGTACACACACACACACACACACTGTTCCGGCAGTGCAATCCACACATCTCCCTGCAGCTCCCTCTGCCCCAGCACAACATATATTCATCCCACTGCACCAAGCATACACCTACAGGATATGCCTTTGAGGGCTAATGGACAAACTGATGTATGGGCTTACTGTGCTGGTGGTCATAATGGTATCTTGCTTTACTGTGATAAATGCAAAGAATGGAACTTGGCCTCACTGTGCTAAGTTGCTACATTTGAAATCAACATGGCTTTTGATAACTTGGCATATTGGTGTCTGGCCTTTCTGAGCGAAATTGGCATAATGGAAGCTGCCATTGATGTCCAAGTTGGCTGTAATGGACTTGTTCACTGCTGTGCTAGCTAGACATCAAGGAACCTGGTGATACCTCCTAATTGGAATCATGGAGAATGGCACTGTTATACTATTTGTGCTGAGCCCTGACAATGTTGTGGGTACCTAGATATTGAATGGTCACGGTGCAACAACCTGGTTCATTGAAGGCAGTAGCTCGTAATGGTATGGGTATCTTGAATTTTGTAGGTGTTTATTAAATAGTGCTTTTGCCAAAGCACTACCGAGAACACATTTACATACAATATCACCCAACCGAAGTTAGTACTCATTAATTATCCTCGGAAGGATGAAATGCTGAGTTGGCCTTGCTGGGATTTGAACCTGTGACCTGCGGATCCCACACAGATAACAGCAGCGAGCGCTCAACTCATTCAGCTATTTTACTGGGATTTTGATTAGAAAACCTTGAAATGGTGAGTGCCAGGGCTTTTGATGTGATTATCTGGTATAGGGTAGCAAGATAAGGTAGATGGTGTGAGTACCAGAGTATCTCATGACAATACCTGACAAATTGTGGTACTCTCTGGCCTAATGATGGTTTCATGGTAATTAGCATTAGTGCCTAGAGTTGTTATGACAATTCCTATAAAATGCTTAAAGATAAGCCAAAACTGTTGGCTTCATCAATACTTGTTCTAAGTGGTGTCTGAAGTGTTACAGCAGGCATGGTAATAGGCAAATGAGTAATTGGATCTGATTACCTTTATTGTAATCATTATTAAAAATTGGGTTCTTATATTGCACTTCATTTCTGAGTCCAGCCTTTCAGCACGGGACCAGGCTTTGAGACTGTACTGCTGAGCGTTGTTTCCTTCCAAAACATTGTCTTCCCTCCTGTCCGGTGAGGGTGATAGAAGCTTCAGTGCTTTTTAACAACTGAAACCCTTGCTACATTCTACAATGTCTCAGAAAGGACTGACTCATGTTGCTGTGTGCAATATACAAAAATATAACACCCTGCTTTCAGGGTGCTGATGCCATATGTGCACATAGTCTACACATTGTTACCAGAGTGTCTGCTGTCGCTCTCCTTGATTAGTGGTAGGACCCACATAAGCCCTACCTACACCGCGAGGCAGTCCGCTGAGCTGTCTGCAGAGGTTGCTGCAGTCCTTGGCAGTCAGTCTACACGTTGTTCCCAGAGAGTCTGTCGTTGCCTCCTTGCTTATTGGGAGGACCCACTTAAATCATACCTACACCACGGAGTGGTCCGCACAGCGGTCTGCCGAGGTGGCTACAGTTCTTGGCAGCCATTGGAAAGTCGATGGAACCTGCCGCCCCTGACATGCCGATGGACCTTGCAAGGAGCCTCATGCCCGGCGAAGAAAGCCGACAGACGCTGACTGAGAAGCCACCGTGTTGAAGCGGACAGGAAATCCCCAGCTCGCAGAAGTAAGACCCGTGCTGTTTCAGACTCTACCACAGGCGGGGACTACCTACCACCTATATCCGCTGATCAACGGCAGTTGTTTCCCCAGACTTTAGCGATTGGCATCGTCTCTCTGGTGCAGGAGCCCACCCCGGCCGAGAGGGAACCCTGTACACACGATGACAGTGGGCTCAACATGCAGCCGGGCCCAGTGTCCGTCGAGGAAAGCAAATCGGACCACTTGCCTCTGGAGCCACCCGCAGAGCTTCACTTGCCATGCCTGCTTCTTCCATAGCCCCCTGCACAGACCTCTGCCCCCAGAGGCCCGCATAAACGAGTGGAGTCTCGGTAGATCGTAGCTCCGGAGTTTCCGTCCTTGGGCCAATCGGGAACTTGTATTTTAATCCAGCAGTGAACCACAAAGCAGGGCACATCACACCCCCCAGGGCAAGCCTGCCGACGACCAAACCCCCACTGGGTATTCCGGTCAAGCTAGCCACAGGACAAGACAGACCAACAATCAGCGCAGTGGCGATGGTGCACGCCGAGCCAGCTAAAGTTCTAGCCGTCATTACTCCAAACGACCGAAACTGAACTGTTACATCCTCCACAATGTCAAGTTCAGTGTCAGATGGATCTGACTTGGAACTGGACTGTCAAGCAGATGCCTCATCCATGAACAGCACACTACAAGCAAATCAGAGTCGCAACTCTCCAGTGTTTTCACCAGAATTGGCAGCTGTCAAAGGCCTGAAAAAAGGCGCTAATCTACGAACAAAAATCTTACCCAAAAAAGAGGTTTAGAGAAAGTTCTCTCCTTACCCAAAAGGGGATAAGTTGGGAACGCGACTAAAAGGCGACTCTGCAACTAAAACCTCGAGAAAGAAGCAGATATCGCCAAACAGAAAAGGCGAAACGAGTATGAAATTTCTCCCAAACCCACGACTGTCAAGCGCCATAAAAGATTTCTTTAAGAAGCACCACAAGCGCAAACTAGATCTGTCTTCGGAATTATCGGATGCTGAAATGCTGTAGGCTATACAAGAAACGCCCCAGCGAACAAATTGCGAAAAACAGAGAATAAAGCCACCCAGCTGGACGGCTTGGCGTTACCAGCTCCCCCGCAACATCTAACAATTACAAGACCTCTAATGGATTGTCAAATACAAAACAGCAGTGAAGAAACATGGTTGCAAAGAAGAGCTCACAACAAATCAGAGGGCTCAGGATCGAGGAACTGGGGGTGACCCGTTACCAGCGCGTCTGGCCCCTTCGACTCAGGGCCAAATCACCAACCTGGCCACCAACCTCGTTTGCACCCGACTACAGGCGAACCAAATGAAAATTTTGGGTGACATCAACGGAAAAAGCAGCGAAGTACCATCCAGCCCTCTTCTCCACTAGTGTTCGGCTGAAAATTCTCTGCCGTAAATGACGCCACACACTGAGAACAGTAACCAGTTCGAAGCCCAAACATTCCACTCAAGCCCAAGCCACCACCACACCCCTGTGGAGTGCACGCCGCAGCATAACAAAAAGACACCCCGTCTAAAAAATCTGACCTCTTGACTATCATGTCAGCAGTGACAATAGCTTTGGCACCCTTTGGCAAGCTCTACGAGTCAGTAAACGACTCTCTGAAGGACAACACAACCATCATAGCCATGATGCACTCAAAACTCATCTTTGTGGTAGGTTACATAATGGCCTTGGAGCAAAAAACTGCAGAACAACACGCCCTATGGGAAACAAGGTTTGCTTTATTTAAAGACACATTAAACCTCCAAGCATCGGCCAACTTGAACCAAATCAGTAGATCAGTGACGGAAAACGAAAACTTCCCCTGGCCATCTTTACTTGTCAACTTCTCTCTCTCACAAAGGAACCAGGCAGAACACGACCAACGCCACAAAGTGTCTTCCGTTGTCTGGCACTACAAAACCAAAGACAGTCCCAGAGTTGGCAGAAATTAAAAAGCGCCAAGTGACACTGCAACTAGCTACAAAGGACCTTCTGGCACATGCCCAAAAAGTTCAAATGGGAGCCCAGAGGACCAGCAAATCGCCAAAGACCAAGGGGCCCAGTAAATCAAACACCTGACGTGGCGAGAGCCAGGCAGATGCAGAGGTGGTGGACCTTGTTAAATCAACAATAACAGTCGAAGATTTCATGGCAGAAAAGTCCTGGCCCCAGACTATGAATTACAAGGCCTGTTTGTGGCCGAGCCAGGGCGGCAACCGCCCGACCAAACACAAGTAATCTCTGAAATTTCATCTTCGACTCCTGAACCCAAATACAAAGCCTCCTAGGGTCTTGAGGCTCGGACTCCCATCTGTAACAAACCAGCGATACCCCAACTCAACGATCTAGTACCTCAACGGAACAATCAATTTATCCCACTTCAAGTAAGTGCAAACAGCGAAGCCTGACCAAAACCTAGTACGTCAATTGAGCTTCCCCTTTCAGTGAAACAACAAAGACGAGAAAGACATTCCTAAAATCAGAAGTGCTACTCACTACTCAAGACTTCCTACAAACAAGCGGTGGAGACTCGAAACTTTAAACTAGAGCAAGTATTGAGCAATGACAAAGACTTGGTCATGAATAGAAAAACAGTGCTCTACCTGCTAAGTAAAGTTTGAAAACTCCCTAAACACTGACGACTTCACACTGATCGAGCCCTATCACAGGAACCAGAAAGCCAAGGCCTACTTGCACATAAAAGCGTCCTAAGTGCGAGACATGCCCAAGTAGGTCGACATAGAACTCGAGCACATGGGCCTCCGTCTTATTGAATTACCAGGGAAATTTTACGAAAATTGCACTAACTCAAGAGGTGGTGAAACGGTAGCCAAAAATGACTGTTACATATCAAAAACAGAAGACCTTTACAAACACAGCAGATGGGAGAAAAAGTGCAGATTCCCCCGAGGACCGACGACACAGAGCGAACCGTCTGCAATCTGACAGGTCGTAAACTCATAGATCAACTTCACACCACTTGAACTAGAATAGATGGAGAGAGATGCCGACGCACGATCAGGCGAGTGAAGGCCTTAGAAGCAAAAGCAAACAGGAGAACCAGACATCGTCAAACAATACTGAGGCCGCAAAAAACAGTCCATCTATACATAGGCACAAAGCACCTATAAAGGAAACAATGAAAAGCCTAGTGACGAAAAGACGATAAGGGGACAATGGGAGTGGTTCCAAACAGCTATAACCAGCAAGCTCACGAGAGAGCAATGACAACCCCACAATCAAACTCTGTACAACTTGCATCTGCAAGACCCCTCGAATTTCCCGGCGAAAACTTTGAGTATGGGGTCATGGAACACAAGAGGCCACATGCATCTGACAAAACCGGGAGGCCCCGATTTAGGGGTCTTTGACGTTTTGTGTCTCCAAGAAACCTGGCTGGTTGAGAAACCATATCTCGACGGCTTTTTGATTGAGATATCTCCGGCCTTTAAAGCTCTGCTGGGCCATCCATCTTCAGGCCTCCTCCTGGCTGTGCGAGCCGGTTCAGGGATCAGCATTACAAAATAACTTGCAGAGTCCTATGGACTACTAGCAGTACTAGTATCTTGGCAACATCTTAAACCGTACTCCAGAATGTGGGACACCACCCAGATAGCAATCATCAATCTCTATTGGAACCCCCAAAGAACCACGAATAAAAACTTCTGTGAATCAGTGGCTGAGGTTATTGACAACATCTACGTCGACTACGAGCCAGCTCACATAATAATCTTCGGTGACCTCAATGCCAAATGCCTGGTACTTAGTCAGAACGGATCAAAACAAACAGCCAGATCGCTATCTGAGGAGGGAGGGCGCTACATGGCTAGAATTAATGAAATCTTGCTACTTCCACAATGCGGCATGGTTATCTTGTCAGAGGAAATACCATCAAAAAGGGGAGTAATAGCATCAAAAAGGGGAGTAAAACAGGGCTGCCCTTTAGCCCCAGCTCTTTTTATAGCCTTTTTGGGGGATTATAAAGAAACTGAAAATAAGATAAGATAATTTCCTCTGAAAATAGGCAAGTGTAACGTCTCCCGTACGTTTTATGCCGACGACTTGATCCTGCTGGACCAAACCCCGATTGGACTCCAGCTCCAGCTGAACAACCTGTCGCAATACATAGAAGAAAATAACCTGGAAATAAAGTTGAAGATGAAAATCTTGATCCTGGAAAAACACCCAAAGAAAAATGAGAAACCGTATTGGTCTTTAGACAGCACTAAAATCGAAACTGTAACTCACTTCAAATATTTTGGAGTTACGATCGATAGCTCTACAACAGAAGCGAAAATGCAGCAGGCCCCGTGGGACAAAATCCAAAACCTAACAGCCAAAACCAGAGCTATTGACAAAAAATACGGAAGATTTTTGTTGCTGACAGCAATTCAATTTTATTAAACAAAAGTGGTGCCATGGGATGGATGTAACACCAAACATGCCAGCGACATTATGGGCAAAATTGGAAGGCTGTGGAGATCAGTCCTCAGTGTACCAAAATCCCCATCCATCGCAGCCGCAGCAATCAGACACAAATTCGGACTATGCTCTATCAGCAACAGTAGAGCAGAGAAGCATGCAGCTCTTCAGAAAAACCCTGATGACCGACAGTCCGCCAGTCTACCAGTTGATCACAGAGGAAACTAAAAGTGGACGCTATAAACTGGGTGTTGGCGAAAAAGAGCCAACTCAATGGTATTGCCTGCAGCGAGGATGATTTGATCTCTAATCCTCAGAGAGTTAAAACAAAAATGGAAGAATGGGACTGGGTCAGTACTAACAAAGCAGCAGCATCCAACAAATTGTTAAGCCACCTCCGGACGGCTTCAAAAAACTGAAGTACCAGAGGCATACTGCATTAAATTCCCAGCTAAATCACTGAGAGGCGCCTTTATGAGAGCGCGACTAAACCTTCTGCCTACGCATGAAATCTTGGCAATTAGATCTTCCTCTAGCTCAAACAAGACTGTGCGATGACCAACACCAACTGGAAACATTAAGAGATGTCTTGCCCCGCGACTAGATATGCAAGAACAGTATAATTGAACCTGATCCTCACAGACTTTAATCTCTGCAAAGAGGAGTTTTTGTGGGCCTGCCTGATCACAGACGAGAAGACGAGATGGGCGATCACCACGGCAAAGATCCTGAAATGCGTCATGCAAAAGATTGAAGCTTGCGCAAACCAGGCAAAAGACTTTTTCTGGAACTTTTGAAACTGTGAAACTTTTTCTTTTTTTTCCGATCTGATTGATTAAACACAAGTAATTAAAAAAAAAAAAAGCAATATCAAAATAATTTGTCATGCATACTGAATGCCACAAACAACCTAGCAAATGTTCATGATCCTCACTGACTGTGAAATAATTGGCACTTTTCACTATGTGGCTATTCTTCCAAAGAGAGATGGTGAAGGAGAAGGCAAACAGCAGTCAAGGAGATGGGGCTGATCGGTCTAGATAGAATTTCATGTTCATTCTATTTGTCATATTGAATGTATTTTATACAATTGTATTTCTGACTTGTTTCTTTATACCCTTGTAAATGAACCAGTGTGTGTTATGCAGTACATGTGTATCAAAACGAAATATACATTGTGAAATGCAACCTATCTTGTGCTTCAGGATATTTTTATGGATAGGTGAGATGTTTTATCAATAAGCAGTTCAGCACACACCACACTCTTAATGCTGTCTGTGAATTTTGGTGACAACATTAATAGTGAATACATGCAAGTGGTGTGAGGATGGGTCTGCCGTGATCTCCCCTCACTCAGCATGTGCTATCACCAGCATTCTCATTGCGCTTCCATCAATAGTGTCCTGTTATGGCTCTGGGGCCTCAGGACTCTAAACTTCCCCCTGAAGTGGCACGCCATGCAACATAAATCACACTCTATGGGTTCCTTCAAACAATGCTGTTTTAGGACACCGGCAGTGAGGTTTTCTCCACCAATGTATTGTCAATGATATAAGACTCCAAAGTAGTTTGTGTAGCAATAGCTCCAATGGAACATTTAAAAAACAAACAAAAAACGCATCTGGATGATTTGATTGTTGAAACATATCATTGAACTTTATTTCCTCATTTGGAGGAACGTCATTCAAATATTGATGCTTACATTTTTTTACATGAAAGACAACCAATTATTGTGACCCTCTATTGAACAGTCTTAAAGTACAAAACATCCATTGAACAATATAACAATATCAAATCCCTCTCACTACAACTGCATTGAGATTTTTGAAGACATTTAGAGAACTGTGTTTCCTTAAAATCCATGTTCTTAGATTTCAAATGTTTGAACATTGGATTTAGCAGTGCACACATACATTCTTTCTGCTTTGATGAAAATTACAATGATCTTTACATTTTGTGCTATAGATGAGGAATCTACAATTTTTTTGAAGTGTATCTGTGTTTTTTAAAACTGCCAACATTTGGTGTTCTTTCTTAAAATAAATCTAACACCACATTTCTGTATAGGGGATTTAACGCTTCAGCACTTAGCCCTGTGACAGTTTGGATTGCATCTGTAGCAAATTCTGCAAAGTGTCCCCTCTCATCCCCAGATTTTGAGTGTCTCCAACACCCCTCCTCCACATCAACTTTACTAATTTGATAAACTTCAGAAGCATGAAAGGCTATGCTTAACCACATTCAAACGTGCCACCTGCAGAACTCTTCAGACCTTTAAAGTTATTGGCCTTCATTACGATCCAGGCGTTGTCCATGCCGGCAACTTACCGACTCCGCCATGGCAGAATGGGGAATTACCGCCCCATTCCGAGGTTGGCGGGGCGGTAATTCCCCATGCCGCCATGGCCCTTCCCCATTCCCATTTTTGCCCCATAGGGCTCAATGGGAATGGGGAAGGCGCTAAGTAGGTGTTAAAGTGCCACCCGCAAAGGGACCTCGTAATCAGGTGTTAAGGGTTTAACGGCGCCGCCACCTTTTATGGCGCCGTTAACCCCTTAACGCCTGGGTTGTAATGAGGGCCACTGTGTGAATGTTGTGATGAGGCATCCATCACAAATAACCACTCTGACTCCTGAGGCAAGTCAAAGGATGTTTATTGTACAATTTATCAATCAATCAAAAGGTTTTATTCGACATAGTCATTAGCCACAATAGATATATAGTGCATTATTACATAAAATAATAGATCATAAGTAACCATACAGATACAATGTGTACGTATAAACATCATAGTGTGCTGGGGACTTCAAATAATCAAAATGGAGAGCATTTATCAACAAGAACATATTAAAACAGTTCATCCCTATCAGAGCAATTGTTTGTCTCTGTTTGGTACTAACAAGGAAGGCATGGTAAACAACCTGTTGAATCAACCAACCAGAGGTACTGTTTTCATCGTAACTTCTATACAGATCATTAAAATAGTGCAAACATGCAGTCATTATAAAGTGCAAGAGTGCCTATGTCTCTTACATTCTTTTGAACACATACCCATATATATTGTATCGAACATGTGGTACCACTAAAAATAAGTTCTTTACATTATCAATACGTGGATAGTTAGACCGGCGCCGTAGGTAAAAAATAGGTAGAAACCTTCCTCTTCACTGCTCCCTAGTTCACACTTCCTGGTACTGAAGTGTCGCAAACTCCTGATTCTGTTTTGTTTTGTCTTGTCTGCTGTTTGTCCTCTCTGTGTGCCTTGAGGCCCACGGGTGATCTGGCACGTTAATAAGAATTAAAATAATTATATAAATTGCTAGGCTCAGTGAGTAGTCAGGGCACTTAGTCTTATGTGCGATACCAGATACAGGTAGAATGCCACAAAAAATACTATATTGATGTTTTGGGAGTGGTGGAATAGTAACAAGGTGTCCCTTTTACGTCGAATGCCATAGTTGTTACAAAGTGATTTCAAGTACCTATTCCTTGCACCAGCGTATCTCTCACAGAAAATCAGAAAGTGGCTTATGGTCTCCCTAGCTTGGCCTCGGAAATGGCAGATAGCCCCTGTCCATGTGCAAGAAAGAATCTCCAAATCGCTCTGGTATATTTAATCAGTGCTGCACTTGATTTGACCAACTGTGTGTTCCAGCTCCTCATCATACAGCCTTACACACAAATAGTCATAGCTGTGTACTTGTTCCAACTTTAGTAAGATTAAAGAATGTTGGTAGGAAGACCATAACCTTAGTGTTCTTGATGTTGACCTCCATTTGTAAGTCAGTGCACTTTTCCACAAATGCTACCAGTGTAGCTGACAGCCGTTTAACATGTGGATAGAATAACAGTGTCATCCGCAAAGAGAAGGATTGGAATAGCTTCCAACCCTAGTTTAGGATGATCGCTGCTCCTTGACCTAACATAATGGACAACTTCATTGATTTATAAGAGGAACAAAATGGTGGCAAGGACACACCCCTGGCGCACCCCTCTTGTTACGGAAAAGGGTTTGGTCAGTTCTCCACCCAGGCCCCAAAGCACCCTGGCTGTGTTATTCGAATATAGGTGCATAATAATCTGGAGGAGGTTACCAGGAATCGCCCTTCTGGGTATAATGGCCCACAGTATATCACTTGACATACTTTTGAATGCGGTCCTGAGGTTGCTGAATACTGTATACAGGTTCATGTTCCTCAGGTCATATATTTTAGCATGATCAGGTTCAGACGGAGCACCTGGTCAATGGTACTTATCTTGGGCCTAATTCCCACATGTAGCTGGTCTAATAGGCCCTCCTGTATGAACCATGTTGATTGTGCTCGTATATGATTCTAGTAAATATTTTTCCTACCCAATTTAAGAGGGATATGTGCCTGTAGTTTAATGGGTTCTGCCTTCCTCCTTTTTTATATATGGGGATTATTGTGGCATTCCGCCAGGACTGGGGAGGTTTGTTAGCCCTGAGGATCACGTCATCAAGGTGCCAAAATACTAAAGCCCATATATCTGGCTAATCTTTAACTAGATCAATGGGCATAAAATCGGGTCCTGGGGACTTTCCTCAGTGTTGTAATGTTATTGCGTCCCGGACTTCGGTAATATTGTTGGCGGGGCCTTTAGCATTGGCTTCTGTGCTTCCACTGACAATTCCCCAGAACAACTTGGAATCCACCTGTTTCAGGCCCTCTTGGAGTTTCACTCACTCTAGCCAAAAAAACTCATCTATTTTAGTTGTCATTACCTGTCTATAGAGCACCCCTGTGTAAGCCTTTATTCAAGTTCAATAAGGGATGGTTCAAAGATCTTAGGCTTAAGGACAGGGAGATCTAGATCAGTCCACTTTATCTTTTTTTTCGTATGGCCTTTGATTATTAGAGATGTTACAGTGCCTATGCTGAAGAACTTTTTTTGGACATGCCCATGTACATCAAGCTCAGGGACATGGGCCTGTGATCACTTCCCAAAATGGCAAGGACGACATGTTTTTGGCAAATCTATGTGCGTTGCTTTATCATTCCCCATGTAGGTGGGTTTTGCCGGCTGATTGTCTGTGAACCGGCCATTACAGGCCCTCAGGCCCAGTCACGGGAGTACTGTTGCAGTGCTCACGGCCTGTGGATGATCCGTCCTTGGCCTGAAAGCATTCAAGTCCTGGATATCCCACGCCTCATCGAGATCATCCATGCCCCATAAGGGTTCTATTTGTAGATTCAAATCCCGCACCACTATAATTCTATGGGATTTGCCCACCATCGATTCCCTTGATTCCGTGAGTATTCTTATTTCATCTATAGTGTTTGATGTATGTTTGTTAGAAACCTCATTATAAACATTAATGAAGGCTAATGTTCAGCACCCCGTGAGTCCCACTCCAACATCTATACATCAGGGGAACCAGATTCAATGGATAATATTTTCCAATCAAGATTGATTTTAATCCATACGGGCCGACCTCCTAAGGATTTGCCCTTTTTCCCTTTGACTGCTGGAATAACATTTGTGCCATAGCTCGGGAAAGGGAGTGATGTATTCTTCCCAGGTTTCCTAGAAGCATATTACATCAAAGCCCTGCATCTGACTGCACAAATGGGGGTTTAAAAGATGTTTTCTTAGACCAACTATGTTCCATGGTGTTATATTAATAGCATTCTCACACAATTGAGACTCAACTAAGGGATTAATATGATGTCATTCCACCCCATCCCAGTCAGTACGCCTGACTGTTACTGGCTGGTTGTCTAGGAACCACTGGACCTCTTTGGTCTAACCTTTGGGTATGGTTTTTATTGTTCTCTCTGGTGATCTGTTTAGGGTCAGCATGATTGAAATAGTTGACCCTGGCGGGGGGTATGCCCGATACTCGATGGAAAAGAGAACTTCCATGAGATAGGCACTTCTCAGAGCTATTACAATCACGCCATCATTGCCATAAGGGGAACTACATCTTTCGTAGTGTATTATGTTGCTTCTAATTACTGAATTGCACCAACTTGTATGCCTTATGTAGTGTATGCATTTATTTACCAGGGATTCCTGGGTTCTATGTACAATATTCCCCACCCTGGCTACATTGTGTAATGTGACTGTGTAAGTGGATGGGGTTCCCCAGCTTTAAAAGAGCCATAGGCATGATTCTAGGGGCCAGTTTGACGGTCACTCCCCCTTTCTCAGTTATCTCCATGGCCTGGGGGGGTCACGTTTGGTGAGCCTAGTTGTGGCACATACATTCTGACTAGGTTTGTGTTGGGTACTTGTCTGGTCCCCCCAGAAAGGAGGGGCATACTGGATTCATGTTCTGCATTGCTCCCTTCTGCATCACATTTGGTGGTCCTTTTTGAGGCATGCTCTCGGCACTTATTCCCACTTTGGGGAGCATGGAAGGGGCCAGGTGTATAGGAGCGGTATCAGATCTATAGTCGCAGATGTTTGATCACCTGGGTTGATCATGTTGAGGGCTATGGGAATAAAGGCAGTGGCCAGTTGATCCTGGATACAAGATAATTCAATCCTGAACTTTTTAAGTTTTACATTGATCACTTTCTCTATTGAACCACATAGCAAGCTCAGTGAGCGAAGTTCTTCCCTCAGTTTCCCCACAAGATCCGCCTCCTTCACCCATTCTGCATAGTTATTTCCATTCCTTTGATTTGTTTGTGTCCCTCTACTAATCCCTCCTCCTCGTGGGTACACAGCAGTGTTCCTAGAGGGTTGTTTACTTGGTCCTGTAAACCTTCTCATGTGAGTGTCAGGACCGCTTCTCCCCGGGGTCACCCTCCTGCAGAACTTGGTATCGATTTGTAAAGGGAAACCCTCTTCCCACAGTCAGCTTTGAAATCTGTATACTCTGGCACTGGAGACTGGACACAAGCAGGAAGATGGATGCCTGGATGGTTCACAGTCATCTTTAATACACATTCAGAAAGATACACTGAATGCACACTGCGCTCCTACAATCAGATTGCCTTTTATAGGCTTTTTGAGACTGATGCAACACTTCATATAATTTCAGAATATATATCTATTTGTTCCCTTAAGCCACAAATAAACCCCTTCTTGTCTTTGTTTAGTTGGCTTAACTGTCACTCACCAAGGTACATTTTGGCATGCTCCATCTGACTGACACATAGACTGATAAGCCAATTCCAGTCACAGCTAAACATAATTATGCATCTTTAACTCCTGCCAAGAAACTGTTCTTATATGCTCTGGAGGTCCTGCCAAATTTACTTGGAAACATATACTGTGAAAAACTTCATGAGCTCAGCTTATTTGTTGCTAAGTAGGAAGCTGTTCTGTCTAATTGGTAGCTTTCCCAGGCCTTATCTGATTCACTATCAGTCATTGGGCCTCATTAGGACCCTGGCGCTAAGGGGTTTGCGCCAGCGTTAGCTGCGCCGACCCCTTACCGCCAACTACGAGTTCCCATAGCGCCATGGTCATTTTTCCGCCCGCTTTTTGCGGGCGTAAAAATCCATGGCGCTATGGGACCTCGGTGTTAATTACGCCACCGTAGTGTACGGTGGCGTAATTAACACCTTCCCCACTCCCATTGAGCCCTATGGGGCCGAAATGGGAATGGGGAAGGGTAAATGGGTCAATGGGGACTTACCGCCCCGCCGACCTCGGAATGGGGAGGTAAGTCCGCCATCCGCCATGGCGTAAAGGGACTTTGCGCCATGGCGGAAAAGTCCGCCGATGGCGGAAAAAATCCGCCAGGGTCGTAATGAGGGCCATTGTCTGCTTTTCATGCCAATACATTCTAACTATTCCATACCAGACGTGCTAATCTCACATTGAAATGCTGCCAAATAATATTCCATATCAGAATGAGTCAATCCTTTTGATACCTGCTCCCAAAAAGCCATTTTGTATTTGGCATCCATCTTAGGAAATATCTCAGTTTGTTCAGCCTCGCTGCCAAATGGCAAACCAATTTACTTTTGAGTATAACTTATTTTCTATCCAGTTTTCAGAATATATTTTTACATCTTCATGATATATGAGTAATACTGGAGACACTCTTTACTTCCTGAGTCATTCTGACCCCAAAAATATATTGCCTAACATACACCTTTTTGCATTAGAAAAAAAGCGCTATGATTCTATTTTGTGCAATACTACACCCATTGATCAGCCTATTAAGTTATCTGTTTTTAGTTTAAGGGGGGAAAGATCTAGCACCTCTTATACACTTCCCCTCTGGTCTGTATTTAGACACCTATTCAATGCACAACGTCTACACCCAGTGTCCACACACCCCCATATTCAGTGTATCCTGTCCCAGTCACCCCCCTCTTTGTGGTGATTGATCTCAACATGGGTGGTATCACAAAATAATTTCTACAGAACCAACAGTTTCTCCAATCATTTTGTACTCTCTTAACCTAAAACACAAATGTGTCTCCTTTTGTCAAAAGATTATTTGCAACGTTTCGTCCTCTTTGAACTTTTATGCGTGTAGCCTCAAAAAGTAACTTTATTTTACTACTGTCTGGATCCCATTCCCATTACCCAATTAAATGTAAACATACCATACACAGCAGGTGAGTTCCTTGTTTTTTTGACACTATGAAAATCGGGAGAAATCATTCCTTGACGGAACCCACCAGCCCATTTTCCTCTTCATGTTACTGTGTGTGAAACAAACCATTGATCGTTATTAGGAGTAAGAGGACCCAGGCGAGTACAGAACAAAAAAGGCAGTATGGGATACAATCCTTTTAAAAAGGCAGCATTTTCCCAACAAAGGTCCAAACAGGTGTGAACATAGAAAAACATATGTATATGCAAGTATGGCCACATCTAACAATGAGAATGAAACAGACTTCTGTCTCTACTTGTCCACTAGCACTTACCTCTGTCATAATATAATGTTCCTTCCCATTATATTGCTATATTCTGCTAAGGCCATATAGACATTCCTCCCATGCTCAAAAATGATAATACTTGTCAGCTGTAAAACATAAATCAACACCATCATATACATACAAACAATGTTTTTGTTACTTGCTCTCATATGTTCTTTTGTGCAGTTCTACTAAAGGTGTTTCCCCATTTGTTAGATCAATCTTGGCCATCCACACTCCTTTGGCCTTTCATTAATCATATTTCATTTTATTTAAAATACACTACACTATTCAATTATATCCAACACCATGTATTGTGCTTATTGTTTATCACTGCTATACTATCCATTCATTCATACATTAATTCATGTATTCATTCATTCATTATTTAGTTATTTATTTCACCCCCTGAATTGTAATCTATCTATTAATTTTGAACTTACATTAGTCTAATTATAACACACACCCTCATATGTTTCATATTATAATCCCTTTCATGTGTATACTTTTTAAATTTATTTTGTTCCCCTATTTGTTTCACTAGACACATGACATAAGGGCATGTGATTCACAGGACACTTGGCACTCTCTCCAAGTCTTCCTGAAAATATACTGAGCACTACTGCATCATTGCCACACGCTATAAGATTTCTCTTTTCTTTTTCAGTGTGTGATGTTCCTAAAAATCACCACTTCATCATCTGTTGAGTCCTGTCAAAATATGTTGTCATCAGTGATGTCAATAAACCTAGGCCCTTCCTTGAGTGCTATCACTGTCCTCCATGTTCTACTCTCATTGTCCATTCTTTCGAGCATTGCCATTTTCTTTCACACTGTGGCTGATTCTAAATCTAGTGGGATTATCTGGCCCCTCTCTTTGTTCATAGGTATATATGGTCTGAGCAAAAACTCATCAAATTATCCTCACAGTCCTCCCCACTTACCCAGGTAGCCATGGTAATGGAATTCTCACCCCATGATAAGAAGAACCTATAACTCCAATGAAACAACTCGCAGATCCATTTGCCCTGTTAAATGCCAATATAAACTTGTCTGTGTTCAAATAGTGTATTCCAGGAGTGGGACACTCTATCCCTTGGTCAGTAAATAAAATCTTCATGTTTAAGGTTCATCATCCAATCCCTTCCCAAAATATTTAACTAGTGTCTGTTGTGAATATAACAAGGATCAATCATGTTACACTCTCCTATAGAGACTGCTAATTCATCAATAAAAAGGAACTAAACTCATAGCTTAAAAAAAACCTGATCACCCAAGTCAATTCCCATCATTGGACACCTTTCCTCCTTCATTTATGGCCGTGCAGTCCTAGTGTCTGTTAAGAAAGCACAGGCTTAGCCTCCTACGAGCACATTCAACTTTGACACTTCTTGTGGGTCTAATATTACTGATAATTTTGAACACATCAAGTCGCCCTGTGGGCTATCCTCTTGTGGGTGCATACATACCCCTGTTCCTGTGAAAGGATTCCCTCCTGCCACAGTGGCACCTCCTATCCTCTGTGTCAATGCCTTTCCTGTGTGTGTATATCACTAAGTCTGTATGGGGGTTTGATGCAATTGCCCCTGTAATAAATTAATTTGCACTTGCTCTAGCTGCTGTGTATGTTGCACTCTTAGCGCTTGTCTGATATAATGTCTGATCCTGGGCAAACCGTTCCCTAACTTGTGTGTTATATGCTCGAGGATAAGCTGTCCCCCCTCTTGAGAATTGTCCATGTTGTACATATCATTGGCTCTCAGATGTGCACACAATCTGCTCTATCATCCCACATATCCAATACAAAGGAGGAGCCCCGCTGACTAGTCCCCTTGGTTAATTGGTCCTTGCACATTCTGATTATCATTCTGCATATTCAGAAAAATGCCTTGGTTATTCTGCGACCAACCTCTTTCTCTATTTCTAATTCCTCTGCCTTGTGTCCCAACAATCACCAACAAGGAACGGCTACTTGTCCAACATAAAATCAACAAATCAGTGGCGATCTACTGTGTGCCCAACAAGGTAGCATCCACCACCAATCCCTGAAATAACCAACAACCCCTTCTACAATGGGAAATAACTTGTGTGACCCTAAACAGTGACTCGATGGGGCCTCCCCAGCTCACACATATACAACAACTGGGAGTGTATTCTTAGTGCAAAATAATATATTAAAAAATAAAGTTCAACCACATGTGGTTCTCCTGGTAAAATGAACAATACTTCAAAATATGCACCCTTGCTTGACTTAAACAACCAGGGGTTTACCCCACAATATTTTAATCCAACCCAGCGTTTCTTTCAGCACCTGGTTTCAACAGTAATACACTAATGCCATAAAAAATGCAGTTTCTCGAAACCTACTTATTTATCAATTTATTCAGCAGGTATTAGTCATTTGACCCCTAACTGCGAGTCCCTACTAAGAATTACAAACAATATTCATATGTACGATAACCCCCCCCCCAAAAAGAAAACTCAATTTAATGAGTTTGATTTCAACTCTACATTTTCATAGGAGTCTGGCACAGCCCTGGCTCAATTTCAGCCTGGCACCAAAAAGCAATTTCATTTTTCAAAACTACACACATGAATCACTAAACATTTTTCTTATATATTTATGCACATGTCAGCTTTAACCTTACTGATTTTGGTAACATTTCCATACATCTTCATTCATTTTTCTGTTTTAATCACACACACACATTTTGCCATTCCTGCCAACACAAGCAGCAGACTGCACTTTTCTGTGTATAAAGCTTAACTCACAGCTGTTCTAATTCGCAGGACTTATCCCATGTTTTTCAACTTCAAAATCAGCTTCTGTTTATTCCTACAACCATTAATTATTCTCTTGAGTCTGCCAACTGTTATATCTCAGCCTTGAACAAGAGCTTTTAACTATTCTCAGTGCGGTTTAGACCATAAGTCTTTATTGTGCACTGTCAACGCTAGCCTTTCTTAGATGCGTATTGCATACAAAAGTGATCATATCTCTGTGAAACTATTTTTAAAACATGTCATATGTCATATTAGCTTTACTTTTCCAAACAGGAATGGAATGTGGTGTTGGTATTTAGTTTCAATTTAGAAAAAAAATAGTTCTTACTGCGTAGTTGCCTGTCTGAGGCAAGATGGATTTCTCTCACATGTCCTATTTTATCTGTTCTATGTTTTCATGAGGTGTTTGGAGAATTTCGACCGTGCAAGATTTTTTGGTATCTTAAAGCTGTCAACTATGTAGGTATATACAAATGAACCCTCTAGCTACTGTCACCCGCCCGCTTCAAGGGTGCAAAGTAGCCACAATGTATGACTTCAATACATTTTTTTGCCTGTTTTTTTTTTCTCCATAGCTTTTCAGACAGCAAATATGAGCATGTTCATCAATGGCTGGCTCAAACCTCTACCTTTTTCACTGATCCCTGCCTATTTTTGGATTGGTGCAAATCACCTTTATTAAATAAAACATATAATTTCTTGATTTTATGTCAATTTTGTACACTCATTATCTCTGCTCATAAATATACCCCGATAGGAGTTTAGCTCGTCTTCTCATGTGGACCTGTCCTACAGGCATCCTAAATTTACTCCGATTGGAGTGTGAGCAGACCTCGTCTGCCCCCCTTTGGGTCAGGATTCTGGACACTTCTCTCTCTTTCTTATTTACAAACAGAAATAAATGCTCTTCATCATTTCTTAAACAACCCGCCCATTACTTATATACACCCATTACTTATCTAAACTACCCCGTTGTTTTTCCCTTTATGCATAACATGATATGTTTTCCCTCTTTGCCTGTTCCCTAACAATACATATCATAATCCACAGATGTGAAAGTGTGCTATCATATAATGCTGCCAGTCATGGGTAGACTTTCCTTGACAAAATGGGGGCAAACTCTAGACTTACCCTGTCACTTTCCCGGGCATCTCCCCATCTCTGTCAGCATGCCAGCATGAAGCCTGGGTTCTTGTCACTGGAAGTTTTTCAGGGTCCCTTCAAAAGTGGTCTTCATGTGTATAGGGAGGCCCTCTTCACTCCATCAGCTTTGACATCGGTAGACTCTGGCACTGGAGACTGGACAAATGCAGGAAGACAGATACATAGATGTTTCACAATCATCTTTAATACAAGTTCAGAAAGATACACTGGCAGCACACTGAGCTCCTACAATCAGCTTGCATTTTATAGGCCTTTTGAGACTAATGCAACGCTTCATACAATTTCCAAATACATATCTGATTGGTCCCTTCAGCTAAAAATAAAACCCTTCTTGTCATTGATTGGTTGGCTTAATTGTCATTCACCAAGCCACATTAGATCATGTTTGGCATGCTCCGTCTGACTGAGACATAGGGGGTCATTACAAGGTAGGAGGTGAGTGGAAGCGCCCCCAAGTTAGCACGATCCTCCCCGCAATGGGAGACAATAATGGACACTCCCGCAATGGGAATAAGGCTGAGACAGAGTGCGGGTGAGCGTAAGTGGGAGTTTATCAAACGAATATGGCATGCAAAGAACTCTGCAACCTCCGAGAGCGCTCTGCCTGACAATCGCAAAGGCAGGCGTATTTCTAATACAAAAAACGTCATCAGAACCTACACACTATAGGGGGCACAAGTTAATTGGGATTGGGTGGCGTCGACTAACTATAGGTGTTGCTGCAGCGTGGTTGGTCCGGGTGAGAGGACGTCACTGGTCAGCCTCGTGGGTTGGGTTGGGCCTGGCAGGCCGGCCTGAGGTCATCCGGGCGGTGTTGGTACGCTGGGGCAGCCTGTGACAAAGATGAATACCTTCCCTGACTTAGGTGCCCTAGATCATGCACATTGCAGTTACTTAAACCCCATATCTAACTTCTACAGTAAATCTTTCAATCAATACAACACAGGAGGAATGCACCTTGTGAGGGGTCTGGTGGTCGTCTGTTGGATTTACCGGTGTTCTGACGTCTGGTATTTCAGGTCGAGGGGCTGGGCTCTGGGGGCTTGTGCCGGGTGGTACATGTTTTATTACTACGTTAGAGGCTACTATGAAGGGGGGCTCTGTGTCTTGTCCCATTATCAGGGGTAGTCTTTGTGCGGGGTCAGGCTTCTTGGGGTGGTCTGGGGGATTGTGGGATTTACGAGAGGGTGCTGGTAGATCAGTGGATTCAAACGTAAGTTTATTACCGTGCTGTAAATAACGCAGGTGGCGGCCGGTGGCCTTGGATGCTGTGTTGGGGACTCTGACTCTCTGAAGCGGTTCCAGCTTGGTCGGGGGAGGTGGGAGAGCACGGCACAGGCCTTAGCTTTTTTCTACTTGGCAGGCTTCGTAAGGTGGGAGGGAGAATGGCCTTGCATATATTCACAAAAGGTATTTTCCTCGTGTGTTGCCTAATGTTAAATACAAAACTTTTATATCATTTGTCTTCTTTAAACTACTATACCATACATATATACTTCGAGTTCATTAACCTTTTCATTTATATATTCAGTCTGAGTACCTTTTCGTTACCTAACATTATCTTCACTACAGTGTTTGATTATTTTATGTACATTAAACGTTACATGAGGTAGTTCTAGGTTATGGCCTACAGAGATTGATACTTGCCGCTTTGGGTGATTAAGAAAACATATACGAGTTCAGGTTTCTACATAAGATTGAAAGAACACTTATACAGATAAAGGTTATACGTTTTGTCGACATCTTTCTCTGTGGTTATAGCAGCATTAGTCCAGACCTGGGGTGACATCATATAAACGTTACATCTTTATGGTTGATTCACAGTTTACAGAATCTGTTTAAACAGAGGTAGTTCATTAATACCAATACTTGAATTATTTTCTACTTCCTTCAGATAGTGATGCTTCAGTTTTTTTTCCCGTCGCCCCGGCCTCGCGGACCAGGTCATGCGGGGTGCAGTATTACATTGTGAACGATAAAATGTTACAGTGTTAGCATCTCGGGTTAGCTCATACCCGACTTTCTCATGGGAACGCGCTTGCAGCGGATCTACCAGGGCTCCGGCGGCAGGGATACTTGGAAAGTTCTCCAAAGGTGGGGGCCGCGCTACAGCGCGCTGAACTCACGCCATCTTTGCTGGGCAAGAAGGCTTCTAGGCCTGTCTAAACGTTAGTGTGTGTGTATGATGGATACGTGGGGGCAATGTCATCGGCGGGCAAGCCCTCCTCCACCTGGGCCCGGGTGGCATGAGGGGACGCCCGGCGAGCCATGGTCCTCACCTGGGGAGAATAATGCAGGAGAGGGGGGCCTTAAGGCCTGTCCTCCCCTACATTTCCCCCCTTTCGTTACTAAAGTAACGAATTCTTCAGGTCTTCCAACCTTCTGCACTCTTGTTCCTCTACTATCGCGTCATCCCATGCAGGTGTTCCCTTGATGGGCATCCATGCCCTACACACCCCCCTTAAGCTCTCTCCTCTTCTAGCATATTCGTCTGGTGTGCATGTTAAATATATATAGTCACCACTTTCCTCCAAATCTACCCAGACCTCTGTGTACCATTCTAATTCCACGTCTCGGGGCTCCTTGATAGTGGTATGCCATAGCTTGTCTACTATGTACTTGTCACGGTACATAGGCACTAACCGGTACTGGGGCGTGTTATCTATTCCTGTCTGCACATATACTTCTTGTGTTGCTCTCATTGTACCACCAGAGTTGCCCATTGTCACCATCATCATTGCGCCGTTAGGGACCGCATTTGCACAACATCGGAGGCCCAACTGGCACAGGCAGAACGCCACGAGGAGGAACACCATAGCTGGTACCAAAAATTTCATCGTCATTCCAAGCCAAGAGGGAACCCAGGAGAAGATATTGTCGAACCACGTGCTGGCTTCTGCTCCACCTTCCATCTTCATCTTCTCTCCCAAATTATGTACTGCTTCGATCACGTGGGATAAGGAACCATTTTCCGCGTCTTCAGAAGGTACGAAAGTGCAGCAGGCACTTCCTATTTTTCGGCAAACACCTCCGTCCATCGCTGTCAGTAGGTCCAGAACATACCTGTTCTGCATGGTCATCAGGCGTAGAGCTCGCAGTTCTACTTTTATTATGTTGAACCCTTCTTCAGTGTCATTTGCTAACTGAATCAGTTCCCACCGTGTTATCTGGAGCCATTTTGCATTTGCCCTTGCTTGGACACTTGAAATTAGTGAGGCAAAGAATGTTTCTACAGAGCTGAACAGTCGGTACCTGTCTGGGATCTGTGCCAATAAATCGGACGAAGCTTGAGATATGTAATTTGATGCCCGTCTGTTCCGTGATAGCTCTTCTCCCTTCTCTCCGGAGGACAGGACATATAGGTGTGATTTTGCAGTGGGAGGAACCACACCCTGGTGCATGTTCCCTGGTATCCTTTTATTTTCGTCAACGTGGCTTTCTGGAATCACCATTAGGGCCGAGTGCAGAGTGGCCATCGAGCAGCTGCCGCTCCATGCCTGGGGAAGGTGCAAGTAGGCTTGGTTCCCACATACCCAGTATGTGTCCATCAATGCGGCTGTTCCTTTTCTCATGTCTGGGATGGTGAGAGTTTTTATTCGTCCCTATTGCCACTTTTCCTTCTCCCTTAAAACATAGTTCGTTCTTGATCTCACTTTGTAGCTTGAAGGGTTTTTCCATTGCTGTTACCCATGTCAGTTTGGAAATGTGCTCCTTCCATACTGGTGTGCATGTTTCTTCCATCCATCGCATTCTGGCTGGTTGGACACCTCTCAGTGCTTCCGCTTTGCACAGTACTTCTTCATCTTTCCATTTGTTTTCAGACAACAGTGTCCCTTGTATCGCAAAAAATGGTTCTTTGAGACATACCACTCCAGCTGCTTTTGGGTAGCACATTTTTTCAGTCTGTATAATCTTGAAAGTGACGTCGTGTGCCTGGAAGGTGTTTTTTATTCGGCATAGCGTGAGATGAAGGAGACACTGGGCATCTACAATGGGCAATTCTCTGGGCAACAACACTTTAGGTGTGCCTGATGCATGGGGAATGAGCGAGCAGACATAACAGCTCTCATTTGTCGTTTGTTTGGCTGTGGCACTCATATCAGCATACCATTTATTTGCTTGGTGGGGGTGCCGAGGGTCTTCCATTTTGTCTAAGCCTAACCCGTAGTACTCATCATACCCCCTCCTGCTTCTCTCTCTTCTCTGCCTACTATCCTTGCTTCTCCTACGTCTACTGTTTTTGCTAGATGAAAAAATGGGCCCCCCTTCCTCCTTCCCACCCCCCTTGTCAATTTTCTGATATGTTTCCTTATGTTCTTTCATAGTTATAATATTCCCATCTTCCTCAATAAACAACAAGTCACTTTCTTCTGATGGGGTGGGGAGGGTGTTGGGGCTGTTATATAGTTCAGGTGTGGACATTGTATTGTTTTCCATTTCTGTTTGTATACCTCTTGGATCTGACAGGGCGACAGTTGGGGGTTCAGTGTAATAACCCCATACAAAGTGTGATCCATCCCATACCAGAAAATCACCTTCTTTAATATTTACACTTGTGGTTGCATTGCTCCCAGGAGCTCGGGTGATGTTACTCCCCCCTCCCCCCTCGGTCATCTCGATAGAGATGAACGCTATAAACCAATATGTCACCAGGCAAAATATTGATAGGAAGAACACAATAATACAAATTGACAACCCGC
The DNA here is from genome assembly GCF_040938575.1 of Ambystoma mexicanum. Classification (NCBI taxonomy): domain Eukaryota; kingdom Metazoa; phylum Chordata; class Amphibia; order Caudata; family Ambystomatidae; genus Ambystoma; species Ambystoma mexicanum. Next base: position 1,067,993,260 of record NC_090925.1, read on the forward strand.
ATTCGTATGAATATGTAAGTCTATCTATTAACATTTCTTTAATTCTAACAAATCTATTAGTTGCAGGCTGCCCATTAGATGCCATGGTAGTTCCTGTTTGAGATACAAAAGTGCATTAAGTACAGGCATGTAAACATTTCCAAAGTTGTTAAAAACCTTTTTTTTTTTTTTTTTTTTTCATAAAACGTGGGCGTGGGTGGGGGAAGGGTTTGTTTCCACAGACACGGGTATTTACAATCAATACTTTTAGATCATTGTATATTATATAGAAAAAACTTCTTCAAAAGAAAGAAAAATTTCAAAAAATGAGAGAACAAAAAAACATTCAATTAAAAGAGCAAAAATATTTTTTTTTCGTACGAATGCCATGTCATCAGTTGCATTCATTGTCAATCGCTGCACATACACAAAATCACCTTCACTCATTCTGCACAACTCCACTGTCCGCTGTTGCCTGTGCCTCGTCCTGCACCTCACCTTCCACGGCGCTATAGGCTCTGCGTACGTCTGTCAAATGCACCCAGTATCTTAGGCCCTTCACCTTTACTGCCGTGGGCGTGCAAAACACTACCTCATAAGGGCCATGGAAACGTGGCGCATTCCACCTTCGCACAAAACTTCTGACATATATAAAGTCACCGGGCATTAGCTGTAATGGTTTGTCAGGCAGTGTTACTAATTCTGTTGTATTCCCCTCCTCTCTTGTAGAGGGGGGGGCTAGTTGCTTCGCTATTATGCGCGCTGCCCGTGTCAGTTTTTTCAAGTACTCTGTGAATTCCTCTCCCAATATCGCTGCGCTTCTGTGTGCATCAGAACGTTCACGGAGAGGTGAATGTGTTGTGTTCATTCTCCTTCCCGTGACGATCTCATGCGGGGACAAATGGTGGTCTTTACTTGGCTGATTGCGCAATTCGAACAGGGCCAGAGGTAGGCAGTACATCCAGGTCTTTTTGAGGGAAAAACATAATTTTGACAATCTGCTTTTTAACAGGCCGTTCATCTTTTCCACTACGCCATTACTTTGAGGATGATAAATCGAACATAATTTGTGCTTTATTCCCAATAACGTAGTCACTTCTTTGAATAGTTCATTAACAAAATGTGTGCCGTTGTCTGAGCGAATGACTTCGCAAATTCCCCAGCGCGGGAATATTTCCCGCACTAGGAACTTTGCGGCGCCCTTCGCATCAGGGCGCGCACAGGGACCTGCCTCCACCCACCTCGAAAATGGACATACAACCACAATCATGTAGCGAGCCCCATTACATCTTTCTCCCATGTCTACATAATCAATGTGGAGCTCTCTGAATGGGCCATTTGGTTTTGGTATCGTACCTCTTAGTGTGCGCAATGTCATACCTGAGTTATAAATTTGACATGTTGTGCATTCCAATGCCAACCTTGTTATGTGTTCCTGGAGGCAAGGTGCAAACCAATCTTCTTGTATCTCCGCCATTATGTGTTGTTTTGCGTTATGTGCGGGAAAGTGTAGTTGTTGAAATGCTATTTCTAACAATGTAACTGGCATCACCGCTTTTCCTGAACTTTCTTGTCGCCACAATAAATCGGTCGGCGATTTGCTGCATCCCCTCTTAGTCCACAGCAATTTTTCTTCTGCACTAGCTCCCTCTTGCAGCTCTATTATTTCCTGTGTGGGCATCATGTTGTATCCTGTGGGGACCTCTTGGCTTGTTGTGTGGTGCAATATGTACTCTCCTACTTCACCTTTCTGCAAATATGAAGCTTCTTTGGCAGCGGCGTCTGCTGCCGCGTTCCCCAAAGATATAAAATCTGTATTTGTGGTGTGGGCTTGGCATTTTACGATGGCCACTGCCGTGGGGTCTTGCAGGGCCTCAATCAGTTCTTTCAATAATTCTGCATGCTGAACCGGTGTTCCATCTGCTCGTCGAAACCCTCTCCGCCCCCACCGTGCCAGCCCGCCGTGTACTGTTGTTGTCATGTATGCTGAGTCTGTATATATTGTCACTGCGCACCCCTTGGCGGCATGCAATGCTTCTATTAGCGCTATTAGTTCTGCTGCTTGGGCTGAATAGTGTGATGGGAGGCGGTGTTGCACTAGTGTCTCGTATTCATCTTCCTCTAATCGTACAACTGCCATACCCACATGTTTCTCTCCTGTCTCCATGTCTATTGATGCTGACCCGTCCACGAAATACACCTCTCCCTCGTCCAGGGCATTCTCAAAAACCACCTGGTCCTGACCTTCGTTACCTGTGTACGTTGCGCAGTTGTGGTTCTTCATGTCTTCTATGGTGCACGCCTCTGTGATGAATGTGGCTGGGTTCACTGTTTTACATCTTACTATATGGATGTTTGCGCTGGACAATATTATTTCATATGCTGTGGCGCGTTGTGTTGTCAATGTGCTCTTTGATCGCTCTAATATTGCAAAGAGTGAGTGTTCCACAAATAGTGTCACAGAACAGCCCATTACTATCGTGGCACTTTTTTCAATAGCGAACGCAGCTGCAGCTAGGGATTGCTCGCACGCGAAATGACCTTGCATTACTGCGTCTAGGGTGCCACTATAGTAAGCCAGTGGCTTGTGCCCTAACGATGTCTTTTGTGTCAGCACTGCTGTCATCAGTGTTCCTTTGCAGTGTGAAAATAAGAAGAATTCGCGCCCATAATCTGGATTCGCCAGTACTGGAGCGCTTGATATCAACTCTTTCAGTGAGTTAAATGATGTGTTCATTTCTTCTGTCCATTCTATGTGTTTGTTTACCTGCTGGGCTTCTTTTAGTGCCTGTAATAAGGGCCTTGTGTATGCTGCATAATCCAATATCCATGCTCGGCAGTAGTTGCACATACCCAGGAATTTCTGCATCTCTTTTACTGTTTTGGGCTCCCCAACTGCTCTAATCGCCTGTGCCCTGTCTGGTATGATCCGTTTGCCATCCTTTGATATCAACTGTCCCAAATATAGGACTTCTGTCAGACAGTATTGTAACTTCCCCTTGTCCACCTTGTACCCTTTATTGGCCAATAATGTCAGGAGTGTTATTGAGTCCTTTCTACACTCCGCCTCAGTTTGTGCACAAACCAATAAATCATCAACGTACTGAATCACCGTGCTTTCTACAGACAAATTCCCCAGATCTTCATGTAGTATCCTGTTAAATATGCTTGGGCTCTCGCAATATCCTTGCGGTAGTCTGCAATGTTCGAACCTCCTCCCCCCTAGTGTAAACGCTGTTAAGTACCTGCTCTCTTCTGCTAGGGGAATCGAGAAAAATGCATTTTTCAAGTCAATGACCGTGAAGTGGGACGCCGGTTTTGGAATATTGCATAGTATTGTCGCCGGGTTCGGCACTAGAGGGAACTCCTTCTGAATCACATCATTGAGTGGGCGTAAATCTTGTATCATCCTCCAGGACCCTCCCTTCGCCTTTTTAATCGGGTAAATGCATGTGTTACATGGGGAGTTTGAGGGCACTATTATTCCTTGCGCTAGCAGTGCATCTATTGTCTCTCTGATCCCTTCTTCTGCTTCGCGTGACAATGGATATTGTTTTACCCGGGGTAGAATTGCTCCCTGTTTCAGTTTTATTACCACAGGCTGAACCCCATGTAGTAACCCCACATCGTGGGGGCCATTTGTCCATATGTTAGTGTGTACTGACCTCATGTCATCATCAAAAAATGTATGTGGTGCCCCTACTACTGCCATTAATTCAACTTTAGTTTTTCTGGCTGTAACTACAATGTCGCACGGCATTGCTAGTTCCATCACTATTTCGCCATCTGTCTCAGTGTCAGAAAATAGCTCCTCGTCCGATAGCTCCCGCAGTGGGATATTTGCATTTGTACACAGTACTGTCCGCCACTCACATCCTTCCATGTCAACGCCAATCACACATATTCTGTTCGCTGACACGTGTACTGCGTGTAAATCCAATGATAGCACTGACCCGGGAGCAGTGTCGGGGCTCACTATGGGGCGGAAAAGGAATTCGGCTGGGATCCTCCAATCCCTCCTTTTTAGGTCTGGTACTATGAGAGCCAATGTTCTCATGCCCTCAACAAACATCTCCTCGTTTCTTGGTAACCCTCTGATCTCTTGCATGATTGTGTGGCCGTGTACTACTGCTAGTATGCGGAGGGGACATATGCCTGGTGTTGAACATACGATACCGCTTTCTGTGAATGATATTGTCATATTTAGTTTGCTTAAGAGATCCCTCCCCAGCAAATTAATGGGAGAGCGTTCATAGTACAGTAAGGGTGCTTTCACTGTTTTACCCCCCACTGTCACATCCAATGCCTCTGTGTAAGGAACTTCAATTACAGCCCCAGAGAACCCCTGCGTCTCTAACGTTCTATTAGATAACGGGAACCGGCCCTCTCTAATACATGATTTCTCCGCTCCCGAATCCACCATGAATATGAATTGCTTGTCTCCTATCTGCGCTCCTATCAATGGTTCCTCTGATGCATTGTGGGTCGTAGATAGTACTGGACACGCAAGTGCTCTCTGTGGGCTGTCCTATGCGGGGTGTCTCATTGCCCCTCCTTGATCAAAAATGTTCACCCAAACTACTGACACCTCGCTTTTACGGTGCGGGGGCAGGCGCTCCATTAGCTCCTGTGGCGAAAGTGTTACCTGGCGTGTATTGCATATTGTCATTATTCTGTGGGTGGTTTTGTGTTCTGTACTGATGTCCGTGTGGTTGTGCGTTACTTCTTTGTCCTGCATTTTCTGGTTGTTGGTATTGTCCCATGGGGAGGCCGTATGGGCTTCCTGGGTGGGGGTGACCGTACTGCTCTGTCTCCTGGAACCCGTTGTTTTGTCTGCTCCTGCACTCCCTTGAGTAATGCCCCCATCTCCCACAATTCCAGCAGCTCCCCTGTGGACCTCTGGGACCCTGCCACCCATTTCCTCCCATTCCTCCATACCCTTGCCCTCCTCTTCGGCCCCTGTACCCACCTCTTCCCCCTCTTGGGGCCCACTCTTGCCACGCGAGACCTCCGTTCTGCTCTTGTTCGTTCCACTGTCGCTGGCCTTGTCCGGCCCAATTAGCTGCTATTCTCCCTTGTATTGCTATCTGCCCCTCCTCCCCTTCGTCTCCCTCCCTCATGAGTGGGAGTCCGGCTACCGCTGCTGCAACCTTCACTAACTTTGACTGTACCAACTTCGCTTCGTCTGCCAACCTTTTCTGTGCTACTTCCCTCTCTCTTTCTTTTATTCTTTTGCAATGGTGCACTATTATGCTTTGGATCTCCGGCCACCCCTTCGCCTCAACACCTGCTATCTTGTCGAGTGCCTTCTGCACCTCTTTTGGGAGCCCTCTCTTGATGATAAAGTAAAACAGAGACGTTGACTGATGCCAGGGCGTGCCCGTTTCCGCTCTCCACATCTCCTGCACCCGGAGAATGTAATCCATAGCATCCTCCCCGTCATTCATTGTACATTGCATTACTGACTGTAAATCAGGGGTATCTGGGAACGTCTCCCGCAGTGCGTCCCACACCCTTGCTCGCACTGTATTAAAGGAAGCCCCGTCATGGCGATCACAATTCAACGCCACGCCCGGGAAACCAGCTTTAGCCCATACTCTGTCCGCTTGATCTCCTACTGCGGATACTAGTAGGCTTTTCACATCGCCTACTGCCAACGGTATGCCGGCGGTATGTTTCTCAAATGCATATATCCACTTGCTCGCCCCTCCTGACAACGGGGGCAATAATTTCATTAAATTAGCCTTGTCCATCTGGGCCCACGGTATATAGTTTGGTCTCCCCCCCCCTCTGTGTATCAACGGAAGTTGTAACTTCCCTTTTGCAGTTGCACCCTCCCCTACCTTAGTCGCTGCTGACTCCAATGACGCCATCTTCCCCACTCTATTTCTTAGTCGTCCCATCCATTCATCATCTATAGTCCCTAGCGAGCATGCACCGTCCACCTCCTCGCTTTCCCCTCCTACTGCCGTACTCAACCTATCACTCTCATCCATCCCTCCTCTGACATCACATAACAAGTCCTCTCTGATCCCTCTCTCTCGTGATACATCACCAATGCTCCCTTCTACTGCTCCTACCTCTATTATTCGTGTCGGCTCTTCCTCAATTCTGAACAGTATTTCCCCCCTTTTTCCATCCTTCCTCAATTTGTCTACTTTCGCTTGACGCTCTAGACGTGCGTCCTGATTGTGTAGGGGCGCACGCTGTGCGCTCACATATGTCTTTTATTCTTGAGAGTTCATCCCTCTCCACAGAAAGCCTCGACTCTAAGTCACTCGTTAGCTTTTCTATATCCACCCTCTGTGTGCTTCCCTGGGCGCGCTCTCTAGTGCTTTCGTATGGCGGGGGGGCTGTTGGTCTTTGTGGTGTAACAGTTGTGGGGGGAGGCACATAAGTAGGGTCGCTATATCCTGTTGCGGGGGCTGGTTTGTTCAATATTGGGTACAAGCTAATCACCTCCGTAGGTTGTTCTGTATTTAACTGGTCCTTTTCCCCTCTTGGAATCATGAGTGGGTTGTCTGTTGTGGACGGCAGATCAACATTTGGTGCCGGATCTTTGGGTGGGGGTACTTCCTCAAACAATCTCCAGAGGTCTAATATCTCCTTCCTGTTTTGCCATTGTTTTCCCTTATACTGGAGGCTAATGCATGCTCGTACCATATCAAGAACGCTTTTGTCAAAAGATCCTCCCTCGGGCCAAATCTGGGGCAATCCCTCCCCTTTTAATTCAGTTACCCATTGATCGTGATATTTATTTATTCGTTCAGCGTACCCCGGTAAGCTATTACAAATATGCGACAAGGGAGTTTCTGCCCCCATATTCTAAATCACTAGCAACGACCGTGTCCACCCCCTTTACTTTTAGTTGGGTGTAGATATATGTATCTATATCTTTATGGCACAGACAAGAGCGGACGTCTCAACGATATCACCCAAAGTTATTCACTGCACAAATCCTTTCTTACTCACCACAACTCATCCCCTTCCCATTCCCATACACTCTCATGGGATTTCACTTACAACCAATCAACTACTAGTTATGGCCAACACTCTCTAGCACCCCCGCGCGGTCAACCGTTCGTCTCCAATACTCACACGGTGCGCGCACCCCTCACAATACTTTCCCACGCACACCTCGTCTTTTTTCCTCCCTTTCCTCCCTGGCCAGCTATCCCTGTTTTTCTGCTAAGGTTACTGTGTTCACGTCTGTACGTGCCACTACTTAATCTCACTCCTACAAAAGTGCTCCCTATTTTATAGTTCTTCTACAAGTATATTTACCTTATACCCTTTTCGCTTTCACCCCTTGCCCCGTGGAATGGAAAAAAGAAATAGAAAGAGTAGCAATCACTAAAAATATTCTCTGTGCCTCCCTTTGCCAGACACCAATAACGTATTTTTTACTTCTTCATATATTCCCAGTACTAGTTTAGATAGCGCTATGTGGCGCCGCCTTCCACCCCCTTTCGGAGCTAGGTTTCCGTCACTTCTACCTCTTCACTTACTTCTTACTCCTAATGGCCATATGCAAAGAAAAGATAAAGAAAGTTTTAAGACCTGTCTTTAGTAGACACCCGTTATTCTCTCCTCTATCTGCCCACGTTCTCCTGTTCACAAGTTCCCCTCCCTCTCCCTTTATGATCGCTCGCACTCGGTACTCACGTGCCCGTCTTGAACCGATAGTCTCCGAAACTGGGTCCGTCCAGGCGGTGTTGCCTTTCTGCTCAACGGTCAGCCCCGGCTCCGGCGAGCGGTACTCAAAGGGGATTTTGCAACCGGGATCCCGTACCCTTTCTAGTTTGAGTGCGCACTTCTAAGCGTACCGGTCGCCGTTGGCGGGTAGCTTCCCGGAGCCGGCCCACCGTGCGTTTCCCTTTCTGACCGGAGATTCTCGTGCCAAAAGGGGGTCGTTAAAAGGAGTTCAGGAAAAATAAATTTGGAAATATCACGCTATCGGGGTCACCACTGAGTGGAAGCGCCCCCAAGTTAGCACGATCCTCCCCGCAATGGGAGACAATAATGGACACTCCCGCAATGGGAATAAGGCTGAGACAGAGTGCGGGTGAGCGTAAGTGGGAGTTTATCAAACGAATATGGCATGCAAAGAACTCTGCAACCTCCGAGAGCGCTCTGCCTGACAATCGCAAAGGCAGGCGTATTTCTAATACAAAAAACGTCATCAGAACCTACACACTATAGGGGGCACAAGTTAATTGGGATTGGGTGGCGTCGACTAACTATAGGTGTTGCTGCAGCGTGGTTGGTCCGGGTGAGAGGACGTCACTGGTCAGCCTCGTGGGTTGGGTTGGGCCTGGCAGGCCGGCCTGAGGTCATCCGGGCGGTGTTGGTACGCTGGGGCAGCCTGTGACAAAGATGAATACCTTCCCTGACTTAGGTGCCCTAGATCATGCACATTGCAGTTACTTAAACCCCATATCTAACTTCTACAGTAAATCTTTCAATCAATACAACACAGGAGGAATGCACCTTGTGAGGGGTCTGGTGGTCGTCTGTTGGATTTACCGGTGTTCTGACGTCTGGTATTTCAGGTCGAGGGGCTGGGCTCTGGGGGCTTGTGCCGGGTGGTACATGTTTTATTACTACGTTAGAGGCTACTATGAAGGGGGGCTCTGTGTCTTGTCCCATTGTCAGGGGTAGTCTTTGTGCGGGGTCAGGCTTCTTGGGGTGGTCTGGGGGATTGTGGGATTTACGAGAGGGTGCTGGTAGATCAGTGGATTCAAACGTAAGTTTATTACCGTGCTGTAAATAACGCAGGTGGCGGCCGGTGGCCTTGGATGCTGTGTTGGGGCCTCTGACTCTCTGAAGCGGTTCCAGCTTGGTCGGGGGAGGTGGGAGAGCACGGCACAGGCCTTAGCTTTTTTCTACTTGGCAGGCTTCGTAAGGTGGGAGGGAGAATGGCCTTGCATATATTCACAAAAGGTATTTTCCTCGTGTGTTGCCTAATGTTAAATACAAAACTTTTATATCATTTGTCTTCTTTAAACTACTATACCATACATATATACTTCGAGTTCATTAACCTTTTCATTAATATATTCAGTCTGAGTACCTTTTCGTTACCTAACATTATCTTCACTACAGTGTTTGATTATTTTATGTACATTAAACGTTACATGAGGTAGTTCTAGGTTATGGCCTACAGAGATTGATACTTGCCGCTTTGGGTGATTAAGAAAACATATACGAGTTCAGGTTTCTACATAAGATTGAAAGAACACTTATACAGATAAAGGTTATACGTTTTGTCGACATCTTTCTCTGTGGTTATAGCAGCATTAGTCCAGACCTGGGGTGACATCATATAAACGTTACATCTTTATGGTTGATTCACAGTTTACAGAATCTGTTTAAACAGAGGTAGTTCATTAATACCAATACTTGAATTATTTTCTACTTCCTTCAGATAGTGATGCTTCAGTTTTTTTTCCCGTCGCCCCGGCCTCGCGGACCAGGTCATGCGGGGTGCAGTATTACATTGTGAACGATAAAATGTTACAGTGTTAGCATCTCGGGTTAGCTCATACCCGACTTTCTCATGGGAACGCGCTTGCAGCGGATCTACCAGGGCTCCGGCGGCAGGGATACTTGGAAAGCTCTCCAAAGGTGGGGGCCGCGCTACAGCGCGCTGAACTCACGCCATCTTTGCTGGGCAAGAAGGCTTCAAGGCCTGTCTAAACGTTAGTGTGTGTGTATGATGGATACGTGGGGGCAATGTCATCGGCGGGCAAGCCCTCCTCCACCTGGGCCCGGGTGGCATGAGGGGACGCCCGGCGAGCCATGGTCCTCACCTGGGGAGAATAATGCAGGAGAGGGGGGCCTTAAGGCCTGTCCTCCCCTACAGAGGTAACCATGGCTACCCCTTTACCGTGTACCGCGTTCCTTGAATGAGGAATAACTGGGCCATTCCTACCTTGGAGGACCGGGTAATTCCTCATTCAAGGAACCCATTCCCGTTCCCATTTGAGCCCCATAGGGCTCAATGGGAATGGAGAGGGTGCTAGCAATGGGCCCGTTAATAACAGGCCCATTGTTAGCACCATGGTCTGCTCGCGGGACGAGCTAAGGGCGCCTAGTAAAACCAGTTGTCCTTAGCGGGTTCCCGCGAGCAGACTCGTAATGAGGCGGTAAGGCGTTGACGGCTCCGGCACCTTTACCGGCCCCGTTAACCCCTTACCGACTCACTTGGAATTACCCCCATAGACTGATTAGCCCACTCCAGTCTCAGCTAAACATGATTACACATCTTTAAACTCCTGCCAAGAAACTGCTCTTATCTGCTCTCGAGGTCCTGCCAAATTTACTTGGCAGCTTATACTGTGAAAAACTTCATGAGCTCATCTTATTTGTTGCAAGTTAAGCAGCTGTCTGTCTAATTGGTAGCTTTGACAGGCCTTTATCTGATTTACTATCAATCGTTGTCTCCTTTTTTTGCCAAGACATTCTAAAGCAAACTTCTGTCCACCCTTTTGCCCCAAATGTTTCCCGATCCCAAAGTCATCCATAAAATTAGTGTTTTTCTCAATTGCACGGTTTTGAAGATCGGTGCTACGCTTTCAGTGAGAATTTCAAAGTCCTCGACCCTGGACACAAAATTAGATTCTATAGTTAGTTTCAAGGGGGCCTGTGAGACAATTTTGTTACTCGTTGGGCCTTCAATGTTCTGGAGCAAGTCTCTATTTCTGTGTGATAAGTACATTTACATCCTTTATGGGTTCAAACCTAAAGGATGTTGCTCCCTTCCCTCAGAGAGATGGGCTGAACCACTTTTCTTTTCATTGTTGGGGAGTATCAGGAACTATTTTAGTAAAATCTGTTTTATATTATATTATACTTCAGAACATGAAGGGTTAAGCAGTTTTTATACAGTACAATGCTTAGAAATGTTTCTATTAAAACCACTCCACAATCATTACAATAAAAAGAAAGCCTGTTTATAAAATGATCAATTTAAGGACCATTAGGGGGGTGACCTTTGGTCCTACTCAGTTTGTCAATGTCTATAAGGAAACAATCGGATAGAAACCACTTGGTTATGTGGTTAATAACAGTGCATTGGCCCGCATGATCAACATAAAAAGATGGCAAAAAGCAAATGTGGCCAACAATCCCAGTGGGCGGATGCAATCAGGAGAACAAATAAAGGGGGAGAGGCAGGGGATACATGCCCAACAGCTCTGGGAGCATGTCTAGTATGAATATCCCCTACCCCTCACCAAGTCCCACAAGCATGGCATTCCCACAAAAACATGTGCCCTGTTTAGTTCTGAGTAGCTGTAATGCTCTTATTTTCCAAGAACAAACCTTATGAGAGCCCTACAGGTTATCGTTGCCGGTTCCTCTGCAATGTTCCTAGGCTCGATTAGGTAAAACTTTCACCAGTTCTGGGGCCTTGTGGATTTCCTGCAGCAATTGGGCAATCGGGCAGTGGGGCCATAGAACAGCTGCTAGGGAGCTATGCAGTTGATAGACACTACACTGCACTTTTCTTTTTGTGTAGTTCGTATAGTGTTGTGGTCCAAATTGCAGCAAGAGAAGGGCAAAATGCAATAAGCTGGTCAGAGGTGCTACGCTTGGCACGGACACTCACAGGGGTTCCCTTTGTTTTGTGATGTGACAATTTAGCCCAGGTGGAGAATGTCAGTATCAATGAAGATGTCTGTTCCGAAACGCCTCCACTCTCACACCCACTGGGTCACCAGTTTTCAGCAATTAAATGTCAATGGATACGGCCGCATCCTGTGGCTTACCCGCTCTTCTTGATTGCCTGGATTTAGCGTTCAGTGACAAACTGGGCTCCTTCTCACCTTCTAGCTATAGAGATATCTTTCACACAATCTTTGATGTTTTTTTTGTGGACTCGAAGCTGCATGGGGTGGACAACTCTGCTTTTCTGACCCGCTGACATGCCCAGACAGCACGAGACAGCATTGCCCTTATCACTGGCATGATTACGCCGCAAGGGTGCTTTGTTGGGGGTTTTAACCCCTCCTCTTCCTCCTTGGCACGATGGTGGGTGGAGCCTGGAACCTGAAGCACCGGCAAAGAAACAGAGAGCAGGTACATCACCAGACAGTGTCACCCTCATTGCCGGCAGGCTTACAAAATTTATAACAGACAGGTTGGCTGATGGATTTGGGTGTTTTTAGGGTCTTCCACACTCAAGGTTCTGGCACTAGAGACATCCCTCTCTCTGTACACTTCCCCGGTGCTTTCCCACCTTCCTAATGGATGTTGGTTGTAATGAATGGTGTGAACGGTGTGTGAGGGATCGGAAATATGAGGCGGATTTCTTGGCAGAGGTTTTTCATAAAATGCCCTTTTATTACCACAAAAGGGTGTGACAAATGCCTCACTATCCCCACCCTGATGAGGATTTCCTTGCCTATCAATCTAAACTAACGGAAATGCTCTAACAAAAGGAATCTTTTGGAGGCTATTTCTCGACAGTGCCGGGTACGTGCCTCTTATGCTTTCACTTTCTCACGTTGTCTTTCTGCCCGATTTGTATGCGGACAGCACGCCATTCATTTGGCTTCCAAGCGAATCATTGGCCTAATGTGCTCCTGGTTTTGAGTACTGGGTGCGAGCGCATTGTGTTTTTGGAAAGACGTTACGTTCCATTGAATTTTACATCACTCGAACTGGGCAGCACTGCGAGCCGTGCTGTTGCTGTGCCCCCTGCTTCCTGGAGGAGACGGGGCTCTACACAGACACGTGACACATCACGTGACTGTCTCAGCCCACAAATTGCTGCTGCAACCGCCCGAGCGGTGTTGTTTTGAGTACTGGGTGCGAGCGCATTGTGTTTTGGAAAGACGTTACGTTCCATTGAATTTTACATCACTCGAACTGGGCAGCACTGCGAGCCGTGCTCTTGCTACGCCCCCTGCTTCCTGGAGGAGGCAGGGCTCTACACGGACACGTGACTGTCTCAGCCCACAAATTGCTGCTGCAACCACCCTTGCAGCGTTAAGCCCTGGAGACAGTAAGGGCTGGAGCCGCTGTTTTGCTGTTTGGCTGTGACCTGTGAGTAGATTGGTCCAGGTTCGAGAGTTGTATACACCTTTATACCAGCTTTTTAAGTCCTCAGGGTTAGGGGTGGAGAGTTGGACTCTGGCAGCTCCGTTCTGATAAAAGGACATTTCTAACACCAATTTATTTTAGACTATATTTGCTATCACAATTTGCTATTTTTACACGCACAGATGCATTTTGAATTGCCATTTCTAAATATAAGAGTGCTTACATGGCAGTTTTAAACTTGCTGATGTTGTTTTTGGTTTCAGTGCAATATTTTATATATTAGTGTTTATTACCCTATTTACTGCTTTATATGCTATTCTCTGTTTATCACTAATCTAATTGTTGCATACGGAAATTTTTGTGAAAGTGTTACTGTATAAGGGTAGTCTGGGCTGCTGGAGGGCTGCTGAGGCCCTTCGTTTGATTTACTTATCATTTTCTGTTTTCTTTTAACCTTGAATTAGATTTTTTCTATATTTCTAATTTTATCTTTTTTATTTTTTTTCTGGAATTATTTTGACTTGTGCCTATTGCAAAGGTTAGGAGTACAATGCAACGTGTACTTCCGATGCTCAAAACAGGTATGCCACCCACAAAAATACTTCAGAATAATCTATAAAATTCATGCTCTCTAGCTCGTACTAGCCAAAGACCCCTGTTCAAGGCAACGAGTTCTACGCCAAATAAAAGATGTACGCCAAAGACAAAGAAGCCTCTTTCTAAGATGGAGGTTATGGCGGACATTCGTAAATACTGTAAAGAGTCCCCAATAGCACAGAAGTCACACTCAAATGCGGCAACGGTGATGTGTAAGTCTGCTGTAACAACGGCGCCTCACTCAATATTAACAAAGGTGACTGTTCCAAGCCTTACGGAAATAAGTAATCCGGCAGCTGCCTCACTAAAAGAACTAGCCGCAGTTGTGCATCCCTCACCGTCGGACAGTGTAATGTTGATAAACGCAGGTGACCTAGGTGAGTCCGATGAGGTATTACCAGAAGTACTGCCAGTGCCACAAACTGTAGAAGAGCAAGTGGCTACTGAAATAGATGCACATAATATTAGCCATTTAAGCGAAGGCTCCCACCATAACCTGTCTAGGTCTCCAGTGATGTTTCCAGACACCTCAGACTCCTCTATCAGCTCTATTGAATCTTATACGGCACCAACACCCCGTAACCTAAAGAAGGCGGAGGAGGTAGCTAAGAGTGATCAATTTGATCCAATAATGAAAGTGCTGGAAGTGACGTTCACTACGATGAATTTAGAACTACAAACAATGACAAAATTATTTGAATCACTAGAGAGCAAAATAGCAGTGCAGCACACACAAATGGAGCAAATATTACTTTGGCAGAAGGAGACGTCTGTGTTATTACAAAACAGGAAATGTATGTGCCATAAAAACCATGATAATGAAGGGAAGAAGTTGCAAACAAAATCTTCTCAAACCATGCAAAAAGTGGTGGACAATACGGATATGTTCTGTGCTGTACCTTTCATTCCTGGAACAATATATGAAGTGCTTGAAAAATCTAAACAATCTAAATCAGCGAATATGTCTGAAACAGTGTTACCTCAATCAGAAATAAACTCTAGCTGTGTGACTGTTGAATCACAGTCAAATACAACAAGTCCTCTCACCACTAATATAAACAATAAGAAAAAAACAGCATACACAATTTTTTCCAAATCTAAAGCTATAGTTAATAAAGTACTGAATACAAGTAAGTCATCAAAAAATCTAAAAGATCCTTCAAAAAATAATGTGTCTATGTCCAAACAATTTTTTAAGGCATTATCCACGCCAAAACCAGTAAAAAATACTATCTTCCTTTCTAAAGCAATTTCCAAAAAATATCAAAATTTGGAAAAAACAAAAAAAACGTTCTCTATTTGTACCCCAGGCGTGGAGAAAGTGATTACTTCCTATGATCCACTAGACAATTTGGTGGAAATGTCAGAGAAGCATGATAAACATGCTTCTCAAAAAAATAATAAAGATAAGAATAACAAAGTGCAGTCCGTTGATGAAAAAGCTTTACAACGAAAAGAGATTCGAAAAGCAGTGGACGCGTACATGGCGGAACGTGTTCCTACCGAAAGGCCGATCATTAGTCATTCCTTAACTAATACAAAGCCCGCTAGAGTAATTGAAACACGTGATGAGAGTTTCAATGATAATGCTGATTCACAGGGCATTAACGGAACACACCCGTGTAAGTCTGTCCTCAGCAAGTCCGCTCTGGTGCAAAAAACGCAAGTGAGCAAGTTATCAAAACAAACAATCGAGCCGGAGCCCACTCCAGATCCGGAAATGGACCCGGGACCGAGAGCTGCTTTCTCTTTGCAGAATGAGACTAATGTTGTACAAACACCAATGAGTCCTATGCAGGCACTACAACTTTTGCAGACGGCACTTGCAGGGCTCTTACCTTGTGAAATCCAAGAGAATTTGAGAATGCCTAGTGCTAAGAATCCAGAATTAACACAAACTAATCTGTTTCCAACTGGTATTAAGCGTCCGGCGGCATATGCATTGATTCTCTCATGCCGACCAGCGCCTTATCCACAGTATGATATCAACAGACATTCTGCTTTAGCTATTTTTTCTGATTTACCACAATTAGAGGACATATTATCCACTGATTTAGCACTAATAGAATTCCCCAAAAACAAAATAGCAACTACAGTAAAAATCTGGATGAATTCGAGAATGGTGCAAAATACAATATGAATGGCAAAAGAGGCTCTATTCAATTTGGGTTTTATAATTTCAACAGAGGATCCACAAGAAACGATTCCTAGCACAAAACATAATAAACACTGTAATAAACCCTATAAAGCCATTAGCCAAGAGCAAATGATATTTGAGGAAAAACAATTGAATAAGTATCATTTGTCCACTAACACCCAGAACTAGCTAGGCTCCAAATTTCCATGTGATACACTTGCATTAATTAGTTGGAACATAAGGGGCTTTAAGCATTTAAATCAAAGCTTTAGTGATCTAATTTAGTATGACATCATTATGCTTCAGGAAACATGGTTACAGGTTGTACCCTTGATGGATGGCTATAATGTATGTTTAAATCCGGCTCACAAAGCTGAAAATGGTCGCCCCATGTCAGGCCTTCTCATTGCAATTAAAATTGTTTCAGATACGGTTATTGATCCATGGTTCAACCCAAATAGATTTATTCAAATGATCAAACTTAAAACGTCTGAATATACAATAGCCATCATTAATTTGTACTGGAATCCGGCTGGTATTGTTGAGACACGATTTATTGAAGATCTGTCTGATTTAATGCTAAAGATCTCTCAAGACAAATCTATAATGCATATAATCATGGGTGGCAATTTGAATTTGAATTGTCTATATGCGAGGTCATCAAAGTCTCAACCAAGACTAAAAGCATGGAACCAATTTATAAAATGTCATAATTTTGTGATGCTTAATGGCTCATGCGTGTCTGACATCCCCGCACATCCAACATGGAGGCGGGGGAAAACAGAATCTACAATTGATTACTTATATGTGAGCACTTCAGTATTCCCGTGTATTGTTGATTTTTGTGTTATGCAATCGGATTATAGTGATCATGATCAGCTAACAGTCAAATGGACAACGTGCAATCCATCTAGGCCATGGGTGCACAACATACGGCCCGCGGGCCAGTTGCGGCCCGCCATGCTCTTTTGTCCGGCCCGCGAGGCACAAAGACTTTCCTAATGGAGCCCGCGGCCGCCCTCCATTAGGAAAGTCTTTGTTGTCTTCCGGGCCGGACAAAACACTGGCCCTCATTGGCTCAGCAAACACACGCATCACGTCGCTCCTACGAGCCACGTAATGCGTGTGTGCTGCACCAATGGAGGGCCAGCACTACGGCTGGCGTGGACCATAAGGCTTGATGCCGGAAGGCATTTCAGCCTTGGACCACGCCAGCCGTAGTACGAGTCCAGCGTTCCTGCTTACCTGCCGCTTACCTGCCTGCCTTCCAGCACGTCTCCGGTAAGTGGTCTGTTTGTGTTTATGTGTCGGGTCTGTTTTGCTTTGTTTGTGTGTGTATGTTGCGAGGGGGTGTCGGATGTGTGTCGGATGTGTGTCGGATGTTTGGATCTGAATGTATTTTGTGTGTATGTTGAGATGCGGGGGTGGGGGGTGTCGGATGTGTGTCGGATGTTTGGATCTGAATGTATTTTGTGTGTATGTTGAGATGCGGGGGTGGGGGGGTGTTGGATGTGTGTCGGATGTTTGGATCTGAAGGTATTTTGTGTGTATGTTGAGATGTGGGGGTGGGGGGGTGTTGGATGTGTGTCGGATGTTTGGATCTGAATGTATTTTGTGTGTATGTTGAGATGTGGGGGTGGGGGGGTGTTGGATGTGTGTCGGATGTTTGGATTTAAATGTATTTTGTGTGTATGTTGAGATGCGGGGGTGAGGGGGTGTTGGATGTGTGTCGGATGTTTGGATTTTAATGTTTTTTGTGTGTATGTTGGGGTGGGGGGGTGTTGGGTGTGTGTCGGATGTTTGGATCTGAATGTATTTTATGTGTATGTTGAGATGCGGGGGTGGGGGGGTGTTGGATGTGTGTCGGATGTTTGGATTTGAATGTATTTTGTGTGTATGTTGAGATGCGGGGGTGGGGGGGGTGTTGGATGTGTGTGGGGGGTGGGGGTTTGGGTCTGTATGTTTGCATGTTTGAGAGTGTGCTGAGTTGGGGGGTGGGGGTTCGGGTCTGGTTGGGTGCTTGTGTGTGTGTGCTGATTTGGGGGGTGGGGGTTTGGAGTTGGGGGGTGGGGGGTTCGGGTCTGTATGGGTGCATGTTTGTGTGTGTGCTGAGTTGGGGGGTGGGGGTTCGGGTCTGTGTGCTGAGTTGGGGGTGGGGGTTTGGGTCTGTATGTTTGCATGTTTGTGCTGAGTTGGGGGGTGGGAGTTCGGGTCTGGTTGGGTGCGTGTGTGTGTGTGCTGATTTGGGGGGTGGGGGTTTGGAGTTGGGGGGGTGGGGGGTTCGGGTCTGTATGGGTGCATGTTTGAGAGTGTGCTGAGTTGGGGGGTGGGGGTTCGGGTCTGGTTGGGTGCTTGTGTGTGTGTGTGCTGATTTGGGGGGTGGGGATTTGGAGTTGGGAGGGGGTGGGGGGTTCGGGTCTGTATGGGTGCATGTTTGAGAGTGTGCTGAGTTGGGGGGTGGGGGTTCGGGTCTGGTTGGGTGCTTGTGTGTGTGTGTGCTGATTTGGGGGGTGGGGGTTTGGAGTTGCGGGGGGTAGGGGGTCTGGGTCTGTATGGGTGCATGTTTGAGAGTGTGCTGAGTTGGGGGGTGGGGGTTCGGGTCTGGTTGGGTGCTTGTGTGTGTGTTTGTGTGTGCTGATTTGGGGTGTGGGGGTTTGGAGTTGGGGGGTGGGGGTTCGGGTCTGTATGGGTGCATGTTTGTGTGTGTGCTGAGTTGGGGGGTGGGGGTTTGGGTCTGTATGTTTGAGTGTGTGCTGAGTTGGGGGGTGGGGGTTCGGGTCTGGTTGGGTGCTTGTGTGTGTGTGCTGATTTGGGGGGTGGGGGTTTGGAGTGGGGGGGTGGGGGGTTCGGGTCTGTATGGGTGCATGTTTGTGTGTGTGCTGATTTGGGGGGTGGGGGTTTGGAGTTGGGGGGGTGGGGGTTCGGGTCTGTATGGGTGCATGTTTGAGAGTGTGCTGAGTTGGGGGGTGGGGGTTCGGGTCTGTATGGGTGCATGTTTGAGAGTGTGCTGAGTTGGGGGGTGGGGGTTCGGGTCTGGTTGGGTGCGTGTGTGTGTGCTGATTTGGGGGGTGGGGGTTTGGAGTTGGGGGGTGGGGGGTTCGGGTCTGTATGGGTGCATGTTTGAGAGTGTGCTAAGTTGGGGGGTGGGGGTTCGGGTCTGGTTGGGTGCTTGTGTGTGTGTGTGTGCTGAGTTGGGGGGTGAACGGGGCCATGGGGCATAGTGTTTGGTTGGGGGTGAGGGACATGGGGCATAGTGTTTGGTTGGGGGTGAGGGTGCCATGGGGCATAATGTCTGGTTGGGGGTGAGGGGGCCATGGGGCATAATGTTTGGTTGGGGGTGAGGGACATGGGGCATAGTGTTTGGTTGGGGGTGAGGGACATGGGGCATAGTGTTGCACTCCAAGAGTGAACCCAATAATAAAGCTAAAACAGGCACAGTTGGGAGATGTTCATCTTTGGCTTTTTGAGGAAACCTGACTCAATGAAGGCCATACTCCTCTTGGGCAACCCAAATAGCAAACTGTAGCAGTCCAAAATGACGGCATGTCCAATCTAGGGTCAATAAAATATATATAAGTTAACTAAACATGCGAGATACAATAACTACATAGAAATAAATTATAACAATGGAAAATGTGTAGTACAAAATGTAAGTTTGAAATGCAAATAAAAATCGTTACCCCTCAAAAACCTTATTTTTCCATGTGTTTCGTAGAAATTGGGGGTTTAAAAAGCCTCCTGCCCCGCCCCGCCTACAGCCCCGCCCACATTTACTTTTCGGCCCACTATAGCCCTCATGTAAGGTACTTTCGGCCCTCTGTCAAAATCAGTTGTGCACCCCTGATCTAGGTAGACAGAAAGAGAGCATGGTCTAATAAATATGACCACCAATGTGAGAAGCACAAGACTATGATGTTCGGATAGGCAGCTGCATGAATATCATGATTATGTACAGAATTGTGTGAGCTTGACCAAACAGGGTGAGTCATTGGATGATTATTATTATACAATGATGCCTTATTTTCTTGATGATAAGAAAAGAAACTTGGGATTTGCGAAACCATTTATACAAACATATAATGATGAAGTGAAAAAGCGGAAAACTTTGTTTAGGATGGAAAAAAGAAATGCTGCTAAGCTTCCCATGATACTAAGAGGGCCCTCAATAAACAAGATAAAGACACGGTATAAAAATTGGCTGAGATCCAGACAGGCTAATCTATATCATATAGATGGTCAAAACATGCTTAGTTTAATACAATCTAAAAACTCTGCAAGAACATGGTCGATCTTGAATGGTGCTGTGAATGGACCACAGGGGCTCATCGAGGCAATAGCATTATGGAGTCTGACTGGATATCTTATTTCGCTAACTTATATGCTCAACCAACAAATAATGCAAGTTTTGATTCAGTCGAGTTCACAGCTAAATTTAATCTGGAATTTGATTTATTAGATATCCAGCTATGCATCAATTCTATGTCGGTCGAGAGCGTATGGTCCAGATGGGCTGTCAAATTAGACACTAAGACAAAGCCCTCAAATATATGCCCAAATTCTTTATGATATCTTTACTATGGTGAATATTTCTCAAACTATCCCCCAGTGGAGACATTCAATTACAGTACCAATTTACAAAAAGGGTAATCGTCAGGCTCCAAACAGCTACTGGCCAATAGCATTACTAGACGCACCAGGGAAGATCTTTACGTGTCTCATCTTGAAAAAACGTAAATATTGGGCACAAAAAACACGAATGGTAGATCCTCTCTAAGCTGGCTTTGTCACAGGAGTGGGCACAATTCCTAACATAATGATCTTGAACTTAATTAAGGACAAGTGTGCAAATCTTGGTCAACCGATTTATCTAGCATTTGTTGATTTCAAAATAGCTTTTGATTCTGTCGACCGCTTGCTACTATACCAAAAATTAAAGCGCTACAAGTGTCCCGATACTCTATTGGCTTTGATTGGCTTGCTCCATTCTAATACTTTCATGCGAGTAAGATTGACTCTAGATGGAATTCTATCAGGTTACATCCGTACACAGAGAGGTTTGAAACAGGGATGTATTTTGGCATCAACATTGTTTAATCTGTTTATTCTAGATATAGGCCGTGTATTTCAGAATATAATTTGTGATGCTCCTAAATTGGGTTTGTATTCGATAAATTATCTGCTTTATGCAGATGATCTCATTTTATTATCAAAAACTCCGAGTGGTTTACAAAACATGTTGAATGCACTAAACTTATATGCAGTAGACAACAATTTGGTGATTAATACAGCAACGACGCAAGTATTGGTGTGTAAACCAAAAAAGAAGTTGAAGGTTAGTTCCTATCAGTGGTATCTGGGAAGTGAACAACTTGAAAAAGTTAATACGTATAGATACCTGGGCATTATGATATCCAACTCTCTGAGAAAGAATGAAAACGAAATAGGAATCACTCAGAAATTACTTCCACTAATTGCCCAGGCAAGGTTATTAACATATAAATATGCAAAATTCTCTTACTCCCATATACTGCTATTTTATAAACAAAAAGTGACTCCTATCCTCACGTATGGGATCGAACCTACTTTACCTAAACAACGTAACTTTTGGGACAGGATAGAATCCAAGTTTTGGAAAAAAATCCTAAACATTCCTATATCCATGTCCAAAGCTATATTGGGTTTTGAACTGGGTTTGACATCCATGTATGCACAGGATCAATGGAAGAGATGTGCGCTGTTTAGGAAATGTTTGTTAAATATTGGCTCCTTAAATCTTTTTGGAATATTAGCAATGTATCTAGCCACTACAAATGATTCTTACTCCAAGGTATGGACACAAAATATTATAAATATTCTAGCAGATGCTGATATCTCTTTAGACATTCTGCTGACTAATCGGCTAGAGCAAAAATGAAGCTATTCCAAATGGATTGGATTATAACAATAGAACAATGCTCCAGAATGAAAGATTTTGATATATCGATATTTGGGCAGAAAAAATTAGGAATAATGACTGAGTATCTACAGAAATATCCTTCTCCGCAGATGCGCAATCAGTATCTGCACTTTAGATGCAATCTATGGCATACTAGATCGGTATTGGCAACAAGAAAGCAAATTCCGGAGAATGAAAATTTTTGTAGATGGTGTAAAGTACTGACACAGGAAGAAACTCTAAAGCATTGTTTAATTGAATGTCCTAATCTTGATATTATAAGAAAAAAGCATTTTTTCAGAATCACCCGTGATCTATTGCCTATGAACCACTCTGATGCATGGAAATGGTTATTTGCGTCTAACAAACTAACGGTTCAAATTGCCACTGTACAATATCTGAATGAATTATTTAAAAACGAATAAGTTGTGAATTAAGAAATATACTAAGAAATGTAAGGATCTAAATTTGATGGAAATCCTTTTATACATAGGATGTAGATCTGCTGTGCAAAGCAAATGTTTGATAATGTCTCTCGAAAGGGAATTGTAAAAATGAAATCAATTTTATAGGATTGCTATGATACCTTCTGATGAAATTATATATTTTTTAATAATGGATATAAATTGATAAAGTTGTATGTTTGATTATGCTGATTTGAAAAAAAAAAAAAGGAATCTGTTGCTCACACTTGTACATACAACAAACTTAACAAGGTAACATATGGCACTGCAGATATAACACAAATAACAGGTATGTTCAACATAACCTGATAATTGTTTCTCCTTTTAACCTAGGTGAATTTCCCCTTCCCCAGATTTAAACCGGATTTTCAGTCAACCGTCAAAAATAGGAAAGTTCCATCTTGCAGCCAATGTTCTAAAGATAAAGTTCTTCTTGGTCCAATATAGTCTCTCACTTAGACATTTACTAATATTTCTAAATACTCAACCAGTCTTTATCCACTTGTAGCAGAGAGTTACACATAACTTCTTCTTAGAAAACAAGAACGCTTCCAATGTTTGTCTGTATCAACAATAATGCTTTTGCCAGGATGGTTCCACAACAGTTCCCAAAATATTTGCACCAGCAATAATACTTTGTCAGGATGATTGCACTACAGTTCACAATATACTTCAGTGGTCTTGCCACTTCTCCTTCATAGCTTCTAACCACACAGTACTTTAATGACTTCCACCTGGTCCACTCCCCTTCTCTGCCAAGTCTACCACTACAAGGTCCCTTGCCCCGGTATACTTGACTGCCTGGACTAATGAAACAACTAACACTAATACAATAATACAAGTACCACTGTGGTACCATTTGCTTCAAACAACTTTGTGAAGTCTTTTGATTTCCAACTACTTCATTATTGACTATGGGCCTCATTACACGGTAGGAGGTAACCATGCCGCTACTACTTTCTAGGATTACCTCACCCTCCAACTACTATTCAGCTATTCCCACTATCGCTACCTTTAACTACTTATACCTCCTCTCTACTCCAACTCTACTCACTCCTCACTTCCATGCACATACTGTCCACAAGCCCCTCTCTCAAACAAGCTCTGCACTCTTGTTGAACTTTCCTCCTCCGGTCTCTTGGACCCCCTCCTCCACCTCCTGTCCTCAGCTAACTAACCTGCACTAGACTTTCCCCAACCTTACACTTAAATATTCCACCCCCTCTACTGATTGGCCAGCTTACCCTTACCCTAAACAATAGCGTATCTTTGTCAGAAGCTCCCTTCTTTCTCACTTTTTTATCCTTGTTGGCTTTCTTCCGGGATGTGGCTTCTTTCTTTTTCATCGACCATGACTTGTATAAGCTGGAACACAAGTCCTTGGGTTCCAGCATGGAAGCCGGCTGCTAAGCCGGTAGCGTTCGAATATCCAGGAACAATGTCAATTAATCCAGTAATCCAGGAAGGCAGATAAGGAAAGATAAGGAATAGAAAGGGGGGGTTCCAGGAGTGAAGGAATGTAGAATGCACGATAAACAGAGAGCGCACTCGAACACGTCTAGTAACTCGTAGGGGTAGAGTTGAGACGTGCGGAGCCGCAGGGGCATGCCGGTTTTCTAGGAAGCTGGCGAGTGCACGCAAAGGCTAGACCGCCGCAGTTCTGTGTCGGTGGCCATTTTGGATGGGTTGCAGAGTTAATGCTGCGGTGCATCAGGGACCATGAAGTCCAGAAAGGTCGAACCCGGCCATTTATGACAGCATGCCTCCTCCTGAGCCCAGACCCACCTGGTTTGCCTGGTGAAACCTTTGTAGTAGACGAGGAGTATTCATGTTAGAAACTGGTTCCCATGTGTGCTCACTAGGGGATAGCCTTTCCACTCCACCAAGTATTGTAGTTGGCCTCATCTATACCTGGAATCACATATCCTGGAGACCTCAAATTTGACCTGATTGTTGATGAGCACATGATTAGGTCTAGGAACTGTCTGATTGGACTGTACACATGGCTTCAATAAGGAGGTGTGAAAGACCGGATTAATTTGTTGCCAGGAGTCGGGGAGCTGAAGTCGATATGCCACTGGGTTAATGATATCTTTGATGGTGAAGGGTCCGTAATACTTGGGAGCCAGTTTGTTAGGCTGTAGATGTCGAAGAAGGAGTCTGAAGGATAGCCAGATTTCGTCCCCTATTGAATAAGAAGGGCTAGGTCTTCGCTTAGCATCTGCATATCGTTTAACAGCTATCCTGGCCTTTTCCAAGTGTTCAATCCAGGAATCAACTGCAGGTATCGGCGTAGGATGTGGCAAAATTGATGGTAAAACCGAAGGATTGAATCCTTGACTGCAGAAAAAAGGACTTGTCTTGATGGCCGAATGATCTGAATTGTTGTAAGAGAATTCAGCTACCGGAATCAATAGTGACCAATCATCCTGGACCTTGCTAGCAAAACAGTGGAGATATTGCTCTAAAGTCTGGTTAGTTCTTTCTGTGATCCCATTGGTTTGAGGATTATATCCTGAAGACAATGCTCGCTGGATACCTAGTATTTGACAGAGGTGTTTCCAGAACTGGGATATGTACTGGGGACCTCTGTCGGAGATGATCTTGGATGGTAATCCATGAAGTCTGAATATGTGCTCAATAAATATCCCGGCAAGTTCAAGTGAAGAGAGCAATTTGAACAGTGGTGTGAAATGAGCTGTATGGGTAAACAAGTCAATTGTAACAATGATGGTTGTATATCCCCGGGATGGTGGTAATTCCAAAATGAAATCTGCAGTGATGAACTCCCAAGGACGTGTTGGTAATGTAAGTTGATGCAGAAGACTGGCAGGTTTTCTATTGTCATGTTTGTTTTGATTACACACAGCACAGGATTGAATGTAGGCCTTTATGTCAGTGATCATTCTTGGACAACAAAATTGTCTCTGTATGAGCTGAAGGGTAGTAGTGATGCCTCGATGTCCTGAATGAAAGGTATCATGACAGAGATTCATGACTTTATTTCTCAGTCCTTGTGTAGGGGTGACCAGTCATTGAGCCTTGAAGAGATAACCATCCTTAGTATTCAAGTTCCAATGATAATTCTGGATGTATTCCTTCCGGAGATCTGAGGAAGGAGTATGGGCATGGATGTCTTCCAGGAGGCAATTAGCTTGTGCCACAAACACAGTTTTTGGAAACATCTTGGAAAATGCCCTGACCTCCACAGATTCGTAGTCAGGGTGTCTGGACAAGGCGTCAGTAACGATGTTATTGATTCCGGGAAGGTGGTTGATCTGAAACTGGTACTGCGCAAAAAAGAAGGCCCAACGGGCCTGGCGACTGTTTCTGCACTCCAGGGATTGTAATACTTGTAAGTTCCGATGATCTGTTTGTACTTCCACTGGATATTTAGCTCCCAGGAGTAAATGACGCCAATCAGTGAATGTTTGTCAGATGGCCAAAAGCTCTTTCTCCAGGAGATCCACAGCTCTGCCAAGCAGAACGCTTTCCTTGACTGCGGAATTCAGGGATAGGACCAGCTGTCTTAAGGCAGCATTTTCGGCTTTAAGATTTTGAACCTTGGTAGTTAATTCTTGCATACCTCTCATGAGGTCTTGGACTGCCGCTTCCATATCAGTTTCCGTATCAGGTTCCGAGCGTCTCAATCTGTCAGAATCTCCCTTCTTTCTCACCTTTTTATCCTTGTTGGCGTTCTTCCGGGATGTGGCTTCTTTCTTTTTCACCGACCGTGACTTGTATAAGCTGGAACGCGAGTCCTCGGGTTCCAGCGTGGAAGCCGGCTGCCAAGCCGGTAGCGTTCGAATATCCAGGAACAATGTCAATTAATCGAGGAAGGAAGATAAGGAATAGAAAGGGGGGGGGGTCCAGGAGTGAAGGAAGGTAGAATGCACGATAAACAGAGAGCGAACTCGAGCCGCAGGGACGTGCCGGTTTTCTAGGAAGCTGGTGAGTGCACGCAAAGGCTAGACCGCTGCAGTTCTGTGCCAGCGGCCATTTTGGATGGGTTGCAGAGTTAATGTCGCGGTGCATCAGGGACCATGAAGTCCAGAAAGGTCGAACCCGGCCATTCATGACAATCTTGCTTCCAGGCGTGCGACAGGATCTATGGGAAGGCTTATCAGAGTGTGTAAGCCCCAACCCCCTTCCATGGTCTTTCTTTATTCCTTAAAGTCAAAATGGGGCAATCCATAAGGGACTTTTGCCAGGGCCTTCTTTAAGAATTCCAGATTTAAGGTACTTTACAATGTTTTTTTTAACCTATTTTGACTAACTGTATGGCCAACATGGGATCAAATGCTAATTTATCTGTTTTCTATATTTCTTCCATATTCTCTCAAAACTTCTGGCAACGTCCAAATTGGAAAAATACATACCACATGGGTATTTTTTATAAAAATTGTTTAACTTGTCACTATGCACTTATCTGCACAATCTTGATGACAACTCATGGTCTTATTGTTTTATGTATTGGTCAAAATCAACCACCCAACTGCCTTGTTTTGTGTTTGGGTCTCTTATATGCACTATGTTTAACACTTGTTGCACTTTATTATTTTACTGTATACTTAACATGCAGCATCAGTAGAAGAGTTCCTTGCTCGAAACACGCGTCAGGCTGCATCACCTTTTGATTAAACTGCAAATCAATTGATCCGTATATTGTTTGTGTGCGCAGTGTGTTTGCAAACCAACCCCTCCTTTTAACAAGTATCCAGTGGGTAACTTGGCAGGTTCCCACTACTAGATTCACCTTCAGCCCATCCAAACCGATCAAACTTAATTCAGTCCTTGCGCTGAACCTCGCTTGTCCTTTTCTGCCACTCTCCCTTTACTGATAGTAGAACTAGATATTAATATTTTTGCAAAGTTTGGTGTGATTTTGTCAAGGGGGGGGTAAAATTAGAGGGGACTTCCAATATAATGTAAAGGTTTATACATGAGGTGCAATTTGACAAATCTACACTTCTTTTGGCAAACTGATAATAGATCTAGATATAAATGCATTTGTGAAGTTTGGTGGGATTTTGTCAAGAGGGGGTAAAATTAGAGGGATGTCCCAACATATTGTAAAGGCTTATAAATGTGGTGCCATTTGACAAATCTACACAAAGGTTTGCAAAAAGATTATAGATCTGGATATAAATGTTTTCAACAAGTGTCATAATGTAGGTACAAAAAATAGTGATTTACCTTTGGTGAATGAGGTGTAGCATGTGGCCATGGGCAGTGGCCAGATTGTCCGGGTCTTGGAATAAGGTCATGATTCGGACAAACAGGCTACTGGCCATGACCACAAGGGACAACACATGGGGTTAAAGTGGCCATGTCCACCTGGGACTGGTTTTGTGGTAAAGTTATTCAAAATTGGGATAGGTTTGAAAGGGAAGAAACATGTGCTCGTTGTAATATGGTCATAGGGTTCTCTTTTCGCCTTCTGCAGGCTTCCATGGAAAGCAAAGAGGGTCCCTGTACGGAACCCCGCCTTCCCTTTCCATAGTGTCCATCTTGGAAAAGGATTTTCCTTCCTACAACGGGACGCTGCAGGCGTCCTGGTGTTCGAAGAAACATCCTTTTTTTAGCACCCCGGGTTCCCACTTTGGGAGCCTAGGGTGCAAATGGCCTTCATCCCCCATTACAGGGGCTGGAATGGGGGGATAATGGTCCAGAGACCTAGTTACCCACCCTTGCTACGCTTTGGCTGATAACTTGGGCTGCCAGGTCGGTATCCACCATTCCATCCTTGGAACGGGGGATAAACGCCACAATATCGCCATTAGCATAATACAAAATGCAAATGGAAATGTTGGAAAATCTTATTGGGTCTATGGGCCTCATTACGAGGCTTGCGCTCCCATAATGAAGGGTGCCGGTATGGGACTGGCACCTTTCATTACAGCATGCCTGATTACGATGTCCCGTAGTGGGACCCGGAACAGATGTCTGGTAAAACCAGACGTCCTTTCCGGGTCCCGCGAGGGGAACAAGGAGCTAATAACGGGCCCGTTATTAACTGGCCCGTTATTAGCTCCATCCCCAATCCAATTGAGCCCTATGGGGCTTCAAATGGGAATGGAGAATGCTTTTTTGCATGAGGAATTACCAGGTCCTCCAAGGTCGAATGACCCGGTAATTCCTCATTCACAGAACCCGGTACTGGAACCCGGTATGGAGGCAGCCATACCCCTTTTAAGGGCATGGCTCCCGCCATACTCGTAATGAGGCCCTATATACTTTACTGAGAAACACTAAGTAGATGGAGTCTATGGACCTCATTACGAGTATGGAGGTAGCTGTGGTGCTATTAGCGCCATGGCTGCCTCCATACCGGGCTCCAATACCAGGTTCCTTCAGTGTGGAATAACCGG
Source organism: Ambystoma mexicanum (assembly GCF_040938575.1). Lineage (NCBI taxonomy): Eukaryota > Metazoa > Chordata > Amphibia > Caudata > Ambystomatidae > Ambystoma > Ambystoma mexicanum. The sequence goes on from NC_090925.1 coordinate 1,068,021,790, forward strand.
GTCATTCCAACACTGGAGGACCCGGTAATTCCTCCTTGAAGGAACCATTCCCCATTCCCATTTGAGCCCTCATAGGGCTCAAAGGGAATGGGGAGGGAGCTAATAACGGGCACGTAAATAACGGCCCGTTATTATCTCCCTGTTCCCCTCGCGGGACCCGGAAAGGACGTCTGGTTTTACCAGACGTCTGTTCCGAGTCCCGCAAAGGGAACCTTGTACTAGGCACTCTCGTAATGAAGGGTGCCGGTCCCAAACCGGCACCCTTTATTACGGGAGCGCCAGGGTTGTAATGAGGCCCTATACATTTTTTTTTAGTTCTATTTTTTTAACTGTGAAAGGTGGTTCCTGAAGGAACATTTCCTTTATTGTTTTGGATGCTTTTTTTTTTTTTTTGGCAGGAGAGATTAGAACGAAAGGTGGGGAGGGAAATGAGGGAAGAGGCACCAAACACTAATATGAAGGGGCAGGTGGACAGGGGAAAATGTTGCACGCGTGTTATTTCTAAGGTAGGGGGCAGTTTTTCTCATGCTCCTTGATTAGAGCAGTGGGTGTGCCTCTTGGGGAGGAGGGATGGCATTAGCTGATTCCATATTAAGATAAATAGCAGTTTTGCTAAAATTATGTACTGTGTACTGGATTGTTAATGGATGAGTAGGAATAGGCGTTGGAGCTGTGCAAGGGAAATTTTGAAGTTGAGATCAGTAGAAAATGCAGTTCCGAAATGTCCATGAAGCACATATCTTTTCGTGAAGTGCGGATGGTTCTCGGACACGTCATCATGCCGCGCGCCAGCATATGGTCATGTGGCACTGTCCGGAAGGTCTGCAATGAAGTCAGATGTTTGTAGACGTTATGGTTAAGTTGAACTAATAAAAAACTATGAAATCCAATGAAAAAACTTTGTTAACGGGACGTTATGGTTAAGTTGCGCTACTAAAAACCTATCAAATTCAGTGAAAAATCTTTATTAAAGGGACGTTATGGTTACAAGTAAAACCGAAAAACCCCTGAAATTCACCAGTTAGGGTAAGCTAAGCAACCATAACTCGTGCCACCACCGTGCACTGCTAAGAATAACACCCATGACATCAAAGATGACATCACAAATATGATTGATGACAACACATGTCTAGCCCCTTCTTTTTTTGTTCACTGACATATCTAGGCAAGGTGAGTTTATTTACTGACAGTCAAAATCTTAAAATTCAAACGGTATTACATTTGTAGACGTTGCTATTCTCACATGTTCTTACAGTACTTTCCTTAGAATTCAATTGCATCTTATGATGCACAATATATAGGGGAAGAAGCAGCCCTGAAACACAGCAATCATTTCTATGCGTAAAGATAATCATGTTGGTTATACACAGTGGCTCATGATACTGCCTCCTGTTTACTTACTTTACTCTCCCTCTATAAGCCCCATAACTTCCTATACTGAACTAGTAGCTTTTGCATTTGTTTTTTTTTTATATTTACACTGTGCACTGTAACGCTGCTAGTGTTGTTTATTTTGCAAATCTCTTGGTGTGCTTGTCAGAGAGCAAAGAACTCTCACGTACGGATGTTATTCTTTTTGTGATTACACGTGTGCCTGTGTGTTTGTACTGTAGTCCTTCCAGACTACATTTCCCATCACCACCAGGTATATCTTGGTAGTCCAGGTGCTTCAGCGCTGGCGCTTCTGGGACGTGTCAGTCTTCACCGGTCATCGCCGCAGCTGGCCGGCTCGCTGGCTCCTGTCTACGATTGGGCTTCTGCTGACCAGTGCTCTCCAGACTATTCTGTGTCTGCTTGCTGGATATACTCTCATTAAAGATAGTGACTCATTATACAACTAAGTAGATATCATGTGTTTGAACAAAACAATGCAGGGGAACAATGAAATAGGTTCTAACATCACGCCACTGTTAGTCCTATCGCTGTCCTTACTTAACACACGCTCACTATACAAACATTGTGTCGAAATTGCCGACCTTGTTAATGACTGCAAGCCAGATTTCTTTGGGATCACCGAAGCATGGCTTAATTCCGATTTGCCCACCCAAGCCACACTCTCCACCCCTGATGAATATACTCTATTCAGAGCTGACCGTTCTCAAAGCAAAGGTGTGGGAGTTGCACCTATGTGCAAGTCCAGCCTGAAAAGTCACGCAGTATCACATATTTCAACTGATGGCTGTGAATCACTTTGGGTGAAAATTAAAACCTCCCCACACACAACTCTTAACGTACTTACTATCTATCGACCACCCAAGGACATGCCCCTTTTTGAAGAGCAGTTTATCAATCTTTTGACTCAAATCTGCACTACTAAAAGCCCTTTGGGCATCATGGGTGATCTTAACCACTAGGCCAATGACCAACTTGACAAAGTGCACCTCAGCCTTATGGACTCCATTACTTCACTCGGACTCACACAATGGATCAAATCTCCCACACAAAAAAGTGGGCAAACTCTCGATATCTCATATCGCAAAATACTAACATCTCAGACATTACAGTCACACCATGTATATGGTCTGACCATTCCCTTATCCAGGCCAAGTTTGCCTTACCTAATTCTCTGCCCAAAAACCCACCCACATCGACAAAAGATGAAACGTAATTTGAAAAACATAACAGCCCCCAAACTATCTTCGTTGCTATAATCTAGGTTACAACCCTTATACAACTTTGTTGACTCTTCTGCCTTAGTTAACCACTTGCCTCTCATCATCAAAGAAGCAGTTAATGACCTTGCCCCTATGAAAATTAAGGTAATCAAGTCTGAAGCCACAAAGAACACATGGTTCTCAGAAGATATTGTCACTGCCAGACAAAGAGCTCTAGAAAGATCCAGGAGAAGGGACCCCAATGACGATACCCAATCTAATGTTGGTGAGCTGTTTTAAAATTCTAGCTGAATTTCAGGATCAGCCACCACCATCCAGCCACCACCATACAATAATATGACCAAAGATTCCAAATGGTGCCAGGACATCCACTGTGCATTTGTATCTAAAATGGATTCCCACAAGGAAAAAAACAAAGATGCCCTTAGCAACGTGCCACCTAGGTCACCTAAAAAAAGAACAACCCCTCTCAACTACTCCGATAGTAGAATTCCTCAATTCTCCTTCACTCATTACTCTGAAAAGGAGGTACTTAAAGTAATACAAGATCTTAAGACTACATCCTGCCCAGCAGATGACTGTCCTTCAAGGAATCTACTGACGTACTGGTCCCTTGTATCACCAAGCTGATACACCTATCTTTTGATGAAGGTGTGGTACCTGATGCGCTTAAATCTGCTTCGATAACCCCTTTGTTAAAAAAAGAAAATTTGGATCCCACTAATAAAGATAACTGCAGGCCAATAACCAATGTGCCCTTCATTCTGAAGATATTGGATACTCTAGCCTATATGCAATTGCAGGCTCATGTCGAAGAAGACAACATCCTTGGCACTCGACAGTCAGGCTACAGGGCTTGTCACGGGACCGAGACGGCCATGCTCTACTTAAAGTCCACTCTTGCGGGCATAGCGGACAAAAATCAAGCCACGTTGCTGATGCTACTTGACCTCTCCGCAGCCTTCGATCTGGTTGATCACAGTTTACTAGTGACAAGGCTCAGAGAGGTCGCAAATTGCTCCATGCTAGCATCAAGATGGATAGCCTCCTTCTTGTGCCCTTGAATTGTAAGGGTGTGCATGGGAAGCAATCAATCCACTCCCATCTCTCAAACTTGTGGAGTCCCACAGGGTTCTTGCCTGTCGCCACTGCTTTTTAATTTGTATATTCGTCCCCTACTTGATCTTCTTACTAAACTTGGAGTTCAATATACAACCTACGAAGACGACACTCAGGTCGTCATACAACTAAGTGGCTTGTATAAGAACGATGTTGAAACTATCAACAGCATCTACAAAGCCATACAGGACTGGATGGCCTGCAACTCCCTAGCTTTGAAAAACAAAAAAACTGAGCTCATGATAGTGTCCTCTAAGAACACCCAGAACAAACTTGATTCTGACTATGCCAACTTCCCTATTGCAGACAATACCATCACTGTTCAAAGGAAAATTAAGACCTTGGGAGTCGTTGTGGATGAGGAGCTATCTATGAAGTCTCATGTCTTCAACATCAGATCCAGTTGTGGATTGATTAACAAACAAATCAGCTATATTCACCCTTTCATTACAGTAGAAAACTGTGCTCTCCTGTCTACAGCATTGTTAGACTCCAGACTTGACTATTGTAACAGTCTTTTGTCTGGCACTACTGTCACCAATATTCAATCTCTACAGGTGGCTCAGAACAATGCTGTGAGCAACACCTTCAATCAATCTCGTCACACTCATATCTACACCTTCAGGAAGAAGCTACACTGGCTTCCTGTAAAACATTGCATAACACACAAAGTGCTAACAACAACACACAAGTGCTTGTCCCTCAGCAATCCCACCTATCTGTCTGAAAGTATTAGCATCAAGTCCAATGGAAGAAACCTTCATACTTCCACTGCTTCTCTCCTTGATCACCCCAGATTTAAGACAGCAAAATTTGGGCGCACCACCTTTGACATCCAGGGCCCCCTCCTCTGGAATGCCCTACCAGTTGGGATACGACAGATCCAAAACTATTCCGTGTTTAAGCAAGCCATAAGGGCTCACCTTTTTAACCTGTAGTAACCCTCCACGGCTTCATTCTCCTTCTACTAGTCATATTGTGTGTCTTGTCTTTGTTTTTGGTGCTCCCTGAGGCCTACGGGCATGCGGTGCATAATAAGAATTAACATAAATAAATAAATATATGTGTAACATTGTGGTCTCTTAATGTTTTGTGTGTAGTAGTACAAGTATGTAGTAAGTGATGCATTGTTACCTACTTAGTATAAGTTTCACAGTATGCAAAAGTGTGATACAGAAGCATTCACCGTTTTACTAACCAATATGGGAAAATTAGAAATGTTACATCTCTATGGTGTATGCTGCAGCCAATGCCTATGTTTCTGTATGAGTAGGTTCCTGTTCTAGAAACAACACTGCAATGGAATGTTCTTTGGAGCAATACATTGCATAATCAAGTATGTAGTTCATCACGCATCTCCAGATCACCCCATGACACTTTTTTGCCAACAGTACATTCACAACCCCTTGTAGGGACTTCCTATGAAAATTAAATAACCATGTGATCTCATCAGTGACGCCATCAATCATATTTTGATGTCATCTTTGATGTCATGGGTGTTATTCTGTGCAGTGCATGGTGGTGGGGCGAGTTATGGTTGCTTAGCTTACCATAACTGGCAAATTTCAGGGGGTTTTCAGTTTTACTTGTAATCATAACGTCCCTTTAACAAAGTTTTTTCATTGAATTTGATAAGTTTTTTGTAGCGCAACTTAACCATAACATCCCCTTGTTAGGGAGAATTCTCATAAATGGCTGATTTCCCTTACCTAATGAGTTCCTCAGCAGCTTTACTGGATTTCTAGGATTAATGTTTTTCACCTGGTAAGATTGTGAGCCTTTTTCCCACTCTTACATGTGTTTTGCTGTGTGTGTTTTTACCGTTTATGTGATCTTGGGCACTGGTGCGTCATCTACTCCATGGCCTAATATTTTTCATGTGTGTTACACAGCACCTTCAGTGCAGTGACACATGGTTTTCTTTCCGACTTCCCACTGACTACATTTTTCTGGGACTGACTACTGTCTCCCAGAAACATGTAAAGTTGCAATTAACTTTATGTACTCTCTTAAAACGACAGACCCAGTACACCCCATCTTACATGGAGTATTGGAAAGGGTTAATTCCTATCCCTATTTATCTGTTCTTCTTGGAGCACTGTTTTGCTCCCTTTACTTCAAGACTTGGCTGGTGGCATTGGTAACTACCCTCACTTTTCTACCGTGGTTATCTCATAGAACCATGGTATTGTTTTAGGCTAGTATATTACATTCGAACATAAACCCGCTTGACCAAATACATTTTAGTTTGACTCCGGCTGGGTTTATTCGCCATTTCTTTTTTATTAAAGTCTTTTTCGTGTTGTACTCTACGTGCCAAACCAGGGATGATTCCTTTGTTCGCCGTCTTTTCACAGGCTTCTGCACAGAAGCCCTCCTTAAGAAAGTCTGGGTAGGCAGGATGTGAGGGAGGGATCTTCGGACCCCTGCCATGGGTTCCCTTGGTAACCCAAGTCGCACTCCCGTTTGATTGGCTGAGTGACTGTCCTTGCCAGGTCAGCCACCCTGCTGTGTGATTTACAGCCATGCTGTATGAATGGGGGGAAACTGCATAAAAAGCAGGTCTCTGGGACTGGAAATGCAGAGTCGCCACTGGAACGAAAGAGCCAATGAGGAGCTGATGGAAGAGGACCCCTACAACGACTGAACTGCCGGGTGAAGCCCTGCTGCCCGTCCGAATCTTCAGAATCCGACAACACAGAAGATCCTCCAGGAAACTTCTTCCCTTGAGCTTGTGGGACCAACCAGTTTGCCCAAACTGCAAGCCAGGACTCCTCCTCTGGTCAACTTCGCTGTACAGAGCTACAGTGGGCCAGAAAGCCAGGAAGGTCGGACCCTGCTTAGGTTTTAAGGAGCACACCTTTTATTTGTTGCTTTGCACTGCTGCTGGTTTCTTCCCTGGGTAGTGTAGGACCCTCCAGTCTTCCTATGTCTTGTTAGTCCGACAGTCGCATCAGGAACCGTGAGCCTGCAGGAACTACCAGGAACGTCCGCCTCAGCTACAGCTTCCTCTCCGTTTTAAGGTACTGTGCAAATCTGGTTGTTTGTTTCGCTCAACCGTAGTGAAAGTGTTTGAAATCTTTCTCCAATCCGAGGGCTTGTCCTTCTCTTTGAACTAACTTTTCTGTCAACTAACCTCGTACGGAATCGGTGACACAAACTTTACTGCGAACTACCCAGAACCGTGTGATCCTGAGCAAAAGACTTTTGACCCATTGACTTTGGCCTTAAGCCTTTTCTACCTGATTATATCACTGTAGTTCCTCTTGTTCAATTGCCCTGAGTACTTAGTGTGATTTAATTTCTACTAACTTTATCTTTCCCTCCCTTTTAAATTGCTGGAGTTCCATTTTGCTCTCACTTCATTTTGTGAGCTTACCTTGTCTGAAATTTAAGGGAAGTGGTGTGGTTTATTAAGAGTGTGATGTTTAAACTGCTTATAATAGTGTAATGTTATACAACTGAAGAGTAAAATAAATGTATATGTTTTTACTTGAAAACCTTGAGTCAGTGTTTGCCTGAATCATAGTAATTGCTGTCCTTTGTGTAACTATCTGATACTGCTCACTTACTCTTGTGATAAGTCTGGCTGCTCAGCCATCGCTACCACTTTAACTGTGTAGTGCAGGCTTGTACCAGGTGAATTTGTACTGTCACTTGTAGTCTTAATTGTGTGTGGTGTTCCCAAAGGGTACTGCATATAATTCTGCCTAACACCCCTTAACACATTTTTTTCATTAAAAAAAAATAAAATATATATATATATATATATATATATATATATATATATATATATATATATATATATTCAGTGAAAAAACTTTGTTAAAGGGACGTTATGGTTCCAAGTAAAACCGAAAAACCCTTGAAATTCGCCAGTTATGGTAAGCTAAGCAACCATAACTCGCGCCACCACCGTGCACTGCTAAGACTAACACCCAGGACAACAAAGATGACATCACAAATGTCATTGATGACATCACTGATGACATCACATGTCTGGTTCACTATTTTTTCTTTTGCTGACATATCTAGGCCACATGGTTTTCTTCAGTAACAATCAGAAACTAAGAATTTTATTTTATTTGTAGACATATCCTTCTAGTAGGTTCTTACAGTAATTCCCTTAGAGTACAGTCACATCATATGAAACATATACATATGGGAAAACACAAGCTTGAAAGACAGCAATCCTTTTTGTGCATAAAGATAATCACTAGACTTATGAGCACTTTCTGATAGTTCTGTTTTTTTTTATGGCTGTACTTTCCCTGTATATGGTCATATTTGTATACATTGTACTCACACTACTTTCCTTAGGGTCCAATCACATCAAGTGATACATATACATAGGGTAAATAGCAGATTTGAAACAGAGCTATCATTTATTTGCATGAAACTAATCAGTTAAGTTATGAATTGTTTCTGCTACTACTTGTGCTTTTTTGCTAACTTCACTTTCCCTGTATATACCCATATTGGTATGTGTTCTTGTGTCTTTGTGTTTTGTCTATAGTAATGCAATTATGTAATACATGGTTTTATTAGCTACTTATTACATATTTCACAGTACACAAAAATCTATTAAGAAAACAATTATCATTTCATTATTCAACATATTAACTTTACGAATATCATACCTTCATCTTGTACGCTGCACACAATGTTATGTTTCTGTATGAGTAGCTTAGTATACTAGATAGAACCCCATAATAGGATGCTATTTATATCAATGCATTGTTCAATGCACTTATTAGGGTATATTTCTTGCAATGATTCTTGACACTTTTTTCGCAACATAATAAGAATCCCTTCTACACATATTTCATGAGAAGTACATACACATGTGATGTCATCAGTGATGTCATCAATGACATTTGTGATGTCATCTTTAATGTCCTGGGTGTTAGTCTTAGCAGTGCACGGTGGTGGCGCGAGTTATGGTTGCTTAGCTTACCATAACTGGCGAATTTCAAGGGTTTTTCGGTTTTACTTGGAACCATAACGTCCCTTTAACAAATATTTTTCACTGAATTTCATAGGTTTTTAGTAGCGCAACTTAACCATAACGTCCCTTTAACAAGGTTTTTTTCACTGAATTTCATAGGTCTTTAGTAGCGCAACTTAACCATAACGTCCCTTTAACAAGGTTTTTTCACTGAATTTCATAGTTTTTTAGTAGCACAACTTAACAATAATGACTTTGACTTTATATACATGTCATATGGAACTGACTAGATCTCTTCTTATGAACTTGATGTCCGCGAACTTATTTAATGTTCGCGGACATGTTCGGAGAACAGTACCACTACCTAAAAACTGTGGGGGGGGTGGTGGGGTATGTTTGATTGTTATATCATAATATAGGAACATTTAACAAATTCAGAAAGCAGCACACAAACACATTATATATAGTAATACATAAGAAATGTAACCCATATATGTAACACACTAACCATTCATTTAAATACAATATGTTCTGAAATGGAATATACCACAAGAAGATAAATTGGCTTCCAACATACTTACCTCACAGACACAACAGAACTGAGAACAAGACCAGACCCACTGAATACATAGGACTTATCTTACCAGAAATAGTAAGTGTACTTCATTTTACTCATTTATTTATAAACTTTCTGTATTAGATTAAAAAATATATTATCTTTTTTTTTTTTTCTCACAGAAATGACTAGTACTCTGGAATGGCTAGAGGACAATTTCCCACATGAAGAAATGTCACAAGATAGTTAAACTAATGGTAAACACTTTATAATATAAACCATTTATTTATTATTTTTTTTATATACATTTAACATATATATTATTTTTTTGTACAGAGCATACCAGAATAGAAAAAACTTCAGAAAACCCTGTTATGGATAATAGTCTTCACAATATAGAAGAAAAAATGGATGTATTGTTGGCTAATTTTAATAATTTAAAAACTTTTGTAGAAAATCATTTCAAAACAAAAATCTCGTACCATTGCCCCACATGTACTTGTCCCTCCTCACCATATCCCAGTCAATTATCCCCAAACCCTCTCCATAATCCAAAACGTTTTGATGAGATTTCCATCCCTTCTTCACCTAATACCAGTCATGTTGAAACCCCAAATTCTCCTGTTTTTGTTTCTGTTTCTGCCTCACCTTCTCTGTCATAAATTATTAATATATGTTAAATAAAGTTTAATTTTTATATTGTATTGTGAATAGTTTCCGTTTTTTTTTTTTAAAAACAATAAAAGTGTCCGCGGACAGTGCAAGTGTTCTGAAATGTTCGTTCATAAACGAAAATGGAGGTGTCCTGAAGAACACCACACCTGTTCGTACTGTTCGCTAGCAAGTTGAAACTGTTCTAAGAACGCATGTGGTGTCCTGAAATGTTCGTAAAGAAACAAAAATTAAAGTGTTCTAAAGAACACTATATCTGTCCGTAATGTTCGCTATCAACTTAAAACTGTCCTAAGAACACAATTGGTGTCCTGAAATGTTCGTAAATAAACGAAAATGATGTGTCCTGAACAACAGTACAACTGTTCGTAGTGTTCGCTAGCAACATGAAACTGTACTAAGAACACACGCGGTGTCCTGAATTGTTCGTAAACAAACAAAAATTAAAGTGTCCTAAAGAACACTTACCTGTACGGTACTGTTCGCTAGCAAGTTCAAACTGTTCTAAGAACGCTATTGGTGTCCTGAAATGTTCGTACGTAAACGAAAATGGAGGTGTCCTGAAGAACACTATACCTGTTCGTAGTGTTCGCTACCCAATTGAAACTGTTCTAAGAACACAATTGGTGTCCTGAAATGTTCGTACATAAACTAAATTACACGTGTCCTGAAGAACACTATATCTGTCCTTACTGTTCGCTACCAAGTTTAAACTGTTCTAAGAACACACGCGGTGTCCTGAAATGTTCATTTCACGTGTGACGCACTTTTAATTACTTCAGAACCCGAACAGTGTCCGTAGGACATCAATGCGCATGCGCTAACCAATCTTCGTGCACTTGGTGTCCTTGGACAGGCGCTTCCTTCGCGGACTAGTTCACAAACAGATCATATGACCGCGCCCACGCTCATCGTGTGTCCTGAAATGCGGACACTGTTCATGTCCCCGAACAATTTAAAAGTACATTTTCAGTTAATCCATAATATTTTTCAATAAAATCTCACCATGGCACAAGTCCCACATAGCAACCTTGAGTTTCTATATACCTTTTGAAACTTTCCGATCCTTTTTTTGTGTTCGATCTGTCCGCGGACAGTGCGCATGTCCGCGGACCGCGCACAAGCACCCCTATAAAAGACAACGCCCAAGAGCTTATTCCCATTGTGTTTCTGGCTATTCTTCAGAACACAGTGATTTTTGCTGCCACCTGCAGACTACACCATCATCGAGATGGCATCCTTGGCTGCTGAACTGCCACTTGGTGCTGCACCTGCTTCAGCACCACCCCCACCCCCTCCACCACCACCACCTCCCCAAGGGCCTGAAGAGGGGAACAGGAGTGAGGATGCGGAGGAGGAAGAAGAGGATGATGAGAATGAGGTAGAGGAAATCCCTACTACCCGCACTAGGCGTGAGTCTTGGGTGTGGTGGTTATTTACCATTCATGGGAATGGTCCTAAGGCTTGTGTGAACCGTGTTACCTGCAATGAGTGCAAAATGATACTCAGTCGTGGGAAGCACGGTAAGTACAGCTTTGGGACAACTACTATGAAGCAACACCTGAGGTCATTTCACTCTGGGGCTATTCGCAGGGTTGTACCTTGCGAAGAACGTAGCAGGTTGATTTCCTCTACTTCATCCTCTGTTTCTGATCCTGTCACCACAAGGACCACCTCTGTGGGACAGCGTCTTTCTCAAGCTGCCTCACAGGCCATACAGAATGCTGATGACCCTTACCTTTCGAGGGTCACAGTTGTATGTATGTACTGTGACACAGTACTCTGCAGGGGGGAGCGACTTCGGAGTGCTTTTGAGACTATCGTCTCAGAGCACGAGAAGACCTGCTCACTACCCAAATAAAACCCACTCTACATCTTCCTCTCTCAGCTCACCCTTTCTTATCCCTGTGGTTGGTGTCCCCCCCTTTACCCTCCTTTACCCTCCTCTCCTAGTGTGTTGTGTCTGAAAAACCAAAAAAAATACAAAATTACAAAAATCAAAAAAAATAAGGCTCTTTTCAGAGCCGCCTTTCCCAGTTAAAAAATAGAAGTGAAAATAAATGAAGCAGGGCTCTTTGTATTTTTTAGAAGTCCGCAGACAGTTCGCAAACATTAAAAATTTGGGTTGCTACTCCATCACAAACATTGTAATTTTCTCTGGAAAGAAGTGGTGGCTCTGAAAAGAGCCTTTGGGTGGTGTTTGTAAGTCAAAAATTGTAAATGCTTAACATCTACTTCAAAATCGTTGTTGTGATTCCAAAAAAGGTCGCAATGCATTTTGTACATTTCTCCGAAAAATCTGATTGCCAGCATAAGTAAGATGGACTTCATTTCTGCGAAAAATGTATGTACTACAAAACATAATATTTTCATTGTGAAAAGAAGACTTGCCAAAATCTCTTAGAAAGCCACAAACAGCCTTATTAACATTGTGCCTTGCTTTTTCCATTTGTGAACCAAATGAAGAAGAACGAAGCCACATTTGTCTCTGCGCAATCCGTGAAAATATCACTTGAGAATTAGGAAACATGTCCATAACCTTCCTAAGTCCTTCTTTCATAGCAAATTGCAAAAAAATTCCAGTCACATGTCCTAAACTGTTCCCTCCACAATGAATTACAATTATGTCTGGATGTTGCTCTGTCTCCAAAGTAGCACAGAGAAGTAGCAATTCCAACCACTTCATTCCACGTACTCCATGCCAGTGTACTTCCACATGTGGGAATCCAAGATCTACAGCTACTCCACAGCTTTCTGCATGCACCTTCAACCAATGTATCCACGAATCTCCTAAAATCCAAACAATCTGTATTCTAAAACACACAGCCATAGCTATCTTTTGTTCTCTCAGCAAAAAGAGTATCTGAGAAAATCTCTCCTGGCACAACACACCCAAACTTTCCTGACCAATCCCTTTCAGTGCTTATTCTCATTTGCATGACTTCTAAACCCAAAAATCCACGGATGTAACTCCCGATGTCCGCGAACTACCGCCATGTCCGCGGAGATATCGTAACATGAACAGCCCTTCTACCATTTCCACTACACTCTCTCTGCCATTCCCTCATTGGATGTACCTCAAAAATCACATGGCCATGCACCAATCACATTCAAGACCTCTACATCTAACTGCATCATCATAGATCAGCACTGCAAATGTACTCTGAATCTCTCTGAGTACAAGTGTCATATCATTGGCAAGCAGCATCTACCAGAAATACTGTACAAGTTTTCAAGATTTCTACTTGCAGCTCCATGCATATCCATATGCATGAACACAAACTTCAGGTATGCATATTTTCTGTATAGTAGATGAACACATTTTCAAACAGACTTTTACCTTGTAAAATCTGTAAAATGAATGTACTGTACTTTTTTCAATTTCCTAAAATCAACTATCACTTATAAACCTTTATACTTTTTACTTTCTTTATACACACACACTCAAATCATGTTAAAGTAACATTTTTTAAATGAAATATATAGACTACATATATTCAAACAAAATTGCATGCAAACACAATCTATGTTTAAACCTTTATAAAAATACTTATACAATTTCATATTTTTTGTTTTTATTTATTTATTTACTTAATTACTTTAGATTAGACATGACATTGAGGCACTATTACCTAGAACAGTTTACTTACAGAAATAGTGGTATTCACTAATATATTATACATTTCACAAGACATAGTAAAGATATTTTTTTTTTTGCTACAGTTAGTCATTCAATACAATTTGTTCATTAAGAACATATCATATGTACTGAACTGATGCAATGTATCTTATGTAAATAAATTAGTTTAATGATTTTACAGAAGTCACTGAGGATTTCAATTAAAAAAATCAATATCTAAATTAAAAACAGTGCTATATACAAACAAAGTTACTAATTTGAAGCTTTTACAATTGCAGTGAAGACCAGTGAAGACCAGTGAAGACCAGTTTCCTGAAAACGAAGCCGAACCTGTTAATTTAAAAAGAAAGTAAGTAAAATATCACCATAATATTTGTATTATTAATCAAATATACTATAACATTAATACGAGCTATTTCGGTTTCTAAAAATAGAGATTTTGTACCATTTTGTCCAAAAATTTCCATGTCTTAAACAGCGATTTACAGCCAGAATGGCCCACAAATTTCTATTTTTGGACACACAAATTAGCCAACTGAACCACTACAATTTTCAAATTATAGAACAAACAACTGTTTTAATGGTATACATTAGATTTAGTATTTGTACTTTTCCACACCACTAGCTTACTTTTTTTTGTCATCTGAACCCCAGTTTAGTAACACATAAATTCAAGAATACCTATCCCTACTAGTTTTAGTTCCCAATGCACAATCACACACCATTACATACATCTTTATCATCTTACTCAAACACTCATGCACACAGCACACATACATTCCAGAACACCCCAACCCATATCTTCTTTATTTTTTTCAACAGACCCTAAAGAATGCCTACCAAAAGTCAGGTCCGTAGAAAGCAACGCAAAAGTAGAGCAAATGAAAATAAAGGTGTCCAACATAAGCATCCATCTCTAGCAGAATTTGTAAAAAAAAGTTGAAACAAAACAGCTAATACAATCATTTAGTGAAACACAAGAAGTTTCAAGTACAACAAATTTGCTTCCTCTATCAAAATGTAAAACAAACCAAAAAACAATTAACAGAAAATCAGCTATCAGTACAGATAAAACTACTTCTTCAAATTTTAATATAGTGCAAAGTAAGCATACCAAGAAAAGTATTTTAGGCAAAATATACCGTCACAAAGTCCTTCAAAATCTTATAAAAACAGGAGAGAAATCAGGTTCAAAGCTTAAAACCTATCGTAGGAAATTAATCTTAGAAGCATTGATGGACAGTGCAATTCTTCTCAAAAGAAATGTATTTATTTTACTGTTAAACAAAATGAAACCACTAACAAAACTAATAACTAAATTACAAAAAAGACTTCTCAATAAGCGAAATATCAACAGAAAGAACTTCTTAAGTATCAACGGAGGTGAATGGAATCACACTACAAGCACAGAACCATATTTTAATGAAGAAGCGTACAAACAAAAGCAAACTAATACAATTGCCATACATAGCAGTGGTCGAGGTTATGAAAAAGTGAATAATACCATAATGGAACAAGAAGTACTTCTTACAAAAATATGCCCTGAAAACTTAGAATTAGCCCTCCATTCAACTGAATCAGAACGTCTAGTGTACAAATGGCCATGCACGTCAATGTGTAACATTTCCAAACAATGTTTCAAATCTTTACGCCAATTCCTCAATAAATATGTAAAAAGCAAAGACAAAATCAAAATTAAATTACTGCAAAATATAGATACCTGTCCAGTGCGTAAGTACACAGGACTACAAGGACATTCATTGGCCTGCATTACAGGACCTACTTGTAAAACCACTTTCCATGATATCAAAAGGATATCAACACATCATTCAACTATAAGAAATCTAGTCTATAAACTGTACTATGCTAAAAGTCCTGCTTTAGCACTAGCAAAGTTAAATAACATCCTTCTACATGGTACAGCAAAAGACCTACTTGAAGAAATTCACTATATCCAGAAAAAAATATTTTGGAAGTGAAAGCCATTTACAGAATAAAATAGCTTTAAACCAATTAAGCAACAATTCTAGACATGGCAACCTTTTGCTAAACACATACAAAAAAGAAATACTAAAATTTAAAAGTAGATCAGCTGAAGTACCAAACCATGTATGTGTATGTTGCCGTAGAATGTTTTATAAAAGTAACACAAAAACTGTGGACCTATCATACAAAATAGAAGACAATGAAGATTCTAAATGGTTTGAATTAGCTCTCTACCTTGTAGCAGAAAACAAAAATGAAATAACTGAGCCCTTAATACTTTGCAGTTATTGCACTACAAAACTTGACAACAACCAAACTCCTTCACGTTCTATCACAAATAATTTGGAATTATACCCAGTACCAAAACCTGTACAACAACTTAATTTATATGAGAGCATCATAATTCAAACAGTACACCCATTTCAAGCAATAATACGCCTTCAACCAAAAACAGCAAAATTACCTCCCTCTGAATTGGTAAAAGGCATTCGTGGAAAAGTAGTTTATTTACCATTAAATCTAAAAGAAAATGTGCATACTCTAGGAGTGCAACGTCCAATGCAGCAATCTTTAATTATATTAGTAAATGGAGTACCTACAAAAGACAAAAAAATATGGCAACAGCTGGTAGATTGATATAAAGTTAGACAAACTTTTCAATATCTTAAAGAGAATAATGAATATTACAAAGAAATTAATATTGAAGAAAACTTGAAAGATACAACTGAAATAATTCAAGAAACACAAGAAGCTGGTCAATTTGAGCTACTAGATCCTGCTACAATATCAAATACTTTAGACCATTATACAATTCATCCTTTGCACTGTAATGACACCGTACAAGATGTACTGGAAACTTACCAAATGCGTCAAACAAAAGGATCGCCAATCAGTATATGGGAAAAAAGTATAGAAGCACGTGCTTTTCCTCTATTCTTTCCTACTGGCAAAGGAGGAAGGTATGATGATAGACCTATTCAAATATCAGCTTCAGAATACCGCTCATTACGGATGTATTCTGAAGATCCCAGATTTAGACAAAATGTGGAATACATATTCCACCTACTCTTTGAAAGTGAACTAGCAACTTTATGTTACGGAGTTGCACACATATTAAAATCAGGATCACACTTTCAAAATATGACAGCTACACAATTATTAGAGAAAGTGCAACAAAAGGATGAGGTTTTACAATCAAATATTACAAATCTATTAGCAAATATGCATGGTACTAAAGAGTACTGTTGTCGACGTCATGGAGATGTACGTTGTATGATCAGAAACCTTGGCCCACCCACTTGGTTTGTTACATTAAGTTGTGCAGAATATGCATGGGAAGATTTACATGATTTCCTACGCATATCAAATAAAAACAAAACAAACATAGATATTCTAACACCTGGAGAACTTTGTTCTTTGGATCCTGTTAATGTTTCAAGATATTTTCACCATCGCTTCATTGCTATGCTACATTTTATTTGTAATAAAACTGTTCCTCCCCTTGGAGAAGTGCAACACTTCTTTTGGAGAAAAGAATACCAAGCCAGAGGAGCACCACATATCCACATGCTTTTATGGATTAAAGATGCTCCTAAATTTGGTCAAGACAGTGATGCCACTGTTTTACAGTTTATTGAAAAATATGTCACTTGTGAAATTCCATCAGAAGCCACAAATAGTGATCTTTGTGCACACATTTTACAATTTCAAAGACACAAATGTGGAAAATATTGTCGTCGCAAATACAAAAACAAAGGCAAATACTTGTCATGCTGAGAACCTGGTGTCTGCAGAAGCTGCTGAACCCCCGACAATCCACCCAAAATGTGGCACTCTGAGCTGACATATATATAACTGCTCAGTTTACCTCACTTTCAGGGGAAAGGGGGAAGGGACAAAGAAACAAACACCAGGCTGGAAGCTATCAACTTGCTGGTTCTTCATCTGTAGTTAAAACATAAACATGCAATACACCTCATTACTCATGGGTTACTATACTAACCTTAAACTCTATATCCTTTACCAAAATAGTTAAAAAACCATACCTGGTACTTCTCTTCAGAATGCCCAGAGAAGTGATAAGCAGACAAGACTTCCTTACTTGTGGACCAGAATCTTATAGATCATTCAGCCTTCTCAGTAGGTCCATGAATGTAATTTTTAAAATTGTAGTTCGTCTGCTCAACCCTAAGATTCTTGAACAAGGTCTAAGTTCTTCAAATAAGTTTAAGGAAGTTCTTTTAAGTTCTTGTATTTGTTTTTATATTTTCTTTGTAGAGTGTCTTTTACTCAGGAACGAATTTTTAACTTGCCATGAAATCTTCACGTGGAAAGCCAGCACACGCGCTAAAATCCAAACCGCGGGTAAAATGCAAACATGCTGAAAATCCAAACCGCGGGAAAAAAATCACACGCGCTTTTCTCCAAGTCGCGGGAAATTCACACACGCGCTGACAATACAAATCGCGGGAAAAAAACACACGCGCTTTTCTCCAAGTCGCGGGAAATACGCACACGCGCTGACAATCCAATTCGCGGGTAAAACGCACTCGCGCTAAAGTCCAAGACGCGATAAAAAATTACACGCGCTTTTCTCCAAGTCGCGGGAAATACACACACGCGCTGACAATCCAATTCGCGGGTAAAACGCACTCGCGCTAAAGTCCAAGACGCGATAAAAAATTACACGCACTAAAGTCCAACCCACGAATAAATACGCATACGCGCAAAAAACCAAATCGCGGGAAAAAGCACACGCGCTTTATTTTATCACGTAGAAAAAACCCTCGCGTAAATGAACAGTAAACGCGAGTCCAAAGTTCACGCTCGCGCTTCACTCTCACATGCAGAGACACACGCGCGGGCTCAAAGTAACGGGAAAAAACTCACGGGCTAGTTTGAATTGACACGTAGCGATAAAAACAAACGTACGCGCTTCAATCTTTTTAGATACAGATTTGCGATTTCAATCCCTTAAAATAAATATAACCTTTTTTCAAAGTTCAACAAAAATGGAAAGTCACTTATCTTGTGATTGAGACTTGAAAACTTCTTTTCTCAGAAAATTGGAAGTTTCTGACTCCTGTCCTGTGTCTCCACCAAACTCCATACACGACTCCTGTTATACTTTCAGATTTTCCGCTCAACTGCTAGAAACTTGTCACCCTAGACCAAGTTAAGCAGGAGCTGCAAGGCACATGACCTCTCAGCTGGGCAAGGACGATGAAAGGCAGTTTAGAATGTTCATTGTCCTCCCTATAAACAATCTCCAGCCAATTAGAATTTAGAATGAGAACCTCCATCTTGGCTTGGGGCATTTTCCCTAGACTGCAATAATGGTTAAGGGCAAAATTGGCTATTTAAAAATATAACCCATAATAACTTCCTAAAACCTTTCTATACTAAATATGTGTCTCCCCTGACCCAATGTAAATGAGTATATGATACTGTATGTAAAGAATATGTCACTCCAACCTGACAGTACCTGACAGTACTACACCAAATGCCGATTTGGTTTCCCTAGACCAGTTACAAATACAGGTCAAGTAAACAACCTCATGTCTTCAGTTTGATATAGTGTTAAAGGTAAGTCACCTAAAAATACATATTACATAAAAAGAAAAGAAGAAGAAAAATGTATCAATGATTATAATGCAATCATTGCCCACTTATGGAATGCAAACATAGATGTGCAGTACATTGCAGACAATTCTACTGCAGTTGCACGATGTGTCACAGCATACTTAACTAAAGCAGAAAAGACAGAGCTCCAAGACCTCTGGAATGACCTGTCATCAGATAAAACAGTATCTCAGAAATTATACAGCTTGGGCATAAAAATGCTCACCCATAGAGAATGTGGATCTTATGAAGCAGCTGATCGTTTAACTGGTACTTCATTGTATGGTAAATCTGAAAATATAGTATGGCTAAGTCTAGAAAAAGAGTTCTAAAATCATATGAAGATATAGAAACAATAGCCAAACATGATCCCAACAGCCAAGACATTTTAAAAAACAATTTATTGGACACATACTACCCAAACAGAAGTAATACTTTGGAAAACGTGTCTATACCAAATAGCCCAAAACTACACATATAAAAATAATATGAAACCTGATGAAAAAAAAGGTAAATATAGAGTGACAGACTGTGAAGGCAGCTTAGTTAAACTCACTAAACCAAATGTAATTAATCATATCAAATTGTCATTGAAGACTCCTCAACATAAAGAAGTATATTACATGTCCCTGCTACAACTCTTCAAACCATGGAGAAAAGAAGAACAATTACTAGATAACTATGACTCATATGAGGATGCTTTCAAAGCAAATGAAAGCACTATAACTGATGTAAACTTTACACAGTACAAAACAATGTTGCACAATGAACAGCAACATGAAGAAGAACTCCAAGCCCAACTAGATAAGGATACTCCTGACAGTAGTCAACCTTCTGTAACAGGAAGCCAAGAACCACTGGGAGAACCACTAATAACAAATGAGGCAGAATTAGCTATGATAGAAGTAGAAAACACCATGTGTCAGTATGAAGATAAGGAAGACTTAACTATACTACAATCAAAACTAAACAATGAGCAAAGTAGCATTGTTCAAGAAGTAACAAAACAAATTGCACATGGTGTAAAACATGAAAATAAAGAATGTTCCTGCCATAATTATAAACCTATACTACTGTACGTCAGTGGTGAAGCTGGTTCTGGCAAAACATTCCTAATCAAAATCATTAGTAAGTTCCTTCAACAATTGACAAACAACAAACTGTCAGCTGTTGTCACTGCCCCCACAGGTTTAGCTGCCTACAACATAGGTGGTGTTACATTACACCGATTACTACTATTACCAGTAGAACACCAGAACAAATTAGACTATTACAAGCTTTCTGCAGAAGCTGCAATGGAATTACGCAGAGTATTGAAACAAATGAAAATGCTACTAATAGATGAAGTGAGCATGGTCTCCAACCTGATGTTAGCTTTGATTCACCTCAGATTACAAGAAGTACTCAAAACAGACTATGAAGAGCTCTTTGCAGGAAAACACATTATTGTTTTTGCAGATCTGCTTCAATTAACACCAGTAAAAGGTGAACCTATTTTTAAAACATTAGGGCACAAACTCTGCCGTAAAACTGTTGGCAGCATTGGAAATGTCAACCTTTGGCAACATTTCCAATACAGAGAATTAACAGAAAACATGCGCCAATCTGCAGATCTAACTTATGCCAACATTTTTAAAAGTTTGAGAGTTGGTATACTTTCTAAAGAAGCAGAAGCAACATTGAAAACCCGGCACATTAATGCACTTTATGGCGATAATGCATGTGCTACAGATGTTATGGAACAATTAGCCCACAAAAATGTCAATTGTATGGCCTTAATGCCAACTCTTGCAAGCTGTCTCAAATTCAATGAAATAATGTTAAGTAAAGAAATGCAACCAATAATGGAAATTAGCGCCACAGACAAACTAGATGTACATGGTATGAAACTACCCATGTGTGACCAAGCCACAACAAGACTAAATAATTTTAAAAAATCAATCTCAAACACAGCAGGCTTAGAAAAGATGTTAAAATTATCCTTAAATTGCAGAGTAATGATTAAACGTAACCTTGACGTGGACCAAGGACTAGTTAATGGAGCACTGGGTACAGTTGTTGGCTTTCAAACATACCCACGTGACAACAAAATTCAGTTTGTCAATATACTCTTTGACAAACTTTCAGAAGTAAAACGGATAGGACGCTCAACAGCTAGATTCCCTCTCTTCAAAGATATGTATGTACGCAGAGAACAATTTTCTCTAACTCTTGCATACGCAGTCACGATTCGTAAATCACAAGGTCTTACCCTAGACAAAGCAATGATAGATATTGGTAACACAGTCTTTAAAGAAGGCATGAGCTACGTAGCACTATCACGCTTACGTACACTTGACGGTCTATTTCTAATCAATTTTGATGCAAGTAAAGTAAACACTGATATTCCTTGCATTTTAGAATATAATAGACTTCGCTCACTATACACTCCCCATCTAAACACATATTCTGTTCCACAAAAACTAAAATGTTGTAAAAGAAAACTAAATCAAACAGAAATGCAACAGGACGTCACTGCAAATCCTCCAAAGAGAGTAAAAGAAACTAATACTTCATCAAGTACCACAAACAAAAAAGAGTCAATTAGAGAAAGTAAACCAGGTACTTCTTTAAAGAAGGAAGACAAACTCCAAAAAAAGCAGTTAGATACAGAACTACCTGGACCATTTAAATTCTCAAATATAGTTGGTGTAAATTGCTATGCAAATGTAGCAATGAATATTCTATTTCAATTACCAACAATTGTTGACAACATTTACTTACACAGTACAGACCCATTGTGTTTACAAATGTTAGTACTTCACAGAAATGCAGCAAACAATCCTGACAACACATTTAGGGGCCGATTCATGGAAGAAACGTGCACCGAAAATCTTCGCGCAGTGCGATTCATGGAAGTCCCTGCGCGTGTTTACCTCGGGATGTGCGCCAAACCCGTGCATGGCGCACACGTCACTGCAACATCCCGAAAGACGTGCGCGACGCGCACAGTGAAAGCGCACAACCTCGGCGCATACACTAGAAAGTGGGCGGAACACGCGGCGTAACGCGCGGAATGGGGAACAACTCGCGAAAACGAGGGCGTAACTGGGGATGTACTGCAGGGAAGCAGACGGAACGCCCACACGCACCCGAACCACACGTATTCATGGAATCGAATAGGGCAAAGCCACGCACAGCGAAAGACACGCACAAGCCGATACACGTCCGCCACACGAAGGCAGGCGGTAGCGTCCCTGCGCATTACAAAAGTGGCAACATACAGCAATTGTGCGAGCGGGGCACGTGTATTTTGGGGTTGCGCGGGAAGTTACACACGCGATTGAGCGGGGTACGTGTATTCCGGGGGTTCGCGGGAAGTCACACACGCGATCTGGCCTGGGGGAGCGGGCTACGTGTATTTCAGGGGTTCGCGTGAACTTCTACACGCGATCGGGCCTGGGGGAGCGGGCTACGAGTATTTCAGGGGTTCGCGTGAACTTCTTCACGCGATCGGGCCTGGGGGAGCGGGCTACGTGTATTTCAGGGGTTCGCATGAACATTTACACGCCATCGGGCCTGGGGGAGCGGGCTACGTGTATTTCGGGGGCGCGCGGGAAGTGACACACGCGATTGAGCGGGGTACGTGTATTTCGGGGGTGCGCGGGAAGTTACACACGCGATTGAGCCGGGTACGTGTATTTCGGAGGTGCGCAGGAAGTTACACACGCGATTGAGCGGGGTACGTGTATATCCGGGGTGCGCGGGTAGTTACACACGCGATTGAGCGGGGTACGTGTATTCCAGGGGTGCGTGGGAAGTTCCACACGCAATTCCATTAGGGTACGTGTATTACAGGTGTGCGCGATATCAACAGGGTACGTGTATTACAGGGGTGCGCGGGGAGCAGCACACGTGAATTGCACGTGTGGGTCCTCCCAGGTGTTCCCTCTACACCCTCCACGGCCCCTGCAGGTGGCTCACACCACAGGGGCCTACCCAGCACATGTCATGCAGGCACCCCACCCACCATGGCCATGCCCACCAGCCAACCCACATGTCAACTTGCACTACTCCCCCCCAACGCATGTCCCCCTGCACCCCCAGCCACCAGGGGCAGCCTCCACCAGGCCCCCACCCATGTCTCCCACCACCCCCACCCCCTAGTCACCAGGGGCACCTGCCAGCAGGCCCCCACCCATGTCCAACTCATGTTCCCCACCACCCCCACCCCCCAGCACTGTGGGGCACCTGCCAGCAGGCCCCCACCCATGTCCAACTCATGTTCCCCACCACCCCCACCCCCCAGCCACCAGGGGCAGCCTCCACCAGGCACCCACCCATGTCTCACACCACCCCCACCCCCCAGCAGTGCAGGGGCACCCACCACCAGGCCCCCACCCATGTCTCCCACCACCCCCACCCCCCAGCCACCAGGGGCAGCCTCCACCAGGCCCCCACCCATGTCTCACACCACCCCCACCCCCCAGCCACCAGGGGCAGCCTCAACCAGGCCCCCACCCATGTCTCACACCACCCCCACCGCCCAGCCACCAGGGGCAGCCTCCACCAGGCCCCCACCCATGTCTCCCACCACCCCCACCCCCCAGCACTGTGGGGCACCTGCCAGCAGGCCCCCACCCATGTCCAACTCATGTTCCCCACCACCCCCACCCCCCAGCACTGTGGGGCACCTGCCAGCAGGCCCCCACCCATGTCCAACTCATGTTCCCCACCACCCCCACCCCCCAGCACTGTGGGGCACCTGCCAGCAGGCCCCCACCCATGTCCAACTCATGTTCCCCCCCCCCCACCCCCCAGCACTGTGGGGCACCTGCCAGCAGGCCCCCACCCATGTCCAACTCATGTTCCCCACCACCCCCACCCCCCAGCACTGTGGGGCACCTGCCAGCAGGCCCCAATCCATGTCCAACTCATGTTCCCCACCCCCCCCACCCACCAGCACTGTGGGGCACCTGCCAGCAGGCCCCCACCCATGTCCAACTCATGTTCCCCACCACCCCCTCCCCCCAGCAGTGCAGGGGCAGCCTCCACCAGGCCCCCCCATGTCTCCCACCACCCCCACCCCCCAGCAGTGCAGGGGCACCCACCACCAGGCCCCCACCCATGTCTCCCACCACCCCCACCCCCCAGCCACCAGGGGCAGCCTCTACCAGGCCCCCACCCATGTCTCACACCACCCCCACCCCCCAGCCACCAGGGGCAGCCTCCACCAGGCCCACCCATGTCTCCCACCACCCCCACCCCCCAGCACTGTGGGGCACCTGCCAGCAGGCCCCCACCCATGTCCAACTCATGTTCCCCACCACCCCCACCCCCCAGCACTGTGGGGCACCTGCCAGCAGGCCCCCACCCATGTCCAACTCATGTTCCCCACCACCCCCACCCCCCAGCAGTGCAGGGGCAGCCTCCACCAGGCCCCACCCATGTCTCCCACCACCCCCACCCCCCAGCAGTGCAGGGGCACCCACCACCAGGCCCACACCCATGTCTCCCACCACCCCCCAGCCACCAGGGGCAGCATCCACCAGGCCCACACCCATGTCTCACACCACCCCCACCCCCCAGCAGTGCAGGGGCAGCCTCCACCAGGCCCCCCCATGTCCAACTCATGTTCCCCACCACCCCCACACCCCAGCACTGTGGGGCACCTGCCAGCAGGCCCCCACCCATGTCCAACTCATGTTCCCCACCATCCCCACCCCCCAGCACTGTGGGGCACCTGCCAGCAGGCCCCCACCCATGTCCAACTCATGTTCCCCACCACCCCCACCCACCAGCACTGTGGGGCACCTGCCAGCAGGCCCCCACCCATGTCCAACTCATGTTCCCCACCACCCCCACCCCCCAGCAGTGCAGGGGGAGCCTCCACCAGGCCCCCCCCATGTCTCCCACCACCCCCACCCCCCAGCAGTGCAGGGGCACCCACCACCAGGCCCCCACCCATGTCTCCAACCACCCCCACCCCCCAGCAGTGCAGGGGCAGCCTCCACCAGGCCCCCACCCATGTCTCCCACCACCCCCACCCCCCAGCACTGTGGGGCACCTGCCAGCAGGCCCCCACCCATGTCCAACTCATGTTCCCCACCACCCCCACCCCCCAGCACTGTGGGGCACCTGCCAGCAGGCCCCCACCCATGTCCAACTCATGTTCCCCACCACCCCCACCCACCTGCACTGTGGGGCACCTGCCAGCAGGCCCCCACCCATGTCCAACTCATGTTCCCCACCACCCCAACCCCCCAGCAGTGCAGGGGCAGCCTCCACCAGGCCCCCCCATGTCTCCCACCACCCCCACCCCCCAGCAGTGCAGGGGCACCCACCACCAGGCCCCCACCCATGTCTCCCACCACCCCCACCCCCAGCCACCAGGGGCAGCCTCCACCAGGCCCCCACCCATGTCTCACACCACCCCCACCCCCCAGCCACCAGGGGCAGCCTCCACCAGGCCCCCACCCATGTCTCCCACCACCCCCACCCCCCAGCACTGTGGGGCACCTGCCAGCAGGCCCCCACCCATGTCCAACTCATGTTCCCCACCACCCCCACCCCCCAGCACTGTGGGGCACCTGCCAGCAGGCCCCCACCCATGTCCAACTCATGATCCCCACCACCCCCACCCCCCAGCACTGTGGGGCACCTGCCAGCAGGCCCCCACCCATGTCCAACTCATGTTCCCCACCACCCCCACCCCCCAGCAGTGCAGGGGCACCCACCACCAGGCCCCCACCCATGTCTCCCACCACCCCCACCCCCCAGCCACCAGGGGCAGCATCCACCAGGCCCACACCCATGTCTCACACCACCTCCATCCCCCAGCAGTGCAGGGTCAGCCTCCACCAGGCCCCCCCATGTCCAACTCATGTTCCCCACCACCCGCACCCCCCAGCACTGTGGGGCACCTGCCAGCAGGCCCCCACCCATGTCCAACTCATGTTCCCCACCACCCCCACCCCCCAGCACTGTGGGGCACCTGCCAGCAGGCCCCCACCCATGTGCAACTCATGTTCCCCAGCCAACATGTCATCACAATCTAGATCCCTGTTCCCTATGGTCAGCCTCCAAATGCAAAACACCCACCCGAGTATTGCATCCACCCACTCATAATTTGCAATTACATCACAGAACACCAATTGCAAGTTCCGAAACAAACACATTTCCCTCACATACACCCAATGGGTGTCAGTGAATCTCAAAACACATATCATGAAATGCATGAAACCAATGAGATACCACACATTGAAGTTCACCAAAAAAAATATGTATTAAAGGAAACATCAATAGAATAAAAAAACAAGAAACAGAAACGTGAATGTACAAAAATGAAAAGAAGCATGTCCGTCAAAAAAAGCAAAACCAAAAATAAAAATCCAAAGTAATGTCCAAAGTCAATGTCCACAAAACAAAATCCAATGGGAAATGAAAAAGAAAGCCATTGCTCCATGGTCAAAAATAGAAAAATAAAATACAATCCAACTGTCAACTATGTACATGGGAACAATCCAGGGTCCATTATCCCAACAAAATAAAGGAAACCTATCTAACTACACTAACTAATAAAAAAAACTATATACAAAAATGTGGCCAATGTCTGAAAGGTCCAAATAAAATAAAAACAAAAATGAAACCTAACACTACCTAGAAACTATGTACAAGGGCAGCGGGCTAGTTGCACGGCTCACTTGTTGATGTTACGGGCCAGGGCATCATCAAACTCCTCCTCAATGTCCCGGAGGCGGTCCTCCTCCATGGCCCCGAGGGTCTGCAGGGCCGTCGCCGTGTCCACCTCCAAACCCCTGCGGATTGCCTCGAGGCACTCGGCCCGCCTCAGGGCCCTCCGCATGGAGTTCTCCGCCCTGACCATTGTGAGCCGTGCATCTTCCGCCCGCTGCCGCTCCGCATCTATGGCGTGGCCCAACCGCTGCCACACGGAAGACACTCTCTGTCCTGGGTCCTCCTGCCCTCCGGCCGATGCCTGCCCCTCCGATGTTGAAGGCCCCGAGCCTTCATGGCTCCCACCATGTTGCTGCTGCTGCTCTGCCTCTGCCCATGCACTGCCTCCTGCTGCCTGCACATCCTCCGCCGGCTGGGGTGCAGTCGTAGATGTGGCCACCCCTGCTGGACGTCCGACTCCCGACTGTGGCAGGGATGCCTCCTCCACCAGCCTGGCCGCACCGTCAGAGGCAGCACCACAGGGCACCCAGGTGACTGATGGGTGGGAAGATGGCACAGAGGACGACTGGCGCGTAGGGGGTCCAGTTGAGGAGGGGGTCGGAGCAAGCCCCATCAGACGGAGGAATCCGGCCTGGGTGACCTGTCCCAGCGGGCTGACGTGGTCAACGAGCCATTCGAGATGACGTGCAGTCTCTCCATGAAAAGACTGCAGGTCACCTCGCATGGCCCGTTGACGCAACGCCACACCAGCCAGGACAGGCTCAACCCGGACCTGGATAGCCACGTCCGCAGGCAGAGGAAGGCCATCCCCTGCCTGAAAAGGGGTCTGGACGTAGGCATCCCTGCTGGTGCAAGATGATGCAGGGACAGGATCGGGGACAGGATTGCACACAGGCACCTACGCGGCGGCCTGTGCTGCCTCCTGTCCCTGGTCCTGCACTGCACCACTAGCACCAGTGGGATCCCCACCTCCAGACCCCGTCTGTGGTGCTTGCACGGCCTCCTCCTCCACCAAACCCCCCACCAACCTGGATGACTCCGTGCCATCTTCCCCTGTTGGGCCCTGTGGGGTCCCAGCTGCCCCCTCTGCTGCCGAGGAGTCCAACTCCAACCTCCGCCTCTTGGACCTCCCTCCGGCAGCTGCGGCCTGGGACGCGGCACCGGACTCCTCACTCCCCGACGAGATGACAACCTGGGAGGGGAGCCGGGCCTTGCGTCTCCGGCTGGCGGTCGGATCCCCGCCGCTGTGCTCCACAGCACCTTCTCCGCCCTCTTCATCAGTTGACGCTGCAGACAGGGAGAAACAAAACACAGGCATCAGGGCACTGTACAATACACACATGACAGTTGTACATGAGTGGCATTGGCAAACCTCAGACATGTCATCACAATCCCCAACACACATGTCATTACAACTCGCACACATTAGCCATACCACAGCCATATCGCAACTGCCACCACCATCCATACACATACAACAGCATGAGCAGGCAAAGGTGAGCCAGATATCACATGCAACACAGGAAGTGCACCAAACATGTACACACACCACCACACTTGCATGCATGTGTACACCTCTGCCAAGTGTCGCACTGTTCAGACGGGCATCCATGTCACATCTGCCAATCAGGCTTCCACATACCGCTGTCACATGCATCCATGTTGCATCACTGTTGCACCCTTGTCAAATACACACACATGCACATGTACACAGTGCTGATACATGCAGCCGAAAACAACATACATGCGTGACATCACGGACATGTCTACTTACATACACATTCATCCAAACATGTGTGCCCACACAACTGCATTTGGCATGCAAGCCTACACACACAAGCACCATCCATGTCTCACACATCACAGCCCTCGCATGTGTCAGCCCCACGGCCCTGTACACCCCCACCCATACTCGACCCCATACAAACAGATGTGCAACCTGCACAATACTGAATAATCACCACACGCACTGCTCACAATCAGGATGCATGTACACTCACCGCTCGACTCCAGACGGGTCTGCTTCTCTAGGACCTGGACGTGGAGCGCTGGGGATATGCGTTCCAGGACCCTCATCTGTTCTTCCGACAAGTGGCCCCGGCGCCCCTTGGCATCCGCTGCCTTCAAGAGGCGCTGGGCCTTGTTCAGGGTCCTGGACCTGAAGTCCTCCCAGCGCTTCCTGACATGTTGTAAGTCGCGGACTGCCACCCCCTCCGCGTTGATGGCAGTCACGATGTCAGTCCAGATCCGAGTCCGTCCTTCCTTGTTGGCGCGGGAACTTCCGAAGAGGGCATCATACTGCCCCAGGACTTGCTCCACCAGGACACCAACTTCGGTGGCACTGAAGCTGGTGCCCCTCTGCCTCTCTGGCCGGGGGTTGTCAGTGGTCACAGATGGTGTTTGCCCCGACATGACAACCCCAGAGACCAGGAGTGGGTGGGCAACTGGGTCCTGGGGCTGGGCTGTGGAGCGATGGAATCCCAGTCGGGAGTCTTTGGTTCCAGCAGGGGTGGTCACAGCAACAGCACCCCTGGCTGATGTGCAGGCAGCAAATGGCAGTGCACGTGGGCAGCAGGCAGTCAGGCAGCAGCAGATGGCAGGTGGGAGCGTGCTCGGGGCTCTGGGGGGCAGTAGTTCGGCCTTCTGGGCAGGAGCGTGGTCTTCCGTGTGCTTACGCGTGGCCAGCTTGATACGGAGTGATTTGGCACGTGAAAAATCTGCACGTCAGCGTGTAATTCGAGGAAAGGCCCTTAGCGCGTAAGCGTGTCTGCACGCATACGCATTTTCATTGGACCGAAGGCCCCTAGCACGTGAGCGCCCCGGTGACGTGACGCGTACAGACGTGCATGGGCATTTCAGCGCGCGTGAAAAACTGCACGTCCGCGCAACACAGCGAGGACCCCCGGTCCTTGGGTCCCGCAGGGGTCAAGCCCAGCAACGCGGTCGCCACGCGCAACCACTGTATACTGAGTGGGAGCAAGACATGACTGCCAATTCCGAACGGCAGGGGGCAGCAATGGAGAACATCGCTGAGAGCATGGAGCGTGTGGCCCGATCTGTGCTCCCCACTGCTAGGCAGGTGCTTCTCCAGCAGCAGGCGGCACGGTCCACGGCCCGCTCGCTCAGGCTGGGCATGGCGGCCTCAGACAGGGCATGCCAGGCTGAAATGTCGTCTCTGCGTCAAGCAATTGCTGCTCATGCAGAGGCGCACATGGATGCCCTGAGGGAGGAGTATGCTTCCCTCAGATCCACTCTGGGTGTCCTTATGATGTCCCAGAGGCAGCAGGCAGAGGAGAGGTTTGCACAGCTTGAGCGTACCATCTTGGCTGAGCTACAGGCTTGCCGGGAGGTGCAGCGGTTGTCCAGCCAGGCCTTGCAGGAGGAACTCCGTGTTACACGTGCTACCTTGCAAGAGGAAGCACGTGTATCACGTGAGGTTCTGCATGCAGACCTACGTCACATCGCCACACAGAACCAGGCTCACCCGTCCGGCAGACTTGCTGCCGACGAGGGGCAAGCTGCGGCTAGGCGTGGCCAGGCTACTGTGCCACGTCCTCCTTTCCAGGATGAGCCAGACTCGGACGACCATCTATCTCCCACATAGGTCGTGCTGTGCAGGCGTTGAGCCCATGGAGGATTTTTTTTTTGGCTCAGCATCATCGCATGTGGATGTTGAGCAGCACCCTGTACCTCCCCCCTCCTGGGTGCCTCCCCTCCCCCCGGGTCGTATGTGGCCATTTTTGATTTTTCTTTTAGTTTAGTTAGTTAAGTTTCTGTTTGATAGTTAGTTTAAATAGGTAATGTAGGTTTTCCATAGTTAGTGTAATTAGTTAATAGTTGATTTAGTTTAAAATTGCTAGTCTATTGTGCTTTCATGTGACGGTGCGGTGCTTTGTGGCTTTTGAAGGCATCCACTGTCTGTTCCAGCTGGGCCCTTCATGGTTGTCTTGTGTATGTGTTTGCTGCTTGGGGTCCTTTACTCACATATGCCACTCCTGCCTCCCTTATCCATGGCCTCGCAAGGATGGTTCGGTGTTACAGCATTTTACACAAGGGCATTGGACTGTCATATCTGTGGCATGTCTGGTGCTGTGTGACTTGTGTTGACACCCCTAGTGGGGATGATTTAGGTGTCATTGTCCACTGTTCAGCTTTTGCTAGATGGGGTGTGTCATGATTAATGTGGACATTGATTGCTATGCATTGTGTAGTATGTTTCATATCTTTCCTGTACATGTGCTTGTTGCAATTCATGCTGTAGATAGTGTTCCACACTTTGGAGGTGAAAGACAGACTGATGGTGTGATTTGTGATGTGCCTCTCTGACATGGTCAAGTAATGAGATGCCTGATGAGACACACACAGATGACTTTGAAGCATTAATCATGTGTTTCATGCCCTTTCTGCAGGGGGATGAGCCTCCAGAGCACTTTTGCCAGCAGACATGTCCCATTGGACGACGGAATTCTGGACCCGTTTGTTGGTGCCCACATGCACATGTGTGCAGAAGCAGAGGCACAGTGATTGCAGACCCACATCCTAGAACTGCTGACATGTTCCAAGTAACTCCAGGCAAGGTGAGTATCACAGGGGGGCCACGACACAGCAAAGCTTGCACCAGGCGAGTTGCACATGCAGGCTTAGTCACAGCACTGAGGGTGATCTTAGACGAATATTGGTGTTGAAGCACACAATGCAGCTCAGATGTGTTTGTGGACTGATGGCTGCTGATAGTAGGGTTGTCTGGGACACATGCAGGGGCAGTGGCACATACCCTCCGGTACACCAAGGTCCATTGAGGCACTTGCATCAACCATGTAGCCTTCCGAGACATGGAAAGGGGCAGCTCACAGGGACATGCAGCAAGGGACATACTCGGGTGCAGTGCATCTCTTTTCCACGTACTTCATGATAAATGCACTGCCAACTTTGTTTCGGTCATGGTGGTACGCAACTTGCTCTGTAGTCATGGCTTGCTATATGGGTCTGTCTGCTTACCCAGGGAACATTGCATGTTGTGTGAATTGTGACACATTGGTGTTCCATTTGCCACGCACCCAGCAGCGGCTGCCTTACTGCATTGACTGTGTATGACCCGTCACAGGGGTGATGTTATATATGGGTACGAAGCATCAACCACAGATTGTCTGTTTGTAGAGTAGTCTGTTGCTATGGGGCATGTTTGGTGTTGTGTTTTTGTGCAATTGGCACGTACAGGTTGTTGACTGTGCCTCTCTTTGCAGCATTGCAGTGCTCCTGTAACCGGACCTGAGAGTGCGCAGGCAGGAGGCCAGCACTCAAAACCAGAGCTAAGTGTCTTGTTGTTTTTCTTACAAACTGCTCTGCATAGGCTTGCTGGGGAGTGTACTGATGCATGGATGTATGTGTGGTTCAATTTGGTATGTTTTTTTCTCCCTAATCACCCGTGATCCTATGCAATTTTGAAACCTGTACCCTCTACCCGGTGTTCCTGCTTCCCGTGCCTATCCAAGCAACGTTCCCTGACCCTCTTTCCCCACTGGGGTTGCGGATGCCTGTGTAAGCCCCGAACTTGCAGGCGCCAAAACCCTAGAGGGGGTGGTTGGTTCGTACCACTCCTGAGCCTGGACTACAGAAGGCCATGACAATGATGTCCAAGTCTGTTTGGATTGTGTATGTGTTCATGCAGGTTGTACATTTTCGTGCATTCCCTAGTTTCATGTGTCATTCCTCCTCCCCTCTCCTGCCGCTCATTCTAGTCATCCAGTGTGTCAACACCTGTCCCGACTGCATATCCCTGAACCTCATTCCCCACCAGGGTCTCAGGGGCCTGTGTGAGTTTGACCTTGCAGGCACCCGGGACATGGTGGGGGTGGTTGTTTCGTGACACTCCCGCGCCTGTACAGGGGACCTCTGACAGTACACATCCATTCATGGTGCATCATCCTATGTCATGTACCACACATGTCTCACATCCTGTCGTGACATTGTTTTGCTGTGCTACCTTGGTTGTTGCATCATTGTGGTAGTACTTGGCCTTTGTGAGGTACTGCTACGTCAAGTCATCTACTGGAGGGTGTTTGGGTTCGTTTTTATGCCTTGGATTTTGTGATTTCGGAAATGAGTGTGGATTCTGAGGGTTCAGGCATCTTTTTACACACAAGGTGGGAGATGGTGACGAAGGGTAAAGGTGATCCTGTGGCCAGGTGTAATTGAGGTTTGGAGGCTCCATGACCCAGGTGCAGTTGTTCAGTGGGTCATGGTCATTTGTGAGGGAGGGGGGGGTTGTTGTTGATAGTTGCCTTGCCCTGCAGTGTGATGGGAACTCTGACATAGTAATGGTGGTATCCCATGTACATGTTGTGTTCTGCTGATCAATGCCTGTTCATGTGTTGTGTTTTCCTTTCAGGTGCGAGGGGATAGTTGTGGTTTGACATGCTGGGGTGTACACATGGTGGATGTTCACATGTGATGTGTAGGGAACACTGATGGTCACTTGAGTGCACATGCATATGTGGAGTGCATGTCCTTGCAGAACCACACACTTGCACTCTGATGCACTACATGTACTCCCACCCTTGCATATCCACGTGTACACTGTTTGCCTTCTGGTGCCCACTGTGTCCCGGAAGCACATGTTCTGTGACCGATCATGGATCAAGTACATGCCTAATTTGATGTTTGACGTGGTCTGTCACTTAGATGTGATGCTCAGGGTGTGCATCACACACAATGGCTGTTCACTGTGCTGTGCGCTGAGCAGTGTGATGCAGGAGTAGGACACTGCACACATGAGCTGCAGTGTTGATTTTGCAATGCATAATGTGCATGTAGACAGGCATTCATTGTGATGTTACGTCTACGACTGTTGTAATGCATTTGGAAATGACTTATTTTGGGTGGGAGGTTGTTGGTCTGTCATTTCATCTGATTCCGGGTCAGGCAGCAGTGTCCGATGCCACTGTGCATTTAGGACATGGCAATGTGTACCTTATCGTTACTGCATTGGTGTATGGGTATTGCGTGCCATGTCATGTTGATGTTTGGGAGGGTTTGAGTGACATGACAGTGATGGCCATGGCCTGGTTTGCAGGTGTGTGTGATGCACACCTTGCATGTCCGTGTCATCCGCTTCTCAGAGCAACTAGCTGGGGGTAGATTTCTCTCCGCAGCAGGGCCCTCCCCCTGGAACAGACTTCCGGCCTGACTTGAACTTGAGGGGAATCATCTCCAGTTCTGGAACCACCTCAAGACCTTCCTCTTTGCTTCTGCTTACTGTCTGCCTCTCTCTTGCAGAATTCTCCACTGGAACTGCACAGGAGCTGCAAGTGGGCCACTCTCACCGACCTCGGTCCCTGGCCCAGCCACTCTCCACTTGCATTGCCTCCCTGGCAACCCCTGCACTGCAGTACTGTCTCTCTATCCCTACAGCCCTCCCTTCCCAGCACTTGTCTGCACTTACCTTTGTAGTTGCCACCAGGCGACCTATGTATTATTTTTTTGGGCTACTTCCCCTGTACTGGACTCCCCCCCACCCTTCCCCTTGCACTTTTCCCATTCCCCCTACCCCTGCACTTGCATGATCCCAATGACACCTGGCCTAGTAGTACCGTTCTCTGTGTTCCCTTGCTCCCCCCTCCCTGCCTCATTGCGCCTTGGAATACTTGTGCATGGTCCATATCATGTCATATGTCATATGTGTGCCTTTTGGTCACACAGGATAGCTTGTGTTTAAGTAGCTAGGGATGCAGACGATGTGGCACTTCCATGGCAACTATCTCAGGGTGGTAAGGTTGTGACAGTTGACTGTCTCTTTGTCATCATCGATTGTCACCTGGTATATGCCAGGCCTGTGTGCACTCCGCAGGGGTGGGAGTTTAGGTGAAAAATGTGGCCACAAGCTGGGTCCGGGCTTCCTCGCCACGTGCCCTGTCCCCTCCCATGGGCAGCGCCTGTGGTTGGGGATGTGGGGGCACCACCATGTCCACCGGGACGCCCTGCCGTGTTGCAACATTGTGCAGGACACATGCTGCCACAATGATCCTGCACACTACTGGTGGTGCATAGAGTAGTTGCCCACCAGAGCGTTCAAGGGAGCGGAAACGTGACTTGAGCACTCCGAATGTGCGCTCCACTATGCCCCTGGTTGCAATATGGGTGGCGTTGTATCTTACCTGGGATGGTGTGGTGGGGTTCTGGATTGGCGTCATCATGTGGTTGCTCAGAGGGTAGGCACTGTCCCCTGGGGAGATGATAATAGTTGAGATTATTAGGGTTTGGATATTTGTCTGTGTGTGACTTGCATGCATGTGCAAGGGCATTTGTACTGACCTAGGAGCCATGTGTCGCCATGCTGCCCAGCTTCCAGGGCCCGGCTCAGGGCGGACATTCTGTATATGAAACTGTCATGGGTGGAGCCAGGGTAGTTTGCATAGACAGAGGTGATGATTCCCTTTGCATCACATACCACCTGTACATTGATGGAATGCCAGTGCTTGCGGTTTCGGTAGATGTGCTCAATGGCCCTAGGTGGACGTAGGGCCACATGGGTGCAATCTATGGCACCGAGCACTTTGGGGAAGTGTGCCACCCTGAAAAAATCCAGGACAACGGCTTGCCTTTCTGCGGGTGTTCTGGGCATGTATATGTGCCTGCGGACTGAGGGGCACGCTGTCATGATTGCCAGTACCTGGTGTAGGCAGCGTGACTGCGTGGCCTGTGAGACCCCCCCCACTATGGCAGTATTCCGCTGAAATGACCCAGTGGCCAAAAAATGCAGGACATTGAGCAGCTTCTCCAAGGGGCTCAATGCTTGGGAGCAAAGGGTGGGGGATGTGAGGTCATCTTCCCACTCCCTGACCAGGTCTAGGATGATATGGGGTGGAAACCTATACCTGCCATAGACCTGGTCGTCAGGCATCCCAAAAAGGCTTGTCCGTGGTGCAAAAATGCGTGCCCTGGCTATTCTCCTCCTCCTGCGGTGTCCCACGATCAGTGCAGCGACAAATGGGGCATTCATCGTAGCTGTATATACGCGTTTGTTGTTTGCGCGCACTTTTATGCTGTGCGCGGGGACGCTTCCGCCTGCCTTCGTGTGGCAGACGCGTTGACGCCTGTGCACGTCTTTTGCCGTGCGCGGGTTTCCCGTATTCGGATACAGTCCGAGTGTCATCGCGTGTGATCGGAGGGGAGTGTGCGTACATGCAACTGGCCTGGGTACGTGTGTTTCGGGGTGCGCGGGAAGTTCCACACACGATTAGCCTAGGTACGTGTGTTCCGGGGTGCCGGGAACTTTCACACGCGATTGGTGGAAATCCACGTGTGTTCTGTCATCACGTGCAATGAGGGAAAAACCTGCGCGCGTCACGTCACAGACGCGCTCACGCGCTGAGGGCCTTTGGTCCAATGAAATCGCATATGCGTGCTGCTGTGCATACGCGCATGGCCCTTTCCTCGTATTACACGCTGACGTGCAGTTTTTCACGCGCGCTGAAATGCGCATGCACGTCTGTACGCGTCACGTCACAGGGGCGCTTGCGCTTGAGGGGCCTTCTGTCCAATGAAAATGCGTATAAGTGCAGACGCGCTTACGCGCTAAGGGCCTTTCCTCGAATTACACGCTGACATGCAGATTTTTCACATGCCAAATCACTCCGTATCAAGCTGGCCACGCATATGCACACGGAAGACCATGCTCCTGCCCAGAAGGCCGAACTACTGCCCCCCAGAGCCCCGAGCACGCTCCCACCTGCCATCTGCTGCTGCCTGACTGCCTGCTGCCCACGTGC
Source organism: Ambystoma mexicanum (assembly GCF_040938575.1). Lineage (NCBI taxonomy): Eukaryota > Metazoa > Chordata > Amphibia > Caudata > Ambystomatidae > Ambystoma > Ambystoma mexicanum. Next base: position 1,068,058,388 of record NC_090925.1, read on the forward strand.
ACTGCCATTTGCTGCCTGCACATCAGCCAGGGGTGCTGTTGCTGTGACCACCCCTGCTGGAACCGAAGACTCCCGACTGGGATTCCATCGCTCCACAGCCCAGCCCCAGGACCCAGTTGCCCACCCACCTCTGCCTCTGGGGTTGTCATGTCGGGGCAAACACCATCTGTGACCACTGACAACCCCCGGCCAGAGAGGCAGAGGGGCACCAGCTTCAGTGCCACCGAAGTTGGTGTCCTGGTGGAGCAAGTCCTGGGGCAGTATGATGCCCTCTTCGGAAGTTCCCGCGCCGACAAGGAAGGACGGACTCGGATCTGGACTGACATCGTGACTGCCATCAACGCGGAGGGGGTGGCAGTCCGCGACTTACAACATGTCAGGAAGCGCTGGGAGGACTTCAGGTCCAGGACCCTGAACAAGGCCCGGCGCCTCTTGAAGGCAGCGGATGCCAAGGGGCGCCGGGGCCACTTGTCGGAAGAACAGACGAGGGTCCTGGAACGCATATCCCCAGCGCTCCACGTCCAGGTCCTAGAGAAGCAGACCCGTCTGGAGTCGAGCGGTGAGTGTACATGCATCCTGATTGTGAGCAGTGCGTGTGGTGATTATTCAGTATTGTGCAGGTTGCACATCTGTTTGTATGGGGTCGAGTATGGGTGGGGGTGTACAGGGCCGTGGGGCTGACACATGCGAGGGCTGTGATGTGTGAGACATGGATGGTGCTTGTGTGTGTAGGCTTGCATGCCAAATGCAGTTGTGTGGGCACACATGTTTGGATGAATGTGTATGTAAGTAGACATGTCCGTGATGTCACGCATGTATGTTGTTTTCGGCTGCATGTATCAGCACTGTGTACATGTGCATGTATGTGTATTTGACAAGGGTGCAACAGTGATGCAACATGGATGCATGTGACAGCGGTATGTGGAAGCCTGATTGGCAGATGTGACATGGATGCCCGTCTGAACAGTGCGACACTTGGCAGAGGTGTACACATGCATGAAAGTGTGGTGGTGTGTGTACATGTGTGGTGCACTTCCTGTGTTGCATGTGATGTCTGGCTCACCTTTGCCTGCTCATGCTGTTGTATGTGTATGGATGGTGGTGGCAGTTGCGATATGGCTGTGGTATGGCTAATGTGTGCGAGTTGTAATGACATGTGTGTTGGGGATTGTGATGACATGTCTGAGGTTTGCCAATGCCACTCATGTACAACTGTCATGTGTGTATGTGTCCATTGTACAGTGCCCTGATGCCTGTGTTTTGTTTCTCCCTGTCTGCAGCGTCAACTGATGAAGAGGGCGGAGAAGGTGCTGTGGAGCACAGCGGCGGGGATCCGACCGCCAGCCGGAGACGCAAGGCCCGGCTCCCCTTCCAGGTTGTCATCTCCTCGGGGAGTGAGGAGTCCGGTGCCGCGTCCCAGGCCGCAGCTGCCGGGGGGAGGTCCAAGAGGCGGAGGTTGGAGTTGGACTCCTCGGCAGCAGAAGGGGCAGCTGGGACCCCACAGGGCCCAACAGGGGAAGATGGCACAGAGTCATCCAGGTTGGTGGGGGGTTTGGTGGAGGAGGAGGCCGTGCAAGCACCACAGACGGGGTCTGGAGGTGGGGATCCCACTGGTGCTAGTGGTGCAGTGCAGGACCAGGGACAGGAGGCAGCACAGGCCGCCGCAGGTGCCCCACAGTGCTGGGGGGTGGGGGTGTTGGGGAACATGAGTTGGACATGGGTGGGGGCCTGCTGGCAGGTGCCCCACAGTGCTGGGGGATGGGGGTGGTGGGGAACATGAGTTGGACATGGGTGGGGGCCTGCTGGCAGGTGCCCCACAGTGCTGGGGGGTGGGGGTGGTGGGAGACATGGGTGGGGGCCTGGTGGAGGCTGCCCCTGGTGGCTGGGGGGTGGGGGTGGTGTGAGACATGGGTGGGGGCCTGGTGGAGGCTGCCCCTGCACTGCTTGGGGGTGGGGGTGGTGGGAGACATGGGGGGGCCTGGTGGAGGCTGCCCTTGCACTGCTGGGGGGTGGGGGTGGTGTGAGACATGGGTATGGGCCTGGTGGATGCTGCCCCTGGTGGCTGGGGGTTGGGGGTGGTGGGAGACATGGGTGGGGGCCTGGTGGTGGGTGCCCCTGCATTGCTGGGGGGTGGGGGTGGTAGGAGACATGGGGGGGGCTGGTGGAGGCTGCCCCTGCACTGCTGAGGGGTGGGGGTGGTGGGGAACATGAGTTGGACATGGGTGGGGGCCTGCTGGCAGGTGCCCCACAGTGCTGGTGGGTGGGGGTGGTGGGGAACATGAGTTGGACATGGGTGGGGGCCTGCTGGCAGGTGCCCCACAGTGCTGGGGGGTGGGGGTGGTGGGGAACATGAGTTGGACATGGGGGGGCCTGGTGGAGGCTGCCCCTGCACTGCTGGGGGGTGGGGGTGGTGTGAGACATGGGTGTGGGACTGGTGGATGCTGCCCCTGGTGGCTGGGGGGTGGGGGTGGGGGTGGGGGTGTTGGGAGACATGGGTGGGGGCCTGGTGGTGGGTGCCCCTGCACTGCTGGGGGGTGGGGGTGGTGTGAGACATGGGGGGGCCTGGTGGAGGCTGCCCCTGGTGGCTGGGGGGTGGGTGTGGTGGGGAACATGAGTTGGACATGGGTGGGGGCCTGCTGGCAGGTGCCCCACAGTGCTGTGGGGTGGGGGTGGTGGGAGAAATGGGTGGGGGCCTCGTGGAGGCTGCCCCTGGTGGCTGGGGGGTGGGGGTGGTGGGGAACATGAGTTGGTCATGGGTGGGGGCCTGCTGGCAGGTGCCCCACAGTGCTGGGGGGTGGGGGTGGTGGGGAACATGAGTTGGACATGGGGGGGCCTGGTGGAGGCTGCCCCTGCACTGCTGGGGGGTGGGGGTGGTGTGAGACATGGGTGTGGGCCTGGTGGATGCTGCCCCTGGTGGCTGGGGGGTGGTGGGAGACATGGGTGGGGGCCTGGTGGTGGGTGCCCCTGCACTGCTGGGGGGTGGGGGTGGTGGGAGAAATGGGGGGGCTGGTGGAGGCTGCCCCTGCACTGCTGGGGGGTGGGGGTGGTGGGGAACATGAGTTGCACATGGGTGGGGGCCTGCTGGCAGGTGCCCCACAGTGCTGGGGGGTGGGGGTGGGGGTGGTGTGAGACATGGGTGGGGGCCTGGTGGCTGGGGGTGCAGGGGGACATGCGTTGGTGGGCAGTAGTGCAAGTTGACATGTGGGTTGGCTGGGGGGCATGGCCATGGTGGGTGGGGTGCCTGTAGGACATGTGCAGGGTAGGCCCCTGTGGTGTGTGCCACCTGCAGGGGCCGTGGAGGGTGTAGAGGGAACACCTGGGAGGGCCCACACGTGCAATTCACGTGTGGTGCTCCCCGCGCACCCCTGTAATACACGTACCCTGATGGAATCGCGTGTGGAACTTCCCGCGCACCCCTGAGATACACGTACCATGATGAAATTGCGTGTGGAACTTCCAGCGCACCCCTGAAATACGCGTACCCTGCTCGCACGGGGCCAATCGCGTGAGGTACTTCCCGCGCACCCCAGTGATACACGTAGCCCGCTTGCTGTGCTGGTACAGGGTTAGCACAGCCCTTTGCGCTGGATTGGGTATATTGATGGCTTTTCCCTGCGCGGGAGGCGTTCTTGGGGGCGTAACTGGCGCTGCTGCAGGGTCGCTGCGCCACTGTGCGCCACGGCTGGTTTTGGTGGCTGGAATCCATGAATACGCTGTGCGCGGAAATGGATTTTAGCTCACGCGGCTGGCGCAGGGATTCGCACGCGCACACTGTGCGCCAGCCGCGTGCGCCAATTGTGCGCTGAATTCTATGAATTACCCCCATAGTGTTTTTGGAATAAGACGACAATTGGACTACTGTGCTGGAATGGTGAAATTCACTATAAACTCACAGGAAGATCCACAAGAATTTCTAATGTACTTACTACAAGTACTGGAAAACAAAAACATACCTATAAATGAAATCTTTCAGATTTCATACATGTGGAAACATACATGCACTCTCTGCAACAATGTGACACAAGAAGAAATCCCCAATGAACGCTTCATATATATATCAATACCAAATTGTGAATCCATTCCATTTCAGCAACTTGTACAAAATGCAAACCAAGGTAGATTATGCTCTACCTGCAATTCAGATAATCGCTCCACGTTAGTAATACAAACACATAGTAAATACGTAATACTAATGCTTCTACGTTACAATGCAGATGGTACAAAAAACAACTGCAAGCTGACTGGATTCACACATGGTCAAATATCACTTGGTGAGAAAACCTTCACAACAATAGGTATAATCTACCACGCAGGAGCCACAACCAATTCAGGGCACTACACTGCATATATAAAAAAGAAATGTGGATGGTTTGAATGTAATGATAGTACCATTACTCTAAAGCAGAGATTACCAGCAAATCTTACAAACGCTTATTTGATGTTCTTAAAACCAAAATTTGATAAATAAACTGTATTTAAACTTTTAAGTAAATTTGTGTTAAAAAAATATAAACTGTTAGAATACTCCAAAAGCTATCTAACTGCTCAAAGATTCTACAACAACTAATCAGATAAATGAATACCACTAAATTAGACCAAAAAATACAGTTAGACTATGCCAATTAGTATCTAACTGTCCCAAAATTATAAATTTGTGTTAAAATAATATAAACTGTTAGAATACTCCAAAAGCTATCTAACAGCTCAAAGATTCTACAATAACTAATCAGATAAATGAATACCACTAAATTAGGCCAAATAATACACAGTTAGAATATGCCAATTGGTATCTAACTGTGCCAAAATTCAACAATATCCAAATAGATAAATCAAAACCACTAAAATATATTAAAAAAATAGACAGTTAGAATACGCCAATTGGTATCTAACTGCTCCAAAATTTTATAATATCAAAACAAATGAAGAATCTGTTACTGCTCCAAATAAAATACAACAAAGCAAAGTATTAAGCATTAGCCAGAAACAACAAGTGAACACTGAAAACAAACAAACAAATAAACTGTAGCATAACAGAAAAAGTTTTTTTTTTTTTAATCCAACATGGATTTTTTTTTCTCCCACAGACCCAATGATTTTAGCAACAAATACAGAAACTGAGCAAATTGCACAGTACTCTGATTTGTACTCTACTAAATATGAGCGTCGAAAAAAAATAAAAGTATATTGCTTATACAATGTAATAAGTCATTACAAAATACTAATACTAACATGCTATTTTCTTTTATCACAGAAATGAAGAAGAAAAACATGGACTCCCATTACTAGACCAAACAGTAAGTATACAATTATAAGGACAACCATAGCAGCATATCACATCCATAGTATCTAATACCTTTGTTCCTTATACATTTGTTTTTCACCCAAAGTTATAAGCAAATATGAATGTGATATGCTGCGGTGGTTGTTGCCAGGGCATAGAGTCTTGGGTGCATGGCCAAATGGCCATGCACCCAAGACTCTATGCCCTGGCAACAACCACCGCAGCATATCACATCCATAGAGTCAAACATTTCAACTATGATCTATGGGAAACTTTTAATGTCCGCGAACAATGTGAGTGTTCTTAGAACACTTTGAACTTGCCAGCGAACAATACAGACACCGTTTTCAGGACACCCCATACGAACATTTCAGAACAACGCGATAGTTCTTAGAACACTTTCAACTTAACAATGAACAATACGGACAGCGTCCTAAGGACACCCCCTACGAACATTCCAGGACACCGGGAGTGTTCTCAAAAACGTCTTCAGAACACCCCCATTTTGTTTATTTGCGAACATTTCAGGACACCGCGGGTGTTCTTAGAACACATTCAACTTGACAGAGAACAATACGGACAGCGTCCTCAGGACACCCCCTACGAACACTCCCCGGACACCGCGAGTGTTCTTAGAAGCATCTTCAGAACACCACCATCTTGTTTATTTGCGAACATTTCAGGACACCGCGAGTGTTCTTAGGACACATTCAACTTGACAGAGAACAATACGGACAGCGTCCTCAGGACATCCCCTACGAACATTCCAGGACACCGGGAGTGTTCTTAGAAGCTTCTTCAGAACACCACCATCTTGTTTATTTGCGAACATTTCAGGACACCGCGAGTGTTCTTAGGACACATTCAACTTGACAGAGAACAATACGGACAGCGTCCTCAGGACACCCCCTACGAACACTCCCCGGACACCGCGAGTGTTCTTAGAAGCGTCTTCAGAACACCACCATCTTGTTTATTTGCGAACATTTCAGGACACCACGGGTGTTCTTAGAACACATTCAACTTGACAGAGAACAATACGGACAGCGTCCTCAGGACACCCCCTACGAACATTCCAGGACACCGGTAGTGTTCTTAGAAGCGTCTTCAGAACACCACCATCTTGTTTATTTGCGAACATTTCAGGACACCGCGAGTGTTCTTAGGACACATTCAACTTGACAGAGAACAATACGGACAGCGTCCTCAGGACACCCCCTACGAACACTCCCCGGACACCGCGAGTGTTCTTAGAAGCGTCTTCAGAACACCCCCATTTTGTTTATTTGCGAACATTTCAGGACACAGCGAGTGTTCTTAGGACACATTCAACTTGACAGAGAACAATATGGACAGCGTCCTCAGGACACCCCCTACGAACACTCCCCGGACACCGCGAGTGTTCTTAGAAGCGTCTTCAGAACACCACCATCTTGTTTATTTGCGAACATTTCAGGACACCGCGCGTGTTCTTAGGACACATTCAACTTGACAGAGAAAAATACGGACAGCGTCCTCAGGACATCCCCTATGAACACTCCCCGGACACTGCGAGTGTTCTTAGAAGTGTCTTCAGAACACCCCCATTTTGTTTATTTGCGAACATTTCAGGACACCGCGAGTGTTCTTAGGACACATTCAACTTGACAGAGAACAATACGGACAGCGTCCTCAGGACACCCCCTACGAACACTCCCCGGACACCGCAAGTGTTCTTAGAAGCGTCTTCAGAACACCCCCATTTTGTTTATTTGCGAACATTTCAGGACACCGCGGGTGTTCTTAGGACACATTCAACTTGACAGAGAACAATACGGACAGCGTCCTCAGGACACCCCCTACGAACATTTCAGGACACCGGGAGTGTTCTCAAAAACGTCTTCAGAACACCCCCATTTTGTTTATTTGCGAACATTTCAGGACACCACGGGTGTTCTTAGAACACATTCAACTTGACAGAGAACAATACGGACAGCGTCCTCAGGACACCCCCTACGAACACTCCCCGGACACCGCGAGTGTTCTTAGAACAGTTTCACTTTGCTTGCGAACAAAACGGACACATATTGAGTCCTTAGAACACCCCCTAGTCAGTTTATTTAGAACATTTCAGAACACCTGTGATGTCCGCAAACAAATCGAACACAAAAAGAACGTCTAACACATAAAAAACACAACTTTCATCCTATCTCATACACTCCCACCCTCCCCAAACACTCCTACACACCAACACACTCTACAAAATACACATTTTGAACAAAGTTTCACCGCGCTGTCCGCGGACGTCCGCGAATCCAAGATGGCGGGCGCTACCGAAAAATCTGACGCGCTTCACGCTCCACGCCGTCCAATCAGCGAACACGTTGCATGTCCGGGAACATCACGCAAGACGATTGGCCAATCAGGACACTGTCCGCGGAGCGAACAGGGAAGTGTGTCCGCGAACCGAACACAGATATCACTAATTTTTTTTACCTACTTTTTGGTCATTTTAAAAAAAAAACTACTGGACGGATTTTCACCAAATTTGCAAAAGCACGCTTTCGGGACCAAGCCGCTGCTCCTGGTCCAAATTTGGTGGAAATCCGTCCAGCGGTTTGGGCTGTAGGCGCGAGCACATTTTTTTTCCCATTCAGTCTATGGGAAAAAAAAAAGTTTTGGGACCCCCCCTATAACTTTGCCCCCCCTGGACGAATCCTCACCAAACTTTGCAAAACCATTCAGAGTGGCCCAAATACTTTTTTTACAAAGTTTGGTGAGGATCGGTCCAGGGAGAGCGAAGTTATAAGCCACCCAAAAAGTGCTCTTCCTATGGAAACAGCAACTTAACCATAACTACATGGCCACTACCGCTTAACGAACAATGTATTTCTTTTTGAGGGCTCTTTCTACCATCAAGTTAGGGGCACTGCCATGGGTAGTACCTTTGCACCATCGTATGCTAATCTTACTATGGGGTGGTGGGAGGCTACTTTCTTGTCTGAGCTACTTTTAGCTAGTTTCTCTACACAAGTTATTGGTTGGTGGCGGTATATCGATGATATATTTATCATTTGGAAGGGAAATGAGAACGAGTGGGCACATTTTGTGAACAGCATTAACACCAATATCGTGAATTTGAGATTCACTGAATGCCACAGTTTCACCCATATTGTGTATTTGGATGTTAATGTAAGATTGGACAATTTAGGCATCCATACTTCCCTGCACAAAAAACCCACCAATACTGGCCTGCCACTCCATGCAACGAGTTGTCATCCGCTCTCCTGTAAAAACAGTATCCCCTATGGAGAATTCATTCGCTTTCGGCGCAACTGCACAGATATGGCGGAATTTGATCACTGTTGCAGGTTGGCTGCAGCCGATTTCTTACATCAGGGATACCAAAAAAAGATCATTGAGATGGCCTTTTTTAAAGCACGGTCACTCTCAAGAGAAATGTTACTACATGGTTCTGCCAGCAGGAGGAAAAATAAGGATCAGGATGAACCTCGCCTTAATATTACATTTAATAAGGCCTCATATGATGTCCGTAAGATTATTGTAAAACACTGGCATATCCTCAGGCTGGATAAAGACCTTGGTCCACTTCTTCCCAAATGCCCCACATTAACTTATAAGCAGGCACCCTCATTAAAGGATAGATTGGTTTCTAGTTATTTGCCCCTATCCAGACAAATTCCATCAGGACCAGTTGGCTACCTGCCTTACCTAAGGGTTTCACTAAGTGCCAAAAATGCAAAGTCTGCCCTCATGCAACCATTTGTAAATCTTTTGCACATCCTGTCACGGGCAAGGAATTTAAGCTGAAACATTTTATTAACTGTGAGACCCCGTTTGTGGTTTATGTTCTAGCCTGTCCGTGCCGTAAATGGTATGTGGGATCTACGACATGTGTTCTTAAGCTCCGCATTTTACAGCATCTTAGAGCCATCAAAAACCTTGACCCCACGTATCCCATGGCCAAACATTTTAGGCAGGAACATGACAGTGATGTCCGTTTACTTACATTTTTCGCTGTCGCTCATGTACCGATTGACCCAAGGGGAGGTGATCGCACTTTAAAACGGAGACAGCTTGAAACCAGGTTTATTCTGGATTTTGACTCTAAGTATCCCAATGGGCACAATGTGGACGAGGAGTTATATACTTTTGTGGGAACTTAATTATTTTAATTATTTAGTTCCTTTATGCACTTGCACACACCTTTTCCTTCTCTCCTGCCCTATGTTATTTGATCTTGGCCTTCTGCAATAGGTATACTGCTTTTTTGCTTCCTTTTTCTGTTTTTACTTATTTACAAAAATGTTTATTGACCTGGCCTGGAATTGTTTATCTATCTAATGTTTGTTTAAACATTTTTTCTAATTTTCATTATTTACATTATCCAACTTTTTTCATTGTTTAGTTGGTGAACTTTGGCTGTCTTGCCCCAGTTTTTCTTCTGTGGTTAGGGGGTTTGAAGTTTGTGAGTACATGATTGTATCTGTACCCTGAAACTCTAGTGGTTGATATTGCTCCTCCACTATATAATTGCTTGTACCTTTTTCATAATAAGCTCAAATATTATGCCATGCACTTGCACTTTATGATTACCTAACCTTCTTCAACTAGGCTATGCTGCTAGAGTGATACGTTTATGACCTCATGCTTTTGCACTTTATATAGTAGTATGCTACATGCTTTTATCTTAAAGGTTGCATTCACTGATTGATAAACTTTTAATGAATAGTGCACTTGCACTTTATGATTATTCAACCTTTCTAACTAGGCCATGTTGCTAGAGTGACAGGTTTACGATCCACTGCACTTGCACTTTATATTGTATTTTACTACATGTTTTATTATTGAGACTGTATTCAATAGATTATTTTTTAAATCCTCAATGATATGCTTATGTTAACCTGGTTCACTAGGCTACTTGGTTAGAATGATATGCGCATGGCCTAATGCACTTGCACTTTATATTGTAGTTTGCTATATGTTTTTATCTGGAAGGTTGCATATAGGTTTGTCCGAGCTGTGTTTTTATCATGTACTATATATTATATACTACCATGGTTAGCGAAGATATGCACTTGCATTTCATACTTCTATATTTTTGTATTTATATTTGCTAGCTATTGGCACAATTAGCCTCCAAGCTTCCATAGGAAGATATTTGTGCCTTATGTCACAGCTGCGGTCTTTATATGAATTTTAATTTTTGCTTATTTGTACTAATTTCTGTACAGCAAATGTTATTGACAATCATTATATTGCCTGCTCCTTTCATTTATTCACCTTACATTTCCACATTTCTTATGTGGGCTTTTAACGTGCTTTGCATTTTACTGCTGTGTCTAAACTTGCACTCTTTATGGTTAATGCAGCCTTTGACCACATTCTAAAATGGCCGCCATGGTATCATGCAAGGTTGTGAGCTTAGGTTTGTTGGCAACATGGAAGAAGGACCAATCTGCAATATCTACCTTCATTTTCTACACGTCCTCCTAACGTGATCAAGCGCTCAGGGAAGCACGAAACGCGTCGCTAAGGACACTGCCTAGGCGTCCTGTATTGCTTGCTGTGTGTTTTTGCCTTGTATTTTTTACCTCCCATTAAACTCGGTTTTTCCTCTTAATTGGATTCGAGTTTTTCTCATTTTGTTGGGATTTAAAGACCTCATGCATGGAGTGCAGGTTTTTTCCATCCTCCATGTGTTAACAATATATATATATATATATATATATATATATATATATATATATATATATATATATATATATATATATATATATATATATATATCAGACAGAAACCACACTCCGGTTCGAAAGGATGCCAAGACCAATTGAAAAAATGACCAAGATAGAATGGCTTGGAACATTTTATTAGTAAAAACACATATATATTCAGTGAATAAACATTGTTAAAGGGACGTTATGGTTAAGTTGCACTAAGAAAAAACTACGAAATTCAGTGTAAAACATTGTTAAAGGGTCAGTATGGTTACAAGTAAAATTGAAAAAAAAACATAAATATGCGGGGCACCAAAGGCTCAGGCTACTCATGTTGAATGGATTGACTGTGGAACCTTACTCAGTCGCAGACAACATGTGCAGTACACTTTTGGTACCACACCTATATGCCACCATACCCACTCACATCACACAGGCACTCTAAGAAAGGCTGTCCCTTTTTCAAGTAGTAGTTGGCTATCTTCCTCTACCTCATCTTTCTCAACTGCTACTGCCAGCACAAAGGCTACGCCTGGTGGGCAGACGATCTCACCAGCTACCTTGCAAGCCTTAAAATAGGCTGTTTATCCATATCTTTCCAAGACAACAGTATTCTGTATATACTGCAACGCAACACTCTGCAGGGGGGAGCAGTTTTGAAGTTCTTTTGAGGCTGTAGTGAAAAAGCAAGAGAAGTATTGCCCCGTACCTTAGCTTTAAAACACCCAACATCTTCATCTGTTCACCTGCCCCTCTGTATCTGTGGGTGATGCCCATTCCACCCACCTTACTTCCTGGCCTCTCCTGCAAAAAATACAAAATACAAAATCAAAAACACACCAGAAAATGTTCCTTTTGGATCCACCATTCACTGTTAACAAATAGAACTTAAAAAAATGTATCTCATAGATTCCCTCTACTTTACATTTCGCAATCAAGTTTTTATACCTAATACGATTCTCCAACATTCCCATTAGCATGCATAAGCATGCATAATGCATAATAGCATACTAGGGAAAACAAAAAAGGACCAACACATTTTTTGGCAAAAATACTTTACTCTAGCGTATATTAAGGATCATAGTCCATGTGAAGTGCATGAATGGAAGAGGGGGGAAGGGATACACAAGTGATGATGGGAGCCCGGGAGGGAAGTACCAAGGGATGCCGAAGTGTGAGTCCACTGGCTAAATGATAGGGCGATGGAATCCCAATGGTGGGGTGCACAGCTGTCAGGCGGTATGCTTGCATGGACATTATTGAAGGGGGAAAGCGGGACTGGGGGGTACTGGTGTCGACTAGGTATAGGTTGTGGGACCTGTAGGTTCACGAGGGACCAGACCACATTCCTAGTGGCAGTGGTATAAGTTAGCAGGGAAGGGACAGAGGGAAAGAGGAAGAGTTTAGAGAAATTACCAGAACTTAAAGAAGTGTTGCTGAAGTCTGAGAGGAGCAGGAAGGCTGTTCCAAAAAGAGGCACCATCCGGAGAGAGAAACCTGCCTCCCGCTCTTTGTTTGAAGAACCGTTTGACAATCAGATAATTGGAGTTAGAGGAGCAGAGGGCTCTAGCAGGGGAAAGACTTGTCAATGATACAGAAGGTCTTCATTTTCATCCTTGCGGCCACCACAAGTCAGCAAAGGGATTTTAGGGCTCAAGAGATACAATTCCTGGGATTGAGGCCAAGGATAAGTCTTTCAGCCCTATTCTGGATTAGTTGAAGGGGCGTAGGTATCAAATAGGGAGGTGGAGGAAAACAACAATTGTAGTTGTCCAGCTTAGGATAGGGATCTACAGACATTGAGCTTCAGTGGGAAGGTGAGGAATGGTATAATGCTTGTAAGGCGGTGAAACCTTCTTAACAAGGTCCAATATGTAGGGAGTGAAGGAGAGGGAGAAGTCAAAGATGACCCCAATATTTTTGGCCTCACAGGATAGTGAGGGTGGAGGGCCAAGGAGTGCGGCCAGAGAGTAGGAAGGAAACAGAGCATAGATGTCCCAATAAAAAGGATCACCATCTTACCGGCATTGAGACAGAGATTGTTAGCTAACACTCAGTGCCTGGATTGTGGTCAGACAATCAGGTATAAATGACGCATAGCAGAAAGTAGTACAGGGAAGTTTGAAGGAAACCTGTGTGCAATCGGCATAACACTGGAAATGAGTAGAGAAGCAGGACATCAGATGAGCCAGATGGACGAGATAGATATTGAAGAGCCACAGCAAGAGGATAGAAGCCAAGAGGTGCTGCAGGTAGAGAGTGAGGTGGTGGAAGAGAACGGCCCTGTTGCAGCTGAAAAGGGCGTTTATTGAGGAAACAAGTGAACCGGTCCAGAGGCCAGTATGTGATGCCAAAGGTACCATGTAGCCGTTTAATGACAATGTCAAAGGCAGAGGAGAGATCAAGGAGCACTATCCTCACTTGTCCTACTATACTAAATACAATATACACTTTAATGATATCATTCCACCATATTACAAATATGACAAGAAAGGCAAATCCTTTTCCAAATCTCTCTTAGACATGGGTTTCATCCAAAGAGTCACTAACCTGACTCATACCAAAGGTCGTATATTAGATTGGATAGCTGATCACAATTGTGAAGCCGACATAAGCTCTAATATACTACGACCCTGGACCGATCACCATCTCTTACATTTCCACCTACCATCCAGAGCTGCATCTAAACCCAGCACACCGGTGCCCTCAGCCATGGCTAGATCTGCACGACTCCTCACTAAAAACAGGATCTGCCCTTACCTAGAAGCCTCAGCTCTAAAACCCCTGTTCTCTAACAAACCCTCTGAGCTTGTAGATCTCTACAATGCCACTCTCAAAGCGGCAATAGATGCCATTGCCCCATTACAGAAAAAAAGAGCTAAGACCATTAAACACTCCAACTCATGGTTCACCCAAGAGATACTTCACTTAAGAGCCCTTAAGCGCACAGCGTTTACCAAATGGCAATCCCGCCCCACTGACACCACGCAAGATGCCTACAGAACTATTGCTAAACAATACAAAAAGGCCACCACATTAGCTAAATCCTCATCCTACAACCTCAGAATCTCCAATGCCAAATCTGAGTCTAAAGAGTTGTTTGCAATATTCAATGAACTTGTCATACCTCCAACCAACACACAGCAAACAGTGAAAGACGAAGAGTGGTGTAACAATTTTCAACATGCGATGTTGGACAAAATAAACACCCTCCAGAAAAAAATGAATGTTCACTTCAATGCCTTACCCAAAGTCTCTGTGCCCCCAATACCAGTCGAATAAAGAACAAAAGCCCTTTGCGTTTAAAGAAATAACTCTAGCAGAAGTCCTTCTCATCATAAAACATATCAAGCCGTCTCCCTGAAAGGGTGACATTTGCCCAGCTAACCTTATCAAAGATTGTGCAGACTCACAAGCTCCATTTCTCAAAGAGTTTATCAATATTTCATTTGCCCCGAGCATCATCCCCCCATCCCTCAAGGAGTCATGGGTTCGACCATTGCTAAAAAAAACAACCCTTGATCCTGACTCTCCCAACAATTACAGGCCAATTACTACCGTGCCTTTCTTGTTAAAAATTCCAGATAAGTCTTATTATCTGGAAACTAACAACATCTTGGGGAAAAGGCAATCTGGATTCCATCGATGCCATGGTATGGAGTCGGCTTTGCTCGACCTCAAGAATCAGTTACCGGAAACAATGGACAAAGGTAGGCCTGTGCTGCTCCTTCTCCTCGATCTGTCGGCCACCTTTGATCTGGTCGACCACAAGATCCTCTGTAGACACCTCAGGGAGGCTGCCCATTTCTCCCAGGAAGCCATGCTTCAATTACATCCTTCCTGGAAGGAAGAGCCATGCAAGTCTTCTCTGATCATGCCTCTGCTACCCCGTCTCCCATCCATTGCGGAGTCCCCCAAGGTTCATGCACCTCCGCCATCCTCTACAATACCTTCACCGTACCCCTCCTTAATGATCTGGACGAGCATGGCATAGCATTTGCAAACTATGCCGATGACACACAAATGCTCCTCCAGCTCTCCGGCTCCTATGAGCAAGACTTAAAAGCTCTCACAGGCCTGGATGGCGGCTAACAGTGTATGTCTCAATGGGAACAAAACAGAAATCCTACTGGTAAGTCCCAAGGAAATTCTGAACAAACTGGACAGTCAAAAAAGTACCTTCAGCTTTGAGAATACCGTAATCACCGTCTCTGCTGCAGCCAAAACTTTGTGTGAGTACTTGGACTCCACCCTCTCAATGAAACGTGAAGTCAGTGCCATCTCATCGTCAGCGGCTCTCATGACTAAAATCATTAATGTAGTAAAACCATACCTCTCAGCCAAAAACTGACTTAAAATAGCTAGGGCCAACATTTGGGCCAAGCTAGATTATTACAATGTTCTATTCTTAGGCACTTCAACTAAAAACCTCAACAAATTGCAAATCACACAAAATAACGCCCTTAGAGCAGCACTAAGCATTCCTATGGGATTCTATCTCTCAGGCCAGTCGAGACGTCCCTTGGCTCCCAGTGTGTACTTTTCAAGACCCTCGCCATCACCCAGAGACGCCTCTCTCACTCGGCACCCCTGTATCTTTCAGAAAGAATTCACCATGCGCCCGCAAACAGACCTAAATGGGCCCAATATTCACACCAGCTTATATTACAGTCCCGGCCATCAAAAAGAGTCCAAGCTGAAGGTGCTAGCTTTTCTGTGTTAACACCAAAAAACTGGTGCACACTACCACTCTTGCTCAGAAATGAAACCTCCTTCACTGTGTTCAGAAGAGCCTTGAAAACAAAGCTCTTTAACTAGATTCTACCTGAGAGAATTTCCCTGTAACCATGGAGCATACCTACTGTAATATTGCAATTAACTGTGTAATTGTTTTATCACCTCTTACTCCTATGTCATTTTGTATCCAACTGAATCCTCTGTAACAGCGGCACGATGCAACAGGGCCCCTGCGCACGTTATACATTTACATAAATAAATAAATAAATAAGTAAATAAAATGGTACCTATAATAACTATAAACACATTACTATAGTGTATGTGGCCAGTGCCCCCCAAGAATCTGGCCACCGGCCACAACTGCCAAAATAGAAATAAACCATATAACAAGTATGTAAAATACACCTTCCAATAACAAGACTCACCCAGACCGCCCCACATGCCCCAATCCCAATAATATCCTCAGACAAAATATTATTGACACACACGGTAGCACCTGCACAGCTTTGTCTCAGACCAATTTAGTAAGAGGTCCTATTCAGAGCAGTATTTTTTTGGCTGAGATTGTATTGTTATGTTATGTTATGTTACCTGAACTTGTAGAGCGCACGGTCGCCCAAGGGCATCATGGCGCTGGTTGAGGAAAGCTACCAAACAGGAAGAACAGTAATAGTCAAAAAGCTAAAATAAAGTAGTTTTCAGAGCTTTCCTGAAAGCCAAATGGTTAGAGGTAGACTTGAGTGGTAGTGGGAGGGTGTTCCACAGCCTGGCCGCGGCAATGGAAAAGGCTCTGCCACCGAGTCTTTCCCGGTTATACCTGGGAACCACCAAGAGGTTGGTGTTCAGGGAACGAAGATTACGTTCCGGGATATAACGGACAAATTTGGTTTGAAGAAACTCGGCGCCTAGGCCCTGGATTGCTCGGTGGACAATACACAGTGACTTGAACTTAACTCGCTGGGCCACTGGGAGCCAGTGGAGTTGGCGAAGCACTGGCGAGATATGTGCTCCATAGGGAGAACCTGTGGCTAGTCTGGCTGCCAGGTTCTGCATGCGTTGGAGACGTTGGAGAAGGCCCGCCGGCTGAGCGAGGTATAGGGAGTTACAATAGTCCAACCGGGAGAGGACTAATGCAGCCACCACAGGAGGGCGCATAGCCTCTGGGATCATAGGGAGGACCCTCTTAAGTACCCTAATCTGGTGGTGGGCGGATTGGCAGACCGTTGAGACCTGATTTGTCATGGACAGGGAGGTGGAAAGAATGACCCCTAAGTTCTTTACTTTGTCCACTGGGCAGGGCAGGGGGCCTAGTGAAGTAGGCCAAAAAGCAGGGGTCCATAATGATGGGCTGGGAGGACAACCCACCAGCATCACCTCAGTTTTATCGCCATTGAGCTTGAGCCAGTTTTGGTCCATCCAGCCACCGACTGATGTCAGACAGTCATGAAGAGAAGCTGAGACCTTGGTATGATCCTGATCCAAACGGATCAGGATTTGAGTATCATCCGCGTAGGAATAACAATTAAGTCCATACGAGCGGATAAGGCAGACCAGTGCCCATATATAAATATTGAATAAGATAGGGGAAAGAGAGGATCCCTGGGGGACACCACAGGTGAGGGCACAAGGGACAGAGAGGAAAGGGGGCATAGCAAGGGTCTGAGTGCGGTCTGCAAGAAAAGAGGTAAACCAAGCCAGGACTGATCCAGAAATCCCGATTTGTGCTAGACGTGAGAGGAGGATAGGATGGTCCACCGTATCAAATGCGGCGGACAGATCCAGCAAGATCAAAGCTCCAACTCCACCTGCGTCCGCAAGTCTGGACATATCGTCTTGCACTGAGACAAGTCCCAAAGCGGCAAACATATTTTGAAGTTGCTACCCACTTACTGGAGGTCAAGGGTGGTAGATCGTTGCCTTGGTTCCAGCATGTTAAAAGAAGCTTGGTGCAGATGGAACCGGGAGACATTTGGCTGAACCCCGATGGTTTTACTCACAACGATCTACTTAAAGCTAAAAACATCTCACAGAGATTAATCGAGCATGAGTTAGCCAATGATTGTATGACACTTGCTTAAGGAACTATTTATCTGTCCAGTAAGCCGATCATGGGGTTCAAAACATATTTAGACTATGTTAGGCCCCCACTTCCACGCGGCCTTTATTTAAGGTTCAGATTCTCCCAACTGAATTTGGCATGACACACAAAAACATGTGCGCCTGATGGAAATGAGATATGCACAGTGTGTGGATCTGCCAATCTTTGAACCGCTTCTTGTTCTTTTGCCTGGGCTATCGTGAAGCACGATGCACGTTTAAAAAAACATATGTTACACGCATGGTATACGTCACATAAGTAATACGCTTCAGCTTTTTAAAAGTTGCGATGATTCAAAAGTGGTTTATTTTGTAGCAAATTATCTTGACCTGGCCTGGTGAATAAGGGCGAAAACTATGAAAGCTGGAAGCCTGGAGTTATGATATACACGCACTTTACTTCCTGTTAGCACTTTATGAGCCTGTTAAATTAAATGTCAAACATTGGAGCCATAATAATGTGGATTGAATCGAGCACCATGATTTTTTAAACACATCCAAGGTTTTAATAATGATGCTTGTATTTTATCTTTTGTATTGGTTTTTGATGAACTATGTTCTTTGATCCATTGCGCATTTTCATGTTTCCTTAAATTGTGTGTTTGTGGCAAATGACTGTATTGTTGAATAAAAGCCAATTCAATTGAATTGAATTGTTTCACCTATAATAATAGTTGCTATCTGTATTTATCCATTCTTTTTGGTATTCACAAAGAAGAGAGTGCCCATAGGCTAACTACAATTAGGGCTTCCACTTTTAAAGTACTTATTTTTCTGCCAATTCCGTGTGTATTTATCCATATTTGTCTTTTAGCCTCTTTTCTGTATTTACCCACATTTATATTTTGTCATTTCAAAAGGTAATTTGCAAAAAGCATTGTTCAGCCTTTATTGTAATATAAAATGCATTTAGTACAGCACACATGCAGCCATATATGAAAGAAATGCGATCTCAATTATTTCCATAACAATAAACGGTTGCTCCTGTGACTGCTGCTGCCTTCAGAAATATGCTGTTAGCAATTTGAAGAACTGTAATGCTATTTTTATACAACTTGTACACTCTCCATGCTGCCAATCTGTAATGTGATAGGCCTGCGATGTATGAGTGACATCATAGAAAACCAGACAGAAAGACCTGTTTTCCGTTTTATTTTCATTTTTATATATAAAGAAAGAAAGAAAGCAGATTGATTTCCGTCTGTATTTATGTGTAAAAATCAGTAAAACTAGAAAACTGGAAGCCTTAATTACAATCCATCACATACCTTTAGGTGAACAGGTGAAAGAAAGAAAGAGACTAGAATTGGGTCAGAAGGACAACTCAAAGCCCTGAAAATGGATATTGTGCACTATCCAAAATGTGTTGGCTAATATATATAACCCTTTGAGTTGACTGCAGAAAAATAATTATATATGAACAATTTAAGTGTGAATACTGAACACGTGTACTTGATGTTTGACCTTTGTTTGATTGGTTTAAGAAAACATGTGTAACTTTGTTTCTCGAAACCTTGGTAGCCCTGCTTTTGGGACAAATTGTAATCACTTTATTTTCTGAAACACTTGTGTATAGGTGCGCTATAACTAAAATATCATATCATATATCATTCTGAATGTTTGTATTATTAAAATGTGAGTTTGTCACATGGAATTCAGCTCTAAAAGGGTTTTGGAGTAGTGAATAGATGGACTAAGTCCGATAAGAGTGAACGTGGGTCTCCTGTGGGCAACTACAGGCTTTTTTCATTTTGCTTTTACATACATTGGCCTCATTACGACCCTGGCGGAACGGGTTAACAGGCTCCGCAAAAGGAAGCGGAACCGTTAAGCCCGTTCCGCCACATTACGAGGTCCCCTCGCGGGACTCGGTAAGGACGCCTGGTAAAACCAGGCGTCCTTACCGGGTCCCGCGAGGGGAAGAGGGAGCAAACAACGGGCCACTCGTAATCGGCCCGTTGTTTGCTCCCTCTCCCATTCCCATTCAGCCCTCTGGGGGCTGAAATGGGAATGGGGAAGGTCCGGGCCCAGGTTCCTGGAGGGAGGAATTACCGGGCCCTCCGAACTCAGAATGGCCCGGTAATTCCTCATTCTGGGAACCTGGGCCCGGACGCGTTTTCGGCATGGCTACCGCCGAGGTTGTAATGAGGCCGATGGTCTCGTTAGGCCTGTGGACCACACCCATATGCACCTGAAATATAAGGAACTGATATAATACATTTTAAAGAGGAAAATACAAGCCAGTGCCCCACCTTAATCTGTAAAGGCCATGATCCACCCATCCAATATGGCTCACATTTCTAAAATTATGATGCAGCTCACATTTTCAAACATCCAAATAGCATGCATCTCTGCAATGTTTGGTGACCATTTGTTGAACAATGCCAAAGTTATAAGATACCCAAAAAGTATTCTTTCTATGAGTTAAGCAACTTAACCAATGATATTATTAACAGTCATTATATAAACATTTCTCATAAGCAAATATCACCATTTCTTATTTTGAGAGACATGGCAAACACACGTCAGTGGCTAGAAGAAAGATTTCCCCAAGAAGAAATGAGTAAAGATGAAATCTCTAATGTTAAACAATACATCTTTCAATATAAACAAATAATGTAATTTATGTAGCGCTCATTGAAAACATTTCTTCTTTTCTTATAGTACACAGATTACATGAAGAAACTACACCACAGATTAATTATGCATAATCCCAACAATCAGGAAAACAATCTCAAATCCCAAATGTACAGATTGAAATAATGATCTTGCAATTGGATGAACCTAGCAATCACTTTAAAGAACTTTTAAATTATGTTAAAAAACATGTGATTAGAAATGTTAATTATCATCCTCCTACTTGTACATGTCCCCCAGCAATCACGCCAATCAAATTCATAAAACCTAAATCAAAGACGCGCTGATGAAACATGTCTCCCTCCCAAGATGGTGACTTTATTGAAATTCCAAACTCTCCCATTTATGTTTCACATTCTAATACACCACCCCTTTCATAAATACATTTATGTCCACTGCAATAAATCTGTTGTATATTATTGTGTAGTAATAATACAAAATATTCTTTAAAACCCTAATTAATAGTCTGCCGATATTGCAACTGTTTGGAGGGTCCATTACGCAATGGGGTGTCGACAGACATCTCGCCCTGTTTGGCCATGTCTGGTTTCGCATGACACACTTTTAATAACTCTGCGGACAATGCTGCTGTTTGCCGACATCCATGAGCATACGCACTGTGTCTCCCACTCAAAGAGCTCCGCGGGCAGAAGGCTGCTGCTGGGGACACCCCAGACGTCATGATATGACAGTGCCCCTGTGGCATTACGGCATGTCCGCAGATGGTGTCCATCACCAGAGACAGTTTGAAACTGCATTTTCTGCCAATCTAGGGTCTTTCAGGTTGAAAGTCTACCCTTTCAGAGCTCCTAGACCCATTCTTTGTTGATGTGTCACATTTGTACACATTTGCAAGGCCTATTTTTGGCACAAAGTCCCCAGACAGTTTCCCTGAAGGTAATCACCCATTACTTTTAGTCATTCTCAATCTAGCACACCAGGAGAGACAATCTTTGACAGCTACTCCCAGGAGAATTGCAGTAGTATAAAAATGGCATTTGTCATGGCCATCCCAACTTCCCTGGAGCCACCACCACCATCACCACATGGAGGGCATTGATAGGGGAACAGATGAGATGATGGGGAGGAGGATTATGAGGAACAGGAAGATAAGTTAGAGGAAGGTCCTACCTCCAGGTCCCATACAGAGTCATGGGTGTGGAGGTTCTTTAAAACCATTAGGAGTGTACCAAAATCTTGGGCTGCCAAGGTTCAATGGATTGAGTGTGGTGTCGTACTCAGTCACAGACAACCTAGGCAGTCCTCTTTTGGGACAACCTCCATGTGACGCCAAACTCGCTCCAACCACAATGTATTCTCAGAAAGGATGTTCCATTCTCAGGGAGATGTAGGTTATCTTCCTCTACCCCATCTTCCTCAGCTGCTCCTACCCACACACAGGCTACTCCTGTGGGGCAGAGGATCCCACAGCTGCCTCAGAGGCCATATAGAATGATGTTGACCCTTACCTTTCGAGGGTCACAATTCTCTGCTTGTACTACGATGCACTGCTCTGCAAGGGGAGAGGTTTCAGAGTGATTTCGATGCAACAGTCAAAGAGCATGAGAAACACTGCCACCGACCTTAGATTAAAGGCACGCCCAACATCTTTCCCTGTCCACCTACCACTCTATATCTGTGTTTACTGCCCCTTCCCTCCCTCCACTCCCCTAGCTTACCTCCTTGCCTCTCTTACAAATAAAAATAAATCCTCAAAAATATAAAAAACAGAAAGGACCCATCATTCACAGTTAAAAATTAGATCTAAAGATAAAAACCATAGGACCTTTTGCAGTCTACATAGTCTGTGGGCAGTACGAAAGTCCACGTCATCTGGAAAATTCCAGGCACAGGGTTGGGGAATTATAATCAATTAACTTGTTTTTTGTTCAAAAATTGTGAGTCTTAAAAAAACCTTTCTTTAAAAAAATGTGTGGGATTTTACATACTGAACTAACAAATGTTCTACTTCTTTCACAAAAACTGATTCTAATATTATTCTGTTTTTGTTTTTTATTTACTATAACTACTAAAAAAATTCTACTGAGCTTAGAGCCCTTTGAGTAACATGCATGCAGTGGATGCGATGCGGAATACCTCCAACACCAAATAATCGAACCAACTCAGGAAGTTGGCAAAGTTTTCTGTTTTAAGATCATTTGTCTAAAACAGGGAGTTACAACAGACATCAACAGATTTTTGCTCGAGCTCTCTGCGTACTTTTACAAAGAATGAGTTATATAGTGAAAATAAGAAAAACCTACGAGTGGTTGTGATAGGGTCAAGGAGAACATCTAAGTCTACTTTCTATACAGGGTTGGGTTGTGATTGGATCTCTGTCAGGTAGACCACTCGTGCCCACCTCTAGTGCAAGTCATCCGCAACACTATTAAATACATGGTATATCATTGGCTCTCAAACTATAAGGCCGTTCATTATGTGGCCCTCTACAATTGGTTGGCATGCTCGTGCCATGTCTTTGAATATTCGGTTCACTTAGCAACACGCACGCTCATAACCAAGTGCCAGGATGTGGATTCGACTTTACCTCCCCACCCAATTAGCCCATCATCTCTCATCACCCATGCCTTCTGCTATGAAGATTGTCTTTCAACTTGGCCTTGCAGTGTATTCTTGTCTCTGAGAAAATAAGGGACTGCGAGCAAGCACTATCGCTGTACCAAAACTCCAAGCTCAACGCTATTTCCATCCTTGGCTCACATGACAGGAGACCTCAATTTGGTCCATCTTGCAGTATTTAAATGTCTTAAATGAATACAACTTGGCACACATGGTGTTCTTTCTTTGCACCTTAACAGGGTATGATTCAGCTTCTCACATGTTCTGCCTTCAAGAATAGATAACCTGTCTTGTCTGCCTTTAGCCTTGACACTAGGCCAGACAGCTTCACTATTCACATCTGCGATCTCAGCTAATTCTTGCTGCAACACAGTTTTCCGGCCCTTCTTCTCCATGGGTCTGAGCTTACTAAATTTATGAAACCGATGTCCAGCTTCTATACAAAGGCGGCTCTGCCTGCAGTCTATTTATTACGTATAGCCAGCTTCTAAGGTCACTTAGTCTACTTGAGTTGCTGCATCTGTACAGTTATTGAACGATTTTTTCTGCAGTGCATCACACACATGCAATCTTCTTCTTCACATATGAAAGTTTACTCGATTCTTTACTTCGTCATCAGTTTCTATATGGTCCATGCATTCTCTTCAGCAAGTCTTCTCAGGGCGTCACATTTGTCTCTTGTGATGTCACCAGCTCTTCTTTTGCTCTTTTCATATTTCTTCAGGGAGTTTCTCCCTCAGAGTGTCATCGTTTCGGGAATACATTTGATAGGGTTTTCTCAGAGCGTATCTTCTTTCAAATATTCTCTGGGGTATGGTCAGAACTGCTGGTGTCAAGCATGGCACAATCTCGGGTTTCCAACATACAGGAGGTAGGGGGCAGGACTTCCTGCCCAGGCATACAGCTGCTCCTCTACACTCCCCTCTCTGGTCAATTCATCAACCACTTCTTCACCAGTTTCCATATCTTGATACCTTCTCTTGAAGAAGTGCTTCTTTAGAGTCCAGATCTTCATCACCCCATTCAGGGTGCCGCCTGATTTAACATGTTTATCCACACTCCATGTCATGTAGCTCCAATGTCCATTCGTATCACAATAGACCCATCATCCTACATACTTCTTATGATTTTTCAGATACAGGAAATGTGTTCACTCAGGTGCTACAATGCCGGCCATCTTCATCTATCAATTCCTTGGGTGCAAACTCTGATTCCACAATGATCATTACCTTCATTCCTACTGCTTTCTTTGCTGTCTTCTTACAATTACTACCCTAATCACACAGAGTCCAAACATCACCATAACCAAAACTGCTCCAAGAAACTTGAAGATGTTTTCCATCCACTGTGGAATCCATGAGAATATGGACGCAAACCAACTGTCATCTGCCGCGTATTCCATCTTGTTATGCAGATTCATCAACAACGTTATGGCCTCTGTCAAGGTCCCATTCTCGGCATCGTAAGAAGGTATGAATATGTAACATGATGGCCCGAGTTTGACGCAAACTTCTCCTTCCAACACTGTGATCATGTCAAGGACATATCTGTTCTGGAGGGTCATCAGTCGCATGGCCCTCAGCTCATTCTTGATAGCATTGAATCCCTTTATGGTGGTGTTGATTGTCTGCAGGAGTTCCCATCTGGTAATTTGCAACCATTTTGAATTGGCCATTGTCTGGATCGCAGGCCTGAAGATAGTTGTGAATATTGAATCAGTCTTGCTGAACAACCTGTGCTCATATGGAATAGAGTTGTATGCTTCTATTGACTAGGCTGAGAAGAAGTTCTCTCCTTTGGTTCAATTGAGAAATTCAAGCAATCTTTTCCTTCTTAAATGAGCAACTACTTTTGAAAATTCTCCACTATTCAAGTCACTCTGAGGAATCACCAAGGCTGGAACATGAATGAGCACCAAGGATCACTTTCCTCCCCAATCCTTGGGCAGCTTCACGTAGGTTCTAGGCCCACAAGCCCAATATCGAATCTTCAGAAGAGCTGTCACTGCTCCCATTCTGGAAACGTCAACTGTAGTTTTGAAGTCTTTGTTATCTCCCACATGATTCTTTCCATTTTGCCGGAGGCGCAATGTCACATTCATCAATGGCATCACACCCATAGGACCTGATTCATCTTCTACCCATGTGAGTAGTTTGGCATGTTTGGCCCACAACTTCAAACATATATCATTCACTCTCTGACCCTCTTGCACATATTGGCCCTCATTACGACCCTGGCGGAAAGTGATTGACCGGACCGCCACAGCGTAAATAGCGTTTCCGCCATTGCACGAAGGAGCAAAGTGCGGCCCATTCCGACCCATCGTCAAGAGCACCACGGCATGGCGGAAGTGCAAAGTCCGCGATGGCGGAAATGACCCCAAAGCGGCCCACACCGCCGCCGTACGGCGCCCTAGGTGCAATACCGCCACCCATCACAGCGGACACCGCAGTGTGCGCCTACCGGAAAGTACGGTGACCGGAAATATACGGAAACGGAAGTTAAAACATGGGCCCGGAACGGGAAACATCCCGCCGTACACCTATAAAACCACTATAACCACACAACCACTAAAAACACTACCCTGAGACACACCCCAACCCGTCATCCACCCTAGCGAAACCAAGAAAAATGGGAAAAGTAGCGAAGAAAGCGTGCGACCGCAAGCGGCAGGTCCACTTCTCCCGTGAGGAACTCACCGTGCTAACAGAGACCCTCCAGGAGAATGCTGCCGTCGTCTTCTGCACGCAAATGACCAGGACGGCACTTGCAAACAAGAAGGCCATATGGGCTCTGGTGGCACAGCGGGTAAGTGCGGTGGGGACCGCACCCCGCACCCCACAGCAATGCCGAAAGCGATGGGACGACCTGCGGATACGCGTCCGCAGCATACTCTCTGCCAACCGCAACATTGCCACAGCCACCGGGGGAGGTCCTGAATCACCCATCAAGTTGACCCCCTGGGAAGAAATCTGTGCCTCCACCATCGGAATGGAGAGCATAGAGGGAGTCGGAGGGATGGAGAAAGGAGTGCAGACATCCGAAGATTCAGGTAGGTGGGCCAGATAAAACAATGCCAAATCCACAAAGTCCATCCATGTGAAGTACCATGTGTCCACATAGTGCAACAGAAACACATGTCCAGGAGAACGTCCACACACATCGGCCTGATAGCGCACGTTAAAACCCACAATAAATACATAAATAATTAAAAACCCCTAAAACACGCACTACACGTGCAGCAGGCACACCCTAACTGCAGGCTGCCAAACAACTGCACCCTCACTCCACACACAAATGAAAGCACCTCCAAGGCCCCGACCCAAATCACCCTCAGGTACCACCCCAATGCATGTGATACAATGCCATTCCAATTCCCACAGACCCATCAATAACCCTCGCCCTCCTTTACTCCACCACAGGGTCCGATCCAAACGACGAGCATCAGGACACCCCTACCAGCACACCTGCAAAGAGGGCCAAGACCAACGGCCAAAGACCCTCCACCTCAGCTGCACGCATCAAGACACGGCAGCAGCACAAATCAGGTGGCAGCACAGAGGAGGGAACATCAACAGGCACCCCAGCAGCCAGCATGCCCACACCACCACCACCACAGGTCCCCCCAACGGATGCCACAGAAGGCACTGCCTCTGGTGGCAGCAGCACCATAGGTGACACCCCATTGATGGCAGCATGCTCCGACACAGAAGACGGGGATGTCGAAGTCAGATCCATCCATGACCTGTCTCAATCCCCCTGTCTGTTCCATCCCGTACACCATGAGGATACCACGCAGGGGCACCCACAAGACGACGACTGGCCATCCCCCACAAGCCCTGTGGCAAGGCAACATGAGGTCAACAGCCCCTCTGTGACACCCCCGCAAATGGCCATGGCCCAGCAGAGGCAACAGTCCCTCGACCAGTTAATCGTGCAACAGCAGCAACTGGCCACGCTCCTCAAGGACCATGCCGATGAATGTGGGGGCACTAAGGCAGACATAGAAACATCAACTGAGACACTTAGGGCAGAAATGGAGAGAGGTACAGAGACACTAAGGGCACAAATGGAGAGTAGCACCGAGAGCCTGGGAGTCCAAATGGAGAGAAGCACCGAGAGCCTGAGGGGGGAACTGCATGCGACGTCCAAAGACGTATGTGCCGAACTTGCCGCAGTGCGCCGTGTGCTCACTGAGCTCTCGCAAACCCTTAGGGACATGCATGGACGTGAGCAGGCAGAGACATCATCCGTTGCAAGTTCCGTCCAGGGCAGCCCCCAACGTAGATCTGGGAGGAACCTGCGCTCCACAGGCAGGGGTGCCCCTGATACCCGCAGAGGGGGCTTGCAATAGCGACTGCCCACTGACAATGAGCATCTTTGGACACTGGTGTTCGGGGGGGAGGTAGGAGGGTGGAGGGGGTGTGTTGGGCTCACTTGGGTGGCGGGTCGATAGGGTGTACAACATGATATCACATATGCCATAAACAGTGCACGATCAACCAATGAGATGTGTGGACATTGATCTTTGTGTACTAGGCCATCATAGGCGTACAGTCCATATTGTGCATGTCCCAGACACACACAGTGCCACGAGTCCCGTGTCCATGTATCAGCCACCAGGCGTGAGTGCTAGAAGCATACATCAATGAGATGCTGACGAATGTCACGGCCCTCCGGTGCCTCGCAGACTCCTTGAGGTGCTGCCACATCCCCACCCTCATCATGACCATCATCAGGTGCTTGCAGTTCTGCGTCAGGGGGCATGGGCACATTTCTACGTACGCACATGTTGTGGAGCATGACACATGCCATCACCATCTTTGCAACCTTCTCATGGCGGTACAGGAGTGCCCCGCCAGACCTGCTGAGGCAGCGGAAACGACCCTTCAGTAGGCCGAATGCCTGTTCAATGACTACACGGGTACGTGAGTGGGCATGGTTGTAGTCCTCCTCATGCTGGTCCCGTGGGTTCCGGACTGGTGTGAGGAGCCATCTCTTCAGTGGATATCCAGCATCACCTGTATGTGGACGATAAACGTATGATGTGGAATGCCATTGCTACGTACGCACACCCCCCCCCCCCTTCCTGCCAGGTCATTGCCGAATCACATACCCCACATTATCATGCATGTAATGAGACTCACCGAGTAGCCAGGATCTGTTCCCTGCGTGTCGCTCCATGTAGCGTGGTATTGTAAAGTTCCTCAAGACCATAGAATCATGGGTTGATCCAGGGAATCTGGCACAACAATGTGTAATGATCCTGTTGGAGTCACACACCATTTGTACATTCAGAGAATGAAATTGTTTTCGGTTGCGGTACTGGGCCTCCATGGCATGTGGGACGACCAATTCCACATGGGTGCAGTCGATGGCACCAATGCAACCCGGTATGCCGGCAAGTGCATGGAATCCCACTTTTGTGTTGGTAATTTCCTGCTCCGAGCGTGGTAGGGAGATGTAGTCGTCTGCGTGCTGCAGGAGGGCATCGAGCACTTGCAATAGTGTCCGTGAGAACAGTGGCTGAGAAATGCCATGCAACTGTCCGACTGTGTGCTGGTAGGTGCCTGTGGCCAGGAGGTGTAGTACAGACACCACCTTCAGTAGGGGTGGGATGGCGGTTGGGCTATCTATCATGCTGACAAGGTCAGCCTGTGTCATGTCCACAATGGCGGCTATGGTGTCCCGGTCCAGACGGTAGAGGGTGTGGATCTGCTCATCAGTGAGGTTGAACGGATGTGCTCGGAGGCGTGGGATTGCGGGCTGCCTGCGTGGTGGTAGTGGCTGTGCTGGCGGCCCTTGCTGGCCCTGCCTTGCCCTCCTCCTCCTCCTGCGTCTCCTCCGTGCGGCCGGTTGTAGTTGGTGTTCGTCTTCTTCTTGGAGTTGGAGTACTTGCAGTGCTATCAGGTCCCCCAGGGCCAACATCGCGAGTCCTGCCGGTAGCATTTCGGTGTGGTTGTGGGAGGAGACTGGGTGTGCAATTTATGTGTTTTCAGGCTGTATGGCCTCCACCTGTGGTGATTCATTCCACCTGTGCAAACTGCTCTCCCCTTTGGCCGAGCACGTCCCGCACACAACGCTGCAATTCGGGGAATGGCATCTTGCTATTGCAATCATGTATTTGTACCCGATGGCCGTGTAACATTGGTTGATATGTTCATTCTGCTGTGGTCCCATTGTTTCACATTCTATCTGTGCAGTCGCGAACGACCTTGTGAAGGGTCAGTGGAACGTAGTACTCGAGTAACGGTGGACCCTCATGCATCACTGTACCGAGTTGCAACGACAGGCGGGGCGTCCCATTTGTGGGTGAAGGCAGTTGCCATTTTCACACACAGCCGCACTCGATGGATTAATTAGTGATTTCAAACGGCCACAGATGCCTCTTCGACGTGATGTTGCAAATGAGGAATTCGAAGGGCGGCGCTTTCGGTTTTCAGCTAGCGGCGAGGAAATGCCCACAGGTCTGACTGCAAATATAACGTACAATTGTTCAATGTCCTTGGGACAGGGGCCATGGCGAGGATGCAATGATTGATATGAATGGTTTGGGATGCGCAATAGCGACGTGGGCGATGAGGCCGGACGTTCCCAAATACATGTTACTTCACTACACTGGAATTACGGGCTGGGGCACTGTGGATTTTGCAGGCTGCATAACGCACAGACTCAATGGATATTTCTAATGTTATGTGAGTAAATATTCAGGCGTTTTAATCCCGGGATGAGGGAATGATGAATGGATGCATGGGCAGGTGATTTGATACAGAGTTTGACATGTACAGGGCTTCTTGGAATCTATCCGCCTCCCCTACGCTATGTGATGCAGGGCTGCCATAGTGGGACCATCGTCTATCTGGCCTTGTTGAGCCCTCCCTGTCTCGACGCGCCCTCAGACACTTGTGTCCATGCACGTTACCAATCCCATCTGATGGATTCTGTTTTGACAGACGCATGCACAGGTACACTCGTTTGTGATGGTGTTTACACCTCGATATAGATAGTTATGAGTCGCAAGTGGTTTTTGGGTGGTGATGAACCTTTGGAGTGGGCTAGCATGCATATGGCTGTGGATTTAGTGTGATCATTGAAGTGAGTTGTTCGAATGTAGTTCTGATGGCCATTCTGTTCTTTTTCTTTTCTTTTGGTTGACAGGTATCTCCTCCCCTTTTGCCACTGCCATCTGTATGCCACTCCTGCAGATGGGTTTTACTCCCGACACCTGCTGCTTCGTGTTAATCAGTGGAGCAGCATTACGATCTTATGGGACGATCGCCAATGGGCCACATGCCCTTACGCAGTACTGGTGGCTCGGAGCAACATTTCGGCCTTTCAGCTGGACTAGTGCCTCCCCATTGGGACGGCCCTGCGGTTGTGTGCGCTTCCATGTTGCCTTTTCGTACGTGAATGTGGCTCTGTGTACCATGATGGAACAGGGCGTCACACAAGTAGTGGCTGGTCATTTCTTGCGGATGCAGCCCACAATGGTGAAATGTGTTTTGGAGTTCATGGCCTGATGGCTGTATGGGCTTGGTGATTTTGTTGTGCATTAAATTTCTATTCTGATTTGGCCCGTGTAGCGTTCTTCTTTGCAAGTGATGTGGCATATTCCTATTTGGGGAGCGATGTATTGTGAGGAGATCTGCATTGGGTTCCAGCTTCGGAGTTTAGTTGCGTGGTACTGTACTGGGCGCGTTTGCCTACGAAGCCCGTGAGGTCAGGGATGGGGGCTGCCAATATGACAGTTTGAATGTTGTCATGCTCAGGGGCGGGGGATTGGGTTTTGTGTAACAGATGCCGGTCAGCCAGGTGGACTGGTGGAATGATGTGATTTTCGGAATATTGCTGGTCACAGGTGCCTGTGTTTGCGTGCGTTTCTTGGTGGGGGACTGTGGTCATGTCCATTGGGATGGCTTCTGTATTCGTGCCATCTGTGCCCTGCAGCTCCCATTGGCCCCTCTTGTGTTTCATTTGTTCGTTGGCATGCATGGGTGACTTGTACATTTCAATGGTTGCATTGTGACTTCATTGCACCTACGGGGAGTTGTACTTTGTGGGCAGGGAGCGGTGTACAGGCACTCAGTGGGGCCGTTTACGGTTGATTCGCGATGCCGTACTTCTCACCATGGCGGAATGGTACATTCCGCCATGCTTGATGGCGTTAGGTACATGTCCGCTAGGGTCGGAATTGGCGTACCCTTGCGCCATGGTGGTGTTTACGGTTTGGCATGGCGCGCGCGCGCGTGCTTGGTGCAGTTAGCGTTGGCGTTCACTACGGTGTCGCTAATGGCTTCGTACTTTGCGGTGACGGGTCATAGTCGCACCGAGCGCTATTCGATGGCGGTATTACATTTCCGCCATCGTTTTCCGAATTCCGCCAGGGTCGTAATGAGGGCCATTCTGTCTTCAGTAGATGAGCTGCACAGGACATCAGTCCCTCTTCCCATCCCTTCTTGGATTTCACTCGTCCAGAGACTAATACTTAGTACGTTCTCAACATCAGAGCGATCAAGCTATTTCTGTTCTATCAGGGCAGTCCATTCTCTTCATTTCTTCAATGACTGCCTCTTCCTATCGTTGGATATGTAAGCATCTTGCTCTTCCATACCGGTTCCTTTTCCATCTGTGTAGTCTTGTTATAATCATCCTGGAATGGAAACAACCATTTTGATCTCCATAGTAAAGTAGCCCAAACTCCCTGGAATTGTCCTCTGGTCATACATGCTGCAAGATGAACAAGTCACCTGGCATCGTGTTCTGAAACTTCTCTAGAGTTGAAGGTTTGTACTGTATTCGAGGCATATGGTATGAGAACACAAACATAGCAACTCTCCTTAGACGTTCTCTCTCCCACCTTTGTCATGTGCTGATACCGCATGTTAGTACCCCAAGTTAGCTGCATGGTCTAGATAAGTATTTATCTCCTCACTATATTCCTCTGCATTTCTCCTATATCTCCTATATGTATAGTGGGGAGAACCATAAGGGCCTTTGTCTCAGCAGAAGTACAGGTATAGCAGAGAGTGTGAAATAGGAGGAACGGAAAGACAAAAATAGTAATCATGCAGGCATATACTATGCACAAGACCATAGACATCCACCTTTCGCGCCAGGTAGCTGGCTGCACATGTTCATTCTCTAGAATTGTGCCAGCTTCTACATGTCTCATTTTTACTGTGATGATTAAATTTCTTTTACACCTGTAACTGCAGGATATGTTCAATTATCACAACAAGGAGTCTTCTAATTACAGGGCATTTTTAGGATCCTGTAAAAAAGTGTGAATATCAACATCTCTTCTGAAAAGAGCAGGATAAGCTTGAAGGATACATACAAAAACAGAAAGCAGAAGCCTATGCACATCACTGTCTGTGAGAACCATAGGGATTAACTACTTAGAACAGGTTCCCACAAAGAAATACATTTGGAGAATGAGCGTGTTTCCAATTTCTGATCAAGAACTGACTTTGAGGCATAAAAAACGCCAATGCATTTCTAGAGTTTATTTTTCAAAATGCCTGAGATTCTCAGTAAGCCTTTTCACTCCCACTAAAATATCTATTAGGTGTGTCCGTTCGAATCACAGTTCAAATTTAAATCTGCATTAGCAGGTGGTCACTTTATTGTCCTTTTTCTTGGTCATCGATCGAGTCTGCATATGCTAAAATTCTTCTTCTTGTCTTTCTTCTGGATCGGCAACAGTGGGAGGGTGTGTTTCACCTTTATAGGCTTTCACATCATTTAAGTGAAGCCAAGCTCATCTCCCTTGAACCTTCAAAGCTGAGGGGGTTATATTTTCAATTCAAAAGGGGCCATTAAAGCATGATTCTTTCCACTTTCGGGTAAAAGTTCCTTATAAGAATTAAATCACCAACATACAACTTGGGTGCTGATAAAAGTTCAGGTGATCTGGTTGCTGAATTGTCTTCATCTGTGTTCTGAGACCGACCCACCCTGAAGCTTCAGTTGATCTGAAATGAGAGAAATGCTAGAGGTCATAAATGTCAAATAAAACTCCTCCCTAGTACCTCTGCAGGAGCCCTCCAGACGTTCTCTCTCCTAACCCCATGACAGAGGGTCAGCAACATGGGGTCGGCACTGCTATAGCAGGACAGAATCCAGTTGGACCACTCTTCTTCAAACCAGAGGTACTGTTTTAGATTTGGGGTACTTACCTCATTTTCTTTTAGCTGTGCCTTTCTTAGTTGAGAATTGCAGTGGCCTACATGTAGAGTTGATTCCAACACTCTTTTCACAGGCTTAACAGTGTGTGACCCTACAGGTGGTTTTCTAAGAAGCTCTCTAACTTTTTGCAAGACTTCTAAGAAGTGCCTCAGCTCCATATACTGTTTCAAAAGGACTTTGGCTGTCCTCACTCCCTGCAGACCCTTCAAGCTCATTGAATATGATATTGTGTGTCCCTCATAGGTGGTAACTTGTTTTATATTGCTCCTGCTGGGATAGGCTTGTCTAGATTTCATTGGAAGATGTCAGTGTCCTCCAATATACTGAGAACCTGTTTAACCTTTTTTCTTCCTTAAACCTTTCCTTTCGGCAACCTCACAACCTGCAAAGTATAACTAGTGTGATCTATAAATGTAATTACTGTCCTTGTGACTGAAGTCGCCTCAGAGTGTAGAAATTGTGTAAGTAGCACATCCAAAGGTTATCTACTAACTTGTTCTGATTCTGAAAAGTAATTTTAAAGTGCATTTACATTGTTAGATGAATTGCCATTTTAAACAATGCTTATTTATAATTTGATTTTAATTAAATAAATAGCTATTTATGACAGAAAACCTGAGTGTAAGTGTTACTTGGCTACTTGTATTTACTGATTTCATTTGTAAAGCTTTACAGCTCACATTTACCTCTCTTGTGATAGGCATGGCTGCTCAGTCACACTACCAATGTATGTAGTACAGACCTATACCAAAAGGTGGGTTACCTAATAGCAAGCAGATAAGTGTTGTGTAGTCTCACGCAGTGACTGCATCAATTCTTACATAACAGTGGCCCTCATTACGACCCTGGCGGAAAGTGACTGACCGGACCGCCACAGCGTAAATAGCGTTTCCGCCATTGCACGAAGGAGCAAAGTGCGGCCCATTCCGACCCATCGGGCACGAGCACCACGGCATGGCGGAAGTGCAAAGTCCGCGATGGCGGAAATGACCCCAAAACGGCCCACACCGCCGCCGTACGGCGCCCTAGGTGCAATACCGCCACCCATCACAGCGGACACCGCAGTGTGCGCCTACCGGAAAGTACGGTGACCCTAAATATACGGAAACGGAAGTAAAAACATGGGCCCGGAACGGGAAACATCCCGCCGTACACCTATAAAACCACTAAAACCACACAACCACCAAAAACACTACCCTGAGACACACCCCAACCCGTCATCCACCCTAGCGAAACCAAGAAAAATGGGAAAAGTAGCGAAGAAAGCGTGCGACCGCAAGCGGCAGGTCCACTTCTCCCGTGAGGAACTCACCGTGCTAACAGAGACCCTCCAGGAGAATGCTGCCGTCGTCTTCTCCACGCAAATGACCAGGACGGCACTTGCAAACAAGAAGGCCATATGGGCTCTGGTGGCACAGCGGGTAAGTGCGGTGGGGACCGCACCCCGCACCCCACAGCAATGCCGAAAGCGATGGGACGACCTGCGGATACGCGTCCGCAGCATACTCTCTGCCAACCGCAACATTGCCACAGCCACCGGGGGAGGTCCTGAATCACCCATCAAGTTGACCCCCTGGGAAGAAATCTGTGCCTCCACCATCGGAATGGAGAGCATAGAGGGAGTCGGAGGGATGGAGAAAGGAGTGCAGACATCCGAAGATTCAGGTAGGTGGGCCAGATAAAACAATGCCAAATCCACAAAGTCCATTCATGTGAAGTACCATGTGTCCACATAGTGCAACAGAAACACATGTCCAGGAGAACGTCCACACACATCGGCCTGATAGCGCACGTTAAAACCCACAATAAATACATAAATAATTAAAAACCCCTAAAACACGCACTACACGTGCAGCAGGCACACCCTAACTGCAGGCTGCCAAACAACTGCACCCTCACTCCACACACAAATGAAAGCACCTCCAAGGCCCCGACCCAAATCACCCTCAGGTACCACCCCAATGCATGTGATACAATGCCATTCCAATTCCCACAGACCCATCAATAACCCTCGCCCTCCTTTACTCCACCACAGGGTCCGATCCAAACGACGAGCATCAGGACACCCCCACCAGCACACCTGCAAAGAGGGCCAAGACCAACGGCCAAAGACCCTCCACCTCAGCTGCACGCATCAAGACACGGCAGCAGCACAAATCAGGTGGCAGCACAGAGGAGGGAACATCAACAGGCACCCCAGCAGCCAGCATGCCCACAACACCACCACCACAGGTCCCCCTAACGGATGCCACAGAAGGCACTGCCTCTGGTGGCAGCAGCACCATAGGTGACACCCCATTGATGGCAGCATGCTCCGACACAGAAGACGGGGATGTCGAAGTCAGATCCATCCATGACCTGTCCCAATCCCCCTGTCTGTCCCATCCCGTACAACATGAGGATACCACGCAGGGGCACCCACAAGACGACGACTGGCCATCCCCCACAAGCCCTGTGGCAAGGCAACATGAGGTCAACAGCCCCTCTGTGACACCCCCGCAAATGGCCATGGCCCAGTAGAGGCAACAGTCCCTCGACCAGTTAATCGTGCAACAGCAGCAACTGGCCACGCTCCTCAAGGACCATGCCGATGAATGTGGGGGCACTAAGGCAGACATAGAAACATCAACTGAGACACTAAGGGCACAAATGGAGAGTAGCACCGAGAGCCTGAGAGTCCAAATGGAGAGAAGCACCGAGAGCCTGAGGGGGGAACTGCATGCGACGTCCAAGGACGTATGTGCCGAACTTGCCGCAGTGCGCCGTGTGCTCACTGAGCTCTCGCAAACCCTTAGGGACATGCATGGACGTGAGCAGGCAGAGACATCATCCGTTGCAAGTTCCGTCCAGGGCAGCCCCCAACGTAGATCTGGGAGGAACCTGCGCTCCACAGGCAGGGGTGCCCCTGATACCCGCAGAGGGGGCTTGCAATAGCGACTGCCCACTGACAATGAGCATCTTTGGACACTGGTGTTCGGGGGGGAGGTAGGAGGGTGGAGGGGGTGTGTTGGGCTCACTTGGGTGGCGGGTCGATAGGGTGTACAACATGATATCACATATGCCATAAACAGTGCACGATCAACCAATGAGATGTGTGGACATTGATCTTTGTGTACTAGGCCCTCATAGGCGTACAGTCCATATTGTGCATGTCCCAGACACACACAGTGCCACGAGTCCCGTGTCCATGTATCAGCCACCAGGCGTGAGTGCTAGAAGCATACATCAATGAGATGCTGACGAATGTCACGGCCCTCCGGTGCCTCGCAGACTCCTTGAGGTGCTGCCACATCCCCACCCTCATCATGACCATCATCAGGTGCTTGCAGTTCTGCGTCAGGGGGCATGGGCACATTTCTACGTACGCACATGCCATCACCATCTTTGCAACCTTCTCATGGCGGTACAGGAGTGCCCCGCCAGACCTGCTGAGGCAGCGGAAACGACCCTTCAGTAGGCCGAATGCCTGTTCAATGACTACACGGGTACGTGAGTGGGCATGGTTGTAGTCCTCCTCATGCTGGTCCCGTGGGTTCCGGACTGGTGTGAGGAGCCATCTCTTCAGTGGATATCCAGCATCACCTGTATGTGGACGATAAACGTATGATGTGGAATGCCATTGCTACGTACGCAGCCCCCCCCCTTCCTGCCAGGTCATTGCCGAATCACATACCCCACATTATCATGCATGTAATGAGACTCACCGAGTAGCCAGGATCTGTTCCCTGCGTGTCGCTCCATGTAGCGTGGTATTGTAGAGTTCCTCAAGACCATAGAATCATGGGTTGATCCAGGGAATCTGGCACAACAATGTGTAATGATCCTGTTGGAGTCACACACCATTTGTACATTCAGAGAATGAAATTGTTTTCGGTTGCGGTACTGGGCCTCCATGGCATGTGGGACGACCAATTCCACATGGGTGCAGTCGATGGCACCAATGCAACCCGGTATGCCGGCAAGTGCATGGAATCCCACTTTTGTGTTTGTAATTTCCTGCTCCGAGCGTGGTAGAGAGATGTAGTCGTCTGCGTGCTGCAGGAGGGCATCGAGCACTTGCAATAGTGTCCGTGAGAACAGTGGCTGAGAAATGCCATGCAACTGTCCGACTGTGTGCTGGTAGGTGCCTGTGGCCAGGAAGTGTAGTACAGACACCACCTTCAGTAGGGGTGGGATGGCGGTTGGGCTATCTATCATGCTGACAAGGTCAGCCTGTGTCATGTCCACAATGGCGGCTATGGTGTCCCGGTCCAGACGGTAGAGGGTGTGGATCTGCTCATCAGTGAGGTTGAACGGATGTGCTCGGAGGCGTGGGATTGCGGGCTGCCTGCGTGGTGGTAGTGGCTGTGCTGGCGGCCCTTGCTGGCCCTGCCTTGCCCTCCTCCTCCTCCTGCGTCTCCTCCGTACGGCCGGTTGTAGTTGGTGTTCGTCTTCTTCTTGGAGTTGGAGTACTTGCAGTGCTATCAGGTCCCCCAGGGCCAACATCGCGAGTCCTGCCGGTAGCATTTCGGTGTGGTTGTGGGAGGAGACTGGGTGTGCAATTTATGTGTTTTCAGGCTGTATGGCCTCCACCTGTGGTGATTCATTCCACCTGTGCAAACTGCTCTCCCCTTTGGCCGAGCACGTCCCGCACACAACGCTGCAATTCGAGGAATGGCATCTTGCTATTGCAATCATGTATTTGTACCCGATGGCCGTGTAACATTGGTTGACATGTTCATTCTGCTGTGGTCCCATTGTTTCACATACTATCTGTGCAGTCGCGAACAGACTTGTGAAGGGTCAGTGGAACGTAGTACTCGTGTAACGGTGGGCCCTCATGCATCACTGTACCGAGTTGCAACGACGGGCGGGGCGTCCCATTTGTGGGTGAAGGCAGTTGCCATTTTCACACACAGCCGCACTCGATGGATTAATTAGTGATTTCAAACGGCCACAGATGCCTCTTCGACGTGATGTTGCAAATGAGGAATTCGAAGGGCGGCGCTTTCGGTTTTCAGCTAGCGGCGAGGAAATGCCCACAGGTCTGACTGCAAATATAACGTTCTATTGTTCAATGTCCTTGAGACAGGGGCCATGGCGAGGATGCAATGATTGATATGAATGGTTTGGGATGCGCAATAGCGACGTGGGCGATGAGGCCGGACGTTCCCAAATACATGTTACTTCACTACACTGGAATTACGGGCTGGGGCACTGTGGATTTTGCAGGCTGCATAACGCACAGACTCAATGGATATTTCTAATGTTATGTGAGTAAATATTCAGGCGTTTTAATCCCGGGATGAGGGAATGATGAATGGATGCATGGGCAGGTGATTTGATACAGAGTTTGCCATGTACAGGGCTTCTTGGAATCTATCCGCCTCCCCTGCGCTATGTGATGCAGGGCTGCCATAGTGGGACCATCGTCTATCTGGCCTTGTTGAGCCCTCCCTGTCTCGACGCGCCCTCAGACACTTGTGTCCATGCACGTTACCAATCCCATCTGATGGATTCTGTTTTGACAGACGCATGCACAGGTACACTCGTTTGTGATGGTGTTTACACCTCGATATAGATGGTTATGAGTCGCAAGTGGTTTTTGGGTGGTGATGAACCTTTGGAGTGGGCTAGCATGCATATGGCTGTGGATTTAGTGTGATCATTGAAGTGAGTTGTTCGAATGTAGTTCTGATGGCCATTCTATTCTTTTTCTTTTCTTTTGGTTGACAGGTATCTCCTCCCCTTTTGCCACTGCCATCTGTATGCCACTCCTGCAGATGGCTTTTACTCCCGACACCTGCTGCTTCGTGTTAATCAGTGGAGCAGCATTACAATCTTATGGGACGATCGCCAATGGGCCACATGCCCTTACGCAGTACTGGTGGCTCGGAGCAACATTTCGGCCTTTCAGCTGGACTAGTGCCTCCCCATTGGGACGGCCCTGCGGTTCTGTGCGCTTCCATGTTGCCTTTTCGTACGTGAATGTGGCTCTGTGTACCATGATGGAACAGGGCGTCACACAAGTAGTGGCTGGTCATTTCTTGCGGATGCAGCCCACAATGGTGAAATGTGTTTTGGAGTTCATGGCCTAATGGCTGTATGGGCTTGGTGATTTTGTTGTGCATTAAATTTCTATTCTGATTTGGCCCGTGTAGCGTTCTTCTTTGCAAGTGATGTGGCATATTCCTATTTGGGGAGCGATGTATTGTGAGGAGATCTGCATTGGGTTCCAGCTTCGGAGTTTAGTTGCGTGGTACTGTACTGGGCGCGTTTGCCTACGAAGCCCAGTGAGGTCAGGGATGGGGGCTGCCAATATGACTGTTTGAATGTTGTCATGCTCAGGGGCGGGGGATTGGGTTTTGTGTAACAGATGCCGGTCAGCCAGGTGGACTGGTGGAATGATGTGATTTTCGGAATATTGCTGGTCATAGGTGCCTGTGTTTGCGTGCGTTTCTTGGTGGGGGACTGTGGTCATGTCCATTGGGATGGCTTCTTTATTCGTGCCATCTGTGCCCTGCAGCTCCCATTGGCTCCTGTTGTGTTTCTTTTGTTCGTTGGCATGCATGGGTGACTTGTACATTTCACTGGTTGCATTGTGACTTCATTGCACCTACGGGGAGTTGTACTTTGTGGGCAGGGAGCGGTGTACAGGCACTCAGTGGGGCCGTTTACGGTTGATTCGCGATGCCGTACTTCCCACCATGGCGGAATGGTACATTCCGCCATGCTTGATGGCGTTAGGTACATGTCCGCTAGGGTCGGAATTAGCGTACCCTTGCGCCATGGTGGTGTTTACGGTTTGGCATGGCGCGCGCGCGCGTGCTTGGTGCAGTTAGCGTTGGCGTTCACTACGGTGTCGCTAATGGCTTCGTACTTTGCGGTGACGGGTCATAGTCGCACCGAGCGCTATTCGATGGCGGTATTGCATTTCCGCCATCGTTTTCCGAATTCCGCCAGGGTCGTAATGAGGGCCAGTGTGTTTTCTTAGTTTTAAATGTTTCATAACACACTAAGAAAACACATGGCATCTGCATTATATATTTTTTAAGCATGCTAATGTCAGTCCTTGAAAGCATTGCATTTAGAGACCAATATTTGCCATATGCTTAATTGCAATCTGGTATTTGTAGTCTCTCAGTCAAGATGTGGGAATAATACCACAATAGTACACTTTTTGCTTAACATAGTTTAATAAGGATTTGTATATTTGAGTGACACTATGGTGTGTGTACTTTTCAAGTTATCTTTATAAAGCAGAGGATTTTTGAAAGCCAGACATGGGGCTGAGGAGGGGAAATGATGAGAGGGCATGTAAGTCGTGAGTATTTCCCCACAATGTGGCAAGAGAGTTGACAATTCTGGACACTGGTGCAGTTATTTTCCCCTGATTGTTGCCACTTTTCAAAGCACAAGTAAAGGACACATGTGGGTGGACAGCGTAATTTTTTTTCAGAGGGAAGACGCAACCCCTTGGTTTTTTATGAGGTTACCAAGCTTGCTCAAGTATTTGGGATACCAGGATTTTACTCAGCTTGTCATGTTCCCAGTGCATACATCTACTCACAAGACCACAAGCACTTGTTTTGTACTGGGATTTTGTTTTCCTGGGAATAGTTCAGGACAGATTGCTGGGTTTAAAACATGAACACCTTTTATACTTTGCCAGCATATTTATTAGACTGAGTTTATGGTTCTCCCCGAAAGTAGTGTGCATAGTATCATGCTTGCTTATTTTGTGTTTATTGTTTGAAATCATGCCCTTGTTAGAAGAGATGTGAATATCCACACATTTTAACAGGATCCTACGAAAGGTCCTGTAAGAAGGAAGTTGCTTATAGCAATTATAGAGGAGCTACAACTATCAAATATACTACAGTTGCTGGAGTAGTGTTTTTCCTTCCTTTAACAATTTAACAGTTACAATAAGGAATATTGAAAATGGTACAGTTTTAAGGAATGAGCAAGCCCAAGAAATTCCAGAATGCCATAAATGGTGTGGGTTAATATTCTGGTGTGTAATATATGCATGCTCAGTTTCTATTTTTGTCTTCCTGTTTTTTCTGGTTCACACTCTTTATTTTATTGTTCAAAGTAAAGCAGAAGTCCCTTTGATTCTCCCCATTCCAGTAACTCATGTAGATGTGCCCATTACTGATGTGCCAAGGTCTTGAGGGTTTTCTTCCCAGAGCAGTGCTGCTTTAGAGTTGTTTCCATGCGCTGCTAACATTTTAAGGGGAAGACACAGGAAAAATGCAGAGGAAGATGATAATGGGATTAACACATATTTAGACAGTACAGCACACTTGGGTAATAACATGTGGTATCAGCACATGAAAAAAGTGGGAGAGAGAGAATGTCCAAGGAGAGTTGCTATGTTTGTGCTGTCATACCTTATGCCATGAAAGCCGCATAAACTTTAATTGCTAGAGAGGATCCGGAAAACGACATAAGATGTCTTGTTCATCTTGCAGCATGTATGACTAGGGGACAGTTCCAAGTAAGTCAGGACGCAGTGAGATGGGGAGATAAACGATAATTTCCATTCCAGGATGATTATATCAAGACTACACAGATGGAAAAGGAGCTTGAATGGAAAGACAAATTGCTTGTGTATCCTGCTGAAGGACAGGATGAGGTAATTGTTGAAAAAATGAAAAGACTGAACTGTCCTGATAAGAAGGAAATAACTTGGATGCCCGGATACTGGGAACAAGCTCATCTGCTGATCTAGGGAAGGCTGTCCAAAAAGGGATGAGAAGAAGGGCTGATGTTGTGCACAGCTCGTTTAGTAAATAATTAATATATACAAGAAGTACAGAAGGTAGATAATGAGTGTTCTAAGTTGTGGGCAAAGTATGCCTAAGGTGGGTTGAAGATGAATTGGGCCCAATGATGGTGATTCCATTGACAAATGCAATGCTGTGCTTCTGTAGAGAAGGAATAATTTGTGTGTGAAATGACAGAGGCTGTAAGAAAATAGTTGATGTCTCTGAAATGGGAGAAGGAACAGCAGTTCTAATGGACCACTACTGGGCCTGTGTGCCCAGAGCTTACATGAAACTATCCAATGATTCTGGAGGGATGTGCTCCATAATGCTTATTCATGTTCCAGTATTAGTGATTACGAAAAGTGACCTGAACATTGGATAGTTTACAAAAGCAGATGCTCATTTAAGAAAGAGAAGATCACCCGAATTCCTCAACCGGACACAGAGGGAGAATTATTTCTCAGCTAAATCGAATGAAGCCTTTGATGCTATTCCATGTGAGCACAGGTTGTACAGCCAGACTTCAGCAATATTCACGACTATCCTTATGCCAGAAATCCAGACAATGCCAAATGCATAGTGGTTGCAAATCACTTGCTGGCAGCTCCTGCAGACAAACAAAACTACCATAAAAGGATTCAATGCGATGAAGGAAGAATTGAGGGCCATAAGGCTGATGACCCTCCAGAATAGATGTGTCCTTGATCTGATCACAGCGATGGATGGAGGTGTTTGCGCCAAAATCGGAAAATCATGTTCCACGTCCATACCTTCTCACAATGACGGGAATGGGACCTTAACAGAGGCCATAACGTTGCTGACTTATCCACACGACACGATGGAAGACGAGACAGAAGCTATTGCAGATGACAGCTGATTTGCGTCTATCTTCTCATGGGTTTCACAATTGATGGCAAATATCTTCAGATTCCTGGGAGAAATACTGGTGATGGTGATGTTT
This sequence comes from Ambystoma mexicanum, assembly GCF_040938575.1. NCBI lineage: Eukaryota > Metazoa > Chordata > Amphibia > Caudata > Ambystomatidae > Ambystoma > Ambystoma mexicanum. Next base: position 1,068,101,342 of record NC_090925.1, read on the forward strand.
GGATTCTGTGTGGTCTGGATAATAATCGGACAGTGGAAGAAGACAGCAAAGAAGGAAGTTGAAATGAATATCATGATTGATGTCGAATCAGGGTTTGGACCCAAAGAGTTGACAGATGAAGAAATCAGAAAATATACAGAAGCTAGCATTTTAGCACCTGACGGAATGAAGTTCCTGCATCCAAGAAATCACAGGAAGTATGTGGGACGATGGATCTACTGTAATCCGAGTGGACAATTCAGCCACATGCCCTGGAGTGTTGACTAACATGTAAAATCATCAGGATCCCTGAAGGGAGTGGTGAAGGTCTGTACTCCAAAGAAGCTTTTTCAAGAGAATATACCAAGATGTGGAGACTGGTGGAGTGGTCGATACATCAATCATATGGGGGAGTGTAGAGCAGCAGCTGAATGCCTCTGCAGGAAGTCCCACCCCAATTCTGCCTATATGTTGGAAACTGGAAATTGCGACAGGTGCAAGACCAGTAATGGTACCTATACCATGACAACGTATCCACTGAGAAAACCCAATGTGATGTATCCCCAAAGAGATGACAGTCTCCTGGGGGAGATCCCAGAAGAAGTGAGAAGATGTGAAAAGGAGAGGCTGGTGACGTCACAAGACCTGAGGGTGACACACTGAGAAGGATGCCCAAAGAAGAGAATGCATAGACCTTATAGAATCTGATGGCGAAGTAAAGAATAGAGAAGACTTTCATGTGGGGAATGAATATTGCACGTGTGAAGAAGCACTGCAGAAAATGCATGCCATTTTATAACTGTACAGATGCTATAATGCAAGTAGACTAAATAATCATAAAGGCTGGCTATACATAGTGAATAGACCACAGGCGGTGCCACCAATATATATATGCAGAATCTGAATATTCGATGTCACAATCTTAGTAAGCTCAACCCGTTGGGAAAGAAGTAATTCATAGATATGTGTGTGTTGCAGCAAACATATAAACTGAAGCTCAAAGATGGACTGAAGGAAGGCTGTTTGGTCTGGTGTCAAAAACTAACGCAGGCAAAACTGGTTATCGGTCCTTGAAGAACAGTGAATGTGAGACACTGAGGCATCCCTTGTTAAGTTGCAAAGTGACAACACCTTGAGTGCTACCTTTCATTATTCAAGACAATTAAAGGCTATAAAATGGGTTGTTTCACGGTCTCCTGTCACATGAGTGCAGGATGGAAATAGAAGTGGGTATGCAGACCCGAACCTTGATAAGAACATGCTCACACTCCCTTATATTCCCAGAGAAGAGAAGATACTGCAAGGCCAAGTTCAAAGACAATCTGAATGGCAGAAGGCATGAGTTATGAGAGATGATGGGCTAATTGAGTGGGGGGGTTACAGTCAAGTCCACCCACCAGCACCTGGGGTTAAGTCTGGGGCTTCTCTCAATTTCCAATGTTTCAATATACCTTTTTGGCTATCAAACAACCCAAATTAAAGAGGCAGCGTATCTTAACAGATACCTTACCTATGTCACCAAACAAGTTTTTAGGGGCGAAAGTGTAGGGGAGATGTCAGTGATCTCATATAAAGTGTCCGCTCCTGATTGCCAGAAGTAGGCAATTCGCTAGCAAATCCAATACATATGCATAGAATCTGCGGTGTCAGCACCAGCATTTGGCGTATTCACTAATGAATGTGGATGCAAACTGAGACACACATGCAGGAGTGTAATGCAACTGATTTAGCACCTTAAATTGTATCAACCTGAGCCTAACACTTAGGGAGAACTCCCTTGCTAGTCGGCACCACCGTAGCCATGTTCCATCATCCACCACTGTATTTAAATCTGATTCCCATTTCCCTCTATCATTGTGAGTGAAAATTTGAGCATCTTGGCATGCCTTATACAGCCTGGATACCAGCCTACTGGTGTCACCGCTCGACACCACCATCCCCAGTAGTTCACAGTCATTGGGTTCATTGGGAAATGAGGGCCACTGCCTCCGGACCGCTGCTCTCATTATGAAGTACTGCAATGACTTTATTGGGTAGTTGCACAGTTTTTCAGAGAAGACCACATGGGTGACAAAAGTCCTGCCTGGGAAAAGATCATACAATGTCAACATTTCCCCAGGGTCCCCTGCTCTCAGAATGTCCTTGTCGTATGTCGAGGGAAGGCCAGGGCAGTTCCACAGTGGAAGCGCTCCACAATATGGAGACGGAACCTTGAGTTTTTTTAATAATCTTGCCCACACATTGACAGTAGCACGGACCAGCCGAACGTGCAAGTATCTGCACGCTAGTTAGCAAGGACAATAGATTTCAGGTCTTAAGGGGAGGCACTGTACCTTTCCAGTTCAGTATGGATCGGAGTCACCCGGGAGGAGTAGCAATGGCCAAGGGAACTGTGACTGTGACACAATATAATATAGTTCGAAATCATGGGCCTGTAGGCCAACCTGCTCGAACGGTTTGGTCAGTCCCTCCCACTTCATCCGTGGAGCACCAGCTCCCTACACGTAGCCAACAGACAGGGAACATAATTTATCAAAGAATGAGCGACCCGGCCAGAAAGGAATGCTGGTAAAGTAATACAATAGTATAGGACCAATCATCTTCAGTATAGAAAGTCTGCCACATAGTGAGGTAGTGAATCTCGCCCAGAAACCCAGTTTGTCTGCAAGTGCTAGTAAGTATTCTTGATGGTTGCCTGCAAGAAAAGTTTGATGAGACCAATATGCCCAGATGATGGACCCACCTGAACCCCATCAGGTCTGTTGGGACAGAGGTGGCATTGGTCAGTGGGCACAGCCCCGACTTCAATTTGTTAATTCAATACCCCGAATGAATAGAGAACTCATGGATCTCCTCCAACAGTGGAGCCTAGTTTCGTGCTGGATTTCGAATATGCAACAATGTATCATTGGCATAGAGCAATATTATTTGTAGCGGGGCAGTTATATGCAAGCCTCTATGGGTATATCTAAGTTTTATCATGCAAGACAGGGGCTCAATCATCAATGCAAAGAGTAAGGGGGATAGAGGGCAACCTTGTTGTGTACCGCAACACATGACAAAGGTAGGTGAGACCATACCACCAGTGCGGACCCTGGCAGTCGGGCAAGTGCATTGTAGTTGAATTAACTGTATAAAGGGGCCTCCTAATTGCATTCACTGGAGGATCACAAATAGTAACTGAAAGTAGAATGAATCAAAAGCCTTTGAGGCATCAAGTGAAGCTGCCTCTGCCTGAGCGTGTGGATAAATCTGAGAGATGATGCCAAATAGCCTTTGGAGATTGAGCACCTTAGAGAGGCCGGGAATAAACCCTGACTGATCTGGATGGACCAGGGACAGCATGCAGGACAGGAGATGGGCAGATAGTAATTTAGCAAATGAATTTAGTCTCTGAATTAAGTAAGGATAGTGGCCGGTATGAAGCCAAATCTGAGGCTGGTCTGTTGGGCTTGAATAACACTGTAATTACTGTCTCTGAGAGCAAAGGGGGCAATTTACCAAGTTGGAGGGATTCCACCCAAACACCCAGAAGCTTAGTGGCAAGGACTTCCCAGAACTCCTTTTAGAATTCAATGCCTAGACCGTCGGGGTTGGGGGCCTTACTGGACGGGAGTGCATGATTGACTCAGTGATCTCTGCAGGAGTTAAGGGTTGATTCTGTGTCAGCTGCAATTCCGGAAGCACTGTAGGCAGTGGAATCTCGTTCAAATAGCTCTCCAATTCCACACTAGTTCACCCATCAGAAGACAGGCCCCTGATTCCCATGATTTGTTGCACACCTCTCTCTGATCTGATGGTGTTGGCAAGAAACCGACCTGGTCTATCCGCCTTCCCATAAAGTCTAGCCTGAGTGGGGAAATGCATCAGTTGGACTTCCCTATCAGCCAGTTCCCGGAACTTCAGTAAGTTTCCTATTATGAGACCCAATAGTGCCCTTTTGTGTGTGATGCCATTTCGTTCTCCATTCTTCTCAGGTCAGTTTCAACGCTGCCCAACTCACACCTTGTTTCTTTCAGAGTACCAGAGGATAGAGAGATCACCTCCCCTCTAACCCAAAGCTTAAAGGCCTCCCAGACTGTAAAATGAAGCCGCACCGACCCCTCATTCCTATGGAAAAAATCTGTGACCCCCCTTGTGGAGTGTTTCCCAAAAAACTGGGTCTAATAAGCATGTGGAGGGCATACGCCAGGGGTTCTGGGGGGAGCCAGAGCCATCCCAGAGAACTGTCAATGTAACGGGAGAATGATCGGAGATAGTTTGAGGGTGAATCCTACAGTCATGCACACATGCCATGATTGTGGCCGGAACCAGCCAGTAGTCACTCCTGGACTGTGCATTGTGCACCGTTGAGTGATAGGTATATTCTCGAATACCAGGGTACGCAGTCTCTCCATGTGTTTACCAGATCGAGTTGTTGCACGATATGGAGAATTGTGTGGCCAGTGCTCGTCAAATCAACCTGGGTAGCACTAGAACGGTCGAGCACACAGTCCAGGGTTGAGTTGAAATTGCCACCCCAGATAATGCGTGAACGAGCTCCCCCTATAATGATCCCCAGCAAATGGCAATACAACTCAGGGTCGTCTAGGTTGGGATGGTAAGTATTGACGAGTGTTATGTCAATGGCAAATAATTTACCCCATAAGAGCACGTACCTCCCATGTGGGTCAACGCAGTGCTTGGATTCCTGAAGGGAAGTGATCAGTGTAACAATGTCATCACCCCCCTATCTTGTAAAGAATACTTGGTATAACAACGCTGCATTCCCCACCACGAGGCAAACCTTTCATGAAGCGCCACTTGGGCATATGCCTCCTGGAGCATCACCACTTTTGGGGCCTGACAGTTAATACATGCTCCCACCTTGCATGACTTGATTGGATGATTTAGGCCTGTAATGTTGCAGGTCATGAATGAAATCCTTCGGTGCACGGCGACGTGGTTGTGTTAAGTGAGGGACCAAATACATATGAAGAGAAGCAAAGGGGAATTCTGCAGTGAGTAATCGAGGGACAGTCTGCAAGAATCAATGTAAAGAACAGAGTAACATGAAAACAAAAACATTCAAACCCCTGTGTACCTTGATACACGTGTGCATCATTAACCCCAACTCAATGCCATTCCAGCCCACCACCCACATCATCAACCTGAACTTGACGATGGACCCCATTAGAAAACAAAAACTAGTTGGCAACAACCTCAGGGGGCTGCTGCGTCCGCGACTGGCCCCACAAACACAGTTATTGTATATCCATGTTCAACACCTTGAAGGGAGAGCCCATTGCAATGTATGTAGTAATCAGTCATTGGGCATAATTTCGAGGTTGGAGGTAACCATGCCGCAATTTGTGGCATGGTTACCTCCTTACTGCATACCGAGTCTGGGTTTCTCAAATGAGGACTTACTGGGCCATTCCAATCTTGGAGGACCCGGTAATTCCTCATTTGAGGAACCTGGACCCGGTACATCCCCATTCCCATTCGAGCCCCCATAGGGCTAAACGGGAATGGGGAGGGAGCTAACAACGGGCCCGTTAATAACGGGCCCGTTGTTAGCTCCCTGGTCTCCTTGCGGGACCCACTAAGTCTGCCTGGTTTTACCAGGCTCCCTTTGCTGGTCCCGCAAGGAGACCTCATAATAGGGCGGTAAGGGGTTAATGGCATCCGCACCATTACCGGCGCCGTTAACCCTTTACCACACACCTCGTAATGAGGCCCACTGTCCATTATATCAGGATCATTGTTTCGTGGGTGGGGGGCTATGGCCACCCTCACCGTCCCACCTCGGAAGTGGAATTGAGATGGAGGCTTCTATGTCGGCTGTGGCATCTGCCGGGTTCTCAAAGAAATGTGCACACCCACCATGGTTGATGTGCAGTTTGGCCGGGTACATTAGTGTGTAAGGGACTTGTCTCATGCATAGCAGCCTTTTAACTGAATTGTATGATTTACATTTAGCTTGCACATTGGCAGAGAAGTCTGGGTATATTTGGATATCAGAGGACTCAAATTGCAGCGCATCCTTTTCCCTGGCAGGGCGCAGAATGAGATCTCCATCCCGATAATTGAGTAGTTTAACCATGGTAGTGCGAGGGGGAGTCGCCAGCTTGGGGACCGGAGCCAGTGCACAGTGTGCCCTCTCCACCAGGAAGTGTTGGGAGAACTTTGAAGGGTCAAACATTGATTTCAGCAGGTTTTCAATGAAGGGCTCCATCAGGCTCTTTCCAGCTGCTTCAGGGATCCTGATGATCCGGATGGTATTGCGCCTGGAGCGCAATTTCAAGTCATCGCATTTATTTCAGATCTTGTTTATCTCTTGTTGCAACGGCGCTATGTTGCGATCGTGCTTGTTGACCTTATTGAGTGTATCACCAATCTACAACCCCGCCTCGGTTATGCGGGCACCCTCCTTCTCCAAATTTGATTTCCGGGAGCCAATGGTGGAAACGATGTTGTCCAGTTTCATGTTGACCTGAAGATTGTGTTCCTTTCCCAGTTTCTGTACAATCTAGAAATTGTAACGGTGCAAATGCAGACCACACCTTACAAATCGTGGAGCATCCTAGCACAGTTCCTCTATACGCTGCTGAGGACCTGATGACTTGTCGTGACTGAATGCTTTTCTTTAGAAGGACAGGTATGATGCGCACATGCCAAGATGATTGATCGACTTTTCTTTCAGTCTGGGAATATGCTACTTTTCTCTCAGTCATGCTCTGACAGGCATAGAAGTATATTTTCTGTTGCTCTTGTATCAGAATCACACTGGACTCACACCCATAGTGAGCCCAGGGCTTAAAGCAAAGTTGAAATAAGCAAGGCATTCATTCAGTACCTGGGCCTGATTACAAGTTTGACTACAGTGGTAAAGCCCCTGGTAATTACTACTACTGGGTGTTTTGCCACTCCACCAAATAATGAGTTTAATTTTTTTAACACATTTTTCTGTGTGCTAACGTGTGACAGATTTTACTGCAACACAAAAGCAGTACTGCACATGTTAATTTCCAGGTGCAGTATTACCACATTCAGTAATTACGAGACCACCATGGAGTCCAACGAGATTCCAGATTGGAAATAATGATATGGGCAACATGATCTGCAATCATGCTGACCTACTGGGCCACCTGGTAATTACCACATGCCTGTAAAGGGTAAACACGTGTTGTGGTATTATCAGGTGGAATACCTCAAAGCTTGTAATCTTAATTGTTTCATTGTTTCAAATATCTCTTGAAACTGTGCTATCAACATACATTTGTGACCCATCTGTGTGAGAGTTCGAAGGGGCATACTGATGGAAGTGAAATCTTGTGTGTAGCATGAACCTTGACTGGTCATTCCAAGAAAGGAACACGAGAAAGCAAGTTGTGTGATTTTTTAATTTGCATGTGAGATTGCCTTCCATGTTTGGATCTTGCTTCACATCATCTTTGGTGAAGGTGTGGCATTAGATATCCAATGTTGGATGAGCTCACTTGTAGTCCACTTTACACTTAGCTGACCATCTTCACAGGCCATCCACACTCTTTACTTGCCACTTGTGATATGCACAAATTAGAATATTATTGCTTCAATAAAAACATAGGGGAATGTTTTGGGAATGCTTCGAAAGAGCTTGTATAGCTCCTTGTAGAATTTTACAACAGTTGAGGAGAAGTATCCTTTGGCATTGTGTAGATGGTAATATGTCATGATCCAGGAATAGTTGCAGGATTTTGGAACAGACAACAGCTCCTTTCCGTTAGTGTGTCAGCTCATTGATCCTGGAGTCAGGTGCCAATCCCCCTGAATTACTTAATTAGAGAATGTAATTTTGACACATGTGCAAGTCTATCCTCTTTCAGTCCCTTCAGGATTGTCATCCCAGAGGATGACAATCCTGAAGTGAGACAATTGGCGCGGTCAATTTTGTTTTATCGATTGTGAGAGGGTCAGGGTTCTGAGCCTGTCAAGGGGAAAGCCTCCTCCACTCGGTGTAGACGGCTCACTAGAACAGAAGCCTGATCCAGCCACTGCCTGGTTGCAGGACTTGGAAGTGTGGGAGCGGGGGTAGGGGTGCAGTCCCTTAAAGTGACAGATAATCAGGGAGCAACTAAGAAAACCCAGACGAGAACCAGGAGAATTGAATCAAGGACAACCAGGAGATGAACTTGGAAGGTCCCTACCAAACAGGAATTACACTTCTATCAGTCAATCTGACGGTCTACAGGAAGACACTAAAGACAGATGAACCCTCCTCAAACTGAAATGGCAACAACATTCACTGAGACCTGAGGAAAGCTGCAAGGAGAATGTGCAGTCTGAGCCGGTGGCTGCTCTGCTACCACATCAGACACTATTGGTGAAACTGTGATGTAAAAGAGGGAGGCTCTTAGGAAGTTTTTTAAAGGCTCTCAACTGTGTAACACAGATCTTCAGGAAAGAGGGGGACTGATTGATGCAGCACTACAGCCAATGGAATAGAAGGAGGACACAGAACCACCAGCACCACAGTATAAAAGGACAGTCTGAGAGGCAGAGTGTGGGCTGTTCCCGTGAGGTTAGAGGTGGTGAAGGTGGACCAAGAGACCACACAGAAGGCAGACAGATGATTGGAGTGCTGGAGAATTGCTGGCAGAGTCTGAGCAATGTACAAGTGAGGTATTTGTGAAAGAGAGGGGTACCAGTTTTTTTGTATTTTAGTGTAGGAAAAGTGGGAGTGGCTGTGTAGAGGTGGGTGAGAGAGAAATAAATATAGAGATAGAGATAGTGTGGGAGATAGGTATGAGGGAGTGTGGGTATAAATTAGTGAGAAAGGGAGGTGGTGTTGGGAGAGAGTGGGGTGAGTATGTGTGGGGTGAGAGGAGTAGTATACAGGAGAGAAGAAGTGGTGTGAATAGTGAAAACATAGTGGAAGGGTGAGCCAGTCATAACATCCCTGTGTTCAGGGATAAATAGAGGTGTAATACAGAGAGGAGAGTAGTGAGGAAAGAGTAGTAGGGTGGAGAGCGGAGTAGAGTGGAGAGGGGAGAGTGGTAGGAAAGTAAGTAGTAATATCTGAGGGTAGAGGAAGTTGGTAGACAGAGAGGGAGATTGGAGGGACAGTGCAGAGACATATAGGAAGTTGAGAAGGAAGTGGAGTTGGAAGAAAGAGAGTAGGGTGAATAGAGTATTAAGGTGATACAGCGGGGTTTGAGGGTTTGGCAGCACATACATACACCACCTAATAGAAGTACCATCATTGAGAGTGTGGGCCAGTTTAGGAATTTCCTTGAAGGAACTTAGATAGATAGACATGGCATTTGCCTTTAGGCACTCACAACTAGCTGAAGGAAGATTTTAGATTGTAGGGACTACAGAGACACTGACCTGAGGCAGGGATGCCTGAGATAGGGAGGATGTGTCAAAAACAAAACAGGGAGACAAGGATGGCCTTAGCTAGCCACCTCCAAGACCCCTTTTCCAGCTAACAAAACTGCCATTCTTATTAACAAACATGTTGATATGGTTGACAATAACAGTCGATACACCTCACACTGTTCTTGTTTTGGAAATAAAAAAGCCTTAAATATTCAGTGAGACGCTGCAAGCTATAAAGGACATATGTTCCATTATGCAATTACTGTAGCTCAACTTCAACTTGATTCTGAACGTTACATGGCATGTTTAATGTTTGGCTAACAGCTTTATATGAATTTGTCAACGTGCAATTTGATTCTGCACCATTGCCTTTTTTGTCAGATACTGGAATACAACTGTAAATAATTGCTCAATGAGGATATGACGTTTTCAATGTGTTCCTGTCATACGGCAATCATGTTTATAGGTAAAAAGATTGAATCAAGAGGATGGAATGGTCAAAGGATCGACTCAAAAGGGCCGAAAACAAAAGGATCGAAAAGAAATTATATTTTTTTTTACATTTTTTTTTTTTGGGGGGGTCCCCCCCAAACTCCGTTTTTGTGGTAAAAACCACTTTATTTACTATACGGAAACCCCAAAAAATATATATAATTTTAAAAAAAATTCGACCCTTTTGTTTTCGGTCCTATTGCGTCGATCCTTTTGCATTTGATCCTTTTGTCCGGACACTGTCAATCATTTTGGGGAGCAGACCCATTTGTATGGCTGATTTAAAACTGAGAGTGCAACTAATATCTGTGACAACATAACTCTATCTATAATGTAAAGCCTATTTCCCCTGGTTTTAATCTTTGCAGAACACTATGTCAAAGTTTAAAATTGCAAGCATTGAACCATCAACATCTGGTGGTCCCATGCGTCCAATTAGCATATTCTATAATGTGACCTCCGTTAGTTCGGTCAGAGTAGATTTCTTTGCTGGAAACTATTAAGAACTAGCTCAGTGAAATTGCCACATCATTTGGCATTGATTCAGTCCCTTGTTAGAAGGAATGAATAAGCATTGGCAAAGCCATTGGTTCTGCCTTTTATGTATGTGATTAGATGATAACTGCTAAACCACCTACTCCAACTATTATCAAACCAGCATTGATCCCAAACTTAAAGGTGAAACAGACACAGCCCGACTGTTAGACCTCCTCTGACTTCTTTGGCAACGTGGGTTGAGGGCAGTCTATTCTCTTCAGGGTGGGGATGGGGAGTTGGGGGGGAGGGGAGTGATAGTGTGAGCAACTAAAACAACTGAACTAAAATGGTCCAAAAAAAAGAATGTCCAAACAAGGTAACATACAAATGTATATTTTAATAAAATAATTAAATGCTAGCACCTAATCAGAAACAACCAAGAAAATCCAACCCTGTGAAAGAACACAGATTATGCAGACATGTGTTAAAGGGCACTCTGGGTAGATAAGCACAGGGGTGTACAGGCATAGGATTGTCACAATGTCACTCTTCACAGGATTTGTCTTGAAGAACAAGTGAGAGAAGGGGAGTTTAAAGTCACTATAGTCCCAAAAAAGTAAACTGGGGGGCAGATCCCCTTTCCATTCCTATGTTCTTGTCTTTGGGGCTGAAGAGCACTGCACCAGGATCAATGTCAAGCCAGGAGTCTGATTTATTTTGGCTCTTGGCAGGTTTTGAATCAGGGGGCAGCAGCACAGGGTACAATGATGCAGTGATGTTTGACAGTGGTGTCAGCATGGGGGTTAAAGACACTGGGGACCTATTGGCCTTGAGTGCAGAAAAGTCGAGACTGGCCACCTTCGGTAGTGAGAGTGCTTGGCTGGCTTGACCAGTGTCAGCGTACTACAGCAGTCTGCTGAAGCTCGAAGATGCTCGACGCCAGGCAGTGGTGCAAAGTTGGGGACAGTAGTAGACTTTCCAGGCCCGAGATGTGGAGCTTTGGAGCTTCAGCATTAGAGTTCTGTGAACTTGGAAATACAAAGCCTTTGAGTCTTCAGTTCAAGGATGACGCTGGTTGTTGCCAGCCTTGCAGCAGCTTGGATGGTGTTGAATGTGCAAAGGTCAGAGTCAGGGAAGTTCAGAGGTACAGGGATAGCTCAGGGGTCAATTTGTTGGTTCTGTGGTTGCAGTGAGTCCCAATACAGGTTCTCCAGAACAAGGTGAGTCCCTTTGATGCACTCCCACTCCAGGAAGGTGTCTAGCGCATACAGGAAACCCTTCGCCTCCATTGAGCGGGGGTTTGATTCCAGTGCAGCCAGAATTTGAGGCCTTGGCCCAAAACAGTTCAACCCAATATTCACAAATGATGGGTAGGGGACAGTGTGCTCCTCTGCCTTGGAAGCCTTCTGTCTTCAACTTTTTGGCAGAGGACTTTGGGATAGACAGTTTACCCAACTGAGGGCCAGATAAAGTCCTCTTGTGCTTTTGTAAGTCCTGAGATTAATCAAAGAATGAGGGTTGCCCCTCTCCTTTTAAAGGCAAAATGTCACAGGGATTTGGACCAAAGCAAGCTTTTGGTAAACTATTCAATTCAGTGTGTTGTAAAAATTGCCCATTGCATTATGAAATCATAGCCAGGTTTCCTTGTCTGTAGCAAAAAAGAGTGGACAGGAAAAAGGATGAGAGGCCTAATCGAGAACAATATGTGAGGCCCGAGCCTCAGATCATCTCTCCTTTCTAAATACTCCTAACTATGCCCCTTTACATGCCTGCTGACTTCAAATGAACTCTGGCATCAGCACCCTGTTGTGGGTAGGTCTCTGTTACCCCAGGGAAAGTACCTATGTCAGGAAGGAAGGTATTACCCTTCTTGCAGGAGAATTGAAAAGACAACATCAACTGTATTATCTCTCGTTGCAACTGTATGGACAACTCAGTCCAGGAACACATCATGCTTGCCATAGCTTAGCCCTGCTCCCAGAGCTGATACAGATGTGAAATAAGATTGCTGTATCTATATAGCTATGTGCTCTTAGCAGTCATCATGTGAAAACAAGGCAATGGGTATATTGAAAATGTACATGTCACCAGTCTGACTAAGACATAAAAATATTATAATTTAGATCAGAAGTGCCGAACTTTAAAAGTGTCACCTCTGCATGCAGGGACCTAGTGTTCCAGCAGCTGTCAGAGATTAATATGTGACATTTTAAACTATTCTGAGCCACTCTATAGTGGGGCTGAAGGTGTCTATAGACTTTTACAGCAAGGCACAGATTAGCCCTATACTTTTAGCATTTAGCCTTTATGAAATGAGGAGGGTCTGATTAGCAGACTTCCTTTTCTGTAACAGAATTTACTGAATAATTGTGTTTTAATAAAAATCAAAGAATGTGGGGCTTTACACCCTTGCAGGAATCTGTCATATTATTCACTACAGTTTTCACTGTGAACATTTCAAAATTGCACACATGATCGTTGTTTTGAATAATTGTTTGAAATGTACCCTTCAACATGATGAATGTGTCTAATCTATATATCTTTTGATCCTTCAGAAAGGCTGACAGTGATGGGGTGGGGTTATTCATATTTGGTTTAGGCGGTAGCGGCCAGGTAGTTATGGTTAAGTTGCTAAACCCATAGGAAGAACACTTTTTGGGTGGCTTATAACTTCACTAATGTATTTTCTGCCACGCCTACAGCCCAAACCGCTGGACGGATTTACACCAAATCTGCGACAGGATCGGCAGCTTGGTCCCAAAAGCGTGTTTTTGTTAATTTGGTGTAAATCCGTCCAGTAGTTTTTATTTCAACTACCAAAATGTAAGGCAAAAGAAAAATAGTGATATCTATGTCCACTCCGTGGACACACTTCCCTGTTCGCTCCGCGGTCAGGACACCAATTAGATAATCGGCTTGCATCATGTCTGCGGACACATGTCGTGTTTTCTGATTGGCTGGGATGAGGCGTGAGGTATGTTAAATTGTTTTGATGCTCCTGCTATATTGGATGCGCAGACATTCGCTGGAAGTGAGCAGAAATCTAATTTTGGGGAGTGTGTTGGTGTGTATGAGTGCTTGGAGGGGGTGGGGAGTAACAGATGGGTCAAATGCTGTATTGTTTAGGTGGAAGAAGGTTGTGATGTGTTTGCGGTGTCCGCGGTCACTGTGGTTGTCAGCGGACATACTAAACACTGGGCGCACTACTTAGAATGTTAATTGAAGTGCATAGTTTTGAGGTGGATGTATTATGTTTTTGGGTTGTGGTCATTTGATAGGTGTTTGTTTCTATGGGTGCGTTATGCTGCGGTGGTTGTGGCCAGAGCCTAGAGTGTTGGGTGCTTTGGCCATGCACCCAAGACTCTAGGGCCTGGCCACAACCACCGCAGCATAACTCTACAATGCTACCAAACATTTTTATTGTGGTATGTGGGCTGCTTAGGGGAAATAAATGCGAAGGATTTTATGGGTCACCAGCTTATTACTCAGTAGGTGATTACTAAGTACTGGGTGATTCTGTGGTGCTTGGAGATGGGAGCGTCTGAAATAAAGTAAGCGTTGCAAGGAAGGACCTGGTGCATGTGTTGCAGACTGAAGGGAAGGAGGAGATGTTGTATGTCTTGCTTTATAACACTGTACATAGTTGTAGATGATGTGATAGATATGACTGCACCTGCGCATAGTTGAATGCTCTTGTGAAATCTAGGACGGAATGGGCAATCAGCTGGAATGAGAGATCTGTGTAGATTGGAAGAACAGTTGTAGAGGCACTGGTGTTGTTTCAGCTGGGAGCCTTTCTAATGATATTGGCTATCTGTGTGCATAAATAAAGATGAATGTACTCATCATGGCTGGGTGTAATCTTATAACACACTAGAAAGACTTTTTCCATAATTATACTGTTATTTCTCCCATCTTTTAACATGATATGCCACTTTGTTAGATAGTTGTGTGTGTTGTGTCTTATTACTATTATAATCATTCCTAAAGGAAGTTCAAATGATAGATTGTATGTAAAATATCCAGAATGTATAGAAAGGAAATTTGATGTGCATCCAATGCACTACAATGGATTAAATGCTACTATGGTTCAAATGTGGATAAATAGGTGGCAGTGGTTACACAAATGACAGAATGAATGAAGAGAATAACAGTTTCCACATTACAGTTAGTAATATGGGTAAATAAAAAGTTGGAGAGCAGACAGTTTTGCAAGTGACACTTGATCATAGCAGATAGGAGAAATGACAGTGAGCCTCATTACGAGTCGGGTGGTAGGGGATACAGGGCACCGGTAAGGAGACCGGTGCCGGTAATCCCCTATCGCCCGATTCCGAGGTACCCTAACGGGAACTGCTAGGGTCATGTAGTCAGACCACACGTCCCTTACTGGTCCTGTTAGGGGACCAGGCTGCTAATTACAAGGCTGCCATTAGCAGGCCATAAATAGTGCCATCCCCATTCCCATTGAGACCTATGGGTGCTCAAATGAGAATGGGGAATGGTTGGTGCAATGGGGACTTACCCGTCCCGTCAGGGTCGGACTAGACCTGTAAGTCTCCATTGCACCACACCGGACTCGGTCCCGTTATTGGTGGCAGTCATGGCGCAAATAGCGCCATGACTACAATAATCTCGGAATGAGGCACAGTAAGCTTTTTATAGGTTATACAGGATAAGTGGAAGTTACCCTGTTTACATGTATTTATAGAAGAGCTGTACATGTATTGTGCAGAAAATATTCATAACTGTAGTTTGTGTTCATGCATGTGGATGTGTATGAATACAGTATTGGAGAGTTTTATAGTAGTTGTTGCTGTAGGTGCTTTACAATTACAGCACAATTGTACTCAGAGTGATCAACAGTACATCTAAAGTGCTGAATTGTGATGATGGAGTTAGATGTATAGTTCTTGGATGTGACTGGTGGAGAAATGTGTAACTGCTTAACAGTAACAGTAGCCAATGAGGGAATGGTGCAGAGAGTGAAGTGGAAAGGGTAAAAGGCTGCCCCAGTGTTATGTGCTCTGCGGACAGAGCAGGTGTTCGCAGACAGGACATGCCACATCGGGCCTTCTCTGCGTATCTGGCATGGAAATGGGACTAGGGGAATTGGAAAATCAGGTGCTGAGGGTGTCATTTAAAGGGAGAGAGGGTATTCATTTCTTTTCATTGCTGTCTGCTGTGAAGATGGCTGTGGTTGCTGAGATGGACAGAGTTACAGTGTGGATGGTGGGAGATCATTATATTACTAATCTGCAGTGGTATGCAAAGATGTGTGGTATTTCAGACAATGTTGGAACACAGGGAGTGGAGTCTACCTGGTGTGATGTGCCAGAGAAAAACTTGCAAGGTGTTTATACACTTTGTAGAAATATGGCTTATTTTAACAATCCTGTTATTCTGGTGGTAAATTGTGGAGCAATGTATTTGGGCTATCTGAGTGCAACAAGTTTTCTGGGTGCACTGAAGCAGTTGCTAAAGGAACTGATGCACCTGTTTCCATCTGCTAAGATGATGTTTTCACAAATACCACCTAGGACTGCATGGGTGCCTTGTAGTGTATTTAATCCTCAAAAAGACATAGCAAGATGTCTTGTTAATGAAGGTATATCTTGTTTTATGTATTCTGTGGGCATGTCAACATTCCACAATGAGAACCTTTTGGAAGATGGTGCAATGTTTATTAGTAATGGAATGATTTCACAGATTTTGGTCTTGCAATATTTCTTGGTCACATGCAGACCTCAATCAGGAAGTTGTTGTGAAGTCATGTAACAGATCAAATCTGGAAAAAGCCTAAAAAGAAGCCTGAAAAATCTGCAAAAATAAAATTAAAAAAAGGGCAGAATGTCTGGATTTTGGGAGATTCATGGATAAATTGGTTGGAGGTGCATGCAGATCGCTGCGGAGTGGCTGTAAATTTTGGATTCCCTCATGTGGAAGTGCACTGACATGGAGTGCGTGGAATGAAGTGCCTGGATTTGGTACCTTTCTGTGCTACTTTCGTGACACAGTGTCATCTAGACATTATTATTATTCATTGTGGAGGGAACAGTTTAAGACATGTGCAATGGAAAAAGGACTTGGGGAAAGTCATGGACATGTATCCAACCTCCAGAATAATTTTTTCCTGTATTGCGCAGAGAAAAATGTGGGTGCATTCTACTTCATTTGGTCCACAAATGGAGAAAGCAAGGCACAAAGTTAACAAGGCTGTCTGTGCCTTTTTGCGGGATGTTGATATGTCCTCTTTTCACAATGAAAAAATTATGTTTCGTAGTACACACATTTTTCGTAGAGATGGAGTAGATCTTACTTATGCCGGCAATTAGATTTTTCTGCAAAATATACAAAATGCATTGTGACCTTTTTTGGAATTAGGGACTGTCCGCAGACTTCTAAAAATGCACAACGGTCCTGCGCATATCATTGACACTTCTCTTTTTGTACTGTGAAAGGTGGCTCTGAAAAGAGCCTTTTTTTGGGGGGTTTTGGTGTTGTATATTTTTTGGTTTTTTTTAAACACGACACACAAGGAAAGGAAGGGAAAGGAGGTTAAGGAAGGGACACCAACCACGGCGATAAGAAAGGGCAGGTGGAGAGAGGAAGATGTAGGGTGGGCCTTATTTAGGTAGGTAGCAGTTCTTCTCATGCTCCTTGACCACAGTCTCGAAAGCACTTTGAAGGTTCTCCCCCCTGCAGAGTACTGCGTTGCAGTACATGCACACTATTGTGACCTTCGAAAGGTAAGGATCAACAGCATCATGTATGGCCTGCGAGGCAGCTGGAGGGATGCGCTGCCCCACAGGAGTGTCTCTTGTGGTGGCAGGAGCAGAAACAGAGGATGTTGTAGGGGAACTCAACCTACTACGTTTATCGCAAGGTACAACTTTACAAATAGCTCCACCGTTGAACGATTTTAGGTGTTGGTTCATTGAGGTAGTACCATAGCTGTACAAACCTGGTTTCCCATGACCCAGCACCATCTTGCACTGATTGCAAGTCACCTTGTGTGCACATGCTTTTGGAACTTCATCAACAATCGTAAATAACCTCCACACCCAAGATTCATGGTGAGAACTAGTAGTAGGGACTTCAACTACTCTGCATCACTCTCCTCTGTATATTGACACCTGTTCCCCTCTGCAGGCCCTCATGGAGGGGTTGTGGTGGAGGGGATGGGGGTGCTGCTGAGACAGCAGTACCACCAGCAGCAGCCATGTTTGCCATCAGGACAGCTGTTTCAAAGAGCAAGAGCAATCCAATGCAACAAGGAGCAGTCTCTGTCCTGGAAGCCCAAAAATAGAATAAGGAGCAGCTCTGGGGTGTAGCCTTTTATAGGGGTACTGGGGCACGCTTCACAGACACCCACGCTTTTATGGGACACTATGAACACCAAGAAAGGGCTCCAAAACTTTCCAAAAGTATGGAGATCACCAGGGCCATAGTGTGGGAGATGTTCAAGGGTGAACTTTCCCCGGAAAATACCTTGGATTGCTGAAAAAGATACTTTTTAGGTGTCTGGGGTCCCAGACAGTGTTCATTACGCTTAGCACAGGTGCTGTCACATGGTGATGTCGAGAACACGTTGGCGAATGGGACGGCTGTCCGTAGGACACGAAATGCGCAGGTCGGTTCTACGCATGCATGCAGGTGTTCAACGGACAGTGTTCCGGTCCCCAAAGTAATTAAAAGTGTGACACACGTGCAGAGGACAAATGCGTACAGGCACAATGTTTGTATGGGCAAGTGTGTGCTACGCATGCTCGTGGGTGTTCTATGGACAGTGTTCAGGTCCCCAAAATAAATGTGCGTCACAACTTTGCAGACAGGCGGACGGGCTATCTGTTCTACGGACATATTCATTCTGGTTCGGACAATGCGAACAGGGGGAATGTTCTTGGGCCACTTTATTTTTCATAGCTATGAAAATACGGACGTCTTTAGTGTTCTGCGGAAACCCCCCATTTTGACTATGGCCTATTCAAACAGGTATAGTGTCCTTAGGACACCCCCATTTTGGTTCATTATGGGCAGGCAGACATCTTGTGTGTCCAAAGATACTTCCATCTTGATTGAGGACAGTGCAAACAGGTATAGTGTCCTTAGGACACACCCATTTTGGCTAATTGAGGACATCCCAGACAGTCGTGCTGTCTGCGGACACCCTAACTGCCTTTTATTTTTTTTAAAAAGACACAGGGGAATATACTAACAACACACTTAACATTTTATTATTGTATAAAAGTATAAACATTATGAAAGAGAGGGGGAACCAGAAACTGAAACAACTACAGGGGAATTAGGGTTTTGGACATGATGGATGGTAGGGGAGGAAGGGAGTTAAGTCTCATCGTAACATTTGTCTTGCTGGGGAGGTTTTGGGGATAGTTGGCTGGGATATGCAGAGGAGGAACACGTACATGTGGGACAGTGATATTTAATTTTTTTTTTAATATGGTTCTCCACAAAGTTTCTTAAAAGATTTACATTTTTCATTAACAGATCCATGCTTAGCTTTATTTCCTGCAGAGGATTTTCTAACATCTCTGTTGGTATATTAATTTGTATGGTCTGTTAAAAAAATGTGTTAAGTACACATAAAGTAATGGTTATTAATTGGCTTACATAGAGAAGTGTAGTGTCTACCATTAGTGTCACTTTCCTCACTCATTTCATCCCGAGGAAAATTTTCTTCCAGCCATTCCAAAGTACTGGACATTTCTGTGTAAAAAAAAAAGAATATATATATATATATATATATATATATATATATATATATATATATATTACTTTTAGTGTACCTAATACAGAAAGTTTATAAATGTATACAATAAATGTAGTGTACTCACAAGTTTCTTACTAGGTTTTACTGATACTGCTGTTGTAGGTGTTCTGCTGATTTGTGCTGTGGAAGTTCTTTATGGTAATTTTGTTGGGGGCAATTTATTGTGTTTTGGTACATCCCGCTATGTTGCATATGCTATGTAATTGGACTGTTAATGTCTTATATACACAGTTTTGGTTCCTATTTATTATTGAATGTAATTTATTTATGTCCCGCTTTTTGAACATGTTTAGTGTTTTTTCTGGATGATATAACAATGTAAGATACCCCCTGGTTTTTTGGATAGTGTTGATGTTGTCCAAGTCCATCTGCGAACAGGTGCATGGTCCCCGGACATCATACCCACTAGCGCATGTAGGGGGTTCAGTATGTTGTATGTTATACATATATAAACTAAGGGCATCCTAGTAACATTTATCAAATTTACATAATATATATATATATATATATATATATTCAGTGAAAAAACTTTGTTACAGGAACGTTATGGTTAAGTTGTGCTACTAAAAACTTATGAAACTCAGTGAAAAAAACGTTACAGGGATGTTATGGTTCCAAGTAAAACCGAAAAACCCCTGAAATTCACCAGTTATGGTAAGATAAGCAACCATAACTCACTCCACCACCGAGCACTGCTAAGACTAACAGCCGGGACATCAAAGATGACATCACACATACCATTGATGTATCCAAACACCAAGAGGCAGTTCAGTTTTTACTATGCACTGTATTTACCCTCAATGTTCATAGCAATAGCTAGAGTTCGATTGCTGAGAATGTTACATTTTCACAGTCTGACTGGCCCTGTGGTCTAAGTCTCTACTTAATTTATGACAAGGCAGGACCCTGCTCCCATTAATTATGATTGTTGCCACAATACATAAAACATCCAGAGACTAGTGGTCTCTACCTTGACTGCTCCTTCATACCTGCAAAACTGCTATGATCACAGCATGCTCATGGACAGCCTGGATGAAAATATAGTGGAGATTTGTATACATGACTATTTGTATACATGACAATGGTCATTTCTGGAGTGACAATCTCATCAAAGTCAAAACAGCTGATTTAAAGATAAATATTATGCAGAAGAGATTAGAAGGTAGACTATCTTAGTCTAATTCAATGTTCTATATGCTAATCCAAGGCTATCTATCCCCCTCTGGGCTATCCTGGGTGTCTGCATTAGACCTGTCACAGCAGTAACTACCTCACCCTACAGTACATCATTACTCAGGAGGCGCCGGATAATTAACCCAGGACAAATAGAAGACCTCCAATGTTCTATTGTTCTGTGACACACCAGAATATATGAGTCATGAGACTGTAGGGGGTGTATCTGTACTCCTGCCTTCTATATGTCAGAGTAGAGGCACAAAGCACTCCAGCCAAGATTCTCTATAGGGTAGCAACAGATGAGAAATCAAGGCTTAAGCTCTCAGGGGGTGATGCAGGCTGTTTCCTAAGTACAGTGTAGTCCCCAAGCACCCGCAAAGGAATGGCCACACAATATGTTAGTGAAAACACAGTTCTTTATATAAATAAGGTTCAAGTTATGTACTCAATCACAATAACACACTTTGCGCTCAGGAAGTTCTAAAATGATAAACATATACAGTTTCTATGTGGTACATAATTACTCTTTGATTCCATTAAAATGCCTCAACTGCAGACAGTTTCAAATGGCATACAAATCAATTGATAACGTGAACCAACAATAGAATTAGGAGGAAAACAAGTTGGTTAAACAATTGGCAGAATGCTGGGCCTCTACCAGTAGGCACAGTTCTGTATGAGGATCCTCCACCTGGGCAACCTGTAAAATAAAGATATAATACAAGCACAGTTCATATATTGCTTATAAGAGTCTCATTTTCTTCTATAACAGTTCTACCATACCAATGTACCTGGTTTAGCAGAGTTTGTCATCAGGTCATCGACGGATCCTTCTTGAGTGACTCCCTTTAAGGCAGGAGCCACGGATCATCGAGATCCCTCGAAGAAAAGGTGAACAATGGTATTGAGGCAGAAGCTTCGGTCCTGGCGGTGCTCGTCGTCAATCGGTCACAGACGTCCTGCAAAGATGAGGCGTTCGGTGCACCTTGACGATAATAGTTCGTTGTCGCAAAAAGTTAATGAAGAACTTTGGCCCAGCAAGGGTATCGAGTCGTCGTCGTCTTTGTGGTCTTTGGGTGGCAGGAAACCCACCAGCGATGCACCTCTGCGCGTCAGCGGCCTCGACTTTCGCCGGGGGGACAAATCGCTCGGTAGTTCTGGCGAGAGCGCCCTTGAAGTTAAAGTGTTCTTAGGCAATGGAGTGTTGCTGCTCTGGTCGTCGGTGGCACAGTGTCAATCTGTCCCCGCTTCTGGGCATCACAGCTTAGACAGGCCTCTTGCGGTTATAGGAAACCTGCCAACCCTGGTCAATGACGGTGGACGGCTGTCCAGGTGCTTCTCTTCCGATTCATCAGCGTCCCCGTCTAAAATTGACAGTCTTTCAAAGGCTCACTTCCAGGGTGCTTCGGAAAAGGTTAGCGGTGCATGATGGTCCTTCGTAGCTCGGGAAGAGGTTTCCTAGTCAGGTCCTCTCTTGGATCAGTTTCTCTGCAATAAAGCAGCTATCAGATTGTGTCGAAGGTAACCGCAGTCAACCTTCGTCTTCGGGCTCGGCTTTGGGATTAAGCATCAGCTTCAACTTAAGCTTCTGAACAATTTCCATCAGTGAGAGGTCCCCAGATATACTGTTTGGTCTCTCATTCACTCTGCTGGGTCACCCTCAGGGAACCAATCATCCAGTAGGGCATTCAGCAGGCAGGCAGCCAATCAAGCTTACAGTGCATTCAGGCCATTCTCCTCCCTCCAGACACTCACAGCAAGGAATGTGTATTGGGACAAGTACCCAGCCATTCAGCACTCCACACTGCATTCATATCAGTTTTGGCCAGGCTGTCTCATTCATTGTGTTACATACCAGAAACCAGACACCCATAACATGAAGTACATATTGGTCACACACTCCATTCACCCAGGGTCCCACCCCAAGGGTGTACCCACAACATAGAGTCATTAGAAAGGCTGCAGCCAGTCTGGCCTGGACTTCCCTAAAATACCATATATGGAACTTCCACCCAGCAGCCAGCTAGTCAGGGGAAGGGATAGAGTCAGGGCTTCCCAGGACTTTGGGAAAACAAGGTAACAGGCAATAGAAAGCAAGATGCCACAGGAGCCATCTTGTTTTCTATCAGGAATCTACTGATTCCAATGGAAGGACCTGGGCATCCCAAAATGGAGGATATTCAGAGCACCTGTCAAATCCAGCATGGAGCTGCCACCAGCCCATACCCTGCTCTGGGGCCACACACATGTGCCCAAAAACATACACTAGGGGTACAGGATTGTACCGCCACCCATGTGTGCCATAAGGGTATCTCAAGGGTATGTTCACTAAATCAAAAGGAGGAAGAGTTGCACTGCCAGGAGTCCCATATGCACTCCTGTGCAGAAAATTACACAAAACACTCATGATAAAAGGACTACAGGACAAGGACATGGAAGTCCTGTCCCTCCAATGCATTTCCAGCATCACAATGAGGAATTCCTGTTCTCATGCCCTAAGGACTGTGAGGAACATAACACATTGATTCTCCGTTCCTTTCTTGGGCTCACTGAGCTACCCTCTTTAGACATCTGTCGTTAGATCTGGTCAGCATAATTCCCAATTGTTTTTATTTTTTATTTTGAAGTTTTGTCAAGGGCCAAATTGGATTGAAAGATAACACATCAATTGTGTCAAGCACAACTTCTCTAAAACATATCTATGACTTCTAAAGTAAGGTCTTTATTTCTACTAGAATAAAATGAATTATTCTTCATTATTTCTCGCCCTCATTCAGAGATATGCACTTTAGTTACTACACATTTTTTTTTATCCTGGTGCATTTGGTTAGTACAAATGTTTTTGAAATCTGCAGCTTTCTAGGTACAACAAATGTTTTGAATTCTGCTTCATTTTAGGTACTGCAAATGTTTTGAATCCTGGTGAATTTTAGGTACTATAAATGTTTCGATTCTAGCTGTACTGTGATTGTTTCAAATCCATTTGCATTTAAGTGCAGTAAAACTTTGAATCGAGTTGTAGATACGTGCATTTTGTTTCGAAACATTGCTGGTTTCTGAGTATTACAACTGTGCTTCAATCACAGTGACGCTCATGTATTTACAGCCCACACCTACGTACACCACCCCCCACTCCCATCTATGAAGTCACCCTTGTTCCACTGTCTGTGCGTTGCACTTGTTTTTCTCCTGCCCCCTCTCTAAGCATACGCTGACAAACTTGACCTCCACCCACTTAGGTGTGTCCCTTTTATTTTTCAGAACACAGACAGCTTCCTTCCACCATGCCTAGCAGCTCCAAGGTTAGAGTGGCACCATTATTTTGTTCCAGTAACCAGACCTCTCCCCCCCTCTTCTCTGCTTCGAACTCCCCAGGTCCACCCAACATGCAGACCTCTCACCTCCATGTCCACCAACCTTCCCTGCACTCTTCTGCTTTCCCTTTTTCACCCTCCTCATCCCCACCCCACTCACACGTCCTACCCCTACATGCACCTTGGGTCCCCTTGGCAAACACACAGCCATCAACAGCCCCATCTGCACTCCCTTACACCCCATTGGCACCTGCACAATTTTCCAAACACAGAGGACACATCCATCACAGGATAACGGCTCATCAATCCTCTCCTCTTCCGCCACCTAGATCCCACTCTGCTCCCCTCTCTTACACCATATTGTCCTCCCCTCCAACTCCCAACCCAGTCGACTCATTCTTGTCCTCCCCTGCAAACTCTCCCAAACCTGCCCTACCTCAACTCACCCTACCCCGCTTGACCTCAACTCACCCCCTTTCCTCTTCCGCATGCATCTTTCCTCACCAGTTTTCCTCTGCTCCCACTCCCTCCACAAGCCACCCTTGCCCAGCCCTCGTCCCCCTCAGATAGACCTCTGCTCCCACATCTCCTCCCCTGTCTACAAAGAATGTGTCCTACAAGAGCACTCTTCCCTCTCAGCCTAGTTCAATCCTAGTCCCCTACCATCACTGCCTTTTGCTCTTCTACCTTACACACCTCTTCCAACTCCCCTCTACCCTCCCTCTGGGATTCCTTTTAGAAGTGAACATCCCCAGTTCTCACTCCCCTTCTACTCCCAATCTTCCCCACTCTCCAAGACCAAGCCACCCTCAAGCACCCTACCTGCTCTCTTGCATCCTCAACAACGCCAGTTCTTTTGCCAAAAACAGACCTTTTGGCAGCGTTCAACTTGGTCGACCATTCCGTGTTGAACTTTTTCGGGAAGGCAAATGTTCTAAGGAGGCCGCACAGTGGTTCAAGTCTTTCTGGGCCCAAGGAAAGCTATTGTTGTTAAGAACAAGTATTGCTTTTCTCCTGTGCTGCTAACTTGCGGTGCACCACAGGGATCCTGTCTTTTCCCTCTCCTATTTAATGTTTACATCAGGTGCCTGTGTGGCCTTTTGGATGTCCTGGGTGTGCAATTTGCTTATTATGTGGAAGATGCAAAGATACTCCTTGAGTTTACTGAGGATTACTCCCACGACGCGGGCAGGGTGAACCAAGTGTGTCTCGCTTTCCATTCCTGAAAGGCTCCTAATTCTCTGGCTTTAAATGACAGAACACTGAATTGATCATTATTGGAACCAGGAATAGACTGAGGAGACTAGACCCTAAATATGATTAATTCATGATTGCAGGTGAAACCGTTACAATTGTTCAACATGTTAAGACGCTGGGTGTCTACTTGGATTTGCAAATAATGTCCAATAAACAAGTGCCACCTCTTAGTTCATCTTGCTCATATCTGATCAGACTAACTCAAAGAGAAGAATAGGGCATTGGTGGCTTCTGCAACCATCAACACTACTCTTGATTATTGCAATGGCCTCTTAATGAATACATCCAATGCGTATGTAAAGACATTGCATGTCATTCAGAATGGAGCAGTATGATCAAAAACCAAGGAAGTACCTCTTGGCCTTGGCACGCTGCTTTCCTGATCCTGAACCTTAGCATTGCTCCTGTGTAACCTTCGCTCCCTTCTGCGTCTTTTTGTATGGACTTGAACATGGACTAACAGTAATTGACTGTAATACTGAGTACTTTAATATATAAACCGCAATATAAACCGCAAGGAATTTATACTTATAGCCGCTTTTCTGTGTCTCCACAGCATGTTAGCATTGAAGCCACGCCCACTTTACCATCCCCGCCTACATAACTGGCCCCTCGCACGCACCAGCGCGCGCGCACCGAGCAAAGTACCAGGAAGTACCTCTTGGCCTCTTTGCCTCATCGGCGTGGCAGTGAGGGGGCGGGGTACTTCCTGGGAACTTCTGCTCGATCTGGTGCTTGCAATTAGCTGCAGTAGGCGGCAGGCCACGGGGGTCAGTGAACTGACGGTGCCATATTACCATGAGGGTGCTTTCTTTAAAAACATGTATGCAAGCCACCCTCGTCACTTTATCTGACACAGAGATTCCAATCCAACCCTCTTTGAACTCCACGCCGGTGCGGACTAAAGGAATCAAGGGGGCTCACTCAACATGGATATACAAATGTTTTGTAGTAGGTCCCTCTCGGCTCATACAGCGAAAACTAGGCTTCAACAAGGGGCGCAGGTTAGCGCACCTAGCCATATACCCGCACAAGATTTGCCAGGCATTTCAGCTGCTTCAACAAAAAATGAACAGGAGCAGACTGTGAAAGCGATTAATTTACATCAATTCACCTCTGATACGGCAATGCTCGAACATATTCCAGTACCTGCTCAACTCACTGAATCCATTTATTCGACACCATCAGCAAAGGACGATGCTGTAATTGACTTAGATCTTAATGATTCTGTTTTTTCAAACAAAATGTTATCAGAAAATCTTTCTCAATCACCAATGATGTTCACTGAGGCATCACATACGACAATTGAAACTGTTTCCTCCATTTCAGGCATGGAAACTAGTAAAACACAAACTACCACACATGGTACAAACACGTCAGTATGTACACGTAATTCAGAAACGACATTAGCAATGAATTTAGCCATTCAGACACTTGGGAATATATATCAAACAGTCCATAAAAGGCTATTAAATCAAGAGGAGATTATGCAGCAAGTGTCGTCGACTTGTAAATTGACAAAGCTCGAAGTGCAGCAACTCCTAACCTCTAGCCGTTTTGTTTTACCACTCAAAGTTGCTTTGTTTTCTGTAGCATGTCAAACTGACAATTAAACGGAACGGAGGTCACTTGCATTAAGCGCAGTAAAGAATATTGAGAACAGCTGGCTCATGCCTGTCCTCCACAGCATTAACTCAATTATATACGATCCTCTATGAAATGGCAATTATCTACCTCAAGAGTCGAGTGCAGGGGCAAACACTGGACCAGCTGTAAATTCTCAGAAGAACTTCTATCCCATCTTCACTCCTGTCACCGCTCACCCCCGTAAAAATGCAAGTGCACTGAGCGCAGTTTCTGAACAACAGTCAATGAATAAGGGAATTAAAAAAGAAAAAGCTAAAAACAGCAAAGCACCCGATTGTAAATTATCAAAAAATAAAGCTGCTGTTAAGCATACGGGAGGGGCATCAGCAAAACAGTTCCTTAAAGCCATATCTTTACCGGAAAAAAAATAATGTGATTGCATCTCAAGCCATCAAGAAAAAATACTCAAAGCAAATGCACATCAAAAAGAAAATGGGCCCATTGAACTTTCAGCCTGTTTTTGTGCTAAATTATCCCCCACTAGATGAACTTCTCAAAATGATGACACAATTGAACACAGCTCCAATCATTTCAGTCAGCAATAATGCAAACCCTAGCAGTCTAGTTCAAGGTATGACTAAAATCAATGCAAAGAAGGCCCCTGACGACAGCCAGCACAAAGATGAAATTAGACAGCCGGTTGATGCTTATATGTCTGGCCGTACACAGCCCCAAATTGAGGTGCAAAAGAAAGCAGATGAATACATACAACCGGTACTTGCACCTAGCTCAGCATGCAATGATAATGCCACCAGACAGGAGTTACTTTCGAAAATAGATGTTTTAAAAGCAGTTTCGAAGGCTCAAGAAGTTCATAACATTCACAAGACAGAGCTTATAGCACCCTCCCAGAATGAATACCCCCCTGCTAGAATCATAAGCACACGAGCCAATGACATTTCCCCTATGAATGATCTCTCTGGGGCTGTCATTCGTCTGATTGAGAGTGCATTGGGAAATCTCCAGACCAGCAATCCTCCCATCCCAAGATCGCTAGAAACTGAAAAGTCTAAGACTGAAATAATAACAAAAGGGAAACCCACTACTGTCAAGAAAAACCCAGCATCATATTTGTTAATATTAGCATGCAAACCTTCACCCTGTACACAATATGATCTAAATCGCAGGGCCGTGTTGGCAATATTTTCAGAAATCGAGCAGTTAGAAGATATTGTGTCCGCCGACTTGGCATTAGTCGAATTTATCAACAAAAATAATTTAAATGCAGTGAAACTATGGGTGCATTCCAGAGTTGTGCAGAATCTAATATGGAAAGAAAAGGAAGATTTATTCAATCTGGGTTTTGACCTGAGCATTGACCATTCCAATACACAGGGGGCTAAATCTGTGCAAAATTATATCCAACCAAACACCTCAATGGCCAAAAAAGGAGTAAATGAAACATCAACACTGCAACACACAGCAGAGATAACAAGGCTCACTAACAAGTTCCCATACACTTTCCCTCATCAGCTGTAATTCGAGAGGACACAAGAATCTGCTAAATAACAATCAACATCACTTAAATAACCATGATGTAGTTCTCTTGCAAGAGACATGGTTAACTGGCCCCCCAATTTGGGAAGGATATGAAGTATTCTTGAATTCTGCCATTAAGTCATCAGTGGGAAGACCTCTGTCAGGGCTCATAATTGCTGTGAAAAAGTGTTGTGGACTAACCTCCACCTTGTGGACGGTCCCTAACAAATGTATGATGTTGGTTAGAGATGAGACACACACTGAAGGTTACGCTGTTCTGAATGTGTATTGGAACCCCGCCGCTTTGAGCGATGAATGTTTCTTTAAAGATTTGAATCACTTGCTAGATATGGTGGTGGAGGATCAGCATATTAAATTCCTCATACTTGCTGGTGATTTGAATTTAAAATGTATGGACAACACGAGTAGACATATTGATCAGAGGCTCATGCGTTGGAAAAGTTTGGTTCATCACAGAGGCTTACATCTTCTCAATGGCAGCATTTCTTCAGACATTCCACCAGTACCAACTTGGCACAAAGTTACTCTGGCATCAATTATTGATGACATTTATGTGAACACAGCACTGTGGCCGGATGTGCAAAAATATAATGTCATCTTTTCAGACGCCAGCGATCACAATATGTTGTCAATGGAATGGGGTGCTCAGATAGTCCTTAACCCTACTACAAAAGAACCTACAAAAGGATGCCTGGTGGTAAATGTAGGCGGAAATCATCTCTGATAGTCAGAGGATGCTCTAATTCATTTGAATGAATTATTAGAAAAATCCAACTTGCGCGATGACAATACTCTAGAAAGTGTTGGTATTGTCTATAGCAATGCAATGCAGGCTTTTCGGAAAACAAAAACACCTTTTAATAAGAGGAAAAATCATTTACACACATTTGACAACTTAATTCGATCAAAAAAAGTTGTATATCGCGCAGAGTTAAGAAAACTTGCCTTACACCCTCTCACCATCAGAACAGCTCTTTCTAAAAATCTGCGCAACAACTACACGAACTGGAACAAAGAGCACAGAATATCGCTCTATCAGAGAGATGGAGCCAATATGTTGAGCACTTTAGCAAGTAAGAATATATCCAAAATGTGGGCTGTAATGAACCAAGCAATGGGTCAACATCAAATTAGCACTCAGACATCTGCCGTTAACATGCATCTCTGGGTAGCACATTTTAGCCTACTCTATGCAGCCCCAGTTTATAGTTCAAATGTAGATGAACCAAATACACCAATCACCTTTGAATTGTCCTTTGATGAAAATGACATTCTGTACCTCATAAGAACCGCTAGCAAATCTAAAGCAGTTGGCCCTGCTGGCTTGTCAAATTTCGTCATGCAACAGCATCCAGAGCTCTGGTCCTCCATTTTATTTAACATCTTCACCGCTGTTAATAACAGTAAAAAACTGCCCCAAATGTGGACTCAGGCTATAACTGTCCCGATTTATAAGAGGGGCGTTCGACAATCACCGGACAGTTATCGTCCAATTTCATCGTTGGATGCTCCTGGAAAAATCTTTTGTAGATTAATACTTAAGGAACTGAATGTTTGGGTTGAAAAGAAATCACTATTAGACTGTTTCCAATCTGGCTTTGTTAAGGGATTGGGCACCATCCCAAACATATTTGCACTCTCTATGATTTAAGCCCATCAATTGACACAAAAACGTCCCCTGTACTTGGGATTCGTAGATTTCAAAGCTGCATTTGATTCTGTTGATTGAGCTGCGCTTCTGATGAAACTAAAAAAAACATAACTGTCCCATTTCTTTGTTATCATTAATAACACTCTTTCACTCTAACACGTCAATGCGTGTACTTGTCTCTCTAGACGGCATGCTATCACTGTCCATAGCAATGCACAGGGGCCTGAAGCAAGGCTGTGCCCAAGCCTCTTTTCTGTTTAATTTTTACATTCTGGACATAGGTGATTCATTGAGAGGTTGTGTGGGTGGTCCCCTGAAAATTGGAACACAGCAAATCCCATATTTGTTATATGCGGATGACCTGGTCCTCTTGTCACAGACACCGATGGGATTACAAAATATGTTAGACCAGCTCGACGTGTATGTTCAAGTCAACCATCTAAGCATCAACACCAATAAAACTCAGATAATGATCTGTAATCCAAATCAGAAGGCCAAGATATACAATCATTAATGGCATTTACAGCAGCACCAACTGGTGAATACATGTCAGTATAGATATCTTGGTGTGCTAATTCAACTAAAGAAAATCTCTAGCGCAATACACATGTGAAATGAAAACCAAATTCCAATCATTGCTGTCTCAAACTAAAATACTCAGTAAGAAATTTAGAAAGTTTTCCATGAAACACACCATCATGTTTTATAAAATGAAAGTCACACCAATTTTATTGTATGGGGCGGAAGCCACTCTGCCGAAAAAACGAAGCTTTGGGATAACGTCGAGTCCATTTATTGGAAAACAGTGCTGCATTTACCGAATGGCACACCTTTAGCGTTGATTCGTTATGAGTTAAGACTTTGTCTCTACTCACATGTAATTTGGAAGCAATGTGCTTTTTTTCTGAAGGCCTTGGATGGCTTAGATAAACCCTGTATTTTGCAAATTATTGCGTTCAATTTACTTACATCAAAAAATAATTTTCCTCTAAAATGGCGCAAGCACATTATCAGTGCCCCGAGTGATGCAGCCATAACTATACAACTACTCATAGAGAAACCCGGCCGGGCGAAAAATAAAAATCTTTCAGCATGATTGGACAGAAAGTATCACAAAGTGTTCGTTGTTCAAAGACTTTGATATCTTTCTGTTTGGTATCAAAAGGTATGGAATAACTGCTGACTACCTTGTAAAATACCCAGGTCTGATCCTTCGCAGAAAATACATGAGATTCAGACTAAATTTGTGGATTACTCGCAACATTTTGCATAGGAGAGGAATGATAACCACTGAGCAAAATTATTGCCACTACTGCTTGAATACGAACCAGGCAGAAACCTTGCAACACCTATTGGTAGACGGTGGGGCTGTGAGCAGAGTAAGAAGCAAATGTTTTAAGGATAAACTAGTGCTTCAAAATAATTTAACCTGGTTTCAAAAATGGCAAATATTATTTTCCAATCCATGAGTCACAATACAGATAGCAATTGTTCAATTTTTGGACATTGTACTACCATCCTTAGCCTGTGATGAGTAAGGTTATTGTTATCTATGTTTGGTCAAATTTAGTGGAAATGCAACAACTCTGTTTAGAATGAACCTGCATTTTGATTATTATCATGGGGGTGCAATGGATAAATGATGAAAAGTCATGTTCATTTGACCTGGCATTTTCATGAAATTCAATTCCAATGTGAACTCTTTTATGAAGAACAACTTAGTCACTGAAAATGGTCTGCACGCCCCTTGATATTTAACTTTATTTTATTTCATTTTATTGCACTTATTCTATTCTTTTTTTAGCCAATTTTATATGAAATATGATGTGAATTTTTAGACTGTTTAGTTTTCTATGTCATTCTGTCATATTGTAAATTCTGTACTAATAATTTGAAAAGTTGATACATCAACTAAGCAAATTAATTTTTTTAAAAAAGAGCAGTACGATCTGTCTGTGGTCTAGGGAAGAGAGCCAATGTCCTGAAGCTCGCAGTAAGTTGCGCTGGTTTCCAGTGGAGTAGAGAGTGCAATAAAAAGCGCCCACTCTCATTCATAAGTGCCTATTTGGCAATGCCCCTTGTTATCTTACTGCTCAAATCAAGAATTCCCCATTAGGCAAATGCTCCTTTCTAACAAAGATTTCCTTTTGAATTGGACCTGGTTCTCTTTCAAACTTGGAGCCTCCAGTTTTGCGGTCTGGGCCTCCTCTCTTTGGAATGCTTTGCCATCTGCTCTAAAAGAGATTCCCCTTGTTGGGCAGTTCCAGAAATGCATCAAGACTTGTCTCTTTGATAAGGATAAAGACTAATTTATCTGCTGAAATGTCTTCATCCTCTCTTGTTGCTTCTTGTTTGTGAGTTTTGTGAGTGATCTGAGGCCTTTAGATGTGTTGCGCTCTAGAAATCACAAATTGAAATAAAAATAGAAAAAAATCATGTTTGACTTTATCTCCTCTGAAAGCCCAGACATCCTATTTTTCACTAAAACCTAGTTTTCTGAAGACTTCAAACCAGTCACAACACAAGGCTTTCCCCTCCGGCTACTCCCTGATTGTGCATAACAGATCCAGCATAGCTTGGGGTTAGCAATCCTCCACAAATGACACCTCACAGTCTTACACTCTGAGAAACAATCCTGCAATACTGACTGCAAATCATTGCTACTGAAATTCCAACTCCTCGCTCCTTCACCCCCAGCATCCTACTCGCCTACAGACCTCTAAGGTACAATAGAAACTTTGCAGATTCCCTTAGTGACTCTCTAGAAGCCATCCTGATATTATACACTTTCCTTGCCATGCTAGGGGACTTCAATATCTGGCTTGATGTCCCTTCTAACCTTATGACCCATCCACTCATTGACAACATGGAACCCCTCAACATACCCCAACTGATATCAAACCCAGCTCAGACAGCTGGACACACACTTGACACATTATTCAGCTCTACCATTTTAATCTCCACTCTGCCTCCCCATCCACAAATTTGGACTGATCACTCTGCCATTTTCTTCTCTCTCACGATCACCACTCCCATCCCCCTGTTTTACCAGCCCCATCTTTTCCTTCTGTGTACCACTTTCGAACATGGTAATATTAAACCCTGACCTGTCCGACTCCCTTCTATCCTCCGTCCCAAACCTCACTCTCCAAGGAGGATCACCGTCTATCATTCTTTTTTCAATTGATGACTCTCTAATGCCCTCATCCCTCTCACCCTGACAGGATCTGCTACTCACTGACTAGGCCCTAGCCCAAGTGGTTCACTCCTTCCCTCAAATCTTTCAAAACACTTAAACACCACCTGGTGCACACATGACGCGCCAACCTAATGACCCACAACAGGGATACTTATGCCAGACAGATAAGGGCCTACAGGACAGAAATTAGGAAAGCTAAAAGATACTTCAACGGAAATTGAATAGCCAACTCCCATAACCATAGCAGAGAACTCCACAGAATCATAGAAGAATTCAAGGCTCCATTGTGCACTGCCTCGTCATCTCCCCAATACCAAGTACTCTGCGATGCCCTGTCAGATAACTTTTACAGCATCGCTATCGAAAGACAGCACACCATCAGTGTCAAATTAACAAATTTCACCCCCACACATCTCCACCATCTCCTGAATCCCCCCTCAACCCACACAACCCCTGTTCTCTTTCTTCATTTCTGACAATGAATTCCTGAAACTACTATCCAGTAGCTGTCCCTCCAGATACCTCCTCACTCCTAAAGAACATTCTTTCCTCAACCTGTGCAGGCAGTGTCGCAAGATTGATAATTAACCATTCACTGACATCAGGCATCTTCCCTGCAGCATTCAAAATCTCTCATATCAAGCCACTACTTGCAAATACCACCTTTTACTCCCTCCTTCCATCCATCTACCTTCCAATCTCAAATACCCCCTTCATTGCCAAACGCTTACACCGCACGGCATACACACAGTTCTGCCTCTTCACTGAGTCCAATTGCCTACACGACCCTGCTCAGTCTGGATTCAGACCCCTTCAAGAAACTGAAACTTCCTTCATCTACACCTGGGATGACAGGAAAAGAACGTCAGACACAGAAGGATTTGCCACACTTATCCTCCTTGACCTTTCGGCTACCTTTGACACGATCCACCACTCTATCCTCACGGACAGACTCCACTCTCTAGGGATCAGGAATTCTGCTCTAAGATGGTTCTCCTCTTTCCTCGTTAACCGCTCACAAATAACGCTCCTCCCACCTTTCTCCACTCCCCACTGCCCTTTCTCCAAAGCGGTCCCAGAGGGGGCCTCCCTGTCTGCCATCATCTTCAACCTCTATAGTGGGATGTCATTTCACCAAAATGCAATGGGCAGCGGAAGTGATATCACATGACCCTTGTTCTCTGATGACATCACAGGAAGTTATGTCATTTGAGTTCAGCCCCAAGTGACATCACGGAAAGTGATGTCACATCACCTTTCACCCCTTGACAAAGCACTAAGTGGCATCACATAGCATTGTTCCAGTACACTAAGAAAAATATGATTACAATATCATTGTAATATGATATACATTTCATCCAAGAATGGATCACCATGTGTAGCATCAATATCAGTGTGTATGGCGCCAACAACCGTGAGGCAATAAAGCACTGTCAACTGGCTGGTTTCAACCTGTTTCTCCTGGGTCGGAAAACAGTGTATGAACAACCAATATAGTGGGAAACACTGAGATCAATGTATGCCCAGAACAGAAAAGTTTTAAAACGCTTTTTACAACCTGTATACTCAGCTTCTGCCCGATGAGAATACAGAAGTTGATTCTAGATTAGGATGCCCGGTGTCACCTGGCTTTACCAGCTGCTGACAGCAGTCCTGACAACCAAGTCTCCTGCAGCTCGTGGAAGTCTCCAACAAAAAGAGGCTGTCTCGCCCACTGCCGCAATTTAACACAATTCTACAGTAAACATAGTCTGGAGGGTATCTTCTTGTTGTCCAAGCAAAACTCAGCCTTTCTTGGAATAAGTTAAAAAAACTTCCCCAAATAAACACTTATATGTGCTCGAAAAAGTTTTATTGATGATTTTGCCATACAACATGGTGGAGGTGACTGCTACTTTACTCTCAGAAAGGGGCAAGGAGGAAATCTGACGTTGTCAGATGGCATAGAATACAGAAATTGCAAGGGGAAAGTCTCACTGCTTGTGCTAATTTGTATTTGCCCAGTGGAAACCCCTGCCTCAGTGATCCATGAAAATATGCTCCATTCCATTTCGAAGATAGTAGCATAGCCATGTTTTTTTCTTTGCAATGAATTCTGCGAATTGTAGGCCTATGTTTAGAACGGAGATCTCCAAGACTATCAGTCAAAGAATGCACGTAAAAACACATGACTGGACTAACATCTCCAGATTGCAATGTAGCAGGTATGTTGACCATTCTGTGAGGTGGCATTAGCAAGAAGGTGATGGATTGCTCTAATGCAGAGTGCACATAGTGCACAGAGGAGCATGTGTTGCACAATGCCTGTGAGCTTGAAGCAGCACATAACAGACACTCTTTTTGGTAACTAAGGCTGAAATGAGTGCCAGATGCAGCAAACAAAGCTGGCCTTACTAAGCCAAGGGGAAGGTATATAAATAGGAGTGCCTTTAATGAAGAAATGTGTGGAAAACATTTCCTGCAAGTAGTCATGGTGCACTTTTAGTTGCACCAGCCCGTTTCGCTACACACTTCAGAAATGTAGATAAATGTTCAGGCAACCATGGAGGGTTTTAAGGAAATCACGACCCACAAGGCATTTGTACAATATTGGTTCAAGTGAGTCAGCCAGGATTAAAATTAAGGTCTGGTTTTTCCACTGCCTGTTTAGCAACTCAATTGAAATGTGCATGGAGGTTATAATGTGTTGAGCTGAGCACCTTACACCTTACTGCTGAACAAATAAAAATCTAAATATACAGTTTTTGAGGTGATTCTGTGAGGTGTCGGTTGGCAGGGCTTTTAGGTGTCACCATGAGAGAAATAAACAGCCTCCAGCATTATCAGTCCTTGACCTTGGCATCAGTGTGCTGACTGCATATTAAACATTGGTGGAATACTAAGCAACATGTGGAGTATGTAGATGGTTTAAGCCGCATTATGCAGGCCAGTCAATTGAGGGGGTGATACCTTGTAGACATTTGAAGAAAAACATAGCAACCTTAAATTTAATTCAAGCTGTTAGTGGCAGCCAGTGAAGGTGGCAAATGTTTTGGTTGGCATGGTTCCTTTAAAGTGCATTGGTAACAATCTTAGCAATTTTGTCTGAAGTACCTAGAGTGGAGCCTCTGGATTAGATTTTTCAGGGCACCCTTACAGATGGAATACAAGTACAATCACAGTATTGGCCATGTGGGAGGTTGCAAAATGCAAATGTTTCCACTTACTTATTCTAGGTCGTCTTGTCTCTGGCTTGTGGTTGACTGATATCGTCCATCTCTCCACCCTTGTTCCCTGGCAGAACTAAGTCACACTGCAACTAGTCTAGCTCAATGAAACATGAAACCATAGCTTTTTTCTAAGGAGGAAAATATTGTATCTGCACTCACTGGTGCCCTTTAGCACCAACAGAATAGTCAATGAAGTAGCGGGACTGTGACAGTGCTGTGTGCCATGCATGACTATGCATGTTGCTCCCGATAGCAGTCCTCTATATACAATCAGGGGGGTCTGCAGAATATCCTTTTGGTCTATCTATTATGGGTGGGGGATAATCGGGCTACGTGCCTATCTACCTCCATGCTGCTCTAACCAGTGAATGTTTTGTTCTACTACTCTACTCAGTCATGCTCAGTGAGTTGCTCACCTTACGGCCGGTGGCAGTCACACAGTGAAGTCACTCAGTCTTAAACACCTCACCACAAACACAAAGTAGCCTCCCTTGTCTCACACACGCTCACCACCAGAACCAGCTCTCTGTGTGATACTTTTGAGTTAACTTCTTGGGGCCAGCGAGCCAGCCACGCCAGGGTTCCATGGCATGCTACACACAAACACAATATGCCCAGGGGGCAGCAGACAGGCTGGCAGGTGAGGGGTCTGACTGTAGACTGTATAAGTCAGACTGTCACTCAGATCCTCAGTACAGGAACAACTGGAACACTGGTGGTCCCTCCCAGACAGGCTGCACTTTTGTCTTCTGGGTTGGGAGTCAGGCCGCACAGCTACATTTATACATTATAGTAAATGTGTTGCGTGACAGCTAAGGCTCCAGAAAGTCTGGGGATTGGTGGGCCCCAGAAAATAAATCAAAACTGCAGGCAGTGGCACAAGTGTAAGTGTGATTTTCAGCACCCAGCGGCCAGGCCGTCCGCGGCTGTGGGTCCTGGGCCTGCACGGCCGAGAGACACAAGATACTTCTCACTGATGTTGCCAATGAGGCCGAGCATGTCTGCGGATGCTTGTGGTCTCATGCAGAAGGGATGTAACCTAGCAGTTCGGACTGGACTGCCCCTTTTGGAGTAGGACCAAGCCCAATATTGCATATGGTATTTCATCTTCTGTAATGGCTTGGCTGTCATGAACTTCAGAACACGCCCCTTTTGGACCTCCTGGTCCTTGTCTCAACGGGGCTTGCATTCTCTAATACTCCCAACATGGTCGTCCAGCGCTAAGACCCTTTCTCGCTCCATGCGCTGGACGTAACATTCTCTATTTATAGACCACGTCTTCTGCGGCTCTGCGCATCTCAATGCTATTGCAAGTAGCCATTAGACGTGTGATCAGTAGCTCGTGGTATTTTCTCTGTCCTTGTGCACCTACCCGCTCCTTACCCCTTCCTTTCTTCCTGTTTCCTGGACTCGTGTGCTAGTTGCACTCATCCTAGATCCTTGGATTTCTGGATTCCACGTTCCCGGAACTGAACGTGCCCTGGAGTCGGAAGAGACTCGAGCGGCCTTAGTTAAAACCAGGACCGTCCGCAAGAAGGCAGCAACCAAGGACTCCATCAAAGAACGGACCCAGGTGAGAAGGGGGGAACTCCTTGACATTGGCAGGCTGAAGAACAATAGTTTGGAGATATATCCATAGCAATACCAGAGGTTAGGTTTAATTCCAAACCTCCCTGCCATCACCTCTTTTGTTTTACTTTCTTTTTAATGCAACTCCTGTGTGCAAAAATAAGTGTCTTGACATTTCTACAGGTTTTTCCAAAACATTTGAATCCACACGGACATGTAATAAGGTAAATAACATTTTCTGAATTACAATTCGTAAATACCTTTTGAATCCAGGGTTTAGTCAATCCCATATCTATGTCAATGGTCTTGCTCATGAGATTACATACTCCACAATGTCCACATGAATGGTGTCCTGTAAGGTGGACCAGTGCACACGCTGCTGTTAAGGTGTTGTTGGTGCAATAGTCATTTTGCAGCCCATTTTTGCCCACACAGTTTCTGATTGATCTACTCTTTTGTTAAGCAATTGGCCTAGTAAGAGTTTAACCTTCGTTGAAGAATAACTTCCAATGTTTATTTCTTTTATTTTTGATGGTCACACATACCAACCTTTTTTCTGTGTCCTTTTTGTGGGGGATTGTGGGGTTTGAGAAATTCTTCCCTATGGTTGTCAAAAGCTCTTTTTGCTGACCATTTAATGAGCTTCTTGGGATAGCAAGCCATGTTCCAGAGCACATCTTTCTGCCTGTGGGGATAGTGGCACTAGAGGTTGACTGTGTGGCACTGGGTAGGTGAAGGTGACCTCCTCCCTTCAGAGCAATAGACTGGCAGCTAATTATATACGTAGCTGCCAGGCAGCAGAGTGGTTCGCGGTTTTATCAGGCACCATCCACAGTGGGTGCTGAGGTCCCACGCAATACCTAAATTGAATGGGCAGCCAAAGATTCTTTTTCAGATTAAGTGAGACAATGAATCCTGGAGTTTATTATAAGCTGGCATCTTGGACTTATTTCAATGCCCTCGCAAGATATGAACAGAATCTTATGCCGCCTGACCTGTAAAACGTATTCGCTTCAAGCAGAAAGTGATGCACTATATAACTGAACAAGCGGTGAGATAGGCCTGTCAATTATAGTGCCTGGTTATCAGCAACGGTGCCAGTGATGGCTTTGACAGGTGCGAAGGTTTCAGCATCCACAACAGCGCGGTCAGCAGTTCCACTGACAAACATGTTATTTTGGGCTATTGGCAGATAACGTCCGGAGACTTAAACAGAACCTTGCACAGCCCTATGGAAGAGACATGCTTGAAAACATCACTGAACTTTTCCACAGGACACGGTCTAAAGCAACAAAATAATTGACAATGCCAAATAAAAAGAAACACCTTAAACTAGTATCCCCACACAATACGACCTCCCACTGGCGAGAAAAACCTCGATGTGTACGTTGTTCATTTTCACCTTCAATTCGGAAGGAATAATGCAATGCTTTGTAACAAAGTTCATGAACGTATGCAATTTCCCCTTGAGAAAGATGTAAACAGTCCTTCCCATCATGCTTATCAATGGTCTGAATTTAATCGGCCTCGAAAGCCTGAACGTTTCTGTGGGCCACTGTCATGCCCGCGCCGCTGGCACACACATTGGCAACCATCATGGACTACTTTCTACTCATTTATCCTCCTAATACTCCTTGAACAACTCCTTTTCACGCCTTGGTCTTTTATTTCCATTTGCTCAACTTTGGTTCTTTCTTATTTTATTCAATTAACTACATTTACCATAATGCACCTGGCTACAGTCCTCAATTCCTGGCTATTCTCATTCATCGTTATTGGGACCACAATCCCCAGAAGCCCTAGCGGCCAGTGCTGCTTCCAACTGCTCAGGACCAAAGAGGGAGGAGGCAGATTGTCATCAGGTGTGCTGCCCCAGCTGCTGTCAATTAGCCTACCTCAGAACAGGGCAGGGCTGTATATAAGCAGCTGCCTGCAGGAGCACAGTGTCTTGCATCTTGAGTTCTCCCCGCTCCTGTTTGCCTTGACCCTTTACTTTGTATGCTGTAATGTTGCTGCATTATCCTGTTTTGTTCCAGTGCCCTTTCCGGGCTCCCTGCCTTTCAGCCGATCACGCTCCGCTGCCTTCTACCTACAGCCCTTGTCCTCTGGGCTTCCTGCCTTGCAGCTTATTACAGTCCTCTGCAGCCCTCTACATTCAGCAGCCCTGCTCCTCTGGGCTCACTCCTTGCTGCCCTGCTCCTCTGGGCTCCTTGCTCTGCAGCCTGCCTCACTCTGGCTGCCTACAGTCGTTGTCCTCTGGGCTCCCTGCCCTGCAGCCTACTTCACTCCGGCTGCCTACAGTCCTAGTCTTCTACAGCCCGCCTTGCAGCCTGCCTCACTCCGGCTGCCTACAATCCTTGTCTTCTGGGCTCCCTGCCCTGCAGCCTGCCTCACTCTGGCTACCTACCTTCCTTCTCCTCTGGGCTCCCTGCTCTGCAGCCTGCTTCACTCCGGCTGCCTACAGTCCTTGTCCTCTGCTGCCCGCCTTGCAGCCTGCCTCACTCCAGCTGCCTACAATCCTTGTCCTCTGGACTTCCTGCCCTGCAGCCTGCCTCACTCCGGCTCCCTACCGTCTTTGTCCTCTGGGCTTCCTGCCCCCCAGCCTTCCTCACTTTGGCTGCCTACAGCCCTTGTCCTCTGGGCTCCCTACCGTGCAGCTTGCAACCTTCTGCTGTCTCCAAGCCCTTGTTCCCTGGGCTCCCTACCTTGCAGCCTGCACCTCTTCGCTGCCTACAGCCCTTGTCCTCTGGGCTCCTTCCTTGCAGCCTGCTCACTCTGCTGCCTTCAGCCCGTGTCCTCTGGGCTCCTTCCTTGCAGCCTGTCTCCCTCTGCTGCCTACAGCCCTGCTCCTCTGGGCTCCTTACCTCGCGGCCCTATTCTTTTGGGCTCTCTGTCTGTCGCCTACTATTAATCTCTCTCTGTCCTGTTCTTCTGGACTCCCTGCCTTGCAGCCTACTACAGTCCTCCGCAGTCCAATACAGTTTGCCTGCACCTAGTGCCACTCTTGACTGCAGACCTGCTTTCTACTTGCAGCCCTTCTGTTTTCCTGACTGCTGCTCCTTGTTCTCTTCCTTGAGTCCTCTGTACTCCACCTTAGGTTATCTATTTCAGTCTAACTGCCTTTCCTTCATTTCCTACTGCTAGATTGCTCATTGACTTCCTTTTCGCTGGATATTTCTGTTCTTGTCTTCTCATGTGTCTCATGTAATCCCTTTGTACAGAGCTTGCCTGTTGGTTTCCGGCAAGCAACCTCTGCCCCTTCCTTTGTCGCGTTTTCAGTGTTACAGACACCCACTGCTGTTGTTCCCAGCCATGAGCATACAGCGTGGGCCTCTGTTATAGCAATCTATGCAGAAGGCTGGAGTTTCCTAAGGTTCGTGGAACACTCTTTCCCATTTCAGCATACACCCCAAGAGGGAATCCAGTTTGTTTGTACCTTTGTATCTTTTGCCCCTTTTGGCTCACAGCTACTGTTTCCTACTCTTCTTTCTTGTTGAACTTCCTGCTGTGTGTGCTTATCTGCTACCTTACCTCAGCACAGCCACCCAAACCCTACTTGGGTACCCTGTGCCACTCTTGACAGAGTGCCATTCCTGACAGCCACACTGGGAATAAGTCAGACCTGCGACTGGCAAATTACACATTGATTTCTGCTGCACGTGCATTTAAATTGAGTGCACATACTTCCAGTGGTGCCATGCAAGGCAGGACTAACGGATCTGTGTGATTTGGCCATGGCAGAATTGGTCGGGGTGGAACTGACAGCCAATTTCACTGCGAATGGTATTTTAGTGTGGCCAAACCCCGCAAATCTCTATCTCCCCACCCCAATACACCCCCATCCCCCTGATTCAACTTTCCCTCGGCTGCTCCCTCTCTTGACCCTGTTGCGTTAATTCCATCTCTGCAACATGTGTCGGATCCAACGCTGCAGGGTTCCCTTTTCTTTTTTTTTTGCCCCTCGCCTCCAAGCCTCAGGAATTGGGGGACACTCGAGAAAGCTATAATTAGTCTGTCCCATTATGCGTATCAATGGTCTGAAATTAATCAACCTCAGAAGCCTGAAAGTTTGTGTGCAGAGTCAGTTCCATCCCTGCAACGAGGGTCAGATACAACGCTGCAGGGTCCCCTTTTCTTTTTTTTCCTCCCCTTCCTCCAATCCACAGGAAGCAGGGGCCACCTCCGCAACCCCCCCAAGTCCAAAAATTCTGAAAATGGAGAGAAGGGGACACCCGCAACCCCTTGATCCCCATGTTTGGCATTTATTACCAAATTTGATAGAATTTTATCCATCTAATGGTACTGGCCAGATTCAGTCAGATGTACCATTCAATCAATAAACTTTGATCAAATTGGGTAATACCAGAGTGGCATATCCAAGCCTTCTTCTTCTGTGGTCCATGAACAGCCTGGTTTGTAAACCTTATCTTTCTTACTCTCTCTCGGCTGACCAATCAGCTTTGGAACTCTACTGGGTCCTGCCATAGACTGCTTTCCAGCCTGTGCCCTATCCTGTAAACTGTCTCCAATACCTAAACTACCCACAACTTCTGACTGCCTAGCCCTCAGACTAGCACATCTGCGTACATTGGATTTTAGTAAGCTCCCACATCTTGCTCCCTTAGGATTCCAGGAGCACATTTTCTGGGAATACATATGAGACTACGTTTTCTGAGGAAGATTGTCTTGATGAATGGTATTGCGAAGGAGAAGGCAAGTCTAGTTGAGTGTTTGATAACCAACCCCATTCCTCATATCAGGTCCTGCCAGTAGCAGTTGAGCTGCACTCATGTGTTTATTATGGCTGTGGCCCACAGTAACACACACTGCTTTGAGACCTTCAGCAAAGAAGGGTGTTTGATGCCTCACCAGAGCACTCACCGTCGGAATAGAAGGCCATGTCCCACATTAACCAAGAAGTTGATGTGGGAGCTGGTGGTCTTGGGAAGTAGCAGATGAGGGGAAGACCCATGGACACATCACATGCATGAAATTCAATCACTCTAGATTGATTGTTAACGTATGTTCATTGACACAGATGGTCATGATGCTGCCATTTTCAGGTACTGCTGAGGACACAGAAGTAGGGGGAACTGATGGATATAATATATTTCTGTTGGCATTTCCACATTTGGCCAAGAACCTATGTATCCAACCCTATCTATACCCTTATACCCATCTATTCCTTTTTCAGAGCTATGGACATCCATATTTGCATAGACCAACAGCTACTACTGATTGCTGGGGCAATAGATAGACTGGAAATAGGGACCAACAATGTTAGGGGCCATGATAAGCCATGAATCAGGTCAATCTGGCATGAAAGAGACCAGGAAGAGTATGTAGATGGTTAACGCCTTATGGCACAAAGTATTAGAAGAATAATTTGAGACTTGCAGGGATGCAGCAAAGGCAGAGAAGGACATCATGAAGGCCAGGAAGAGGCTGCTGATGCCTGATAAGATGTCTTCATTGCCCATGGCAAGATAACCGCTCATGAGAAATGATATCTACGAGAGATGTGACACACAAATGACCTTAACAGAGCAATGGGTCTAGAGAAACGCAGAGGACATATTCCATGTGGGAGTTGCAGATGCTGTACAGAAACCAGCAGAACACTCGAAGTAGGCCTTCCCAAAGTGTGGCAACAGAAGGGATTTATGAATTGTAATATTGCTTGGGTTATCTATGAAACATGGTGCCCACGCCTCAAATTGCACATTGGAAAAACTTAGCGCAATGTCAAAACCT
Source organism: Ambystoma mexicanum (assembly GCF_040938575.1). Taxonomy (NCBI): domain Eukaryota; kingdom Metazoa; phylum Chordata; class Amphibia; order Caudata; family Ambystomatidae; genus Ambystoma; species Ambystoma mexicanum. The sequence goes on from NC_090925.1 coordinate 1,068,144,702, forward strand.
GTATATGGGAGCACAAGATCTGGGTCACTTTACTGCAGCAGAACATAATTGTGAAGATTTAAGATGGCCAGTTCTGCTCAAAATCACTGTAAGTATAAGAGTGTCAATCCAAAAAAGATTACAGTACATGAACAACGCAACATATTTCTAACCAAATGTGAAAAGATTGGCTTGAATGAAAATATGGAGTGGCACAACTTAATGAGATTAGTCACTTTATTATACCTACCGTTCAGTGGCATATTTATTTCATTTCAGTTTAATCACCCAGATATGCTTCACTTAGAGAAGATTACTCTCCTTAGTATCATTAATATCATGTAGAGCCTGAGTATGACACAATATCCAACCTAATTATTATGTAACAGGCATGTAATAGCTAAAAATAGACACAGCGCTTATTACTGGCATGTATATTTAGATATGCATGTTGTATGAAAAATAGTTGCAATTTTTCGTCTATAACTCTAATTTCCCTCATTTAATCAAGGGAGAGAGACCAACATCCGCACTCTACTGGCCACCATGATCGCCAATTGTGTTCTTTTTATGATCACGCATTAAGCTATGTATGTAAAGTTAGGTCATATGATCTACAGCAAGGATTTCAGTTGTTTGGAAAACGGCAAGCGTTTGTGCCGTCGGAAGGAGTAATCATGACAGGAGCACGAGCCTGTGCCTGAAAGAAAAAGAGAACAATCAAGTAAGTAGCAGAGTTCGACTATATACTACATTTAATGCAGAAAGTACACACATTTTACGATAGTTGAGAGTTCTGTTCTTTTATATCTTTACAGAGTATAGTCAGTAATGGTAGACTACATACTTATGTCATTACGGTGTAACTTACAACTGATACAACTATCTGAACAGTTCAGGTACTTTTCCAATATTGCTAAGCCAATTTCATCTATGAAGGCTTGCTATAGTAAGTATAAAAGACTACAACAGAAGTGTTAACGTAGTTTCATAATGAAACAATTAATACATTCCACAATGTATTAAAATAAGGCTGCTTTTATGTATTTTTCTTTAGGGAAGGACAATAGAAGAGAAATTAAACTTCTCCACACCTAATACAAACCGCAGCTACTTTAATGGTAAGCAAATTTAAGTCACCTTTATAATTATGTAAGGTACTTAAATATATATATTTTTTTAAAGAGCAGCATTTAGTTACAGCTGTTTCGTTTGTTTGCGATACAGGAACCAACAACATGCATAGAAACATGTGATTTATGAACCACACGAAACTCCATACCCTTGTGAATTGAGAAGGAAGGAATACGTGAGAACAGCAGATACAAATTCCCCTGAAGAAGTTCCAATAATAATAATAGAGTGATTGGAACGAAACATGTTGGGTTATGAAAACAGCACCAATTAGGATGCTGACTATTATACTAAAAATAGTCAAAAGAGTGCTGTCTATTACATCATTTTTTGAAGAAATAAGAAGGCAACCATTATAACTTTTTAACCACATATTTTCTCGCTGTCACAATATATTGCCCATGAAATTGTTCCATTATATTGTTGTTTACAAGAATGATAAGCATTCTGTTTCATTGAGCGCAAGTCCCTTTGGGCTGCAGTCAACACCATAAGTAGTATTTTCTGATTTGCCTTTTTCTATGCCTATGTGATAATAAATTAATAATAATTGACTCTATTTCTGTACTATTCTTTACCCATACATTTATGTGAATACAGAGTGACATATTTGTATTCCTAAGTGTCGCAAACAAATGGCTACATAAGCCTTTTTTTGTATATGATTTGCAGACAATGGGCCCAAAAGGACGATTGCCTGCCAGCAAGCTGAAAATAAGAGACTGGCATCTTCTACCTGGTCAACGATACTGTCCAGACACCTCCTTGCCGCTGACATATCTCTCTGGCAGCAGATTGCCAATGCCAGTACTGAACGTGCCTTGTCACATGCCACCTTGACCGAGCTGTTGACGCAGCAGGAACAATATCTTTCTTTGCGTCTATGTTCTGGCCAAGGAATACAATAACCACTCCTCCTTTCTTCTCCACCTCACAGTCCTATCAATAGCAGTCTGCTACCTGAGCTAGACCATCCCATATTGCTGCTTATCCATGCTCCCCATGCCTGGCGCCCACTTATGATTAATATAATTGTAATGATCATTATAATTATTAGTATTATTATTATTTTTTATAATCGTAATTATTAGTATTAATATTAGGGTATTTACTGAGTGCAAACCGAGATTCAGGAAGCAACTGAGCGCTTTACAAACATAGGGGGAAGAACACAGTGAGGGAAGCTTAGAAACAAAGGAGTGGGGATCTAACAACAGGGGTTGGAAAGTGAAGGGCAATTTTACTGGGAGGAATCCACCTGAAACCATTAGAGTGCGTAAATGGAAATATGGATGACACCTTATTCGTAGTGGTGAAGGGAGAGGCAAAATGTGCAAGAGAATGGGTTGTATGGATTGTTGCAAATGGTTACAATCACTAAAGTACATCTAGAATTTTGGAAGCTAGAGAGGGAGGTTCAGAATGTGACGTTGAAAAGTATGTGCCCAATTCTTCAAAAATAGTGCAGATAATGTGCCTTTTGTGGATGCTAAGTTTTTGGGAATATGCAGGTCACTCTATTCACAAAGGTGACATGTATGTTCCCCAGGGCTTTAAGTGGGGTAAGAAATCGGGGGGGGGGGGCCTATGTGGGGGCGTGGCTTGCGGGAGGGGCGTGGCCTAAAAAGTACGCAAATCGTAGGGTATACACACAAATATATATAAATGTTATATATTTGTGTGCGTACCTTACTATGATCTGTGTACTATGCAAGCCATCTTTTATAAAAGATGGCTTGCAAAGTACACAAACCATAGTAAGGTACGCACACAAATATATAACATGTATATATATTTGTGTGCATGCCCTACGGTTTGCCTAGTTTTCAGGCCATCTTTTTTAAACATTTCAGGTTTATAAAAGATGGCTTTGAAAGTACACAATTCAAGCCATCTTTTATAAAGCTTTGACTACGGACAAAATTGTCCGTCGGCAAAGCTTTATAAAAGATGGCTTGAAATGTGTACTTTCAAAGCCAACTTTTATAAACCTCGAAATATGTCGAGGAATCCCCAGGTTCGCCGAGGGTTAAAGACGCCTCAGCGACCTGGGGAAACAAAGGGAGAGTAACTCTCGCGAGGGGTCACCAGATGCAGTTACTATGATTGACGGAAGTTGCAGCCAGTCACAGCGTCGCTGTGGCTGGCTGCCACTTCTGTCATCTTGCCTGACTTCATTGCAGGCGCATCATCCTGTTGCGGCTGCGGCCGCGACGGGATAATGCTTCCCGCCAATGTTGTGGTAGAACGGGGCCCCGGGAGGGCCCCGGCTCAGTCCCACTTTTTGGAGACTGCCGGGGCCCGGCCCCGGCAGGCCCCGGCCCACTTTAAGCACTGATGTTCCCATGGGTCAGTGCTACAGCACAAATTATCATCTAGCCAACCTCCTACCCACACCCCTGTGGTTACTTGGAGCATCATTTACAATAACTAACCTTTAATAGGCTTGTCATTGAGAAATATTTGAAAAAAACAAATACGCATTTCTATCCCCATTTGAGGGATAGAAATGCATTGGACAGCATTTGCTGCAACACTTAGAACATGGATATGTCAGGATCATATATTCCCCAACATGAATTATGCATACCCTAGAACATGTGCCAACGAGGTGCAAGGGAATGTACCTACTTCCCCTACATTGTACATTGAATACCATTTTTGCATTTGGCATGCTCTTTAAAATGCAAACACATGACCCCTGGTTTGCACAATTGTGCAAAGGTGATGAAAAAGGAGATCGGAATGTGTGCATATATTAGGTGCACATTCAGATGTTCTTTGTGAATTCTGTGCTCCATTTTTAGCAAAAAAAAGTTTCTACAATTGGGCCCTTAATCTATTTGCACAAACATATTTCGAATAACATTTACTAATGTGAATTTGCCATCTTCGGCTAAGATACAAAACGCAAATATATCACGTGATAAACGAGTTTGTTTAAGGGCACCACCATTTTCAGTGTGAAAATGTCCACACTCATTTTTGATGTCGTTATATTGGGACATTATTCGATGTCAGGTTTGCCAATAATAGCATTGTGCCAAAGTGATAATCTATAACCCTTTGCGTGCATCCCATTTTTTTCTCAAGGGGCCCAAAGTGTCAGGATGAAAAAAGCCAAGAACCTAGGGCTCGGTGATAGGCACGAACTAACCCTACGTTTTGATGTATTTGCCTTATACCAAAACAATTTCACTTTTTGAGCACTATTTCTACACATCCCAAAAGCTGGGGCCCTTAGTTGGTATATTCCTTCCGGTTCACTGTCATTTCCGTTCATCCTCACCTTGGGTAGTCACATGTAGGCACGCGACATCAGGTTGCTGAAATTGTTGAAGTTAGACGTTGGATCAGCTGTTTATAATTTGACTTCTCAGTGAATGCGAAACATATCATTATGTTGACTCTGAATGGTGCAAACCAATGGTATTTCAGTTGGAAAAATGCGGGCTTCCGAAAACGCCAGATGTTAGTTAGGTAAAATGATAAATATGTACATGTCTGCCATCTTTTTAGACAGGGAGTTCTGCAGCACTGCACTGCCACTAACAGATGGCAATCTCATACATACATGCATATTTCCAGCACATGCGGGTTTATCTGGCCTCCAAGGCCGAATCGCCCATTGATTACCTCCACTTTGCCAACAGAAAGCTCAGTTGGCTTGGTGGAATTTCTGTAAAAACATTTCAAATCTAACCATATAATCATCCGTCTTGACATTATCATGCAAAAGCTGAATAAACATGGCACCTAACCTCAGGCGAAACGTTATTTCAAGATCTTTTGTGTGAGGCACTTTGACGACTTTATCTAAAGAACATGACTTCACATTGGTCACAGATGTGATTCTACTTGTAGTGTCTTATCCTTATGCCTTACTTCATTCCTCTGTTCCCTTCCTTCTCCTTTCTTTTCCATCCTTCTGGATCAAACTGTGCGACTCAAACACAAGTGAGAATATACTCCTAGCTGTGGGCATTGCATCCAATGAGTGCAAAGACAGATTTGTGGGTGTGCTGTCTGTCCTTACTTAACACCCTCTGATTTGTAAACTATCTTCCATCTCATATGTTTTCAAAATCTTTATTAATTTAATACAATACATACAAGAAAACGACAAAACACATAGAAACATGACAGATAGAGAATAATGTTTGTGAAAGAGAAAGAGGTGGCAGAAAAAAGAGAGGCAGGAAGAAAAAGAAAAACACACTATTTGTACCTGGGGAAGGGCCATTAGCCAAACCGATGGCTGGAGCAAGGGGTGGCACCAATCTTTTTTACATGGGGAAGCAAAAGGGAGTCTCTCCCTATTTCCTCCCCACCTGCCAATGCCCGCCACAACAAACTAAATCTCTCCCGCACCACACCCCTCTCCCCACACTTACCTGCGGGACCGGAGCTTTGAACTGCGGTCCGCTGCAGATCCCACTCCAGCAGCCATAGAAATGGAAAAGGACATACTCTATTTTCCCTATAACGGCAGCCATCTTTTAAAATTAAAATAAAAAATCCCCTCAGGAGAATGGCTGTGCAAGCAGTAGAAATCTCCACAGGGGACAAAAAGAAAACCATTCCCACCTCAGATGCACCCCAGGGGGCAAATGGCTTTCACGCCCTGGCTGGGGGGCACACATGGCCGGTACGGCCCACAGCACTTGCCGAGGCCCCAACTTCACATGGGAGGATCAAAAAAAGCAAGAAATTCAAAGAATCGATGAAAGAAAGGGAAGCAAGGGAAGAAATAATGGCACTTCAAATAGCATTTATGGGGGCGTTTTTACACTCTGTTTATACAGTGGAAAGGAGAGACATGGGCAGACTGGTAAACTTCAAACAATGCTTCCTTTGTGGTCTTCAAATCGTTTTTTAGTCGGTGATTACTTTGTTTGGGAAACTTTGATTCACACGGTTTCTACTTATTTGACCAGAACCCACTTTTTTCAAACTTACTTCTGGGTTTGGGGGGTCCGGGGGTGGGGGCATTGCAAGTTGGAGCTGGGGCAAAATAACCTTTAGATGCTAAGAGCGTATATGCCTGTCCTGATTTTCATAGGAAATCATTGAAAGCCATATATGAGTCTTGTTGGCATTAGAAGAAGCAGGAGGTTGCTGGCACTTTGACTCGTGTGGGTAAATAACGATGGATTTTAATTTGAGTTGCGTTAAAGTATTGTTTAATTCAGTGTCAAATATTTGACAGAGAGGTATAATAAAGGGAGGTGGTGCATTTGAAATCACACACAGCCACATGCACAAGATTTGGTTGTCTCTTGTGTTCAGCAACAGCGAGTGGCAACTTCTCTCGGGCTTAGCATGTTCTTGATAATGTAAAGACATTGGACACAATTTATTTACCTTCGAATCCGTTTTCAAGCTCTCATATCACGAATTAGAAAATCGGCCTCATTGTGAGTTTGAAACAGACCCTAATACACACAGATTTTTCACAAGGTAAGTCCTCAACCCAACTAGTTGCAGGCATAAAACACAGGTGACTAGAATCATGCGAAAAACTCGTCCTGTTTGCGAACTGATTCCTATTACTGTCATTATAGGGACAAATGTTGTATTGCAATATGCTAGCGACCTGGAAATCAAGCAAGAGAGCAAGAAGGTTCAACTGAAGAGGAAGAGAAGAAAGCCCTGAACTTTCACAAGACGTCTCTCGTCATAACAACCCCTTCCAATAATTTTTTACTGTCAGCAAAGACAAACAAGCAAAAAATCAATATGAATCTGGTAGACGATACCCCAACTCTGAAATGTGGCAGCAAAACGCACTTGGGGGCAGGAGTCACTACCCCTCACAGTACTGCCGTTGGCCATGCCCTTTATCTGCCCGCTATCTGGTTTTCTTGCGAAGGGCTTGCAGGCATTTGATGGTAGGGGGCACCGCCACTTACAGGGGAACACATTGCGCTCTGTTGGCCATAGCCTCTTCTTGGTTTTCTTGTCATGCTGCGGCCCTGGCAGACCCGGGGATCGAACCTGTGTTGCTTTGTGTCATTTTGCTTCCAAGGTGAGCCAGTTTCCCCGGAGCTATCCTCCCGAGACCGAATGGATTCCCATGCAAAAAGGGAACACCAGCAGTTGGGGGCCGTTGTGACGGTGGGGCCAGTGGCCCTTTTCTACTTTCCTCAGCCAAGCACTTTATCTACGGCCAGGCAATATACACGCCAGAGGTTTGTAAGGTGTGCACTGTTATTGACCAAAAAGGCTAATTGTGTGCTTCGGGCGTGGTTAGTCTTTTTTTTATTGGCGCACAGTTATTTGAAATTTTGTCCACGCAAACTGGGGCATATGTTTTCATCGGACTTGGATTCCATCTCTCTCCCTTTAAGAGGGCTAAATACCACATTTATGCTGTGGTAAATTGACTGGGTTTTTGGTTGCTCCCTCCTGGTGCTGTGAGGGGCTTCCTGATGCCCGGGGAGGGGTAACATGGACTTGAGCACATCTCTTTAATCATTCGGAATCTCCCTGGCTTGGACTGTTTACCAAAGAACACCAATGTATTCTATTTACCTTATTGAACAAAATATATCTTAGTGGGAGTAGGAGGGATGGCCGATACATCATGTCAAAGCCTAAATATTACAAGTATTTCATCCCCTTAACCAAATGAAGCCATTGGTTAATGCAGCACCAATCACTGAAGCAAAGGGCATGCGATAGAAGTTATCTTGCATGATTAAAAGGATAAGGTGTTCATATCCGACATGGAAGTGAATGTGAAAAAGAATAAGAACGGGACTTTGCCGCCTGAAACCCCAGTGCTTCCTCTGAGAAATGAGAAATAATAATTACATTCCTCATTTTACTGGTCAGGTTTTGCCACGTAATATGACTAACATCCTGAGGTTTTATGAACCGGAAGTGAGTCACACAGTTAAAGTTGTTGTGATATTCCTTGCAGCAACATAGTCTTACCTTTGTAGTTACCAGAAGCGCAGGAACAGGATTTGTCCTCACCTAGACATCCCATAGGCCCTCAAGAAGGATCGACAGCTGTGCATTTGAGTATACGCTACTTGTCCTGCCAATTTGCATCCTGCACCAATGCACTGGATGAACTAAACAGGCTGGTATTGGGGTGATTGTATGCTCTGTTTTTCTATGACGAAGCCAATCACCATGTTGAGATCGGATATCAAATAACTCCAGGGACAGTCAAACCACTTGTCTGTTTAATGATTCTGTTAACAAGTGTCAGAGATTGTCACCTTTACTATTCACTACTCCCCTCCTGTCACACCTGTCACTTCGTTATCGAAAACTTTGATCAAATCCTGGTTCAATAAACCATCAGTTCATGCAATGACTCGCAATCTGGGACCCACAATTAAAGATATCACCCCTTCACAAGTACTGCAGCTAATAGCCCTCCTGAAATTGCAAAAGGGTCAAGTTCTTAGGGCGCACTCAAATTCCCTTTACACAAATATACTTTGTGGAATTCTAGGGCAGTTCCTCCTGATGAAACAAAAAGTACATTCCGAGCAATATTTTCAATGTCCAGCCCATGTACACTATAGAATTATTTATAGGAGAAGGATACCCAAACTACACTGTACAGGAGGGCGGAGTGACCGCTCACGGGCCCATGGGATCAGAGCTCCCCCTCGAGCATTTTAAGACGAGATAGCTGCACATTGAGGTGGATGGGGTGTAGTATTCTCTTACTCCAACACCGATCAATAAGGACATCTCAAATGGTTTGGCAAAGGGAAGTCTGTTTAATGACAAGTACAAAAAACAGGGAAACATTAGGAAATCATCAGTGATGTGAACGCCTGTCTCGCTCCAACTTCCAAAATCTTCATTCAAACAGCAATTCTTATAGGCAAAATGTGTCCTCATTGATGTGTAACACTCAAAAGTTTGTCATGTAAGTCTAAAAAGGTAACTTAAGTTTAGGTACTATATCTGTATATGGCAACGGGGTGTGAGGATTGGAAAACTCTTATCAGGTGGGCGTCTACACCCATCCCTCTACATCACTCGTGCCAAACGTCACTAAAAGTGCGACGTCTCATTGGTTCTACTAGCTATAGGACACTAGATTACTTGTCCCTTTGTGATTGGGTCGGTTACACCCCTAGGCATTAATCTGCACTTTAATTAGAAGCATGCAAAATGGTTAAGCAGATGCGGCATGCCCCAAGATTCACCCTGCCTCCCTTCCATCAATCAGTACTTTAGGGCTATGTGTCAATTAGTTGGCTGAGGATGGCCTCGAAACTGTAGCTTCTTATTAGGAAACGTTATGGCATCCTCTGGTATTGGGAGACATCAGACCTTGGTACCTCTTCGCGCCTAGCTGGTCATGTGTTAGTACACTGTGAAACTGCTTCATTTTCCATCTACTTGTGTATTTGTTTCTACATTCAGCCTCGCCACCTGCCTGGGCCTCCTTATCTCGACCTTCACGGGCAGGCTGCTATGCTCTGAAGTTTTGATTCTTCGAAGTTGCCGCTCTCCACTCTTCCTTAGGTTGACCTCGAATGATCAGGCATGAGCTGCTTCTTGCTAAGTTTCGATTCTGCTCTTTTGTCTGGCTTTGTGCTGGTATATGAATCCTGGCCTGTTTGACCCCTACCATCCTGGGCTTAATTCTGCTTTCGTGTAGAGTGGACTGTACTAGTATAATGTGTTCTTTGAGGTAGATATATATATGGTTGCCGCTTGCCGCTCTACTCTTCTACTAAGCATAGCAAGCCGCACTGTTTTCTTAGCTTCTTGCGTTACAAGCCTCTGTACAGGCGTTAGCTGGTTGCATACTTTCATCCGGCTTTACATTTACGTTTCTTTATATTTCGACATTGTGTCTTCTTCTATGTCTGTGATATCTTTATCCATGGTGTTTCGCCTTAGTGTGTCATCTTTTTGGTTGTTGTTTCGTTTATCTGTACGTCTGTCCGGCCCTTGTGTTGTCACCATTCACCTTTGATTAAGGCCCTTTGGGTCACTATTGGGACAGTTTGAAAGTAGTCTTCATGTCATGTCAGCTGTTGGTATGGTTAACTCAATGGGTACCGTGCTGCCCATGGTTGTCTAGTTATTGGCCCTTCAACAGGTATTGCTCTTCCGATGGGCACTGGGCAAAGCCCTAGCGCGGCTCTCTGCTGGTTTATTTGCTCATCATACGTAACATATCTTTGTGTGTACGTTCCTGGTGCTTCAAAATGGGTTGCTGTAGTGTAGGCCATATCTGGGACCTCCTCCACACTCCTCCCTCTGGTCGGTTCATCGACCACTTCTGCTTTCTCCTTTGGATTCGTCTTACATGGTTCTTCTGTATCCATTTCTTCATCTTCTGGGTTTGTACATGATGGTGTGAAGGAGTGTCTCTTAGAGTCCAAATTTGTATCACTCCTTTCAAACTTCCTGCTGTTTTTACATGTTCGTCTTTGTTCCATGTCATTATTTGACATTGTCTATTTGGGCTACAATAAATCAATTTTCCTTCATAATTTGTACGTTTCCTGGGGTACAGGAACTGGCCTACACAAAGTTTCTTATTTCTTCATCAGTCAGGTCTCTGGGCTTCCAACCTGTTTTGACATCGATCATGATCTTCATCCCTATGGCTTTCTTCGCAGTTTTCTGGCATTGTGAGATAATTATCTTGATAACACAAAATCCTAATAGTATCATCAATAGCAGGGCTACCAGAAACTTGAATATGTCTGCCATCCATTGTGGAACCCATGAGAATAGTGTTCCAAACCAGCTGTCATATTCAACTTTGTCGGTTTCATCGATCATCTGGTTCTGTAGGTTTGTCAGCGTACCTATGGCTTCTGTTAAGGTTTCATTTTCTTCGTCATGTGGCGGTATGAATATGCAACATGATTCTCTGATTTTTGCGCAAACTCCTCCATCCATCGCTGTGATCATGTCAAGTACATATCTGTTCTGGAGAGTCATCAGTTGGATTGCTCTTAACTCTTCCTTGATTACGTTGAATCCCTTTATTGTCGAGTTGATGGTTTGCAGTAATTCCCATCTGGTGATTTGCAACCATTTAGTATTTGCTCTAACCTGGAGCCTTGGCATGAGGATTGTTGTGAACACTGATGAGGTGAGGCTAAACAGTCTGTGTTCATACGGGATTGCATGGAATGCTTCTTCTGATTTGCCAGAAAAGTAATTCTGTCTTTTCTTTCGGGATACCAGCTTCACAGATCTTCTTTTCCTCAGGTGAGCATCTGCTTTTGGGAAACTGTCAATATTCAGGTTACTTTTTCGGGATCACTAGTGCAGGAACGTGGACGTTCACTATTGTGCATATGCCTCACCAGTTTTTGGCAGTCTTATGTATGCTTTGGATCCACACGCCCAAAAATGATCCATAATTACTGCGGTTCCATGCATCATTCCTGGAGCCTCAAAAAATTGTCCACAATTCTGATTCTCTCCCATCTTCCTCGTGCCATTGTTCCTGAAGCACAATTTCGGGCTTTCCAGTGGCACGATCTGCAGGGGTCCTCCTCTGTCTTAAACCCATGTCAGTAATCTTGTGAGTTTTGGCCATAAAGGTTTGTACAACCTCTGTGAGTTCTCTATTGCTTCCTTATAGGCTCCAAAGATCATCCATGCTCGGCAGATCACCGCTCCTTCTTCCCATCCGTCTGGTGAAAGCATTGTTCTCCAAATCTGCATATGGCCTCTGTTTTTCCAATTTTTTTTGCCTCTTCTTGAGTTTTTCCTTGGACATTTAGCTTTGGGTTCACTTCCCATCTGATTGCTACTCTGTTAAATCCAGGCTTCTCGTACCTGATAACATGATTCCTAGTATGGGCTCTGTTTCTCGTCTTAATGTCCTGTATATAATCATCTTCATCGGGGTAATTTGTCTCGGTTGCCCATATCATTGAGGTATCCCTCCCCATAAACTGCCCTTTGATGTGTTGCACATTGCTACGTGTGAAAGACACTGTATTGTCGGGACATCCATTTCTACAGCCACGAAGATCTTGGATTTCCCCATGCTGTATGGTAGGAGTGCACAAATGAAACATTCTCCTTCTGATTAACTTCTTCCAACTTCCTTCATGTGCTGGTACCACATGTTGTTTCCTATATGAGCTGTAATGTCCGGGTAGTCGTACAGTTCACTGTTATCTTCATGCAGGCATCTTTTGATCCTTAGTGTGTTTTGGTAGTTTGCTATAACTACATCTCTAAACGTGTCTGTGTGTTTTTTCCTTGCTGGAGGACTCTCAGGCATTCTGGTCCAAGGTGCAGGTTTACTTATCAGCATCGATGGGGGTAGATGGAGTTTCTGCAGTTCTCTTCCTCTCATTTTGCATCCTTTTCCTGCCCTCTATAAGTGCCTTTATCAGGCACCAGCCTGTCACTGGCCCAGTGTATGGCTGCATCGTGGGCCTGGTACTTGTCCCTTGTGTTGGAACTTGTGTGCTTGTCAATTTAGTCTTTGCGGTTTTACTTTTCAGTTCCTCAAGCCGTTTCTTCGCTCTAGCTACTCTAGCTTTAAACAGGAATAAATGATCTATTAACATTTGTGTCTTTGCAGTTAATTCTCCTGTAGTCGCTTCTGTCTTCTTAAGGGCTTTTGTTATGTCTGCTTTTGTTGGCCTTTTTCTTGATTCTTTTTGGTTTCTCTCATTTTCTGGGACTGATTCTTTGGTAGGCAGGCTCATGCTCTCTGTTGCCTTCGCTTGAGGTTCTGTGGCCATTGACACTTGCCTTGGTTTGTGTGCATTCAGTGTGTGGGTGTGTGTAGTTGTCAGTGCTATGTTTTCATTCATTCCATGCTGACCCTGTCTCCAGCTTTTCTCTTCATTCGTTACCTCAAGTGTGTATGTGTCACTGCCAACTATATTCATTCTCAGGTCATTTACCTTACCATCAGATTTTCTCGGGACTGGGTGCTTTTGTTGGACTTATGCGTACATCATCAGGTTGGTGCACTGAAATTGGAACGCTTCGTGCACCAATGAAGAATGCAGTTTCGATCGTCAAAGGCAGCAAAATAATGATCAACACAATCCATAAAAACATAGTAGTAGGGTAAGTCAGACGGCAGCATTTCCTTCCAGAGAAGCAAGGGCGCCCCTCTGCTTGTGGGAGGACCAGGTTACTGTTCTGGGCCCCCATCTCGATCATAACAAAATGTCAATGTTTATTCTTTTCCCCCAATTCAATATTGTTCTCGAACAGTTTTCGTCAGAAAATGTCTGGTGCTTCACACGTGTCCTCACTCTCGCTAGGGACGATTGTCTCGTGATACAGGATACAGTATCTTTGCTAGACTATGGAAAAATAGATTAGACTAACTCTTCGATAAATCACTTTTAATGTGTATGTTCGAAGTAGGTGAGTTCCCAGTCCAATCCTCTAATCTGCTTCAGTCCGGAGGGCATTCCGTATGCTGGTCGATGCGATGTGAAGAAAGGGGAAGAATGGCAATCAAACAAAAAAGGGTGAAGTTATTTTCTCTGCTCCCTAGATCTGTCCCTCGGCAGAATGATGACGTGCTATCCAATACGAAGACTCTAAGGTGGCAATCTACCAGGACCTTTCGGCCCTCACCCTCGCAATGAGAAAGAAATGCGGGGTCCTAACCAGATGGTTGCAGGTTAAGGGGGTCAGATACTGCTGGGGGTACCCCTTCTACCTGGCATTTGAGTGGTCGGGGGAAAGACACCACCTGGTGACGGAGGAGACCATTGTGTGGGCCACCGACAACTTGGTTGGAGATCGTGCAGGCCCGTCCGGCGGAGTGGGGGGTAAGGCCAGGAACCCACCGTGTGGCCCCGACAGACTGGGTCAACCTAGCAGCAAGACCAAGGTTAAGGGGGCACGCAAGTTCCAAAAAAAGAGTCACCCATCATCGGCGTCTGAGGATCACCTGAAGTGACTGTAATTTTTTACAATGTTGGTAGATTGGTTCGATGGACCTCTGTGTCGGGCCTGTGCCTGGGGACACGGGGGACCACGGGAACAGAGTTACGTCTCATACGTTTTGTTTGAAGGTTCACACGCGTTCATTCTGGTTTAACAGAGAATGGGTTATCTACATGCTTACACTACCCGGGGCTGGGGTAGAGTCTTTGGTGGTTCGTTGACAGTCCCCGAAAAAGATCGGGTGACATGGACGAACGCCTCAAGATGGGGGGTGAAGGGGGAAAGGAGCAGGGGGGAGGGGGGAGAACGACCAACATCAAGGCCAAAATGTAAACGTTTAGAGGGGTCCACGGGGGAGGTGAGGGGACTAGCCAGCTTGAACAGGAATCCTATATTTTTCAACGTGCCATACGCAAGCATTACACTACGGTGAATCTAGAGGCGGACTACCTAGATGATAATGGTTGAAGGCAAGAAAGGCACAGTCAATGTCAAGGGCCTCAATTCACCAAACAAGAGGTCCCAGACCAGTAACATGTTCCGCAAACAGCAGTTGATGGTGCTGTTCCTCCATGAAACCCATTACAGACAGGGGAGGGAATCACCCATCAGGGGGAAGGACATCAGTGCCAACTTCTGGGCCTCCCACAGGAGCTCGAAGAAGGAAGGTGTGAGGATTCTCCTGAGTAAGACTCTCCATCTTACCAACACAGAGACCAAGAGAGGCTTTGGGGGGAGGTTCCTGGGGATCAAGGGTACATAGGAAGGGGAACGCATAACCCTGGCCACCCTCTATGCTCCCAACTCGGGCCAGATTGGTTTCCTAACCCAGATTCTGGGGGTGATGGATGAATGGGTTGAAGGGGCCATGATACTGGGGGGGGACTTCAATCTCATTTTGGACCCCAGGCTGGACTGGTGGACGGCACGGGTGACTGAACCGAAACGTTTCACCAAGGAAAACCTAACGCTCCAGACCCTGCTGAGGGAACACTACTGGAAGGACATCTGGCGAACGACACACCCGTAGCCCGGGGGATATACATTCTTTCCCCCCCACATCACACCTACACCAGAATCGATTTCCTCTTGACTTCCAAAGAGGGGAGCGGGGTGGCTACAGCTCCCGAGGGTCGGGGCAATAACGTGGTCCGATCACGAGCTTCTGGTGGCGGACTGGTCACTTCCCCTGTCCCCTAGGTCGGCCCGATGGAGGTGTAATGACACGCTCCTAAGGGACCCGGTCTTTAGGGAATTCCTCAGAGGCGAAATGGAGGCATATTTTGAGAGAAACGACGATGGGGAGACGGATATGGCGATAGTGTGGGAGGCGGCGAAGGCCATATTCCGTGGTCTCCCTATAGCCGAGGGTTCTAGGCGCAAACGGGAGAGAGGGCTCATTGAGGCCAAGATACGGACTGAACTCAAGAGCCTGTGGGGCAGGCTCACCCAGGAGGGGGTTGATAAGGAGTCCCGCCTATCGGAAATGCGCGAAAAACGTCAGGCTCTTCACACGGTCCTCATTGGGGAGTTGATCAAGAAGTTGAGATACACTCGACAACGGTACTACGAAAAGGGGGACAGGGTAGGGACCCTATTGGCACGTAGAGCTAGGGGTTGTAGACTGGAGAGGAGGGTCGGACCTATTAAAGATGGGGAGGGCAGGGCTCTCAACAGAAAGGCAGAGATAGTGGGCTCCTTTGCAACTTTCTATAGGGACCTGTACACAAAACAGGAGGGGGAATCGCTGGAGGAGATCCGGGCTTATCTGGAAGAACACCGGCCACCCCGCTTAACGGAGGCCGAGCTGCAGGGCTTGGAGAGGGACATAACGGCGGAGGAGGTGGAGGCAGCCATCAAGAGACTTAAAGCAGGCAAGGCCCCCAGAGATGATGGATACACGGCTGATTTTTATAAACAATTCCAACCCATTCTGACGGAACCCTTAGCCAAATTGTTCAACCACACGATCCCCCCCACATTCCTACAGGCCCTCATCTTGGTGATCCCCAAGCCAGGAAAAGACCCCACAGAGCACAGCTCCTATAGACCCATCTCCCTTTTAAACCTAGATGCTAAAATATTTGCCAGGATCCACGCGCCTGGAGGGATGCCTGCCCCGCCTGGTCCATCCAGACCAGTCGGGCTTTATATTAAACAGACAAGCCTCGGACAATATGCGCAAAATCCTCCATGTGTTGCATTCAAGGGAAACCCGGAACGAGGGGCTCCTCCTGCTGTCCCTAGACGCAGAGAAGGCCTTCGACCGGGTGAGTTAGGCCTTCATGGGGGAGGTCCTCTCGACAATAGGGATGGGCCAGAGATGGTTGGGATGGATGGCTGCAATATATTCAGCCCCCACGGCCAGGGTGGCTGTCAACGGGATGGAATCGGAAGCCTTTCCCCGAGAGCGTGGCACGAGACAGGGCTGTCCACTATCCCCCCTGATATACGCCCTTTTCATGGAACCCTGGGCGATCTCGGTGCGTAACAAAGAGGCTATCACTGGAGTACAGATGGGCGGCTCCCACCACAAGATCAGCCTGTTCGCCGATGACGCTCTCCTCTATGTTACCAAACCGACACTGACAGTCCCTCATGTGTTGCGGACACTGGAGCGTTACGGGAGCCTCTTGGGGTACAGGGTCAACCTGGGTAAATCTGTGGCTTTTATGGGAGGTCGACTACCGGACACCGAGAGGGAGTATGTGGAGGGCCTTCCATTTCAATTGCAGAGAGAGGTATTCCGGCACTTGGGAATCCAAATAACACCAGACCCGAAGGACCTCTTCTCGAGTAATTTCACCCCTTTGTGGATGGAGGTCAAAAGAGATATAGAGAGGTGGGCGGTCTCAGGGTTCTCGTGGATGGCACAACTCAACCTGATCAAGATGGTGGTACTTCCCAAATTCCTATTTCTCTTCCAGATGCTCCCCACCCAGGTCCCGGCCATGTTCCTACAGTCCTACTCAGGTTCCTCTGGGGAGGGAAAAAACACAGGATCTGTTACGATGTCTTAACGAGACCTAAGGAAGATGGCGGGGTGGGATTCCCGGACTTCGATACATACTATAGGGCCTCCCAACTGAGGATTCTGGTCGACCACTTCAACCCTGGGACACAAAAGCAGTGGGTAGCACTGGTCAATAGGTTGCTTGCCCCGGTCACACTCGATGAGTGGTTGTGGGTCCCCAGAGTGCACATCCCCAGGCGTGTTTTAGATCATCCAGTACTGGGTGTCCTGTGGTATGTCTGGAAGGAGGGGCGTTAGTACAGATGGCTCACAACCTGGCCTTCCCCACTAAGTTGCATCTGGGCGCCACCATTCATAGCTAAGGTTGTGGAGCCGGCCGCGTATCAGAAGTGGTATGAGGCGTGCCTTGTTAGGGCATGCCACCTGTGGGTAGGCGGCTCCTTCATGCCCCTCCTGGACCTGGAAGAGGCCCTGGGGATGGGCAAGCATTCACCCTTTCGCTATCTCCAACTGAAGGAAGTCCTCTCTGAACCCTCATGGGGGGACACGCTCAGGAGGGAACTCACGAACTTCTAAAAAGCGATCATCTCCACACGAGGCTCCAGGGGGGTCATATCTCGTTTGTACAAACTCCTCCTGCTTTCAATACCCAGGGATCCACCGGAAGCAAGAGTACAATGGGAAAAAGATTTGGGCACGACAATAGATGACAAAAGGTGGACCAAGATGTGCATCCGGGCCCATCACTCTACAACCTCCCCTCAGTACAGACACCAGGCCCTCAGGATTTTACACAGATGGCACTACCCCCCACAGTTGATAGCCAGGATGAGTCCGGGCTACGACCCACACTGCTGGAAATGCAAAAAGAAAAAAGGGCACAACATGCACATGTGGTGGTCTTGCCCGAGGATGCAGTCATACTGGGAAGAGGTCCTATCATGGGTTAAGGGGGTGGATGGTGTCTCTAGGCCCCTCTGTCCCTGGTTGCTGCTGTTTGGTATTGAGGTGGGCGATGACCAGGAGGACACCCAGGGCCACATGTTGCAGGTCATGCTCGTAGCGGCCAGGTACTACCTGGCCCAGAAGTGGAGAAATCTGCACATGCCTGATGAGAAGGAATGCGTAACGAAGGTGCGGACGATATATGACTTAGAATTTCTACCCCACGTCCTGGATGAATCCAGATCCAATATTGAGGAACTTTGGCTTCCCTTCTTTGAAAAGTATGAGCGATCGATCTAAGGGGTGAGCCCATCAACGGCTGGCCTGTTTGGGTTTGAAGCCCAGTGGAGGCTACTAGGTAACCGTTGTATAAGGCACACTCCCCTCCTGGGGGGTTCTGCTAGGTTGAGCCCTAGACTATGTGTGCACCAATCTATTCGATAGTCCGAACTCGAAGAATGCATAATGCGTTCCTGCAAGATAAGCTTGACATCGACACCTGTTCACTGGCTAGGGGAGGGTGAGGAGGGGTGGTGGAAAAGGGTTATTGTTTGAATGTTATCTTTTTCTGAGAATGGCATCGGTTTAAAATGACATGTTTGTTGTAAAAACCTTTAAAAAAAGTTAATAAAAACTATATTTTTTTTAAAAAAGAATGATGATGTGCTTGACTCTGCTTCCTCGATCTGTCCCTCAGTGGAAAGTTTCTTAGAATCTCCCAAGAAGTTTATGGACATTAGAATGTTTAATCTGAGCTATAATGTCATGCAAGAGCATGTTTAGCTGAGTACTCTTCACTGGATCTCCGAGAAATGTAAGTACGTCAACATTGGTTGGTCTTCTCACTAGCTCTGGAAAGTTTTCGATGAGGTGAAATAAGACATGGTATGCATATCTGCTGTCTTCTGGCGATAACGAAATTTTTCCTGTCTTGATGGGTTCAAGATTATAGGCTCTTCCCTTGACGTGAACAATTCTTGCACTTTCCGGACGCGTGGATTGCGACCAAATAGCTAAGCTTGGTCCACAGCTGGCTCAAATGTTCAGAGTTGGCTGGATCTCGAATAAACGTGGGAGTGCCTGTGGTTCTCCTGACAATAGCTGGGCACCCTTCTATGATGCGAAAGAAAAGCGTATTGATGAGTTCATCTAGAATCACCTGTGGTGGAAGCATTTGTGTCCTTATCACTGTATTCAGGCAGTCCAATGAAGGCTTCCACGATGACGGTGAGTAGTTGTCAGATTACTTTCTTGTTGGCAGGATCCTGGATAAAGTCTGCAACACTAGTAACACTCCCTACCAGCGACGGATATGATACCAATACTAAATGGAGGTAGTTTAGCACGTCCTTTGTGATGTCTCTACTGGGGGACACCATAAGTGCTGTGAAAGAAAGTCTTGATTTTTGATGATTCAGGATACTGTGTTTTGCTCTTAAAGTAAAAGTCTGTGATCACTGTCTGTTAGAGTCTTGTTTCTCAACAATGCTTGAGTGTGGCTTGGTTTACAAGTTCATGTCAACAAACGTGTTGTGGCTTACATGCGCAATTTCTTCTTCACCCTGAAACTATTATGCACAGAGTGTCTGTTTTATGTCCTTATACCCCTTATTTCTTAGAGGAAATGTCCAATTTAAGCCACAACTTGCAAAAGGTTCACCCCCTTTTTTTTCTGCTCAGGCGTACTTTTGCCTCTTCATGGATCTCATCTGCACGTGCTGAGGTTCTTCCCCGTTGTCTGTGATTTCTTCGCGGTGGGGTGCAGCTAGAGGGCTTTCTCCGATACAGGGCTTAATGACATTGAGAAAAATCCATGCTCTCCTGCCCTGCAGTTTCACAGCTGATGGAGTGCAGTCCTCCACGATGAAAGGACCATTGAATCTCGGCTCATCCCACTTTTTCCTCGTGTGGTTCTTCACCAACACAGCATCCCCAGGGAAAATGACTGGAACACATCGACCTTGAGCTGGGTCTGTTGTAGTATCTCATGCTGCGTTTTGTGCTGTGCTGCACCCTCTTCGTCATCGCTGAAGTTGGTCTGAAATTACAGTAAGACTGGATGTCATGCAGTTCAGATAATTTTGCAATTCGGATCCCAGGACCTCTCCTGTTGGCTGGGCATCACATCTAGCTCTGTCTTGAGGGTTTAGGGGAGTATTCATTGTCCTTCCTGTGACTATCTTGTGTGGCTTAAAATGAAGGTCAGGGCCTGGTTAGTTCAGAAGAGCATACAATGCCAGTGTAAGGCAGTGCAAACATCCCCTCCTTAGAGTAAGCTTCAACTTGGCTATCCTTTCCTTTAATAAGCCGTTGAGCCTCTCACAAATACCATTACCTTCCAGATGATACGCAGACAAGAACTTGTGCTTTATACCAAGCAACAAGCTAATCTGTTCAAATACTGCATTAGCAAAGTGAGGGCCATTGTCTGATCTCATGACTTTGCACACCCTCCACCTAGGAAACACTTCCCTCACTAGGAATTTGGCCGCACATGTGGAGGCTGGGTGTGTACATGGACCTGCTTCTATCAATCTAGAGAATGGACACACTACTACAATTAAGTATCTGTACCTGTTACACACTTGAATCATGTCAACATAGCCGATTTGTAAGTGCTGAAAAGGCCCATTTGGCCGGGGGATGACTCCTCTGACTACTTTTAATGTGTGCCCAGAGGTGAATTGCTGGCAGATTATGCAGTTCACTATAAAGAATGCAGCATGCTCTGCTAAATTCGGTTTTAACCAGTCTTCGGCGAGCGTTGCTGCTAGATTCTCTTTTGACATGTGTAATGGGTAATGCAATTGCTCCAATTCTATTTTTAGTGGGGCTACAGGCATTACTGGTTTCCCAGTGCTGATTTGCCTCCACAATCCATCAGAGGGGTTTAAAGAACACCATCAACGTTTCCATAGGTTCTTCTCGTCCTGTGGTGCCTCCCCTTGAAGCTCCATTAGTTGTGTCTGGCCCAGATTACTATATGCTTCTGGTTTGGTATGTGCCACCATCATTTTCTCATGGGTGCACGCCACTTCCACTTCCATTATCGTCTCATTTTGGATGCCACATGCTTGGCTTCTGTGTCTGCTGGCGCGCAACACAAAATCTGTCCCTTTGGTGTGGGTGGCACATTTCACGACTGCTATGCCAACTGGGAGCTGTAGTGCCTTAATCAGCCTGTCCAATAAGGATGCATGCTGCACTGGCGTGCCGTCTGCTCGGAGGTAGCCCCTCCTTTTCCATTGTGCTAGTCCTGCGTGCACTGTGGACGTCACATAGGCAGAGTCACTGGACACCGTAACTTCCTGGTCTGCGTGATTCTCAATGGCGAGTATCAACGCTAATGATTCTGCAGCCTGCGCTGAATAGCGAGATGGTATTCATGCACTCACAAGTACTCTAAATTCTCAGTTTGCTATGTATTTCATTACTGCAATGCTCGTATATCTTTGTCCGCCTTCCTGGTCGATTCTCGAAGATCCATCAATAAAAATGATCTCTCCTCCCACCAGGGCATGTTCTTTCACCCTGGGGATTTCATCATATAATTCTTCATATTTTGCACAGTCATGTATAGGCTTTCCTTCAGTGACTGGCTCAGCTATGAATGTAGCTGGGTTCACTGTTTTACATCGAACTATTTTGATCGATGGATTAGATATAATCACTTCATAGGCAGAAGCTCTTTGAGATGTCAACGTACCCTTTGGTTTCTCTAAAATGGCGAATAATGAGTGCTCGAGGTATAACGTCATAGAACATCCCATCACAATGGTTGTCGCTTTCTCTATGGCAAACGCTGCGGCAGCTAAGCTTTGTTTGCATGGGAAGTGGCCTCTCATTACTGGGTCCAGGTTCCCCCTGTAATATGCCAGGGGCTTGTACCCCAAAGAGGTTCTTTGAGCGAGCACTGCCGTCATAACGCTGCCGTCTGTGTGCGAAAACAGATAGAATTCTTCTGCATAATTAGGAATCCCGAGAACTGGAACTGTACAAATTGCTCTCTTGAGTTCTGCAAACTGCTTTTCCATCGCTTCAGACCATTCGATCTTTTCCTTTGTCATCTGGGCCTTCTTCAGGGCCTGGAGTAAGGGTTTGGTATATAAGCTGTAATCGAAAACCCATGCTCTAACATAGTTACATAGGCCTAGAAAGTTCTGCATTTGCTTTATCGTGTGTGGCTTAGCCGTGTTCAATATGGCTTCAGCCCTTTCTGGGGTCACCTTTGTGCCTCCATGTGAGATAAGCTGGCCTATGTATAGCACCTCCTGTTGACAATATTGTAGTTTTTCTTTGTCAATCTTATAACCTTTCTCAGCCAGTACAGTCAATAGCTGAACAGAATCGCGCCTGCATTGCTCCTCTGTGGTGCTGCAGATTAAGATGTTGTCCACATACTGCAAGTCAACACTTTCTAATGTAATATTGCTTAGGTCCATCTGTAGGACTCTGTGAAAATGGACGGGGACTGACAGTACCCCTGTGGCAACCTCGTGCTTTTCAGACGCATTTGTCTGAATGTAAATGATGTCAGATCTTGAGAGTCACAGTGCAACAGGATTGAGAAAAAGGCATTTTTCAAGTCAATCACCGTGAAATATTTTGCCTCGGTGGGTATATTACATAGGATTGTAGATGGATTAGGGACCAGAGGGAACTCAGCTTCAAAAATATCGTTTAATGCTCTTAAATCTTGAATTAAATGCCAAGACCCTCCCTTTGATTTCTTGACAGGAAAAATCATCGTATTACATGATGACTCTGACGTCACCAAGATGCCCTGGTCCATCATGGCAGAAATTATTTTCGCGATCCCTTCTTCTGCCTCTCTGGACATGGGGTATTGTCGGGATCTCAGTAAAATTACTCCTGGTTTCAGTTTAATTTTCACATCTCCCACTCCTTTCAGGAGGCCTACTTCATATGGTCCTGTAGTCCATACTGAGACAGGCACCTGGGCCTTGTCGTTATCAAAGTATTCTGGGCGTATCAGCGCCAAATCATTCTCTGAGGCACTTCTCTTTTGATAATTTTTACCCAAAATATGAGACTCACTTCCACCCTTGTCTCTTCTAAGTCTGGTTGCTCTTCGAATAGATCGTCATTGGTGACCTCAGACACTCAATACCCTTCTTCAATGGCAATAATTGTGCACCATTGTCTACCTTCATCATCGGAGCCTTCGACCAGTGCTACTTTCCTTCGCATGGCTACAGCATGTATCATTAAGGGAAGTACTTGTCCCTCCTCTTCATGCATCGGTATTCTGGGTCTGAATAAAAATTCATCAGGGGTTCTCATGATTTTATCTGCGAGGCCTGGTAATCCTGCCATAAGCAAACGCATGCCATATGTAAAAACTTCTGGCTCTAATGGTATAGCTCTCATGGATATGTGTCCTGAGTATGCCCTGATCATTTCACACATGTTTGAATAATGCCTTCCTGGAGTGGAGCATACTATGCCCTCCTCCGTGAACGAGATCGTCATGTTCAATTTTGTCATTAAGTCTCGACCCAAAATGTTTACTTAGATCTGACGAGAATATAATAAAGGTACATTCATTTTGCACTCTCCTACGGAGACTGGGAGTGCGCCTGTAAAGGGAACTCGACTGTGAGCTCCTGTAAAACACTGAGTATCTATGGCCTCACCGGACAAGGAAAACTTGCCTTCTCGTTTGCACGAGCGTGTTGCACCCGTGTCAACTAAGAAGGAATAATCTTTACCCCCTTTGACGACATTCACCCTTGGTTCCCTATTAGGGGCTGGTGTCACTGATAAGATAGAGCACATCAGTGTTCCCAGTGAGCTGTCTTAGTTCATATATAAGTTCGGTCTACTGTACACTTGTGGATTCTCTCCATTCCCAGGGTTGCCTCCCCTTCCAGAGTTTTTGCCCTGAGACATTTGCGGTGGTGCCTGTTGAAATTGCCCTTGTGGCAAATTCCCCATGTTCGGGGGTTGAACCCTTGTTGCACACCCTGCTGCACACCTGGTGTTTGCTGCTGCACTGTGTGATTCTGTGCACCGCCCTGTGTGACTGCAGGGTGATTTGCTGCACCCGCTTCCTTGGCTATTCTGCCATGCGCCTTGACTTCTGCACGTGGGCGCTAAGCAGCCCATCATTCCGCACAGCTTACATACTGGCTTTGGTCGGATTATGTGTCCATTTGACATATCTGGGCTGCCTGTTTGCACGTTTTGAAAGCCCCCTTGATTGCCTTAGAACCCTCCTTGATTACTCTGCCATCCTCTTCCTCTAAATCCTCTTCCTCTTGGTTACTGTCCTGCGTTACCTTGGTTATTCTGCTGTGTGTTAGCTACCAGTTGTAAGTTCTGTTCAGCTTCAGAGCATACTTTGATAATTTCTTTTGCACCAGCTTCGCTTCCTCAACGTTTCGAGTTGCTTCCTTTTTTAGATTCTTACCTTGCAACAATCTACAGTAATTTGCAATAGTTAACTGTATTTCAGCCCAAGGTTTAGCCCAAGGTTTAGCCTCAACCCCTACCAATTTCTTGAGCTGTTTCTGCACTGGTTCAGGCAACCCATGGCACAATATGTGGTAGAAAACCGGTATAGAATTTTTCCAAGATTCATGCATTTTGAGCACCCACGCGTCTTGGAAATTCTGGATAAAAATCAACAGATCTTCTGACTCCTCCATTTTTCGAGTCATAATAGCTCCCGTATCAGAAGTGTCCATGTACAGCACTCATAGCGCTTTCCATACTGCTGCTCTGCAATTATTAAATGGTGCTCCGTCATGTGCAGTGTTAATTATGGTTACACCAGGGTACCCTGCCTGTGTCCACACATTGTCTGCTCTCTCACCAAGTATGGCGATCAGGAGACCTTTAACGTCCCCTATAGCGAACGTGATACCCCCTGTCACTTTTTCTAACTCGTGTATCCACTTCCCGGCTCCCGATGTCAGCATTGGAAGCTTATTTTTCAGGTTTTCACAATCCATGTGTGCCCATGGAATATATTGCGGTCTTGCTCCCCCCTTTTCTAGTAGCGGAAATTGGAATGCGCAGCCTTTTTTCTCTTCTCTCATAGCTCTCCTGTCTATTGCAGGTGTTATATTCCCGCATCACTGTCTGCTGGCAATGTCCTCAACCTGTCTACATAGGCGGCTGCTGACACCCCCCTCTGACCATGGGGTGCCCCATCATGCCGGTCCGACTGTGTGGCAGACTCTGATGTCCTCGGTGCGTACTCACTAGCATGTGACCATCGTACCCCTTTGTCCCTTGGGAGCCGCTTTTCGTGCCGTCTCCCTTCTTCATTTGTCTTGCACTCAGTTTCCTCTCCGGAGTCGGACATTGATTGTTCCCAATTAATGCAACTCCCTGTGTCATCATAGTTTTTACTTATTTCTAGTCTGTCCAGAGACAGTCTCCTGTTCCCACTACTTCGGGTGACATCCCCAGTGTCATACAGCTGAGTGCTTTCCAAGCGCTCGTCTTCCCTTTCCCCTCAGGGTATTTGTTCTAACCCCATTTTGTCATATATTTTATTGATCGTCACCCCAATGCTTCTGGTGTTGAAGTCATCTTCAATACTTGCCCTAGTCATGCCTGGTACTGAGTCGTACGCAGGAAAGAATTCTTCAGTGTCTTCCCATTCTACAACAGGATCGGGTTTTTTAACTTCCCGCTCCAGATATTCAAGATTGTGTGCCCTCTGTTTTCGCTTATGTTCAATATCATCATCAAATTCTTTGCGCTTCCTCGCCTCTTCTCTGACCTTATCTTCTTCCCTTCTCCTTTCATTTCTAGGTTATTTTCCCTTCGAACTTCCTCATCACTTCGTCTCCTTATCTTCTTGTCACATACTCTTTGCTCTTTTTCTAAACTTTGCTGTTTCTTTCTCTTTAAGGCATAGACTGCTTTCTGTTTGCAATCAAGCTGCTTTTCTTGCTCTTCGCGATATAGCTTTTCACGCCTCAGTCTTTCTTTCCATCTTATCCTTTCATACCTTAACTCCTTTTCTTTCTCCTTTCTTTGTGCCTCATCTAACCTATCTTTAGGTCTCACATTATCACTTCCTTTCCCATCAAGTTCCAATAAGATGTGTCCTCCCATCCATTCATCTTTTGTAAATGTTATCTCATCAGTTCTGTCTTCACTTCCTTTCCATTTCTTTCCCTCTCTCTCCTTATCGAGAGATGCACTAGTCTGTACCTGATCCTTCTATTCGTCATCGCGTCTCTCCTTGTCCCTCGGACTGAGGAGGTAAGATTCTGGACCTGATCCTTCCCTCGATTTTTGTCACTACTATATGTAGGTGACTCATATGCGGGGTTGCTGTACTCTGTGGCTGCTTTAAGCTCTCTTAATGGGTAGAGTCCCTCAGGCTTACTTCCCTCGGTTTCTGTTTCAGGCGGGGCAGGTGGCGCGGTAGGCGTCTCACCCCCCTCTGTGTTTACATTTAATATCCAGTCTGCAGATGGCTCTTCCTCCTTCGACTGTTCAAACATTTTCCAAAGTTCTAGAACAGCAAGGCGTTTTTCTAGCTACTTGAATGTATATGTGGCCTGCAAGTAAGTCGTCATATGCTGTAAGATGGATTTGGATAAGGACCCATTTTGTGGCCACGGCATAAACATCTTGTTGCCAGTACCCTTAACCCACTCAGTGCCATATTTCTTAAACTTGGGTGCATTTTTCAGCAGTTGCTTACATAAGTGTGCTAATGGTGTAATTTCTTCCATGCTTAAATCTGTTCTACTTTCCTCTTAAACACTACTTTTCAATGCTTCCATGAAACTTTAACACTGTCAACAATATGAGCGAGCACCAAACACCACAAGCTCCAATCCAATTATTTCCCACCAAAACTTTTGTATCTTCAATTTACTCAAAACATCAATTCGAGTGTGATTCCCGCTCAACTATAGAATCATGTGAAATCCTTTTTAATTCAAACAACAAACAACAAAAATTCCTTACATGTGACATACAACATAACACGTATGACAGACACTTTATAGACTAGACAGACACCAGCTGGACACAAATAGCTCTGTCTCTAATTTGTACCCCGACATGGAGTTTAAACAAACCCCTTTTACGACATCTTTAAACGTGGTAGCACCCTAGTCATCCCCTATTATGTGGGCTCTGAGTTCACGTTTCTTCTGACTGCTATATTAAAGCACAGGAATAAGGCGTATCCTCTCTCTTTCTTATGTGTCCGCACTGGTATACTCTCTCTTCTCAGGTGTCAACCCTTCTAATCTCTTCTTTCTCGGGTGTCTTTCCCAGTATTCACTCTCTTCTCGGGTGTCTACCCTGGTATTCACTCTCTTCTCGGGTGTCTACCCCATTATTCACTATTTATTGAATAATTCTTGAGTCATTATCCCCTTATATATCTACATTCTTCTCTACTTCTGACGATTTTGTTTTCTCCACCTCCCTCTGTTACCTTTTCCCTTACTTGTTCTAATGCCTATGACATTTTGCCAAAGCATTCAATTTTCTGTTTCACTCACCGCTCACATCGTTCCTCTCTGGATCCTCGGGATCACTGTCTCCGTTACCGCCTCCTTTAGTCTTTCACCTGTTCCGCTGCCCGTAGGAATGGAAGGGTTTATGTTTTTTTAAAAACTGGTCCCTTCGGAGCTACTACAGATTTGTATAAATTTAAACTATCATTGTCCCGGGAAGCTTCACAGTCTACTCGGCCAAATAGCAAAGGACTTGTGATATTGCTGAAGACCTAGAGTTACTTCGTGTTGACGGTCAATAGGTGTCTTATTTTAATCAATAATTGATGGTCAAAACCATCCTCACGCTACCAAGTGTACAGGAGGGCGGAGCGACCTCTGACGGACCCATGGGATCAGAGCTCACCCTCGAGTACACTAAGACAAGATAGCTGCACCTTGAAGTGGATGGTGTGCAGGATTCTCTAACTCCAACACCGATTAATAACGACAACTCAAATGGTTTGGCAAAGGGAAGTATGTTTAATGACAAGTACAAAAAAAGAGGAAACATTAGGAAATCATCAGTGATGCGAACGCCCGTCTCGCTTCAACTTCCAAAATCTTCATTCAAACAGCAATTCTTACAGGCAAAATTCATCATCATTGACATGTAACACTCAAAAGTTTGTCATGCAAGTCTATTGGTTGAAAAAGGTAACTAAGTATAGCTACTATATCTGTATATGGTAACGGGGTGTGAGGATTGGATAACTCTTATTGGGTGGGCGTCTACGCCCATCCCTCTACATCACGTGTGCCAAACGTCACTAAAAGTATGACGTCTCATTGGTTCTACTAGCTATAGGACCCTAGATTACTTGGTCCATTGTGATTGGGTCAGTTACACCCCTATGCATAAATATCCACTTTAATCCTGGGCTTGATTCTACTTGATTCTACTTTTGTGTAGAGTGGACTAGAGTGGACTGTACTAATATAATAGAGTGGACTGTACTAATATAATGTGCTTCATTGAGGTAGATAAATAAATGGTTGGCGCTTTCCACTCTATTCTTCTACTAAGCATAGCAAGCCGCACTTCTTAGCTTCTTCCATTACAAGCCTATGTACAGGCGTTAGCTGGTTGCATACTTTCATCCTGCTTTACAGTTACGTTTCTTTATATTTTGACATCATCTCTTCTTCTATGTCTGTGATATCTTTATCCATGGTGTTTCCTCTTAGTGTGTCATCTTTTTGGTTGTTGTTTCGTTTATCTGTACGTCTTTCCGGGCCCTTGTGTCGTCACCATTCGCCTTCAATGAAGGCCCTTTGGGTCTCTTCTGGGACAGTTTGAAAGTAGTCTTCATGTCGTGTCAGCTGTTGGTACAGTTGTCTAAATGGGCACTGTGCTTCCCATGGTTGTCTGGTTATTGGCACTTCAAAAGGTATTGCTCTTCCGATGGGCACTGGGCAAAGCCCTAGTGTGGCTCTTTGCTGGTTTATTTGCTCAACATATGTCACATATCTTGGTGTGTACGTTCCTGGTGCTTCAAAAAGGGTGGCTGGAGTGCAGGCCCTATCTGGGACCTCCTCTACACTCCCCTCTCTGGGCGTTTCATCAACCACTTCCGCTTTCTCCTTTGGATTCGTCTTACATGGTTCTTCTGTATCCATTTCTTTGTCTTCTTGTTTGTACCTGATGGTGTGAAGGAGCGTCTCTTTGGAGTTCAAATTTGTATCACTCCTTTCAAACTTCCTACTGTTTTTACATGTTCGTCTTTGTTCCCTGTCATTATTTGACATTGTCCATTTGGGCTACAATAAATCCATTTTCCTTCATAATTTTTATGTTTCCTGGGGTTCCTTCTGGTGCAAATACGCTGGCCTTCACAAAGTTTCTTATTTCTTCATCAGTCAGGTCTCTGGGCTTCCAACCTGGTTTGACATTGATCATGATCTTCATCCCTTTGGCTTTCTTTGCAGTTTTCTGGCATTGTGAGATAATTATTTTGATAACACAAAATCCTAATAGTATCACCAATAGCAGGGCTCAAGGAAACTTGAATATGTCTGCCATCCATTGTGGGACCCATGAGAATAGTGTTCCAAACCAGCTGTCATCATCAACTTCGTCAGTTTCATCGATCATCTGGTTCTGTAGGTTTGTCAGCATACCTATGGCTTCTGTTAAGGTTCCATTTTCTTTGTCATGTGGCGGTATAAAAATGTGCAACATGATTCTCCAATTTTTGCGCAAACTCCTCCATCCATCGCTGTGATCATGTCAAGTACATATCTGTTCTGGAGAGTCATCAGTCGGATTGCTCTTAACTCTTCCTTGATTGTGTTGAATCCCTTTATTGTCGAGTTGATGGTTTGCAGTAATTCCCATCTGGTGATTTGCAACCATTTCGTATTTGCTCCAACCTGGAGTCTTGGCATGAGATTGTTGTGTAAACAGTCTGTGTTCGTACGGGATTGCATGAAATGCTTCTTCTGATTTGGCAGAAAAGTAATTCTCTCTTTTCTTTCAGGATACCAGCTCCATAGATCTCCTTTTCCTCAGGTGAGCATCTGCTTTCGGGAAACTGTCAATATTCAGGTTACTTTTACGGGATCACTAGTGCAGGAACGTGGACGTTCTCTATTGAGCATATCCCTCCCCAGTTTTTGGCAGTCTTATGTATGCTTTGGATCCACACACCCAATAAATCCATAATTCGTGCGGTTCCATGCGTCATTCCTGGAGCCTCAAAAATGTGTCCACAGTTCTGATTCTCTCCCATCTTCCTCGTGCCATTGTTCCTGAAGCACAATGTCGGGCTTTCCAGTTTCACTATCTTCAGGGATCCTCCTCTGTCTTCAACCCATGTCAGTAATCTTGTGAGATTCGGCCATAAAGGTTTGCACAATCTCTGTGAGTTCTCCACTGCTTCCTTATAGGCTCCAAAGATCATCCATGCTCGGCAGATCACCGCTCCTTCTTCCCATCCATCTTGTGAAAGTACTCTTCCCCAAATCTGCATTTGGCCTCTGTTCTTCCAATTCTTTGCCTCTTCTGGAGTTTTTCCTTGGACATTTAGCTTTGGATTCACTTCCCATCTGATTGCTGCTCATTTAACTACAGGCTTCTCGTACCTGATCACATGATTCCTAGTATAGTCTCTGTTTCTCCTCTTAATGTCCTGTATATAATCATTTTCATCGGGGTAATTAGTCTCGGTTGCCGATATCAATGAGGTATCCCTCCCCATAAACTGCCCTCTGGTGTTGCACATTGCTACGTGTGAAAGATAGTGTGCTGTTGGGACATCAATTTCTACAGCCACGAAGATCTTGGATTTCCCCATGCTGTACGGTAGGAACGCATAAGTGAAATATTCTCCTTCTGACTTCCTTCGTTCATTTCACTGTTATCATCTTGCAGGCATCTTTTGAGCCTTAGTGTCTTTCGGTAGTTTGCTATAACTACATCTCTAAACTTGTCTGTGTGGCTTTTCCTTGTTTGAGGACTCTCAGGCATTCTGCTCCAAGGTGCAGGTTTCCTTATCTGCATCAATGGGTTAGATGGAAATTCTGCAGTTCTCTTCCTCTCATCTTGCATCCTTTTCCTGCCCTCTATAAGTGCCTTTATCAGCCACGAACCTGTCACTGGCCCAGTGTATGGCTGCATTGTGGGCCTGGTACTTGTCCCTTGTGTTGGAACTTGTGTGCTTGTCAATTTAGTCTTTGCGGTTTTACTTTTCAGTTCCTCATGCCGTTTCTTCGCTCTAGCTATAAATGGGAATAAATGATCTATTAATATTTGTGTCTTTGCAGTTAATTCTCCTTGGTCGCTTCTGTCTTCTTAAGGGCTTTTGTTATGTCTGCTTTTATTGGCCTTTCTCTTGATTCTTTTCGGTTTCTCTCATTTTCTGGCACTGATTGTTCGGTAGGCAGTCTCATGCTCTCTGTTGCCTTTGCTTGAGGTTCTGTGGCCATTCACAGTTGCCTTGGTTTGTGTACATTCAGTGTGTGGGTGTGTGCAGTTGTCGGTGCTATGCTTTCATTCATTCCGTGCTGACCCTGTCTCCAGCTTTTCTCTTCATTCGTTACCTCAAGTGTGTATGTGTCACTGCCATCTATATTCATTCTCAGGTCATTTACCTTACCATCAGATTTTCTCGTGACTGAAATAACTATATAGGATCCGGGTGCTTTTGTGGGATTCATGCATACAATATCAGGTGGGTACACTGAAATTGGAACGCTTCGTGCACCAATGAAGAATTCAGTTCTGATCGTCAAAGACAGCAAAATAATAATAAACAAAATGCATAAAAATATAGTAGTACGGTAAGTCAGACGGCAGCATTTCCTTACAGCGAAGCGAGGGCGCCCCTCTGCTTGTGAGCGGACCAGGTTACTGTTCTGGGCCCCCATCTCGATCATAACAAAATGTCAATGTTTATTCTTTTCCCACAATTCAATATTGTTCTCGAACAGTTTTTGTCATAAAATGTCTGGTGCTTCTCACGTGTCCCCCCTCTCGCGGGTGACGATTGTATTGTGATACAGGATGCTGTATCCTTGCTAGACTGTGGAAAAATAGATTAGACAAACACTTCGATAAGTCACTTTTACTGTGCATGTTCGAAGTAGGTGAGTTTCCAGTCCAATCCTCTAATCTGCCTCAGTCCGGAGGACATTCTGGATGCTGGTCGATGTGAAGAAAGCGGAAGAATGGCAATCAAACAATAAAGGGTGAAGTTCTTGTCTCTGCTCCCTAGATCTGTCCCTCGGCAGAATGATGACGTGCTTGACTCTGCTTCCTCGATCTGTCCCTCGGCGGAAAGTTTCTTAGAATCTCCCAAGAAGTCGATGGACATTAGAAATTTTCATCTGAGCTTTAATGGCATGCAAAAGCATGTTTAGCTGAGTACTCTTCACTGGATCTCCGAGAAATGTAAGTACATCAACATTGGTTGGTCTTCCCACTAGCTCTGGAAAGTTCTCGATGAGGTGAAAGAAGACATGGTATGCATATCTGCTGTCGTCTGGTGATAACTACATTCGTCCTGTCTTGCTGGGTTCAGGATTATAGGCTCTTCCCTTGACTTGAACAATGCTCTCACTTTCCGGACGCGTGGATTGTGACCAAATAGCTTAGCTTGGTCCACAGCTGGCTCAAATGTTCAGAGTTTGCTGGATCTCGAATAAACGTGAGAGTGTCTGTGGTTCTCCTGACAATAGCTGGGCACTCTTCTATGATGCGAAAGAAAAGCGTATTGATGAGTTCATCTAGAATCGCCTGTGGTGGAAGCATTTGTGTCCTTATCACTGTATTCATGCAGTGCAATGAAGGCTTCCGCAATGACAGTGAGTAGTTGCCAGATTACTTTCTTGTTGGCAGGATCCTGGATAAAGTCTGCAACACTGGTAACCCTCCCTATCAGCGATGGATATGATACCAATACTAAATGGAGGTAGTTTAGCACGTCCTTTGTGATGTCTCTACTGGGGGACACCATAAGTGCTGCCAAAGTCTTGATTTTCGATGATTCAGGATAATGTGTTTTGCTCTTAAAGTAAAAGTCCTTGATCACTGTCTGTTAGAGTCTTGTTTCACAACAATGTTTGAGTGTGGCTTGGTTTACAAGTTTGTGGCAACAAACGTGATGTGGCTTACATGCACAATTTCTTCTTCACCCTGCAACTATTATGCACAGAGTGACTGTTGTATTTCCTTATCCCCATTTTTGCTTAGAGGAAATGTCCAATTTAAGCCACAACTTGCAAAAGGTTCTCCTCTTTTTTTTGCTCATGCGTCCTTCTTCCTTGTTATGGATCTCGTCTGCACGTGCTGAGGTTCTTCCCCATTAGCTGTGATTTCTTTGCGGTGGGGTGCAGCTAGAGCGCTTTCTCCGATATAGGGCTTAATGTCATTGAGAAAAATCCATGCTCTCCTGCCCTGCAGTTTCACAGTTGATCGAGTGCAGTCCTCCACGATGAAAAGACCATTGAATCTTGGCTCGTCCCACTTTTTCCTCATGTGGTTCTTCACCAACAGAGCATCCCCAGGGAAAACGAGTGGAACACGTAGACCTTGAGCTGGGTCTGTTGTAGCGTCTCCTGCTGCATTTTGTGCTGTGCTGCACCCTCTTCATCATCGCTGCAGTTGGTCTGAAATTACAGTAAGACTGGATGTCATGCAGTTCAGATAATTTTGCAATTCGAATCCCAGGACCTCTCTGGTTGGCTGGGCATCACATCTAGCTCTGTCTTGAGGGGTTAGGTGAGGATTCATTCTCCTTCCTGTGACTATCTCGTGCGGCGTAAGATAATGGTCAGAGCCTGGTTGGTTCTGAAGTGCATACAATGCCAGTGGAAGGCAGTGCAACCATCCCCTCTTAGAGTAAGCTTCAACTTGGCTATCCTTTCCTTTAGCAAGCCGTTGAGCCTCTCACAAACACCATTACCTTGCGGATGATACGCCGATGAGAACTTGTGCTTTATACCAAGCAATCTGTTCAAATACTGCATTAACAAAGTGAGGGCCATTGTCTGATCTCATGACTTCACACCCCCCCCCACCTAGGGAACACTTCCCTCACTAGGAATTTGGCCGCACAGGTAGAGTCTCGGTGTGTACATGGACCTGCTTCTATCCATCTAGAGAATGAACACACCACTAGAGTTAAGTATCTGTACCCTTTACACACTTGAATCATGTCAACATAATCGATAGGTAAGTGCTGAAAAGGCCCATTTGGATAGGGGATGACTCCTCTCACTACTTTTAATGTGTGCCCAGCGGTGAATTGCTGGCAGATTATGCAGTTCACCATAAAGAATGCAACATGCTCATCTAAATTCGGTATAAACCAGTCTTCTGCAAGCG
Organism: Ambystoma mexicanum; assembly: GCF_040938575.1. NCBI lineage: Eukaryota > Metazoa > Chordata > Amphibia > Caudata > Ambystomatidae > Ambystoma > Ambystoma mexicanum. The sequence goes on from NC_090925.1 coordinate 1,068,178,942, forward strand.
TTGCTGCTAGATTCTCTTTTGACATGTGTAATGTGTAATGCAATTGCTACAATGCTATTTTTAGTAGGGCTACAGGCATTACTGCTTTACCAGTGCTGATTTTCCTCCACAATCCGTCAGAGGGGTTTAAAGAACACCCTCAACGTTTCCATAGGTTCTTGTCGTCCTGTGGTGCCTCCACTTGAAGCTCCATTAGTTGCATCTGCCCCAGATTACTATATGCTTCTGGTGTGGTATGTAGCACCATTATTTTCTCATGGGTGCACACCACTTCCATGATCGTCTCACTTTTGGATGCCATATGCTTGGCTTCCGTGTCTACTGCATGGTTGCCGCGCGACACAAAATCTGTCCCTTTGGTGTGGGCGGCGCATTTCACGACTGCTATGCCAACTGAGAGCTGTAGTGCATTAATCAGCCTGTCCAATAAGGCTGCATGCTGCACTGGCATGCCCTCTGCTCGGAGGTAGCCCCTCCTTTTCCAGCGTGCTAATCCTGCGTGCACTGTGGACGTGACATAGGCGGAGTCACTGTACACCGTAACTTCCTGGTTTGCATGATTCTCAATGGCTAGTATCAATGCCAATAATTCTGCAGCCTGTGCTGAATAGTGAGATGGTATTCATGCACTGACGAGTACTCGAAATTCTCCATTTGCTATGTGTTTCATTACGGCAACGCCTGTATATCTTTGTCCGTCTTCTTGGTCGATTCTCGAAGATCTGTCAATAAAAACAATCTCTCCTCCCACCAGGGCATTTTCCTTCACCCTGGGGAATTCATCATATAATACTTCATAGTTTGCACAGTCATGTATCGGCTCTCCTTCAGTGACTGGCTCAGCTATGAATGTAGCTGGGTTCACTGTTTTACATCGAACTATTTTGATCGATGGATTAGATATAATCACTTCATAGGCAGAAGCTCTTTGAGATGTCAACGTACCCTTTGGTTTCTCTGAAATGGCGAATAATGAGTGCTTGACGTATAACGTCATAGAACATCCCATCACAATGGTTGTCACTTTCTCTATGGTGAACGCTGCAGTAGCTAAGCTTTGTTTGCATGGGAAGTTGCCTCTCATTACTGGATCCAGGTTCCCACTGTAATATGCCAGGGGCTTGTACCCCAAAGAGGTTCTTTGAGCGAGCACTGCCGTCATAACGCTGCCGTCTGTGTGTGAAAACAGATAGAATTCCTCTGCATAATTAGGAAACCCGAGAACTGGAGCCATACAAATTGCTCTCTTGAGTTCTGCAAACCCCTTTTCATTTGCTTCAGACCATTCGATCTTTTCCTTTGTCATCTGGGCTTTCTTCAGGGCCTGGAGTTAGGGCTTGGTATATGAGCTGTAGTCGAAAACCCATGCTCTAACATATTTACATAGGCATAGAAAGTCCTGCATTTGCTTTATCGTGTGTGGCTTAGCCGTGTTCAATATGGCTTCAGCCCTTTCTGGGGTCACCTTTGTGACTTCATGTGAGATAAGCTGGCCTATGTTTAGCGCCTCCTGTTGACAATATTGTAGTTTTTCTTTGTCAACCTTATAACCTTTCTCCTCCAGTATAGTCAATAGCTGAACAGAATCGCGCCTGCATTGCTCCTCTGTGGTGCTGCAGATTGAGATGTCATCCACATACTGCAAGACGTCACTTTCTAATATAATATTGCTTAGGTCCATCTGCAGGACTCTGTTGCAAATGGATGGGAACTCACAGTACCTGTGTGGCTACCTCGTGCTTTTCAGACGCATTTGTCTGAATGTAAATGATGTCAGATCTTGAGAGTCACGGTGCAACAGGATTGAGAAAAAGGCATTTTTCAAGTCAATCACCGTAAAATATTTTGCCTTGGTGGGTATATTACATACGATTGTAGATGGATTAGGGACCAGAGGGAACTCTGCTTCAACAATATGGTTTAATGCTCTTAAATCTTGAATAAAATGCCCAGATCCTCCCTTTGATTTCTTGACAGGATAAATCACTGTATTACATGGTGACTCTGACGTCACCAAGATGCCCTGGTCCATCATGGCGGAAATTATTTTCGCGATCCCTTCATCTGCCTCTATGGACATGGGGTATTGTCGGGCTCTCTGTAAAATGGCTCCTGGTTTCAGTTTAATTTTCACTTCTCCCACTCCCTTCAGGAGGCCTACGTCATATGGTCCTGTAGTCCATACTGAGACAGGCACCTGGGCCATGTCGTCATCAAAGTGTTCCGGGTGTATCAGCGCCAACATCATTCTCTGAGGCACTTCTCTTTTGATAATTTTTACCCAAAATATGAGACTCTCTTCCACCCTTGTCTCTTCTAAGTCTGGTTGCTCTTCGAACAGTTTGTCATCGGTGACGTCAGTCACTCGATACCCGTCTTCAATGGCGATAATCGTGCACCATTGTCTACCTTCATCATCTTAGCCTTCGACCAGTGCTACTTTCCTTCGCACGGCTACAGCACGTATCATTAAGGGAAATACTTGTGCCTCCTCTTCATGCATCAGTATTCTGGGTCTGAATAAAAATTCATCAGGGGTTCTCATGATTTTATATTTATGTTTATGGTAATCCTGCCATAAGCACACCAATGCCATATGCGAAAACTTCTGGCTATAATGGTATAGCTCTCGTGGCTATGTGTCCTGAGTATGCCCTGATCATTTCGCACACATTTGAATAATGCATTCCTGGAGTGGAGCATACTATGCCCTCCTCCGTGAACAAGATTGTCATGTTCAATTTTGTCATTAAGTCTCGACCCAAAATGTTTACTGGGGTCTGACGTGAATATGATAAAGGTACATTCATTTTGCACTCTCCTACAGAGACTGGGAGTGCGTCTGTAAAGGCAACTCGACTGTGAGCTCCTGTAAAACTCTGAGTATCTATGGCCTCGCCAGACAACGAAAACTTGCCTTCTTGTATGCACAAGCATATTGCACCCGTGTCAACTAAGAAGGAGTAATCTTTAGCCCCTATGACAACATTAACCCTTGCTTCCCTATTAGGGTCTGGTGTCACTGATAGGATAGAGCACATCAGGGTTCCCAGTGAGCTGTCTTAGTTCATATATAAGTTCGGTCGACTGTACATTTGTGGATTCTCTCCATTCCCAGGGTTACCTCCCCTTCCGGAGTTTGCCCCCTGAGACATTTGCAGTGGTGCCTTTCGAAATTGCCCTTGTGGCAAATTCCCCATGTTCGGGGTTGAACCCCTTGTTGCGCACTGTGCTGAACACCTGGTGCTTGCTGCTGCACTGTGTGACTCTGTGTACCGCCCTGTGTGATTGCAGGGTGATTCGCTGCGCCTGCTCCCATTCCTTGGCTATCCTGCTATGCGCCTTGACTTCTGCACGTGCGCGCTAAGCGGCCCGTCATTCCGCACAGTCAACATACTGGCGGTGGTCGGATTATGTGTCCGTTTGATATATCTGGGTTGCCCGTTTGCAGATTTTGAAAGACCCCTTGATTGCCTTGGATCCCTCCTTGATTACTCTGCCATCCTCTTCTTCTAAATCCTCTTCCCCTTGGGTACTGTCCTGCGTTAGCTTGGTTATTCTGCTGTGGGTTAAACACCTGTTGTAAGTTCTGCTCAGCTGGGCTAGTTAGCATGGCTCCTTCAAGAGCATACTTTGATCATTTCTTTTGCACCAGCTTTGCTTACTCACCCTTTCGAGTTGCCTCCTTTTTTCAATTCTTTTCTTGCAACAATCTACAGTAATGTATGATAGTTAACTTTAATTCAGCCCAAGGTTTAGCCTCAACCCCTACCAATTTCTTGAGCTGTTTCTCTACTGGTTCAGGCAACCCGTGGCACAATATGTGGTAGAACACCGGTATAGATTTCGTCCAAGATTCATGCGTTTTGAGCACCCACGAGTCTTGGATATTCTGGATTTAAATCAACGGATCTTCATTTTTCAAGTCATTATAGCTCCCATATCAGAAGTGTCTGGGTACAGCACTCGTAGCGCTTTCCATACTGCTGCTCTGCAATTATTAAATGGCGCTCTGTCGTGTGCAGTACTAATTATGGTTACACCAGGTTACCCTGCCCGTGTCCACACATCGTCTGCTCTCTCACCAAGTATGGCAATCAGGAGACCTTTAATGTCCCCTATAGCTAACGTGACACCCCCGTCACTTTTTGTAACTCATGTATCCACTTCCCAGCTCCCGATGTCACCATTGGAAGCTTATTTTTTAGGTTTTCACGTTCCATGTGTGGCCATGGAATATATTGCGGTCTTGCTACCCCCTTTTCTAGTAGCGGAAATTGGAATGTGCAGCCTTCTTTCTCTTCTCTCATAGCTCTCCTGTCTATTTCAAGTGTTATATTCCCGCACCGCAGTCTGCCTGGCAATGTCCTCAACCTGTCTACATAGGCAGGTGCTGACATCCCCCTCTGACCATGGGGTGTTCCATCATGCCGGCCCGACTGTGTGGCAGACTCTGATGTCCTCGGTGCGGACTCACTAGCATCCAACCATCGTACCTCTTTGTCCCTTGGGAGCCACTTTTCACGCCATCTCCCTTCTTCATTTGTCTCCCACTCCATTTCCTCTCCGGAGTCGGATATTGATTGTTCCCAATTCACGCAAATCCTTGTGTCATCATCATTTTTACTGATTTCTAGTCTGTCCAGAGACAGTCTCCTGTTCCCACTACTTCGTGTGCCTACCCAGTGTCATACAGCTGAGTGGTTTCTAAGCGCTCGTCTTCACTTTCCCCTCGTGGTATTTGTTCTAACTCCATTTTGTCATATATTTTATCGACCATCTCCCTGATGCTTCTGGTGTCGAAGTCATCTTCAATACTTGCCCTAGTCGTGCCTGGTCCTGAGTCGTACACAGGAAAGAATTCTTAAATGTCTTCCCATTCTACAACAGGATCGGGTTTTTTAACTTCCCGCTCCAGATATTTTAGATCGTGTGCCGTCTGTCTACGCTTATGTTCAATATCATCATCAAATTCTTTGCGCTTCCTCGTCTCTTCTCTGACCTTATCTTCTTCCCTTCTCCTTTCATTTCTAGGTTCATTGTCCCTTCGAACTTCCTCATCACTTCGTCTCCTTATCTTCTTGTCACATACTCTTTGCTCTTCTTCTAAACGTTGCTGTTTCTGTCTGTCTAAGGCATAGACTGCTCTCTGTTTGCGATCAAGCTGCTTTTCTTGCTCTTCGCGATATAGCTGTTCACGCCTCAGTCTATCCTTGCATCTTATCCTTTCATCGCTTAACTCCTTTTCTTTCTCCTTTCGCTGTGCCTCATCTAACCTCTCTTTAGGTCTCACAACATCACTTCCTTTCCCATCAAGTTCCAATAAGATGTGTCCTCCCATCCATTCATTTTTTGTAAATGTTATCTCATCAGTTCTGTCTTCACTACCTTTCCATTTCTTTCCCTCTCTCTCCTTATCGAGAGATGCACTAGTCTGTACCTGATCCTTCCTTTTGTCATTGCGTCTCTCCTTGTCCCTCGGGACTGCAGAGGTAAGATTCTGGACCTGATCCTTCCCTCGATTTTTGTCTCTACAATATGTAGGTGACTTATACGCGGGGTTGCTGTACCCTGTGGCTGCTTTAAGCTCCCTTAATGGGTAGAGTCCCTCAGGCTTACTTCCCTCGGTTTCTGTTTCAGGTGGGGCAGGTGGCGCGGTAGGCATCTCAGCCCCCTACGTGCATACATTTAATATCCAGTATGCAGGTGGCTCTTCCTCTTTCAACTGTTCGAACATTTTCCAAAGGTCTTGAACAGCAAGGTGTTTTTCTAGCTTCTTGCCTGTATATGTGGCATGCAAGTAAGTCGTCATATGCTGTAAGACGGATTTGGATAAGGACCCATTTTGTGGCCACGGCATAAACATCTTGTTGCCAGTACCCTTACCCACTCGGTGCTATATTTCTTAAACTTGGGTGCATGTTTCGGCAGTTGCTTACATAAGTGTGCTAATGGTATAATTTCTTCCATGCTTAAATCTGTTCTACTTTCCTCTTAAACACCACTTTTCAATCCTTCCATGAAACTTTAACACTGTCAACAATATGAGCGAGCACCAAACACTGCAAACTCCAATCCAATTTTTTTCTGCCAAAACTTTTGTATCTACAATTTATTCAAAACATCAATTCGAGTGTAATTCCCACTCAACTATAGAATGGCGTGAAATCCTTTTCAATTCAAACAACAAACAACAAAAATTCCTCACATGTGACATACAACATAAAACGTATGACAGATACTTGACAGACGAGACAGACACCAGCTGGACACAAATATCTCTGCCTCTAATTTGTATCCCTACATGGAGTTTAAACAAACCCCTTTTACGACATCTTTAAACATGGTAGTAGCCTAGTCGTCCCCTATTATGTGGGCTCAGAGTTCACGTTTCTTCTGACTGCTACATTAAAGCACAGGAATAAGGCGTATCCTCTCTCTTTCTCAGGTGTCCACTATCATTATCCAGGAGAAACTTCACAGTCTACTCAGACAAATGACAAAGAACTTGTGATCTTGCCGAAGACCTAGAGTTACTTCGTGTCGCCAGTCAATAAGTGTGTTATTTTAATCAATAATTGATTGTCAAAACCATCCTCTCCACTACCAAGTGTACAGGAGTGCGGATCGACCTCTGATGGGCCCATGGGATCAGAGCTCACCCTCGAGTACTTTAAGACGAGATAGCTACACCTTGAGGTGGATGGGGTGCAGGATTCTCTAACTCCAACACCGATCAATAACGACAACTCAAATGGTTTGGCAAAGGGAAGTCTGTTTAATGACAAGTACAAAAAATGGGGAAACATTAGGAAATCATCAGTGATGACGATCGCCCGTCTCGCTTCAACTTCCAAAATCTTCATTCAAACAGCAATTCTTATAGGCAAAATTCATCATCATTGACTTGTAACACTCAAAAGTTTGTCATGCAAGTCTATTGGTTGAAAAAGGTAACTTAAGTTTAGGTACTATATCTGTATATGGTAACGGGGTGTGAGGATTGGATAACTCTTATTGGGTGGGCGTCTACGTCCATCCCTCTACATCCCTCGTGCCAAACGTCACTAAAAGTATGACGTCTCATTGGTTCTACTAGCTATAGGACCTTAGATTACTTGGCCCATTGTGATTGGGTCGGTTACACCCCTAGGCATAAATCTCCACTTTAATTAGTAGCATGCAGAATGGTTACCAAGATGTGGCATGCCCCAAGATTCACCCTGCCTCCCTTCCATCAATCAGTACTTTGGGGCTATGTGTCAATGAGTTGGCTGAGGATGGTCTCAAACTGTAGCTTCTTATTGGGAAAAGTTATGGCATCCTCTGGTATTGGGTGACATCAGACGTTGGTACCTCTTTGCCGCTGGCTGGTCATGTGTTAGCACACTATACTGCGTATTTGATTCTCCCTTCAGCCTTGCCACCTGCCTGGGCCTCCTTATCTCAACCTTCAAGGGCAGGCTGCTATGCTCTGAAGTTTCGATTCTTTCGAAATTGCCACTCTCCTCCCTTCCTTAGGTTGACCGCGAATTCCCAGGCATGAGCTGCTTCTTGCTAATTTTCGATTCCGCTCTTTCGTCTGGCTTTGTGCTGGTATATGAATCCTGGCCTGTTTGACCCTTACCACCCTGGGCTTAATTCTGCTTTCATGTAGAGTGGACTGTACTAATATAAAGTGCTTCATTGAGGTATATATGCGCTTGCCGCTCTCTTCTTCTACTTAGCATAGCAAGCTGCACTGTTTTCTTAGCTTCTTGCGTTACAAGCCTATGTACAGGCGTTAGCTGGTTGCATACTTTCATCCTGCTTTACAGTTACGTTTCTTTATATTTCAACATAGTCTCTTCTTCTATGTCTGTGATATCTTTATCCATAGTGTTTCGTCTTAGTGCGTCATCTTTTTGGTTCTTGTTTCGTTTATCTGTACGTCTGTCTGGGCCCTTGTGTCCTCCCCATTCCTTTCGATTAAGGCCCTTTGGGTCTTTTCTGGGACAGTTTGAAAGTAGTCTTCATGTCGTGTCAGCTGTTGGTACGGTTGTCTCAATGGGTACCGTTCTGCCCATGGTTGTCTGGTTATTGGCACTTCAAAAGGTATTGCTCTTCCGATGGGCACTGGGCAAAGCCCTACCGCAGCTCTCTGCTGGTTTATTTGCTCATCATTCGTCACATATCTTGGTGTGTACATTCCTGGTGCTTCAAAATGGGTGGCTGGAGAGCAGGCCATATCTGGGACCTCCTCTACAACACCTAGTCATCTCTGAGCACTGCAACACATTAATAAACATATATATATTCTCCACCCCAAGTGAGGCTGTGTCTCTATGTTATCCACTCTGATTTAATTCTAATGGAGAGATATGCCTGATTTTTCAGATATTCAAAGCAATATTATCAAAATTCCCTCTTAGTTTTACTGCTGTTATTTCTATTTTTTATCTTAGTAGATGGTGTAGTAATAGATTGTTCTCGGATTTTAAAATACCTTTATCTATTAGCTATTATTTTCTTACTATTTATATGTGTTTTATGAAAACATATTGAATTACTGTTGTATGATTCATGTATATTTTGTTGATGGGCCCTTAATCCTAATAAGGTTATTCTAAAGACAGTCTGGGAAGTCTCCCACATTACACAGAGGTTCTTTCTGGTGCTAGAGCAAAAGGCAAGGCAAAACCCAGCTTTATTGACATAACAAAAGCAGGGACAGCATACACGCATACAAATCTCGAAGCTCCCAACGTGCTTATCAAAAACAACAACTTTTAAGTCAATCCATCATCATAATAAACATCATACTATACCAACACCTTTGTTATAGTATAATGTAGGGGATTGCTTAAGGGGACTGACTGCATATACATTCTATAAGGGTTAAACTTCTAATTGGGTTTCAAAAATCTGACGGCTCCTACTGAGACCACCTAAACATTGATAACAGTAAAAAAGCATCATCTCTACAATAGTCTATTGGTTGGCCTAATACATACTGGGCAGACTAGCAATGGGGATTTTGATTGGTTGGCTTTTTCCTGACCAACCTTGGACAGCTGACAGGTAGTCAAGACATGAGCCAGACTGCAGTAGAAGGAGAGAGGTCCACAGACTGCTTTCCTTTCAATTAAAAAAGAAACCATCACTTATTCCTAGGCTATTAGCCTGAGTATTTTCTTTGTAGTTGGCCTTGTGCAGCGTCTCATGTCTCTGAATATGTGTGAGGGTTGAGGCAGGTGTCCTATCTGTGTTTGTTGGCAATTAATAGCCCATATTCTTCAATAATGAGTCATGTGTGATGAGGCTGCGTTTGGATTTATTTTGGATTTATTTCACCCTGCATTTATTCAGATTTAGCAAACATTAATGTGAGTTTTCTGGTAGCTTTTACAAACTGGGACACTCTTGAGTTATTCATGAGGGGGTCTTCTTAGGTTCATGATTTAATCACACCTAACTCACAATGGTTGGTTGTGTTCTCCCAAACTTTAATCAGACGGGTAGTCTATGTCCTGGGAACTATTATCTTGTGCTTTTCTGCAGCATTCTGACCCTCCCTAATTTCTCAGTAATCTGGACTCTGATTACAAGCTACTGCCTGAGCTCTGCACACATCTATTAAGCATCTTAAATTCTCATGAACACTTGAAGCCTTTTATTAACAGAAAAGTGTGCTGCAGCTTTCATTTTGGAAAAGATGGCTGCCCATTAATATTGCATTTTTATGTTAGTGAACTGTAGTTGCATGTTGTTCCTGTTGCATTCAGCTTAAACATTGCTTATGTGAGTATTTGTCATGTCTTTATGGATGCCATGTTAATATTCTCCATGTATAAATGCATATTTGACCTTGTGTGTGGATTCTTCTTAGTGAGTGCATGTTTGCTTAATGTCTAATGCATGCACATGTAATGTTGCAACATTAGATTGGTTTCTCTTGTGCCATCTTCAGCTTAAATTGTGTACATCTGATGTACCTGCTTGGGATATGGGCACTACAGTTGTCTTAGTGAGTAACACTTCTCACCTGTGCTCATCTGCCTGATGTGCTCATCGGCCTGACGTGCTCATCTGCCTCCACATTATTATGTGCCTGCCTCATGACTCCTGCTGCTCACCACCATCCTCCTCGCTCTTGATGCTGCTGGATCAGCTTTCTGCAACTGAAAATCAAGCTAAGCACTGGTGACCCAATTACTGCTGCAAAAATGACAATTTGAAAACAAAAAAGAATTCATTTGGAAAAAATGTTGGCGACCGCATGCCATGCTGATAATTGTTTAGAAGAAACACTACTCATTGACACGTTCAAACTCACTTATGGGGCTGCATCATTTTTTAGCTACACCATACCTTTGGCCATTTGGTTATTCATCACTGCAAGGTCATTCACACTATAAGGTGGCCAACTCTTCCTGGGTGTTAGGATCCACCCCCCATTGCCAGCTTGCTGCCCCTTCTTGATTGGCTGCCTCTCTGCCTTTAGCTAATTGGTGGCGCTGGCAGGTGGAAGTCGGCCCCTCCATCCATTCAAGGCCCTTCCAGTCTAGTCCGACAGCTAAGGCCCTGTCTGAGCCTGACCGGGCTGAGGAGTGCCTTGAGTGCCCCCAACAAACTATGCCTGGCTCCAGACTTGATTCCGTGAACATCTGAACTTGCCGCATTACATTAGTGAGTGATGGATGTACTCTTTCAGTGCCACCTCCAGCAATCCTAATGAACCTTTCTACTCTGCATTTGTACTTTGCCTTTGCCACCACTAATCTTAATCTCCTATCACTGCATTTAGGCTGCATGTAGCTTTACCATCTGTGCATGTCTCTTGCATTGCATATGTACCTTTTTACAAAAAGTCGATTTTAGGCTGTGTGTAGCTTTACCATCTCTGCACATCTCTTGCATTGCATCTGTGCCTTTTTTTAAAGATTTTGATTTTCGGCTGTGTTTAGCTTTACCATCTGTGCACCTCACTTGCCTACATCTGTGCCTTTTTAAAAACATTTCTATGTTAGGCTGTGTGCAGCTTTACCATCTGTGCACCGCTCTTGCATTGCATCTGTGCCTTTTTTAATACATTACCATTTTAGGCTGTGTGTAGCTTTAACATCTGTGCACCTCTCTTGCATTGCATCAGTCCCTTTTTAAAAACATGACAATTTTAGGCTGTTTGTAGCTTTACCATCTGTGCACCTTGCTTGCATTGAATCTGTGTCTTTTTAAAAAAAACATTGCGATTTTAGGCTCTGTGTAGCTTTACTATCTGTGCACCTTGCTTCCATTGCATCTGTGACTTTTTTTCAGTAATTTCGATTTTAGGCTGTGTGTATCTTTTACATCTGTGCATGTCTTATCTCTTGATACTTTATTACTTTCTGGATTGCATTTATGCCATTGTGACTACTTCAACTAGGCCACCTGGTGAGTTTAGCTAGAACTCTGTGGTGCAGCCACTCTTCTTGCTTTCCTTAACCATCATCTGCGCCTCTATGGCTCTCTCCATCCCTCCGATGTTCTCTAACTGCTACACTCTCTCATGAAGCCCGGTAGAAAAGAGCACAAAAAAGACATCTTGAGTGCAAACCCTGGACTTCACATTGCAGACACCTATGTCAGCATTTCCGCCAGAGAGGTTTTCACTGATATCCTCTTCTCTGTCCCCTCTCCAGATCTGTGGACCCCCCATCTCATCTCCACAACAGAAAACCATCACTCTATATTTTCAAAATCTTCATTAAGCAAGCTCTGAAAAGAGCGGGAAACATGTGGGAGGAGCTACTTAATGGTTTGGTGCCTTGAGGGCCATTCAAGGGATAAAAAAGCTTGCACCTCTTCCTTACTTCCCATACCAGGAACAGCCTCAGATAAGAACAAGCCCAACCTACCTGGTGACCCGCCCACCTGGTGCCTTCCTGGTTGCTGCTCTTTTTTCCCCTAGTTAAGGAGCCCCCCAGCCTCTCTTCCTTTGCAGATGGGGAGTAGGTGCAAGTGGCTCTAGGTCACCTGTCATAAGCCACACCCACCTGGTGCCTTCCAGGTTGTCACTCATTTTCCCCACTTAGCAAGCCCCACCCACATAGTGCCTTCCTAGTTGCTGCTCTTTTTCCCTACTTAATGAGCACTCCAGCCTTGTTTCCTATGTAGATGGGAGCAGGTGCAAGTGGATCTAGGTCACCTGGCCTAAGCCCCACCCACCTTGTGCCTTCCTGGTTGCCGCTCTTTTTCCCTACGTAAATAGCCCTCCAGCCTCGTTTCTTATGTAGATGAGGAGCGGGTGCAAGTGGATCTAGGTCACATGGCCTAAGCACTGCCCACCTTCTTAGCCCTGCCTCTTCTTTCCTGCTCTTAACTCTTAGATCAAGGGTGTCTCTCACCCAGGTGTCCAAAGTAAAGGCCTGACAAAGAAAAGGGCAATTCCTGTTTGGACCTGTTCGGACCAGGAGGACCCAGGGCCTGACCCTCTGCTCAGACAGCAGGTAACCATGCACCTACATGTGTTTACTACCTCTGTCCCCAAAAGCCATCTCCACACCCTCTGATCCCCCTGTGATGTTGTCTTGTGCCCCCCTCCCTTCTTGCACACAGGTGTTGCCTGTTATGCTTAATTCTTCCACCATCCTCCTACCCCGTCCAGCCTACTTCTGCTTGAGTCTGTCCTAATACATTCTGGTTTCACCATCACCATCTTGTGGCCAATGCTGGATTTGACTTTTATGGACTTCATTGATTCAAGGTGTGTAACCCTTTCTCAACTCTCATGCTGTACTTCCTTTGTATCTTGTACTCATGGTGGCCTGAATCATGCTGTTCTCATCTCCATCTTGTATTCTGGCTTGCAACATTATGTGTTACTACTGACTTCTGCAATTGTATTCGCTCTCCCCTCTTGCTTCTCTACTCTTTCTGACTGCTTACTCTACTCTATGTTCCCACCTCCTCTCGCTTTCTCCCTTTTCCTATCTCCTCCTCTCTTCCCCTTAGTTTCTTCTATGCACTTAATCTATCAGAATTGTGTCTGGACCTAGTATGATTGGAACCTCAACTGTCTCCTCCCCCATCCCCTTACTTGCCCCCCCACCCTGCACTATCTGAAATGCCATCAGGCCTAGTATGATAGTCCCTTGTTTTGTTTTTCCCCTCCCTTTCTCCACCCCTCTCCCTCACCTTTTGTTTTTCACCGGCTCTACCAGAAATGTCTTCAGCCCTAGTACGGTAGTCGCCTGTCTGTTTCCATTTCCTTCCCACTCTCCCCCTTCCTTGCTTATCTATGTCTTAGCTCTTGCAATAAATTTTGTCAGGCCGAGTACGATAGTTAATTTCACATCCTTACTGCTCATGGACTGTAAGAATGGCATTGTATTTTCCCTTGTTCCCTCCCTTGCCTTGAAGCGCTTTGCAACACATTGGGCCTCATTACGAGTCTGGTGGTAACCAAGGTGGTAAAACCACTTGGTTACCGCCAAACTCGTATTACCATTCCGCCTCCGTGATTCCTGGAATTACCGCTACATTACAACCCCGGTTTTCCGGGAATCACGGAGGCGGAATGGTGTTAATCCCCATTCCCATTGAGTCCTATGGGACTCAATGGGAATGGGGATCATGGAAACACCGGCAGCATCACGTAATGCTGCCGGTGTTTCCTCGTCCGCCTGCAGGCGGGCGGTGTTAAACCCGCCAGGTCAAAACTGGCGGGAACATCACCTCCCGCCTGCAGGAGTCGGGATCAGGCGGTCCGGAAACAACGGTGGCGGCGGGTTTACCGCCACCGTTATTTCCAGACCGCCTGATTTGTAATGAGGCCCATTGTGTATAGGTGATATATAAATAAACTATCATATCATTTCACTCTCTCTCCTTCCACATCCTCTACTATTAATGTTGGTACAAAGTGGGAAGTCCTCTTGGCAGTCTTCTCATCCTCACATTGCTTCGTTAATATCTATCACACAGGAACTATCCCGGTTTAGGCTCCACAACACAACCTCCTTCCCTTTGACTGGATTCTGCCCTCTCTCATTATCTTCCTTTCTTCTCCCCCTACCACGCTCCCTTTCCCTCCTCTGACTGATGTACCATGCCCCCGTACACCACCTCAGAAAACCTTCAAATGCAGAGACATCATCCGGCTGATGACACTTAAAGCCTGCACAGCCAACAAACACACCGCTGACATCTGCCTCCTTCTTGAAAACATTGACCTCGACATTCTCACTCTTACCGAGACATGGTTCAATGCCGGCTCAGTCATTGCTTTTGACTCCCTCCTCCCTGATGGCTACAAAATGTTCTCCAAGCCTTGATCTCACAGCACTGGCGGGAGGTTGCCTTAATCTTCTCTAAGTGGGTTCCTGCTTCCATCTTACCCACACAGCACTACCCTTCCTTTGAAAACCGGGCTTGCAAGTTGGTCATCTCTCCTATCTCCACCCTGAACATTGCTAAAATGTACCAGCCTCCATGCGCCACCAACATGTTCCTCTGTGAATGGGTGGATTTCTGTTCTTCCTTACTTTCATCCACCTCCAACCCCCCCTCCTGGGTGATTTCAACATCCAACTGGACTCCACTGACTCTGCATCCACTCTCTTCACTGACCTCTGCACCTCTCTTTCTATTTCCATTCTTCCTTCTGGAACAACCCACTCAGATGGACACACTCTGGAAGCCCTCATACACTCTGACCTCTCTCTCTTCCCTCCACTAGTCACCCCCCTCTCCTAGTCAGACCATTCCCTCCTCTCCTCCCAGATGGGTCCCTTTGGCCCTCTGATCACCCCCCAAAACGTCCTGTCAACCGCGTTCACTAACATTCGCCTGATGAAATTAGTGTCAGATGCTGCCTTTCCTTACACCTTCATTCCCACTGGTACCTACTACTGATACTACCTCTGACACTGCTCTAAGCAACCTCCACCTTTCCATCACCAATACTCTTGACATTCTTGTCCCAGTCATGTGGATCCACCTGAAACCTGCCTCTAAGTGTAACACCTGGTGCGACTCCGAACTTGCACCCCTGAAACAAAAGTACAGGGAGGCAGAATGGAAGTGGCAAACTTCAGGCTCTTCCTTTGACAAATTGGCCTGCCATCTGCTCCAAAGGCAACACAGACTCTCCATCCCCGCCAAGAAAAGAGCCCACATACAGGCACAGGTTTCCAGTGCATTCAAAAGCACAGCTGAACTTTTCAAGATCTGCAGGGAACTAGCCAACCTTCCACAGTCTCCTCCTCCTCTTCTCCTTCCCAGGCACTTTGCAACAAACTGGCCAAACACTTTGCCACCAAAACTCAGGACATCCTCCCAGCCCATTCCTCAGCCCCTTGCCTCCATTGGCCCCTCTCCCTCCTCCTTCCTCCTTCCCCTCCTTCTCCCCTGTCACACCTGAATAAGTTACCAGAGTTGTCTGCTCCATGAAGGTCTCTTCTAAACAGGTTTCCCCTTTCTCATCCAGAACCATCAAGGATAACATTGACTCCCTTGCCCCTGCACTCGCTGATTCCTGCAATCACTATGTTGACACTGGATCTTTCGCCTCCTCCCTTAACTACTCCCTTTGGAGCCCACTCCTGAAAAAAAACCTTCAGCAGACCTAACCTGCCCTGCCAACTACCGCCCTATTTCCATCACCCGCTTCCTGGGGAAGCTGATGGAGAAGTTGGCATTGCCCCAACTCAACTCACACACTGAACTTGTTGATGGTCTCCACAACCATCAATCTGGATTCTGAAAATTCAGAGGCATGGAAACTGCTCTTTGAACACCTGTGAAATATTGCTTGCATCTTTGGACTCCAACTCCCCTGCTGTTCTTATCCTTCTCAATCTCTCCTCTGCCTTTGACACAGTCAACCATTCCATCCTCATATTCAGGCTCCACGATACCCTTGGTATCTCAGAACGGGCATTGGACTGGCTGAAGTCCTTCATTACTGACCGCTCTTCCCAAGTCATCATGGTCACCTTCCTCTCTCCTACTTCCTCCTCCACCTGTGGTGTCCCCCAGGATTCTATCCTCTCCCCTTGACTCTTTAACATCTACCTTGCTCTGCGTACATGCCTCATCTCCCCCTTTTCCTCCAATTTCCAGTGTTATGCAGATGACACGCAGCTCTTTTTCAAACTTCCTGCTGACCCTCTTGCACCCTCCATCCTCCTTGACTGCCTATGTGCCATCCAGTCCTGGTGCTCCCTCCTTCTTCCCTTCACTTTAGCCTTCCTCTTCTCTCTCCCCACTGCTCCTTCTTCTGAAGCCAGAAACCTTGGAGTCATCTTTGATTCCTCCCTCTCTGTCTTCCCTCAAACTCAGGACATTGCCAAGAAGTCCCACTTTCAGCTCTTACTCCTCAAAGGGATACTCCCTTTTCTCACTTTCCCCAGAGGCTCAATGTTACCCAAGCCCTGGTTCTCTAGGATTGACTATTGCAACAGCCTGCTCCTGAATCTACGTTCTCCCACTTTGCGACCCCTCCTGCTAATCCAGAATAGGGCATCTTTCCTGCCCTAAAAAAGTCTTCATTGGCTAGCGGTTGCTGCACTGATTACATTCAAATCCCTCTGCATCCTCCATAAGGCTGTCTGGGCCCATGGACCATACTACTCTCAACTTTATCTTACTAAATACTCTGCCGCTAGACCACTTTGTTCCTCTGGCACCAACTCTTTGTGTGTAAAGCGTTTCACTAAACAGAGGGCTGATGGCTGATAGCTTTCCTCAGCTGGCTCCCTCCTGTGGAACAGCCTCTCCCTTGCTCTGCGCCTTGAACAGGACTTTTTTTACATTTCAGAAGCTCCTCAAGACCTTCCTCTTCATCTCCTTCTTTCCTTCTTCTCTTCTCTGCTAATCCCACAGTTGCTCTGATTGGTGTGTGGGGGCCCCTGCATCCTTGGGGCCCCTGACATCCCACACCCAATATCCCCAGCTCCTGTCTTCCCTCAGCACTTCCCCAGGCACAACCTCCACCCTGGAGTATCACACTTACTACGAACGTGGCCCTTGGCCATGTAGCACTCAACAATCAAGCACTTCATTTGTGGCTCACTCATGAGTCCGGACCCCCCCAACACTTACTCCCTTTGCCCTTTTCCTTGCTCCACTTGAACATTCTGAATACTTACAAGGCATAGTAGGATTGTTTTTTCTCCTTTTCCCTCCACTGCTCGTATTAATCATTGTGTTAGGTAATGTATTTCACTCCCTTGTCCTCCCTCACCCTGTGGACGCTTTGAAACAGTATTATAATTGCTGTATAAGCTCCTAACAAGCAAACAATAAATAAATAATAAATAAAATTGATCAATTGTTTGAAAGCTGGTGCCTGTGCTGTACCTATTTGCCATGGACACCTTCCAGTACACCTTCACCTTTCAGTAATTAGCACAGGTAGCATAAGACATGTCTCAGACAACCTTTCTTATACATACAAATACAGGTGATTAAGGCGACACCAAGTTATATATTTATTGATGACAATTACCTGAATGAAGTATTAAATATGTTTCTAAAAATGCCCCAGAGCTTGCATGTTCTCACACGAATTGTAACTATTGTCCGTTTTTTGAAATAACACCTAAAGATACTAATGTAGCAACATATCTTACAAAAATGTATCACTTTATTTTATAATATAAAACGAATGTGATAACCAGCGTTTTGACCAAAAGGACACTAAATGTTTTCAACAGAAAATTGCAGTCAATACAACGTCCACATAATATGAATGCATGCTTCGAAAATATCTATATATTAAGAACTCGATTTGGCTGCTACAAAAGTCATACATGTTTTCAAATAAATATCAGAGTAGTTTGCTTCTTTTATGAGAAACCTAGTATATTTTTTTGTTATTTCATTTTTTTATTTGGATTTATAAAGCACCATCGGCCCGGGGCATCGTGGTGCTGTTACATGGATACTTGCTTGTGCTACAGTTTATATTTACATTTTTTTAAAAAAATTATTTACATTGTATTACATTGATCAGATTACAATCGATTCAGAGGGTGTTGGCTCAGACCGGTAATAGTAGTTACATAGGTGGTTTAGTCTACAATATACAGTAAAGCATGGGTGCTAGGCTGGTGTATTCTCCTAGGGCTAGAGTGGTATAGACAGGTCTCGAGATGGGGTGTGGCATCCTTATATCATTATTGGAGTTGAGATTTGAGAGCTTTGCGGAAGGAGGAGATTGAGGGTTCCTTTCTGAGAGCAGGTGGTAGTATATCCATATCAATTTCTATTCTGTTGATGACCAACTATTAACATGTTTCAACTGTAAGGTTAACTTTTGCTAGCTTTCCTCAGGAGTCAGCTATGCAATAACACAGACATCAGGTACTGGTAATCAGAGGAACAACGCTATCTGAAAAATGAAAAAAATAAAGACATTCTTTGAGGATAGGGGATTGTTTATGTTTCTTCCTGTCTCTCTTGTTCACTTTCTCTCAGTAGAGGGCTAATTCTTTCCTCACTATGAACTCTCCCATGTCCACCGCTGGTGGCACAGGCAATACACATTTTGCGTGACCTACGCAATGGACCACACAAATACTTGTCCTCTGTCAGGTGGGTGTAGAGCATCCAATCTTGGATTTTCTGGGCATTCTGTGTCTTGTATTCCAGCATTCACAATGTCATAATGACAATGACAATTCCAAGAGTGGAAAGAATGTACTAGGTTTAGGTTGTTAGATTGTTATATTCCTTCTCACCGTCCCCCGCTTCTTCATGTGCATCCTCCCATTTCCGCTCCATTCAGCTCCTAGCTCCACTGCACTGGAACTCCTTACCCTTCTCTATCCGCTCCATACCTACCTTTTCCTCCTTCTGTACTTCCCTGAAATCTCTCCTTCTCCAGCCCCACCCTGATTCCCTCTCCCATTTCTCTCTCCTTTCCCTCACATCTTCCCCTATGCACCTCGCCCTACCCGCCTTTTTCCCTTACCCTCCTTGCATCTTCATCCTAATGCCTTTTCTGTTCCTTACTCCTTTCCCATCCTCACCCCCTCCATCCCTCTTACCCTCACAGATTAATTGCTCTACGTACTGTTTTATTGGTTTGATTAATTTGTGTTTATTGCTTCTACAGTTAAAAATGTGTATATACCATGTCGTTATAATGTACAGCGATTTGGATTAAAGTACTATACAAACACAATAAATACAAATACAAACCAGCCTGAATGGGAGAAGACACCCTCATCCCACATACATCTTACCATGTGTTTCGTTGAACTAATATAATAATTGCATGCCATTTTATGCAATCAGCCTTTGTCTCTGACTATTAGAAACTTCATGGAAAAGCTATACGCAGCACGAAATGTGGTGTGCCAGACTACTACTTATGATGAAAAGTTTATAACTCATCACCTTGCACTTCGCACGCTGCATTTGCTCTGCATCAAAAGCATAATCCATTTGCAAACCCTCAACATAGCCCGCCCCGTTTTCCATGAAGAGTGCCGAGTCTGCTTCACAAGGATTTTTCAGCATCAGATAACATTCAGGACTCATTAATCCTGTAGCACTACTCTAGTCCTTTTTTCAAGACTTCAAAAGGAAAAGACAAGGGCGACCCTCTTTCTCCATATTGGCAACCACACTATGGAACTCCTACACAAAAATGTTTGCATGGAAGCAAACCACCAGACCTTCAGGAACCAACTGAAAACATATATATTTAACTAAGAAGACTGGGTATACCAGAAACCTAACTCTTCGACTAAAGAGAAAAGTCTGCAGAAACAAAGCATGGTTGCCATGATTGCCCCGGTAGAAGTTTTTAAACATTGACCCCATTCTTCCTTCCCACCTACTTCTCCCCTCAATAATACCTCACGGCAAAACCGTCTAAATGTACACCCCAAATCCATACCCTATTACTCGACTCACAAGTTCTAGAGCACTAAACACAGATTCCTATCCTACACTATCCCAATCAACATCCCACTCCACTCCAACTCGACAGCCCTCCTAATCCTGGGGCTGACCTTATGGCTGGCATACCCGGGGTCCTTTTGCAGACCTAATACACCATAACACATACTCAGAACATAAGTAATGATTGCTTCAGACCTGCAACCATCAACACCACAGCTTTTCCACTGCTTGCCTACCACACTATCTTAATGACACTACCCGCTTTCTTAACAGAACCATGTTTAGTGAGGTAACACTTATTTGCAGGAGGATGCTATATGGGACCACTTTACCTCACCTTTCCCTTGGGGTTGTTTCTTGGCAATGGATGTGAAACCATGCACGCTATTTTGTAGGATCCTTTCGTCCTCAGTTGTAGTCTGATACTGAGTCAGATCAGCTTTTTGTACAGGTTGGTGTCTGATGAAGAGGTGGCTGGTAAGGTGAGTTGGATAGTGAATGCAATTATCTGTTCACATCAACACTGCAAGGTCATCAGAGCACTGGATTGCTTCTGGAATTCGAGAAAACGTGTTCATTTGTGAAACTTGTTGACACACATGTTGTTGACTGTGGTCAACTATCAACAAATTTCAGGTTGAAAGACGCATATCATGACAACCAACTTGGGCTAAGTATGTTCAGGTCTGTTAGCCTCTGGCCTACCTCCGGTGTTCCTGCTCCGGTAGGTTGGTGGTTTGAGTTCCTAACAGCAACTTCTCTCAAAGTGATTCAATCTCCCATATTTCATGCATCTGCTCTTGTGGGGGAGTCTCCACAATGTGCAGTCACCCTTCATTATAATACTGCCAGTTATCACATTGGTATATAACCTGCATCTTCCTAATGGAGATCCTATCTAGTCACCCAAACCTTTGTAGACACTGGTTCACCCACATTCTACATCCTGTGGCTGCCTTAAGGTTTTTGTGGGATGAATATGGGACCCATGCTTTCCCTGGGAATGCCAATTGGCAATAGGTTCCCTTATTGGTTGTTCATGAAATGGCAACTACATTATATGGGTGAGGTTTCTACCAATGTAGGAGGAACATCACCAGGTATTATGGCATCTGCAGAATGATGAGACATGCCTTCAATCCTGCACAATATCAACTGGTTTGTCGCATGGTGGACTGGATTTATGTGTTGTTGCAATGGTCCTGGTTATGGCAGTGCTGGGTGTAGGTGAGTTATGCTTTGCTGGTTTCTTATCAACAGGCATGTATTTATTTATTTATTGTATTCATATAGCGCCTAGTGCCCAAGAGCTTTACAAAGGAACAATCAGTAAACAAATGAATAAATCAGTTAGAAAGAATAACAAGGAAAGGAGGTGATCTTTGAGTACAGATTTACAGATAGAGAAAATGGATAGAGATCGAATAGATGAAGGAAGAGCATTCCAGTGTTTAGAAGCCAATAGAGAGAGAGAGAGAGAGAGAGAGAGAGAGAGAGAGAGAGAGAGAGAGAGAGAGAGAGAGAACGGCAATGAGATGGAGAACAGGGAGGGCAAGGAACATAAAAGAGATTGCGAGTGAAGAGCATGCAGTGGAGATTACAAAGAAACAAATAGAGAAAGGTAGGGGGGAGATAAGCCATTGAGGCATTTAAAGACAAGGCTTAGAAAGTTGAAGAAAAGTTAATCATCACAAGATAAGCAATGACTATGGTGCAGAGCAATGGAGATAGAGTCCCGAGGAGAGAGAACAGAGGGTATGAATACTAAAGGAGTAGAGAGAAATAAGAGTCCACTGTACCACGCCTACAACCACTAAAGTTGTTTACAGAGAGGAACGAGGGAGAGACCTGCTCCATAGCAGTGGTATCAGTGAACAGCATTTGAGTTTCTGTAATCTAGAGCAAGATCGGCTCAGCACATCCCTATCTGTCAGCAGCTTAAAGCTGCTGAACCACTTAAAGTTGAGAAGGAAAGAGTTTCAACTTTTTCTGCAGTGCTGTAGGACTTTCACATTGTTATCTCTTGTTTACTATTTATCAAAACACTTGGCGCCCATCCCAGAACAGCCTGTAGAGCAGTGAAATACTATAGTGTTCCAGCTTCAAGGTCATTTGCACTCGTCCCAGTTTCTCACACAGGACACTGCTTCAATATAATAGTACTTTTCTAAAGCCGATCTTGCGGATAGTATATTACTAAATATTGACCTGCATTGCATGTTGTATTAGCAGCGAGGCTGGGCCTAAGGCTCAGAATGTGCCGCTTTACCCATGGCTGCATGGTTAGACACAAAATAACATGTCATCAGGACCGGCAACACCTGTGATGGAGACAGTTGCATGCCAGTTGTTGGCTTGTTTGCCATAAATCACATGTATAAGGTGAACACATGTCCACAGGTCACTGGGACAAAACATGTCTTTTTTCACTGCCTATGTTAAATCATTGCTATCATATGATTGAAGGCAATGTATAAAACCCATCTTTCGGGGGAAGTGATGCACGCACAATACCTGTTTTGTAAGTTCAGGACTGCAATATTTGTGTCCCCATGGCATGTTGTTCTATTGTCACCCTCCAGAGGTACATCACTGTGCTTCATTTAAGTATGCTTACCTACAGTGTTTTTGCGTGTGGTCCCAGATGCAATAGCAGCTTATCCATATTGGGTGACGGGACGCTCACCAGCCACCCAATATGGACGAGCAACCGAGGACTGTGGCTGCAAAAGCAGGAACATGTGGTTTCCTTTTATACATTGCAGTTACCCAGCACAGATGTGCAATGGTCAATACAAGGCTGGACACATTTTGCATGGGGAACTGCATGGCTAAATGTGAGGAGGAGGTGCTGCTGCTCTGCCCGTCATATTTACGGGGCCTGGAAAGGCAGTTTCTGGGACTCCATCATCTGTGCTTGGCAGGATCCTGACAGGACCTCCCCTGCTTACCAGTTCCTTTTGTATGCTGCACAGGAGCCAGAGTGCCAGGTGAGCAACTTGACGGTGGCATCAAATCTGGATGTGGAGAAAGTAAGACATCATGCATTTTTATGATAGTGCATGCATGCACACTTGTATGAATATGTAGGTTTATGCATGCATGTAAGGTGCTGTCCTTTTAGGTATGTGTGTGAGAATACTAGTGCAGTGTGAATGTTGTGTATGGGTGTGAATGTGTGCATCTGTGAATGAGAGTGCATTTTGTATATTCTGAAGGGGGCACGTTTGAATGGGAGTGAAATGTGTATAATTTAGAGGTGCAGGACTAAGTGTACGAATGGGTATTAATGTGTGTGAGCATGTTAGCCAAGGAGCAAGACTGCGGGATTTGGGAGGGAAATGATGGGAATAAGGACATGCCTCTAGGACATTTTAATGACATTGAGGGTAAAGCCAACTTGAAGAGTGTTCTTATGGTGGAAGAGGAACCACACTGGGGCAGCACACATGAACTTTTCCTTAGAGAGGCATGGCATGCACTACTGAGGAAATGAACAAAGCCAACATATGAAACGTTGTTCTTCCGTGAAGCTTCCAGTATAGATTTTTTGCAATGAGATGATTTATAGCAGTAATAGCAACACCTTAGAAGTGAATAAGACAATACATCCTGCATACACATACATGTAGTTTAGCCAAGAATTTGAACAATCATGATATTTACTGTGGTTGAAAAATCTTGAATAGTCAATAGGCAGACAGAAAGGACCAAAGCATTTTGGAACTTGTAAACTCCTTCATAAGAATGACGTTGATAAATAGAAACAGTACGAAAATAAATAGCTAAGTGAAAACCACAGGATAAATTTAATGTTGGAGAAGAGAGTTTTTTCCCAAATAGAAAATGTAAACTTACCTGGCTTGAAGATATGTCAAAGATACCAAATAAACAATAGAAAGTGTACCACAATAATGTAAAATCAAAATATGTTTGAATGTAATAACCTATAGAACAATTAAGAAAGCAAAAGTATCCAGGTAGACAAAAAATTCAGAATGATCAATTTAAAAGCACACTTGATATCCAAAGAAACCAGCTAGCCAAACACGTTGGCCATGGATTGAGTTATAGAAAAGGTCAAAATATGTCTTAAGGAAGAAATGAAAACCAAAGGAAAAATAAGGACAATATATGTTAATCAGTCAGCTATTCCATTGTTTTAGCTAAATGTACATATAGTTGCTTACCAGAATTCGCTCAAAACAGATTCACAAGATGTCAATTTAAATGTGCATATTATCAGCATTTAAGGAAATTAGATGCAGGTTCAGAAGTTGTTAAACTATAAAGCCAGTTGTTGAAAACCCATTTATGTAAATACGCAATGACATTATCTTGTAACAGTGCACAGTGATGTCATCCTCGAAATAAAACGGTTGGGAAGAATCAGGTGAAAAATGTAAAAAGTACAAATGAATTAGAAAAGGCAAATACAAAAACGAACAACAATGATGTGAAAAGTAATGCAAAGAAAAGAGGACAAAATAATAACATAGAAGTTACTGGAAGAAAATATATAGAAATATAAAATACTAATAATAAAAATAAGAAATGCAAATACAAAATAAGGGGTCAAAGAGTGCAACAAATAGTAGAAATACCCTATTTGCATCAGGGAACACAATCAGATCAATATGTAAATGAAAGTGAAACAATATTGATCTCATAGGATGGATGTATTAAATACTCTGTATACACTGCTCATCACATATCACATAATCCAAGGTGTAGCATGCAATGTTCTCCTTCCAACCTTAAATTATACTAAAATATATAAGCCTGCATCTCTGGAGCTACTAGCAACATGGCTGTACTTTTAAAAATCTGCAAGGAACTCGCCAATCCACTTGCTGTCTTCACCTCTCTCCTCCCTTCCCAGGCCCTCTGCACTGTTATGGCCTCCCACTTCACATCCAAAACTCAGCACATCCTGACCTCACTCTCCTCCTCCCCATCTCCTCTCCCATACTTGCTCTGCCCCCTTCCTTACAGCCCCCTCACTATCCTCTCTCCTGCCCATAGCAACAGATTGGGTCTCTGAATTGGTCTTGTTTATGAAGGCATCCTCCAAACAGGTGCTCACCTTCTCCTACAGAACCATCAAGGACATTTCCTCTCTTGCCCAGCTCTTGTTGACTTCTGTAACCACTCCTTCACAACAGGCTCTTTCGCTCTATCCTTCGCACACTGCCTTGTGCACCCTCTCCTAAAAAAGCCATCTGCTAATTCTCCTGCCCGGCTAACTATTGCCCTATCTCTATTACCCCCTTCCTGGGTAAACTCTTAAAAAAGTTGAACCTCTCCCAACTGGCCCTCCACAATGATCTTGTTGGTTGCCCTCATGACCATCAATCTGGATTCCAGGCACCCAGAGGTAGGAAAACTGCTCTCCTTTATACATGTGAAACCATGCTTGCAAATCTTGACTCCAGCTATCCTGCTGTTCTCATTCTCCTCAATCACTCTTCTGCCTTTCATATGGTCAACCATTCCATCCTCATAAAATGACTCTGTGGCACCCTCGACATCACTGACCAGGCACTGGATCGGCTGACCTCCTCCCTCACTAACCACCTTTCTCAGCTGCAACTGAGCACTTTCTCCTCCACCACCAC
The DNA here is from genome assembly GCF_040938575.1 of Ambystoma mexicanum. Lineage (NCBI taxonomy): Eukaryota > Metazoa > Chordata > Amphibia > Caudata > Ambystomatidae > Ambystoma > Ambystoma mexicanum. The sequence continues at coordinate 1,068,204,438 of NC_090925.1, forward strand.
CATCTCTACCTGTGGAATCCTCCAGAGTTCTATCCTATCGTCATGGCTCTTCAATGTCTATCTCACTCCTCTTGCTCTCCTGATCTCCTCCTTCTCTCACACCGATAACACACAGCTTTCCTTCAAACTTCACTCTACTTTCCTCTTTTCTCTTTCCTCATCGCAGACTGCCTGTCCGTCATTCTGGCATGGTGTGCAGCAAATGATGTCTGTCTCAATGCCAGCAAGACGGGGAACCTACTCATTGAGACACTGTTGCCATCTTTTCCTCCTAACCTCTGGCCACCCTCTTTGGGCCCTCTGCCCCCACCATCTTGTGAGGCCAAAAACCTTGCGGTCATCTTTGTCTCTGCTCTCTCCTTCACCCCTCTCATCATGGATCTTACCAAGAATTTCCACTTCCAGCTCCACCACTTCAGAGGCATTCTTCCTTTTCTCACCTTCATCCAGAAGTTATATGTCTCTATGGCTCTGGTCCTCTCCAGGCTGGACTCCTGCAATAGCCTCTTTCTCAATCTCCCTCGTTCCTCCCTTTGCCCCCTCTAACTAATCCAGAAAAGGGATGCAAGACTTAATCTTGGCCTCAAGCCCATGCTCCATTTGTCTCCAGCCCTACAATCTCTCCACTGGCTCCCAGTGGCAAGGATCAAATGTAAAACCCTCTGCATCATGCACCAGGCTGTCTGGGGCGGGGGACCATGCTATCTCCAACCTTCCCTCCCTAAATTCTCCCCCACTAGAGCCCTATGCTCCCCTAATTCCAACTCTCTGACTGTGAAACTCTTCTCCAAGCAGAGAGTGGGGGAAATTCTCTCTCTTTGGTTGGCGCCTCCCTTTGTAACGGCCCCCATGCTCTTCTCCAACACTTGGGTTGGACTTGCTTGAGTTGGAAAACTGCTCAAAACTCTACTATTCTCTACCTATTTCCCTCTTTCCCTTCCCTGCTAATCACCCCACTGCCTCTTTTACCGCTAGCCTGATCCTTGCGAATCTCACCGGATCCCAGGCACTTCCTCCCAGTCATTAACAGCACTCTTCACACAGAGTGCACTGCCCTTCGGGCCCCTGCTAGGTGGCTCCACATCTCACATTTGAGAGAATTGCCTGTACCAGCACTTAGCTGGCGGTTCTCCTCCGAGGCTTCCCTTAGCAATTTTCTCCTGCCCCACTTGTCCACTCCTCTGTTCCCCCTTATGTCCCATTTTCCTGTACTTCTCCGCAATGAACTTGCGTGGCTGAATGCCACAAGGCCTAGTAGGACGATGACTGTATATTACTGTTTTTGTCGTTGTTATTATTGCCCCTTTTCCCTTCCAATTTAGCCTTGTGGCACTTTGAAACACAATTCTGTTGTATAAAGCACCTTACAAATGCACAATTAATAAAATAAAAAAACAAATGAATAAAAAAGTATTTGATCCGCAAACATAATATACACAATGTCAAAAAGGTGCTGCTCAAACTGAATACCAAACATCCAGGCAAACCTATTATTGGAAAATATGTTAAAAATACTCCTCATATTGAAGTACATATCAAATATCAGTAACATTCAGGTGGATGAGTTATAGAAGGATAGGCTAAAGAAGAACACTCCACGTGTTAAAATAAAGTACTCCTCTGTAGTGAGACTCTCCTGAAGAGAAGACAATAAACACAGTGAACCTGGGTATTGGTCAAAATGGCATGTCACAGAAATCCCCCATAACGAAGAACAAATCCTTTGCAGAAAACATTGTACTTTAATCTCATGATTCATATCTCCAGGGCTCAAAGTGTTCAGCATTTTGATCACTCTTATACTTTTGCCTTCTTTTTTACCTTGTTTTAGTAGATTTTATAATTGGTTTTACTTATTTTAGCTTCTGTGTTTTACTAGCTCCAAATTGTGTCAACTCCCTCAGTAACATTGGAAACGCTACTTCGTTCACTATACTAACTTAGCTCTGTGCGATTTAAAACAGAAGCTTTAGACTCTGCACGCACACAGCCTCTGTGACTACAAATCCCATATTTGTTGTAGTTTGTGCTCATTTGTGTTTGCAGCCCAGGCACAAACACACCGGCACAAACACGCAAACCGGTTTGTGCTGGTATTTAAGGGTGATCCTTACTTTTTACCCCATTTGATCACTGTTATACTGTTGTCTGGTATTGTACCTTGTTTTAGTAGATTTTATAATTGGTCTTACTTATTTTAGCTTCTGTGTTTTTACTAGCTCCAAATTGTGTCTATCTACTCAGTAACATTGGAAACGCTTCTTTATTCACTGTACTAACAAAGATCTGTGCGATTTAAAACCAATTATTTATACTCTGCACGCTCGCATCCTCTGGGACTATAGATCCCATATTATTTGTAGTTCACGCTCATTTTCGTCTGCAGCCCATGCGCGATCGTACTGGAGCAAACAAGCAAGCCGGTTTGTGCTGGTTCGTTTACGGAGAGGACAGGAGGGCCACTGATCCTACGTCTCCACTCTTTTGGGCCTGAATCACTGTATGTATTTAGCCTGATAAACATATTTTTAAAATGTTGCGGAATGATTTAATCAGGTGGATTCCATCTAAACTGCCAAATAAGGCTGCAAGCCCAAAGGCGTGATCGGGCTTTAGATCAATGTTCTCCTATGTTAGGTAGTTCTCACAGTAGTATGCATGCATCTGAGCTGTCTGAACCAGTCTCCGGTATGTCTGTTGCTGCAATAGAGACCGAGGGGGTTGTTACTGACTACCAGAAAACTCCTCAGTTGGTCAGTACATAGCCCATCATAAACACGACTCTCAAAACGGCTTATTAAATACCTACTCGTTGACTGGTCATTCGACTAAAACTCGACTGAGGTAGCAGACTATATATCTTGCCTGCCAATCTGGACATTATGTTCCTGACAGACACGTGGCTCTGTGAGGCTAACCTACACTCATCTCAAGTGGCCACACCTGATGGTTATAAAATTGTGCATACTGACCGGTCAGGTCAGAGGGGTGGGGGGTGGCAATAATCTTTAGGGAAAATCCTAACTTATTTGTATTTACATTCTGGTGCTTGATGCCTGTGAGGGCATGTTGGTCAAATTTATTTTGAGTTCTACTAAGTTGTGAAAACCCCATTTTTAGTGGTTGGTGATTTTAATCTGTGGGATAACGATCCATTGGACTCGGAGGCTGAAACCTTACTCAACTTCCTGGAGAGTTTAGGGCTAAAACAACATGTTAATGTCCTTACTCACCAAGGAAATAACACATAGGACTGGATTTTATCCAGAAATCAGCTTATTACACCAATAAATGTAAAAACTTGCTGTTGGTCAGACCATAATTTTATTCTTTTTTCAATCATCATAGCTGGTTGTGCTGCAAATAATGTATGTATCTGCCCTGAATCCACTCTGCACAGAGGTACTCACAGCATCTCACAAGAGGCCTTCAAGTCCATTGTTTCTCCCCAACTATTGGCTATTGATGGATGTTGCATGTGACAAATAAGCGCCCCTGAAACCCTCACTTACAGAGAAAGAAGTGCATCCCAATGCCAACCAGAGGTTCTCACCTGATATTTTTCCAGCCAGACATCTGAAATGGTCTGCGGAAAGAGGATGGCGGAAAACTCCAATAAACACATACTTTAGTTCTGTATAAAGAAGCAGCTAAATATTATGAAGATACTATCCTGACAGCAAAGAAAAAACAAGTTAGAAGAGGGCATCCTTGGAGAAAAATCCAGCACTGCACTGGAGAGCTTTTCAAAATTTTGAACGAGCTAAAGTGGAAAACACAAGAGCCACAGTTAGTCGTGGACGATGCATGGTGCCAAAAGATCCTTGACAGCTTTGTACAAAAGGTTAGACAGCACCAAGGAAGTATACCAACTAATCCTCACACTCCTCATGCGGCAGGTATAGACACCAGGACCTTTGATGTGGAGAAGCATGAAGATGCTTATGCCTTTTCGTTTAATCAGGTCTCAGTTCATGAGTTATCAGCAATGGTCGCCAAACTGAAACCCACCCAATGTAAAGGGGATATTTTCCCTGCAACGCTGTTCAAAGAATACTTCCCTAGTGTTGCCATTCCAGTCACATCTTTGATAAATCATTCTTTCCAGGATGGGAAAGTTCCACATTGTATCAAGGAAGTGTGGATCACCCCTTTACTAAAAAAGGAAGGCCTAGATCCTCAGGAGCCTCTGAACTACTGTCTGATAACAAATGTCCCTTTCTTGGCAAACATCTTCGACAAACTTCCCTGAATGCAGTACAACGCTTTTGTTGAAGAGAGGGACCTTTTGTCTAATGACCAGTTTGGCTTTAGGAAACACCATGGAACAGAAACGGCTCTGGTGAAAGTCAAGTTTGCCTTACCGGAATTGTTGATCAGGGCAGCCTGGCTATGTTGCTGTTACTGGATCTGTCTGCCACCTTTGATCTGGTTGATCATGATAGGCTGGTGGACAGGCTAATTGAGGTTGGAAATTGCTCCAAGTTAGCAGCTTCAGACCTTTTCTTGGACCAAGGTGAGCCAAAGTAGCCAGGGGGGATTTTAAGTCTGAAGAGGTCCTCCTTTGTTGTGGTGTTCGACAAAGATCCAGTGTGTCCCCACAGCTGTATAGCATCTAGTCCAAGCCTCTTTTTGATCTTTTGGATAGCATGAGTTTAAAATATGCAAATTATGCTGACAACACCTAGATCATCCTGGAACTGTCAGGCTCCTATGAGAAAGACTCACAGTTGTTGGGTGGGGTCTTCGATGCCATTAAAGTCTGGATGGGAAACAATTAAATGGCATTAAATGATAAGAAAACCAAGATTTTACTCTTCAGCAGCACGGCTGTGCTTAAGACACTGGGTACCCAGTATGAGGCTTTCTTGATCAGTGGAGCTAGTATTCAGGTTTCTAGGCAGATTAAAATCTTGGGTGTGGTCTTTAACCACCATCTTGACATCAAGTAACATGTTTCCTACTTAACCTCTAACTGTACTTATATGACTCACCTGTTGTGGCAGATTCCGTCATATTTTTCAGAAGGAAATAGGGCTTTGATAGCCACTGTGACTATTAGTTCCAGGCTTGATAACTGCAATGGGCTCCTGGTAGGAACTACACAAGCAAACATAAAAAATTGCAAATTATCCAGAACAGGGCTGTCAGACCTGCATGTGATTTCAGACGTAGAAATCATGGCATACACTGGTTGCAGATCCAGCAAAGGCTTCACTTGAAAGCACCCTGCTTGATTTATTAATGCCTCACAGGAATCGCTCCATTTATCTTGAATCACGGGTCAGAATATTTGCTTATAGGCAAACTTTGCAGTCGAATAAAAAGAATCTACTCCTGCATCCACACTTTATACTTAAGAAGTTTGGAGACCTGAGCTTTAATGCCTGGGGCCCACAGGTCTGGAACGATCTACCGCTCTCCATCAGGCAGCTTCCCTCACTTGTCCAGTTTAGAAAAGCACTAAAAACCCATCTGTTTGACGGTGGAGGAATTTAGGCCTCCCTCTCTTCTTATCTTTCCTCTTGATCCGTGACTGTTACTCCATGCCCATCCATTGCTCCTTTCAGGCTTCTTGTTTGTACTGTCTGTAAGCGCCCTGAGGCCTGCGGGCGAGTTGTCGCTTATTACAAATTCTTTAGAATAGAATTCAGTGTGTGCATCCAAAATGCTTCTGTCTGTGCCAATTTCTTGTGAACATCCCCTGAACGAAATCTTCTATCAATAACCTCCACAATTTGGAATAGTAAGTGAGCAATGGAGTGTCTATAATCTTTAAAGGTGCTGGCTACTGACACATTTGGATTGTTTGTTCTACTACAAGAGTGATTCTGATTACATCTAATTTGCACTTTCCTCAACATCTAGCCCCCATAATAGATGCCACATTGGCAGCTTATACAATAGATCCGATTTTCTAAATTGCATGCAGTGAAATGTCCAAGTGGAACGAGTACATGGATTGAACTGAAAGGCATTGGATCACTTTGAACAAAAATGAATACCTTTTGTGGTTTTAAACAGGGCTGTGTTTTGGCGCATTTACCAATTTACTTGAACCATGCAAGACACTTTCAACATGAATCTGATGGAAGATTGATTCAGTGACTAGCTTTTGCCAGTGACCTCATGTTCCCCGATACCACAGATATTAGATTTGCAAGTTTTACCTCAATCAATGACCTTGGAATTAATGTAACGAACACCGAAATAATGACATTTACACTTAAGAACAAAAAAAACAGTATTTAAACGGTCTATATGCAAACAACAAATTGAGCTAGTCTACATATTTACAGGGTAATTCATAGAATCCAGCGCACAAGTAGCGCACGCGGCTGGCGCACAGCGTGCGCCTGCGATAGTCTGCGCCAGGCACGTGCGCTAAAACTGATTTCCGCGCACAGCGTATTCATGGATTTCATGCTCCCAAACCAGCCGTGGCGCAGAGAATCGCAGCGAGCCTGCAGCAGCGCCAGTAACGCCCCCAAGAACGCCCTCGCGCAAGGAAAAGCCATCAAAATCGCTAAATCATCGCTAAGGGCTGCGCTAACCCTGGACCACTTCACAGGGCAGGCAAACAAGGAAAGCAAAGCGGGCAATCTTCAAATCAGGAGTACGCGGGAAGTTCTACACGCGACTAGGCAGGGAACGTGAATTACAGGGGTACGCGGGAATTATCACACGCGAACAGCCAGGGAACGCGTATTACAGGGGTACGCGTGAAGTAGAACACGCGATAGGCCAGGGAACGTGTATTACAGGGGTACGCGTGAAGTAGAACACGCGATAGGCCAGGGAACGTGTATTACAGGGGTACGCGGGAATCATCACACGCGAACAGCCAGGGTGCGTGTATTACAGGGGTAGCGGGAAGTTCAACACGCGATTGGCCAGGGTACGTGTATTACAGGGGTACGCGTGAAGTAGAACACGCGATAGGCCAGGGAACGTGTATTACAGGGGTACGCGGGAATTATCACACGCGAACAGCCAGGGTGCGTGTATTACAGGGGTAGCGGGAAGTTCAACACGCGATTGGCCAGGGAACGTGTATTACAGGGGTACGCGTGAAGTAGAACACGCGATAGGCCAGGGAACGTGTATCACAGGGGTACGCGGGAATTATCACACGCGAACAGCCAGGGTGCGTGTATTACAGGGGTAGCGGGAAGTTCAACACGCGATTGGCCAGGGTACGTGTATTACAGGGGTGCGTGGGAATTATCACACGCGAATAGGCGGGGTGGGCCCTCACAGGTGTACCCTGTACACCCTCCACGGCCCCTGCAGGCAGCCCACAAAACAGGGGACTACCCTGCACACCTGATCATGTCCCCCTGCACCCCCATCCACCAGGGGCACCCTCCACCAGGCCCCCACCCATGTCTCCCACCACCCCCACCCCCCAGCAGTGCAGGGGCACCTGCCATCAGGCCCCCACCCATGTCTCCCACCACCCCCACCCCCCATCCACCAGGGGCACCCTCCACCAGGCCCCCACCCATGTCTCCCACCACCCCCACCCACCAGCACTGTGGGGCACGTGGCCAGCAGGCAGTCAGGCAGCAGCAGATGGCAGGTGGGAGCGTGCTCAGGGCTCTGGGGGACTGTAATTTGGCCTCCTGGCCAGGAGCGTGGTCTTTCGTGTTTGAACGCGTGGACAGCCTGATAGGGAGTGATTTTGCACGTGAAAACCCCACACTCAGCGAATCGCGCGAAAACCCGTCACCAGCATATGTGCGTCTATAGTTACCTGCACGTGCAGTGTCAAAGCGTGTGATTGGTGAAAATGGATCTACACGCAGGAGTGACAAAGCGTGTGATTGGTGAAAATGGATCTACACGCAGGAGTGACAAAGCGTGTGATTGGTGAAAAGTGAGCTACACGCAGGAGTGTCAAAGCGTGTGATTGGTGAAAAAGGATCCACACGCAGAAGTGACAAAGCGTGTGATTGGTGAACATGGGCCAAGCACGTACACGCCGTAAGTGACGCTGTACGTGTGGGCCTGTATATAAGGTAGTGTAGAACACCATTTCCTTGTACGTGCTTTTCGTGGAGAGCGAGTGGGTGAATTCTGTACTTCTTGTCGTTTCACACGCGATTTACTTCACAGCGTTTCCAGTTCGTACTCCCTGTTACCTCTGACAGCTTTTTCTCTTTTTCCTCTTGTACTGGTTTACCTGGGCCTGTTCCCTCAAACAGTGTCCCCTTCTACTGTTGTCCTGTCTCCTCAGACAGCGTACACATCTTCTTTTGGCGGGGGTGTTGCCAACCAAACGCGCTCATTTTTCACGCTCTTTTACCTGGCAGACGGTGAGTCACGCACGTATCTAACTTCTGTGCTTGCCCCGTGTGTAGCCTACCCCTTCAGAGGTCATTCTAGGCTGCGTGTGACACGCATACGTTCATTGTGTTACTGGATGCCACAGCGTAGTGCAGGGTTTTCCATCAGCACACGTGGTCTAGGAGGGGTATTGTGCACGTTCCTTAACTTTTCTGGGGTGCCTGTGCGTTGCGTGACCCGTCATCTTTCCCCAGGGGTGTCATATAGCCTTGCCACTGCACTAGGGTACGAATACCATCTGGTACCCAACCCCTTTGACACCCAATTGCCCAGGACAATTGTGCACACCGACTCCCATACGCACAATAACATCAGTGCCATGGTTGGGAGGCGTGCAAGCCGTAAGGGTGGCAAAGGTGGCCGAGCCACACGTGGTGGCCGTGGAGGATCCACTAGGGGACGTGGTTGTGACTTGCAGGGTGCCCCTGTCCCCCCCAGTCTGGAGGACCAGTCAGGGACACCCATGCCCCCCCCCCCCCAGTTGAGGGTCATGTGGCTGATACCAACCCTGATCAGCCCTTGTCGGACCAGCCCATTGTGGCAGCAGACCTGTCCGAGGGTGATCCCATCGCTGACATCCAGGTCAGCAGGTCCACTGCACGTGCACCGGTGCACATTGGTGTCATCAGGGCACGCGCATCTATGCCAGATAGGTCATCTGCTGGCCCCCGTAGCCAGGGTGTGGCTCCATCCACCCCACCTCTCATACACCCTGCCAAGACTGTGTCGGTCCTAGTTCATGCACCTCAGATCAGGCCTGACCCCATCCCACTACCCCCAATGCCTGCACCTACTCCCATGCTGAGTGTGCAATCCCACACACCCAGTACTGAGTCCACCACGGCTCCTGCCCCTAGTGTCCACAGCGGCGTAGGACACTCTGGATCCCCACCCCCTTCCAAGCGCAAGAGGAAGAGTGCACGTCCGGCACAGGCTGATTCCCCAGGCACGGCTGCACAGTCCGGCCCATCAAGGAAGCCAAGCTTCACAGACGCCGAACTGAATGCACTTGTTCAGTATGTGTCAGATCATGATAGGGAAATGGTCATCGTTGCAGGGTCCAAGACCACACATGCCAGACGCCAGGCACACTGGCAGACCATTGCTGACAGAATAAGTGCCCTTGGAGTAGTGAGGCGCACAGCTAGTGATTGCCAGAAGCGCTGGAATGACCTTAAGCGCAGGGCAAAGGATAAGCTGGCCTCAAGTCATGCCGCAACCTTGGTGACTGGAGGTGGGTCCCCAGCACAGGAAATAGAACTCACACCACACGAGTCCGTAGCTGGATCCTACGTCACCGAGGGACAACTCCAAGGTGTGGGAGATCTCCCTGATTACGAGGCATCATCCGGTGAGTGCACATGCATGTGTGTATTATCCATGTGCATGGTGTGTGTGTGAAGCATTCATGTTGGGTGCCTGTCAAGGGGGTGTGTGGCAGAGTTGATAGTGGCACCCATGTGCCTCATCCAGTATGTTCAGTGCAACACCATCTGCCCACAGCACTATCCCAACTGGCAACAGTGCACATATGGCCCTACACCATGGAAGTTGCCCTTGAATTGTCATTTTGTCACTACATTGTTGCTCATACTCCCCTGTCTATTCATCTGATGTCTTACATACCATTCCTATACTTTCCCCCAGCCAATCAAGTTTCATCTTCACATGCCTGACATGCAATGATACCACATGCTAATGCGTCCTCTGTATATAAATGCCAACCAACATGCTGTCATACTGTGGATGTTGCCTTGACATCCACCTCCTACCTGTGTGCTTTGGTACCGTCTGGTTTCGAGCCCCATTCCCTCACACTCCATGCTGCTCTTCATGGTCTATCTTCCCTGACTTCTACAGTTCAGACCATCGTGCCCTACTCACGACACCTGCTTGCTAACAGTCAAATGAGGGCACCCTGCCCTCCAATGCGACCCACCCTATTGCTGACAAGTGCATCTGAGCCTACTCAAAGCCAACTCTCACTGACATCTGCTCATACATGCCTTTGCCTGTCCCATAGACCCTTCACATGGTCCCTGTCCTCTCTCCTTGCTCCTCTTCCACCATCAATGGTGGGACCCGTTGGGGTGTACTCCTGGCCTCCTTCCAATCCTCAGAGGCCACAATTGATGTGCATGGTAATGGGAGCATCTCAGTCCAAGGCCCTTAGGCCAACCTCATTCTCCTTGAGAAATGCTAGCCACATCTCATCAACTTCCTTTCCTCTCCTGCTGTCCCCCCTCCTCTCTCCTCATCAATCCTGCACTGCCTCCCTGCACCCTCCCATGATCCTTCTCCGCCTCCCACTCCAACTCCTACACATGCTGCACCTCTGATCTCTAGCACTCCCCGTAAGTCCTCCAAGGCTGTCAACCTCCTCCACAATTACACTCCTTTCACTGCGGCTGCATCAGGCATTCCTCCGATATCTGTCACTTACATGAGGTTATGCACCTTGACATCCTTGGTCTCATGGAAACATGTCTGACGGCCAGCTCTGTCTGCATCCTTCACACACTCCTACCTGATGTTCAGGAGACCCTCTCCTTGGCCCGCCACTACTGTGCAGGGGGGGTGTGCCCTTGGCTTCCCTGAGGGTATTCCTGCCACTGTCACTCCTACTTAGACCTACTCCACTCTGGAATGGCTTGTGTGACGTCTCTCTCTACCACACCTTGACATTCACAAACTGTGCGTACTGTGTCTGGGAAAACTGGTCAAATGTACTACTTCCTTTCTGAGTGTCCTCACCTCTCCTCCTCACTCATGTCCCCAGACACAGAAATCCTCTTCCTTGTTGCTGTACGCATCCACCTGCATGCTTGTTGACCCCCCCACGTGACCTTTCTGTGACCTCAGCAACTCCCTCTCACCCTCTAGACTCCCGTCTGTCCCTACTCATTCTGCAGGGCACACTCTTGATGCTCTGATCTCATCTGACTTTCCCCTCTCCGTCCATCTCTGCACTCCTCTCTCCTGGAGTGATCACATTCCCCTCTCCTCCCAGCTCACCCTCACCACCCCACAGGCAAAGCCACCCTCACCACTGTCACACACCTTCTTGGTATTCCAACCCATGAAGTGTGTGTCAGTCGAGGCTCATGCTGCCAAAATCTCCCCCCCATCCAGCTCCCCCTTAGGCTCACTCCCATCCTGACAGGGCCCACTCCATGCTCCACTCTATGTCAGGTACACTGGATGTCTTTGCCACGGTCATGACCACCTGTCTGAAGCCCCATGCCAATGCAGAGTCCTGGCATGACTCGGATCTTGTGAACCCAGACCACAGGTGCCGGGTGGCAGAGAGGGAATGTCCTGCATCATGCTCATCCTCTGGCAAACTGGCCTGCCACATGCTCCAAAGGCAATAGCGCCTCACCCTTTTCACCAAGATGAGATCCCCAATCCAAGGGCACATATCTGCGGCATGTGACAACTCTGCAGGACACATAGAAATCTGCAAGGACCTTGCCGAGCCAGATGCAGTGTGTACCTCCCCTGTCCCCTCCGAGCCCACAGCACTGCATGATTGTCTCTGTACCCCTATAGGCCACCCCCCCCAGCACTTGTCTGCGCCTAACACCATCTGCCCTTGACGTTAAGTCCTACTTACCTTGTACAGCACTTCCAGCCGCCACTTCCCCTTGCACTTCATTGTGCCACCCACCCCTGCACTTGCGTGACATGAATGACACCAGCACCAGTAGGATTGTTGACTGGCATCCCCTACTGCCCCACCACCCCTCAGTGCTCCGCTGTACCTTCATACATTTCTGGACCGGTGCTTCACGAATGCTATATGATTCCTTTACAGGTGATGGGGAGGTGGAATCTCATTGTTTACTGCATTTTGTTGATGTAGACAAGGCACTGTGCATCGTGGCCAATTTGGACTAGCAGATCCATGTACAACATGTCAACTTATTGATGTGATGATGCAATGTCAGGACCAGAGTGGTAGAAATCCAAAAAAGTTGCCCTCCTCTCCCTCTTCACTTGGTGGCTATGTCACATGCCATGTGTGTGATGGCATGTGCCTTTGACATGGCAATCACCGGCCAATGTGTGATGGCAGTGCTAGGCAGCATGGTGAGCAGGCGTTGCTCTCCAATCTGTACATTGTATGCCCTGAGCCTCCCCTACAGACCCAGTGATGGTGAATGCATAGGAGGTCTCCCAGTCATGTGGGACATGTGTCGTAGAACTACTGCCTCTGTTGTTCATCAGCCCTTGTTGCATGCCATGGTGCTAATGCCTGTTTCCATTTTTCTCTTTCATGTCTTTGCAGGGGACGAAGCACTTGTTGATGCTGGGGATGTGGTGGTTGAGCCGTCCCAGGAGGGCAACCCGGGCCGACCTTCCACAAGTGAGGGACGTGGTGTGTTTGTGGGTGAAAACCCACAAGTGCTGCAGGTCGTGCTGTCGAGGGGTGTCTCTGGGGGTTCCTCCCCCGAGCAGTATTCAGGTGTAGACTCGGAGGATGACACCTATGTGCAGTCGCAGGTGAGTGTTCTTGGGAGAGAATCTCCTCTGTCCGACCCACCTGCAGCCGGGCCATTGCCCTCAATGGGGATGTCAGTGTCGGCAGCTCAGCCTCCGGTGGTTACGGATGCAGGGCCATACCACACAATCTCTGATCCTGTTCCTGGGGCTGCAGATCAGAGAGGGAATGCAGTCCTGCAGCCTGAGGCCTTGCCGGCACAGCAAGGCGCAGTCCGCCTTGCCCCAGGCAGGCGTGGTGCCCGTCAACGTGGTGGCCGTATGCCACCTGGCAATACCGCTTGGGAGCAATCCATCTACGGTATGGCCAACCAACAGGCAGCATCATCCGAGATGATTGCACAGGCCATGGATAGGGTGGCCACTTCCATTGTCCCCCCAGAAAGGCTGATGGAGCGACTGGAGCAGGCTACAGAGTCCATCTGCCAGGCACACAGGGAGGATATGTTGGCGTCCAACAAGGACAGGCGGGCGGCACTGGCGACTCTGCGGGAATCACTTTCCATGGAGTCCCAGCGCCACAGGGAAGGCCTGAGGGAAGAATTCCATCACCTCAGGTCGACCCTGTTAGAGCTTGAGGCTTCATCCCATAGAAGGACAGAGGAGCAGCTGGAGCGTCTGACACGGACGCTCTCGGCCGAGATGCAGGCAACTCGTGCGGAGGTCAGGTCATCCCGGGAGTTACTGCATGGGGACCTCCGCATGATTATAACCCAGAACCAGAACTACCAGACCCGCCTGCTTGCAGCCATGGAGGAGCAAACTCGTGCTTTGCGTGGGCTGCCTCCCATTGTCACACCATCTTCTGAGGCAGCTCCCCCACCTCCTGAGTCAGCTGCAGGGTCTGGCCAGAGCGATAGCGACTCATCTCCCACAACAGAGTAGCCGTGTGGGCCACGAGCCTATGGGGTGTTTTAGTTTCCCATGATCCACACAGGTGGATTGTGGCGTGCATCCTGTCCTCGGACCTCATAGGTGCCCCCCCCCCCCCCCGCCGGCCCTTTCATGGCCATTTTTTCTCAATGTTCTTTTTTCTTTTCCAAGAGTGTTGCCTTGTGTGGGTACCTGGGCATACACTGTATTGTGGCTGGGCACATGCAGGCTTGTCCTGAGTTTGGTTTAGATGCTTGGGTAGCAGACATCCACACCCCTCCTGCTTCCGTTTCCATGGGCTTGCAAAGGGTGTGCCCAAGTGACAGCAAATTACACGGTGACATTGGACTCCCATGAGCTGTTGGCCAGTCCATAGTCAATACTGTGTAGACATTCATAGTGTACATTGTTGTTGCACCTAACTATGCATGATGGTTTGATATGTGCCTCTACTTACATATGTTGCTCATGTTTTGCAGGTATTTCACACAGTTCTTCACACGGGCATACTCTCTGGAGTCAGACTACATGTCGGTAGATGTGCACTGACACTTTTGCGTGGCGCCATCACTGTACATCTGGACGGTGAGGACATACCAGCAGAATCAGGTAATGAGACTACCATTGATTACATGCATTGTGTCTTGTTTGGGTGGGCTTCAGGGTGGGTTGGTGTGTAATTTGATTGAAATTACTCTTACACAGGTGTGTAGTAGTGGCTCCAGCGCGGTTAGCTGTTCAAGTGCGGCTATGTTCCATTTGGGGCACTGCTATTTGTGACACCGGTGTCATGTTGTGATGGCCAGTTTGTTTGCTCTCACATACCATGACATGGTGTCCTCAGTGGCGGGACTGTGAAGGGAATGGGTGACATGGCAATGTTGTCATGTAGTGAATCGCCTGTGGCAATGCATATTTGATTGATGGAGTTGTGTCTTCTCGTTGTGATGCATTGCTGGTGTATGTGTAGGTAGGGGTGCACACATAGTGACACTTCCATGTTAACAATCTCAGGCTGATGTGTATCTGACAGTTTATTGTCAAGTAATTTTGTGACATTGTCAGGTAGTGTCATCATTGATTGTCAGATGGTATGTGCCAGAGCAGTGTGCACTAGCCAGCACTGTGATTCCTAGGTGAAGAAGTTGGCCACCAGTTGCGTACGGGCTGCCACCCCCCGTGCCCTTTCCCCTCCCATGCGCAGCGGGCGTGCATGTGGTTGTGGATGTGGGGGCACCACCATGTCCACGGGCATGCCCCGGCGTGTTGCAACGTTGTGCAGGACACATGCTGCCACTATGATCCTGCACACTATTCGGGGAGCATATAACAGCTGCCCGCCAGAACGGTCAAGGGAGCGAAAGCGTGACTTCAGCACTCCGAATGTGCGCTCCACTATGCCCCGTGTTGCAATGTGGGCTGTGTTGTACCTTACCTCGGGTGGCGTGGTGGGGTTCCGGATTGGGGTCATCATGTGGGGGCTGATAGGGTAGGCACTGTCCCCTGCGGAGGTGGTGATGGGTATCATTAGTGGTGTTGTGTCATGACCCAGTATCTGACATGCATGCATGTGCAGTGGCATTCATGCTCACCAAGCAGCCATGTATCTCCATGCTGGCCAGCCTCCAGGTCCCGGCAGTGTAGACATTCTGTAGATGAAGCTGTCGTGGGTGGACCCGGGATAGTTGGCATATACTGATGTGATTATTCCCTTGGCATTGCATACAACTTGCACGTTGATGGAATGCCAGTGCTTGCGGTTTCTATAGATGTGCTCTGTTGCCCTGGGTGGACGTAGAGCCACATGTGTGCAGTCAATTGCACCAAGCACTTTGGGGAATTGAGCCACACCATAGAATTCCTGGATGCACGTCCGCCTTTCTGCATGAGTCCTGGGGAGATATATGTGCCTGCGGACTGATGGCCGTGCAGTGATGATGTTCAAGACCTGGTGTAGGCAGCGTGACTGCGTGGCCTGTGACACACCACCCACTATGGCACTTGTCCGCTGAAAGGATCCAGTGGCCAAGAAGTGCAGTACATTCAGGACCTTCTGCAGGGGGCTGAGTGCTTGGGAGCACAGGGTGGGTGATGTGAGGTCATCCTCCCACTCACTGACCAGGTCCAGTATGATGTGTGCTGGAAACCTGTACCTCCCATACACCTGGTCATCAGGCATCCCGAATAGGCTGGTTCTGGGTGTGAATATTCTGGCCCTGACTCTCCTCCTCCTCCTCCTTTGGTAGCCCACTGCCACTGCTGCTAGGAACGGTATGTTCATCCTGGCATCTGGCTTGTTTATTGATAAGTGCGCAAATTAATGCCTTGCGCGTGTTCTAGGCGAGCGTGTGACCCTCGCACCCCTGGAATCTAGTTCCCACTCCAATAGCGTGTGGAAATTCCCACGCAGCAGGCATACAGGTGCGCTGACGTACTTGCGTGTGTAAGTGCCCGCGCACCCCTGTAATACACGTACATAGGCCAATGGCGTGTACGCGCACTTTTGGCCAATTACACGCGATGTAATACACGTACATTGGCCAATCGCGTGTACGCGCACTTTTGGCCAATTACACGCGATGACACTCTGACGTGCAGTATTTCCACGTGTGCTCCGTCATCACGTGCTGAGTGGGGAACGCCCGTGCGGATCACGTCAGACGCGCTTACGCGGTGAGGGACTCTGGTCCAATAGAATCGCGTATGCGTGCTGATGCACTTACGCGCTAAGGCCCTTTCCTCGGATTTCACGCTGACGTGCAGGAATTTCACGTGCCAAATCACTCCGTATCAAGCTGGCCACCCGAAAACACACGGAACACCACGCTCCTGCCCAGAAGGCCGAGTTACTGCCCCCCAGTGCCCTGAGCAGCCTCCCACGTGCTATCTGCTGCTGCCTGCCTGCCTGCCTGCCTGCTGCCACCGTGCCCTGCCATTTGGTGCCTGCACATCAGCCATCTGCAGGGGTCCAGTTGCTGTGTCCACCCCTGCTGGAACTGAAGACTCCCAACTGGGATTACATCGCTCCACAGCCCAGCCCCAGGACCCAGTTGCCCACCCACACCTGCCTCTGGGGTTGCCATGTCGGGCACTTCGACATCTGGCACCAGTGGCAACCCCAGGCCAGAGGGGCAGAGGGGCACCAGCTTCACTGCCACCGAAGTTGGTGTCCTGGTGGAGCATGTCCTGGGGCAGTATGATGCCCTCTTTGGATCGTCCCGCGCCAGCAAGGAAGGACGGGAGAGGATCTGGGCCGACTGTGTGGTTGCCATCAACGCGGAGGGGGTGGCAACCCGCAACGTCCAGAAGATCAAGAAGCGCTGGGAGGACTTGAGGTCCAGGACCCTTGTGAAGGCCCGGCGCCTCGTGGAGGGGGGCCGGGCCCGCATGAGTTCCATCCAGAAGAGGGTCCTGGAACGCGTACGCCCAGCGCTCCACGCCCAGGTCCTTCAGAGGGAGGCCCGTCTGGAGTTGAGCGGTAAGTGTGCAAGCATTACTGTGTGAGACAGGGCATGTTGCGGTGTGCTGGTTCTATGATACTTGCCTGTATGTGTGCCATGGGCCATGTATGCATGTATGTGTGCAGGGACATCATGGTAATGCATGTGCGACCAGTGATGTGTGACCCACATGGTTGTTGCATGTGTTGAAATGTGGCATGGGGAGCCCTATGCAGATTTAGGACATGAGAGCATGCCAGTCTCTGTACCTGGACATGGATGGGGGTGAAGGATGGGTGCTGATGCCAGGTACATATATGGTAGCCATGTCTGTGTGCCTGACCTGCGTGTCTGTGACTTGTGCATGCCATGGATGCATGACACATGTGTGTGACAATGCACAGATTCTGTGACGCACCCAACTAACCCTTGTTTCGCCTGTGTTCGTTGTGTTTGGGGCCAGATGGATGTGACTGAGGTGAAGTGTGTGCATGTGATATGCATGAGCCATGATGCATGTGAGTCACATATCATTGAATGTTTCAAGAGTCAATTGGACATGCATGGAAATGTGCATGGCATGCACCATGCCTGTTACTGTGTGTGTTTTGCCTGGACTGACCCATGTGTTGTGGAGGGACATGATGGAAGTGTACTTTGACAGGGGTGCTCATCTGCTATTGCTTCCTGTCTAGGGGACCATTTTACAGTAGCCTGATGCTTGTGTCCTTTGTCTCCCTCTACGCAGCGGCTAGTGAAGAAGAGGGCGGAGACGGCGCTGTGGAGCAAGGCGGCGGGGATGCCCCCACGGCTGCAGCGGAAGGGGTGGGTGAGCCCCCACAGGGGCCTGCTACGGCGGGAGACGGTGAGGAGCCATCCAGGTTGGTGGTTTGCACAGAGGAGGAGGAGGCCGACACTGGTGCACACATGGGGCCTGGTGGGAGCATCCCTGCTGGTGCAAGTGGTGCAGTCCAGGGCCAGGGCCAGGAGGCAGCACAGGTCACCGTGGAGGTGCCTGTGCATGTCGCTGTCCCTGACCCTGTGAGTGCACCACCATGCACCAGCAGGGATGCCCCGTCCCAGGCCCGTCCGCAGGTAGTGGGGATGTCCATGTCAACTGACTCCCCTCCACCTGCGGCCGTGGGAACCCCTGGCCGCGTGGAGCAGGTCCTGATTGGGGTCGCGATGCGCACGGCTGTGATTCGTGATGACGTGCGTGCTTCCCGGGAGGAGCACGCACGTCATCACGAAGTGCACCGTGCCGACGTGGCCCAATTGGGATCGGCCATGTTCGGGGGGTTCCTGCATGTGTTGGCCAATCTGACGGCCCTCTCCTCCTCTGTGCAGGCTATCCACCGGTCGTTCTCCTTGCCGTCTTCCGGCCCAGATGCCACCATGGCCCCCTGTGGACCTGCCCCGACCAATGCAGCCAGCTCGGTGGGGATCCCATCCCTGCCACAGTTGGGAGTCGGAGGTCCAGCAGGGGTGGACGACACAGCAAGTGGACCCCAGCAGATGGAAGATGTGCCGGCATCATCGGGCAGGGCACGTGCACGACGGCGTCGGTGGTTACCATCAGCCTGGATGCCGTCGTGCTGGCAGAGGCAGTGGCGTCGGAGGCAGCAGCGGGCTCGACGTGGGAGGCATCATGGCTCAGGGCCATCAAGATCAGAGGGGCAGGCATCGGCCGGAGGGCAGGGCAACCCTGGCATGGCGGTGTGTTCCGTGTGGGAGGAGTTTGGCCAGCGGATAGGTGCGGAGCGGCAGCGGGCGGAAGAGGAGCGGCTCGCCATGGCCAGGGCGGAGATCTCCATGCATCGGGCATTGAGGCGGGCTGAGTGCCTCGAGGAGGCTCGCAGGGATTTTGGTGAGCACATGGGGTTGTCCCTGCGAGACCTCGGGGCCAGGACAGAGTCCCGCCTCCAGGACATTGACATGGAGTTCGAGGATGCCCTGGCCAGCATCACCAAGTGAGCCGCAGGACTAGCCCGCTGCCTTTGTATATAGTTTTTTAGTTAGTTAGTGCTAGGTTTCCTTTATTTATTTTTATTATTTTGGACCGCTCGGACAATGGCCACTTTTTTGTACATATTTATTTTATTAGTTAGTATTAGGTTTCATTTGTGCTGTTGGGCTCATGGACCCTGGAACATTCCTGTATATATTGTTATATTTTGGGAGATACATTTTTTTATTTTTTTATTGTTTACACCATGACGTAATGGTTTTTCTTTGATTTCCTACTACATGGTTTTGCTTTGGACAAATTATATTGATTTTTTAATCCTTTGTTTTTTGGTTTATCATTTTTGTTCTCGGACATGGACCTTTTATTTACTTTGCCACATAGTTGTATGTTTTATTGGTTTACTTGATTTGTGTTTTTAATACATTTTTATATTATCTTACACTTGTGTTATTTTCTCTTTGGTTTCTTACATGTCATGATATGGGTTTTGACATTCACTTGCACCCATTGTGTATGTGTGTGTGACGGACATGTGTTCTTTTGCATACT
Organism: Ambystoma mexicanum; assembly: GCF_040938575.1. Lineage (NCBI taxonomy): Eukaryota > Metazoa > Chordata > Amphibia > Caudata > Ambystomatidae > Ambystoma > Ambystoma mexicanum. The sequence goes on from NC_090925.1 coordinate 1,068,224,121, forward strand.
TGCCTTTGGGGTTGTGTCATGTGATTGCATTCACTATGTGGGTGCATGCAATACTTGCCTGGGTGTTTGTGCTGGGTATGCTGGCCATTACTGCCATGATTGTGTATCGTCAGGACCTGGGGCCAGGGGGACATGGGTGGGGGCCTGCTGGCAGGTTCCCCACAGTGCTGGGGGTGGGGGTGGTGGGAGACATGGGTTGGACATGGGTGGGGGCCTGCTGGCAGGTTCCCCACAGTGCTGGGGGTGGGGGTGGTGGGAGACATGGGTTGGACATGGGTGGGGGCCTGCTGGCAGGTTCCCCACAGTGCTGGGGGTGGTGGGAGACATGGGTGGGGGCCTGGTGGAGGGTGTCCCTGGTGGATGGGGGGTGGGGGTGGTGGGAGACATGGGTTGGACATGGGTGGGGGCCTGCTGGCAGGTTCCCCACAGTGCTGGGGGTGGTGGGAGACATGGGTGGGGGCCTGGTGGAGGGTGTCCCTGGTGGATGGGGGGTGGGGGTGGTGGGAGACATGGGTGGGGGCCTGGTGGAGGGTGTCCCTGGTGGATGGGGGGTGGGGGTGGTGGGAGACATGAGCAGGTGTGCAGGGTAGTTCCCTGTGGTGTGTGCTGCCTGCAGGGGCCGTGGAGGGTGTACAGGTAATGCCTGGGAGCACACAGCCATATCGCGTGTGGAACTTACCGCGCACCCCTGAAATCCACGTACCCGGCCATATCGCGTGTGGGACTTCCCGCGCACCCCTGAAATCCACGTACCCTGCCATATCGCGTGTGGAACTTCCCGCACACCCCTGAAATCCACGTACCCTGACTAATCGCGTGTGGAACTTCCCGCGCACCCCTGCAATCCACGTACCCGGCCATATCGCGTGTGGAACTTCCCGCGCACCCCTGAAATCCACGTACCCTGCCATATCGCGTGTGGAACTTCCCGCGCACCCCTGAAATCCACGTACCCGGCCATATCGCGTGTCGGACTTCCCGCGCACCCCTGCAATCCATGTACCCTGACTAATCGCGTGTGGAACTTCCCGCGCACCCCTGAAATCCACGTACCCGGCCATATCGCGTGTGGAACTTCCCGCGCACCCCTGCAATCCACGTACCCGGCCATATCGCGTGTGGAACTTCCCGCGCACCCGTGAAATCCACGTACCCTGCCATATCGCGTGTGGAACTTCCCGCGCACCCCTGAAATCCACGTACCCGGTCATATCGCGTGTGGGACTTCCCGCGCACCCCTGCAATCCACGTACCCTGACTAATCGCGTGTGGAACTTCCCGCGCACCCCTGCAATCCACGTACCCGGCCATATCGCGTGTGGAACTTCCCGCGCACCCCTGAAATCCACGTACCCGGCCATATCGCGTGTGGGACTTCCCGCGCACCCCTGAAATCCACGTACCCGGCCATATCGCGTGTGGGACTTCCCGCGCACCCCTGAAATCCACGTACCCTGCCATATCGCGTGTGGAACTTCCCGCGCACCCCTGAAATCCACGTACCCTGACTAATCGCGTGTGGAACTTCCCGCGCACCCCTACAATCCACGTACCCGGCCATATCGCGTGTGGAACTTCCCGCGCACCCCTGAAATCCACGTACCCGGCCATATCGCGTGTGGAACTTCCCGCGCACCCCTGAAATCCACGTACCCGGCCATATCGCGTGTGGGACTTCCCGCGCACCCCTGCAATCCACGTACCCTGACTAATCGCGTGTGGAACTTCCCGCGCACCCCTGCAATCCACGTACCCGGCCATATCGCGTGTGGAACTTCCCGCGCACCCCTGAAATCCACGTACCCGGCCATATCGCGTGTGGGACTTCCCGCGCACCCCTGAAATCCACGTACCCGGCCATATCGCGTGTGGGACTTCCCGCGCACCCCTGAAATCCACGTACCCTGCCATATCGCGTGTGGAACTTCCCGCGCACCCCTGAAATCCACGTACCCTGACTAATCGCGTGTGGAACTTCCCGCGCACCCCTGCAATCCACGTACCCGGCCATATCGCGTGTGGAACTTCCCGCGCACCCCTGAAATCCACGTACCCGGCCATATCGCGTGTGGGACTTCCCGCGCACCCCTGAAATCCACGTACACGGCCATATCGCGTGTGGAACTTCCCGCGCACCCCTGCAATCCACGTACCCTGACTAATCGCGTGTGGAACTTCCCGCGCACCCCTGAAATCCACGTACCCGGCCATGTCGCGTGTGCAACTTCCCGCGCACCCCTGCAATCCACGTACCCTGACTAATCGCGTGTGGAACTTCCCGCGCACCCCTGAAATCCACGTACCCGGCCATGTCGCGTGTGCAACTTCCCGCGCACCCCTGCAATCCACGTACCCTGACTAATCGCGTGTGGAACTTCCCGCGCACCCCTGAAATCCACGTACCCGGCCATATCGCGTGTGCAACTTCCCGCGCACCCCTGCAATCCACGTACCCTGACTAATCGCGTGTGAAACTTCCCGCGCACCCCTGAAATCCACGTACCCGGCCATATCGCGTGTGCAACTTCCCGCGCACCCCTGCAATCCACGTACCCTGACTAATCGCGTGTGGAACTTCCCGCGCACCCCTGTAATCCACGTACCCGGCCATATCGCGTGTGCAACTTCCCGCGCACCCCGGTATGCACGCACACGTTTATTTTTTCTCTCAGCGCGTGTCTGTGTTTGTGGGTACCCCTTTGTACGTCATTTGTCCTGGAGGGCCACAGTATTGGACATTGATCATGTCTGTATATAGGTGCTATTTGTTGGCGCACCTTTTAGCGCACATTTCTTGCAGGCGCAGAGACGCTACCGCCTGCTTTCTTGTGGCGGTCATGTTTGTGCCTGTTTGTGCCTGTGCGCTGCTTTGAGCGTGCGCTTTTTTGCCCTATTCTATTCCATGAATACGTGTTGTATACGAGCGTGTGGGCGTTCCGCGCACTTGCCTCCTATACTTTCCCCGTGCCGCCCACATTCTTCCCCATTCCGAGTGTTGTGCCCCATTTTATTCCCCATTCCGAGTGTCCCGCCCTGTGTTCCGCCTACTTTAGAGCTGTGCGCTGCGCTCGGAGTGATAGCGCAGTGGCCGTGGCGCACGACGTTGGTTGACCTGTGCGCCGGCCTGCGCCGCGCGCTTTTTCAGCGCACGTCCTCTGCTTTTCTTGCGCACGGACTTCCATGAATCGACGTGCGCTGGTTTCCCTGCGCTTTTCGCTAATTTTCGGCGCAGCGCACGTATTGGCCCCTCTGCGCCGGGATTTTCGGCGCACATTTATTCCATGAATCGGCCTGTCTATATGTGGGTATTGTAGTACAGGGCATCTGAAGTGGCTTGAACACCAGAATGAGTGCAGAATAGAAGTGCTACAAATACGTAATGCCTTATTGGTGTATAAAATGAACTCAGTGAGGTGTTTTTATAGTAGTGTTGCAATTTCGGCAAAGTGTGTAATCTGTTACTACTGCAAAGTAAGAAATATGTCATTAAAAAAAATACTTTTTACCTGATTCTCTAATTGTGTTGTTGTGTTAAAGTTGCCTTAAGGTGTATTAGCACAGATAATGCAAACAGCACTAATAATAACAAGTAGGGTGCTGAACTGTTTCCGACAGTCCTGGATTAATGACGCAAATGTGTTGCAGTGTTGCTGGTGTGCTGAGTGAAATGGCAGTGGATGTTTCTGTGTGAGAGCGATGGAGAAAGAGAAAGTGAGAGGATGTCATTTATGAGGTGATTACAGGGTGAATTATGAGACCGCTTCGAATTAAGAAGCACAGCACACAGCTGACGATATTTCTAGACAATCTGCTATAGTAATGAACCCAGAAGAGGGTAAATGCAGAAACCACTTGATAGACAGCGTGGCGAGCATTTGACATGAGAGGATAATGTAGTAATTGCAATAGAAACAATTCAGCCAGATGAGGATAATTCAGACATCCTGTTAATACACATCAATGCGGCCAAGCTATCCAGCAAGCTGGTTATAGTTCAGAAAGCAGTCTTGACACGACCACAGTGCAGCCAGCTGAGGAGGATTGGGAAAGCAATTTCATTGCAGAGCAGTGCAGGCAGCTCAAGATAACGTACTGTGGCCAGATCAATAGGCCACTTCAAAATACATGTGAAGGTACTTTAAACATATAATAAACAATTAGACAAACAGAGAACTCTGAAAGGAGTTTAAACCCAGAAAAAATCAAGCGATTCAAGATAAACATGAAAGCCATTTGAAACCAGAGAAATCAAGCCGGCTGATGATCATTTCACAAGGCAACATTACAGGAAGCAGTGCTTAGACTGTCAGCTGTGATAATGTGTTAACTTTGTGGGATGCATTGAGCCTTTACTATGAAGCGAGCTAGCCTGCTTTGCTTCACACTTTATAACGATGCTGCACCCCACGAATCCCCTGTGCTCTAAATATGACCTGATTATGTCATGAAAAGCGACCTTCAAATACCATCATTATTCACTTCCACCAAAAGTGTTGAGGTCAAACTATAATGAGGTTTTGCAGTATAATGTGATCAACAGTTCAGCAGTTTTTTGCATTTTGATACATGGTGCAGGCAGTGCTTTAAGGGGGTGGATGGCAAAATATCTGTGTCATCACAGGTGGAGTTTGTGAGGCAACAGGATGGAGAGAGGCAGTGGGCACATGATATAGCAATTTCTAGGGCCAGGGTCAATGTTGAGGAGAGGTTGGCACGGATGCGGCTGCAGTGCTGGAGGATTCTTCTTGCAGGGCAGCAGAGGTGGTTGATTGTACAGTGAGGGAAGCCCTGCAAGCCATTCAGACGCCTACCTGCAAGAGGCAGATATGGATGGGGAATTAGCCTTGGCTGAGACATTGTCTGGATTAGCATGCTGACTCTTGTATGTATTTCACTAGTTGTGCGTTTCCTTTTGTTTCATTTATCTCTTCAAGGGCCATTATTCTATCAACATTATTGTACATAGTTTTGCATCAATACTGTTATATTTTATTTTTCAACACCAAAGCTTACCGTCTCTTTGTGCCATGTGCCGCATATGTTGCCTTGCTGTTGTATGCATGCATTTGTGCTTCTTTGTCCATGTGCATCTTTTGTATGAACATGATTTTCAACTAAGTATGTCTTATGTCTGTCGAATGTGGTTAGGAAACACTCTGTGGGTCATATTGATATTGTTCATTTTGATGGGGGACATTGTACATGCTTCATGTGAGTGTGATGTTTAATGTGATGTCTTCATGGCCAATGTATGTATGTGGACAATAGTAGATGTGGGGAGATGACATTTTTACGTCTTTGTCATTCACATCTAACCCTTGGCTACTCACATGATTTGCAGTACTTGCATGTTTTTCATTAATGTACATGGTGTGTGTGGGTTTGTCAAACATGTATGCAGTGGTTGGCATGGCACTTCTTTTGTACATGTGGTCATGGATGAGGTAGGCATGGTGGTATTACTTTGATCATGCCCATATGGCCATGTAGACATGTGTAGACAATTGTTTCACAAGTAGAGAAGGGATCATCGCAAGGGTGGGGGTAGCAAGATATGCTTGCCCTATGGCATTACTTATTCAGTGGCATTGCATGTTTGCTGTCGGTGTATCAGTGTTGGTTGAATATGTTTTGGATTGTAGGTCTAATGCTGGCAATGTGGGAAACAATTTGGAGATCAGAGTTATGATTCATGATGATGTTTTGGGTTTCTTATTGATGATGAGTACTCATTTGTTTAGGTGCCTGGCCAGATGTTCCACAGAGCAGGGATGTTGAAATATCTGTTCACAGATCATTAACCTCTGCCCATTAACATCACAAGATTCCAGTTTCTTGGACATTGCGTTCCTTTATGCTATCACAGCTGTTTAGCTGGCCCTGTGGCACTTGCTTGTTCATGTAGATGTGCTCACACTTCAAAAACAGGCATAGCTTGTTGGAATTGGGGATGGTAGGAAGGGATGTAGTCTCACTCTGATTCACTGGGCTACACACCTCGCATGTGGACTATGTCACCTGAACATCAAGGGACCAAAGTGTAGCTGCAGTTACAATTTGGTTGGCTATTGTTGTGCAGTTGATTGATATCCAGAGGGGAAACCAGGGGTGAGGTGACTGACCTGGATTCACCAGCACTACTTCCACTTGATCATGTTGAAGGAGGATATCTGCCAGGTTTCATTTGTGCAAGACACAGGCCAGAGGAGTTGAGGAAGCTACATGCTCCACAGAGAACTCAGTGTTGTTGCTGTCACAACTATGGCAAGGCTAACACCACCATCATGCTGAACAGGGCCCACACGCCTGTTTGTCACCTTGTAGGGACTTTGAATGTGTGTGGGTATCTATTAATGTTGGGTATGTGAGTGTATTCTTTTCCCAACAGATCATGAGTGTGTGCGAGCATATGTTTTCTGTGTTCAGCTGGCAGCAAGATCTGTACATCTGTGGGAGTCCAATCTACATGCAAGGTGTATGGTGGGCATCCAGCAAGCTGTTGTCAGGCAAGTGGTGTAGCCAAGTTACAGTGTATGTGTTTTAGTTAGGTGGACTGAGGATTCATCATGGACCACTGCAAGCAAGATGGTTCAATGGATATTCAGTTAGACATTTCACATTTCATCCGACTTCTGGTGTCGGAACTGTGCACTGAAAGAGTAAGAGTGGGTTTTGAGGTTATGTGTATGTAAGGTTCATTATTGTAATGTGACACCTTGTTGCAGCAAGTGCTGTGTGTGAGAGGAGTGGGTGCAGTGTGATGGTGATGCAGGTCTGGGGCAAAGATTAGCAGGGGGACTGCGATGAGGAGAACTTGTGGGTGCTGCCTTAATGTAGGGCATTGGGGCGCAGATTAGTGGGGGTACTACGATGAGGACATGTCAGTCTCAGGAGAGCTATTAAAGTAATGGTGATTACTGGTAAGTAATCCTTGATTACTGTTTTCCCATGTACACAGTGCAAACGTTGTTCAACACCGCTATATTCTCTTTGTCGTGGGGCTGTGTTGTGGGTGTGCCAGGCGCTACTAATTTTTCTTTGCGCTGCAAGTTTCTGGGCACTTTTGGTTCCATTAATTAGTTACCAGCGTAATACATTTGTTCCACACAAAGTTATTGCCCGCGCTAATGACACAGCACAGACTTGGCACCATTTTTTGCAAACTAGGACCGTTTAGCAAGGTGCAGCATGTACTTTTTGCAGTGCAAAGTCACTTTGCTCCATGCTAAACTTTTTGTAAATTAGGCTATCGTTTTCAGCACTCCCAGTATGCAAGAGTAAGTATAGACATTCGTTTATTGACATGGACGAGATATTTAGTGTGGAAGGTGCTGTTAAAGGCATATAGGTACAGGGAATGCACCTGCCTGCCATTACAGGGCAGGCAGCACCTGACTCCCAAAGGAACACTTTCAGTTGATGAATATATATGACTTGTGGTTTGCCATCACTTTAGAAGGGGGGGGGGGGGTGTTATCATAAATGAAACAGGGAGAAAGACCAGTGTACATGATGTCCTGAGGTGGCTGCAGGCTTGAAACCCTGTTGCAGAAATGTGATATATACAAACGTGTGTTTGTTCATATAGTCCTAAAAGGTTTTATTAATGTATACAACAATCTGCATAGTTTACATTGATGCTACTTGTCCACCTTCAAACCTGCAACCCCCTGAGCACACAATTCCCAAAAGCCTTTCTCCCTGTTGTATGTATGATAATTATTCTGAACCTTAAAAACTCTACTTCTCCAGCCGAGTTCAAAAAGAAGGTCAGAACCTTCCTTTTCACGGCTCCTTACTTCACGCTTCCTGGTATATCCTAGTTCTTAAATTCCTGTTCTTTCTTTGTTGATTGCATGTCTGTTTTTTTAAATGTATTTTTTTTTTTTTGTTGTTTGCCTTTAGGCCTCCGGGTGATCTGGCGCGTTCATAAGAATTAAAATAAATAAATAAATAACACCCTGCGTGTAAAGTGATGACAAACTGATTCATATAAACACATCTGTGGAGAGTTATTCTTTGTAAGTTATTTGTTAGTTGTCCTGCAAGGCAGATGGCCTTCACAACACCTATTGCACTGAACTCATCCCAGGTGCTACTGGTGGGAGAATGGGGAAGCCCTTGCTCGAGGACAACGTTTCAGGTCTGCCGGGCTCTGTTCCAGATACCCCTGATGCACTTAAACCCCAGGGTGGAGCAATGGTGTGAAGTGAAACTGCAGTACATGCGTTTCCATCCGACAGTCAGGGATGACATGCCATTTGTAGTATTATGGGTGACATACAGGTTTTAGAAAACATGCATGTTAGCAAGGAGGTGACCAGTTTAGCAGCATTGCACTCTTGTAGGTGACCACCAGAACTCCTCATGTGATAATAGTAGGGTCTGAATCTGAAGATCATTTGCAAAACATAGCTAAACTTACAATAAGAATCACTACTGCTGAAGTAGAAAGTGAATCGTTTCTGGTGCATACTAAATAGAGGATCAAACCCTTGTCTGGAGCATTTTCTGTTTTTAATAAATCACGCCATACACAAGAGGATAATGGCGTTTGACAGTGATTACGAAATATCCAGAACCTGTTGCTGAAATGCTAAACATAAGCTTACCAATGCCTTTCTTAAAATAGCATGAACAGCTGCAGAAAAGAGCAGATTGATTTAATGAGAGAAAAAAAAAAACGCACGAAGCAATATAAATGAATTAATATTTGCAGGATTTAATCTGTTTTTGTTCACGGTCTGCGTATAGTCTGTGCTCAATTCGCTCGCGTCCTCAAAATGTCATGTCTTTGCAATGTGCTCTTTCAAGAGATGTTTTACTTTAAACTATGCGTTAACACAATGGCTGCGTCTGTGTTTTTTTCAGGGGGAAGAAGGAGGAGCGATGTGTGTGAGAGAGATTGCATTCTTGCAAGGAGAATGAAAGAACCTCAAGGCGTAAATTTAGAAATCATATATGCGCGAAGACATCCGTGATTGCTGAACGGTTACAATTGTCCCCATTACCTTGTAGATGGGCATAAACAGCTTAAATATTGCCATTCTGTGCAGTCATATAGACGGGGTGTGGCAGGAGGGCAAGGGCCCAGCCATAATGCTCCAGAAAACAATGTGCCATTCCAGCGAAATCTGTGCTTTTATAGCAGGTGCTGCCAGCTAGTGAGGGTGCCAGGTTGATTTTTGCAAAACGTGCACAACCTTACTTGTGGCAAATGAAATATACTGCATGCTGAAAATTTTAATAAGCAATACACACATATATGTCAAATAGTTACTAGAATCCTGTGGCACTGGACTTCATTATCGAGGTACCACATCTGTTAATTACCACTCACGCATGTGGGATTTCAAGAAATCTGTCCAATTATGCTAGTGTTGCAGGGTTGGGAAATGAATGCAGATTTCTAGAAATGTTACATGCAGCATTTTTCGAATGCTGCTTGTCTAATGTATTTTTTTTATACAAAAAATGATCCTGTTCCATATTTTGAGGATGGGCACAGATTTCGTAAAGCAGCAGATAAGACTTCTACTGTGCATGTATTATTGTTTTTAATTATCAAAGGGTGCGATCTGACCCGTATGTGCCTTACTTGTAATAGGCAGTGATCCAGTGGGCATCTGCCATGCCCAGTTTTTTACCCCTTTTGATTTTCCCCACCAAAACACCTTTTTTTACTGTATGTAAGGGACATCCTTTAGTGCAGGGAAGCGCCTTTTTTAAATAAAATATAATAAGGGAACCTTTATTAAATGTTTACCTCTAGCTCCTGGCAGTAGGTAGCTATTGGAGATTGTTTACGTGGTAATTCACCTCATAATCAGGTGATATTTGCCACATGAAGTATTCCTTCAGAATGCCCGATGCAATAAATAACTACATTGCCATAATCTGGGATGTGGCAAAAACAGTCAGTATTTGTAAATAACTTTGAAAAGTTCAGTTTTACATGCGCTGGGAATCCCTTTGTTCTGACCGATGCTAACATGATTCCGACTCTCATTTACAATTGGCTGGTGAATTGAACAGATCTTCTCGGTAAAGAACACGATAGCATCACATTGAGTCTGGGGGCAGTCAGAAACACCCTCTGGAAGAAGAAAATTATTTTGCAACTTTGAATAGTTCTTGTGTAGACAGGTCAGAAGACGTAATGTGGTTGGCGTAAAACAGTGTTTTTGCTGCTGCAATGGCCTTATTGTAATGCATTCCTTGATTCTACCAATCAATTTATGCCCATCAGGTTTGTCATTTTAGGCCTCTATTGATTTTGCTGAAAAATAGTTTTCATTTTTCCTGCATTTAAGGGCAGAGGACCTTTTGCTTCTTAGATGTTCATCCATTTGGGAGAAATCATCAATCACTTCTCTCTGAGGTACAACTAGAGTTGGTGTATTTATTAGCGAGATGAGGAATATGCCTCCCTAATTCAGGGGCAATTGCATGTAAGATTTTGAAAATGGTCCATTAGTACAGCTATGCTTACTTTTATACCTGGAACATCAAAGCCCTGCTCACACGTTGTGTTTGTTCTGACATGGACTGTGCCATTAGTTCTGAAGCACAGAGTGGATTTCTTGAATGGCTATCATGGGTACTGATCCTCTTGCATCTTTGACACAAGTAAGCAATTTGGTATATTCATGCCAATATACCATGCATTCTTTATTCACATTTTGCACAACCTCTTCAGGCTGTTCTAGGAATGCATATGTTTGCATCCTATTAACCTGTCACCCCATCTTTCTGTTGTCCTTATGTATCCCTTTATTTGTAACTGTCCCCTATTACAGCATACTGGTATTTCCTTTCCTTCTGCATTGCTACACTTCAGCATTTTATGGGTTTCTATCCCTTGTCCTCACACACCTATTGGTCAATATTTTACTACTTTGTGTTGTGTTTCAGCGTTAATCATAGTATTCTTTTGTCTTAAGAAATTACCTTCCCGGTGGGATTTGGCTTGTGTCACCCACTCAATGGATACCATTATGCCCTGAATTTTCCCTAGAGTCATACACAATGCAAGGTGTGTCAGACAATGGATGCTCTTTTGGGAACCTGTGTAGCTACAAATGTTCGCGATGCACTCATGGCACACGATATGAGGAAACACATTAAACAGCTCTCTCCACATGTCCCTCTCCCCGCTCTACTCATGTGCTGATACCATAAATCTTTACTAACATGAACAGATTCATCAGCATATTCACTCATGGACTCTGGATCATCCAACACACTTCTTTTAAGTCTTATCATTTGTGGGCTTACGTCAGGTATTTGTATAGTTTTCATTTCATCTATCATGTTACATTCCCGTACACTGATCGTGCCACATTATAAAGGACCAGTTCTCTCAGCCCGTGAGAATGACAAAATAAAGGCTACAACATGTAAAATAATTGCAATGAGAATTATAGCTAGCGTGTCTACCTTTGCAAATAGCTAGGAGTATTGTTTCTTCTAAAAGCTAAAAGTGAATATCTAATATTCCACATCTCTTTGACCAGAAGAAACATCCACTGGTTACTAGTCAGAGAGCGCATTCAATTCCCTGACATAAATGCCTTGCTAACACCGCCCCACGCTATCGCTCCAACCTGATCTCTAAAACAGAATCAGTCAGACCCACCCGTTCAGCCTATGTAGGGCAACTGAACTCACACAGTTTCAAAAGGCAGAAAGATGTGGGCTCCAGCTTCCCTTTTCTAGCAACAAACTACTGGAACAACATGCCGTCTGAATTTAGGATGGACCCCTCCCTATGGTCTATCATTAAAAAAAAAAAACTGAAAACCTGGCTTTTTAACCAGGACACCAGGAATCAGCACAACTCCTTTTCACAAGCACTATGCTTCAAACACCAAGCCTACATCCTACTCAGACCTACTGCATCGCTCCAGGCCCTATTGCTTTCCTCCTCTAGGCTAGGTAACTGCACCTTCTAATTACCTGGCAATTTCCAGACCAATTGCCTCGCCTACCCAATTCATAGGAATCTGCGGCTTGTTACGTAGGCCTTGCTGTTTGGTAACCATGCAATATCCGAGTAGCTATCTGCTGTCTGTTTACAAGACTGCCATGTATAACCCTGTAACTCTCTTGGCATCTCAACGCCCATTGCACAATCTAAGAAATGCACATGTAGCTGTATTCTTAAAACAAGCGCCCAGATGCCCGGGGCTTAGGCACGCTTTATAAATGTAATAAATGCATACAATAAATAAATAATATGATTAAAGAACCCCATTCTTTTCATCCAAAGGTAATTCATCATCAGTTCTTCAAAGAAAATATGTTCACAGAACACAATGTGTAAATATTGCAAGAAAACATCTTTCAAAAACAAAATAGGCCTTGATATTAAACAGTTGTACTGCAAAACTAATATTCTAAACTCCTAAAAGAGGATACACACTCATTAAATAAGACCATAGACAATATGAGGGTTATAGGAAGCATTGGTTATGTGCTGTGCACTCCTTAAGTGTCACATCCTGTTTCATGTTCTAAATATAGTTGCACGAATGTTTCTTTAATTCTGCTCTCTATATATATATTTGGTGTAACAGGCAAACATCTATTACCATGGTACCAAATATGTTGATGTATATATTCTGAGGTATAGTACCATCTGGATTTGGAGACATGCACCTGACATTTTATCTGGAGTAGTCGATGGGCCTGTACCATTAAGTATAGGAGACCTGTCCGGGGCACTGTATCTGGAGTAGTTGATGGCCGTGTACCACTTATTATGAAATGCATTAGCCCCTGGATATAGTTGCAAGTCTACTATGCAGTTTAATAGTACATATCTAGTCGCTTTCGATTAAAAGGGAGCTGCTTTGTAAGTAGAGTTTACATTACCAGATTCCTTCTATATCCATTTGTCACTTTCAATGGTGTGTTCACATTCTAGTAGTCCAAGACTTTACAGTAGTTCATATTTTATGGCCGTTTGGCTTATATACACGTGGCACTCTAGCCCGATTAACTGATTAGACAGTATTATATAATGTATGTGCACTAGCCACTTTATATAGCTAAGAGTTCATGATTAACTTCAGTGAAGTACATCTATCGATTCATTATGATGCTGATTTTTAAAAAGGAGTCATGCATTATCAGTGCTTTTCTATACATAGATGTACTTGGTTATTCGAGATTAAAGGCATGGTCTAGTAAAAAATGTTATTGTCCCTACGGGTCGGCCATGTTTTTTAAGCCTAAGTGGCTCGATTTTAGAAAACTTTCCTATGGACCTTACCCGAGTTTTCGTCCATTAAACGCACACGAAAACAGGCACCAGGGAGCAGCCATTTTGTGATAATCCTATCACTTGCCGCATCGCCCTGGCTGACCTGCTTCTGCGGCACTAAATCAATTCCCCCGCCCCTGAGCCTGTCATCAGCAGACTCGTACCGGCCATTTCCCAACGCCAAAGCACGTCTTGTGTCAACATTCGCTGCGCTTCAGCTAATGACGTGTCGCCATGGAAATGGCAGGACGCCTCTTTCCTCAATAAGTATAAACAGACCGTTTCACAACACACAGCAGCAGATTTTCGATTCCATTCCTCTCTCTGTGTTACTTAGAGTATTTTGTGACTAGTTTCTGTGCTCTGCTAAGCTACCTTCGCTGCTTGTAGCCCGTGTGAACACCTGTACCATCTCGGTAAATTATTTTACTTTGTTTACCACGCAATGGCTACAATAATGCCCTACATGTACGAGCCCGAGTATACCGAGGAGGAACTACTGGAAAGGGAAGCTCGCGAAAACGATGGGGATTCGGACGGCAGTTGGCAGGACGAATCAACAGATGAAGAGCCTGGGCCTAGTCGCATGGACGGCGTCTCCACCTGGTGCACATGCAATCAGTGCGAGCTAATGCCAACCGAGGAGGAGAACTGCTGCTGCCGAGAAAACTCGGGATGCCTGGCCTAGATTTCGGAAGGCGAGCCACGACCGCAATGTATCACCGAGCTGCCAGACTTCAGGGCAGCCTGCCTCACACGGGCCGTGTTGAGAATAATGATGGTGCTTATGCACGAACTTCACGCAACTGTTCGTCCTCGTAATCCGAGTAACAAGTAAGTATACTCTGCTTGTCATGCCACTCCTATTTCATGTTCTTCTACTATATCCAACATTACATCTACATATCATTGTAACGCATGTAAGTCGTTCAATAGTGTGCATTGTCTAGATAGCATTTGTCCGTGCAGAATGCCATTAGTTACAAGAATTGTCATTGACAACAAACGTTTATTAAACTTATCTTGGTCATTTAAAAACAGTTTGTTTCATTCCTTTTCACAGGTGGTACAGGCTGGTGGCCTATCGTTCCTTTACATGGTGGCTCCACGGGAGGCTTGGACACCGCGTTCGAAGAGTGATACCCGCCTGTGCCGTTCGTGCCATAAGAGAAACGTTCCCCAGTGACAGCGGTCAGTACAGGGGATTTTCTCTCGCTGTGCTGCAACCTGACCTGTATAATCTTTAAAGTCTTGTATTTTTGTGTCATGAAAATAAGATACAAAATAAAACACCACATATATTTTAACAACGGTTGTTTCGATTTTTTTAAATGAATCAAGTGTGTCTCCATTCAAGGATGGACATCAGACATCTGTGCTCCGAATGGGTGAAGGTCTGGTCGCTGTGAAGCCGGGTGGTCACTATCTAAGCTAACATAAAATATTCTCGATAATGCATGCACTAAATAACACTTGTTCAAAGTCTTTCAGTAGGTTATGTCTCTATAAAAGTCACACATATATCTATACTAAAAATTAACATTGGATTATACAGGCCTTAGGTTAAGGGTCTTGACCACTGTAATACACCGGTTGAAGTGTGGGTCTGTGCTCACAAGAATCTCTGGTATGTGGCATTTGTTATTGATAAGCCACGATATACTGCAGTAGGGGTCTAATGTTAATTGGGGATCTGCTAGGTGGGCATCATGTCGTGGTCAGTGGTCTGGCACTTGAACAGAATACTTTGCAGGTACACAGGGTCACAATGGCAGTAAGTTTCCACTGGCGAGCGTGTGTGGGCAAGGACACGTATATGGAGATGAACGAGCGATGTGCTTAGATCAGGCTGTTTCACATGCAGGACAGTGATCTCAGAGGAAGAGTCATGCTCAGTGGTCCCATCTACGCGATTGTCAACCAAAGTTATCACATAAGGGCAAGGGGTGAACCCACTACTGGAGGCTCTTGGTCCGAGTTTCTACTGAGAAGTAAAGCATGAGAGGGGCCATCGAGAGGGGCCTGATGGCCCCTCGTTCCCACACACTTATCTGCACACCCAAGGGCCCATCCATCCACCCCTCCCCCCTATCAAAGGCAGTTTGCACCCGTGGATGAGCGCTGGCATGGTGCCAAACAACATGTACACTTCGAAAGGTATGTTACCCCCAGGGGCCATCGTTCACATGGTCTCCTCAGACCCCGTGTCTCCATGCATGCCTCCCCCGAGGTAGGCCGCCCCCCTGCAATCCACATAAGTGTGTCTCCATTCAGCAGTCTTCCTGTGCCTTATCTGCACGCACCAGGCCCATCCAGCCCACCCCCCTCTATCAAAGGCGGTTCGCGCCAGCGGATGCGCGCTGTCAGGGGCGCGAAAGGCCATGGTGGCAAACAACATGCACACTTCAAAAGGTATCTTACGCCCAGGGGCCATCGTTCACATGGTCTCCTTAGACACCGTGTCTCCATGCATGCCTCCCCCGAGGTAGGCCGCCCCCCTGCAATACACATAAGTGTGTCTCCATTCAGCAGTCTTCCTTTACCTTTTTGCACGCCCCAGGCCCATCCAGCCCACCCCCCTCTATCAAAGGCGGTTTGCGCCAGTGGATGCGCGCTGTCAGGGGCGCGAAAGGCCAAGGTGCCAAACTACATGTACACTTCAAAAGGTATCTTACGCCCAGGGGCCATAAACAACTTATGCAAATACTTAGCCGCACATAATGAACTGGTATAGTTCCTGCGACCAAAACAAACTTTGCATTGTTCATTGTATGATTCATTTACTTTTGTATCAAATCTTTATTCCTGAAGATTGTATAATAATGTCGATATTTAATTTTCAGATTTATCAACAATGCCTGCCTGTTCGATTAGCGGTTGCCCTTCGAAGACCCTTGCGAAATCTGAAGGCACTACAATGCATGTATTCCCAAAAACTGTTGATCGAATAAGAGAATGGGTCAGACATTGCGGATATCCACTGGATGAGCTGGAAAGTAGAGTCCAACAAGTCTTACAGGACAAGAGGGGTGATCGATACCGCATCTGCAGCTGGCACTTTTCCTTGGACATGTACACATCATCTTGGGTAACAAAGAAGAATAAACGGCGAACGACACGGAAATTGATCGAAAATGCTATTCCCACTCTATTCGTCCACATTCCGCCACTGGTGAGTCAAGTGTCCGGATTTAGCTTTAGGCCTTGCGGTAGTGTGTAAGTAGCCGAATGGATTAATTGATATTGTAGGTGTTCTATCCCTTGTAATAATTTCGATATTGATATGAGTGTATAGTTTTTTGAATAATGGCATTTATCATATATTCTTTTTCGATTTCATAACCCACAAACGCAATGTATATATATATGGGAACAGGGAACTGTGCTGTATTGAGCATTTTTCAAGTATTCTGTCGCCTTACATGGTTATTTTTAATATTGGCATTTCATTATCAATCATTAATTTACCTTTACAACTTCTTGACTATCCCTTGAATCTGAAGCAAGAACATTCTACATCCTTGACGTGGTCGCAGTTATCAACCACTTCTAGCGCGTATCAGGTAATCTTACTAGGCTAATCCGCTACATACTTGTTTTATGCATGTCAAGTAATAGTTTTATTCTATCGTGTAATTATTTTACCGAATGTTTGGTTAGTGCTTTCCAATTGATATACACCTTAGTTATCGTCCACTGGTGTTTGTTTTCAGTTGTAATTAGTGTTATCCATACTAATGCAAGTACTGTCTTTCAGGGAGATGCTGAAGCGTCTGCCACATCTACAACATTTCTAGATGTTCTTCACCAGCAGGAGGTATGGATACTGACAGCTCCATCGAGCGTCATCATCAGAGCTGGAATTCTTGTCGTTTGATTGTTCTACACAATGTTTCATTCGTGGTTAGACGTTGATATGTACCTGTGCTGTCGACCCCAGTTGTGTGTTATGTTTTCACTATTGTAATCCTCACTAATGCAAGTACTATGTTTCAGGCAGTTGATGGAGCGTCAACCCCTGCACTTGATGCAGAGCCTGACATTCAAGTAATTCCAGGGGAAGTGGAAGCGGGACCATGCGTATACGAATCGGCGCAACAGCTTTCGGAAGTGCGCACTACATTTGCAACATCCATAGATATTCTTCGGCAGCACGAGGTATGAATACTGACAGCTCCATCATGCGTGATCATATAACGTGATTCCATTTGCTATACTTTCTTCCCTATTAACGCAAGTGCTGTGTTTCAGGGAGACGACGAAGCTTCCACTACAATCACAACATCCAATTTAGATGATGCAGATGTAAATAAATCGGAGAAATAAGTCGATGAAATGTGATCAGATTTAGATTTTCCTTGATTCTTTTAGACAATGCATCATTTGTGGTTATCTCTTTATATGTACCTGTGTGTTCGACCCCAAGTGTGTGTTATGTTTCCAATATTGAAAACCATACTAATGCAAGTACTGTGTTTCAGGGAGACGACGGAGCTTCCACTACAATCACAACATCCCATTTTGATGATGCAGAAGTAAAGGAATCGGAGAAATAATTCAATGAAATCTGCATACTTATATTTTCCTTGATTGTTTTAGACAATGCATCATTTGTGCTTATCTCTATCTCTTTATATGTACCTGTGCTGTCGACGCCAAGTGTGTGTTATGTTTCCAATATTGAAAACCATACTAATGCAAGTACTGTGTTTCAGGGAGATGCGGATGCCTCCTCTCCAATACAACTATTCATGGCAGTCCATGCAGAGCCAGTGGTATGGATACTGACAGCTCCATCGAAATAGATCATCACTGGTCGAATACTTGTCGTTTGATTGTTGCACACAATGTTTAAATCGTGTTTGGCTATTGAGATGTACCTGTGTGTTCGTCCTCACGTCCTCACGTGTGTTTTATGCTAACAATATTTTGATACATAGTAATGAAAGTACTATGTTTCAGGGAGAAGATGGAGCCTCATTTCGTGCTGTCTATGCGGATACAGAAAATATAGTCGTTGCAGCGCAAGAGGAAGGGAGGACATGCGGAAACGAATCGGAGCTACAGCCTGCAGATGTTGAAGGTTGAGTCAAAAAAGTTGTAAAGAAAAAAAAACAAAAAAGGTTAGTTACAAACAGTTCATAATTAAAAAAAAATGTTTGTGCTGGGGACTATTTTATGTTTTTTTTCCAGTCAATTGGACTACACTTTATCTTGTGTTTAAACTGAACATCCCTTTTCCAATCTCTCCTCCAGTTACCTGTGGGTGTCAGAACTATACATACACAGAGAGTGAAGCGAATGAGAGATGTTGCTTGCCAGACCATGCACACTATGGAGGAACTATTAATTGAGGCGAGGCGTGTTCAGGCTCGAGATGCTCATGTCCAATGGCCAGAACATGAATTAACTGTGTTTGGAGACTACAGCAAAGTTGCATTGGACCATTGCTAATGTGCGACCGCACCACCACAAGAAGATGGTATTGAATGTATTGAAGATAGCTCTGAAGTAGTTGCAGATCAATTCACACAATCTACACCCGCCAAAAATTTGGCACCTAAAAACCTGTCGACATTGTTGTGTTCTCCCATATATGTTGAAGTAATAGATGTCGAAATGACAGAGAATGAACCAGCCGCAGCATCCATAGACGCATCAGAACTTGATATCAGCGATATTACTTTCCAATGTGTTGAAATCTCCACAAAGTCACAGGCCGAAACAACGTTGACGCAGGATGACAGTCTAATGAAAGAGAGCAAATACATTGTATTCAACAGTTGTTTGATGGAAATTATAAGTATGCTGAAATGTGTGCATTCCATTAGAGGGAAAGTATGTGGGAAGCCATTGATTAATGTGACTTGTCAAATAAAAGGCAGTAACGTCAAAATAAATGCCGCCTGTAGATTAAATCATAGGTTCTCATGGTCTGCACAACCGATGCTGGGGAAACTGCCAGCAGGCAATCTACTGTGTGCAGCTGCATCACTATTTAGTGGCTCCAGTTTGAGAAAGTTAGAGGCTTTCTTTCAGTTTGTGGGACTGCATTTCATTTCTAAAGCGCTGTACTACATATACCAACGTGATTATCTGTTTCCGGCCATTAGTGATGCTTTAAAAATTGAACAATTGTCTCTAGCAAGTACATTCGAAGGCAAATGATTCAGGCTAGCCGGCGATGGACAGTGCTGGATTTTCTGCCAAGTACTGCACCTACCACTTTCAGGACATGGATAGTAAGAAAATTGTGAGTTGGTGGTCGTGCAGGTAACACAATGTACATCCTCAATGGCCATGGAGAAACTAGGATTTATAAAATCAGTGGAATATCTACAATCAAGGGGAATGCACATCGACCTCATAGCCACGGACAGACATGTTTCAATTGCCAAGACAATGAGAGAGCAGTTCCCACATATTAATCATCAATTTGTCGTATGGCATCTTGCTAAATAAATCAGTAAGAAAATCTTGGCTGCAGGAAAAAAAAAGGTTTTGAAAGTATTTTGCAGTGGTCCCATTCTATCACCAACCATCTTTGGTGGAGCTCAAAAACTTGTGATGGGTCAGTGGAAATACTACTTGAAAAATGGCGGTCACTAATGCACCACTGTACCAACGTTCACCGCTGGACAGCAAATCAACATTTCCACCAATGTGAACATGGCCCTTTGTCCCCAGAGGAGGCACGGAAGAAGAAGTGGTTGATTCCATCTTCACCGACACACAAAGCCATTGAGAAGATTGTTTTCGACAAAACTCTATCAAGAGATTTGAGAGGACTGACAGAATTCTGTCACACAGGAGATTTGGAGGTGTTCCACAATATGTGCCTAAAGTACAGGCCAAAGCGCTTGCATTTTAGCTTTCGGGGCATGAAACATCGCACTCTACTAGCGGTCTTGGCCCATAACAGCAATGTCGGACGTGAATAATCTAGGACTAGGGGTAAAGTAAGGATGCCTCGCTACACTAAGGTGTTTTAAAAACGAAGTAAGCAATGGGTGATCAAACCAGTCTATGATGAAATGCATGTTCGACTTTGTGAAAGGCATTATTGTTGCTGTGTTAGAGAAGCACAGATATGGAATTTTGGACGTTTCTGTGCAGAGCAGTGATCCATTGCCACCGAACATTGCGACTGTGCCATGCCCACCCGAAGCACAGCTGGTTGTGAAGTACAAATCCCGGTATAAATAATTGCAATACGATTGTCTTTTTGTAAATAAATGTTATTGTACAGTGTACCTGTAACCCTAACCCCTACCTTCACCATCATGGGTGGTGAACAAGCTGGGTGTCATCTTTGAATTCTCTCTATTCACCTCATATATGTGTATGTATATATTTTTCTCATGTCTCATCTCATGTAAATGTAAAGGCTGCGCACTGTTGCGCACTGTTAACGGAGGGGAGGCTTGCGTATTGCAAATAATAAAACAAACAAACAAACAATAAATCTCACTTTTAACTCAACTCCTGTGGTACTTTATACTTTCCCTGACCTTCCGCCAAAAATTAAATGTCTCAATTTGGGCTGCAAAGCTCGCAGACAACGGGGACAAAATTGGGGCACTTGGAACGCGCCAAGCGGGCCGTGGCATTTGGGAGAGAAGCCAATTCGCATTTGCACATTGAGGCGCACTACATAGAGGGATTCTAAACTTCATGTTCTCACAGATGCCTATACTACGTGATGTTGCAAATAAAGAATGCGAAGGACAACGGCTTTGATTTTCAGCTCACGACCAGATGAGGCCCACAAGTCGCACTGGAAGTATAAGGGTCTATTGTTTTTTGACCTTGAGTCAGGGACTATTCCGAAAGAACTACATTTGAAGGGGGTGCGCAATAATGTAAGAGACGATAAGGCAGAAAATTCTGAAACTAGACCGAGTTTCATTTTAGTTCAGTATACGAAAAATCGTTGTCAAGAGCACGGTCCGTTTTTACAGACTGCATTACGAAGAAACACAATGGAAATTTCAAATATAATGTAAGTAAATCTTTACACGCTTTTATACCGGAATGAAGATTTAATGAATGGATGCATGATTAAATGAATGAATGAAGAGCTAGGAAAAGCAAAGAAAATGTGTTCGTAGTGGGCACATGGGCATGCA
Source organism: Ambystoma mexicanum (assembly GCF_040938575.1). Lineage (NCBI taxonomy): Eukaryota > Metazoa > Chordata > Amphibia > Caudata > Ambystomatidae > Ambystoma > Ambystoma mexicanum. The sequence goes on from NC_090925.1 coordinate 1,068,245,517, forward strand.
GGTCCACTGGTCTCACCGATCTCGGTCCTTGGCCCAGCCACTTTTCCCTGCACGGCCTACCTGCACTACGGGACTGTCTCTGTATCCTGCAGCCCCTTCTCCCGGCATTTACCTTGCACTTGCCACCAGCTGGCCCTATTATTTAATTTGTATTCAACTAACCATGTACCTCCCCCCTTCCCCATGCGCGATCAGAAAGACACCTGGCCTAGTAGGATCGTTGTCTGTCTGCCCTTTTTCCCCACCTGCCTCGTCGCGCCTTGAAACACTTGAGTATAGGCGCGTTACAAATGCCATATCATATATCATATCATTCCTCACGCATGTAGACTAACTGTCATTTATCATTGTGTGTTGGCCTCGATTTATTTCGTTACTTTTCGCATTGATTTTAGAGCCGAACATACTCCATTGAACTATCCTTGCAAGCAAATAGTTTCTGATCGGCTGTAATAAATAAAATGAGTAATATTAATGAAGATCGGCTGGCGAGACTAATTATATTTTTTTTGTTTTCATAACAGGTATTTGCTCCCCTTCTGCTACTGCCATCGGTTTGAGACACCAGCAGACGGTTTCTTCGTGAGACACCTGCAGCTTTGTGTGAACAACTGGAGCACACTGACAATTTTATGGGACGATCGCCAAGGGCCCACATGCCCTTTGCTGTACTAGTGGCTAGAAGCAACACATCAACCTTTACGATGGACTAGTGCCTAGTTGATGGAACAGCCTTGCGGTTCACCGTGCTTCCAAAGTGCTTCTTTTAACGAAAAGCAACACCCTGTGTACCATTGCGGATACAGATAAAAGAAAATAAATGGCTTTCGGAGTTCATATGGCAATTGCTGAATATTCTCTAAACATTTAATGTCAAATAAATGTACTTTACCAAATGTACCGTGTTGCTGTTTGATTTTAAAGTACAGTTTCATATTCCGAATTGTGGCGCGCTGTGTTGTGAGATGGTCTGTGTTGGTTTCTGGGTTCTGTGTGGAGTCGCGTAGAATACGACTGGGCGCGTTTGCCTACGCAGCACAGTAACGTCACGGAGAGAGGCGGGGAATATGAATGTTTGGATAATGTCAGGCTCAGGGGCGGGGGAATTGATTTAGTGCCGCAAAAGCAGGTCAGCCAGGGCGATGCGGCAAGTGATAGGATTATCACAAAATGGCGGCTCCCTGGTGCCTGTTTTCGCGTGCGTTTAATGGACGAAAACTCGGCTAAGGTCCATAGGAATGTTTTCTAAAATCAAGCCACTTAGGCTTAAAAAAACATGGCCGACCCTTAGGGACAATAACATTTTTTACTAGACCATGCCTTTAATGATCAGTAAACACTCATGTATTTTATGACCAGATGATTGAGAGGCTCTTGTGAAATTCAGATTTAATTAAGGACATTACATATCGCATTTCTGTATGCACATGACACTTTATGGCATTATATGTGGTAATTGACTTCTTTCCAATAGAAACAGTATGTATACTATGTGTCAATATTTTAGACCATTTGACATGTTTCAAGTTTTGTCATGTTTGCTTGTGATTCGAAAATGTCAATTTTTTACCAACAACTTCTTATATCATTTTGATTTACTTTGAAATGTATCACTGTGTGATTGTGGTGTATTTAATCTAGGAATGTACAGATCTAGTTTTGACTTGGCCAAAGATTGTTGGGAGTCTATTTTTTTGCCTTTGGCAGAGATGTCCATTCCAATTTGTGAGTTCTACCAACATTCTTAATTTGTTGAGTTAAAATACAATGTTGTATACAGATTGGCCTCTAAAACAATGATAAGTATGCCTCAAGGTGTTAACACGTAATGCACATATAATGTCACCCCATTAGAATATATTCTGGGCATTATTGCTGGTAACTAAAACCATGTCAAGATGGCCACACTGGAAGTAGGTTCTCAACAAGAGCTATGTGTTGACGTCATAAAAGGCCTGTCCATGTCACTAAGGAATAGACATTTGTATTTTTTTTTATTTTGTGCATTTAGGAAGCATTACATTCTTTCGCACATATAACAACTCCAAAAATACAAACAATATTTAATCAGATAAAGAGCAGAATTACATTTCATTTTGATCATTCCACAGTGTCCTACAATAAATTAATTCATGCATCGTCCATTTTCTTCAGATGAAGGCTACATTGCCTTAATATTAAGCCATATGTGAACAGCGGCAGCTGTGATAAGATATGAATCCCCTCAATAGCGCATGCTCCAGAACTGGTGTGAGCAATAATTTACAAATTTGGCATACCCTTGTATGTTAAGAGCACTGAGAACCCAACAATCTGTGAGGACATGTTGTGCTGTTTCCACCTGAGAATGACATCATCTGAAGAGGCACTCCTCTCTTTTCATCCCCTTCCATGCCCCAGTGTATCCCAAGACAGGGAGAATATCGAATCTGAGGTGGAGTATGAATCTAATGAGACCCGGGAGATATAATGTAACAGGATATATCGATGCAGGGAATCTCCAGTTTGGCCCTGCTGACAAAACACTGCGTACCTGCTAAATTTTAGCAACTTACTGAGGGATGCAAAATGGTCACGAATGCAGGATTTACTACTAGGCCTGCTCAGAAATAAGGGGAGGTCACAAATATTGGAGCAGGCTAAATTAATATCTTAACAGTGTGAGCCCACCATGTTCTTCAAATCCTTGAAACACGTTCTTTTAGAGTGGAGATTACAATGGTCCTGTGTTAACTATAACAAAGAGGAAGTGGAGCTCCAATTGATTTTGATATTAACCCAGAACTTAAATGCTGCCACTTTCAATGGAGACACAAGTGATTGTAAGCCCATCTCTAAACACAGGGCCTAAACTGGATTATAAGTAGGTAGATTAAGAAGAAATGCAGGATTTTAGCCTTGAGTTTGAGAAGCAACAACACTGCCTTCAAAGGGAAGACTTCTATCTAGGGCATATAAAATGGTCAGTATGATTGACACTCTGTATGCTATAACCAAGGCTTTGATGGATCTGCCCTCATTATTGATGATAACCCTCCTAATAACCAACCCTGGTTTTGGAGGTTATCCCTTCCTCCAAGTGGGCCAAAGACAAATAAACCAAAACCTGCACAACGAGATATGTATAGTCCTTTACAGGATCAATATGAACACTTTCCAGGATCCAAGAAAAGCTCCCTTTACTTTTCAGCCTTTTGCTGCAGATCATAACCTTGGTCTTCTATAGGTAAATTTTCAGACGGTTGATTTAAGTATATGCATGCAACACATTTAAGGAACAATGAAGCCCCAAGGCAGTCATGTCCATGACCACTGTGTCATCTGCGTACATAAAGCAGACTGTTTCCTCTCCTCCAAATCGAGCAGGAGAATTGTGAGCCTTTTTTGGAAACTGTTGCAAGTCCAACAGATAAATATTGTATAATAGGGGTGCCAAGGCACACCCCTGCTTAAGGCCTATATTATTGAGATAAGACCCTGACAGGGCACCCTATTGCGTTAGCCTAACCATGACCCTAGTGTCTGAGCACAACAGTTTAACAAAATACAACAAAGTGTTGTCTATTCCTCATGCTACCAATTTGTCCAAGAGGCGAGATTGAATCACACTATCAAAGGCAGCACTATAATCTAAAAAATATAGATACAGTGGCATGTCATAATATTTACAGGTGTCCGATAGGATGTCTGAAGAATCCAGATGGAATCAGGGGTGTTCAAATCTTTTCTGAAGCCAGACTGATGTGGGCCAAGTAATTTTTCTCTTTCAGCCCAGTTGTTCAGCATCTTTAATAGTAGGCCTGCAAAGAATTTCGAGCTGTCATCTAGCATAGCTGGTAGGCGGAAACAGGAAGGGTCATCTTGTGATTCCCGTTTGAAAAGAGAGACCAAGATCAAACCATTATGTGGAAGCGATTTATAGATGACATCTTTGGGATATGGTGTGGAACACCAGAGGAATTAACAGCTTTTTTCGATTACTTGAATTCAGTACACCAAAGCATCAAATTTACCATGGAGATAGGAGCTCCATCCCTTCACTTCTTAGATGTTTGCCTGGAAATCAAGGACAACAACATTACCACAAATGTCTACCACAAGCCAACAGATGTAAAAAAATCTTTTGCATTTCACAAGCTTTCACCACAAATCAATGTGTGCCAGTTTACTACTCAAAAGATTGTTTCCAAAGTCACCTATGATGGCTTTTAAGAGAGGCATAAATCTAAGAGACAAATTGTTAAGAGCAGAGAAAACACCTAGAGATAAACAATTGTTATTGAGCACCAGGAGGAAGGGTACCTTCCCTTGCTTAAGTTGCTCTAACTGTAACAACGTGATCAAGGGTAAAACAGTGGCACACCCACAAACAGGCAAGAAGTACAAACTCAAAGACTTTGCCACTTGCACCTCTGTAGGTGCTATTTACGCGATCAAATGTCCCTGTGGGAAACTTTATGTGGGTCAAACCACAAGACCAGTCAACGACAGAATTAATGAACACAAATCAAACATCAGATGCAGAAACATTAAATCTCCACTGGCTAGACACTTCACAGAACATCACCACTCAATAGCTCAGATCAAATTTCAAATCTTGGAAGTAGTGAAGAAACCATGCAGAGGTGTTGATTACCACTCTATCCTCTCCCGCAGAGAAAAATATTGGATTCATCTTCTGGACACCCTTAATCCCAAGGGACTTAATGAGGAATTTTCCCTAAGGTGCTTTATATAGAATGTCGGTGGACACCTTGACTAACACACAACCAACACTCACCTCGATAGGTGATATCTCGCATCCTTAATGGTACTTCATATTTTTTGAAACAATCTCAAGTTGGAATTTGGAGGTGGAACACCTGTTAAATTTATCATAGTCCGGGATTTGTTTCACCGGCCCACCTCAGCACTTCCTTGGAATAATGCCTAAAGCACTGTCTATGGTATGACAGATCAAGCCTACATAGCATACAGGAATGTATGGTGGAATCCCTGTTAACTCAAGATAAGTCTGGGCTCTGTCTAACCGGCCCACCAGAATGTAGTTCTAACACAAGAAGTATGCTCCTGTTTGTTAACCATACAATAATTGGATATTACCAATCTGTGAGTACTAATATCGATTGAGCATTTATATATGACCGTGGTAACCAACACTCATACTAGATCTAGGAGGGATCACTACATGGAGGAAATTTGACACTACAATAGCCGGTGTCCCAAACACTCTCTATCAATGTGGATTACGTGCAGCTATCATTTTTCAACATATTGCCTCATCTATCATTTTTCAACATATTGCCTCATCTTTTTTAGCCTCCTTTCACTGGAGTAGACACTGTTGAATTACCTATTTTAACATTTGCCGTAATATATATTGGTTTACTCGAACCATACTCTGTTGGGCATTAAATATATTTTACACCATTCCAACATGGCGTTCCCTTTTTTGGTTCATTTTCTCTTTACTGGAACTTCCTGATAAGTCTTTACTTATTTTCTCTCCATACGAGTGGAGGTCGTTTCTGATAGACCCCTGTTTAGCATAGTCGATCGTCTAGGCGACCGCTACACTTCACCTCCGTGCCATTCCGGCACTAATCGCTGTCTGCATCTCCTGACAGACCGCGCGCCCATTGAGATTGCCTCACGCATTCCAGCGCACTGAGACACAGCAAACACGCCATTCCTGCGGCGTTCTCAGGTAAAAGTGTCTCTACATTGACATCCTAATCTTTCGTTTAGCCCTTGGACACTAGCCCCATCCGCGACCCACTGTCTTTTAATATTCTACTATTTTGATCACTGCAGATGATGACACTTTCTTTAGACGTTGAACCTCAGCAGTAAGGGACCCTCTTACCGAAACTATGTACAGAGTGCACTTACTTCTAGCGAGACACGTTTATTCCACTCGGAAGGGTGAGTCATCTGATCATATTTATTTTGCAACACACATCTTCAATCATGGACTATATTCTTCTTATAATCTTATTGATCTATCTTTGATATTTGATTTCTCAGCAGCCCGCACGTAGGTGCCTCCCACTTGAAGACAGAGTCCTATTCACTCAGTTGTACCCCACAACATAACCACATTGTTCTGAAGTGACTCCACCCTACATAGGACAGAATTAGAGGCTACATGAGGTGAGACTCTATTCATCAGATGTCTTCAAATTGATACATTGACAGCACTTATATGAGCATTTTTTCGGATATAGATACATTCTCAAACAGTATTGTATGTTTTTGGATTATACTGACCCATAGAGTGAGAGTATAGAATACTATTGGCCATCGTCTGAAATGGTTTTGAGGAAAATATATTTCTTTCACTAGAACACAAAGGCAGAACAGCAACTTAGTATTGTCTAGGTACTTCGCTCCATGTTCTTGTTCTAACAATTATGTGTGACCAGATAGTGGATAATTTTATGACGACACTCTTGTGATTTCATTAGTAATTTCTCCTTTTCTTGACAGCAATTATCCTCTAAACTTGGTAGTGTTTGAACTAGACACACGCATACCCTAGTTCTCCTTGAGTGCTGGCCCACGCTTACCACGTAATGTTTCAGTTAGGCAGTAATAACGTGCACTTGTTTGATTTTGCCATTTGACAATGCGAGAACATTTTTTTTTTCTTAGAAAGGTGTGTGAAGATCACGGTTTACATTATGGACTGTTAGTTTTTTGATTTACCATTCACGATGTATGAGAAAAATACTATGACTATCCTGTGGCATATTTTTTTTAAAAACCACAGACTGCAACACGGTCCTACATTACAATAGCCATCACCCAAAGAGCCTACGAGAGAATCTCCCGCATGGACAGTTCTTGAGGATCCTGCGCAACTGCACGCAAATGGACGATTTTCAGAAACATTCAAGTGACCTTCAGACAAAGCTGTTGTCTAGAGGTTACCCTAGAAAACTTATAAAAAACACCCAGAAGAGAGCAAGATACACACCGAGAGATGCCCCCCTGATGCCCCAAGACTGAACTGCCACTTCTGAGAATATCTTGACCTGCGTCACCACCTTTAGCCCAACTACTTCCAAACTCATATCCCTCATCAAAAAATTCTGGCCACTTGTCCAACTCAACCTTCCAGATGAACCTAAACCATGTATGGCTCTCAAGAGGTCCAGAAATCTCAAAGAATTTCTTACCAGTTCCAAATCCAACAAAACTCCAGCTCGCTCCACTTTGTGGAACATGAGAGAAATCATTGGACATCACCCGTGCACGGCTTGGAAACAAACCAAGAAACTCAATTCGTTCATGATTGTGGGGAAAGAGTGGAAAATTACACACTTTTCGAATTGCAAGTCCACCAATGTTATATATGTAATCCAATGCCCCTGTGCATTACGGTACGTAGGCCAAACCTCAAGACCCGTTCACAAACGTATTTGCGAACACAGATCAAGAATACGATGCAAATCTCTGACTGCTCCCTTGGTCCACCATTTTGTTGAATTACAGCATAATTGCAACTCTTTTTCTTGGTGGGTGGTGGATAAAGTTCAAAACAAAACCAACATCGCCAATACCCTCAATTTCAAAGAGGCATGGTGGATGCACAAACTTAAATCCACTACCACCGGCCTTAATGAGGCCATACCAGGACCATTCAACGTCTGAAATTCCTTTCCTTATGACTACATTATGAGCTCAGGTTCTGCTCCGCCCTCTGCTTCAATCTATGCACTTATATGCAACAGAGATTATTGTCTACCATATTTTCAGACACTGTTACACGTCCGTGTGTGTCTGTATTTTTGTGCATACCAATGGTGCCATTCACCACCTATGTTTATCTATGAGGCTTGACTTGAAGTACAATTCTGTATTTTTTATGTTGTATCTGTGCAGTACATGCATGACCTGCGTTATAACTCTGTATTTTCACAATGTACCCTTTGCCTTTATCTCCTGACGCAGGTTACTAGACATTCATACCTTAGAGCGTCCTCAGTTTTGGTACTGATTTACTGCCCCCCTCCTTTAACATTGATGTGGTTCCCTCAGACATATCTTTATTTCTGTTGTCATTATTTTTGTTGTCTTCTAGGTACATACCAGATGGCAGTTCCAAACCTCATGCCTCCACTTGCTTCCTCTTTATGATGGGCATTTCCAACTCTAACATCACCACTGGGTCTATGGCATTTTTCCCCTTAAACAGGACGCACGTAAACTGTCCCTAGCACTGATCCCCCACTTAGTTCGGCCTTCGGATGCCACTTCTTTAGCCTCTTGCAACGATCTTCTCTTGCCGTGCGTTCATTCCTCGCACACACCTCACAGCAGCATGACCACCGACATGCTGCTTCCTTTTTCTCCGATTTGAGTGCGGGATGATTCTCACTCCTGCTTCCCTAACCACACCAGCCTTTCTTCTTTTTCCCACCAACTCTTCCCTCCTGCACCCACCCCCACGTGCCCAGCACTCACCTGGCTCACTTCTTTCAACCCCCCCCATATTTTTTCACACTCAGATCGCTTGTTCCAAGGGGCAGCCCTTCCCCTATGTCACGAACTAGATTCTCGTAGCATTCTGTACTGTTCCTGCAGCAGGGAAACAAGTCAGGGACACTACCCACGGGATTCTGTGCAGTTACAGCACTGTGAACACGAGACAGTTCTCCCGTGCGCATGCGCAGTGACTTCGCGCTTGTAAATGCTTATCCGCAGCTTTCCATAGCAGAGACAGCACAGGCGCTATTCTGAGACGCCGGCCATTGTGCTGCCCGCCCTGACTGACTGCAGGTATGGCCTTCCACACCCGGATTCGGCTAACTCAGCCACTCGCCGCACTCTCCCCCTGAGAGTGCCTACCCCTCTTGACTCAATAAGCCCTCCTATGGATACTGACATGATCCTTACTTTTTCGTTCCTATCCATCTCACAGGGCGCTCCAGACGCTCCTTCTCCCCAGAGCCATCCAGTTATGATGCCTTCACCTCTGGATTGCTCCTGAGACGGTCCCCCGCCTAATCCAAGTGGGACCCCACCTACCAACCTCAGGTACTTTTTTGCCACCCCCACCTTTTCCCGCTTCCCAATGCACCTCCATGCATTTCTGAACCCACTTGTCCTGCACTTATATTCACTCCTCTTGTCTCATGCCATTCTCCCCTCACCCCTCTTCCCTACTCTTCTCCCCCCCTCTCACTCTCCTTCTTCCCCTGTTTTTTCTCTCTTTTTTTGCGTGCCTCACAGGTTCTACCCTTACGGACCTATCACCGACTCCGCTACCCACCCTGAGTGTCTGGCAAGATTAACCCACCAACCGCCCGCCGGCACCCCGGCGATCCACACTACCGACGCCCACATAGGCGACCTCTGCCCTTCCAACCATACTATGATGAAACCTTTTGGGTTCATCCGCTCCAACTGGACGCACGACCAGTGGTGAGTGGATTCTGTTACTGGAACCCCTTTTTTTAGGATTTGTCTTTCAGCATTTAATGCTACATATTGACCCTGACCAGCCACTAGCAGCTGTTTTAACTGTACTCTCTTATGCACTTTTTCTACCTTTTCTGTTTCTCTCAACACAGAGTTTCCTGACTCTCTTTGGCCCCAGAAGAAGGCTACCATCTATTCTGCCGAAACGTTATCAGCACTTTTTTCCGAAAGTAGTTTCGGGTTTTCAACCTATGCTGCAAACTCCATTTCCTAACATCAAACCCAGACGTAGACCAAATATGAAGTCAGACTTTAGCCGGGCATAGGAGACTGATCTCCAACGTCTCCTACATCTGAACTTTTACCCTGTGTTCTGCACTCTCAGTGGCATGAAACATTTCCGCTCACAAACAAACTGTTAAATTGTATAAATGAATGTTTTAGTTGCCATGCCTTTTACTTTGACCATTTATTTCCACATTGATGTCATAGTGAATGTCGAACTATGCTTCTGTGTTCCATAATGCACATCATAGATTGTTACATGTAAAAAATTTACTAAAATGCTTTGCACAAAGAAAATAAGCATCAGCTAATTAATAAAAAGCTGCAATTGTGTATAAAAGAATTGGTATTTTGTACATCAATAGTACATTAGAGATATCTGTTTGACAGCAGCAACGATGCTGCCTCCCTTAACAGTTGCCCAAACTGCATGGGCACCCATTAGGGTCTAAAACCAGTGTGCACGGAATTTACCCCACGCACCCCCAAGATCCATAGAGGGTAGGACAACCCCCCTTGTTATATTTTTTAAACAGCATTATTTTTGCTTTTCAGTTCTAAATTTGGCTCTTGAAGAGAATGGATTCTCGAAACGTGTCAGCCATTTTAATTGTTGATTTATCTACAAAATCCTTTGTCCCTTTGTGTTAATTTTCTACATCTAATGTTTAAGTAATCATTGAGCAAATAAATAACTGCTTTTTTTTACGAAAACAGTTTCTTGAATACCATGTGTATGAGATACAGACATTGAATAACAATAGTTTGATATGAATAATTGTTGAACCGGTTGATAACAGACTAGTAATAGTGTGCAGGGACGGGAGGGCTCCACATTTTGGACCCTCTTTTTCTCTTTACATATTTGTATTAGTGGAACTGTGCCAGATCCTCTTTTCCTCCCCCGCACCTTGAAAACTTTAAAAATTGAGTACACTTTTTATCCGTTCATCTGTAATTCTGGAGTGCATCCACACATCTTTCTTTTTGGATCCTCAAAGGTGCAAGACTAGTTGGTTCCACTAGTCCCAGTGCGAAGCATCGTTCATAGTCTTCGGCAGAAGAGCAGGGCTTTACGGGCCGGAGAGCTGAAGGGATACATGTGTAGCTTCATTGATAACAGTGTAGCCCTGGTTAGACCTGTCAAACTCTGAATGTAAAACTATATTAAAGACTTGTATTATGATAATCTCTCACCTAAGGCAACATCCTTGTTTTGTAATTCCTGTATAAATGCATTCCTGAGAGCCTAAAGCACTACCATCATAATGATCCCTCCCCCACCCTCAAGAGGCCATTTTAGTGAAAAAGGTCTCCCAACTTTCTCCTTTTGTTAGTCTTTTACAAAGAGGTGGTCCTTGCAAAATGCAAGTGTTATCCCACATGTTGTAGACTTAGCTGAAGCTTGAATAAATTGTGGTTACATTCTGTGCATACATCTTGCTAGATAGTTCTTCATTAGATGGCTCTCCTGAAGATAAAAGGAATTGGGATGCTCCTCATTTAAAAAGAGTAATATTCTTCCTTTTTCACTGGTGAGTTTGAACCTTGCATGTTTAGTGACAGTGGGCATCATCATCATTACCACTGTATTACTTCTCTGCCCAAACCTGAGTTTGGGGGAGACTCAGAGCATTTTCCTCCAGCTCTGAGCTGGGGGTAAATATGCCAACATAACTCGCATTTTGTCCAGATGATGTCCTATGTCTGATCGAATCCCTCTGATTTCCTCAAGAACAGCGTCAATGTTCCTCTGGGTGGACATGGCGTTGTCAGCCATGATTGTTAATGAAGGACTGGCAGTTGGTGGGAAAGTTGTGGAGCGCTCGGCTAAACAGGTTTTCTGGAGGGACACCCACATGGACATCAAGGGGGAGGGGCACTACCTTCCCCACCCTCCCCCAACCGTCGAGAGTCTGATGACAAGCCACAGGGTCATCTCAGGAAACTCAGCTATGACTCAAGGTTAGATCACTCCAATTGTGGACCTTCCAGAGGCTTCTTCCCCACTAGGACGCAGGGGGGTGGAGGCAGTCCACAAATAGCCAGTTCCACTACTATACCAACAAGGGGAAGCCAGGGGCAACAGTGACCCCCGAGTCAAAAACTCTGACAGCTGTGATCTGGCACGGCCTGGAGATATAAATGGTGGCAATGTTGGGGATGTCTGGAGGCTGCACTGCAGGCGTGGGCTGGGGTAAAATGCATGCTAGTGTTGCAGGGAAGGACCCCTGGAGAGAGCTCCCTCACTAGTGCTGTAGATATGGAGCACAATCTTACAGAGACACCAAACCCCGGGTGGGCCTACCGGGTGCTCCTTGAATGACCGGAGTGCTGTCTCCATTGTCGTAGCCACTGCCAGGGCTCTCAGTGCCGGTCAGATGAAACCACTCCCTCATCATGGGGCTCAAACTTACCCTACCCTGGGGCTTTGCCTGGGCCTCCTAGGTGGAATTTCACACCCAAGCCACCCCCCTTCTCGTCAGAAGCTGGGGGGGTACATTTGGATCACTCCCTCTTGTGCCCTCACTGTCGTTGGTGCCCCTCAATTACTGTGCCGGTCTCTGGGGTCTGTGTAGAGAGTGGCAGCTGGGACTGGCCACGTGGCGGCTGGTTTCTCAATCAGCGTCGCCTACGTCCAATTCCTGGAGAAACAGGCATACGCCAGTCCACCTCCACATATGGTGACCTTCACTGTGTTGGAGATCTCGGGCTCTGTGGTGTACTCCCCCAGATCAGCGTTGTCTATTGGAGCAGGCCTCACACACTCATGTCGTGCCCCAGATCACGTGCCTCACTGGGTGCCCAATTCGGAGTAGGCACCCCTTACCAGGCCAATCACGATGCTGCCACTCCTCTCTTAAAGTGCCTTCTCCTGCTGGATACTCAAGGGGAGGCCGGTCGTCTTTGTCCCCATGCGGCCCTCAAGCCACGGGCTCCCTTGCGCTCCTGTGGAGCTCTTTGACAGCATAGGACAACTCGCTGGACCAGGCCTAAAACACCTACGGATAACACTTGATCACAGGCAACTCTAAAGACCGTGGTCGGGTCGATTGTGCCCCCAAACTTCACGTTGGGGATGAAGGGGTCAGAATTTAATTTGGCAGTTCTTCAAGGGAGGGCTCAAGTCCCTTGATGACCGACAATGCGGGAGAAGTTTAGGCGGCTATTCTCAGCATGTCCCCTGGGCTCACTGTAGAAAATGTTTAATATTCACAAAGAAATGTAAATAAATAGCAATGATAGAAATTGTATGTTTTATATTTGGTATGAAGTGCTGTATGACCCCATACTATTTTAATGGTTTAAAGCCTTTTAATTGTTCCATTTGCCCAAGAGACCATATGTATAGGTAGCACCTCAATAGAAAGATATCTGTAATAATCCGAAAAAAGTCCCCCGTGGCGGTGCACGCAAAGAGCCCCTTACTCCTGAAAAAGAAAATCAATGACTAAAACAGTATCATCTCAAAAGATATTATTATTATTTAAGCAAAATGAATGGCAAGAGATTAAAAGTACTAACGAGCACAGAAGTGATCACTGGAAAGCCCTTCTATTGCACATCGGCTTTTAGGATTAGAACACAAAGCCTGGACATGTGCTGACATAACAAATGCAGATAGGCAGAGTGAAAACAATATCAGCAATTCCCTGAATAGAAATCGTGTTAATCACATGAGGCAGAGGTGAAATGCGTATGGGAAGGGGAGAAAAAGGAGAAAGAGAAATGTAGCAGTCGAGAGGAAGTAGCATAAAGGAGAGATGGGGCAAGGCTGAGAGGAAGAGAGAGAAGTGTGCAAGAAAAAGAGGAAGAGACCGAAGAGATGAAGACAGGTTGTTTGGACCTGAGACTGTGAAAAGGGAATCAGAAAAACTGGGGTATCACAGCAGAGCATGAGTAAGGGATGACATTGATAAAGAGAGAGAACATAGAGGTGGAGAATATGAATGGGGCAGTGGGGGAGTTTCTATGAAACTAAGGTAGAAAAGGCTAATGGGGAAGAAAAGGACACATTGAGATGGAATAGTGATAGAAAGATAAGGGGTGCTACATTGCAAATGGAAGGGCAGATTTGTTTAAATTATTTTGATCACTGTACACGTATCCTTAATTTACTTCACATGGACACACATAATGGCATAGGACCCCCTGTATCACTGTGTTCCATCATCATCCCATCGTTGTACAGTCTCTTCACAGTGTTCTGTTACACACCCTGTTCTACAAATGAGCTTTGCTCTTAAATTTACCTCTTCACATAGTTGGAATGTTGCTAATTTACCCTTCTCATTAACTCACAATATTTACTTATTTACTAATGTAACATTTTCAAGGTAGATGTTCACTTATATACATCATGAATACACTGAACTGATGACCTATAATAGAGAACACATCAGGAATTAAATAACCTCACTGGCACTCATCTGCTAGAACACACCTCATGCATGAAGTATTATCCTGCATCAGGGGTCTGCAGCCTGTGGCTCTCCAGATGATTTGAACTGCAACTCACATTATCCCCCAACAATGGCTAGTTTGGCAAGAAGGGATGGTAGTTGTAGCCCAAAATATCTGGGAAGCCAATGCCCTACCTTTCACCCATCTAGCCATATTTTCGAAGTAAGCACAAGCTTTAAATGTCATCAAATTGTTGTTCCTATGCCAGATTCTTCCAGGGTCATCCCAGTGTTCTCTGTGCAATCCTCAGTTTCACTCCCTCCATTGTTACTGCCATCTTCAAGAGCTTGGGATGCACTGCTCTACATGGTCCTCTCATCACCAGGGCAACCAAAATGGTTCCACCCAATCCTACCCAACCTTCTGGTAATAACTCCATAGAGTAGCTTTGTTCAACCTTTTAAGCATTTGGGGTTCAACTATGCATTAATGTTATTATGTTGACTAGGCCGAAACACGTGTCTGGGGTTGCCGTTGGCCCTCTTGCTCAAAGTAGGCTTGCCTGGCGTTTCGCTGCTGGACTGCCCTTGTGGGCAGCACAAAGACTGATATGCAAATGATTATTCCTTTGTGAAAAGTACAGTGAGCAAAAAGTGATGGCTGCGGACTCTCAAAGTGGGTTAAAACTACAGAACAGGTTATTGTGTAATGTTCTTTCTAGAGTGGGGCTGAGTTGGCTACTGAATTTTGAATTGTATATGGCGCAAAACTTGTTTCCCAAAATAGGGGTGCCCCCACATTTGACATGTGTGTCTAGGTCACGGTTTTTCTCATATTTTTCGTATGCAAATATGACATTCCATGTAAAAAGTGTTCTGGGCCCTTCAAGTCATTCATTTCACCCATTCACATATTTGTGGATGCTCACAATTCACACAGATGGTGCAACATACTCATTCTAAACGCACAGGTCTGTGCAGTTAATATTTTCTGTGCATCCTGCACATTTTCTAAATGCGAAGGTTCTGCACATAGGGTGCCGTTTTATTTTTTGCGATTAGGTTTGTATTTCAATCCCTCCCCCTAAGGCAATTACGGAAAGGAACCTTGTATACATGTTCCTATTTACGAAGTCCGATTCTACTCTATCAGAGAAAAGGGCTTCTCAAAGAACCAATCAGATGGTGCAATAAACTATATGTTCGGAGAGCATAATAGATCACCCCCCGACACTTGGATGTCTTTGCCAGGCACACAAAATATACCGGGAACACCAACGAACCATGGGCGCTGAGAGCCAGAGCACACCTCGATCTCTCGACTGTTTTTTCCACCCTCCGATTCTGCACGAGCGTCTTCCGTGTTTATGCACGCGGATGGAACATCATTCCAGCAGCAAATAATCAAAGTTGTTTGGGTGTATTGGCCTCATACAGCCGCAGCCCCCAGGGCCTGTCACCGCATGAAATGTTGATAGTGTTGTCACTTCAGCTTTCACCAGTATGCTCACTCAAGCGGAAGGCTGACATATCTCCGAACAAGTGGACTTTTTAACTCGAGAGCTTTGCTGGGTGAAAGCAGGCCCTTTTCCTTTTATCCCCTCTGCATCGCAGCAGGGGAGGCTGTCGGGCCTGGAAAAACCGCAGAGACTGCAATGGCACAGTGTCAGAGACACTTTCAGGCAAACATAAAATGGCGGCCAACTGCTAGTGTCGCGTTTTGGTACATCATGTGTTCAATATGACCGGTAATACGACTTCAGTAAAATGGACATGAAATGGGCACAGATTGCACCGTGGCGATGATTTACCCTTTCTGTCGGGCATGCACTAATATCGTAATGTGCACTTGTAATACAGGTATTATTTTAACAGACGGCCACATTATCTACATATAAACCTTGATATGTCGGTGTTATGATACCTGAAAGACTAATCTCCCGAACAAATGGCTGCAGTTTGTTTCTTCTGACAGGTGAAATGTGGCGTCACACCTAATAATGCTGCACCCGGCAGCTCAAGTTGGCATAACCTGTCATCACTTAAAGTTTGCTTGCTGGAATGGTGCTAATAGGCTGACAGAACTGATATTTCCAAGGGAGCATGTCCTTTTTAAAGCAACTCAGGGGAAGGGTAAAGGAAATTGGTTTGGCTTTGGTGTAGAGATTGGATCGTGTTTTTTGACAGGGGTGGACGGTTAGTGGGAGGGAATGGCCATAGGGACTAGCACGGTGATGGTCCCTCAAAGGGCAGGTAAATAACCAACAACAGCTGCAGGCTGTTTCTCCCTCCTCACATCTCCTTTCTCTCCTATCTTCACTTCCCATGACAATAATTTCAGTTTAGTGGCAGCACTTTCAGCACCACTAATAGCCAAAATGTAAAACAAAAGCCTGCCTAGATAGAGGAAGGAGAGCAATGAGGGTTAAACTAAAGTTTCAATACGAATGAAAAATGAAAGTGTCAATGTGATCCTCAGATACCAACTCAGTTTACCCACATACCAGATATTTCACAATCTACAATCTGCTCATTTAAATTACTTCTTCACCACTTAGCATAAAATTGCTAGTTGTCATTATGCTAGTTGGCACATCATTGTTGTTTCATTTTACCACTTAAAATATCATTAAAGTAGTACCATGTGCCTCTTTGAACATCGTTTCTGGTTTACATTAGGCCCAACTTTATGACGGGTATTCAATACGTATATTTGCTAACTCATCATTGACTTGCCTTTACTGCCCACTTCATGCAGGTTTAACCTTTGGGTGCCATCACTGGAAAGAAGGAAGTCAAATGCATCCCATTGTGGTCCAGGCTGCAGTCAGAAGTGCACAATGGATTATGGGGGTCATAATAGGTTTGCTGGTATCCCACCAGTAATTCCGGCAGGATACCGGCAAACATACCTAATGTTTCTGCTGCCTGATATCCCGCTGTTACCGGGATATTACAGGTGGCAGAAATAGGCTGACCAGATTTAAAAAGTAAAACTATGGGAAAGGGCAAATAACATAAAAGTAGGACTAACTTGAAAGTGGCTGTCAAGGCACCACACTTCACTAGCATTTGGAGGAGAAAGTTGTTTAAGTGTACTTATCACAAACTAACACTATCTTAGTAGTTGCAAAATGCAGCTTTTCTTCTATGCGAGGTTGTGCATTCCTGCCTGCCAGCTATGAAGACCTACTACAAAAAGCCACGAATACTGCAGTTTCCAATGGGAACATAATTTTGAGAAAGGGGGACAGAGCACCAAATACCAGGAAAGTCCTGTAAGAGGATTCAATTCAACACTACAGCTAAGTCAACGCCTAGTCTATAATACTGAATGAAAACCCTTATTGATATATCTTTATGTCCAGTTCATGCGTTCTGGATGACTACCCCTATATAACACCCCTCTCTTGGAATCCTCCTGACCCCGCTGAGCCAAGAAGTAGTTCTGTTTTGCAAGTTAAAAGGTTTATTTGATAATTTAAACAATAGATATATAGATCACACTTTATAATAAATTAATAATTGAATATCACACTTAATCTGATATGATAAATATTAACAACAGAGAATCTGGCACTAGCACACTTCTTATAATCACTAATGAGTTGACATGAAATGGATAAGGTAGCACACAGGTGAATAGGAACAAAAGAAGAAGGTGGTACAGAATGCTTTATGTAAGCTCAGGTGGATGCAATATTCAATGAATGCAGTACAGAAAATACTCAATATGATTTCAACCAAACAATGTAATCACTTTTCTCTGGCAATCCCCTCCCCCCCTTGATGCAAGGCAAGGAAATGGAAGGAAAACACCCAGTTCTCAGAAATGCAATCAACTGTAATTCAGTTCACCCCAGCAAGCTTAGACTACAGAAGTTTGAAAACACAGGCCCAAATTGCTTTGATATGTGCTGGCAATTCATTGAAAAGTATGCTAAAATGCTTTTAATTCCCTTTCAGAGGTTCAGGGTGAGTGATAGCTACTCTCTATGAATTCAGGATCACCTTAACAATGCTTTAGTAGTAACTAGCAGGTAAACGAAGTTTTTGGCAAGGAAAAGCAAAACTGCTGTCTTTTTACACGTGGAGAAATTTGCAAATCGCGGCAAAATTCGCGGATGCGCCGAGCGCTATTACAGAGGAACCGCAAGGACTATCACGATCGTTTTGGGGTCCTAGGAAAGCCTAGGATCTCATCTTCCAAATGAAAGTTACTGCAAGTCTCTAGAACAAACGGTCGCGGAGATATGAGCGATTGAATAAAGGTCGTTTTTCAGATTTGAAATTTTAAAAGCCCAAAATGACAAGTGACAGATTTTGCAGCTAGAATGACAGGTGACAGATTTGGAGCTATCAGGCAGTTCTACTTAGGTTAAAATAGATTGAATTATATGAATTTAAACTAAGAGATTGGTTCTACACAGTTCTGCTGGGTACTCACACTATATTCTTGAATTAAATGGGCCTCATCACGGATCTGGTCAGGGTTTTAGACTGGGCTCTGGTCTCTCTCTGGGCACAGCACTGCTTTCTCTCTGGGTACAGCACTGCTTTCTCTCTCTGGTCTGGTCTCTAGTTTGGCTTTCTGGAGGTTGATGAATTTGAAGTCTGGATCTCTGGATGTTGTATGGTCCGGCAGAGTGCGTTGCAGCAAATGGAATTGAAGGTCCCTATCTGTCCTGTCTGTCTGCTTTTATGTGTTTTGAGAGTGGGTGGGTATGTTGGTCATAACTAAACTTGCCCCTCTCACTTGTCATTGGTCAAATTTCCATTCCTCACTTGATTGGCGAAGCTAAGTTGTGTCAGAGTGATGTCATTTTATGGCTTGCAGATAGGACACTCCTCTGTCAGATTGCACACATTCTATATTTGATAACAAAAGACATATTTCACAGTTACACAGTTGCTTGAAATTACATATACATGGTGTGGCTGAATTTAGCCATGTCTCTGTCCAAATCTGTTGTTTCTAAGAGCTTGCATTCAGAAATGGCACATAATTGACTTTTTAACTGATTTTTCAATTTCTGACATTGACCCAACTTTACATACATGTGCGCAGGGAGTATGGACATTAACTGATGAAGTTTCAGATTTTTAACATGCATACATTTAGAGTAATATCCACTTTTCCGCTAACACCCCCCTGAACATACCACCGGTTCTAAAAACCTCTTAAACTGTGGGCAGAAAAATCACAAGAATTATGGTATCATTTATAAAATTTTCACATGTCCGCACCATGAGTTATTCATCTTTTTCTAAACAATATTCTGGCTACAAAGGGGTGTGGTTTCCCAGGTCACATGGTGGAAATACTGGTTTATCCAGTTCTGCCAAGCCAGCTTGCTCTCACAGGCAGTGCCCCTCCCAGCTTCTGCCAAGAGGAAGCTACATTTTACGACCGCTGTAATAAAACCTTTGCCTGAGTCAAGACAGGCTTTGTTCAGAGCTCCTGTAGAGCACAGGTAATTCAATTATCAGATTGATGGCATATCCTTAGTGTGGCCAGCAAAAAGGCAGATGGGCCTGGGAACACAGTTGTGACTCAAGTTTCACTCCTGATGGGGGTAGTTGCCAGGCAGAATCAAGTTCCTTAAGCCAGACTTTCAGCTAACTGTCATGTTTTTTTTGTTGCTTTTTAAATTAACTTGCAATTTTACACATGCAGCTAGAATGCTGATTCTAAGTTTAAACTATGACATTTAAACAATTGCAAAGGCATGTGACACCAAACATAGGTCACTCATTTAATCTAAACATTTTCGATTTTAGTGTCTTTAAATCCAGTGCAACTTAAACTGCTGACTCCATAGCAGTTTTGTTATAAGCATTGTTTTGGGCTCTTCATTTCCCAGATTTTGTAAGCACACAAAACTCCATTCCGCCAAATGTCTGCTGGTGTTCAGTGAATATTTTGCACATATTGCAATGTTTGAAAATAGGCATTTTGAGCCTGCCTTCAGAGAAACACAGGGTGGTTTTAAAACGCCGGCTTTTGGATAGTGGTGAGTACTGGTACTGCACCCATTTTTGGGATTTAAGAAATTAATTCCCCACAATTCTAGGTTGCATTTGGCAATCAGCATTGCCATTCCCAATGGTTTCAGACTACTGTGCGGGTAGTCCAATGGTGGTTTTAAAGCGCTTTGAAGCTAACCGGCGCTACTGTTTTTCCTTTGGCAACCCATTTCCCTCATGGCAACCCGGCCTTTCATTCTCGCACTGGTGGGTGGCAAGTGAGGCAACCATTTTGGTGTGCGCACAAACTGCGCAGCTTTCCTGGATTTCGGCGCACATGTGGGTTTTCCGCCATCTTGAATTTTCTAAGCCCACAGCACCAAATGTTGTAGCATGATAGCTTAAACGTGGGTCAGGACACCCAACAAGCCCCCCCACGCGACTGCACTTTGAATTTGAGTCGATGGGGAGTCGCGTGCCCAAGGGTTTTGACCCACGCACCGGTCTGTCCGCATAATCTTCTTCCTACTCTGTAGATGGCACAGTTCAGCATCTTCTTCTCCATCCGGTACTGATCGATCGGTCCTCCTCGCCGGTCCTGATGGGAATATTGGGCGGTCCACTGGGCCCATTGGATCTTCGTTCCCGGTCTCCGGATCGTCCTCCTTGGCCCGTCTTCAGGTTTTCTTTCTCCTAGGACGACAAAGGAAGAGCGGCAATACCTACTCATAGACGTTTTTCCACCACTGTTGAGATGGTGGGACAGCATATGCATTTCATCATGACGAAACATTACATTCTTATTTTGATAAAAAACAGTATAACTAAGAGACAGTTTCATGCAAATCACAATATTTTAGAGACTAGATGTGGTATGTTTTATGATTGGAACAGAATTAGTCTGAGACAGTACCCGCTAGGATTCCAGAGGATTCCTCCAGTTGTTGCAGAGTGTGCCTGGGATGGCAACATTTCAACTGGTTTATGTGGACCCACTTGTCTTCCCCCGCTGCCAAAGGACCTTTGGGGATGTGGATTTTGTAGGCCACAGGAGAGATCTTGTCGATGATCTCAAAGGGTCCTTTCCATGTAGGCAAAAATTTGCGCTGCTTGGCCTGGTTCCTTTGGAAGTTGTATAGATAGACCCGGTCTCCCACCTGATATTCCTTCCTGGAAGTTTTCAGGTCATAATGGGTCTTCATGCTATCAGCCGATCTTTCTAGATTCCGCTGAGCATAAGCAAAAGCATGTTGAAGGTGTTTCCTTAAATTCTCCACATACTCATGAGTAGTGGAGGCATTTATCAGTGTCTGCTCTTGGGTCCTGTAGAGCAAATGCTGAGGAAGCACCATCTTGCGCCCAGTCATCAACTCAAATGGTGACATTTTGGTTGCAGATGAAGGGGTAGATCTGATGGCCATTAGGACCAGAGGTAATCGGATATCCCAACTTGGCCCAGAATCTGCCACAAACTTCTTTAATATGCTCACAATTGTCTGGTTATATCTCTCTACTGCCCCAGAAGAAGCTGGTCTATAAGCAATATGCAGCTTTCTCTTGACCCCCAGTATCTCCCACATCTTTGTCATTACTTCACTGGTGAAGTGGCTACCTCTGTCTGACTCAATCCTTTGAGGTAGACCAAAACGGGAAAAGATGTGGTTAATCATCAAGGCAGCTGCCGTTTCTGCCTTGCAGTTTGGGGCTGGGAGACATTCCACCCACTTGGTAAACAAGCATGTCACAGTCAACATGTACTTATTCCCCCTAGCAGAGCGAATCACAGGGCCTACAAAGTCGATTTGTAAATCTGACCATGGCAGTGTCATCACCCGCTTTTGGAGAGGCGCACGGTGCGTGAGGGATGATGGCTGAAATTGTGCGCACACAAGACACCCCTTCAAGTATTGGTCGAGGTCCTGCCCCATGTGTGGCCAGTATGCAACCTCTCTTAAGATTTCCAATGTTGTGTGAAACCCCCTATGACCGGCGGTGGCCGCATCATGGGCGTGACTTAACATCAGGCTTTGGAATGAGGTAGGAACCACCCACTGATCGTGGCCAGCTTTGGATTTCCTTACCAGCAAACCGTCTTGGATTCGGAACATTTTTGGACATTTCATCAACACTCTTAGGTCCTCTTTCCCAATGTAATCGGTATCCGTCAGGGGAAAGTTCTCAGGGTCCTCAAGGTGCTGGTAAAATTTACCAATAATTGAATCCCCCTTCTGAGCTGTAATCAAATCAGCATCAGGGGTCTCCTTACTCCATTGTGCAATTGAAAGGTCGTTGTGAGCATTTGTCTGGGACCTAGTGATAGCAGTGACCTGGATTTCCCCCAACAGGGACTCAATCTCAATTAGATCCCCTTGGATGGCCCCGGTTTTGGCCAGCTGATCAGCTAAGTCATTTCCAGTTTTGTCTGGTCCCTCTACTTTGGAATGACCCTTGATCTTTTTCCAATAGATGGTCATCTCATTCGAGGTGACCAGATCATCAATGTTTTGGATCAACTTCCCATGTTTCAAGGGTTTGTTGTTAGCACATAACATGCCTCTGGTTTTCCAATTAACCAGGTGCTCCACGAACCCATTCCGTACATAATCCGAATCTGTGATTATGACCAGTTCGTGGAGTTGATGCTGGACAGCAGTGAGGATGGCCTGATGCACAGCCATCAATTCTGCCACCTGACTACTTCGGGGACCAATTTTGTATCCAGCGGAGGGTTCTGGGAACTCATTCACCCATGCATTCCCTACGCCGGCCACCAGTTCTTTCGCCCCGTTGTTGTCAACATGGTAAGAGCATCCATCCACATAGACAGTGGGCATTCCCTCACACTTGTCCTCTTCAAAGACTTTGTGTGGGGAATTAAGGTATGCCTCCGTGTTGTCCTTTATTTTTAGACTCTCGTCCTCGAGACAGTTTTCTCTGGCACAATCATGCAAGTCAGCCAGACCTTGCGCGAGGGGACTCTTCTTGTTTTGGCCATATCTGACTTCCACAGGAAAGCCTTGCATTGACAGAATCCAGGAAGTAATTCGGGAATTACTCACATTTCCGGCCCGGATTCTGTCACTTTGGAGATATTGCAGAGGCTGGTGTGGAGTCTCCACTATGATGTGTTCCCCCTGGATAAACGGGCGGTAATTCTTCAATGCCCACACCGTTGCCAGGAGTGCCTTCTCACAATCGTTGAATTTTTCCTCCACAGAGGATAAAGTTTTGCTCGCATAGGAGATTACTTTATTGACCTTGTCATGCTTTTGGTATAATACTGCCGTCAAGCACGTATTAGAGAACCCCGTCTCCAGGAAGAACTCCTTGTTTCTGACAGGGTAAGCTAGGCAAGGCGCTTGTGAGAGGCTTCTTTTGAGTTGTCTTACTGCCTCGGATTGTTCTGGACCCCATTCCCACTTGACCCCCCCTTTCAGGAGATGAATCAGGGGTCTGGTGATCTCTGCGTAGCCCTCAATGAACTTTCTGCTGTAATTAGTCAGTCCAAGGAGGCTCCTTAGTTCCTGCAGAGTTGTGGGGTCTTTCAATTTTTGAAGTGCTTCCACTTTCTTTTCCTGGGGACAGAGACCCTGAGGAGTAATCTCATGCCCCAAGAAATTAACACGGGTTCTACACCACTGTGCTTTCTGAAAGGAAAGTTTTGCTCCGGCGGCCCTCAACTGCGTCAGAACATAACGGATCTCCGCTATGTGTTCCTCCACAGATGAACTTTTGATGAGGACATCATCTACATAAGCCAGGTTACCCCTCGCACCCAGGTCGGGCATTGCCTTATGTAGGAAAATGTTGAATTCATTGCCGGAGTTGAGGTATCCGAAGGGAGTCCGGGTCCATGTATACTGCTGGCCCCCAAAGGTAAAAGCCAGTTTGTATTGGTCCTCCCTGCTGACAGGCACGGTCCAGTATCCATTGGTCAGGTCTATTGCTGTGAATACCTGTGACCCCTGGATCTGGGCCAGCCCTTGGTCAATGTAGGGCAGAGGCCATCGGGAAGTATGGACCCGTTTGTTGAGCTCCCTGAGGTCGGCGCAGAGTCTCCACTGGCCGTTTGGCTTCAATATTCCCAGCACCGGATTATTGAAGGTGCTGTGGACTGGACGGATTATTCCCCTGGACTCAAGGTTCTTAATTATTTCAGTAAGGGACTCCATTGATGCGAGAGGCAAGCGATATTGCTTCACAAACACAGGAGTCATGCCAGGGTCCGTGGGGATTGTGGTTGTGTGGATGTCGGTGCGACCACAGTCATATGAGTCTACCGCAAAGAGATCTTGGAAATCCAAGAAAACTTGTTTCAACTTTTGCTTTTGTTCCAGAGTCACACATGCATCAGCTAGGTTGACTCTCTCTTCCACCATCTGCCTGAAGCCTGGAAAGACTTCTGGTTTGGCTATTTCAGCGGCCTCCTCCAGCTGGGTGGAGAAGTCCCTGGTCAGAGTGCTGATTTGGACTGGAGGCTTCAGGTGGGAAAGGCAGCCCTCATGGACCTGGAAAATCACCTCATCCCTCCTGAAGTCACAAGTCACATCTTCCTTACCATAGGGGCAGGAAGTGTACACCAGGAAGTTCCCCCCATGCCGGGTAAAAATCCTGTCTGGTGTTGTATTGTCGTCACTGTCACTGTCAAAACAGTCCTTGGGGATTGGTCCTAACAGTTCATTTACTAAGTCGATGGAAAAATGTCGGTCATCAACCGCCATTCCAATAATGGTGCCTGCGGCTAGAGTAATACTCTTTAAGTCGCTGTTATCCACCTCTATTAGAATGGTGTCATGTTCTATGTTGACTAATGGAGTTGGGTTTACCCCCAACCCTTGCTGTTGGAGAGAAGCATTTAGATGTATGTAAGCATCAGGGTTTTTCAACTCTTGTCCCCTTTTGACTTTCACTTCCAGGGAGAATTGTCGGGTCCTTTCTGGGATGGTGACTTCCTCTTTAACCTGAATTTCAACTGCATAAGGTAGCAATTGAGCTGACCTAAATGCTTTTTCTGGATCATCAAAGCCCATGGGATTATCCGCTAATCGGGACCAGGCTTTGAAGTTTATTAGGTCCAAACTAATGGCAAAGCGATTGAGAATGTCACTGCCTAAGTAAAAGGCGGCAGTGACGTCTCGCACGACCCAACAATTGTGGACTATGCTCTTGTTGCCAATGGAGATTTTGAGCATACACCTGTTTGGCAGGAGATGTTTGGAATTAGGTGCTTCCAGGTCCATTTCCCATTTGTCTATCAGTTTGAAGGTGGGAATGGCTGGATCTTTTGGGAGTTGGCGGAACATGGCTTCGCTGATGAAGCTCTTACCGTTGTTCACACACACTCGAGCGAGAACAGAGTCCTTCCCATCATTTAACTGAACAGGGATGAACAACTGCTCTCCAATTTGCTGAATCTCAGCCAGGCTCTGAGCTGATTTCACATCTTTCTGCACTATAGGAGTGGGAGTTTCAGATTGTGGATTGGTATAAAATTTCAGAGTGTTTCCTTCCAGCGTGGAATACCACTTTAGACTGGAAGGAAGGTTGATTTTCAGAAATAGAGAGGACCCCCCATCACCAGTCTGTTGTCCTACTGCTATTACTGTCACGTCTGGAATCTGGTTATTCTGGAAGTGAAATTCTACTTGGTCAGATTTTTGTTCAACCATGTGGCAGGTGCCGTTTAAACTAACATGGTTGACACTCTGTTTTAATTTTATTGGTCGGCTAGTCTGGGTCCAGAGGACCTTGTTTACGCAATCTATTAGGGGTGACAACCTTCTCAGGAGGTCATTCCCTAGTAAACAAGGGGTGCCCTCTGGGGTCACTACTATGACCGGGTGTTTCAACTTATGTCGCCCAATTTTTATGTCCAAATCTGCCGTCCCCTCAACGGGAATTTCCTTCCCGTCGAAGTTCTGGAGTTGTCCAGGAAGAGAGGTGAGAGGAATTCGGTAATTCTCTCCCCTTCCTGCATTCAGTTCATCAAAGGCCCTTCTGGACAGAAGGGTAGCTTGAGATCCAGTGTCCACCAGTGCCAAGATTGTACCCTGCCCCTGTACTTGTACCAGGGCATAATATCTTCCCTCCTTCTCCTCAAGGGGGCACAGATAATGTGCATTTTTGGACAACTGGTGGGCTAATGTTCTGGTTTTGGACATCGCTAGCGAAGAGATTTGGGCAGAATTCTGTGGAGAGCCTTGGGAATCTGAAAGAAAAATTTGGCAACTGGAGATCAGAGCCATTGTGGGTTCCCCTGGCTCCGGTTCTGGGCCGCCCCCCCCTTTTTGGAGGCAGTCACCAGGATGGGTTTGAACCAGGGGATTTTCTTGCTGTTGGTTCTGGGATGAGATGGTGGGCGGCGGTAGCTCAGTCTCCACATCTCCCCAGTCTGGATTTGCATCCCTAGGGACCCATTTTTCTTTGGGAGGAGTTCCCCCCTCTCTGAAGGAGAAGATCCTTTTCCCAGGATCCTCTGAGGATCCCTCTCCCTCAAATTGGAAGATCTGTACCTCCTCCTCAAACTGAGTCTGTTTGGGTCTTTTGTTTCTCCTACCCCCCCTCTGCTCCTTAGGAGGCAGACTTTCAGGGGCAAGAGATTTTGTTTCCGGTTCCTGGGTTTCCAGGGGCTGTTTACAAGTGAGGAAGGAAGCTTCCTCCAAGGCTTTACACCCCCCTTCCCTTTGTGCCTCCTCCCTGGGAACCGGTGAGTTATCGGGGTGCTGCCCCCGTCATTGTTCTGGAGCACCAGGTCCAGAGTTGGGTACGTTCTGCGCCGGCATGCCGATCTGAGGGTTCTGCTGAGCCCTCAGTAGGTGACCCATATCCCGCGCCATGTTTTGAACCTGGCGCTCTAACTGGGAAACCCGCTCAGGCTGATACGGGGCCCTGTTTTCTCCCCTGGGCTGCTCCCGGGAAGGGTAGCTGTCCCTCCTCTGGTAATACCCCGGGTTGGGAAGATTTGGGTACCCCTCCACCCTTGGCCTCCCCTCTCCCGGATTCAGTGGTCTGGGCTCAGGGAATTGGGAAAAGAAGGATGGATGGTTTTGGGGCTGAAAGTTGGGTGGGTACCTGGGGAAAAAGTTCTGCCCAGGATTTGGAGAGTTTCTGCCCTCCGGTGGGAAGTTAGGAGGGAAGTTCCCTGGGTTAGGTGCTTGGCTGGCTCCCCCCCCTTGGGCTGGAGGAGTCCACACATAACCCAGAATGGGTCTGTTTCCCTTGTAACGGGGACTTACATAATCAGGAGAGCGAGGGACCCCATTTGTGGGGCTTCCTCCCTGGCTCCCTGTCTGTGACTGGCCCGAGGACCTTCTGGGCCTAGCATTATTAGGTGCAGGTAGGTTTTTAGGCCCCCCCATCTCCAAATCTAAAACGGGGGTGACCTTTACCTCTGCCACCTTGGCAGCAGCAGGGGTGGTGTTGGCTTTGGGGTTTTTCTGGGCATTACTTTTGCTATCTACCGGTTTCTGCACCTCATAGATCCGGGTAGCCTGTTCAATGACCCAGTCTAAAGATCTTTTCTCGTGAAAATCCCTCACGAGCTGGGTCATGATATATTTGGGCAAGGCATGGAAAAACGTATTTATAAATTCTCTGCTATCCGTGCGCACCCTTCTTGTGGTCTGTGCAAAAGCACGCTTTAACTCCTGCACAAATTCTTGTGGGGCCTGATCCTCCCCACATTGCAAATTGTAGGCTGCCTTGCGAGCCTCTTGAGGATTTCTGTGAACAGAAAAATGTTTCAAGATGGCCGCCTTATAGGTGGACCATCTTAAATGATTTTGGTCCTCCAGCCCCGCAAAGAAACTGGAGTATTCCGGGGAGAAGGTCCACTTTACATATTGAATACAGCTTTGGCTGTCCTTCAAATGGAAAGTCTCCATCATTTGTTCAAACAACTCTAAGTGCTCCCAAACAGAATACTTAGCGTTCTTATGGTAAGGCGTGATGACGCTCCTGATCGCCTTAATCTGCTTTAAGGGGTCCTTAAGCAAGGCCCTTTTTGCCTTATTGGCCTTTTTGGTTCGGGTAACCCTTGTCCATTCGTCCTCGGACTCAGAGGCACTGCTCCCAGAGGTTCCCGTCTGTTCTTCCAGGTTTTCCCGGATTCTGCGAGCCTGGGAATGGCTGGCAGAATGTGGGGACCTGGTCTCCTGTGTCCTGCGCAGTTCAGAGGAGTCTTCAGATTCCTCCTTGCTGCCAGGATTTGATGGGTACCCCCTCTACTGACCTAACTGGGTAGAGGTTTTCAGGATGCCCTTAATGGGCCTACTCTCCTGGGGTTCCCCATTGAACTGTACTGTACTTGGGTGCCCATACCCGGATGCCCACCCCTCCATTCCTGGGTGGTACTGGCCTATGAGCCCCATACTCTTAGCTGGATAGTAATCTGCCATCCCTGTGGCCCTGTGCTCACGTGTGCCAGGGGACATGGGGGTGGCAGAGTCCAGGGACTGAGAGGTATGAGGGCCTCTGGTACTAGGGCTCCTGAGGTTATGCTCCGGAGTTTCCATTTCCCAGCGAACCTCATCTCTATCCGCCCCTGCTCCCTGTTGCAATGCAAGAGCCTGCATTTGTGCCTTCAGTTCCTCAGTTAAGGCCTTACTAGACTCTATCAGTCTCTCCTGCATCGCTACCTGTTGTTGGAGCCTATCATTGTGTTGACAGAGGGCCTCATTTTCCCTCTGTGCTTCCTGGTTGGTCCTGGAGAACTGGGCCAGTCTTTGCTGCAGGAGGTTAACCTCCTGAGCTGTGTCCCTATTGGCCTGCTCCTTTCTTGCTAGAGCATCCTCCACCCTCCTGGTGTGCTCTAACAAGTTCTGGTTTTCTTTTTGGAGGTCACCCAGCCCCTGGAGGGCCAGGTGATTTTCTTCCATTTTCCTTTTTAAATGGCAGACTTCCTGGCCTATGGCGTCTCTTTCCTGACTAAGAGCCTGCATTTGTGCCGCCAGGTCGTCCCTCTGCCTTTGGAAGGCACCAGCTTTCTGGCGCTCCTGATCAAACTCTGCCTGGGTATCCAGGTCTTTCAGAATCAGTTTATTGCTCTCCTCTTTCTCTCTATCTAGCTGGCTTTGCCTACCTGCTACTTTTGACTACCTGCTCCGCGCATGCCCTGTTGAAATTGATCTGTTGCTCCAACTTTTTCTGGTTCTGCAGTAAGGAGTCCAAACTGTCTTGGTGCTCCTTCTGCAGGGCCAGAAATCTGGTATCCTGGTCTGTCTTTTCCTGTTGTAGGATGCCCATATCCTCTTTTATTTTAATGATGTACTGCCTGCTGTCATTTTCTGACTCCTGGCTCCCCTGCAGCCTCTGCTCAGAAGAGACTAGGTCAGATTGGACCTTCTCTAACACCACCTGTTGCCTATTTGCCAGATTTTGGCTTTCAGCACATCTATCCTGCATGTCTCCCATATATAGGTACAGGTATGCTGCTATCCTGGCAATCTTATTGTGTTCCTCTTTGGCTTTAGGAGCCATATATAGTTCACTCAGGGCCACATGTAATGGACCCTGATCTCTCCATAAGTCTGACCCTGTTTCAGTGACCTGTCGCGTGATGGCCTGCAACCAGACATCCTGGCCCTGCTCAGCCCATTCACCTCTCACAAATAGTTTATGTAAGAAGTGCTCTCTGGCTATTTTCATATCTACCAAGGTCGTCATTCTAGAGATTGGTCTCTGTCCTGACTTACAGAAGTTAGTATTTTATTTTTGCAGAACAGAACTTTTCTTGGAGTGTCCCTTTTGAGGAATGCTTCACAGCGTAATGCAGCGTGGTGATCCGACCGGATGTATGTATCCCGTCAGTTAGCACACTGTATTAAGCTGCACAAGTGGTATTCTAACCCAAACGTCCGGCCGAGCCCCCAGTTTGTAAGAGGATTCAATTCAACACTACAGCTAAGTCAACGCCTAGTCTATAATACTGAATGAAAACCCTTATTGATATATCTTTATGTCCAGTTCATGCGTTCTGGATGACTACCCCTATATAACACCCCTCTCTTGGAATCCTCCTGACCCCGCTGAGCCAAGAAGTAGTTCTGTTTTGCAAGTTAAAAGGTTTATTTGATAATTTAAACAATAGATATATAGATCACACTTTATAATAAATTAATAATTGAATATCACACTTAATCTGATATGATAAATATTAACAACAGAGAATCTGGCACTAGCACACTTCTTATAATCACTAATGAGTTGACATGAAATGGATAAGGTAGCACACAGGTGAATAGGAACAAAAGAAGAAGGTGGTACAGAATGCTTTATGTAAGCTCAGGTGGATGCAATATTCAATGAATGCAGTACAGAAAATACTCAATATGATTTCAACCAAACAATGTAATCACTTTTCTCTGGCAATCCCCTCCCCCCCTTGATGCAAGGCAAGGAAATGGAAGGAAAACACCCAGTTCTCAGAAATGCAATCAACTGTAATTCAGTTCACCCCAGCAAGCTTAGACTACAGAAGTTTGAAAACACAGGCCCAAATTGCTTTGATATGTGCTGGCAATTCAGTGAAAAGTATGCTAAAATGTTTTTTATTCCCTTTCAGAGGTTCAGGGTGAGTGATAGCTACTCTCTATGAATTCAGGATCACCTTAACAATGCTTTAGTAGTAACTAGCAGGTAAACGAAGTTTTTGGCAAGGAAAAGCAAAACTGCTGTCTTTTTACACGTGGAGAAATTTGCAAATCGCGGCAAAATTCGCGGATGCGCCGAGCGCTATTACAGAGGAACCGCAAGGACTATCACGATCGTTTTGGGGTCCTAGGAAAGCCTAGGATCTCATCTTCCAAATGAAAGTTACTGCAAGTCTCTAGCACAAACGGTCGCGGAGATATGAGCGATTGAATAAAGGTCGTTTTTCAGATTTGAAATTTTAAAAGCCCAAAATGACAAGTGACAGATTTTGCAGCTAGAATGACAGGTGACAGATTTGGAGCTATCAGGCAGTTCTACTTAGGTTAAAATAGATTGAATTATATGAATTTAAACTAAGAGATTGGTTCTACACAGTTCTGCTGGGTACTCACACTATATTCTTGAATTAAATGGGCCTCATCACGGATCTGGTCAGGGTTTTAGACTGGGCTCTGGTCTCTCTCTGGGCACAGCACTGCTTTCTCTCTGGGTACAGCACTGCTTTCTCTCTCTGGTCTGGTCTCTAGTTTGGCTTTCTGGAGGTTGATGAATTTGAAGTCTGGATCTCTGGATGTTGTATGGTCCGGCAGAGTGCGTTGCAGCAAATGGAATTGAAGGTCCCTATCTGTCCTGTCTGTCTGCTTTTATGTGTTTTGAGAGTGGGTGGGTATGTTGGTCATAACTAAACTTGCCCCTCTCACTTGTCATTGGTCAAATTTCCATTCCTCACTTGATTGGCGAAGCTAAGTTGTGTCAGAGTGATGTCATTTTATGGCTTGCAGATAGGACACTCCTCTGTCAGATTGCACACATTCTATATTTGATAACAAAAGACATATTTCACAGTTACACAGTTGCTTGAAATTACATATACATGGTGTGGCTGAATTTAGCCATGTCTCTGTCCAAATCTGTTGTTTCTAAGAGCTTGCATTCAGAAATGGCACATAATTGACTTTTTAACTGATTTTTCAATTTCTGACATTGACCCAACTTTACATACATGTGCGCAGGGAGTATGGACATTAACTGATGAAGTTTCAGATTTTTAACATGCATACATTTAGAGTAATATCCACTTTTCCGCTAACACCCCCCTGAACATACCACCGGTTCTAAAAACCTCTTAAACTGTGGGCAGAAAAATCACAAGAATTATGGTATCATTTATAAAATTTTCACATGTCCGCACCATGAGTTATTCATCTTTTTCTAAACAATATTCTGGCTACAAAGGGGTGTGGTTTCCCAGGTCACATGGTGGAAATACTGGTTTATCCAGTTCTGCCAAGCCAGCTTGCTCTCACAGGCAGTGCCCCTCCCAGCTTCTGCCAAGAGGAAGCTACATTTTACGACCGCTGTAATAAAACCTTTACCTGAGTCAAGACAGGCTTTGTTCAGAGCTCCTGTAGAGCACAGGTAATTCAATTATCAGATAGATGGCATATCCTTAGTGTGGCCAGCAAAAAGGCAGATGGGCCTGGGAACACAGTTGTGACTCAAGTTTCACTCCTGATGGGGGTAGTTGCCAGGCAGAATCAAGTTCCTTAAGCCAGACTTTCAGCTAACTGTCATGTTTTTTTTGTTGCTTTTTAAATTAACTTGCAATTTTACACATGCAGCTAGAATGCTGATTCTAAGTTTAAACTATGACATTTAAACAATTGCAAAGGCATGTGACACCAAACATAGGTCACTCATTTAATCTAAACATTTTCGATTTTAGTGTCTTTAAATCCAGTGCAACTTAAACTGCTGACTCCATAGCAGTTTTGTTATAAGCATTGTTTTGGGCTCTTCATTTCCCAGATTTTGTAAGCACACAAAACTCCATTCCGCCAAATGTCTGCTGGTGTTCAGTGAATATTTTGCACATATTGCAATGTTTGAAAATAGGCATTTTGAGCCTGCCTTCAGAGAAACACAGGGTGGTTTTAAAACGCCGGCTTTTGGATAGTGGTGAGTACTGGTACTGCACCCATTTTTGGGATTTAAGAAATTAATTCCCCACAATTCTAGGTTGCATTTGGCAATCAGCATTGCCATTCCCAATGGTTTCAGACTACTGTGCGGGTAGTCCAATGGTGGTTTTAAAGCGCTTTGAAGCTAACCGGCGCTACTGTTTTTCCTTTGGCAACCCATTTCCCTCATGGCAACCCGGCCTTTCATTCTCGCACTGGTGGGTGGCAAGTGAGGCAACCATTTTGGTGTGCGCACAAACTGCGCAGCTTTCCTGGATTTCGGCGCACATGTGGGTTTTCCGCCATCTTGAATTTTCTAAGCCCACAGCACCAAATGTTGTAGCATGATAGCTTAAACGTGGGTCAGGACACCCAACAGTCCCAACAAAACCGGGACGTCTGGTCCCCCTAGGCAGAAAGGGCAGTAAATCCCCATTCAATGGTGTACTATAAGATACCATGGAGGGGACTGCAGGTGTTATTGGAACCAGTTATACTTGTGCCAGGAATACCTGCATTCTATTTGCCAGTGGGGTCCTGATTTACCTCCAGCTCTTGGCTGGAGGTCAATAAGTGACCCCCACTGTAAAACTTGTGGTTTGGCAGTGCAGTAAAAGTGTCAGTAATGGATATACTGACACATTTACCAGCACTTTTACTGAAACATCCAAACCTATAAAGACCCCCTATATCTCAGAACATGTTTGCTATTGCCTTTTGGGCTGTTTGGTGTAGGCAGAACTGCCAGGTCCAGCTCACCCAGGCACACAACTCCATTGTCTAAATAGGCTTTATTCCCCCATGTTCCAGCAATATATAAATAATGTAGAGGAGGAGCCAAGTGCTTCTACCGGATGTCCCGCCCCCATTTTGCCTATATATTTGAAACCGTAAATTGCAACATACACAGCGCCAGTGATGGTACCTATACTGCAAAGAGTCCTTGAAACAAGGTATCCATTGAGAAAACCCTATAAGATGTACCCGCAGAGAAATTACAGGCTTCTAAAGGAAGTTTTGGAAGCAGTATTCAGATGAATGAAAGAGAAGAGTGGCGACGTCACATGAAGCAGAAATGACGCACCCAGAAGAGATGCTGAAGAAGAAAGTATGTAGACCTTATAGAATCTGATGGTGAAGTAAAGAACTGAGTAACATTTCATGTGCGAAATGAAGATTGCACTTGAAGAGAGCACTGAAGAAAATGCAAACCGTTTTACAATTGTACAGATTATGAAACACAAGTAGACAAAGTAATCATAAGGCTGGATATACGTAGTGAATAGACTGCAGGCGGTGCCGCCAATGTATAAATATATGTGTGCGAAGAATCTGGATGTTCCACAATGAATTTTGGCAAACTAGGACCCCATGAATAGAAGGGCTGAAAGTGTGGTAGAGTACAAGAAAACAGCTGAAGTTGAAGGAAGATTTGAGAAGGCTTGTCTGTCCCAGTGTCAAGGGTTGAGGCAGCCAAGAAACAGGTTATCTATCCGGGAAGATACAATGAATGTGAGAAGCGAGGCAAGCTTCTGTTGAGATGTAATGGAAAAACACTAGAAGTGCCAAGTTGTATTGATTTAATAGTGTTAAATGCGAAGGAGGAGCTCAAAACACAGTCTTCTGTCAGATGGTCAAGATGAAAATGGACTTTAGGCCATCTACACCGAGACTGGAAGATAAGACCATGCTCAGACTCCCTTTTACTCTCAGGCACAGTTATCCTTTGCAAGGCCGAGTTCAAAGACTAATTTGAATGGCAGACAGCAGGAATAATGATGGATGATGAGCTAATTGGGTGGGGACGTATGGTGAAGCCCAACCCGCCAGCACCTGGGGTACCAGGTTTCCTGCTGCTAGCGAGTGGAATATTCCAGAAGGGTACAAGCATGCCAACCAATCATAGAGGGCCACATAGCAGATAGCCCTTTAGTTTGAAGGCAATGAAATGTTGTGTATTTTATGACACAGAAGATGACTTGCACTAGGGGTGGGCATAGCTGTCCACCTGACCCTAGAGATGCAATAACAACCCTGTTCCCCATAGACAGTATACCTTGATGTTCCCCCTAAGTCTTCCATAACCCCCTGTAGGTTTTCGCTTATTTTACCATGTAGTATGACGTTAGTGATGATGTGTTTTTGCTATAAAAGTAATGTTTTTTATGAAATGCATTGAGATTTATGCTGTGGGTCATCCGTTGACGCCTGTTGTACTCCCTGTTTTAGACAATTGCAATTAAAAACAGTTATGTTTTTGCCAACTTCCTCCAGTCTAATTATTGTTGCAAGAGTAAGATCTGAATCCCCATCCATCCCATTGAGCGCTACCTCACTTTAAGGGCCTATATGTTCATGTGGTAGCAGAGGGAGGATGGTTCTGGCCCATCGACTAGTAGGTCTGTAGTGTTTTTGGATAATTGGATACCTTCCACCATCTAGCAGGAGGATCACAAATTTTCCTTTGCAGAACGGCCGATATAGAATTCTTGCAAGAAAATCGATACAGGTGGGACAGGTCCCTCTTTGACGAAATCCCTCCTCCTTTCCACAGGCACTGAGGGGACTGAAGCTGACACTGGTCGATTGGAGGTGGGGGGCGATCCCGAAGGTCTTGAGCTGAAAGCGAATGGTGAGTAGATTGAGGGGACTGGCAAAATAAAGGAATGGGATTGTGGTAATGTAGAAAAGTAACAGGGGGTTTGTTTAGTATATGACATGTGCACATGAGAAGTGGTTTTAGAGCCCTGTTTCCTACCACAAAACAGATCATGAAGGAGTCATTTCAAAATCCTAAAGGGGTAAATAGGCGGCACATAAACAGGTATATGATAGGGAATGACTCAAACTCCAATCGGGATATATTTTAGGGGCTAGGAGAAAAGGAATACCATGGTGTAAATATGGAAAATTGATTAGTCTGTGTATTTTATAATTGAAAAGAGGCGTCTAAACTGTAAGGTTAAAGAATAGATACAAAATTGTTATCTATCTTTAAGTCATTGTCGGTGCCGGCTGAAAAGATAGGTTGAGATATTTGAGAAGTAGACGCTTTGAGCGGCGATGTTGGAGCGGGCTCGTATTTGTTGTTTTTCTGAAACGTATCTGTGTAACTAATAGTAAGTATTGATAGTCAATTGAGACTTGTCACAATGGGGGATGTTACTCCACTGATTCATTTGTGCAAGATGCTGCCAAAGCATGCACCTGAACTCAGAAAGTATAGTGCAGAGTGGGAAAGGGCACTGCAGACAAGATGTTCATGCCATGGCCACAAGGGGTATCGCTGTCCAAAGCGGTTTTGTAACACATGACCACATACTTGCACGCCGCGTAAACAGGGAAGCCAATGGAAAAGATGCTAGCTATTTTAGAGCTTTGGAAAATGTACCAGTAGGAGTGGGAGGATCCACCTCCTGAAGACCGGATGCTTAATCAGTGTAAGGAGGAAGGTATTGAGCCTTCTGCTTCCCTTACCTTGCCCAAAGTAAACAGCGATAGTACAGAAGATGTAGGATTGTATCCATTAAAGGAACTAAAAGTGGCGACCGGATATAGTAATCTGATATATGAACCACCTGCCTACAGCAGTGATGATAGTCCATAAGAGACTAAAAGCAAGGAGGAGATCTTTAAGGTCTTACAGTACAAGGAGGAACAAAGTGAACGTCGAATATATCAACAGAGATAGAAAGAGAGATAAAAAGATGGAAAGGAGAAAAGGATAAAGCTGATGAGGTAACACTCGTCCAGAAAAAATGGATGGGTGGACAGGTATTGCTCAAGCTTGATGGGAAAAGTATCGAGGAAGTTAGGCAAAGGGAGGATCAAGACGAAACCGACAGAAAAGACAGGGAACGAGAGAAAAGATTGAAAGAAGAGAAGCATACAAAAAAGAATAGGCAGAAACGCGAACATATGTATCAGGAAGAACAGCAAAGGAAGAAAGTGCATAGGAGCAAAGGAAGTATGACAACAGGTAGAGAGCAATCGAAGAACGAGATAGGCAAGAGAGGAAGAAAGAAGAGGAGGAAGCACAGAAACGATGGGATAAAAGAATACAAAGACGAAGAGAAGAAGAAGAGCGTAGCGTGAATGAAAGAATGGAAGAGAAAAGACAAGAAGAGGAAAGGGTTAGACAGAAAGTGAGAAAGCAAAGGGAATTAGATGAAGAAATGGAGTGAAAAAGAAGGCAAAGGGAATGACATTGATCGTATTCAGAACGAGTTAATGGAGCTGAGTCCAGTTATATCATGGGGCCATATATAGGGAGCAACGTCAGGGTCATCCCGGGTAACCCAAGTGGAGAATTTTGACATAGGGAGCATTGGGGAGAGGATCGATAAAGTATATCAAGATTTAAGGGAAAGCAGCAAATTGGGAAGCCGAGGGAAGGGAGAACAATCCATGGTCGTTCAATCATGAAGCTAGGAAAGAGACCCGTACAGTCTCGACCATAGCACCTTGTCCTTAGACACGCTGACTTTAAATAAGGATGATGGGGATGAAAGCCATACTAGTTGGGGACTAGATATGTCAGACGAAGAGAGAGAAACCGTCTGTGGGGAGGAGGGAGAAGGTGCATTCAGTTCCAACAGATGTCTGCAGACAGACAAGGAAGTGAGATGGTCTGATATAGAGCAGCCTAAGGATAGGACGCCGGATCCTATGGCGTATCCAGAGTGACCTAAAGGACGATTGCATAGTGA
Organism: Ambystoma mexicanum; assembly: GCF_040938575.1. Lineage (NCBI taxonomy): Eukaryota > Metazoa > Chordata > Amphibia > Caudata > Ambystomatidae > Ambystoma > Ambystoma mexicanum. The sequence continues at coordinate 1,068,282,918 of NC_090925.1, forward strand.
GAAGGGAGAGTCTGCACCAAATTTCAGAAGGCTGAGGTAATTGCCAGGTAGAAGGTGATCAGGAACCATTGTTCGATGGGACCCAATTGCCGATTTGGGATTACACAGTTCCCTTTATTGGAGAAAGAAGGGGCCCGACAACAGTATATTCCCTGGTTGCAAATGGATAAGGATCATTTAAGATGCAAACTTTCCAGATTAACAGTGGGTGTGGGGAAATGGATTCATGAGCTCGAAAAGATGACATGGGGAAATACTTTAGCAATAGGGGACATTAAGGGTCTCCTAGCAGCTATTCTTGGGGAAAGGGCTGATGACATTAGTAAGAGAACAAGTTACTCAAGTGTCACGGCACAGAACACAGCGCACAATTCAGTACCATTTAATAATTGAAGAGCAGATGTCTGCAGAGCGCTCAGAGTACAGTATCCTGATATGTCAAATATGTCAAATATGGGCACAATTATGGCAAGTAAGATGAAAGATGACAAAGATCTGCTTGCTTATATTCAGGAACGGTGGACTCTTGAAATGAGGGAGCCGTGGGGGAAATCAGTGGCAGTTTTTTACTCCATTCTGTGTCAGGGATTACCTGAGCAGATACAGAGACAGCTCAAGAAATTAGTGGGAATAGAAGAAAAGCCATGCGCAGAAATACAGTTTACTATAGTGCATCACTGCCGGCTGTTTCAAGAGAAAAACAATAAGAAGGAAGATGCTAGGAAACTTGAGGAAGCTAAGTTAGTTGTATGTATGTATGTATTTATTTTTTGTATAGCGCCGATAGCCCGTGGGCATCAGGGCGCTTAGGCAAAAACGAAAAACAAAACAATACAATAGGAACGTCTGCGCTAAGCCATGAGGTGGTCATAATCCCCCGTATCCCAGTTCATCATCTGAAAAGATGAGTCTTCAACCCTTTCCTAAAAACAGTAAGGTTGGTAACGGTTCTGAGTGTTTCTGGAACACTGTTCCACAAGCTGGGGGCCTGCACCAAAAAGGAACTGCCCAGCCCAGATTTCAATTTAAACTTGGGGACGATCAACAGACATTTACCCTTTGAACGAAGATTCCTACTGGGGGTATGAAGCACTAAGCCCTTTTTCAGATACTCAGGAGCAGAGCCGTACAGGCATTTATGCACCAGGCAGAGAGCTTTGAATTTAATACGCTCCTCCACTCTGAGCCAATGCAAGGCTATTCTCTCTGCAGTAACATGATCTCTTTTCTTCAGATTTTTTACCAGCCTAACCGCGTTGTTCTGAAGCACCTGACAACTAGAAACATCCTTAGAGGAGGCCCCTAATAACAGGGCATTGCCATAGTCAAGCCTTGATAGTATAATGGCCCTGGCTACGGTGCCCATATTACCCTCATTAAGAAACGGCCTAATGGCTTTCATGAGCCTTAAGTAATATGCCGTATTTTTTTGTAGGTATACAAGTATGTATTGGATATAGATATAGTGGTGGTGTGTACCTTTTCTATGTGGATTGAAGCACATCCTTGTGCACACCCTGATGCCACTTGCACAGAAATGTTTTTAGTCTGAGAAGTCTTTCTTAGAGGGGGAGTATGTGAGGTGCTGAGATCTGACAATGGGCCCCATTTTGTTAATGAAATATTTGTACAGATTAGCCTATTGCTTAGTATAAATCACAAGTTTTCTTCTGCTTATCACCCGCACAGTCTCCTTAAAGAGAGAATTTCCAAATTGTAATTGGCATTGAAGAAGGGATGGCTGTATTGACTGCCCCTTGCATTATATGCATTAAGAAATCCGCATGGGTCGGACTACCACCTCACACCACACGAGCTAGTGACAGGGAGACAAATGAGACCGCCTTTGTGTCCTCATTCGAGGAACAGAGGTGATTCCCAGGAGACTGCAGAAATGTTAGGATAAGAGTCACGTGCTTATTTGACATGTATGTCTGCTAGTATCTCAGTCAGTTCAGATCAACTCAAGCACACGGGGTGTCGGTTTTAGGACACAGATGAAGACCATTCAGCAACCAGACTTCAAGAACTATTTATTCTACCTAGATTGTTTGTGGGAGATTAATTCATAGTGCGTAACTTCAAACGAAGTGGCACAAGCCCCAATTTAGTGGTCCATTTATTGTCAAAAACTTTACTCCTCAACAGTGAAAGTCCAAGAGAGACACGCATGGATCCACTTAAGTGATGTAAAACCCTACGCTGGTAAGAGCAATGCACGCCCAACCATTGATTCGGAAGCAAGACAAGAAGAAGAAGTTCAGCACGTGCAGACTCGATCGATGACGAGGAAGAAGGACGCTAAGGTTGCTGATTAAATAAGTGAAAGTGTACATTTGGACTGTGACTCACGCTGGACACTCTTTATAGATAATGTAGCAGGAGTCGAAAGCAAAGTTCTCGAGTCACAGCAATCTTTTAATTGGTCAAATGAAGGTGTTGATGTGATAAATATGCCAAATCATGAGTTTCAGTTCGACAAGCGGAAATGTGAGCAGTTTCCAGATGCATTCCTCACTGAGTTTCTCTCTGGTTAAACTCATGGTTCTGTCAGATGTCGATGCCCATAGACTACTTCTTGCTATCTTTGTATACATACTCCAAGCCTACCCTGCTCTTGTTGGGCGTAGTACTAATATATGTGTTTTTCTGCAAGATCCTAAATATTGCCTTGCAATTAGGAGGATACCTTCGGGTGATAGTTGATCAGATCCTGCAGCTACCTGACCATTTAACTCAGCTGTTGATTAAAAAGGTTGTTTTCTTCCATAAAGCAGTAAACAGGCACAATGTGGACTGTCGAGAATAATACAGTTCTGTAAAGTGAGCAAACTCAATGATGTGTGGAGAATTGAAATTGGTGGGGTCTAATGTATTGGTGCATAACATATGGGTGCTTTCTGATTTTGCTAATCCATACTGTTTACTTCATTGGCCCAAGTAAGATAGAAGTCCCTTTGATTCTTCCCACTCGAGTGACTTATGCAGAATTATCTGTTGCAGAAAGACTATGGCCATTTGTGATTATCCCTACACCAATGACACATGTAAGGTCACCTATTTCTCTGACAAGTGTTCCTATGATTCGCCCTGTAGGAAGGAGCCTTATTAATGTACTCTATGAGCATTATGCACACACCCTCCTTGTAAGAGTGAGACACAAGAGTAGCACAAGGGAAGATGATTATGAGTTTGTTTATGTTTGTTTGTTTATTTTATTTGTAATGCGCGCCAGACCCAGGGGTATCAGGGCACAGAGGTACATGAATACCTTAAGCTTAGGTTACAGGCAGGGTAAAGCTAAATGACAATATATACAATTTCAATATGGTAAAAATCAGATCATAGCTACACACACAGATAAAGTTGCATAGAGTATAAGAGATGGAAATGGACAGGCAAAGTAAGTTATATACAGTACAATGCATGTTTGTACAGAGTATGCACACTATATATACAATATGGTTAGTGCCTAGCACACCAGGCAGGTGGTCAGGGGGTTTACTGGGTTGGGTTACAGTACCCACTGATGTGGAGAAAATTACTGGTGATTGTATTTGAGCCATTTAGTAAGGTTTTTTCTAAAGTTAGTGTAGGTTAGGTCAGCTCGTGAAGGCTAGTGTAAGGAGTTCCAAAGCAACGCTGCCTTAACTGTGAAGCTGCTGCCCCAACTTTGGAGAGTTTAAACCTAGGCACGGATAGGCAGTTAGCATTGGCTGTTCTGATGGGCCTACGCATGGATTTCCTATTAAATCTCACTGTAAGGTAATGAGGCACCGCATTATTTAAACATTTCTGTATGAGAGAGGCCGTTTTCAGCCTGATTTTATCACTGGTTGATAGCCAATTATGTTGTCTTCTCAACTCTGAAATGTGTTCTTTTTTAGCAATGTTTAAGGCGGCTCTGAGGGCGTTATTCTGAAGTCTTTGTATTTTCTTGACAATGTATTTGTTAGCACCAATGTAAAGGGAATTACAATAATCCAGTTTGGATAGGATTAAGGCTCTGGCGAGAGTGAGACTATTTATGGAGAGGAAGGGTTTACCCGCTCTGATAAGTTTGCAAGTATATGCAGTAGTGGACGCCATGGTGTTTACTTGTTTGGTAAATGTAAGGGTGGAGTTGAGGTAAAAACCTAACGTTTTTGCTTCTTTGGCAACTTTACTGATGTTGCCGCCAATGTTAAAGGACGTGTAGTCAGGGCTGAGTCTCTTTAGACTGGAAGTGGTGCCCAGGATGATAAGCTCCGTTTTATCATCATTCAGGCAGAGACCGTGTGCTGCCATCCATGCCTGGATGATGATGTAAACTCTATTTAACAAGTCCGAATCCTTGTCATGATCCCCTGAAAGAGGAAGGAGAATCTGAGTATCATCTGCGTAATTAGTGTAGGTGATGCCAAGATGGTCCAGATCATCGAATAAGGGCTTGGTAAATATTGTATACAGTGTTGGTGAGACACATGAGCCCTGGGGCACTCCACAGGGGATAGGGATAGGGTCAGCAGCAGCTAATGGAGAGAAGACTCTTATCATCCTCTCACTGAGGAAATATTGTATCCATACTATGGCCTCCCTGGAGAAGTGTGCTGCTGAGTCATATACAGACCTTGTGATCCATCAGGTCAAAAGCAGCTGACAGGTCGAAGAGGAGGAGAAGGGCTGCTTTTCCATTGTCCCTGAGCTCATCCATTTGGGCTTTAAGATCGATGAGTGCCGTTTCCGTACCATGTTGAGGCCGGAAACCTGATTGGTGGGTTCCTAGGAGATGGTTAACTTCCAGATACTTGTGTATCTGGAGGTATGTCACCATGTCTAAGATTTTGAGGAGGAAAGGCACAGTGGTGATTGGCCTATAGTTGGTTGTTATGGATGGGTCTAGAGTGTGTTTTTTAAGGCGGGAGAGTAAGGTTGGTGGGGATGGTACCAGAGGAGAAGGAAGCGTTGATAAGTTTAGAGATGAAGGGAGTTAAATAATTATATAAACAATGAAGCACATTTTGGGAATAAGATGGGGTATCAGCGCATGAATGAGGTGGGAAAAAGAACCTCTAAGGAGAGTTGCCGTGTTTGTGCTCGCCTACCTTATGCTTTGGAGAATTCCAAGATATTCATAGCTATAGAAGTTGCAATCCAGTACGCGCTCTAAGTAGCGCTGTTTGCTGGCCAGGAAAGCTGCCCTTGCTGAGGACTTCGTGAGACAGTTGCGCCTTTACTTAAATGTGGACTTTTTCTCTGGGAACTACAACGGCGACTCCGCCCCTTTTACCCAGAAGCCCTTATTTACTGACACCTGCATGCATCTGCATGCGCGCATCAAGTACGCGCTCTAAGTAGTGCTGTTTGCTGGCCAGGAAAGCTGCCCCTGCTGAGGACTTCGTGGGACAGTTGCGCCTTTACTTAAATGTGGACTTTTTCTCTGGAAACTACAACAGTATTTACTTACTGCACCTCAATAGAATATCCCTTATCATATATACTCTAATATATAATATACATACTCTGCAAACTTATCTATATTTACCTTTGTTGTAGGTGACTCCGCCCCTTTTACCCAGAAGCCCTTATTTACTGACGCCTGCATGCATCTGCGCGCGCACCTCAAGTACGCACTCTAAGTAGCGCTGTTTGCTGTTCGCTGGTCGCTAGTTGCTACCAACCCCCCTAAAAATCGTGCATTTCGAAGGGAACTCGGTAAGGGAGCGTCTAACCGTTGTTCATTGCCTGTTTGCCTGGTTCCATACGCATCCAGCTATTTGTTTGTAGATTCTGTCACTTATATATGTGTTGTGGAACTGGTTAGCATGCACATCGCTTCCACCTAATTACTGTCAATACGTGCATAACTTAATTTCAAACGCCATTAACCATTACTATCTCTTCCTTGAATCCATTACGCTGAGCTGCTGTTGATGTAACTATGGCAGGCGGATTGAGAAGTGTTAAGGGCAAACTACTCACCTCTCTTCCGCTTTCAGCCAGTAATATAGACTCGCTTGTATGCATTGGCAAAACCGCAGACATCGAACCAGCAGCTTTAGAAGCTCACGCGGTGACACTCCTTAAAGAACAGTCATCCAAGCCTTGTCCTGCTTCACATGTTGCTCAAATACATGCGCACGAAAACTTACCGATCTCCACACAACCTTTGTCTCACGCATCAGTTGAACCTCCTATTTCTCCTCCCTCCATTAGTCCCGAAGTACGCAAAGCCATTGATGATTTCAGAAGTTGTTCTGAATCACCCCTGGCACTCGAGACTGATAAAAGGTAATTTGATCTAACAATGGAGAAAATGGAGGCATTAGACAAAGCTGTTTGTCGTTCCATCAGTACTTTGACATCAATAGTATTCAACTCAGTAAAAAAGCGCATGGCTTTTCAATCGCATTCACCGCAGTGCTCTCAAAGTCTCCTGGACACGAGCATTGAACTTGTTGATGACATAAACAAAGAGCAACTTACACTGCAAATTACCTTTTCTCCTGAACCAGTGTTAACATATGACAAAACTGCTCATCCATCACCATCTCCCGATGAGAGTCAAATTCAACATTCCCCTGGTTCCTTTCCCGTGATTATTCGAATCTTAGACTTACTCGATAAAGGCCACGACTTGACTCATCTTGAACTAAAGGACATTAAATCAATGCTCTTACTTATTTCCTCAAAGATGGATCGTATCGAAGGGTTTATCATGGCAGCTGAAACATTAAAAAATCTCAATTTAGAACCTACCTCCAATCATTCACCTGTGACTAACATGATCATGAAAAATAAAAACATCCAGTGCTGTCTTGAACAAACTTCTATATCTCCCCCACCATCCATAGAAGTATTGTTAAATCCTGTTGCATGCAAATGTCCAAATTTTCAAAGCGAGTTAACAACAGCCATAGAAAAAATGAATACTATCATAGCACTATGCATTCCAACAGCTACTGGTCCCAAAGATGGCCCTGATAGTCCAACAACTCTGCTTAAAGTACTTGACCAAATGCAGTCAGATCCACAGGAACTCCCTCCAGCCGATAAGACCTCCGGTTTCATGTCTCGAAGAGCAAAAAACTCCACCGGAGGGCCATCAAAAGGAATGCGAAAAGAAGAAATGTTGCACAAACGAAATGCTCCGATCCACAAACTGATCTAAGTAATCAGCTTCCATCTATCGTGGCTGAAACAGCAACAGACGAGGACCACATAGATCTTCAACAACTTTCAAAGGAAAGCCAAGAAGCCTTGATCCCATCTACAACACCCAGACTGAAATCAACTGACGAACCAACAAATACTTGGAAAACACCTGTGCTATCTGCCAAATCAAAACTCTTTTAAAGAAAACAAGCTGGTTGATTCCGACAATAAAGAAATGGAAACAAATCCTAATGAGTTCAACGACGCACCAATATCAACCAAACAAAGAAATAATAAAAAAAATAATGTGACAATAAAAAACATACCTGTGTGCTTGGAACCCACCAATGAGCAGAGCTCGGCCAATCTGATGGGAGTCAAACCGACTCTGGTTAACTATTTTACAATATGTGGGAGAACTCGCACTACCCACCATGACAATCTTCTGCCTTTAGATCTTCCAATTACTGCAAAGACAAAAACTTACAGTGAAGCCTGTTAAAATAACTCTAATTCCGCGCCAATCTCCACAGGAAACATCGACCTTCCTAACATAATTGCTCTCACGACCGGAGCAAACGGGCGAGATAATGAGATATCTACACCGACACTGTTACCAGTACAAACACCATCTTCATATCTGAGTAATGCAAATCCGATTGGTAACAAGTTACCATCATCTGTTCCTCCTGTGCCCACTATTGAATCCAACTGCTCTACTATCGGGTCTGCTAAAATAGACCTCGCCAGTATAGCCCGACCTGAGATAGTAGTCAATGGCCTAGGAAAGGTAACATTACTCACATCATTACCTCCTATGAATTTATCGCCTCCGATTACAAATAAACTAGACCCACACATTGCACTCCTATCCTCTGCTCAGAACTGCACATTTGTGCACGGCCCCTCAGCACATAAATATATCTCAGAACCTCAAACTGCTACAACGTTGACTCATCATGATATCCGAGACATTTTGAGGAAAGAACTCTATGAGAGATCCATGACAGTCAATCCTGATAATGACTCATCAAGTGGAAATGCGATCAGTGCGACCAACTACGTCCCTTCCTCTGACAATGCCTCCGACCCTCACATAAAATCATTCGATCGCCCACTTGAGAAGACAGAAGGCACTATCACAGAAAAACATCATCTTATAGGATTCGAAGGAAAGCGTGACTTACTTGGTACAAATCACATCAATCGAGCCTTCCTTTTGACACTCTTCAGTCGAATCCCCCAACTACGGATGTTTAAATCAGAGGACATCCTGAGAGTATCATTATTCATGGAAAACAACTACCGTGCCATGTACTACTTGTCCTCTGAGGCAGCCAAGAAATATCTATGGTTTAACAGGGAAGGCATCAATGAAGAAGGCCTTGCTCTAAACTCAATAGAAAATGAACAGGAAGCAATGAAATTCATTCAACATAAATCTCCACAGGCTTTTACTCTCAACTTACAATCTATCCTGCGATCCAAAACCAACGAGTCTGGAAATGAAGTTATTAATGAACTTCTACTTAAAGCAGGCATCTCACATGACCTTCCGTGGCTTGCTCCAATGCTTAATTATTTTTTCAAATCTAAGGATCTATCTTCTACATCGTAGCTCCCCTTAAAAACGTCCTTATCTTTCAATCTTGGAACTTGTGTGGATATCTTAACCTTATGAAATGGCATTCAATGTTGGACTACCTTAATAGTCCATCAATAATAATGATCCAAGAAACCATGAAAACCATTGCCTTTTCTTTACCTGATTACACAACGTATTGCGTCCCTGCCACACGTACTTCCATTGGTCGCCCCTCCGGGGGTATGTTGATAGCAGTAGATAACTCCTTAATGTTTAACTCGAAAATTGTTTGGAAAGCTAACAATCTGCTTGCGATACTGCTAGAGACAAACATCCAAGGGTATCACCACTTAATTATTATCACAATTTATTGGAATCCAGTGCATACTTCCATTGAAGGATGATTGAAATAGTGGAGAACTGTTTGGAATTCGTAACTCATGAATATCAACATATTGAAATAATATTAGGTGGAGACTTTAATTGCGACTGCAGGACTAATGATGAGCTTAATAGCTCTACAAGTAACTCATTATCGAAACATAGAGGCACAACATGGAGGACCTTTTTAAAAGATTGGGAGATATTATCCCACCTGACCAAAACTCAAATTGGACCACATGGTCAAGAGATGCCAAATCTTCCACGATTGACTTTATATTTGTCACTCACAACTTACTTATAACATCACTAACTCTAAAAATTATTAAGATGCCATATGGAGATCACGCACAGCTATTGGGTAACCTAAAATCCAACTTCTCGATCACAGCTGTCGATCCTTCTACTACGCTGTGTGAAATAGATCGTCCGCAAACTTCTCTTAGATGGACCCAAGCCTTATGCAAACAATTCATACAATATGTAAAGTTGGCTATTGTCAACCGCCACCCCATCGAAGGAACTTCTGTGAGCGCCATCGAGCAACACTATGCTGAAATAATCCTTGCGGCCTTACTACACTTTAGAAAAAAAAATAGTACTGCCACCAAAAATCGGTATCCATTCGACCCTCTCTGCAAGACACAGAAGCGGGAAAAAACAAGGCTCTAAGAGCTTTGGAAAAAAAGCAATGCACTCTCCCGTGAAATATATTTAACACAGCGAAATCGGATTGTGGTCTCATATAAACAAAATCTAAAACATATAAGGATTCTAAGAAACAATTAACTTAATTGTAATCTGATTAGAGCTATAACAGCTCATGATACGCGAACAATTTGGAGTACAATTAAAAACAATAATGATCAAGTGTCGCTGTCAACACCCAATGCCATATCAGAATCCACTTGGCATTCCTATATCACGAATAAATTTCGGCTACCAGATCAATTTGTGGATACTTCCGGTACTCTGTTAATATATAAAGATCTCCCACGCTTAAACTGGACCATCGCCGATATGAAGTGGGCTATATCCAAACTTAACTATTCCCGATCAGCTGTTCATGATGGCTTCCCCCTATGCCTGTACAAAGCAGATCCAGATCGTTGGGCAACGATTATAAACACCAAATTCCAGGCCATTCTCAATTCAGGAATCATTCCTGCTTCATGGCTATCGGCTAACATTATACCGATATTCAAAAAGGGAGGTGCTGCTCTGCCATAGAATTACCGGCCTATTGCCCTAATTGATACTGTAGCGAAACTATTTGCAATTCTTCTACTTTACGATCTTGAAAAACATATCGAAAAGCACAAACTATACTCCAAATACCAAACTGGGTTCAGGAAAGGAATCAGCATGTCGCTCAACGCCATGATAATGGCATTTACCATCGCAGAAGCAAAAAAAACATCATCAAATCCTGTCTATATTGTGCTCATCGATATGTCTTCAGCCTTTGACACTGTGATACGGAACCTACTTGGGGCAAAACTAACTGAAATGGGAATTCCTCCGGTGTTAATTTATTGGTTCACAGCCCTCCACACCAATACGTCTTACAAAATCAAGCTTACCTTGGAAGGGCGCACAACCAAACCTATCACCACAGAAATAGGCCTAAAGCAAGGTTGCAACTTAGCCGCTACTTTTTTCAATCTATACCTTGCAGATGTCGACAAAGGATGGGATGCAAAAAATATATTTCTGTAAAAGTTGGCTTATTCGTCTAAAATGGCTCGCCTTTGCTGATGATATCATAATATTTCATCCGACTCCGGCAGGCCTTCAATTCAAACTACAGTTATTTGAAGAATTTGCAAAAGCACACAACTTAACGCCCAATCCTGCTAAAACAGCAGTAATGAAATTTGATGTTTAGAAGTGAACTGGAAAATTCCAATGGCATATTATGCAAACTACCATTCCCTCTATTGTACAAACGATCTACCTAGGTATTATCTACCAAAGAAGAATTCCATCAAACTGTGGAATGACCTTCTTAACAATAAAATTAGACCACTTATATCACAGTTAAAAATAATATATGCAAAATATTGCAAGTTCTCGCTAACTCCTCTTATTGAGTTTTTTACGTTGAAAGCGTTATTCTTTACTCGCTCGATATATGTCTGGGTGAAATGGGAATGATCCTGGATCAACTGCAAGGAACATCTTTGAAACGTGCTATGTCCCTTCCAATGTCACTACCCAATGCAGTTCTAAGGCATGAGCTGGGCCTAGTAGCGCTATGCACTCGTTGGAAATGGCGACTCTTAACAAACTTTGCCAAAATAAGCTATCCTAGGACGAATTCCCTATATGTTGATATGAAGCAAGCAATTGACCTAATGCCAACGACCTCGATGGTCCAATATTTGAAAAGAGTCCACGTCATCCTCAATGAAATCAATATCACAGTGGATGACGTTTACACTAGACCTGCATATGCTAAGAAAAAGCTGTTCGAACTCGATTGGTGCATAACCATCAATCAAATAGGAACATACAAACTTTATAAAGAATATCACCTATTCACACGAAAACGTATACCGAGATATGATCATTTTATATTATTTCCTTGTAACTATACCTGCATTACTTTTCTAATTTTCAAATTCAATCTGTTACATACCAAGGAAAGAATCTCAATTTGGGCTGGTTACAAGATGAATGTTGTAAATAAGCATTGCAGATTTCCCATGTGTACTGAAACTACTGAAACACTAAAGCATTTGATTTCATATTGTCCTCATTTTAAACGTCAGAGAACTGTTTTACTGATGAAATTTGTAAACATTATTTACACTGATTGTTTAGTATTCCTCTGGGCCAGAATGATGCAGGGCAATCATAAACCTCTCATATAAGCCCTAACAAGTCTATGTAAATCGATAGAAAAAGAATTAGACAACTATGCTAACATCATTGCTTGAGAAGTCAAATAGGCTAATTCATCAATTCAGGTGAAGTGATATACCATCGATGTTACATTTCAAACCTGTGTATGTTTGTGTCTATATTTCTTTCTATTGTATGAAGATTTTAAATTTTAAACTTAGGAGTTAATCATATTGCAATGCTTGTTTAATACTCCGATTTTTACTTAACATCTCGATTTTATAAAGATTGTGTTACTTTGTAATAGAATCACACACAAATAAAAAATAAAAAAAATAAAAAAATAAAAAAATAAAAAAATAAAAAAATACAGGCAGCTCATTGCCTGACACACCTTGCACTCTGCCATACTAGAGGTCAGTTCCAGGGTCGAACAGCATCATTGGTATGGGTCGCTGAATGAACAGCTCCAGAAGAAGATGATTATCTGCAAGATTTAAAGACAAAAGAGAGAATACACACCAGAGATCATGTGATAAGATACAAACAGCCTGGAATTAAGGGACCAGGAATCAGATGGGAAATAAATTCAAAGCTCAATTGCCAAGGAAAGAATTATAAAGAAATATGAAGATGCAAGGAGAGCGGCCAGATGCAAATCAGGGGAACCATACTTTCTCCAGATGGATGGGAGGAAGGCCTGGTTGTGTGCAGAGCGGTGGAAGTACCAAAACATTACAAACCAGTTATAGATTGTGTGGACAAGGATGCAAACCTCTCTGGCTGAAGCTTGCAAAGTTGCTGACATGGGTTGATGACAAAGGAGGCCCATTGCAGATAGTGCCTCCGGCTAGTGCAGAGCTATGCTTCAGGCACAAGAAAAGTTGGAGAGAATCATAAATGCAGTTGAATTTTTGATGGACCAGGAATGAAGGATGGAACCGTAGTGATAATGGACCACTACTGAGCCTTTGCATACAGAGCATACATGAAGTTGCCCAAGGAATGGGGAGGGCTCTGTTCTATAGTGAGTGTCAATGTTCCAGCATTGGTGATTTCAAAGAGTGACCTGAACATTGGAGAGTATCCAGCAGATGTTCACCTGAGAAAGAGGAGATCAGTTGAATTTCTCAGCTAAATCGATAGACGCCTTTGATTCTATTCCATGTGAACACAGGTTGTTCAGCCAGACTTTAACAGTATTTGCGACAATCTTCATGCCAGGGATCCAGATGATGGTGAATGCCAAATGGTTACAGATTACCAGATGGGAGCTCCTGAAGACAGTCAACTATCAAAGAAGAATTGAGAGCCATAAGACTGATGACCCTGCAGAATATATATATGTCTTGGACATGATTAAAGCTATGGATGGAGGTATTTGTGCCAAAATCGGAGAATCATGTTGCACATTCATACCTTCTCATGATGAAGAGAATGGGACGTTTCTCAGAAGCCATAACAATGCTGACGAACTTGCACATCAAGATGGTGGACAAAGTAGAAAATATTGCATATGACAGATGGTTCGAGTCAATCTTCTCATGGGTTCCAAAATGGATGGCGAAGATCTTCAAGTTCCCTGAGCATTGTTGGTGATGATCATGTTTGGATTCTCTGTGATCAGAATAATAATCACAGAGTGCAATAAGACAGCAAAGAAAGCAGTAGAAATGAAGATCATGATCGATGTTGAGTCAGGGTTTCGACCCAGAGAGCTGACAGATGAAGAAATCAGAAAATATATACAAGACAACATTTTAGCACCTGAGGGAACGAAGTTCCTTTATCCAAGAAACCAAAAGCAGTATGTGGCAAGATGGATCTACTGCAACCCGAATGGACAATGTAGTCTCATGACCTGGAGTGTTGATGAGCATGTAAAATCAGCAGGATCTCTGAAAGGAGTAATAATGATATGGATTCCAAAGAAGCGCTTTTTTGGACGAGGATGTCTAGATGTGAAGACTGAAAGACTGATGGGAGAGTGGTAGATGAATGAACCAGGGGGGAGTGTAGAGGAGGAGCCAAGTGCCTCGACCGGAAGTCCCACCCCCATTTTGCCTATATATTTGAAACCAGAAATTGTGACATGCACGCCAGTGATGGTACCTATACCACGAAGAGTGCTTGAAACAAGCTATCCATTGAGAAAGCCCTATATGACGTAAGCGCAGAGAAATGACAGTCTTCTAAAGAAAGTTTTGGAAGAAGTGTGAAAATGAATGAAAGAGAAGACTGGTGACATCACATGAAACAGAAATAACGCACCTAGAAGAGATGCTGAGAAGAATCTATATAGACCTTATAGAATCTGATGACGAAGTAAAGAATTGAGTAACATTTCTTGTGCGAAATAAAGATTGACCGTGCGGAGAGCACTGAAGAAAATGCAAGCTGTTTTATAATTGTACAGATGCTGAAACGCAAGTAGAATAAGTAATCTTAAGGCTCTCTATACGTCGTGATTACACTGCAGGCGGTGCCGCCAATATATATATATATATATATATATATATATATATATATATATATATATATATATATATATATATATTCAGTGAAAAACCTTTGTTAAAAGGGACATTATGGTTAAGTTGCGCTACTAAAAACCTTTCAAATTCAGTAAAAACACTTTGTTAAAGGGACGTTATGGTTCAAAGTAAAACCGAAAAACCCCTGAAATTCGGCAGTTATGGTAAGATAAGCAACCATAAGTCGCGCCACCGTGCACTGCTAACACTAACACCCAGGACATCAAAGATGACATCACAAATGTCCGCAAGAAAATCTGACGCGCTTCACGCACCACACCGTCCAAACAGCAAACACGTTGCATGTCTGCGGACATCACGCAAGCCGCTCGGCCAATCAGGGCACTGTCCACGAAGCGAAACCGGGAAGTCCGTCCGTGGAGAGAACGGAGATATCACTAATTATTTTGCCTTACAATTTGGTCATTTTAAAAAAAACTACTGGACGGATTTACACTAAATTTGCAAAAGCACACTTTCGGGTCCAAGCCCCCGCTCCTGCCACAAATTTGGTGTAAATCCGTCCAGCCGTTTGGGCTGTAGGCATGCCATTATGTCTATGGGAAAAAACAAAAGTTTTGGGACCCCCCCTATAACTTTGCTCCCCCTGGACCAAACCTCTCCAAACTTTGAGTCGGCCATATACTTTTTTTGCAAAGTTTGGTGAGGATTCGTCCAGAGGGAGCAAAGTTATAAGCCACCCAAAAAATGTTCTTCCTATGGAAACACCAATTTAACCATAACTACATGGACGCTACCGCATCCATGTAATATATATATATATATATATATATATATATATGTGTGCGTATAGAATCTGGATGTTCCACAATGCGTTTTAGCACACTAGGACCCCTGGATAGAAGGGCTGAAAATGTGGCGCAGTACAAGAAAACAGCTGAACATTGAAAGAAGATTTAAGAAGGCTTGTCTGGCCCAGTGTCAAGGGTTGAGGCAGCCAAAAACTGGTTATCTATTCGAGAAGATACAATGAACATGAGAAGATAGGCAAGCTACTGTTGAGGTGCAATGGAAAAATACTACAAGTGCCAGGTTTTATTCATTTAATAGTGTTAAATGCGAAGGAGGAGCTCAAAACAAGGTCTCCTGTCACATGTTCAAGATGATTGGGCAAGCTACACCGATACTCGAAGATAAAACCATGCTCACACTCCCTTTTATTCTCATGCACAGTTATCCTTTGCAAGGCCGAGTTCAAAGACTAATTGGAATGGCAGACAGCAGAGTGATGATTTATGATGGGCTAATTGGGTGGGGAGGTATGGTCAAGTCCAACCATCCAGCACCTGGGATACCAGCTTGCATGCTGCTAGCGAGTGGAATACTCCAGAAGGGTACAGGCATGTGGATGACTTGCACTGGGCGTGGGCATAGCTGTATACCTAACCTTAGAGAACCAATCACAACCCTGTACCCCATAGAAAGTATACATAGAAGTTCTCCTTAAGCCAATCATAAACTCCAGTAGGTTTTTGTCTATTTTGCTATAGATGTAATGTTTTTTATGAAATGCATTGAGATATATGCTGTGGGTCATCTATTGACGCCCGTTGTACTCCCTGTTTTAGTCAATTGCAATTATAACAGTTATGTGTTTGCCAACTTCCTGAGTCGGTATGATTATTGGTGCAAGAGTAAGATCTGCATCCCCATGCATCCCATAGATCGCTCACCGCTTAAAGGGCCTATGGGTTCACTATGCTCTGAGAAATCAGGTATATAGTGCTTGACACAGGTAGCCTGGGCAAGTGAGAATGCCCAGATTAACTGGAGACATCACCAACAATTGTAGGGTCCCCTGTGATGAAAATTCACTTCAAAACCTTTGCAAGAACTTTTACTCCGATGCTGCT
The DNA here is from genome assembly GCF_040938575.1 of Ambystoma mexicanum. NCBI lineage: Eukaryota > Metazoa > Chordata > Amphibia > Caudata > Ambystomatidae > Ambystoma > Ambystoma mexicanum. Next base: position 1,068,299,273 of record NC_090925.1, read on the forward strand.
GGCTTTCTTTGCTCATCAGTGAGCATGAATGATACACATTCCCAGGATTGTCTGTATACACTCTTCATCCATTACTTAGGGATTTCCCCCCCAGAATTATGGCACACATGGTGCAAAAACTGTTTTCACTGAAGATGTGTTTACATGATTACTGCTCTGCATGAGTGCAGGGGTGAGTTGAGGCTCAATTACATACTCAGTCCCACACTACCACTAAAACCGCACTGAACCAAAGCATACAAAGGGAAACAAACACAGCCCGAAGGGCATCCCTCCTTTACCTTGTGTGGTAGCGTAGGTGGAGGGCAGGCTATATGTTCAGGAAGTGTGTGAGGTGATAGCAGTAGCAACCCAAACTGCAATAGTACAAGATTCCAAAATAACAGAATGACCGGAGAAGGTTCTGAAACATGTAGATTTTTAATTAATCTATACAAATGGATATAAATAAATAAAAGCACACACACACATCTAGATGTTAGATTAATTATAGACAATGCAGGCTGTTGTAAATTGCAATCAGAGTAGGTGGGCAGGAGTGTTCAAGCAGTCAAATGGCACAATGTCATTGTTAAAAAAATGCTTTGTGATAACAAGGCAGTGAATTGGGGGTGGTGGGAGCTTAAAAGTCCCAATGGTCTCAAAAGAGGACCAGATGCATATGACCTCTCACAATATCTTATTTCTTTCTTCTTTGTACTCAACACCATCAGAACAGGCGTATATGGGCTGCTGTCGATCTTGTGTTGATTCAGGGCAATTTGCATTGATCCAGTGGCTTATCCTCATCGTGTTAGTGTCAAGATGGAGCTTGATGTGAATTAAGATAGCACTTTAGAAGGTGCAAGTTGATGGGTTGCATTGGTTCAGGTCAGGATACGATGCTTTCACTGGATTGAATCAGCAAGGGACAAGATGACTGTTAGCAGTTCGAGTCATTGGTGGAATTGAGTCAATGCAAGGTTCTGTTGGATGGATGTGATGCAGGAAGAGTAGCAAGAGGTATGGTTCCACAGCAGTGAGCCGGCACGCAATTCGAAGCAGTGGTGATCTTCACTGGTTCAAGATGGCATAGACACGGCTCAATGAAACTATGATGAGCTTGTATTTACTACGATGAGCTTGTATTTTTTGGAGTGCCAAAAGCAACACTGCAGGTCTTGAATGGGCTCCAAAGATGTTGAGTATAGTCAAAGTGTTTTGAAGACAGATTCAATAGGTGAAACAGGATTCCAGCTTCCCCTTGACTTTTCCCAAACCTGAGACTCTAGCACAAGGTGAATCCCTCTGTGTCTTGAGGCCATACAACTTGGCTGGAACCTACAAGTGTTCCTTAGCCTCCTTTGAGGAGTCTGTTTCCAGTGCAGCAGGCAGAGTGGCATGCTTTGATCCACAGCATTTCACCACCACAATTCTCTGGGGATGGTGAGAGGGCAGATCTTTTCTCAGCTTTTGATATATTTTGTGGGGTAAAAAGGCAGCCCCAGAGTGACAGAGTTGGTGAGGCCATGTAAGGTCCCATTGTTAGAGTGAAGCTGGCTAAGTGTGAAATATTAAAGCCATTAGAAAACAGTGATTTTGACATAAGGCCTAGTGAAATGGAAAGAAATTATGTAAAACTGCAGCAGTGCACACGGAAAGAAAAGACTCATTGGAAACACTGCACATTTGGAAGAAAAATAAACAAGGAATGATGCCTGACATTTAAGAAATAAAGTCAAGTGACAGATTGCGTTTATCAGGAATAAAGAGACTTAAATTCCATCATATAATATGAAAGCCTATAAAGAGAAAGGCCTATTTTGTTTATTGTAGCAATGACGCTGGTTTCCTATGTTAACTATGGCCTACTTGTGTGCATTATATTAAGAATTAATTTACCTCTGTTCTAATATAGTAGAAAAGCACGATTGTATTTTAAACCTCATTCCCAGATATAATGCTAACATGTAACATCTAAGCACATCTTGTCAATTTAAAGCTGTATTTTCTAAAGTGTGCATGCAGCTGGTGTTTTCCCCACTGAACTGAAAGGTCCATGCCTTTGAAAACGTAACCTCAAGACATTTGGCTGAAGACCCCTAGGAGAATAAGGTCAGGTTTTCAATTTAAATGCTAAGATATACAAAGCAGGAGATGAGAATTATGGGATTTACAGATAACATGACCAACAGAAATGACCCTTAAGATCAAACCTCCCCATAAAGTGTGCAAAAATCTTTGAAGCCAATGAGGAAGAAAGTACACTAAACAGTGGCCCAAGCAGATGGCCTGGTCACATGTTTAAAGATAAATGCAATTTAAGGGAAGAAATGTTGGTACCCATAAGAGTGAAGCCAGGAGTACCTTTTATGCAGTGCCATTGATTAACATTGGACTACTTTGTCACTAATAAAAAGAAAATTGTGTGTCACAGTGAGCCAAGCCTGGATTCATATTAAAGGGTATAAAGAGCCTGTCGGGACCATATACAAACAACATTTGAGTGATGGATGTAATTTAATGTTCAGACATCTGAGGAAACTGGAAAAATTGATAGAGTTATAGACAGTGAAATTAATATTGGAAGTATGTAGTGTCAGATTTGTAACTATTACGGCATAGCCACAAACTGCAAAACAATATAGTTCTGACCAGGAAGGGCGTGCCGAAATAAAATTAGTATTTTCTGACTCGCCATAAAATGTAGAATTTGAAAATATATAGATTCATGTAGTTATCTGAAGAATTTGCATAGCTGCCATTTTTTTTGATTTTCAGAACCCAAAAAGGTAAAACCCGCCTGTCATTTTGAATTGATGTATTTGTAATCATCCCCCTGCCTACATCATACAAACACCCCAACTCCTGGTCCTAACCACAGCCAGTGGGCATCTTGGTGGGAGGTGAAGGGAGAGTGCTAGGAAATCCTTAATGTTGGAATGATGACAATGTAGGAGTGCCATCAGCCCTATAAGAGGTCAATTTTGCATCAGAACAGGGCTTTTCCACTTTATTCCTGGAGGTAGTCTACTGCCGGACTCTTGTGAGGAACAACTAGCAGAGAGGCCTCAATACTTGCATTGGAGACAGTGATAGAGAAATCTAGAAGCTAGCTGGGACCCCCATCAGAGGAGCAGAGGACGTCTGGGTGCAGGAGAAAATCCTTGACTGAAGCCTTTGACCAGACCTGTGATGTCCTCAGAGGACCACTGCTGTTTCCCTAGATGCCCCATAAATAAGTCTTCCCATGTAAGTAGATACATTACAAAGCTATCCAAAGTGTGGGAGGAAATGCCAGCCATAATGTCAATCTCGCATAGCGGGTAGGAGAGTGTACTGGGAAGACCCTTGGCACATTTCATTAAAACCAATTCAAATTAATTCCACTAAAGAAAATCACCCTATCCCTTTAAATTGAATTGTTTTGGGAACAGCCTGCCATAATCCTTTCCATTAAATTGTGGGGAAGGGGGAAGCTGTGTAGATCCTTAGCACATTTAACTAAAAACAAAATTTAATTCATTCCCATTGGGTCATTTATCACAGGGTAAAGTTTTTGCCGAAATTCAAAATTGACAAAGAAGTATCCCAGTGCACTTTAAATAACTCTAGTCTGTAATCTAATTGGGTAACCCTGCTGTTCATTTGAATGTGCTATGTCCCCAAAATCAGAATCTCCAAACCCTGCATTTCCATGGAGAACAAATTGTGCAAAACAAATTTTCCCATTTATTCCCAGTGATTCCAAAGTCAGAATTACAATGCCTTACATCTCATTTATATGTGTGTTGCAAAACAACATTTAACATGTATTCCCTTACATCCCAAACCAGAATCCCCAAAGCACTGCATGTCCTTTGAATGTGTGTTGGAAAACGATTTTCCATTGAGTTCCCTTTTCCAACCTTTCCTTTCAAATAAAAGCCTAACAAACGATTTCCCTGTTTGAGTTCCTTTTCCAAACATTGCCTTTCTCAAAATAAAGCTAAAACGATATTTCCATTGTATTGTGAAGGTTTTCTATTGGTTAATGTGCAATTAAATCTGATGTAAGATGTCACTGCACATTTCAGAATTCTACCTGTGTTGTTTTAATAACAGAAAGTAATTTTGAGTTGGGATATGGTGTAGTGCCAGAGTATTGGTGGTTGATGTTTCGGTTGCTATTCCATTTTGTCAAACCTTAAAACAATATATATTCTTATTATAAACTTGACGGGTTCCTATCCCATTGGTGGCATAGAGGATATTTGTTGGGGTGGTGCGAGATGGGTGGGAGGCGTCACTACTCCACTCCCAACATAGGTCCAAAATAATGTTCTTCTTGTTCTTTGAGCCAAACACTGAATCATAAAATGAGGGTGCACAATTCTCCTTTTAATACAAAAATATGCCCATGGGGAATGGTCCACTGCAACACTGCTATATAAATGGGTCAATCCATGTTTTTGGAACAAGTTCACTTTGCTTTCTGACAGCCCACCCAGATTGACTAACTGGCAGGAAATGGAGGGAGCAGCAAAGGGCATAGAACCCTCACATAAAGCATGATTGTGGGATCCATCTCCACATCTACCTTCCCCCTCTGGTTATTTAAACTCCAATTCCTACACATGACTGTAGGCATTCCAGTGATCAGCACCCTGGAGTAAGGCTGGCTTTGTCCCATCAGCGCTCGCGCTGAAGCACTGTTCTTAAGGACCTCCTAGGGAAGGTTTAATTAGTCTGGTGGAAAGACTGTCCTTAATTACAGGATAATCAAAGGAGGCAGCATCCTGTCTATTGTCCCACGAGTTAGCGTTGAAGACATTCAACATAGACGCAAACACACATCATGGAGTTGATACTTGTGTGATATCACATTACCTCGCTTCATAATTGTGTGTTCTGATTAGTCACCATGCCACATCCGGGCATGACTTATATTTATAAATGTACCTGCCACCAGCCTGAGTAAGGCAGACAATGGAGGTCATTACAACCCCGGCGTTAAGGGTTAACAACGGCGTTAACCCTTAACGCCGGATTCCCACTTTAACGCCTGCTTTTGGCAGGCGTTAAAGTCCATGGCGCTAACCCTCCATGGTGCTAATTACGGCGGCGTAATTAGCGCCTTCCCCACTCCCATTATGCCCTATGGGGCAAAAATGGGAATGGGGAAGGGAAAATGGGAAATTGGGATTTACCGCCCCACTCACCTTGGAATGGGGCAGTAAATCCGCCATCCACCATGGTGTAAACATAGTTTACACCATGGTGGTAAAGTTGGTGCACTTAGCACCAAGGTTGTAATGACCTCCAATGATTGCAATGTATATCAAAGGCGCAGATGTGAAGTTGCTACCTCTGCCTGCTTTCACTCTATGTCCCAAAAGCTATCAGGAAAGCACACGTCACCTTTGCACCTGCTCTGTGCCAGGGAGAGTTGGTGCTGTCATGCCAATAGATTGATTTAGCTAGCCCCCTATGTGCACTATACATTTGTCATGGAGAATTTTGAAATTGGGGTCAGAATCAAAACCTCCCTTTCAGAAACAGAATTTCCCATATCATGCTATGTGAATAAAAATCAAAAAAGCTAGGGCTTTCACACTCTGTCAGATGGCAATCCTTCACCGTGAGGTCCACAATTGTTAACTTAATGGATTACAGAGAAAGCTCAAGCTCGGAAAAATATTACAATCTAAAGACTCTACAGTAGCATAATTGATGTTCTTCCAGGAAGTTTATTTAGAAAAAGTGAATGAATAAAATAAAATCGAATTCATCTGTTATGTAGAAATGTTATCAGTACAGACACATAATCACTGTATTCACAAGGTTAATGTCTAAGAGCAGGCAAACTCGTGATAAGTAATCCTCGTAAATGTAGTTAACCTATCGCTCGAACATGAGCACGTCTCTCACTTCCATTATCACAAATGCTAAAAATGTTGCACTAAAAAACAAGGTTAAAATTGCTTCTCTCCAACCAATATTTAATTACAGGCCACAACCTGCATTTCTGAAGTATGAGGCACACACGAGAACAATGAAAATCTCTGACTTGCAAGCCCTCTCTGAAGTAGAGGTCAAGAAAGAATCATCCAAAGAAGCAGAGACCAGTCGAGACTGGGTTCTGGGTTATCCTTGATTTAGGAAATGTTCAATTGGTTCAAGCAAAGAGTTAAATATGCCAAGAAAACTGTAATACAGGTGCACGCCCATGGCATGTGACTCAACCCCATGGACTTGAACAGTCATATATTGATGGCTCACGTCAAGGCAGGGAGCGCTTGCACAGCTATTTGTTTTGATTTCACTCTTCTGATTGTTTCTCCAACAGAGTACGTTCCTGTTCTGAAAATAAATTAATTAGTGTTCCTTGATCATGGAGGATGCATTGTTTGATGGTACCCCATTCTTAAAAGGGCAAAGGACTGTTTAGAACCCCCTTCATGAAGGAGGGAAAGGGGTAGCAGCAGAAACATCAATTTCCCACGGTGGCTCAGGTCGGATGTAAGGAACACCCTTCCCCAGACCTTCCTGCTCTGAAAGAAAGCATCACCCCACATCATAGGATGAAACCTAAAGAGAAGGATACAAAATAAAATAAGTAAAAACAGATTTAAAGGAACATCAATATGTTTGAATCAAATAGGCAGGTTCATTTCTGTAGACTAGGGCTTGTAAAAGTCCCACAGACTAAAATGGTGGCAAAACCAAATGTGTTTTGACAGAGAAGGGAACTACAATCTCCTATGCCGCCCGCAACATTATTTCACCTCAGCAACCCTTTGAGTAAAGCGAACTAATTTTCAGCTTAGACAGATCTGTGGAAAGCACACATCTTTTTTAATGAACACAATGGCCCTCATTACGACCCTGGCGGAAATCGAAAAACGATGGCGGAAATGCAATACCGCCATCGAATAGCGCTCGGTGCGATCATGACCCGTCACCGCAAAGTACGATGCCATTAGCGACACCGTAGCGAACGCCAACGCTAACTGCACCAAGTACGCGCGCGCGCGCCATGCCAAACCGTAATTACCACCATGGCGCAACGGTACGCGAATTCTGACCCTAGCGGACATGCACCTAACGCCATCAAGCACGGCGGAAAGTACCATTCCGCCATGGTGAGAAGTACGGCATCGCGAACCAACCGTAAACGGCCCTACTGAGTGCCTGTACACCGCTCCCTGGCCACATTGTACAACTCCCCGTAGGTGCAATGAAGTCACACAATGCAACCAGTGAAATGTACTAGTCATCCATGCCTGCCAACGAACAAATGAATCTCAAGAGGGGCCAATGGGAGCTGCAGGGCACAGATGGCACGAATACAGAAGCTATACAAATGGACATGACCTCAGTCTCCCACCAAGAAACGCACGCAAACACAGGCACCTGTGACCAGCCATATTCCGATAATCACATCATTCCACCAATCCAACTGGCTGACCGGCATCTGTTACACAAAAGCTAATCCCCCGCCCCTGAGCATGACATCATCAAAACAGTCATATTGGCAGCCCTTATCCCTGACCTCACTGGGCTTCGTAGGCAAACGCGCCCAGCACAGTACCACGCAACCATACTCCGAAGCTGGAACCCAATGCAGATCTCCTCACAATACATCGCTCCCCAAATAGGAATATGCCACATCACTTGCAAAGAAGAACGCTACACGGTTCATATCAGAATAGAAATTTAATGCACAACAAATTCACCAAGCCCATACAGCCATTAGGCCATGAACTCCAAAATACATTTCACCATTGTGGGCTGCATCCGCAATAAATGACCAGCTACTTCTTGTGTGACGCCCTGTTCCTTCATGGTACACAGGGGCTACATTCTCGTACGAAAAGGCAACATGGAAGCGCCTAGAACCGCAGGGCCGTCCCAATAGGGAGGCACTAGTCCAGCTGAAAGGCCGAAATGTTGCTCCTAGCCACTAGTACTGCGTAAGGGCATGTGGCCCATTGGCGATCGTCCCATAAGATCGTAATGCTGCTCCACTGATTAACACGAAGCAGCAGGTGTCGGGAGTAAAATCCATCTGCAGGAGTGGCATACAGATGGCAGTGGCAAAAGGGGAGGAGATACCTGTCACCCAAATGAAATGAAAAAGAATAGTATGGCCATCAGAACTACATTTGAATTACTCACTTCAATGATCACACCAAATCCACAGCCATATGCATGCTAGCCCACTCCAAAGGATCATCACCACCCAAAAACCACTTGCGAATCATAACTATCTATATCGAGGTGAAAACACTATCACAAACGAGTGTACCTGTGCATGCGTCTGTTAAAACAGAATCCATCAGATGGGATTGGTAACGTGCATAGACACAAGTTTCTGAAGGCGCGTCGAGACAGGGAGGGCTCAACAAGGCCAGATAGACGATGGTCCCACTATGGCAGCCCTGCATCACATAGTGCAGGGGAGGCGGATAGATTCCAAGAAGCCCTGTACATGGCAAACTCTGTATCAAATCATCTGTCCATGCATCCATACATCATTCCCTCATCCCGTAATGAAAACGCCTGTTTCCATACTCACATAACATGTGAAATTTCCATTGAGTCTGTGCGCTATGCAGCCTGCAAAATCCACTGTGCCCCAGCCCGTAATTCCAGTGTTGTGAAGTAACATGTATTTGGGAACGTCCGGCCTCATCGCCCACTTCGCTATTGCGCATCCCAAACTATTCATATCAATCATTGCATCCTCGCCATGGCCCCTGTCCCAAGGACATTGAACAATAGAACGTTATATTTGCAGTCAGACCTGTGGGCATCTCCTCGCCGCTAGCTGAAAACCGAAAGCGCCGCCCTTCGAATTCCTCATTTGCAACATCACGTCGAAAAGGCATCTGTGGCCGCTTGAAATCACAAATTAATCCATCTAGTGCGGCTGTGTGTGAAAATGGCAACTGCCTTCACTCACAAATGGGACGCCCCGCCCGTCGGTGAACCTCGGTACAGTGTTGCATGAGGGTCCACCGTTACTCGAGTACTACGTTCCACTGACCCTTCACAAGTCTGTTCGCGACTGCAAAGATAGTATGTGAAACAATGGGACCATAGCCGAATGAACATATCAACCAATGTTACACTGCCATCGGGTACAAATACATGATTGTAATAGCAAGATGCCATTCGTCGAATTGCAGCGTTGTGTGCGGGACGTGCTCACCCAAAGGGGAGAGCAGCTTGCACAGGTGGAATGAATCACCACAGGTGGAGGCCATACAGCCTGAAAACACATAAATTGCACACCCAGTCTCCTCCCACAACCACACCCACTCTGAAATGCTATCGGCAGGACTAGCTATGTTGGCCCTGGGGGACCTGATAGCACTGCAAGTACTCCAACTTCAAGAAGAAGACGAACACCAACTACAACCGGCCGCACGGAGGAGACGCAGGAGGAGGAGGAGGGCAAGGCAGGGCCAGCAAGGGCCGCCAGCACAGCTACTACCACCACGCAGGCAGCCCGCAATCCCACGCCTCCGAGCACATCCGTTAAACCTCACTGATGAGCAGATCAACACCCTCTACCGTTTGGACCGGGACACCATAACCGCCATTGTGGACATGACACAGGCTGACCTTGTCAGCATGATAGATAGCCCAACCGCCATCCCACCCCTACTGAAGGTGGTGTCTGTACTCCACTTCCTGGCCACAGGCACCTACCAGCACACAGTCGGACAGTTGCATGGCATATCACAGCCACTGTTCTCACGGACACTATTGCAAGTGCTCGATGCCCTCCTGCAGCACGCAGACGACTACATCTCTCTACCACGCTCGGAGCAGGAAATTACCAACACAAAAGTGGGATTCCATGCACTTGCCGGCATACCGGGTTGCATTGGTGCCATCGACTGCACCCATGTGGAATTGGTCGTCCCACATGCCATGGAGGCCCAGTACCGCAACCGAAAACAATTTCATTCTCTGAATGTACAAATGGTGTGTGACTCCAACAGGATCATTACACATTGTTGTGCCCGATTCCCTGGATCAACCCATGATTCTATGGTCTTGAGGAACTCTACAATACCACGCTACATGGAGCGACACGCAGGGAACAGATCCTGGCTACTCGGTGAGTCTCATTTCATGCATGATGATGTGGGGTATGTGATGCGGCAATGACCTGGCAGGAAGGGGGGGGGGGTGCGTACGTAGCAATGGCATTCCTCAAAATTCCTTTATTGTCCACATACAGGTGATGCCGGGTATCCACTGAAGAGATGGCTCCTCACACCAGTCCGGAACCCACGGGACCAGCATGAGGAGGACTACAACCATGCCCACTCACGTACCCGTGTAGTCATAGAACAGGCATTCGGCCTACTGAAGACTCGTTTCCGCTGCCTCAGCAGGTCTGGCGGGGCACTCCTGTACCGCCATGTGAAGGTTGCAAAGATGGTCATGGCATGTGTCATGCTCCACAACATGTGCGTACGTAGAAATGTGCCCATGCCCCCTGACGCAGAACTGCAAGCACCTGAAGATGGTCATGATGAGGGTGGGGATGTGGCAGCACCTCAAGGAGTCTGCGAGGCACAGGAGGGCCGTGACATTCGTCAGCATCTCATAGATGCATGCTTCTAGCACTCACGCCTGGTGGCTGATACATGGACACGGGACTCGTGGCACTGTGTGTGTCTGGAACATGCACAATATGGACTGTACGCCTATAATGGCCTCGTACACAAAGATCAATGTCCACACATCTCATTGGATGATCGTGCATTGTTTATGGCATATGTGATATCATGTTAAACACCCTATCGACCCGCCACCCAAGTGAGCCCAACACACCCCCTCCACCCTCCTACCTCCCCCCCGAACACCAGTGTCCAAAGATGCTCATTGTCAGTGGGCAGTCGCTATTGCAAGCCCCCTCTCCGGGTATCAGGGGCACCCCTGCCTGTGGAGCGCAGGTTCCTCCCAGATCTACGTTGGGGGCTGCCCTGGACGGAACTTGCAACGGATGATGTCTCTGCCTGATCACGTCCATGCATGTCCCTAAGGGTTTGTGAGAGCTCAGTGAGCACACGGCGCACTGCGGCAAGTTCGGGACATACGTCTTTGGACGTCGCATGCAGTTCCCCCCTCAGGCTCTCGGTGCTTCTCTCCATTTGTACTCTCAGGCTCTCGGTGCTACTCTCCATTTGTGCCCTTAGTGTCTCTGTACTTCTCTCCATTTCTGCCCTAAGTGTCTCAGTTGATGTTTCTATGTCTGCCTTAGTGCCCCCACATTCATCGGCATGGTCCTTGAGGAGCGTGGCCAGTTGCTGCTGTTGCACGATTACCTGGTCGAGGGACTGTTGCCTCTGCTGGGCCATGGCCATTTGCGGTGGTGTCACAGTGTGGCTGATCACCTCATGTTGCCTTGCCACAGGGCTTGTGGGGGATGGCCAGTCGTCGTCTTGTGGGTGCCCCTGCGTGGTATCCTCATGGTGTACGGGATGGAACAGACAGGGGGATTGAGACAGGTCATGGATGGATCTAACTTCGACATCCCCGTTTTCTGTGTCGGAGCATGCTGCCATTAATGCAGTGTCACCTATGGTGCTGCTGCCACCAGAAGCAGTGCCTACTGTGGCATCCATTGGGGGGACCTGTGGTGGTGCTGTTGTGGGCATGCTGGCTGCTGGGGTGCCTGTTGGAGTTCCCTCCTCTGTGCTGCCACTTGATTTGTGCTGCTTCCGTGTCTTGATGCGTGCAGCTGAGGTGGAGGGTCTTTGGCCGTTGGTCTTGGCCCTCTTTGCAGGTGTGCTGGTAGGGGTGTCCTGGAGCTCGTCGTTTGGATCGGACCCTGTGGTGGAGTAAAGGAGGGCGAGCGTTATTAATGGGTCTGTGGGAATTGGAATGGCAATGTATCACATGCATTGGGGTGGTACCTGAGGGTGATTTGGGTCGGGGCCTTGGAGGTGGTTTCATTTGTGTGTGGAGTGAGGGTGCAGTTGTTTTGCAGCCTGCAGTTAGGGTGTGCCTGCTGCACGTGTAGAGGGTGTTTTTAGGATTTTTAATTATTTATGTATTTGATGTGAGTTTTAAAGTGTGCTATCAGGCCTATGTATGTGGACGTTCTCCTGGACATGTGTTACTGTTGCACTATGTGGACACGTGGTACTTCACATGATTGGACATTGTGGTTTTGGCATTGTTTTATTTGGGACACCTACCTGATTCTTCGGATGTCTGCACTCCTTTCTCCATCCCTCCGACTCCCTCTATGCTCTCCATTCCAATGGTGGAGGCACAGATTTCTTCCCAGGGGGTCAACTTGATGGGTGATTCCGATCCTCCCCCGGTAGCTGTGGCAATGTTGCGGTTGGCAGAAAGTATGCTACGGACGCGTATCCGCAGGTCGTCCCATCGCTTTCTGCATTGCTGTGGGTTGCGGGGTGCGGTCCCCACCGCACTTACCCGCTGTGCCACCAGGGCCCATATGGCCTTCTTGTTCGCAAGTGCCGTCCTGGTCATTTGCGTGGAGAAGACGGCGGCAGCATTCTCCTGGAGGGTCTCTGTGAGCACGGTGAGTTCCTCACGGGAGAAGTGGACCTGCCGCTTGCGGTCGCACGCTTTCTTCGCTACTTTTCCCATTTTTCTTGGTTTCACTAGGGTGGATGACGGGTTGGGATGTGTCTCAGGGTAGTATTTTTAATGGTTGTGTGGAATTTGTGGTTTTATAGGTGTACGGCGTGATGTTTCCCGTTCCGGGACCATGCTTTTACTTCCGTTTCCGTATATTTCCGGTCACCGTACTTTCCGGTTGGCGCTCACTGCGGTGTCCGCTAAGATGGGTGGCGGTATTGCACCTAGGGCGCCGTACGGCGGCGGTGTGGGCCGTTTTGGGGTCATTTCCGCCATCGCGCAATGGCGGAAACGCTATTTACGCTATGGCGGTCCGGTCGGTTGATTTCCGCCAGGGTCGTAATGAGGCCCAATGTATTCCCATCCCGTGTGCTCCATTGGTTAGGTGATCATGTAGATACATTGGAATGCAGCACTACACCAACTGAAAATTCTTCTTGGGTTCTATAATATCAATGCTGGTTTTACGGATCTACGTGATTTATACGCAGACGATTTTCCCGTGAAGGAAATGTTCACATGGGACGAATACAAAATGTTTGTACATTTCCCATGCGAACATGCAGGGGTGTCCCCCACAACCCCCGCTCACTATACTTTGTAGTATAGTGAGCTGGATGTTGCGGGGGACACCCTCGCAGCCCCTGTTTCTTTTTTTTGTTCTGTCAGGAGAGCTGCGGGGGTGTCCCCCGCAACCCCTGCTCACTGTATTGAGCGGGGTGTTCTGGAGTACACCCTCCTATGCGCCCACAGCCTTTTTTTTTTTAAATGTATTTTTCAGACCGACCCCACCAAAACACCTAAATACATGCCACGAAAAGTTCGAACTTTTGGAAGTTAGAACTTTTTGTGGTGTGTGTTTTAGGTTTTTTGGTTGAGTTGTATTTTTTATTCGGCTATTTCGTCCTATTCCGTTTTTACACCGCCATTTTGAACTTGAAAACATCCAGTTACAACGCATCAATGAATTTGTATAGTGGAGTTGTGCTGATGTGGTGTCCTATGCTATATGCAAGTGAGGGGAGGAATGCTACAGGAAATATATTGAAATGGCTGCCTACAGAGCCGCAGCTGGTCTTGATTGCAGGAGATGTGTACCTGCCATTCACTACTTGACAGCTTTGCCGTAATAACGTGACATAACATGATTTGAAATTCACGTTCATGTTTAAGCACTGTTAGTCTTCCCAATTCTGCTATAAAAAGAGCAGCTGATCCCAAATGTGTGACTTGCACAAGGAACTACGGGACATACTCAGTAGCTAATCTTTCTGATTTGATAACATAGGTAGCAGTAAGTTGACACTATCAATACATATGATTAAATCATAAAATGACAGCTCCTTTAGGGGTGTGCACTATATCATTAGCAAAGACAGGATATTAGAAAGCCAGAGATACAATTTATGCAATCCTAACCAAGCATACAAGTGCTTCATTAAATTCCTACAAAATCCATCCAGCTGCCCTTTAGTTTTGCAATCTAGACATGGGTGCCCAACATCCACATCGTTTTGCACAAAGCAAAACATTGATACATTGAAATTACACCATTTGTGCTGCTCACAAAAAATACATTATTATCTGCTATGTACATAAGGCACACAACAGGCTGTATTTACGTTTCACCCTTAAATAGAAGGTGCCACTTTTTCTTTTTTTAAAACTTCTTTTTATTAATTTAGCATGGCAGCAAAACATGGGCGAACAGCGCCAGGAGAATACAATGTAAGCTCATTATATGCAAAACAGACATACAGCAGTTACATTACAATATAAACGTAAACATTAGGCATTTTGGAGGACATGAGCAAAGTGGCCGGGTGTTATTTGAGGGGTGAGGCCCCGTGAAGGCGAGGAGAAGCTGCTGGGGAGGATGTGTCCGATGTCGTACTCAGATCCGACATGTAGGATCGGAATCAAAGCCAGATATTACTGGGTCTGGAGTGGGTAGGCTGCAGGTGAGACCAGGCTTCCTCTGTGTCGGAGGCCCATGTGACCGCCCTTAGCCATTGGGCATGTGTGGGAGGTGAGGGGCGAAGCCAGCGAAGTAGGATGGAACGTACTGCGAGAAGCATGCAGAGGCCGGCAAGTTTCCTGGGATTCCGGGGGAGGCCAGGGAGGTCGTGAAAGAGACAGACCATCGGGGAGGGGCTGATGGGGTATTCGAGCATAGCAGTCATCGTCGAGCAAACTGCCTCCCAAAACTGTGAGATGCGGGGACAGGACCAAATCATGTGGATGTAATCAGCTGAGTCTTGACCGCATCTGGGACAGCTAGACGGGTTAACATTGGATATGCGGTGCAATCTGATCGGGGTAAAGTGAAACCTGTGTAAAACTTTAAACTGAATCAACTTGAAACGAGAGTTGAAAGACACACGGTGTATGCGGTCACAGAGGTGCGCCCAGCGCTCGTCGGACATTTCAACACCCAGGTCCGCCTCCAATGCTCGCTTCAGTTTGGAGAAATCTGGGATGGATCTTGACTGCAGCATAGTGTATAATCTGGATATTTTACCTCTAGTGGGTGAGGGGGAAGTGAGTTCCTCAATAATAGGGTCGTCAGGTGGTATTGCTGGAAACATCTGGTAGTGGCGTTTGAGGAACCTGCGAAGGGATGAGTATTGGAGCCATACGCACTGGCCAGTTCTCAAGGGCAATGGAAGGTCGGGCCATTCAATAAATACACCCTAGTCAAACACATCGCGCATCAGCTCGTATCCCGCCCCGGCCCAGCGTCGAACCATAGCAGGTGATACCCGTAGGACCCCGGGGAAGAAGCAAAAACAAAGAGGTGATGGTTGGAAGGTTTAGACTGAATCTTAACCACTGGCATTGCTCGGGGCAACCCTCCAGACCATCGTTCTTCGCCTGCCAAGCCATTACAGAAGGGGAAAGACCATATGCAAATCAGGCTTGGCCCCACCCCAAAAGGGGAAGTCCAGCCCGAACTGCTAGGTCACATCCCTTCTGCACGAGACCACAAGCATCCCCAAACATGTTTCACCCTTGTTGGGGCTCATCAGTGAGGAGTAGCTTGGGTCTCTAGGCCCAGCAGGCACGGGACCCACGTCTGGGCATACCCGTCCCACTCGGGGTGACAAAGCAAAAACAAAGAGGTGATGGTTGGAAGGTTTAGACTGAATCTTAACCACTGGCATTGCTCGGGGCAACCCTCCAGACCATCGTTCTTCGCCTGCCAAGCCATTACAGAAGGGGAAAGACCATATGCAAATCAGGCTTGGCCCCACCCCAAAAGGGGAAGTCCAGCCCGAACTGCTAGGTCACATCCCTTCTGCACGAGACCACAAGCATCCCCAAACATGTTTCACCCTTGTTGGGGCTCATCAGTGAGGAGTAGCTTGGGTCTCTAGGCCCAGCAGGCACGGGACCCACGTCTGGGCATACCCGTCCCACTCGGGGTGACAAAGCAAAAACAAAGAGGTGATGGTTGGAAGGTTTAGACTGAATCTTAACCACTGGCATTGCTCGGGGCAACCCTCCAGACCATCGTTCTTCGCCTGCCAAGCCATTACAGAAGGGGAAAGACCATATGCAAATCAGGCTTGGCCCCACCCCAAAAGGGGAAGTCCAGCCCGAACTGCTAGGTCACATCCCTTCTGCACGAGACCACAAGCATCCCCAAACATGTTTCACCCTTGTTGGGGCTCATCAGTGAGGAGTAGCTTGGGTCTCTAGGCCCAGCAGGCACGGGACCCACGTCTGGGCATACCCGTCCCACTCGGGGTGACAAAGCAAAAACAAAGAGGTGATGGTTGGAAGGTTTAGACTGAATCTTAACCACTGGCATTGCTCGGGGCAACCCTCCAGACCATCGTTCTTCGCCTGCCAAGCCATTACAGAAGGGGAAAGACCATATGCAAATCAGGCTTGGCCCCACCCCAAAAGGGGAAGTCCAGCCCGAACTGCTAGGTCACATCCCTTCTGCACGAGACCACAAGCATCCCCAAACATGTTTCACCCTTGTTGGGGCTCATCAGTGAGGAGTAGCTTGGGTCTCTAGGCCCAGCAGGCACGGGACCCACGTCTGGGCATACCCGTCCCACTCGGGGTGACAAAGCAAAAACAAAGAGGTGATGGTTGGAAGGTTTAGACTGAATCTTAACCACTGGCATTGCTCGGGGCAACCCTCCAGACCATCGTTCTTCGCCTGCCAAGCCATTACAGAAGGGGAAAGACCATATGCAAATCAGGCTTGGCCCCACCCCAAAAGGGGAAGTCCAGCCCGAACTGCTAGGTCACATCCCTTCTGCACGAGACCACAAGCATCCCCAAACATGTTTCACCCTTGTTGGGGCTCATCAGTGAGGAGTAGCTTGGGTCTCTAGGCCCAGCAGGCACGGGACCCACGTCTGGGCATACCCGTCCCACTCGGGGTGACAAAGCAAAAACAAAGAGGTGATGGTTGGAAGGTTTAGACTGAATCTTAACCACTGGCATTGCTCGGGGCAACCCTCCAGACCATCGTTCTTCGCCTGCCAAGCCATTACAGAAGGGGAAAGACCATATGCAAATCAGGCTTGGCCCCACCCCAAAAGGGGAAGTCCAGCCCGAACTGCTAGGTCACATCCCTTCTGCACGAGACCACAAGCATCCCCAAACACGTTTCACCCTTGTTGGGGCTCATCAGTGAGGAGTAGCTTGGGTCTCTAGGCCGGGGAAGAAGTTCCAGAGAGGGAGGTTGCCGTGGAAGGTATAAACAGTGCCAGACAGCTTCCACGTTTTGGCTAATGCCAAGGATGTGCAGGCGACTGGGCTCTGTGAGTCCAGCGCCAGGGGTACGGGCTGTATCACCAAGGAGCGGATATCACGGTCGCAGACCGCAAGCTTCTCGAGCTTGACGTGTGGGGGGGAGTCCTCTATGCTGAACCAGTGAGATGCGTATTGAATTTGGGATACCAGCCAGTATTTCAGGAAATCAGGAGCTCCAAAGCCCCCGTATATCATGGGGCTGGACAGGGTTTCGAGTTTAAGACGGACCGCGCCCGAGTGCCAGAGAAATGTGTTGATTGTACGAGTCAATTCGCTGAAGAAGTCCCCTCCTGGCCACACGGGAATGTTGGTGAACCTGTATAATAGCTGGGGCAACACCACCATTTTCAGTAGGCCTATTCTGCCTGCAAGGGATATCGGGAGTTTGTCCCAGATCCGAACTTTGGATGACAGGTGTGTAAGATATTTCTGGTAGTTTTCGTGAAAAGTCGAGGCTCGGTGGTGTGTCACCTCAATCCCCAAGTAAGTAACAGTAGACTGGGCCCACGTGAACCCCTGGGTGTCAGGAGGGGGGAGGGTGCATTCTGTAAGTGGGAAAAGTATGGATTTCGAACAATTCACCTTGAGGCCCGAGATTCGGCCAAAGAGCCTGACGTCTTCCAATATTGGGGCTAAATTGGAAGAAGGAGAACGTATAAACAGCAATGCATCGTCCGTGTATAGTGACACTATGTCCGCATGGCCCGCGGTGCGAAGACCTCTATGTGCGTGAAGTTGGCGGAGCATATCAGCGAAGGGCTCTATCGCTATAGCGAAGATCAGGGGAGAAAAAGGGCAACCCTGTCTCGTCCCCCTGGCGATCTCAAAGAGAGGGGAACAGCGGTCGTCAGAGCGGACCCTAGCCACAGGAGACAAATACAGCAGTTTAACCCATGAGAGAAATGAGGGACCAAATTTACAATTCACGAGGACCCGCCACAGATACCACCATGAAACGGAGTCGAACGCCTTTTGCATGTCGAGCATGGCAGCCACTGCTTGTGTCTCAGGGTGGATTCTATCAAGTATGTTGAAGAGGCGCCTAAGGTTCAGAGAGGTGGAGCGACCCGGGATAAAGCCCCCCTGATCCGGGTGGATAATAGATGGTAGAAAGGGAGCTAAGCGAAGCGCCAGAGCCTTGGCATATATTTTTACATCACAATTGATAAGTGACAGCGGGCGGTACGAGCCGCAGTGCGTGGGGGATTTACCCGATTTAAGCAGTACTGTAATTGTGGCTTCCCGGAGTGAAGGGGGAAAAGCACCAGCCTCCACCGATTCATCCCAGAGCGCCATCAGGTGAGGGAGTAGCAATGGCTTATAGCGCTTATAAAATTCGACTGGGATACCATCCGAGCCGGGAGCCTTCCCTGAAGACAGGGAGTCCACAGCGTCGGAAAGCTCTTCCAGCGTGAGTGGAGAGTCCAGAGAGCCCACGGCCTCCGGGGAGAGAGTAGATAGGGGGAGAGCATCAAGAAAGGAATCGATCTCCGTCACCGGCACCTCATCGGAGTTGGAATATAGGGTTTCATAGAATGTAAAGAATTCCGTGTTAATGTCCTGTGAGGTGACCGCCATGGAGCCATCCGGCCTCTCGATCCCAAGTATACGCGGGGCCCCCGTCTCATGGCGGAGCAGCCTCGCTAGAAATCGGCCAGGGCGCTCGCCCTCTCCGTATCTCCTTGCCATGCCAGGGTTATCCAGAAATGTTTGTTCGCGCTCCGCAAGGGACCGGAACGTGTCCAGCTCCACCCCGATCTCCGCCAGAGTCCCCGGGGTGGAGTGTAGTGAACATTTGGTCTCAAGGATTGATAATTTAGATTCACTCTCGGTGAGAGCCCCACGGATCGACTTAAGAATACCACTCTCCTTCGACAGCGCCATCCCTCTAATATAGACCTTGAAGGACTCCCACAAGGTAGCCTGTGATGTCACTGAGCCTGTGTTTGTCTCGAAAAACTCCTCGATAGACGCCTCGAGGTCAGAGCTGAACTCCGGGTCTAGAATGGAGAGGGGTTTCAGCCTCCAACAACGGGTTCGACCAGGATCCGGGCCCCAACTCACAGTGATGGTAACAGGAGAGTGATCGGACAGGGTTCTGGGGAGGATCGTCAGTTGTAGGACATTCTTGACCAACTCATTGGAAATCACCCAGCTATCGATGCGGGAATAGGAATCATGGACTGAGGAGTAGAAGGAATAGATTCGAGAATCCGGGTAGAAGAACCTCCATGCATCAACCATGGCGAGACGGGGTAGGTGTCATGATCTCTGCTTCCAAAAGGTCAGGGTTTTCCCAACTCCCTTGGAAGCAGATCCATAACCCAGGTTCCGAGTGCCAACCAGTCCCAATTGGGACCTTTTGGACCCAGTCCTGGCGCCAGTGGCACCAGGCTCATAAATATGCCCAGTCCCAGCGCTGGAAGCGCCGGGCTCATAATGCTTGGGTGGACTTACCTTCAGCAGACCATGCTGCTTACTTGCCTGCCAGTTGAGTCTCTGATCCTCTTCTGTTTGGAACTACTTTTCCTGTTGGGTGGGGCTGGAGCCACTCCCTAGATTCAGAACACTGGAACTCTTCTGGAAGGCAGGAACTCTTTTCTTACCAGGAACTCTTTTCTTACTTAGGCGTGGCTGTGGAAGGAGACACCTAAGCACTACAGGAGGCTATTTAAACCACACCCGGTGGATGAATCTTGCTTTGCGTTATTCTGCAACCTCTGCAGCAGAACGCTCATCGTGTCTTCTGCATCCGGTCCTGGGCCTAAGGAAAAAGGCTTACCATCCTGAATCCAGTCTTCAGCAACACCTATAAAGACAAGAAAGAACAGGTTAGCATTCCGGCATCTGAAAGGCAAAGGCTTACCATCCTGAATCCAGTCTTCAGCAACACCTATAAAGACAAGAAAGAACAGGTTAGCATTCCGGCATCTGAAAGGCAAAGGCTTACCATCCTGAATCCAGTCTTCAGCAACACCTATAAAGACAAGAAAGAACAGGTTAGCATTCCGGCATCTGAAAGGCAAAGGCTTACCTACTCTTCGTGCGCTCTGGAGGTCTTCACACTGCATTCCGGCATCTGAAAGACAAAAGTTTACCAACTCTTCGCACGCTCTGGAGGCCTTCGGCGCTGCATCCCGCATCTGAAAGACAAAACAAGGTGCGTTTAAAGACATTGGGGAACTTTAATACTCACGTGCCATTACTCCTTTCCACATCTAATCCAGTGGGTATTCCGGCACCCTGCAGCCGCTCCGAACTCGTACCTGCAAAATAAAAAGACAGTTAGAGCGCATAGTGAAGCAGGCAACAAGCGCTTACTTACGTGCTTCCAGGCGCTTCTATTCATCACACGGGCTCCATCTTCAACTCACTTCAGCCCGTCATCCGCCATCGCCGGAACCCTGCAAAACAAGAGACATCATTACTAAAGACTTTAAAGACATTTGAATGACTCGAAACTTACCGTTCGTGCAGTAAACGACGGACAGCAGTCCTCTGAAGTCAAGAGGCCTGCGCTACCTATCCAGTGAAGAAACTGGTTACAGCACCCTGCCCCGAGGCAGATGGAGAGCTCGGCATTCACTTACCTAAGACATCTTACTCTACACGTCAGGCATACAGTGCACAGAGGTCCAGCCCAAAGAGCCAACCGGGTGCTACACATCACCTTTGAAGATACGGTAGTCGCCCAGTCAAGACCGGCGCCTCTGCGAGAATCAGGTGAGCGTTACAGTAGGGATGACAGTGCAGCATAGGCCGCTCTGGAAAGCTGGCGGGGACTGGACCCAGATCTGTCAAGGGTTACATCAAAAATTGTGTTGAAATCGCCCCCCCCAGAGGATGGGAATAAGGGGGAATCCATCGAGGAGAGACGTGACCTGAGTGTAGAAATCCGGGTCATCTATATTGGGACCATAAATGTTTAGCAGGACAACCTCCCTGTTTTGAAGTGTGGCATGCAACAACACATATCTACCCTGAGGGTCTATTTGTGAAGAGATAAGAGTGAACTTAAGGCTCTTATGTATGAGGGTCATTACCCCGCGGCTTTGGGAAGAAAAGTTAGTGAAAAATCTATGAGGGCCCCATGTTTTGGCGAATTTCATGCATTGTTCCGTGCGGGCATGTGTCTCCTGCAGGAAAAGGACCCTGGACCCGTGGCGCTCAGCCTGCAGCTGGAGCTGCCTCATCTTCTTGTAGTTACACAACCCCCGCACATTCCAGCTCATAAAAGTCACGTCACCCTCAGACATTGATGCCGGATCCAGTAAAGTTTCCCTGACCTGTGGGTCAGATTAGCTTTCCTGCAGTGCCAGTTTTTGAGTATCACCCTGCTGTCCGTCCCTGCTGCCAACACCAAACTTTTTATAACATAACCCCCAACATGTCCCACCCCCTCCCACATCCCTCCCACAAAAGAAGGTGCCACTTTGATCCAAATCAACCATTCCTGGGAAGATGGACTGGCTCGGTCATAACTATATTTGAACATCAGATAAGCATTTTTAACATAGGTATCTGCACTAGGTGCAGGAACCTACTGATGGGATATGGTGTGTTGCAATCAACAGCGGTCCAGAATGTGGTCAGTCTTTTAAACACAACAAAGCTGCAGAACACGTATCTGCTCCATTTCTGTCCCAATGTCTAAAGTTTTTTGAGTCCCATCTACTTCCATTTTATTGTGTTAAAGCTAGTCCTCGGCAAACGTTTTTTAAAAAGTCTTTTACATGTAGGCACACATCTATGAAGGAGAATCATACAAGTTGTGCCTCTTTGTAAACTTTCCTTACAGCCATAACGTGCCAAATTCTCTTTTCTTTGCCTTGAAACACTTTTGGATATATGGGTAGGTCATGGTTTCAGTTTAGAGATTCAAAGTAAAAACAAAATGTAATAGAAAACATAACTTCAAAGCTAAAAGGGCTGCAGAAAGGCGCTGCAGTTAGCACTGTAACACCAGTACAAGTGTGGTCTTTATGCAGGGGCTTACACTCTTGCAAAGGCTTTCATTGTCGTATTCCACTGATATCCGCACACATGTCATTACTTCCATAAAACTCACCAAAGAAGCAAACTTCTAACAACCCTGGAACACACAGAGATGTCACAGTTTGTATTTGTATTTGTATTTGTTTTATTTATAACGCGCAAACCATCAGGCCCAGAGGCATCAGGGTGCAATTTGTACAAAGTTACAGAAATGCATATATACAGACATAAAAATTACATTACATTACATGAACAGAAATATTAACAGGGTTTCTATCTACATATATTACAGTGGTTTCAGTGCCGCTAAGGCTTAACAGTGGATATACCCATAGGGTGAACAGTAAAAAATAGTAACGGAGGTCATCGGGTCAGGGTATGTAGGGCTAGGGCGCTGAGCATGTCTTAAAGCTGGTCGAAAAGCCAGGTTTGGTTTTGGCCTAGAATGTGTTGAATGAGTCTTCAGCTGTGATTGTAGCAGGGAGGGAGTTCCATAGCTTAGAGGCTAGGACAGGGAAGCTCAAGTCCCCTGCTTTTTGAAGTTTAAACCTATTGATCGATAGACAGTGGGACCGGGCAGTTCTTAGTGGTCAGGAGGTCGAGTGGCGCGACAGCCGACTGCAGAGGTAGATAGGGGCCTTGTTAGCCAAGCATTTGTGCATAAGGGCAAGTGTTTTTAGTGAAATTCTCTGCTTCACAGGTAACCACTGCAGGTTGGTTCTAGATTCTGAAATGTGGTGGTTGCGGGGAATGTTTAGGGCAGCACTAATGGCATTGTTCTGGGTTGTTTGGAGTTTATTCAGGTTCTCTTGGCTGGTGCCTAAGTAAAGAGCAATACAATAAACAATTTTAGCCATGATGGGGGTTCTAGCTAGTGTGACACTGTTAGGGGTGGTAAGAAACGGTCTGCGAGCTGCAATGAGTTTGCAGGTGTATGCAGAAGAAGATCTGACAGCATTTATTTGTCAGGATAATGATAGGGTGGCGTCAAGGTAAAAACCTAGCGTTTCAGTATCTTATGGTGAATGACTGATAGGACGGCTCTAGTTTGCTCAGGCGTTGTGCGGTGCCCAGGATCAGGAGCTCTGTCTTGTCGTCATTTAGGCATAACTGGTATTGGGCCATCCAGGCTTGGATGACAAGGTAGACGTCGTTGAGGGCCTTGGTGTCAGCTAGATAATAACCTGTGATGGGAATGAGTATCTGGGTGTCGACGGCACAGTTAGTGTAGGAGACACCCAGATAGTCAAGCACATCAAAGAGTGGTTTCCTGAAAATGTTATAGAGTGTAGGTGACTCGCAAGATCCCTGAGGTACGCCGCAGTGAATTGGGGAAGGGTCTGCGGCTGCGGATGGGGCAAAGACCCTCATGGATCTATTGCTCAAAAAGGATTTGATCCAGGCCGCAGCAGAGGACGAGAAGTTGGCAGCAGAGTGGAGGTGCCTGCACAGGATCTGGTGGTTGACCAAATCAAATGCGGCTGAAAGGTCGAGAAGTAGTAGCATTGCTAGTTTGCCCTGATCCTTCAATACCTCAATTTGGGTTTTTAGGTCTATTAAAGCAGTTTCTGTCTCGTGTCTGGGGCGGAATCTGGATTGTCGTAGACCTAGCAGTTGTTAGATTCCAAGTAATCTTGGATCTGAAGGTATGCTGCGCGGTCTAAAATCTTAAGCAAAAACAGAACCGTGGTGATAGGTCGGAAGTTAGTAGGTGTGCTTGGGTCTAGGGATGGTTTCTTGAGCAGTGGGATGACCCAAGCGTCCTTAAGGTTGTCCGGGACAGTACCTGTTTTAGAATGGGGCCAGATCATGTGCAGAGTCCTTAATGATGGGAGCTGGGCAAGGGTCACCTGGTTCCACAATACATCCAGATTGGTTGTGAGGTGGCATCATCACAGAGCATCATGACATGCCATTGTGCCATGACAAGCACAAGCTATACAATATATGTATGTTTGCTTCTCTGTCTCCAGATGGACCTTTTTTTTTGTTTCTCCAGGACCAACCTGCCTATTACCCAAATTGCCTCCAAGCACTTTATTTTGAGACTGTTTCCCATGTTTAAAAAACAGATCTCTAATTGAGATATCAGACTCCGAGGGGATTCTTGATTTAAATAACGAAAGTGTAATTTTAAAACAAAACAAAAAAAAAGGTGAAAAGTTTTAGCATTCCTCTATCATTTTCTTTATCCGTTAACATAGGGTAGCCATTTAAAATATGACGTCCTCTTCATTTGGGATATTCCTCAGCTGCCAAACAATCCAAGTGCAATGGGCACTGTAAGTACCCAGCTTGTCAAATCCACAATGCTCAATTTTAGTAAACTGTAATTTTCCATATGGCTAATCTCAGTGTACACCCTGTTTGACATGTTCAGTTATTTTATTGCCAGCTTGTTCCCAGTTCCAGATTGATAGACTCAGTACACTGCCAGATTGACAAGCCCAACAGATGGCCATTTTCACAACCAGTCGCAGCTGGTGATCTTTAAATGTTTTGGGCACAATACACTATACATTGTCAACATGTATAATATCGTTTGACGTGATGTATCCATTGCCACAGTGCCATACCCTGAATTTCATATGTGCACCCCCACACATGTATTTCATGTAACCCATCAATAATGAGCCTCTCTAAAATCATATCTCTTCCATTCACCTCCCCAATACCCTTTGATTCTTCTCTCACTTCTGCGACTACTTCTACCCTCTCCCCCTACTCCCTTTCTTTCTTCTGTTCCACCTCACCCTCTCCTTTTACTCTACTCCCTCATACCTCACTTCCTGCACTTTTCTAATCCTCATCTCTTCCATTCTTCTATTTTACACCCTCTGCTTCCTCTCTTACTTCAGCTTTCACCACTGCTCATACCTCCTACTTCCTCTCACACCTTGGTCCCTCTCTACTAACCAATTCTCTTCCATAATGTACATTATTTTTGGTCTGTTTTCTGGTTTAATTCAATTGTTAGTTATGCTTGTTGTATTTTGCTTGTTGCTCTTGTAAAGCGTTTTGGATTATGCCGCTATATTAATTCAATAAAATACAAATACAAATACCAAAGCAGCTGCACGCTCCATTATCTCTGTCATGCAAACTGGACTGCCCTTGCATAAGGTTTTAGTCATATTAAACCGGGCCCTTTATCTTCTGTCCTGAAGTTTAGCTACTAAATGCATGCCATCCCTAAGATGAGGTTCAGCATAGTTCCAAAATTCTGTGCTTAAGCGTATAGAAGTGTTTCCCCACTTTATAAACACAGCATTCACTATGTAGGCATTGGACACTCAACTTTGAGAAAAGTGAGAAACCCTGTGCTCTGGGGTAGAACCTCTAAGAAAGTGCTTCGTAATGTAAATTTTAACTGTATGACCTGAAATAACCTATGAATGGCTGCAATTCAAACAAAATAATATGACTGTGGAAAACATAATTGTATATCTCAACCAAGTATTAAAAAAAAGGTAGCGGGTGCTCCTTTCTCGAAAGAACACAGCATGATAACCTGTGAAGTGATTTGTAACCACTTTGAGAGTTTGCAGCCATCTGCTTTTTGCTCACTGCACCTTTCAAAGCTGGCAACTAACCATTTGCATATCAGTCTGTGTCCCGCCCACATGGGCAGTCCAGCACCGAACTGCTATGGCAATTCCCCTTTGAACAAGAGTACGAACAGCAACCGCATACACGTGTTTCAGCCTTGTTGGGCCTCATCAGTTAGGTGAAGCTGTGCCTCTCAGAGCACAGTGAGCGGGGAGCCCACGGCTGGTTGCCCCCAGGTAACTTAGGGTGACCAACACCAACTTCCTTCCAAAAAATCAAAAAAGGTAGCAGGCACCCCTCTCTTGAAAGAACACGGCATGATAACCTGTTCAGTGGTTTTTAACCACTTTGAGAGTTTGCAGCCATCTGCTTTTTCCTCACTGTACCTTTCACAGAGGTGAAATAGCCATTTACATATCAGTCTTTGTCCCGCCCACATGGGCAGCCCAGCACCGAAATGCTATGGCAATTCCCCTCTGAACAAGAGTACAAACAGTAACCCCATACACGTGTTTCAGCCTTGTTGGTCCTCATCAGTGAGGTGGAGCTGTGCCTCTCTAAGCACAGTGAGCAGGGAGTCCACGTGTGGTTGCCGCTAGGTAATTTAGGGTGACCAACCCCAAGTTCCTTCCAAAATACAAAAAAGGTAGCAGGAGCCCCTCTCTCGAAAGAACACGGCATGATAACCTGTTCAGTGGTTTTTACCTACTTTGAGAGTTCTTTATATTAAAGATAGGAACTTCAAAAATAAAAGGAGATGCCATTGCATCTGGGATACACTGCAACAGTGCTTTACTTTTTTCTCTGTTTCTTAAATGTAAACCTGTCAATCATGTCAAGTTGTGTCAAGTGACTTTGACAACTGTATGCAAGGCCACTAATGAGTGCTCACAACAGTGCTTTCCCTTGATGCTGAAGATGGTTAGTCCACACGCATCCCACACAACAATTCACTGTAATTCATGGAACTATCTGCAGTGCACTTGGTGGAAGATCCCTCTACTTCCAGCAGCCACAGAATTCCACTTATGAATATGTCTATCAATATAAAAAAAGTATCACAAATTAAAATAATATTGTTAAGGTGTTTTGTGTACAGTCCTTCATTGAGGGCTGAACAACCACTAACGATAAGGTGGGTTCAGTTCACCGGACCCAAAAGGAAAGCCACACCTTTCATAAGGTAAGTTATGAGGAAGAACAGTTTGGCTTCACTCAAGGGAGGGGAAGTACGCTCACACAAAGGTAAACTCAATCCACACACATACATAGAAAATACACCACATTGTTATACTGCAAAGATATACACACCTTTATCTGATTAAACATATATATCTCTGCTGGGTTCATAAATATTTTAAGAAGACATACCAATTTTGTGGCCCAGAGCAGGCCCCTTCTCAAGGGCCGGCCTCAGCTTGCAACAACTAAGCAATATAAGCAAATAAGGAGAGAGACACAGACTGATGGTAAATCAATCATCTTGTATTAGGCAGCCAATACACAGCATACAGAGACATTGGGCCTCATTACGAGTTTGGAGGTACCTCCAAACTTGCGAAAAAATCTGGCACCCGCGAATGGGCAATTACCGGGTCTTGCCGAGTTTGGCGGACCCGGTAATTGCCCATTCGCGGGTGCCGGTAATAAGGGACTCCCCATCCCCATTCGGCCCATAGGGCTGACTGAGAATGGGGAGTGTGGCAGCACCGGTACCGTTAATAACGGTACCAGTGCTACCATCATGTTCTGCTTGTTGGTACCGGTACAGCCACCAGGTCATACCTGGTGGCTGCAAGGGCACTCACGAGCAGGGCTCGTAGTATGGAGGTACAGTAGCAACGGTGCCGGTAGCGATACCGGTGCCGTTGTTGCCTTACCGCCACACTTGTAATAAGGCCCATTATCAGGAAGTAGGAACACAGCATGCAAGTGTTCTAGTAGTGTGGCACACAGAGCTCTCTCTAGGGCCCCCACCATAGAGTGCTGGTTTATATAGCACATCATAGGCAAACACTAACATGTTTCTGAACTTTCACAATGGAGTGTTACTTGGCACGAATTACAGACATTTGGCAAGAACTGTCAACCTCTTACTTGTGACCTTGTGACACAGCCTTGTGGGGACATCCTATTGTATTATGAAGAAGTGGCATTCGTAGAAACCCCTTCTGTTATCTCCCATGTATTTGACTAATGCTAATCCTATAGAGGATAAGCGTAAGGGAAGGTCTGGCGTGTTCTCTGTCCTTGTAGGGGTTTGGGCTTGTCCAGGGATGCATGTAGAGCAGGCACAGGGAGGCAGAGGGAGGTGACATTAATGTTCTGAGGCCTAGCTGTATGGGAGAGCCTAACAGCATTGCATTGCATAACACAACATAGTATTGCATAACATAGCATAGCATAGCAATTCTGCATAACATGGCATAGCAATCCTGCATAGCATAGCAATCCTGCATATCATAGTATAGCATAGCACTCCTACCACATCAACCCCCCGTTTGGTCATCCCTGAACAAGGTGTCGAGCACAGGGAGCAGGATTTGTGTATAATCTTAACTTAAGATACCCAGGTGTATGGGTGACATAAGGATAGGGCGGAGAAGCACAGGGATTGCTACTGAAACAATGTTGTTTCTAGAGACAGAGAATGTGGACCTAAAAAGTTCCTAATTCAAAACTTCAGCCCAATTGGTGTTGCACATTTGAAATATCCATAAATTGAAGCTTTTATATTTCAAGTGGCAGCAGTCTGGCCTCAGTGGGCCAGTAACACACCTGACTAGCGCAGCATGACAGAAGGGAGCGAATAAGAA
Source organism: Ambystoma mexicanum (assembly GCF_040938575.1). NCBI lineage: Eukaryota > Metazoa > Chordata > Amphibia > Caudata > Ambystomatidae > Ambystoma > Ambystoma mexicanum. The sequence continues at coordinate 1,068,328,006 of NC_090925.1, forward strand.
ACACTTTCATTGTTGAAGCAGCAATTATAACCACACTTATTAAAATATCATGTAGAATGGAGGAGCCCTGTGAACTCAAAAGTGTTTGAAAGTGGTGAAAGAGGTCAGAACATGACATATTATTATAGCTGAGGTAGAAGAATCCACTTGAAAAGGGATGGGTCATATTGAGACAAGGAGAGTAATTGATAAGGAGGTCATAACACCATTAAGCAATATTGAATGGGATGGGGATCAAGGGAATCCCCCCGACTGGTGTACATAGGAGTGTGGGAGCATATCTAGCTCTCAGAGGCATTTATTAGGTCCGTGTAGGTCCGAAAGAAATTGAGAAAAGTGTTAGTGTCTCAGTGTAGGATCGTGGATGTAGGCTGAGGCAGAACAAATACCATGGTAATGAACAGCAACATGGTGCAAATACTTCACATATACTCATGCAACAGCAGTACTACTCCTAGCTTTAGCAGTCCAACCCTATGCAGAATGGGTCCTTATGCCCAAAAGTTCCAAAGAGTGTCAGTTGGTCCAGAAATGGATAGACAGGAGGGACGATAATGCAAAAGTTCAGGATCCCTGCCAGGATGATGATGATAGATGCGTAGAGCTGGAAGAAATCAGCTGTGGTGATGGGCCCACCTAGCTGGCCTATGGACCTATACTCCAGGTGTGCAGTGTTACTGTGGCTGCTTGGTGACAAAAACCTTTGAGAACGATGATATACCCGCAAGACACAAGGATAGCAAACTTTTGAGAGCGATGCTCCTCCCATATGACACAAGTGTAGCAAAAACTTTTGAGAGCGATGGGCCACCCGCAGGAGAGGAGTGTAGTAAAAACATTTGAGAGCGATCGGTCACCTGCTGAAGCCAGGTGATATTTTGGCTGTACACTCCTCAAAGTTGACCTTTGAAAAGGCAGCAGATTTTTGTCGTCAAGGAGTGCTGGATGTAGAGTCACCACGGTTTTAGCTGTCGGGAACCCAGTGGGCCAGTGAAGAGTGGTCACTTTCTCCTGTACCCCTGTAGATTGCAGCTTTGCTGTGTCTTTGGTGATGGCGGGGGATGGGTTGTCTCTGTTCTGTACTTCTTGCTGTTTATCGTTGTCGAGTGGAGGTGCTGCTTTCACACACTGGCTGGCGTGGAGAATCCGTGGGCTGTCAGGAACTTTCCAGCGAGGAAGCAGGGATTATTTTTGCTGTTGTACTTTCAGGACCACCCAATTTCCCAGCAGGAGGCTGTGGCACAGCGTTTCAGGTGGTTGAAGAACATCTTCTTGAATTTGTTGGAAGTGGGAGCTGACAATGAGCATTAGTCTTTCGCAATATGACACACCAAGATCATCACTCAGTTGTAAGTCACAGAGCTCAGGGGAAGGTGGTGAAGTAACTGGCATTCACATGGGCCTCCCCATGAGGATCTCGTGGGGGGGAGAAAACTCTGCCAGAGTTTATGGAACTGTAAGGCCAGAATTGAAAGAGATAAAAGGGTTCCTCAAATCATACGAGAAACAGCGGCCCATCAACAGGAGCCTGAGGGCCATGGAGGGTGCTGCCAGAAAGTTGACTGTGGGCCCTGAACTTCATAAAGGCCCACTCGGCATGTGGCTGAATTGCAATAAACAGTGCTTCAACATAGGGTGCATTGAAAATGGGAGTACCTTGTGTAATTAGGAAACCTCTCAGTTTCCACAGGGTTCCATAGTCATGTGATATATCAAAAGCATAACGTGAATCCGTGTATATAGTGGCTCTGCATTGTATGGCAATCATGCAAGCCCAAGTTATGGCAATTTTGTCAGCTTTTGTAAGGAGAAAGGCAGTGGCAGCTACCGCTCTGAGACCTTATGTAAGGGGAGAGGCTAGAGGGTCTAACTGTGAGCTGAAATAGGCTACAGGCTGCTATAGGTCCCTGTGCTTCCATGTGAGTATGTCTATGGCATACCCCTCCTTCGCATAACAGAACAGGGTGAATGATTTAGAATTGTGTAGGAGGGCAGGAGCAACAGATAGTTGCAGTCTTGCTCTTGCAAAGGCTGTGGAAGAGTGTGGAGACCCAGTGATTTGGAGTCAGCGAGGGAGACCTGAAAGGAAGGTGATGCTAACAGTAAGTCATCCATGTATTGGATCATAGTGGAACCCACAGGGAACGTGACATCCTCAAGGTCTTCCTGCAAACTATGTGAGAAGAGAGATGGGGCATCAATAAAGCCCTTTGGAAGGGACCTGTAGGTGAACTGATGTCCCCTGTAAGTGTATTCAAAGAGGTACTGATAGTCCTGCTGGATTGGAACAGAGAAGAAGGCAGAGGAAAGATGCAAGTGAAAAATCTGGTCTGCGATCATGGAAATCGTAGTACAGCATACAAGGAAAGCCACAGGCCTCCAACCCACAGTGCCATGTGGAGGACAGAAGCCAGAGGAAGTGTTGGAGGTGCAGTGTTTTGAGACAATAACGGGGGTGGAGAGCAGTAGGAAAGGATCAGTGAACAAAAGGAGGAGATCCTGAAGGAAAAAGTGAACAGGAACAAAAAACATAGGAAAACTAGATAAGCAAGAGAAGCAGGTGTACTACTGAAGAATAAAGACACAAAACAGGAGGAGGATATGACCTGCACACAGAAAAAGCATGATAATCAGGAATAAGAGAGCTAGAGGAAAGACTAGATGTAAGAGACAGAGACAGTTAGCCTGGACCAAGCGAGAGAGGCTGAATCATTGGAGAGAAGAATAGACCGATGGAGCGAGTCAAAATCATGGAGGAGAAACAGAAACAAGAGACACTGAGGTCGTTGGTGTTCTGGAGACATAGGGTGAGGAGGAATAATAGAAGTGAGTGAGTCTGTAAATGGAGAGAAATGCCAGAAATAAGAGAAAATGGGGGTATGGAGCGGGGGGAGAGTTTAGAAACAGGATAAAAAAGAATATGAGAATAAGAGGTGAGAGACAGTATGGAAACTCATAAATATGATCAGCGATAAGCGAAAGAGAGTCAGTCCTAGTGTGATCGAAGAGGTGAGAGATGACATGATTGATACCTTCCTCTGCTTGGGTGATAGTCTGTACTGGGACACATGTGTCAAGATGCACGCCTGGATTGAGAGTGATGAGAACAAGTTAAGCAGATAGATTGTGCCACTGCCACTGAGTCAATAAGGTTTTGTATCTGTGTAGCTTGTGCAGGTGTTAGTAGTGAAGGAAGCTCTGTAGGAGGCTCCATATGGGTAGAGTGTTTGAGGAGAAACCAACATTCAGTTTGCCTCGATTGTGGAACCTCCAGATAAATACCATCAGGAGAACAATCAATGGTACAATGCATCTTGCATAGCAGATCATTACCTAACACCTTAGTAGTGAGCAAGAGCTTAACTGAAAGGTGTTGTGTTCAGTGATGGGATCAATAGAAACCAACAATTCATGTGATACCAGGTGAGGGATAGTGGTGCCAGATATGCCAACAGCATTGACAAGTTTCTTTGAGACATCCACATTTGCAAATCCAGCAGCTCACAGTGTGAAGCGCCTGGCACCAGTGTCAAGTAGTCCAGTGATAGCAAAGGAACAGACAGCATGGCATGGTCCCTCTGGCCAAGTCATTGTGGACCAAAACAGATCTAAATGTCCTGGTAGCCCTGTTAGGAGGAGGCAGTGAAGGGGCAGGTGATGTGGTGTAGGGTAGCAAACAAAACTGTTAAGAACAATTAAATAATTGCGAGCAGTAGTGGGACCATATTACCAATGTCTGGAACATTTGGTACGACATTGCTGGATGAGATGAACCCTCTGTTTCCAATATCTGCAGAAAGCTTGCCTGGCTGTGGTTGCTGGGCAGGCAACAATGGGTGCTTTAAAAATCTGCAGTGGCTGGTGGCCCTGGTGGAAAGGTGTCAGAGGATTCTGTTGCACATAGTGCTGGTGTGAGGTACCCAGCATCCTCGGCCCCCAGAGTCAGACTTTTGTTGAGCTTGCTGTATTTGTAAAGCCATGAGGCGGGTAGCCTCATCTTGCTCCTTTTTCTTTTCTTCAGTTTGTCTTAGATATCTTGAGCTGCTTGTTGTGCTTTTTCAATAGATTAAGCTTTCCCCCCCTCCCACCTGAACATTTTTGCATATCGTGAGACATTTCTGGAAATAGACCAGTCACAAAACATTTGCTAAAAAAAGTCAGTCAGTATAGATAGGCAGTCATAGGGTATTAACATTCGTTCTGTTTGATATATCCGGTATTGGATCAGTCAGATTTGACCAAGTATTATCTTTGATGAGGGCGGTGAGAGCAGGAATATTATCTGTAATATTCTCACTTTCCACTAGTGTGTCAAGCCATTGCAGTTTTTCCACAATTTGTTTTTGTACAAAATGTCTTTGAGCACATCTTGGAGGAGTTGTTAAAGTTCCCCAATGGTGGGATCATAACAGGCAATCACTGTGTCCAAATTTTCCATGAAAACGGTGATGTTTGTCAGGCAATGTGGGGAATTGTTATAAGTCAGTGAAGACTCAGGGAGTGTGAATCCTCATAGGTTCCGCATCAGTATGATCCTGAGGCAAGGCGCACATAGGCATAAGGGTGGATGGAGCAGAGGATGTTTAGGCATCCTCAGTGTGTAGCGAGGGTTGCTCAGATATAAATGAATGTGACAATTGAATATCTTGCCCGGTAAATTGTCCTTGTCTGGATTTAAAAGCATAGGAGTCGGAGAAGCCAGACAGTGATTGCTGATCCTCCATGTATTTCTGGCATATTGAGTCAGACATGCACCTGTAGGACTGGGGGGTAGGCAGGGAGTGGGTGTAGTTTGAGGTGGCAACCTACTTTGCTGAGAGCGGGTCCAGAATGGCTAGTAAGTAGAGGCTGCTGTTGGCAGAAGTGGAGGAGGGGCGGGGAGATGGAAGATGAGTTTGTGGCAGGAGAGGAAGATGAGGCGGCCGGTGGTGCAGGCGGGTGTGAGAGAGGCAGGGAGCTGGTCTGGCAGCTTGCTGTGGTATGGGCAGTTGGGCGATTGTGACAGCTGGCGGTGGTGTGGCGGGTGAAGGTGGGTGGCGGAAAAGGAGGTGTGCGGGCCCTCAGGTGAGGTGAGCATGGTTCTAGTCCATCTAAAAGGTCTACAGGTGGTGCTGTAGGTGCTTCTAAATGGGATTATGTAGCAGTGTCTGCAGAAACACTTGGGTCTAGGCCTGTTTTGCAAGTGTGTTTACTGTTTGGCTGGCCGACCTTGAAGTTATGCATGTAGGAATGTCAATTCATCTAAAAAATAATTTGATTACAAGTTACCCCAAGGGAATATGGCAATTCTCTAAACAAGGCAGACCTGCAGTCAGCAATTTAAAGACATCTGGCATAGGCCAAGGATATTTGTGGTAATGGAATACAGCAGCAACCCTATGATTCAGGGGCAAATGTAAGCTTTGGCATAGAGAAAATCAAAACTAACTTGGCGACAGAGAATAATCACAAGATCAATCAATAAGCTGTGCACCACACAAATAAACCAGCGACAGAGCGTTGACACAGAACACAGACACAGAACTCCTAATAACTGCAAAGGACATATGCATCAAAATCTGCACACAATCCGGTCCAATGATACCACTAACCAGGGACCGAAAGCAGGGTACCCGTGGCAGTGATGAACTACCAACTCACTCAATCTAGGGGCAGTGACATGTCCCCTTGTTTTTGTAAATACCAGCAATAGACTGTGGTCCTGGTGAAAAGAAAAACATAATATGGCAGTGGAGAGGAAAAGAAAAAAAAAAACACAAGACAATCCTGTCAGCTGAAATCATGGAAATTGCAACCAACAGGAATGCACAATAATCAATCTGAGAAAGTACCCTTAATAGTCACCCAGTGGCAAATGCATTAGAAACTGAGGGCAATGTGACAACACACATGGACCCACCCCTAGTCACAATCCATGTTTATGTGGTGGCCCACATACTCCAGGGGCACAGTGATTCTGAACCCACTTAGGAGACATCATCATGTCTCACTAGCTCCAAAACCAGAAATCGACCATGACAGTACACAGCCCCTTTCCTAAATCACAAGAAAATGCAATGAGTATCTAAACATCATCTTAAAACAGTGTGAGCAGTAAAAGTAACTGCAACATAAACAGTTAAACCTAACATGACAAAGGTATAATCCGAACAGCCAATGCAACAATCAACACCAAATTTACCAGTAGAACAAAAGCACTTTATTTATTCTTACTGAGAACATGGCAAATAGACATAAATTACATTACACGATAGATCAGTTGTTCGGCAGAAAGGCTATTTTAACAAAAATAAACAACACAGCTCCTGCATTCTGTAGTCCAGAGCTTGATTTTATCATTGTTTTAGGTTTAGCGAGAACATTTGTGAAAACATTAAAAACAGAACATTAATCATTCGCTTTCTGTGTTTGGATCGTACTGCACTAATACAGGGAAGAGCAGTTTGTGGGCGAAAGCAGAGGCACTTCTCTGCTATACTATGGGACACTATTTGCCTACCCCAAACTGTACACAAACTTGTAATACTATTTACCTCTTAGAAGGTGGCTGGTTAAAAAAACAATCATTACATGCAAGATAGCATTCTGCACTCATTCTAAGTTATTCAATGTTATCTCTACACCGAAGCCAGCATCTAGGACATACAAGCCCAAAACAGACAGTCCGTAGACAAACACAATTAATGCGCTCAGCACAGCTAAAACTCTCTGCTGTGCTACTATCACATACAAATACCCATCATAAAACATCAGGGCGTGTAAGGAGAGAGAAAGAGAGAGCCTATGAGACATTGAAAATCCACTTTAGTCAAAATAATGTGCAGCGTCGAGAAAACACAGTGCCATAAGCAAAAGGTTGATATTTACCACTCCGTCTGAGGACAATCAAATAGGTTCATGGTCTTGCTCCGTGACAAAGATTTTCCAAATTAACTTCAACAAACTGATGGCCATTGACCTTAGCACCTGCAAGTCGGCCATTATGACTACCTCCTCTGACCTACTTAACATATCAGTAGACCAAGTACTCAAAGTAGAGCCCAGGAATGGATACTCAGACTTAGGTTTCTCCTTTAAAAATATATCAATCATGGAAATGGAAAACACCCTTACCAAGATGAGACCCACGTCATGTCCAGGAAAATGATTACCATCAAAAATAATATTTGCAAATAATAAACTTTTCTCCCTCTTTCTGATTAGGTTTTGCAATGACTCTATTAAACATAAGAATGTACCAAACTCCATCAAGGAGGTGGTTGTCACCCCCATGATTAAGAAACCAGGCTTGAATCATAAGAAACCTGCTAATTTAAGAACTATTACCAATACACCATTCCTTCTAAAAGTGTTGGATAAGGTTGCCTCCAATCAGTTCCAGATTCACTTGGAAAATTCTGCCATCGTACATCCGAGTCAATCGAGCTTTAGGAGCCATCATGGGACAGAACATGCCCTGCTCAATTTACAAGCACAAATGCTGGAAAGACTAGAGGAGAGCAAAACAGGCTTACTAATTCTGTTGGATTTAACAGCCACGTTTGATCTGTTGGATCACTCCTCTCTACTTAAAATGCTGGCTACCGTGGGCAACTGCTCCAGTGACGCTGTTACGTGGATATGTTTGTTCCTTAGCTGGAGACAACCTAAAATCTGTTGGGGTAGGGCTTGATTCAAGACAGTCCCAATCAGGGTGCCTGTATCTCCCCGGCTCTTTTCAACCTCTACATTAAAGCTTTGTGTGACCAGCTTTACTTTTGGGGCCTGCAATTCACAAATTATTTAGATGATTTCCAGCTTCACATGGACCTCAGTGGGGTCCTTGAGGCTGACTTGCCAAACTCTTCTGCCATCTTGTTAGGTCCACGGCCAACTATTTGTCCATTTGACAAAAGTGGAGAAGGAATCATCCACATGGCATTGCTAACCACCCAAGATGGCCACAAATTGGTTCTTTTTCCAGTACTGCTAACAACACTCTAGTTTTCCCCCAAGATGGCACCTGTGTTCCTGATGCCTCATCGTCACTTCCTATACTTAAGGACTCAGCATTGGTAAGCTAACTGTGTTGCTTCTTTCTCCCTGAAGCTTGATGCTAGTTTACTCTCTTGCAACCCTCTTACTTCTGTCTCAACTTGCAGATCTTTGGTGCCGCCCTCTCTACCTTTCTGCTGCAGTAGTCCTTCCTGATCAATTTTGCTTCGGACTTACTCTGTCCTTTGCGGCTCTGCAATGCTTGTCCTGGCTCCTCCTCTCCCTACCTTGTGTTTCTGCCGCTGCCACTCTTTCCTTGCAGCGCTGCCACCTCTGCCTTTCCCTCGCAGCTCATCCGCCTGCTACATACCTTGCAGGTCAGCTGCACACTGTTTTCTTAACGGCTCCCATCTCCTCTTGAGTCCGCTCACGGCTGCAGCTTACTTCCCGGCACTTGATTCAGCAGTGCCACGGCTCCAACCCATGCTTGTTTTTCTGCTGTTGCCTTTCGGCTGCTCTTCAGGTCCCACTCTGAGATCAGAGTACCGTGGCTCTGACCGCCTCTGAAGGATTTGTGTTTCATATACGCCTGCTGCATTCTCCTCATTCTGTGCCACCATCTGGATGTGGATCAGTACTTCAGCCAAGCACTTCCTCGATACCAACAGCTACAAGACCTGTGGGTTTTTCCCCTTCACAGGGGTTTTTCCTATTTAGGGGCTCAGCCCTTACAGTTTCCTCTGTTGCCCTTTTACACTGCAGGGTTCATTGGAAGCAGTGAGGAACAGTTCCGAGCCAACTATCCAACTGGCTTGTGCACCTTCCTCACCAGGAAAAAGGTAAGTTCTTCCACCTCATTAAGTGGTTGTAAAACATCTACGCATCATCCGAGAGTGGATGGTAGAAAAAATTGCATGTGCCTAAACCTGTCTAAAACAGTTATGATTTTTGGTACAAACCTAGCAAGAAACAAGCTGAATAGAGCATATGAGGACTTTTTGGTTGATGGTTCTAAAATAGCAGTAGTAAAAAGAGTATAAACTCTGGACACTGTGGAAGAAGCTTCAATGAGTGATGAGCTGATGCACACGTAAAAAATATCGTAAAACATGCCCAGTACCATCTACAAATGTGGTGCCAGGTAAACTCCCTTCTCTCCTGAAAAAATAGTGAAACCCTAGTCCGCGCAATTATCATGCCAAGGCTGTACTACTGCAATGCGCTCCTTGGGGACGCAAGCAAAGAGAGTATAGTCAGACTCGAGAAACAGTTTAAGATCCTCCCTCTAGCTCATAAATGCCTGTTTGGCAGGGCACCTACATACCTCACACAAATGCTAACCAAACATGTGCCGACTAGAGCAATGTGCTCTAAATCAGCAAACCTGCTTGTAGTTCCGTGTGTAAAAAGAGCAAGAGCGAAAGGTATCTCCTTTGTGGTTAAAGCATCCATGGCGTGGAAATCCCTCCCCAAGCCCCTTCGCAAGGAAGAACATTTAGACCTCACCACAAAGCTGTCTGTAAGTGTTTTTCTGTGTACTGCGCGCTGATGCCTGCGGGTTATAGTGGATAACGAGCAAATACATAAAAATAATAAATAACAATTTCTGTAAAAATACAAGTAATATATTCTGAGCAGTGATCTTTCCCCCTAGTAATCAGACATCCCCGTCAGTCAGGTCCTTCAAGTGGGATGTGAATCACACACATTGAGATATGTTGTATGACCTCTGTGTCAGTCACCTGGTGTATTACTCAAGGGGGAATGTTTTTTTTTTCTTCTCTTAAAATAACTTTTGTCATGACAACCAGCCTTCTCAGGAGTCATAAATGGCCAGCTCTGAAGCCTCAAAGGAAATTATACCATTTGACTGTTACCAGGCAGGCAACTGGAGATGCCATTTAATATTTTATTAAATAAGGATAAAAACTGCCTGTTTGAAGTCTACACATGGGATCATATTTTCTTAAATCACACTTAATAATTAATAATAATAATAATAATAATAATAATAATAATAATAATAATAATAATAATAATAATAACTTGAAAGGAAGGTTGCAGAAACTCGCTGAATAAAAAGGTTCAGGGCGACAAATTCATCCTACAACACAGCCAGAGCGCACAAAAAATAGTACATTTAGTCTGGAAGTATCAGGTCATAATAATTCAGACACTAATAGATACAGTTTGTTTGTTTGTTTGTTTGTTTTATTACTTGTATTGCGTGCCAGACCCATAGATATATGGGTGAATTGCATAAGGTCACTCACAACTTAGTTACATGAAAAATGTACATTTACCTAATGCAATTAGGTTACACATTGGCAAGTTATATACACACAGGCAAATTATATACATACAGGATATATACAGATATGTGATTTATACTTCAGGCAGCAGGCAGGCACATGTAAAGCCTGGGGGATCACTCACAACTTAGTTACATAAAAACATACACTTACATAATGCAATTAGGTTGCACTCAGGCATATTATATACATGCAGAAATATACGTATATGTTATTCATACTACAGGCAGTAGATAGGCACATGCAGAGCTTGATGGAGTCATGCTTCATGGAGTGGTAGTATATGATATGCAAGAGACAAATCAATGAAGTGGCTGGTGGCGTATTTAAAGGAAGGTAGTCTAAGGTGTCATAGGCCAGCCTAGAGGTAAGCGTCTTTGAGCCAGTTTATTATGTTCCGACGGAAGTTTTGGTAAGAATGATCTTCTCTTAGTGAGGTGGGTAGCGAGTTCCACAATTGGGCTGCCTTAACTTGGAAACTGCTAACTCCAACTCTAAATAATTTGAATTTAGGGACCAAGAGGCAATTCGTATTAGAGAGTCTGGTTGTTCTTATTACAGGTTTTGTAGTTAGTCTGTCTGATAGGTAACAGGGTGCCGCATTCTTCAGGCTTTTGTATGTGAGGGAGGCGACTTTAAGTTTGATTTTGTCATATGTGGATAGCCAATTATTAGTTCTTCTCATCTCAGAGATATGTTCACTCCTTGCAATACCAAGTGCTGCTCTAAGAGCATTCTTTTGCAAAAATTGGATTTTCTTAATGATTTGTTTGTTGGCCCCTATGTACAAGGCATTACAATAGTCGAACTCTGGCCAAGGTGCTACAACTAGTATTCGACAGGAAAACTTTGCCTGCTCTAATCAGTTTGCAGGTATATGCCGTGGCCGAGGCCGTGGAGTTAACCTGTTTGTTGAAGGAGAGCGTAGAGTCCAAGTAGAACCCCAGGGTTTTTACCTCCTTAGCGACGGTAATAAAATGATGGTCTACGTTAAAGGCCGAGTATTCGGGACTCTGTCTTTTTAGGGTAGAGGGGGTGCCCAGGAGGATGATCTCTGTCTTGTGATCATTCAGGCATAATCCATGGGTGGCCATTCATGCCTGAATGATGAGATATACCCTATTCACCAAGGCCAAATCCTTGTCATAATCCCTCGTGAGAGGTAGGAGGATCTGAGTATCATCTGCATAGTTAGTGTAGGTGATACCCAGATGATCCAAATCATCGAAAAGGGGCTAAGTGAAGATGTTGTATAGGGTAGGTGAGACACAAGATCCTTAGGGCACTCCGCAAGTGATAGGAATAGGGTCAGCAGCTGCCATAGATGAGAAGACTCTCATTGTTCAATTACTTAGAAAGGATTGTATCCATGTTATGGCTTCTGCTGAGAAGTATGCTGCAGAATCAAGGTGACTGCATAGGACCCGGTGGTGAACCAAGTCAAAATTGGCCGATAGGTCCAGGAGAAGAAGAAGGGCTGATTCCCCTTTAGTCCTGAGTTCATCAATTTGGACCCTCAGGTCTATTAATGCTGTTTCGGTCCTGTGCTGTGGTCGAAAACCTGATTGCCTTGCTCCTAGTAGAGAGTTGGATTCCAGATGTTTTTGTATTTGGGAGTAGGCCATTTTATCTATGATTTTCAAGAGAAATGGCACTGTAGTGATAGGTCGGTAGTTAGTAGGTATCAAAGGGTCTAGAGTCTGTTTTTTCAATAAAGGGAGAACCCAGGATTCCTTCAGGTTGGAAGGGATGGTACTTGAAGAGAATGAGGCATTGATGAGTTTCTTAATAAAGGTGGCCAGGTCTCTGGCTGCATCCTTTATGAGTTGAGCAAGGCATTGGTCACCCTGACAATTGGAGGGTTTGAGTGATAATATGATATTTTCCGTTTCAATTATGGCGACATTGGAGAACTTAAAGCGGGAAGGTTTGGTAGTGTTATTAGAAGGCTTTTGGGTCATTCTGGTCGGTGTAGAGCTGGTTAATGAGGCTTTTTTTAAAGCAATTTTTACTTGCAAAGTCGTCACTTTATTAGCTAGTGCTTGCTGTATGTTCGAGCACCAAAGTCTATCCAATAATAACATACGGCTCAGAAACTAAATTACCAAGAGACCGTGTGTTTTGGGATCGATTGGAGGCAAAATTTTGGCGGTCAGTGCTTAAGTTACCGAATTCAACTCCAGGGCCTTTGATACGATATGAGTTGGGTGCTCTTTCAATGTTTGTATTTTATGCATGGAAACTGTGTTCGCTAATGAGGAAATTTCTGCTGTGCACTAATTGTTTAGATCTATCTTATATATTGGCCACATATATGTTGAAATCCACACATTTTTTTCCCAATAAGTGGAGAAATGTTGTTACCAATCTGTTAGTAGAGGCCGATATAACCATTGAACTGCTTTTAACTAATCCCAATCGTGCCCAGAGAAAACTATATCAGCATGACTGGATCTGCACTTTAGAGCTTTGCTCGCAGTACAAAGATTACTGCGGCCTGCCTTTTGGTACGAAAAGAATGAGAGTTGCAGCCTCCTATTTACTTAAATTTCCCTCGCACCATTTTAGAAACAACTATCTTCGATTTAGATTTAACTTATGGCCCACTAGAGAAATTTTAGCTCGAAGAGGTCAAATAACAAAACAAGAAAATAATTGTCGGTTTTGTCAATTACCAGAGTGCGAGGAGACTTTAAAACATTTGATAGTAGGTTGCCCCTCACTAAAGGATTTACGTTGTAAATATTTTAAAAAACTGTATGAAAACTATAACTGTTTAACTAAAGATGTACTTTGGTTTAGAATATTCTCTTCACCTCTCCAAGCTGTTCGTATAGCCACAGTCCAATTTCTGCTAGCCCTAAATCTTGAGATAATTGAATGTATAGCCTAATCTTCCCCTAAATAGATGACATGTGTTTTGTAACTAATACCCCCTTGTTGGTGGATCACTAGTGGTTCTAATGATGTGGAATTTGAATCTATTTTGGATTGATTTTAGATGAAAACTCAGATGATGTATATATATGAATTGTGATTTTATTATTTTTCTGCTGTTAATGAGAAATAATTGAAGGTTGAAGTAGTGGGGTTGTAGGGTTTTGCTGAATACTGATTTTGAGCTTGATTCTATCTTGTTTTAATCTGTGATCAATTATGTTATAAATTAAATTGAAAGGTTGATTATCAACCAACCAATAAATAAAAAAAAAAATAAAAAAAAGTCTATCCTTTATATAATTGTCTGGCACTGGGATGGGAGCTTCTAATTCTTTGAGGATAACAAAGAGTTCATTCATGCTTGAGTTGGCTTGAGATATTCTAGCGTTATAGGTTTCACATTTAGCTAGGAGTATTTCCTTTTTATATAGGGCTATGATGGTGCTGAGATTGGTTTTATTTTCCTTGGACGGTTGTGATCTCCAAGATATCTCACATTGCCTTTTTTTGGTACATAGTTTTTTTTACTAGGGTGTGTACCAGGAGTTAAGATGGGCCTAAGGTTTACTTTGTCTTAGTTTAAGTGGTGCTATTGAGTCTAGGGAAGTGGTCAAGATATGATTGTATTCCTTGACCAGTGCGTCAGGTCCAAGGATTTCAGGGATCGCATTGAGTGTAGGGACGATAAGAGGTAGTAAGTTATCGCAGGTAATATTCTTTTATATTCTTTAAGAGTGTCACGCATGTTTGAGATTTTAGAGAAAAAGTAGCGAATAAGATTATTAGCAGAAAGAGGGCAGCAATACATATTGGCTTGCGCGGTGTGAGCACAGTTTATAGGCTATGTAAACATTTTCAGGAGTGATAGTGAAACAGAGAGGTTCAGTTTGTGAAATAGGAGGAATTGACAGGGTCCAATGCAGAGTTGAGGGCAGCATGGGCCAGAAGAAGTGTGGGTTCCATGATTTGGCCACTGTCGGTCGTAAGCCACAGAAAATGTTTCAATTATAAGAGTGCTTAAATCCAAGAGGTTATCCAGGGATGGAGCAGAAGAAGGGTAGTTGACAATGTGCAAGAAGAATGGTTTTGATCAAAGGTATTCATAAGTACATAGTGAAAGACAGAAAAATCACACTCAAAGTAAGAGGCATGAAATAAGGGAGAGAGAGAGGTCCTCACATCATTAAGGTAAGGGCTAAGAGGGTGCCTCCTGAATTTCAACTCGTTCATTGATGAGGAAGGAGAAGGAGAGAGGGTGGATAGATTGTGGCATTAAAGGGAACAATGGGATGATCATAGTGTAGACGGGGGGCAAATATGACCATCATGCCTCCCACAAGACTCTCAACATGAAGGTAGAGAAACAACAGATGTGCCACTCTTGGGCCCATCGCTGCGATCCTCGATGTATCAAAGATGTGAGAAACATTACTCTCTCAGACAGCCATTCAGACTGTACCCAATTGATGATTTGGACGACATGGACCACAAATCAATGACATCATCACTGACATCACAACGTAGCCGCACGTATGCATAAAGTGCATATCCATCCATTCATGAAGTTACACGAGCATGCTCTAGTTTATTATTGCATGTAGGCATGGATCACATGCTTATGACCAACAGAGGTAGAGGACAGACACACATACATATTTCTACATATTCATATCTTTTACCAAAGCTGAAACCGCAAGATGCAAAGGATTAATATATTTAGCTTGCACATGCTTGACTGCCACTAACATGGGGAATCCCTAGGGAATAATATGAAACCTATAGGCTGTTAGATATATTTTCTGGAGGAGTGACACCTAATTCTGTGGTATTTTATTATGGTGGTAAAGAGTGGTATTTTATTGTGGTGTAGCACTTCGTGTGGCAATGTGTTGGTATATTCCCTTTTACAGTGATACAACTCCACTCAGAATATAGCCTAACAACTGTTTTTACTACCAGGGTAACTCTCGATACAAGGTACTGGACTTGGTACACTCATTGGGGTAACAGTAATTATTATTTCCACCACACAGCATTTTATGTACAATGCTGCTCCATGCCCTGATGGCCGAAATGCAAAATATTTAGATCATAACATAAACAAATAATTGTATACACACACACGTCTGGCACCCCTAAAACGTACTTATCAAAAATCAATCTATTTCAGATTTTACCACATGTGGCAATATGAATTACTGCCTATGGTAAAACAAACCTATCACCCGCTGGACCTTAGTCTATGTACTAATAAAAATGCAGTCACATAATAAGAGCCCAACCAGTTTGTTTTCAAACCTTTTGATTTGTATCAAATGTTAAAATTCAAAGCTGTTCAGACAATTTGTTTATGCGATACAAGTGAATTGGACACGAGAAAACAAATGCCTTTCATTAGAGTGTTCGCACACATTAACAGAACCATCTGTGCACAATCTTACCATCAGACCTTGGACACGAGAAAACTGGCATGAAATGCACTTTGAGAGAGAAAAAGGATAACAGTGCAACTACGTTTGTCACATTTACCATCGAAATATTACACATGAGATGATCTATTGCCCTATCTAACTGCTTTCCAGGCACACTTCTTGCACCTCAAATTAACTGTATATTACCTAGATTGGTGGCGATACCCCTGTCCCAATTTGGCAGGGAACACAGGGTCGCGTAGATAAGCCCAGTGAACAGCCCTCAGCTCGGGGGTCTGTCAGCCTGCCAGCTTGCTGCAAATCATAGTCCCTCTGTATATTGTGCCAGTCTGCCTGCCAGCCCGTCTCAGCATTCAAAGATCCTTGGATGTCTCTCTCAGAATATTTCTTAATGACAGCCTCCCTACACCCACTCACAGTCCTTTTTATGATCTCTCGCTGCCACTCAGAAGAAAATACCTCCCATCTAAATCATACCACTGGAGTCCACTTGATCCTACTGTCGGAAAGCAATATGATAAATCTCTTCCTGTGATTTTTTTTTGTGTGCACACAATGCCTTTTTCAGCAGAGCAGCATTCCATATTCACAGCTTGCCACACAAACTCCAACTTCACATTTAACCTCATTTCAAAAAAGATTTTTCCAAAATCATTTTCAGGTTATTTTCATGTAGACCAATTGCACTAATTTATATTAATGACATGTTAAAGGTTACTGGGAAGGGGTTAGCATGTTCATTTATATTAGTATTTAGGTTTCGAGCAAGCCAGTCAAATGCAATATCATTCTGAAATAATACACTTTTAAAACTTGCTGGCTATTCCTGGACCCTCTGCATTTCCCATCTGGACCGCGCGACGGCTGCATTTTCCACTTATGCCTTGCATATGTTTGTGGTTCTATGTTTCTATATAAAGCCCACACTAAAACTACATGTGCATACTGAGCTAATAAACCCCTGTAACTCACAGCCCCCTAGCTACTCCTACACTTTCCTCCTTGTTTAACTGCTGGTATCCACTGGAAATCACTGCAGGAAAAAACAAACCTAATGATTTAACATGCATGTGTTGCTCCCAATTAAATGACCCATACCTGGAAATAAATAATATACATTGAAATCCAGTCATCAAAACAGTATATACACACCTCCAGCTTTGAATAAAATAATTATCCTTCTCAATCACAAGAAAAACAACAATATTTTTAAAATGAATAAAACAAAAATGGTATATATTTTTTTATTTTTCAGTTTTTTTAGATATTGATCACCCTTATTTTGATCTCATTACATTGCCACGATAGTGGCCATGTAGTTATGGTTAAGTTGCTGTTTCCATAGGAAGATCACTTTTTGGGTGGCTTATAACTGCGCTCCCCCTGGATGAATCCTCACCAAACTTTGCAAAAAAAGTATATGGCCCACTCTGAATTGCATTGCAAAGTTTGGTCCAGGGGGGGCAAAGTTATAGGAGGGGTCCCAAATATTTTTTTTCCCCATAAATTGAATGGGGAAAAAACTTTGCTCATGCCTACAGCTCAAACCACTGGACGGATTTTCATCAAATATGGACCAGGAGCAGCGGCTTGGTCCCGAAAGAAATTTGGTGAAAATCCGTCCAGTAGTTTTTTTTTTTAAATGACCAAAAAGTAGGTCTGAACAAATTAGTGATATCTGTGTTCAGTCCACGGACTCACTTCCCTGTTCGCTCCGTGGACAGGACATGGATTGGGCAAGCGGCTTGTGTGATGTCCGCGGACATCTGACGTGCTCTTCCATTGGCTGCGGTGAAGCGTGCAGTGCGTCTATTTTCAGAGATGCCTGCCATCTTAGTTTATCTTTGCATCAGGCCTGCGGAGGGCCGAAGAGCGGGATCTGCGGCCTGCACAGTAAGACTCCAACAGCCTTGTGTGTCTCCCTTCTGTCGCCCCACCCCCCGCTCATGCCCCGTTTGTGCTCGTTTCCCCCTCACCCCCTGCTCATGCCCCGTTTTAGGCTCGTGTCCGCCCTGCCCCCCGCTCATGCCCCGTTTGTGCTTGTGTCCTCCACCACCCCCCGCTCATGCTCCGTGTTGTACCCGTGTCCTCCCCCACCCCCCGCTCATGCCCCGCATTGTGCTCGTGTCCTCCCCCACCCCCCGCTCATGCCCCTTGTTGTGCCCGTGTCCCTCCCACCCCCAGCTCATGGCCCGTGTTGTGCTTGTTTCCCCCCCACCCCCCGCTCATGCCCTGTGTTGTGCCCGTGTCCCCCCACCCCCTGCTCATGCCCCGTGTTGTGCCCCTGTCCTCCCCCACCCCCCGCTCATGGCCCTTGTTGTGCCCGTGTCCCCCCCACCCCTGCTCATGGCCCGTGTTGTGCCCGTGTCCTCCCTCACCCCTGCTCATGCCCCATGTTGTGCTTGTGTCTTCCCCCACCCCCGCTCATGCCCCTTGTTGTGTCCATGTCCCCCCCCACCCCCGCTCATGGCCCGTGTTGTGCTCGTTTCCCCCCCACCCCCTGCTCATGCCCCTTGTTGTGCCCGTGTCCCTCCCACCCCCAGCTCATGGCCCGTGTTGTGCTTGTTTCCCCCCACCCCCCGCTCATGCCCTGTGTTGTGCCCTTGTCCCCCCCACCCCCCGCTCATTCCCCATGTTGTGCTTGTGTCCTCCCCCACCCCCGCTCATGCCCCTTGTTGTGTCCATGTCCCCCCACAACCGCTCATGGCCCGTGTTGTGCTCGTTTCCCCCCCACCCCCCGCTCATGTCCCGTGTTCTGCTTGTGTCCCCCTCACCCCCATGCTCTTGCCCCGTGTTGTGCTTTATGTCCTCTCCCACCCCCGCTCATGCCCCGTGTTGTGCCCGTGTCCTCCCCCATCCCCTGCTCTTGCCCCGTGTTGTGCTTGTGTCCCTCCACCCCCTGCTCATGCCCCGTGTTGTGCCCGTGTCCTCCCCCACCCCCGTTCATGCCCCTTGTTCTGCTCGTGTCCCCCTCACCACCCTGCTCTTGCCCCGTGTTGTGCTTGTGTCCTCCCCCACCCACCGCTCATGCCCCGTGTTGTGCCCCTGTCATCCCCACCCCCTGATCATGCCCCGATGCCCTGTGTTGTGCTCGTGTCCTCCCCACCCCCTGCTCATGCCCCGTATTGTGCCAGTGTCCTCCCCACCCCCTGCTCTTGCCCCGTGTTGTGCTTGTGTCCCCCCACCCACCCTCATGCCCCTTGTTGTGCCCATGTCCCCCCACCCCCTGCTCATGCCCCGCGTTGTGCTTGTGTCCCCCCATGCCCTGCTCATGCCCCTTGTTCTGCCCATGTCCTCCCCCATGCCCGCTCAGGCCCCGTGTTGTGCCCGTGTCCTCCCCCACCCCCCGCTCATGCCCGTTTTATGCTCGTGTCCCCCCATCCCCCGCTCATGCCTCTTGTTGTTCTTGTATCCCCCCACCCCCCGCTCATGCCCCGTGTTGTGGTTGTGTCCTCTCCCACCCTCCGCTCATGCCCCGTGTTGTGCTCATGTCCTCCCCCATCCCCTGCTCATGCCCCTTGTTGTGCCCGTGTCCTCCCCAACCCCCCGCTCATGCCCCGTTTGTGCTTGTGTACCCCCACCCCCGCTCATGCCCCTTGTTGTGCTTGTGCACCCCCCAGCCCCCGCTCATGCCCGTGTTGTGCTCGTGTCCTCCCCCACCCCCCGCTCATGCCCCGTGTTGTGCCCATGTCCCTCCCATCCCCGCTCATGCCCTGTGTTGTGCTCATGTCCCCCCAACCTCCCTCATGCCCCGTGTTCAGCTCGTGTACCCCCACTCCCCACTCATGCCCCTTGTTGTGCTCGTGTCTGCCCCACCCCCCGCTCATGCCCCGTATTGTGCTCGTGTCCCCCCCACCCCCCGCTCATGCCCCTTGTTGTGCTCATGTCCTCCCCACCCCCCGCTCATTCCCCGTGTTGTGCCCATTTCCTCCCCACCCCCCTCTCATGCCCCGTGTTGTGCCTGTGTCCCCCCATCCCCCGCTCATGCCCCGTGTTGTGCCCGTGGCCCCCTCACCCCCCGCTCATTCCCGGTGATGGGCCTGTGTCCTCCCATACCCCCCGCTCATGCCCCTTGTTCTGCTCGTGTCCCCCTCACCCCCCTGCTCTTGCCCCGTGTTGTGCTCGTGTCCTACCCCACCCCCGCTCATGCCCTGTGTTGTGCCCATGTCCTCCCCCACCCCCCACTCATGCCCCATGTTGTGCCTGTGTCCTCCCCCACCCCCCACTCATACCCCGTGTTTTGCCCGTGTCCTCCCCACCCCCTGCTCTTGCCCCGTGTTGTGCTTGTGTCCCCCCACCCCCTGATCATGCCCCTTGTTGTGCCCATGTCCCCCCACCCCCTGCTCATGCCCCGCGTTGTGCTTGTGTCCCCCTACCCCCCGCTCATGCCCCTTGTTGTGCCCATGTCCTCCCCCATGCCCGCTCAGGCCCCGTGTTGTGCCCGTGTCCTCCCCCACCCCCGCTCATGCCCCGTGTTGTGCTCATGTTCTCGCCCAACCCCCGCTCATGCCCCTTGTTGTGCCCGTGTCCTCCCCCACCCCCCGCTCATGCCCCGTTTGTGCTTGTGTACCCCCACCCCTGCTCATGCCCCTTGTTGTGCTCGTGCCCCCCCAGCCTCTGCTCATGCCCGTGTTGTGCTCGTGTCCTCCCCCACCCCCTGCTCATGCCCCGTGTTGTGCCCATGTCCCTCCCACCCCCCGCTCATGCCCTGTGTTGTGCTCATGTCCCCCCAACCTCCCTCATGCCCCATGATCTGCTCGTGTCCCCCCACTCCCCACTCATGCCCCTTGTTGTGCTCGTGTCTGCCCCACCCCCGCTCATGCCCAGTGTTGTGCTTGTGTCCCCCCCACCCCCCGCTCATGCCCCTTGTTGTGCTCATGTCCTCCCCCACCCCCCGCTCATTCCCCTTGTTGTGCCCGTTTCCTCCCCACCCCCCTCTCATGCCCCGTGTTGTGCCTGTGTCCCCCATCCCCCGCTCATGCCCCGTGTTGTGCCCGTGTCCCTCCTACCCCCCTCTCATGCCCCTTGTTGTGCTTGTGTCCTCCCCCACCCCCCGCTCATGCCCCGTGTTCTGCTCGTGTCCCCCTCACCCCCTGCTCTTGCCCTGTGTTGTGATTGTGTCCTCCCCCACCCCCCGCTCATGCCCTGTGTTGTGCCCATGTCCTCCCCCACCCCCCACTCATGCCCCATGATGTGCCTGTATCCTCCCCCACCCCCCGCTCATGCCTGGTGTTTTGCCTGTGTCCTCCCCCACCCCCTGCTCTTGACCCGTATTGTGCTTGTGTCCTTCCCACCCCCGGCTCATGCCCCTTGTGCCTGTGTCCTCCCCCACCCCCTGCTTATGCCCCGTGTTGTGCCTGTGTCCTCCCCCACCCCCGCTCATGCCCCGTGTTGTGCTCATGTCCCCCCACCTGCCCTCATGCCCCGTGTTCTGCTCATGTCCCCCCACTCCCCACTCATGCCCCTTGTTGTGCTCGTATCCCCCCACCCCCCGCTCATGCCCCGTGTTGTGCCTGTGTCCTCCCCCACCCCCTGCTCTTGCCACATGATATGATATGATATGATATGGTATTTGTAACGCGCCTATACACAGGTGTTTCATGTTGTGTTTGTGTCCCCCAACCCCCTGCTCATGCCCCTTGTTGTGCCTGTGTCCCCCCACCCCCTGCTCATGCCCCGTATTGTGCTTGTGTCCACCACCCCCCGCTCATGCCCCCTGTTGTGCTCATGTCCTCCCCCACCCCCTGCTCATGCCCCCTGTTGTGCCCGTGTCCTCCCCACCCCCCTCTCATGCCCCGTGTTGTGCCCGTGTCCCCCATCCCCCACTCATGCCCCATGTTGTGCCTGTCCCCCCCCACCCCCTGCTCATGCGCTGTGTTGTGCTTGTGTCTCCCCCACCCCCTGCTCATGCCCCGTGTCTTCCTGCCATTCCCCCCACCCCCCGCTCATGCCCCGTGTCTCCCTCCTGTCCCTCCCACCCCCCGCTCATGCCCTGTGTCTCCCTCCTGTCCCTCCCACCCCCTGCTCATGCCCCGTGTCTTTCTCCCGTCCCCCCATCCCCCTCTCATGCCCCTTGTTGTGCCCATGCCCTCAACCCCCGCTCATGCCCCGTGTTGTGCTCGTGTCTCCCCCACCCCTGCTCATGCCCCGTGTCTTCCTGCCATTCCCCCCCACCCCCCGCTCATGCACCGTGTCTCCCTCCTGTCCCTCACACCCCCGCTCATATGTCGTGTCTCCCTCCTGTCCCCCCCACCCCCAGCTCATGCCCCATGTCTCCCTCTTGTCCCTCACACCCCCCGCTCATGCCCTGTGTCTCCCTCCTGTCCCTCCCACCCCCCGCTAATGCCCCGTGTCTTTCTCCCATCCCCCCACCCCCCGCTCATGCCCCGTGTCTACCTTTTGTTCCTCCCACCCCGCTCATGCCTGTGTCTCCCTCCTGTCCCCCCACCCCCCGCGTCTCCATCCTGTCCCACCCACTCCCCGCTCATGTCCCATGTCTCCCTCCTGTCCCCCCACCCCCTGCTCATGCCCCATGTCTCCCTCCTGTCCCCCCACCCCCGCTCATGCCCCGTGTCTCCCTCCTGTCCCGCCACCCCCCGCTCATGCCCCGTGTCTCCCTCCTGCCCCTCCCACCCCCGCTCATGCCCCATGTCTCCCTCCTGTCCCCCCACCCCCGCTCATGCCCCATGTCTCCCTCCTGTTCCCCCCACCCCCACTCATGCCCTGTGTCTTTCTCCTGTATCCCAACCCCTGCTCATGCCCTGTGTCTACCTCTTGTTCCCCCAACCCCCGTTCATGCCCCGTGTCTCCCTCCTGTACCCCCCACACCCTGCTCATGCCCTGTGTCTAACTCCCGTTCCCCCACCCCCTGCTCATGCCCTGTGTCTCTCTCCTGTAACCCCCCACCCCCGCTCATGCCCCATGTCTCTCTCCTGTTGCCTCCCACCCCCTGCTCATGCCCTGTGTTTCTCTCCTGTTCCCCCACCCCCTGCTCATGCCACGTGTCTCCCTCCTGTGCCCCCGCACCCCCGCTCATGCCCCGTGTCTCCCTCCTGCCCCTCCCAACCCCTGCTCATGCCCCATGTCTCCCCTGTTCCCCCCCACCCCCGCTCATGCCCTGTGTCTTTCTCCTGTCCCCCAACCCCCGCTCATGCCCTGTGTCTACCTCTTGTTCCCCCAACCCCGTTCATGCCCCATGTCTTCCTCCTTTACCCCCCCACCCCCGCTCATGCCCCGTGTCTTCCTTGTGTTCCCCCCACCCCCCGCTCATCCCTGTGTCTCTCTCCTGTTCCCCCCACCCCCCGCTCATGCCCTGTGTCTCTCTCCTGGTCACTCCCACCCCCCGCCGATGCCCTGTTGTGTTCTCTTTATACTCCCCGCCTTCCCTTTCCATGGTGTCCATCTTGGTAAAAGATTTTCCTTCCTACACCAGTGCGCCGCAGGCATACCAGTTTGGGAAGAAAAATATTTTTTTTACTACCCCGGGTTCCCACTTTGAGAACCTAGGATGCTAGTGGTCTTCATCCATTGAAAAAGACGTTATGGTTATGTTGCACTAATAAAAAACTATGAAATTCAGTAAAAAACAAATGTGTTAAAGGGACGTTATGGTTAAGTTGCACTAATAAAAACCTATGAAATTCAATGAAAAAACTTTGTTAAGGGTACGTTATCGTTGTGTCCTGAGGACGGTATGGCTGTCTGTTTTGTTCGCAGGCAAGTTGAAGCTGTTCTAAGAACACATCATGTGTCCTGGGATGTTCGTCAATAAACAAAATGGGGGTGTCCTGAGGACGGTGGATGTTCGTCAATAAACTGTGGGGGTGTCCTGAGGATGGTATGTCTGTCCGTACTGTTCGCAAGCAAGTTGAAATTGTTCTAAGAACACATCAAGTGTCCTGGGATGTTTGTAAATAAACAAAATGGGGGTGTTCTTAGGACGCTAGACCTGTTTGAATTGTTCGCAAGCAAGCTGAAACTGTCCTAAGGACACACGCGGTGTCCTGAAATGTTCGAAAGTAAACGAAACGGGTGTGTCCTGAGGACAGTATGCCTGTCTGTTTTGTTCGCAGGTAAGTAGAAAGTGTTCTAAGAACACATCATGTGTCCTGGGATGCTCGTAAATAAACAAAATGGGGATGTCCTGAGAACGCTATGCCTGTCCGTACTGTTCGTAAGTAAGTTGAATCTGTTCTAAGGACACTCATGATGTCCGCAGACATTAAAAGTGTCCATATGGCATAGTTAAAATGTTTGACTCTATGGGTGTGATATGCTGCGATGGTTGTGGCCAGGGCATAGAGTCTTGGGAGCATGGCCATATGGCCATATGGCCATGCTCCCAAGACTCTATGCCCTGGCCACAACCACCGCAGCATATCACACCCATAGTGGCTTATAACTTTGGGATCCAAGAACAAATTTATAAGCAACAAAAAACTTTTTTAAGAGGACGTTATGGTTAAGTTGCACTAATAAAAATCTATGAAATTCAAAGAAAACAACTTTGTTAAAGGGACGTTATGGTTAAGTTGCACTACTAAAAACCTATGAAATTCAATGAAAAAACGTTGTTAAGGGGACGTTATGGTTAAGTTGCACTAATAAAAACCTATGAAATTCAATGAAAAAACTTTGTTAAAGGGACGTCATGGTTAAGTTGCGATACTAAAAACCTATGAAATTCAGTGAAATAACTTAGTTAAAGGGACGTTATGGTTCCAAGTAAAACCGAAAAACCCTTGAAATTCGCCAGTTATGGTAACCTAAGCAACCATAACTCGCGCCACCACCGTGCACTGCTAAGACTAACACCCACGACATCAAAAATGACATCACAAATGTCATTGATGACATCACTGATGACATCACATGTGTATGTACTTTTCATGAAATATGTGTACAAGGGATTCTTATTATAATGTTGCGAAAAAAGTGTCAAGGATCATTGCAATAAATATCATACCCTACTTAGTGCATTGAACGATGCATTTATATAAATAGCATTCTATTATGGGGTTCTATCTAGTATACTAAGCTACTCATGCAGAAACATAGCATTGTGTGCAGCGTACAAGATCAAGGTACAATATTCGTAATGTTAATATGTTGAATAATGAAATGATAATTGTTTTCTTAATAGATTTTTGTGTACTGTGAAATATGTAATAAGTAGCTAATAAAACCCATGTATTACATAATTGCATTACTATAGACAGAACACAAAGAGACAAGAACATATACCAATATGGGTGTTAACTTTAGAGTTAGTTGTAACTGTGGGAACGTAATGGCTCACTCAGTTTCCCCCCAACACCACAAAACAACTGGAGATTTCCTACCTTGTCTTCAATAGTGAGATGAGGCTATCGGGAGTTCACCTGTTACACCCTCCCTTCGCCTCTAACTCGGCAAATGAAGGATGTGGCAGGGAAACCCTTTGTAAAGGGGAAAAAACCCTGTGCCGCTTGAGAGCGTTGAGTTAATGGGATTTGACAAGACTTCTGCTGCAGCCTCGAGGTGGAAATGTTTCAGCGTGCAGGTTTCTCCCGAAGGTTCTCCGATAGTTCGCCGATTGCTATGCCGATTCTTGGAGGTGGGTTTGTTGAGAGGTTCGGGACCGGTGGGAACTTTGGGAGAGGAAGAAAACAAGGTCAGTGATGTTTTAAGAGAAGACAGGTTGTAGGAATATGTAAGGGATTTGAATGGAGATTCCCGGGATGAATGATGGGAGATGAAGTCCGGAGATTCCTAATGAATAGACACGAGGGGGAAACAATGAGAGGTAAGTATAGAACAAGGCTTCCTGTGTGATGAAATGTGAATCGAAGGGAGAGGGGAGGTAACCTACGGACTGTGAGCAGGTCTGAAGGCGACTTCACCGGTAACAAGCTCTTGAACGCTATGTAGTGACAGTGATTGGTCGTGGTCAGCCTGGGAAAGAGAAAAGAGGATAGACAAGCAGGTTTCAATAAAGGGAGGAGGTGGAAAGTTGGAACCAATTTGGAAACGAAATTCCAGTATTTCTCCTAAGCGAAGACTTACGGAGCGTGACCACTAACAACAGTAGCAACGCGCTGAGTCTTCCATTCCGGCGGTTTAAGTAACGTGATCAAATCACCGGGCGGAGTTTCCTCAATGGATGGAATGGGTTCTAGACCGTCCATTCGATTCCGCGACGCCATCTTGGGAGTGACGGCGTGAATAGATGGCATGAAGCGCCACCGGCGCAGAAAAGACCACCGTTGGGAACGGTTCGTAACAATGGGTATATACAGGGAAAGTGAAGTTAGCAAAAAAGCACAAGTAGTAGCAGAAACAATTCATAACCTAACTGATTATTTTCATGAAAATAAATGATTGCTCCGTTTCAAAGCTGCGATTTACCCTATGTGTATGTATCACTTGATGTGATTGGACCCTAAGGAAAGTAGTGTGAGTACAATGTATACAAATATGACCATATACAGGGAAAGTACAGCCATAAAAAACAACAGAACTATCAGAAAGTGATGATGTCTATTAATTGTCTTTATGCACAAAAAGGATTGCTGTCTTTCAAGCTTGTGTCTTCCCCCATGTATATGTTTCATATGATGTGACTGGACTCTAAGGGAATTACTGTAAGAACCTACTTGAAGGCTACGTCTACAAATAAAATAAAATTCTTAAATTCTGACTGTTACTGAAGAAAACCATGTAGCCTAGATATGTCAGCAAAAGAAAAAAGAGTGAGCCAGACATGTGATGTCATCAGTGATGTCATCAATGACATTTGTGATGTCATCTTTGATGTTGTGGGTGTTAGTCTTAGCAGTGCACGGTGGTGGCGCGAGTTATGGTTGCTTAGCTTACCATAACTGGCGAATTTCAAGGGTTTTTCGGTTTTACTTGGAAGCATAACGTCCCTTAACAAAGTTTTTTCACTGAATTTCATAGGTTTTTAGTAGCGCAACTTAACCATAACGTCCCTTTAACAAAGGTTTTTCATTGAATATATATATGTATATTTTTTTTTTTTGGTGATCTTTTGGTATTTTATTATTATATATATATAACATTTTAATCTTCTTTTGAAAATGTGTATACATATATTTTTAGATCATCTTTTTCTTCTTTTTTAATGAGATCTTTATCGTTTTATCTATTGATCAATTTTCTTTGACTGGTGATTCAATTGTTATTATTTGTTTTAATCAACCATTAAAACATTAACATTTTCAGAAAACATTTGAACACATTTGTGCCATTTAATCCAATCCAAAATCAGTAATAATGATAACAACAAAAAATAATACAAAAATGTTCATTAGCAAATAAGAGTTTTTGTAAATACATCCTGTAGCAAAGTAGTTTGTGATAGCAAGACTAAAACAGTCTGTGCATCAGGTATATCCTGTCCATACTAGTTTTTTGTACAATCACACAGAACACCGTCGTTGGCCGAACCCCTCTAGTCCAGGACTCAATGGGACCTCCTCCCAGGGCGTCATCTCAATGGCTTTCTGGGCTCATCGGCTTCACCCCCTTCTTTGGGACGGGGGCTTTCCAGGGGACTTCGATCCAGTGGTATCCTCCAGGGGTCCAGCGCTCCAAGGATCTGACGCTGACAAGGACAATAATTAATTTTCTAGATCTGAAAAGAAAAAGACACTTTAAGTATTTAGCAAAATAAACCTTTCATTTCCATTTCCACTGGAGTATCTGAAATCAAATTGTATTATTATTACACAAATGCAAATTGTATTTCTATGTTTCTATATAAAGCCCACACTACCACTACATGTGCATACTAAGTCAATAAACCCCTGTAACTCACAGCCCCCCAGCTATTCAGATCTCCCAGCTACTCCTACAAGGCCCTTGATGTGAAGGAGAGAAGGAGATACAGGCTTTAGGTGCATGGAAGGGCTGATATGATCGCCACAGCCAGAGGCAAGCAGAAACAAGGCACCCAGCCAAGGACAAGTGGAGATGGGAACGTTCCAGTTACCAAGACAATGATCGACTTGCAGAAAATCAGGCTAAAATCCTTGTGAATTACAAGCAAGACAGCTGCATTTCGTAGACCGAAGACACGTGACCCCACCAAACAGGACAATGCCCATTAAACCAAAGAAGAAGAGGACTGTTCCCATGGAACCAGAGGGAAAAAGCTACAAGTGTTGCCCACAAACCCAGAATTCTCCCAGACTTAGGTTATCAGAGATGGCAGCATTAGAGAACACATTGCACCTCTGTGTGCATTCTCATCGCCTTGAATAGGTACACTCAGTCTGATAACAGTCCAGGGCCTCTAGGCTGGGAGGACACATTCTGCCCAATCCAGAGTCACCTTTTCACGTGGGGATATAGATTGTTGCAAGGGCCAAGGGTCTGTCTGTGACCCTGCAACATTGTAGACTAGCACCAGAAGAGGTGGTCCCAGGGGGAGCCCCCAGATATAGCTATCAATGGTAGAACTAACCGCTATAGCTCTTATATGTAGCTCACCTAAACTGACCAATGTCAATGTTTGATAGGTTTGTGGGATGGAACCTGCATTTGTGATATCACACCGGAATAAAACCGGGTGACACATGGTTAGAAGCTGAGAGCTCCTGAGTATACTTGTTATTCTGGTCTGATCCCTGTCATTTTGTTTGCTGATAAATGTCAGTAGCCCCATGACTGAGTCATCCGTTCTTGTGGCGGGGAGTCTTTGATGGACCCAATTGTTCTCTGCTGATAATAGGGCTCACTACTAGAGATCCCTTGCTAAATCTATACAAGAGGATGAACGGTCAATGGAGAAGTCAGAGTAGGAGAGTGAAATAGAGGGAATGACAAGGTAAGATAGTTCCCAACACAGTGAGTAGGATGCTCATGGATGGAGTAGAGTGATTGGTCAATAAGAAGGATTTAAGTTGAAGGCTTCAGCTATGGTGAGCTTGAGAAGGTCAATTCACCCCAACATTGCAATGCAGATGCTGGTAGAAGGTTACTCAAGGAGAAGGTTAAGTCCAATTAACAACTGTTGAAGGTGAATGGGTGGTCTCAAAAAGATCATGTGTGTTCTACTATTATTTGAAGCCTACCTTGTGGTTTCCCCGAACAAAAGAAACCTCTAAAAAAATAGCCAAGAGCAGGACTTAAAGCATTGGTAAAAAGGTACATTGGGATACCAGTGTGGTAAATCAGCTTGCTCACCTAGGATAAAACCATCATTAATTTACAAATGCCATTATCCTTCTTCATGAAATTAATGTAGGGTGATATAATCACCATAGAGCACAAATGAGGTTCTTAAAAGCACCTCTCTTCCTGGAGCCTTATGGGCAACAGGCATCATATACTCTATTAAGTAAAAAAGGTCACAGTGACAATGGAACGTCAATAGACATTCCGCTGACTCTCAGAAATATGTCAGTATTTTAGAAAAGAAAAATGGAAAAAGCCAAGAGTATTAACCCTGAATAGGATCTATAGAATTTCCAAAAATGAAATTATATCTTAATAAATATAAACAGAATATTGTTGGTAAATTGTAGGTGTCCATTGGTGCAAAATAACCTTTTACATTGCATCCAAATACAGTTAACCATATAGGAAGACTGTAGCTTTTGTGTTGGCTTTCTTTTTTTTATAGCACATGGAAATAGAAATTCAGCAGTTCTAAAAGGGCATTCTGAAAATAAACCATTGGTATGATGGCACCTAATATGGGATGACACACCATGCCAAGAATAATATAAGTGAAACGGTGGGTGTTTTTGAACCTGCAGGTCCTGGAGCTGTTCACTTCTTGAAAGGTCTCAAACTCGCCCAACAGAGCCTTTGCAATAGTTTGTGCCTGGCCTCTCACTCATGTCAGGTTTGTTTCTGCCCTCACTTCCACTTAGAAAGCAAATGGCTGAAGGTATGCGACTTTTCTGAAGCCACAAATACTTATGTGTAACAATTGCTCCAGCTTAAAGTACGAATTGGCAAACCAGTAGGGGAGAGGATGGAGGTGCAGTGTATGGCCACACATGTATGGCAAGTGCTTATACTGTACTTTAGAACATTTCAGAAATTGAGAGAAATAAAAAGAAAAATCACCATCTTCAAAGTCGTGTACAAGAAATAAAAGTGGTGAGCATAGGTATAAAGAGAAGAAGAAGAAGAAGAAGAAGAAGAAGAAGAAGAAGAAGAAGAAGAAGAAGAAGAAGAAGAAGAAGAAGAAGAAGAAGAAGAAGAAGAAGAAGAAGAAGAAGAAGAACAGATATTACTTGCTTTTTTTTCAAATGAACCAACCCAAAACTGCAAGTCCCCTAGTGCATTTAGTGGAGAAGTAAAAGCTCAAAATACTATATAATATGAGTAGAGAAGAGGAAGATGTGCAGAAGCATCCACAGAGAAGGCTCTGATCAATGTAATGCTTCATACCGACAGAAGGATAGATAGGATTTCATGAGAAAATAGACTATTTAGGGCAAAGGGTGGCAAAGGTGTAGAAGTAAGTACATTTAGAAATACGTGTGAGAACAATCAAATACAATATATGCACCATATAGAAGTATGAGCAAAAATAACTCTTTTGAGAATATCCATGCAACTGACCACTGTTGAGTAGTGTTTGTTGCTGATTGCTTCCTTAAAGCAGCAGACAAACACACGAGGCACTAACAACACTTTCCATTTAAATAGTCCCTGTATTCAGATAATAGATTGTACTACCATAACCGCAAATGCCACCACCCTGTTGTGGGACCAGCAGTTAAGGCACTCTTGCCCAACACTTAGATAATCAAAGCAGGAGGTAGAAACATGCAGTTGCTCACCGCTGTTATGGAAAAAGTTGGACTGGGCAAAACTTAGCTATTGGAACCTGGCAGTCAGGTGCATATGGGACCGAATAGGATTTATCAATCCACGAAGGCAGACAATCCTTTTAGAGCCTCTGTCCATGTCAGTGGGAACAACTGCACATCTATAGCCCACACATTTGAGCCAAAGGGCCAAATACTAAACCAAAACAGTCATGTGCCACTTTTAATGACCAAACATAGCTGTGGGGTATTCCTAGAATCATGGTGTTCAGGAAAGGAACACCACAAAGTAAAAGTCCCAGCGTGGCTGATAGGGGTGTTGGTGTTTAAGGCAGAGTTTCCAGAAGTATTAGGGAATGAATTGCCAGTGTAGAGAAGAGTCTATTGAAGGAAGATTGGAGTGCATGAGGTTGGAGGAGAGAATATTAGAAGCAGTATTAGGAAGAGGTTATGTTAATGTTAATCCTAAAGGATATTTGTACCACATACTTTCACCACCATAGTGGTCCCCTGACGCTCTGACAGATCTGAAAAGGAAAGGACGTGGGGATGCGTTAGTGGGAACGCACAGATAAGTGCAAGAGAGCAGTGACATGCTGTTGGCAGCTTCAGTTCGGTTAACACTGTTCGCTGAGCTTGGGGGTGCTTTCCGGGTGGTATCCGTCATGTGCTGTTGTGCGAAGCTATGTGTGTCTTTTTTTTTTTTTTGTTGCGGTGTAGTCAAGTTTGTGCAGTTGATTGTGCTTTAGGGTTGTGGTTGTGTTTTGTTAGAGTTTGAGAGGTGTATGCAGAGGGGTGAAATTGTTAGTGGGTTGGTTATTGGCCTCGCTATCAGTAACTGATATGTGCTAAATTTCCACATTCTTTCTAGATATGGTGCGTGAATAGCTCCACATTTCTATTTAGAACCGATACTGGCTAATATTCACAATCCTATCTATATATGACACATGCCAATATTCACAATTATGTGCAAATGTGTCACTGGCCCACCTACAAAAACCGCTCTAGATGCGAAACAAACAAGCATTCACTATTCTAACTAAATGTGGCACTGGTAGTATTCCCAATGCAGTCTAGATGTGGCAATGGCTAGCATTCGCAATTCTATCTAGATGTGGCACTGGCTGAAATTCGCAATCCTGTCTAGATGTGATGCAAGCTAATGTTCACAATTCTATCTAAGTGTGGAACTTGCTTACATTCACAATTCTATCCATTTGTGGCAGTTGTTAACATTCACAATTCTATCTAAGTGTGGCACTTGCTAACATTTACAATCCTGTCTAGATGTGATGCAGGCTGATGGTCATAATTCTAACTAAATGTGGTACTTGCTATCATTCACAATTCTGTCTGGGTCCGGCGCAGGCTAATTTTCACAATTCTATTTAAGTGTGACACTTGCTAACATTCACAATTCTATCTAAGTGGGGCACTTGCTAACATTACCAAACCCATCTAGTGGATAAGGAACAGTGGGAGGAGGAGGAGGTATGGATTATTTATCAGGTGGAGGTGTGAGTAGGTTAAAGGTCTTTCGAAAGGGGAATCTGATGATCAGATTCCACTTTTTTAAGCTTCATACCAAAATCATAACCATTTTTAATTGTTTTGTTATTCTTTAATGTGCAATTTGGCTATTAAAAGGAGCCTCACACATTGTTGTAACAATGAAAAGAAGCCTGTTTTGTTTTGGTTTTGACCCAAAGAGGGATGTGTTTTTGTTAAATAAAACTTATTTTGACATTTAATCGACTTGTGCTTCTTGGTGATACCCACTTGGCTATATTACAAAACATAAAGTGTGACAAATCACAAAATCAAACCAGTTTTACAGTCACAGCATACACACTGTTTGTTAAATCTCACTATAAACCTTGTTTGACAGCCCCAGTATTTTTACATTGTGGGCAATGCCAGCTTTTTCAAAATATTACAATCACAAAATGTTGCAATTGCGTTCAGTATCCTAGTGCGTACAAAACCAGGATAGTACTGTTATAACATCAAACCGGTCCTATAGCTCCATGTTACAATCTGAGTAAGCTTTCAGCTTGCACAAAACTTGTACATTACCCATGATGAATTCCAAGTATTATATTCCCAATGTATCACACCAGTACTCATTTTGGCATTATTAGTCTTTGGAAAAGATTGCACCCTCAGCGGATACATATGGTACTTAACATGTCAGTACCCAGCACACAGCAAGAGGTTAGAGGATTTGTGGGGTTGACTTCATTCTGTAGACAATGGAATCAGAACTTTTCTTTGTTAGCTAAGCCCTTACTGGAACTTACTACTAAAACTACTCCTGTAACTCTCCCCTGAACTCCATTGCACCAGGAAAGCTTTGAGGCACTCAAAGCTGTGCTATGTAAGTCTCCTGTGTTAGGAACATCAGACTATAGTACATTCTTTTCTCTGTTTGTGCATGAACTAAAGGGGTGTGCCTTGTCAGTATTAACTCAACCACAAGGGGAGAAAAATAAGCCAAGCACCTATTTTTCATCCATCATAGACCCAGTGGTAGAAGGCTTGCCAAATTGCCCAAAAGGGGCAGTGGCTGCTGCCCTTTCTGTGACACAAGCAGAAATCATAGTTTTGGGCCATTCTTTAACTGTTGTTGTTCCACATGCAATAAATATTCTCCTGAACAAAACACAAACAGAACATTTAACTAAGCTTTGCAAAGATGTGATACCCTAAACTCTGCCACCGTGTTGCCCCTCCCTCAGATGACCTCAATGTCTTGCATGATTGTATATTAATAAAAGACTAGGAGATGAAGGGTCGGGTTGATTTAACTAATGTCTGTTAGACAAGTCTGATGGCATTTTATATGTTGATGGCTCTTGTTTCAAACTACCCGATGGCTTGTCCACCGCAGCTTATGCCATAACTACATTAAAAACAGTTGTAGAAACCTGTAAAATACCTAGGCTTTTAGCACACGCGGCTGAAATTGTAGAGCTAACCAGGGCATGTGAACTCAGATCTGGACTTACAGTAAACATTTATACTGATAGCCAGTATGTATTTGGGGGTTGCCCATAATGTTGGGAGGCTCTGGATGGAACTCAGCTTTCTTACATCCCATGGAACCAAAATTCAAGATGGCAAACTTTTTCACAAATTGCTCAATTCATTTGCAATGCAAAACCCTCTTGTCATTATAAAATGCAGCACACTTAAGAAATTAACTGACCATATGGGTAAAAGGCAATGCGTTTGTGGACACAATTGCAAAAAAAACTGCCCAAGCCCCTTACTCTTTCACTTATGTTTCCTGTCCACGGATACAACAGACATCCCCCTTTTGAGAATACACTTGACATTATTGTCAGTATCCAAGCAGATGCTACCAGTCAGGAATTGAAACAGTGAGAGATTAATGCAGTTTTTGAGGATGACTGTTGGGTGGACAGGGGACACAAGTGGAAATGTATCTTACCAAACAAATATGTCCCCATAATGATATCAGTCGCAGATGAAGTCGCTCACATTGGGTGGATGGTATGATACATTTATTAACTACACTTTGGACTAACCCAAATATTTTCAAAGCAGCAATAGCATTTTTTTTAAATGGTATCACATGTGCCACACACAATGTTGGAAAGGCAGAAGGAGCACCTAGGGGTCATTTTGGTCTCCCAGATTTACCATTCAAGGCAATACAAATGGACTTTGCAGAGTTCCCTCCCTATCAGAAATACAAATATGTTTTGGTAATCGTCTTTATGTTCAGTAAATGGGTAGAGGTATTTCCCTTGAGAGATAACACTGTGCTGAGTACAGCCAAAAACCTTGTTAAGGAATTTTAGGGGTCATTATGAGTTTGGAGGTAGTCATTGCGCTATTAGCGCCATTACTGCCTCCAAACCCAGATCCGGGTCCGCTGTCACTGAATGGCGGCTTACCGGGACATTCCTACCTATGCGGACCCGGTATGTCTCCATTCAGTAAATCATTCCCCATTCGCATTTTAGCCCCCATAGAGCCCCCATAGGATTCAATGGGAATGGGGAAGGCGCTTTTAATGGGCCCGAAAGCCCAATGAATAACTAATAACCACTATGCTTCCTGTTCTTCCTCTTCCTCTTTGTATGCTCAATTGCAACAGAAGGTGCTGCGCAAAGGTGCCTGTGAATTTGTCCTTCTCCCAAATGATACTTTGTCAGATGTTTTTACTCCTTTTTTCTCTGAGACCATCCTCCTGACTGCAGCACCCCATTCTACCTACTACCCAGCTATTGGATAATAACCGTCATTCATTTTCCATCCCTTCCCAGCATCTGTGGGTCTCCAACATAATAGGGGCTGTTTGTATTGAGAATAATGGGACTCATTATGAGTTTGGTGGTGTTTCAAAGGTACATCCTCAGAGATAACACCAAATAGATGTACAGCTACCCCACTTGGTACCATGGATTTGCCACAGGATTACTAGTGGTGGTAAGCAGTGTAAATCCCACCATTGGGTATTTTTGGTGGAATTACCACTAGTGGAATTATTGAGTGGTAATTCTGCAATCTTTCTCGGAAAAGTGGAGGATTCACCTCCAGCATCATGCTGGAGGTACATCCTCCACTTTTCCTCCAGAAGTCGGTGGAATTATCACTCAGTAATTCCACCGGTGGTAATTCTGCCAAAACTTGTTATTTGCTGGTGCAGGAAAAATGGAGGCAACTGAATTAGTGCCACTTTTTTCTCACACCACCAAACTCATAATGAGGTCCAATGTTTCTAAGTCCCTAGGATTTAGCACCAACTGAAACATGACATTCACCATTCCTAGAGATGACACTGATGTTCCCTTTTATGTTGGTGTATTTCATTTGTGTGCTTAACGCTTACACTTGGCTACCTCCACAGTGGAGTGGCCATTGCCATTTAGGATTCATATTTCCACTCATATCTATTAGAGCTCCTGGTGTTAAGAACCCTTCCAGGCATCACAGAACTCTTATTCAGGATGATACTGGTGCACAGGTATTTGGCGATCTCATTAAAGCAATCATCCCCTGTTATGGCCATGCTATTAACTCTAGAGACAACCGTCACCTGGCTAGATTGTTAGAAGCAACCATTAATGCCACCACTGAAATGGTGAGCAATTTCACTG
The DNA here is from genome assembly GCF_040938575.1 of Ambystoma mexicanum. Taxonomy (NCBI): domain Eukaryota; kingdom Metazoa; phylum Chordata; class Amphibia; order Caudata; family Ambystomatidae; genus Ambystoma; species Ambystoma mexicanum. The sequence continues at coordinate 1,068,363,585 of NC_090925.1, forward strand.
TACAATTACAGGCTGTAGACCTTGTGAACCTTCAAAATAGGTTGGTTTGAGATATGATTCTTGCAGAAAAGGGCGGCATATGTAAAATCCTAGGGGAAGATTGCTGTGTCTATGTGCTCGAAACATCCACTTCTGTTTGTGGCACAATAAAGAAGCTGCATGGTATTGCTGAACAAGCCCACATGCCCACTGGCACATGGGAACTTACCAGCTCCTTTTGGTCCATCATCAGCTCATTTGGCTGGAAAAGTGGTGCCTTCCTAATGAGTGTCCAGTGCTCATACCTCCTCTTTCATCTGTATCTGTTAGTAATGCATTGATAATGCAATACGTAGCAATACAAGACATAATGGCTGTTGACATTAGTACTGTGAGAATCCAAAGGGTGTCTCACCAGCTAGACCCCAGGGATCTCTGGCTCAGGCGGCCAGGGCACGGCCACTGACTTTGGATCCAGACCCTAGGCGTGGACCAGTAATCACCTGGGTGAGGGGTTTTTGTGGAGTAGGGGTGAGGCAGCTAATGGTGAGAGGCAGTATTCCCCCCTTTTCTGTACCCCTAACACATCCTATTTTATAGGATTCTCCAATGTCCCAACTACCCCCTTTCTGCACAAACACTAGGCCGAGGAAGATGGCGACTGAGGGTAAAGAGGCTAACCCTTACAAATCTCATTGGACATGTCCGACTATTCGGGTCAGGCAAAGTCAAGCACTTGACTTTAATCACAATCATTTGATAACTATTAACACTCCCTACACGGATAAAAGGTAGAATATAGAGACACACTCTGCGCAAAGTGGAACACGAGAAGGAGCAGATCTTCTGTGGAAAAGGCAAACCCACTGAAGCAGAACCACTGATTGAGGGACTAGAGAAAAGGGTAGGGAAACCCAGGAGATCCCTGCAGGAGGTTGTTGCCTCCGAAGAGCGGTGAAATATACACAAAGAAGGCCAAACACCTAAACAAGATGACTGTATTGTGTTTCAAGGATGCCAGCAACCCTCCCGGGTGAACGGCAGAGTTGGGGAGGTGAGGACAAGCCTGTGGTATTAACCTTGACTTGTGAATACAAGTTGCGAAGACAGGAAAGGAATGCACACAGGCGGTGAGTTTGCATACAACATGACAGAACAGTGTTTGTTAAGGAAAGATTGAAGTTGTAACAGTGTATCTCACAATTGACTGCTGTGCATATGCTGATGAGACGCAAAGGAAGGCAGACCTGTGGCGAACTGAAAATTACCGATAATTGTAAGCCTGTGATACAGGGTAGCCGAGTGGTCCAGCAACAGGAAACAGCCAGCTCAAAAGTCTCTTCAAAATATGTGATATCTTGTTACAAAGCAGAAAACTGAACAAACTAATTTAAGAGAGAGATTTATATGAACATCTGTGCTTATGATACTGAACTTGCAAGACCAAGAGACACTGGGGTAAATTACACAAGAGTGTGAGCTGAAGAGAAAGTCCAAGTGGTCCTGCTGAGCTCTACTGTAAAAGCCTTGCATATTTGAAAGTCTTCAACGTCAGTGAAAGGTTGAGCCCAGCTGATGGAGACCAGAAGTTTGATAAGTTAGAAGAAGGGAACCCCTAATGAATGTGAATTTACACTTGGGGAAGAGAATCCCTGCAAGTGCTGTGATTGTGAGGTCTGATCCCGGCTGAGGGAGATCTATGTTGAATCAGATACTTTTTGGTTGAAAGGTCTGAGCCCGACTGATGGTGACCTATGTGAACGTTTTGCTTTGAAATGTCTGAGCCCGACAGAGGGACACCTGCGTGGATCTTTGTTGAACTGTGAAAGATCTTTTGAAAGTTGGAATTAGTGACTTTAAAATAGAAGGCCAAGCAGACCACTATCCACGTTTTGAACTGCCTTTGCTTTGATCACCTGAGCCAGAGTGTGCCATCCCGTTTACAGGGGCTTCCTTACTCTGTGCTGTCCAACATGGGATGGAGCGCTGACTCAGCCATGTTGCTTCTTTATGTTATAGCACTTACTTTCCTTTCATACATATTCCCCTTACACACTTTTTGTGTAAGAGCTAGGGGAAGCATTAGGTTTTGTTAGTATAGGCTGTTTCGATTTGACATAGACTGACTAGGACTGTATTTTCTTTATTATTTGATGAGAGAGAATACTCCCATTTTAGCAATAGGGCAGAGTAGGAATTTCTCCAAACCCCAAAAAGATAATAATGGTTTTGAAATGTGTAACTCTTATGCCAGTGTCACACTTGTGATACCATGCCTCTCTTACAGTATCAAGCCTACTTTCTCCTTTCTGTATATCAGAACTCGTGTTTATCAGATACCGCATATAGTAGAACTGATGTTCAAAGGGCCATTTGTGGAAATATACATTAAATGAACACCTGTTCTCTTTTTCTTTTCTCTGTCAAAATCTGACACAGCAGTTTGGCTGTGGTCCACAAACAGCAAACCAAACAAACCTCTGTATCAGTGATAAGTTGCAGGCACTGCCCTCAAGCTAGGAAATAGCTTGCGTTCAAAATATCACATACACATATCAGATGTTGGTGACCCTCTCAATAGAAAGGAACACATGTTGAGACTTTCTGTTTACCCTGACAGTGATTTACCTTTCAAGGACCCTGTTTTATTTACATGTCATGCTAACCCAAATGAAATAAACATATTTAAAGGGCAAAATATTGTAAGTCAGAGAGTACCAGTGAAGCAGAATTTATCAACTCTTTCCGCTCGAGTGCTTTGTTGATGCTAAATAAATGTAACTATGCCACTGTTATTCTGTGACGGTATCTCATTCTTGGTTTATATTCAAGGTAGGAAAACCTTTAGATAGGGCTCACAGCTTTACTCAAGTTTGCACCATTTTACAGTACTTTGCAATACAAAATGAATAATTACATGAATTCATTTGCACTATCTTACTTCACAAGACTTAAATGCAAGGTTTAAATTAATGAAAGTAAGACTGCCAGGGGAAAACTCCAATTACTTTCATTTTTCTGCCTTTACATGGATCATTACATTATCACAACTCATGAATTTAAGTTGAGAATAATCTCTGTGGAGTGTTATAAGTTAATTTAAATAATAAAGGTATTAAAGATGAAATAATGGTTACATTTTAGAGAGACTTTGAACTTAAATCCACTGGATTATTTGTGTTCACTACTATCCAGAATCAAAACTATTATAAAGACACCAGAACTTCATACCACAGTGTGCCCTAAATATACCATACTCCCTGTATAAGACATGCAAGCAGTTCAATATATATTTTTATTACATGATTAACACACATGCATTTATGGCTTCTAGCACTTCAATGCTGTTTCGATACAATACCAGCTACCAAACATAAAGGAGTTGATGTAATGTGTTAAAAAGTATCTATGCATCCCTCCAAAAAGTGCTGATGCTGAGTCTTCATTATTAAAGGAAATCTCGGCAACTTCTCACACAAAATAGGGTTCATCCTACCATTGTTGCAGACTGAAACCTCATTTCTGAAGCTAATTATCATACCCTATGTGTGCACAATACCCTACTTGGTCTCGAGGATTTAGGTTGATATATATATATATATATATATATATATATATATATATATACTGCCAGCATTTAAGTTGCAATAAGCTGTACATGAGGACAAAGCTATGGCGTCTTCAAAGAAAGGTAAAGCTCCTGCATCATCTAATACATTCAAACAGCAGAAAAGTGACTCACCAACACCAAAAGAAGAACATGTGGACCCTGCCGTGCATACATAGTAATGGAAATAAGGGCCTTGGGGCCCTTTACAGAGGCTACTAATGCCAAATTGCAACAATGTTTGACTCAAGAATGGTTGAAGTTGGACGGCGAGTAAGTGATGCAGAGGATGATACCAACATAGTGATACTGTTAGAATCCACAGTTAAATCTCTGCAAAACATCTGAAAACTTAGAAAATAGAAATAGAAGGAATAATAATAATTATTATGAATACCTTCTTATCACACATAGAATAACAGACTATAGATACATTGGGCCTCATTACACGGTAGGCGCTAAGGGATTACCGATACCAGTAAGGTCACCTGTGCCGGTAATCCCTTAGCGTTCTACTACGAAGTCCCTCAACGGGTCCCGTCCTTAACGCCTGGTCTGACCAGGCGTTAAGGACGGGACCTGCTGAGGGACTTCATAGCTAATAACGGTACCGCAAATTGCGGTACCGTTATTAGCTCCTTCCCCATTCCCATTCAGCCCTATGAGGGCTCAAATGGGAATGGGGAATGGTATGTGGAATGGGGACTTACCGGGTCCTCCAGGGTCAGAATGACCCGGTAAGTCCCCATACCGCCTACCCGGACCCGGCATGCGGTAAAGGAGTAGCCATGCCGCTAAAAGCGGCATGGTTACCTCCTACCGTGTAATGAGGCCCATTGTGCAGAGAGGCAAAAGCAGGAATCCGAAAACATGAAGCTAGCCATAGACTGTTACCTAGTCCTTGGAATTTAAAGGATAAGTCTTAATGGCATTTTTGAAGCTAGAAAGACATGAGATAATTTATGCATTCTAGGTTTTCTGGAGGCTATTGGAAAAGATAACCCCATTTTATTCCTTACTACCATGCTACCAACGCTTTTGGATCTTCCGACTTCACTGCACTTGAATATTCAAAGGGCAAATTGTGTGGGACCTATCAGCTCAATACGTACGTAGTATGAACAATTTCCTGGCAAGCCTTCTCTTCACTATTTGTGATTATACGCATATCCATCTCATGATAAACAAGGTTAAACAAGTCAAACAACTTGTATGGGATGTTCTAAGACAACTCATCACAAGATTTGGTATTATCCGCCTGGAATTCTAAAAGTAATACTCAAATGTAATTCTGCTACTTTTGAGAATCCTACGGAACTCAGACACTTCATTCAGTCTCATAGGATGGAAGAAATGGATACTTTGGTACCTGATCCCCAAAAAGCTTCATAGGAATTCATGGGGCAAAACTTCATTGATTATAAATTACAACTTGTGCCGGAGTGGAGACGTGGTTAGCCACCGCTCACACGGCTCTCCACTCATATATTTCATGCCAGCATGATCTAGCGTGACTGTGTCCTGCTAGACGTGATGTTATTCCAGATGAATATGTTGAAATAATTAAATTATTATTAGTTGAACGTTGGTATTCCTTATGGACTAACTTCATGTTGATGCAGTTTGTCTCTCTCCTCTACTTACGGATCTTTCCCTATGTGTTATTATTCCTACAGAGTCATCTACTGTTATACTATAAAGGTAACTACTATGACACTTTCATTTCTAGTGTCAAAATAACAACTAATATGATTCTATGTAACTTCAACATTAAGGATTATGGGCCTCATCACAAGTTTGGTGATAACCCTTAAATGCGGCGGTAGTGTTCGTGCTCTTACCGCTAGCGGGAAATACGCTGGCGGTAAGAGCGCGAAATTTACCCTTTGAGCCCAACGGGGAATGGGGCATTCCCGAATGGGCTCAGTGGGGAATGGTGATTTCCCGTTCCGCCACACCCACGTGATCTGGTGGTTATAGCACCGGTGGGTCTGGCGGTGGGGCTAATAACGCCGACGCTAATAGCGCCGGCGTTACCGCCCAACTCGTGATGAGGCCCTATGAATTGTATTTGCTACTAGACAATATGCCACTCAATGAAACTTTCTGGCATGTAAAGGGACTGCATAATCCTATTAAAAGACAGAAGGTTCTATCCGATCTAAACAGAACCAAACCATACATTGCGTGCATCTAGGAAACACATCTCTCAGAGGCTGAAGCTGCTTAACTTAAGCTGTTCTTGGTTGGTCAGGTTTTCACAACTGCGGCACATGGCAAGACACATGGGGTGATTACTCTTATTAATAAAGCACTGACATGTAAAGTCATTCAAATGGACTCGGATGATCTGGGGAGGTGTATTAGTGAACACGCTAATGGAATCAATTGAGTATACTATACTCAATGTTTATAGTCCACTTCTCCTGATCCTTCTTTTTGGTTGTCATTTCATTCAATCTAACTCTAATAATCTAATGCTTTACTCTAATGAGGTTATTGACCCATTTCTTGATAGAAAATCAAATGTATGTTTTAAGAGTTCTAGATTACATAAGCAGTTTTTCAATTTCAAATCTGAACTAGGACTCATTGATGCATGGTGCATAACTCCTCCTTCACATTTTATTCCAACCCTCACAAATCGTTTTCCAGAATAGATCATATGCTTCTTTCTAAATCCATGTCATGCTCCTTTTCAGATGCCAGTATTCACTGTATATCATTACCAGGTCATGCCGCAGTTCATATTAAACTTGTGCTTGCACAAAATAATCAGAAATCCAACAGATGGAGATTTAAAAGATGCATTATGTTTGCCTTATATAAATAAGACGCACAGTGATTTTCTTTGCTGAAAACAAAAGCCACAATACTTGTTTTGTTATTTTATTTATTGTTTGCTTGTTAGGCACTTATGCACTAAGAAAAACTGTTTCAAAGTGCCCACAGGGCAGGGAGGAAGCAGGATTGTGCAATACATTAAAATACATTAAAATACATTAGAAACACAATATAAACGAGCAGTGGGGGAAGAGGAAAATAGGATGAACGTACTATGGCTTGTGAGTATTCAGAACATGCAAGTGCAATAAGGAAGAAGACATGAGTCAGTGCATGGTGTCTGAGCTCACGGGTAAGCCACAGATGAAGTTCTAGGATTGTTCAGTGCTATACAGCCAGGAGCCTCGAGGGGTGAAAGTGCAAGCCACCAGAGCAGAGGGAGTAAGTGCAGAGAGACAGGAGCTGGGCCATCAATAATTGGGATTGTTATAAAGCAGTACTTAGAGGCCAAATTATCTAATATTTTGCTAGGAAAAATAAAATGATGGCAGGAATGAGGTCTAATTTTGAAAAATTGAAATCCCTTGAAAACATTTTCTTGAAACACACTACATCCATAATAATACTCCTTATATTCTCCAAAATATCATTTGATTGAGACTACAATACCACACAATGGCTTCAGAATTTCAATGTGCTAACATTGTATGGCTAAAATGTATCAGTTCTCCAATAGAACAATCAAATCACTTGCCTTGTATTTAAACATTAAAAAGGAAAAAGCAAGAATTGCAATCATCAAAGATCATTTAGGTAACATTTCTGGATAAAGATATTATTAATACTGTCTCTAAATTCTACCAACAATTATATTCTTCAGAATCACAGCCAAATTACTTTCATTGTCAATATTTCCTTACACATGTATCCCACTTTACTTATTCTAATGTGGATCCTAGGTCACTAGATCACCTCATGTCACCTCATTTCATCAGATACAATTCCTAAAGCTATTAGAAACCTTAAAAAAGGCAAAGCTCCCAACCCAGACAGATGTTTGATTGATTCTTATGCACACTTTAATAATGTATTGGTGACCAAACTTAACCAACTCTGTTTCAATGTCATTACTTTAAGTAAAGTACAGGGAACTTTGTCAAACACTCTTCTAATTGTGTTTCACAAACCTAACAAAGATTCCAAACTTCCTCAAAGGTACCGACCCTTATAAAAAACTTTGCTAAGATTCTAGCTAATAGGCATCTTCCATTCCTACCTAATTTGATTAAAAATTACCAAGCAGGTTATCTTAAAGGTAGATTGTCCTTTTCTTATATAAGATTATTTCTATATATTTAAGATATTGTATAAATCCAAAGATACATGTGCTGCTGTTGCTCCTGATGCAGAAAAAAGCTCTCAATAAGGTAGCATGGGATTATATGTTTAGCTCTCTCAAATGCCATGGCATTGATGGCCCCTTTCTTTCCATGATTAATTTGTTATAGTCCAACCCCAAAAATGCAATTTTTATAAAATGACAAATGTGTCATGCTTTCCCCTATTTTTAGGAAACTATTAGACTTGACAATTCTATACAATGAATTGATGCAGCAGGTGTACACATCAAAGTAACAGTATATGCTGATGACGTGCTTCTGCTCCTTACAAATCTGTATATTAGGATACAGCACCTTTTGGATATCATCTCACTCTTTTCATTAGCCTCTCGTTATAAACTTAACACCGATAAGCCTTAGATATGACCTCTCAATATATTGCACTAGACATCACATTCAAACTTTTGGTAGGAAATGGTGTCCAAATGGAATTAAATATTTAGGTATTCATATTTTCTCGTCTACTAAATATATCATCAAGCAAAACACCCATATTTTACTATCCAGAATCAAAGTATTGACTATCTCATGGTCCCCCTATATTTGTCCTGGTGTGGTCATACTGAGACCATTAAAATGATGATATCTCTGATCATTTTATACCCTTATATATGCTACCAGTTCCCTTTTCTTCTTCTCTATATAAAGCTATTGATGCATGTCTGACCAGGTTCTTGTGGGGGAAGAAGCGGCACCGAATTTCACTAAGCAAACTTAAAAAAAACTATTTCTAAAGGTGGAGTGGATTTCCTTGATTTAACAAATATCACATGGCATTTGCGTTAAGACATACACTGATGTGGTTTTCCCCTGAGGATCATATTAATGGGCCTGTATGGTTACTTTGAGAACATTTTATGGTTTCCCCTTTCTCACTTGCTGACTGCTATGCTATTAAAGGGAATAATAGATTAATCAAATGTACAAGTGTTATCATTTCTGCTCGTAACCTTAGAACATATTTGCATCCTTCTTTGTCAAGTCATCTCAGTCCATCTCACAATATATCGTGTTTAATACTTTGGTGCAAGTAAATGGCAAATCTGTCTTTTGGAGATCATGGCTTTCTGTGGGGATTAAATATGTTAACCAGTTATTTGTTCAGGGAGTGCCGTTAACGTTTAATCAAGTCAGAGAAGAGTTCTCTACTCCAGCATCCTATTGGCACCAATATGCTACTATTATCAACTGACTAATGGAAAATATTGAAATTATATTATCTAACTCATCGTCTACTCATTAAGATAGATTACAGCACATGCAGAATTTAAATTCAGTGTCTCCATGTTTTACAAGACCCTTTCTGCTGAAACAAGTTTCAATCTTTTGTGGGGGTCACTAATTGCATTGCAGCAATAATGCACTTAAACAAAGTGGCTAACGGTTTGGCCCCTGCTTGGAACAAAATCTCCCAGGTTACCACATCAGCCAGCTTGATTCAGATGCTGTATTTGTTTTCATTATAGAGTATTCATTAATTCTACAAAACTCTTTAAGTGGTGGATATGACAAAATTACAGATGTTGGAGCTGCCTACATGCTGAAGGATCTTTGAAACATATGTTTATTTTCTGTAAAAGTAATATAGTGTATTAGGAAAATATTTGGAGTACATTAAGTTACATTTAATTTACTTTGGAGTGCACTTTTATAAGGTGGGTTGGGGACTAATGTCTGTCATCTGTTTGATCTCTTAATACAAGTTGCAATTCAAACTTTTTCTGCCAATTGGAAAAAAAATCTTGATCTGATTAATTATAATATATGGTGGAACTCTGTATGTAACAATTATAGTTTGGAGAGATGCAGTTAATCCTCCCCTACTCTTTTTCACAAACATGAATTGAAATAGATGTTGTTCCTTAGCTTTGTATCTGATACTGCTCCATGTTTATAATGTACACCCTTTGATTTTAATATCCTGCCCCTATCTTCCCCCTTCCTTATGTATGTGTCTGTTTTTCTTTTATGTGTTTCATGTCTTATTATCCACTGTCTTTGAAAGCAGTTGTTTTCTATCAAATTACATATGTTTACCCTGCTTTCATGTGTTCTCATTTCCAATATATGGATCATTCAGTATCAAATGTTATATCATCAGTTACTAGATACACTGTTATTATATATTGCCATGTATGGATTTTTGGAAATAAAATGTTTTCAAACAAAAAAAAAAGAGATCATGGGTGCCTGTTAATGTCTTTTTGTTTATGCTAGATGGCATGTCTGTTTATATGCAAGGAAGCACACCTACCCGTACTTCATTACAAGTCTCCACTTTGCAGGCCTTCCTCACAAGGATCATATCAAATCTTTCTTGGCAACATATCTGAGAGTATGTGTGCATGTTGAATGAACAGATTTGATGGAATTCGCCCCACACGTTGTATCGCTGTGCACCCCGCCCCCTGTTCCCAATGTTGTTGCTATAAATCTGTATCCCCCCTATATACCTGTATCACCCCCTGTCTCTAAGTGTCTTTCTGTCGCTATGTTGCCACCATCCTGCCCTTGTGCCTGGTCTCGGCTCTAAAGATAACCACCACATCACATCACTACTCTTAGTCTCTACTATACACCATCACTCAACTAGAACACAGCTATACACCTGATTAATTCGGCCTAGCTGTCCACATACGAATGCGACCTCATCAACACCTCATCACCCTAATAAAACAAAGCAAGCCGAGCACATTCCGGCATAGTTGCTCACATATGCGTCCTTCAGGCCTAACGCAGCCAGTGCCCAGTCTGGATGTCTACCCACCAGACTGCACACATACAACTGACATCTCCAGCACCACACCCAAACGCTTAGACGCAGCTACCAACCAGCAACTACACCAGCTGCACACTTATCTGGTGCACCCACGCAACATATGACACTATCTCTTTCTACTGACCAGAACTACGGTTCCTGAGGGTGTTCAACCTACCAGCGCTTTGAGGTCATACCAATGATATATAGAGTGCTATATAAATGCCATATAACATAACATAACATAACATGTTCCACTATTGCAGCAAGTGTTGGGAAATGCCCACAAGCTTTAGTGCATAATAAATACATAAATAAGTAATACAAATAAAATACAACAGCATAGGCAGTGCCCCACAGCAAACAAGTCCTAGAACTAGTTGCATTCGCCAGATAGGCAACCTCATAACAGGTATAAATAACTAGCTGCATTCATTCTTCCGTATCAGCAGAATACTGACAGCACAGTGGAGGTCCTCTCTGAAAAAGATGCTTCCCTCGTGGAAGAATATTTTGACATTTGTGGGGAAACTGAAGCTCAGCCCCATTGTTCCAGGGATTTAGTAGCCTTTATAACAAATCCAATGCCCTGATGCTCTAAGCAGGACAATATCCACTTCCCTTAAGGACTTTTCATCACCGAACGGGAAGTCTACCTCTAATTCAGTGGCTGAATCCTAGGCACCTTTTTTATCTACCATAGCCTCCCTAGTGAAGGGCCCGGTGTTGTCACACAGCAAGCAATGAGGGGTGTTCATCCAGGCCAACCCAAAAAAACAAATCTCCTACCAGATACTGGGGATTAGTGATGTGTCATTGTCTATGGTTCACACCCTGAGACATGGATGACAGCTATTAGCCCCAATCTGGGTAACTGTTCTCAGAAGACCCACGAGCTGTGAAGTGTATCTACATCCAGCCAAGATAGCATGGCCTTTTCTAGTTCTTCTTTCGTCACCTGGGGATGATATGCTAGATGATAATATCCCTGATATGGTGGTTTTATTGGAATGTGACCAGTCCCTACCAGATGAGAAGCTCCTAGGCCCAAGTGATGTGCAGGATCTGGTGGGAGCCCTAATATTTGAACCCTCAACATCCCAATTGAAAACACTGGCCTCCTTTTTCCACTAGTAGACCACTATGTGTGCAATATCATAATACAATATTTCATATCACATTTAAAGGCAGAATGACATCAGAATGACCCAGACCCATCATCCCCAATAAATACAATTATTATAATTATTTATTTATAACACGCTTAATACCAGGAGTGGTTTCTAAGCATGGGATCTGGATTCAAAACTGTGTTGTGCCGCACTATCTTGCTTCCTAGACAAACGTGTTGCCCCTGAGCTATCCTTCATCCCCAATATGCTAAATCCTCTGCATTTGACCGAAAATCAGTATGCCTCTGGCCAAATACTGGAACAATCCCACTAATGGGGTGGACTAAGCTTTATTTTTCTGACTCAGTAGACACCAAGGTAGGATATTGGCCACTGATGTTTAAGATTCTGGACATGGTGTAAGCAATAACGATTGGATGTCTTCTGTTGATCCAAAGTATTGACTAACTGAGCACAGCCAGCCATTTGCTTTTTGGAGAATGTTAATGCATCATTGGGGGCAGAGAGGTGGATAGCTATTCTCTAAACATGATTTTAAAACTACGGGTTATGGCGGATTCATACAGCAACTCAAGAACAGTGTGGTTTCTGGCAGTGCCTTCCCAGAAATTTTGAAACATATAGTGACCATGAGTTACTAATAATTGTTTGCTCATTTAAAGTGCAAATTGAAAACAATTAAAGAACTTTTGATCATAAAAGTGGGGCTTTTCATCTGAAGGGTTTAGCCTACACATATTTTGAGCGTTGCTCTTCTTCAGGGCTCTCATTGTTCTTGTGCTATCTAAGGTGAAACCTTTCTTCCATTCAGTGAGAAAACAGCTTGGGTAGATCTATGCGTTCTAAGAAACACCTGGTTCAGTGTTTGCTGATCAGTCTTGACCACAGCTTGTATATTAGAAAGCAGGTGGAAACGTGCTGAAGTTTGTTCATTTTATCATTTATACATAATAACACGGGTAAACTTAGTGTCCGTAAATGAGGAGAAACCATTTCTGCATGAGGATTGCTGCTTTTGTTGGACAGATCAACATTTCTGGAAAGCGCTGCCAGAAACCACACCATTTTTCAGTTGTTTTGGGTTCCATGTAATAATGTCCCTTCAAAAATAGTTCCATGTAACTCCTGCTGTCCCTGTCCCTATATATATGGTCACCTGTATAATGTCACCACAACCTTTTCCCGGCGACATTATATTTGGCGACCATATATCTAGGGATATTATTACCTGATACCGTGCCTTGTCTAATAATATGGGGACATTGGTGAAGCGTCTCTACATGTTGGTTTCACTGTGACATTCCTCATAATCAGGCCGATTCATGGAATCAACGTGCGCCGAAAAAACGGCGCACGCGTGTGAAAACGTGCGATTCGCAGTGAAATAGCCAAAATCGCAGTGCAAGTGCAATTATCGCACAGAAAACATTGCACATCTATTCATGGAAGTCCGTGCATGCGCAAAATGTGGGATGTGCCTGAAAAAGTGCGCGGTGCACGCTGGCGCACGCTGGCGCACAGGTCACCGAACGCCGTGCGATAAGGCCACAGCGAATTCGCACATAGCGCGGCGCACATAAAAAAAGTAGGCGTTACACGGGGCGTCACACGCAGAATGGGGAACAACTCGTGAAAATGTGGGCGTCACGAAGGAAGTACAGGAGGCAAGTGCGCAGAACGCCCACACGCTCGCCTACAACACGTATTCATGGAATCGAATAGGGAAAAACAGCGCACGGCCAAAAACGTGCACAGGCCCATACATGTCCGCCACACTAAAGCAGGCGATAGCGTCCCTGCGCAGGAAAAAAATGTGCGCCAGAGAAGGCCCACACGCGATCTGGCCTGGGGGAGCGTGTGCGTGTATTCCAGGGGTGCGCGAGAAGTTCCACACGCAATTTGCCTGGGCGCGTGTATTACAGGGGTGCGCGAGAAGTTCCACACGCGATTTGCCTGGGCGCGTGTATTTCAGGGGTGCACGAGAAGTTCCACACGCGATTGGCCCGGGCGCGTGTATTTCAGGGGTGCGCGAGAAGTTCCACACGCGATCGGGACTGGGGGAGCGTGTGCGTGTATTTCTGAGGTGCGCGAGAATTTACACACGCGATTTGCCTGGGCGTGTGTATTTCAGGGGTGCGCGAGAAGTTTCACACGCGATTGGCCTGGGCGCGTGTATTTCAGAGGTGCGTGAGAAGTTCCACACGCGATTGGCCTGGGCGCGTGTATTTCAGGGGTGCGCGAGAAGTTTCACACGCGATTGGCCTGGGCGCGTGTATTTCAGGGGCTCGCAGGTGTTTTCACACGCGATCGGGCCTGGGGGAGCGGGGTACGTGTATTTCAGGGGCTCGTGGGTATTTTCACACGCGATCGGGCCTGGGGGAGCGGGGTACGTGTATTTCAGGGGCTTGCGGGTGTTTTCACACGCGATCGGGCCTGGGGGGAGCGGGGTACCACTCACCGTCTGCCTTGCGTGTAGAAGAACGCGTAGCCAACACCCGCTGTGAAGTAATAGCGTGTGAACCCCAACGGATGAAAAACACACGCACCACACGAAAAGCACGTACAGAGCAGTGTAAAGGCACGCGGGATCTCCAAGCCCTGCCAGGGCAACGCCCGTGCGCGAAACGTCACAGACGCGCTTACGCTGTAAGGGCCTTTGGTCCAATGAAATCGCGTACGCGTGCTGACGCGCTTATGCGCTAAGGGCCTTTCCTCGAATTTCACGCTGACATGCAGGATTTTCACGTGCCAAATCACTCCGTATCAAGCTGGCCACGCGAAAACACACGGAAGACCACGCTCCTGCCCAGAAGGCCGAATTACTGCCCCCCAGTGCCCCGAGCAGCCTCCCACGTGCCATCTGCTGCTGCCTGCCTGCCTGCCTGCCTGCCTGCCTGCTGCCACCGTGCCCTGCTATTTGGTGCCTGCACATCAGCCATCTGCAGGGGTCCAGTTGCTGTGTCCACCCCTGCTGGAACAGAAGACTCCCGACTCGGATAACATCGCTCCACAGCCCAGCCCCAGGACCCAGTTGCAAACCCACTCCTGCCCCTGGGGTTGCCATGTCGGGCACATCAACATCTGGCACCAGTGGCAACCCCCGGCCAGAGGGGCAGAGGGGCACCAGCTTCACTGCCACCGAAGTTGGGGTCCTGGTGGAGCAAGTCCTGGGGCAGTATGATGCCCTCTTCGGATCGTCCCGCGCCAACAAGGAAGGACGGGAGAGGATCTGGGCCGACTGTGTGGTTGCCATCAATGCAGAGGGGGTGGCAACCCGCACCATCCAGAAGGTCAAGAAGCGCTGGGAGGACTTGAGGTCCAGGACCCTCATAAAGGCCCGGCACCTCGTGGAGGAGGGCCGGGGCTGCATGAGTTCCATCCAGATGAGGGTCCTGGAACGCGTACACCCAGCGCTCCACGCCCAGGTCCTTGAGAGGGAGACCCGTCTAGAGTTGAGCGGTAAGTGGCCAAGCATTGCTGTGTGAGAGAGGGGATGTTGCAGTGTGCTGGTTGTCTGATACTTGCCTGTATGTGTGACATAGGCCATGTACGCATGTATGTGTGCAGGGACATCATGGTAATGCATGTGCCACCAGTAATATGTGAACCGCACGGTTGTTGCATGTGTTTATATGCGACATGGGGAGCCCTATGCAGATTGTACACATGAGAGCATGGCAGTCTCTGTTCCTGGACATGGGTGGGGGTGAGGGATGGGTGCTGATGCCAGGTACATATGTGGTATCCATGTCTGTGTGCCTGACCTGCGTGTCTGTGACTTGTGAATGCCATGGATGCATGACACATTTCTGTGACAATTTACAGATTCACTGATGCAGCCTAGTCATCCTTGTATCCACTGTGATTGGGGTGTACGGGGCCAGAAGGATGTGACTGAGGTGAAGTGTGTGCATGTGATTTGCATGACCCATGATGCATGTGAGTTCCATTACATTGTATGTTTCGAGAGTCCATTGGACATGTATGGAAATGTCCATGGTATGCACCATGACTGTCAATGTGTGTGTTTTGCCTGGACTGACACATGTGTTGTGGAGGGACATGATGGAAGTGTACTTTGACAGTGGCACTCATCTGCTATTGCTTCCTGTCTAGGAGACCATTGTACAGTACCCTGATGCTTGTGTTCTATGTCTCCCTCTACGCAGCGGCTAGTGAAGAAGAGGGTGGAGACGGCGCTGTGGAGCAAGGTGGCGGGGATGCCCCCACGGCTGCAGCGGAAGGGGTGGGTGAGCCCCCACAGGGGCCTGCTACGGCGGAAGACGGTGAGGAGCCATCCAGGTTGGTGGTTTCCACAGAGGAGGAGGAGGCCGCCACTGAGGCGCACATGGGGCCTGGTGGGAGCATCCCTGCTGGTGCAAGTGGTGCAATCCAGGGGCAGGAGGCAGCACAGGTCACCGTGGAGGGGCCTGTGCATGTCGCTGTCCCTGACCCTGTGGGTGCACCACCATGCACCAGCAGGGATGCTCTGTCCCAGGCCCGTCCGCAGGTAGAGGGGATGTCCATGTCATCTGACTCCCCTCCACCTGCGGACAAGGGGACCCTGGCCATATGGAGAAGGTCCTGATTGGGGTTGCGATGCGCACGGCTGTGATTCGTGATGCCGTGCGTGCTTCCCAGGAGGTGCACGCACGTCATCACGAAGAGCACCGTGCCGACGTGGCCCAATTGGGATCGTCCATGTTCGGGGGATTCCTGCATATGTCGGCCAATCTGCCGGCCCTCTCCTCCTCTGTGGAGACTATATGCCAGTCGTTCTCCTTGCCGTCTTCTGGCCCAGATGCCACCAGGGCCCCCTGTGGACCTGCCCTGACCAATGCAGCCAGCTCGGTGGGGATCCCATCCCTGCCACAGTCGGGACTCAGAGGTCCAGCAGGGGTGGACACCACAGCAACTGTACCCCAGCAGATGGAGGATGTGCCGGCATCATCAGGCAGGGCACGTGCACGACGGCGTCGGTGGATTCCATCAGCCTGGATGCCGTCGTGCTGGCAGAGGCAGTGGCGTTGGAGGCAGCAGCGGAGTCAACGTGGGAGGCATCATGGCTCGGGCCATCAACATCGGAGGGGCAGGCATCGGCCGGAGGGCAGGAGGACACAGGACGGGAAGTGTCTTCCGTGTGGCAGCGGTTGGGCCAGCAGATAGGTGCGGAGCGGCGGCGGGCGGAAGAGGCACGGCTCACAATGGTCAGGGCGGAGAACTCCATGCGGAGGGCCCTGAGGCAGGCCGAGTGCTTTGAGGCAATCCACAGGGGGTTGGAGGAGGAGATGGCGTTGTCCCTGCGGACCCTCGGGGCCATGGAACAGGACCGCCTCCGGAACATCGAACAGGAGTTTGATGATGCCCTGGCCCGGAACACCGCGGAGTGAGCCGCTGGACTTGCCCGCCGCCTTTGTATATAGTTATATAGTTAGTGGTAGGTTTCCTTTAATTTTTTTTTAAATTTGGTTGCGATTGGACAATGCGCCACATTTTTGTATATAGTTCAGTTTTTAGTTAGTTGTCATAGTTAGGTTTCATTTGGTTGGGCTCATGGACCCGGGATTATCTTGTAAATAGTTCTTCAATGGATTTTTTTATTTTTTGGATTTTTTTCATCGCCATGGAGCAATGGTTTTTGTTTATCATTTACACTTGGATAACTTTTCTGACTGTGACTTTGGACACCATTCATTTTGATTGTGCTGTGTGTTTTTGATTTTTTTCCTGGACATTCATCTTCTTTTGGTTGTTTTGCTTTGTGGTTTTTCTCATTTCATTTCCATTCAAGTTGATTTTCAATACATTTTTATTTTCATCCTTCACTGTGTCGTATCATCTCATTGCTTTCATGCATGTCATGTTGGGTGTTTTAACATTCACTTGCAGCCATTGTGTGTGACAGACATGTGTTCATTTGCATTATTTACATTGGGTGTGTAACATGTAATTGCCTTTGATATGTGGGTGGACGTGATAGTTGGTTGGGCCTTTTGGCAGGGGAGGATGGCCATTACGGACATGATTGGGGATTGTTGGGACCCAGGTGCAGGGGGGCATGGATGGGACATGGGCGAGGGCCTGGTGGAGGGTGCCCCTGCACTGCTGGGGGGTGGGGGGGTGGGGAACATGAGTTGGACATGGGTGGGGGCCTGCTGGCAGGTGCCCCACAGTGCTGGGGGGTGGGGGGGTGGGGAACATAAGTTGGACATGGGTGGGGGCCTGCTGGCAGGTGCCCCACAGTGCTGGGGGGTGGGGGTGGTGGGGAACATGAGTTGGACATGGGTGGGGGCCTGCTGGCAGGTGCCCCACAGTGCTGGGGGGTGGGGGTGGTGGGGAACATGAGTTGTACATGGGTGGGGGCCTGCTGGCAGGTGCCCCACAGTGCTGGGGGGTGGGGAGGGTGGGAGACATGGGTGGGGGCCTGGTGGAGGGTGCCCCTGGTGGCTGCGGGTGCAGGGGGACATGCGTTGGTGGGCAGTAGTGCAAGTTGACATGTGGGTTGGCTGGGGGGCATGGCCATAGTGGATGGGGTGCCTGCAGGACATGTGCAGGGTAGGCCCCTGTGGTGTGAGCCACCTGCAGGGGCCGTGGAGGGTGTAGAGGGAACACCTGGGAGGACCCACACGTGCAATTCACGTGTGGTGCTCGCCGCGCACCCCTGTAATACACGTACCCTGATGAAATCGCGTGTGAAACTTCCCGCGCACCCCTGAAATACCCGCACGCAGCCCAATCGCGTGTGAAACTTCCCGCGCACCCCTGTAATACCCGCACGCAGCCCAATCGCGTGTGAAACTTCCCACGCACCCCTGAAATGCCCGCACGCAGCCCAATCGCGTGTGAAACTTCCCGCGCACCCCTGAAATACCCGCACGCAGCCCAATCGTGTGTGAAACTTCCTGCCCACCCCTGAAATACCCGCACGCAGCCCAATCGCGTGTGAAACTTCCCGCGCACCCCTGTAATACCCGCACGCAGCCCAATCGCGTGTGAAACTTCCCGCGCACCCCTGAAATACACGCGCCCAGGGCAATCGCGTGTGAAACTTCCCGTGCACCCCTGAAATACACGCGCCCAGGGCAATCGCGTGTGGGCGTTCCCGCGCACCCCTGAAATACCCACACGCGCCCAGGCCAATCGCGTGTGAAACTTCCCGCGCACCCCTGAAATACACGCGCCCAGGGCAATCGCGTGTGGTAGTTCCCGCACACCCCTGAAATACACGCGCCCAGGCCAATCGCGTGTGAAACCTCCCACTCACCCCTGAAATACCCACACACCGCCCAGTCGCATGTGAAACTTCCCGCGCACCCCTTAAATACACGCGCCCAGGGCAATCGCGTGTGAAACTTCCCACGCACCCCTGAAATACACACGCCCAGGGCAATCGCGTGTGGTAGTTCCCGCGCACCCCTGAAATACACGCGCCCAGGTCAATCGCGTGTGGGACTTCTCGCGCACCCCTGAGATACACGCGCCCAGGCCAATCGCGTGTGCAACTTCTCGCTCACCTCTGATATACACGCACACGCTCCCCCAGGCAAATCGCGTGTGGAACTTCTTGCGCACCCCTGAAATACACGCACCCAGGCCATTTGCGTGTAATACTTCTCGCGCACCCCTGAAATATATGCACATGCTCCCCCAGGCCAGATCGCGTGTGAAACTTCTCGCGCACGCGTGTTCCCGACACCCGTAATACGCGTTCCCTGCTTTGCGTTTGCTGTTTGCCAGTCCGGTAAACTGGTACAGGGTTGGCGCAGCCCTTTGCAATGGTTTTGCGATCTTGATGGCTTTTCCTTGCGCGAGGGCGTTCTTGGGGGCGTAACTGGCGCTGCTGCAGGGTCGCTGCACCACTCTGCGCCACGTCTGCTTTTGGAGGTGAGAATCCATGAATACGCTGTGCGCAGAAATTGATTTTATCGCACGCGGCTGGCGCAGACATTCGCACGGGCACGCTGTGCGGCAGCCGCGTGCGACACTTTTGAGAGGAATTACATGAATCAGCCTGAATATCTTTAGCTACTAGCGCATTGTGTTGGGTTATCTTCCCATCATTTTTCTATGGAATATTCAGACCTTCAGAGTTCAGAAGTTTCATTATTCGGTGAAAAGTACGTTAAGGAGGTTGACAAGTATTTCAATATCTTTGCATTACTGTAAAAAAGCACAAAACATTTTGAAAAAAAGATCTTTTAACAGGAAGGTTTGTTTGCCATGGCTGAAGCCAGTCCTTTTGTAACCCAGCCGGGAGGATAGCTCAGGGGCAGCATGTTTGTCTTGCAAGCAAAACAACGAAGAACAACTCAGGTTAGAATCCTGATCCTGCACTTAGTAACTGCTTTCCGGTATCAGATGTGTTATAAAAGAATGATTTATTAACCTATTTTGGTTAGAGGCCTCAAGATGAATCTCACTGTCCCAGGATCCAAAAGGAATCAGTTATATAAAGGTGGCTTCACTAGATGCCAACTCAGTTCTGGGAGGTTTAATGGTAAGTCATCCTCCCACTTTTCTCCAACCTAATGTTGGGTGAGAGAAGTATTCGACATTTTGTTGCCAATTGGTGTCAGATAAAAAGAGATACTTTGGTTCTTCAGACAGTCCAGGGCTTTTGCATAGATGTTGCATCGCGTCCAGTCCATTTCAAGTATCCAAGAAGGGTACCGTTTTTCGAGTGAAGAAGGCTGGTGATTTCCTAGGAAACACAAGACCTATTAGACAAAGGTGACAGGGAGGCCTTGTTTTTTTCTCATTCAGACTGTGATAAACAGAAGAGATCTAAGCAAGTTTATAGTGTATAGACACTCCAAGATGGAAATGGTCAAACGTATTCAGGATATCCTAAATCCAAGGATGACACAATTACATCTCAATGATGGTTCTCTCACTCTGTATTTCCCTCCATGTTGACACTTCCTACAGTTCCAATTGAATAAGAGTGCTTTCTTCTGGTTCACTTCTCTCCTGTTCGGTCTGTCATCTGTCCTGTGTGATGTGACTTCTGATTTACCTGGATGACATTATTATACTGGCATCCTCAAGAGGCCTTGCAATGATAAACCTACCGACAGCCAATCATCTCTTACAGGATCTGGTGTTAGTCATGAATCTGGACAAATCCTTACTGTCCCATCTCTGCAGATGGGCTTTCTAATGTTTCATATCATTGTTCAAGCCTCCTCAGTTCATCTTCCCAATTCTAATCTAATATAGGAGAAATCAAGATGGAGTTATACAATGTTCTCAGATGTCCTGCCATCTCCCTCAAATATAATTCAAGAATCATAAGCCTTCTGTCATGATCAATCAAAAGCATATTGCCAGGCACTCGTTATTACCGAGGCATTTATAGCCTGAAGATAGATGGCCTGACTCAGGGCAGGTTTAATGCAGACCTGCTGCATTTCTCTCAGGAGGTGAAAAGAGAACCTAGGTGTTTGCTGCCCCGAATGGAATGGGTGGGCAATGTTTGGTTCACCCCACAGTCTACTATTAGAATCAGATGCCAGCGTAGAGGTTTGTGGGGCCACTTGTGGAGACAGCTTGACTGGTGGTCCATGGTGTTTCTTGCAGTGCAGATCTAACATATATTGTTTAGAATTTCCAGCAGGTTCCTTTGTGATGAAATGCTTTGCTTGAAGAATCCATATGTATATTGGTTCATTTTCCTGAGGATGGACAACATATCTGCAGTTCAGTACATCAACAATTTGAGGGGACCATTCCCCAAATTCATGGCAGATCTGGTCAGGACCGTTTGGGAGTTTTATTTTCCTTGGACTGCATAGTGCTAGGGCAGATTGGTGCTCAAGGCTTCTAAATGGTTAGGCCACGTTTTCCTTCTCTCTTCAAGCCTGCATACACAGTTGGGGTCCCCTAGATATAGTCCTGTATTCCTCCCACTTGAATATTCCATGTCGTTGTTTTTTTAGTTAGAGGCCAGACCTTAGCCACAGACACATTCTTTCAGCACTGGCATTGAGTCTTGCATTACACTTTATCACCTTATTGTCCCACATCCCAGGGGTCTCCCAGCAACTATCATTCATCCTGATAACTCTGGTGTGGCCATCACTTTCTTTGGTTATGGGCCGGTGATGGGCTTTGATGTGCCTATTCCCCTTCCTTTTCTACACCATTTTGTTATCCCGTCCATGAGGTCAGTCGCACCCATTGATTGGGAGGTCTTGCTATTTCTGAAAGCATGGACGATTGGGAGCCTTTCAGATCTCCCTAGAGAGTTTAAGCAGATAATGTGGATTTCCATTCAGAATCCTGGACTCCTAGAACCAGGAACCGTTATGTTTCCACTTGAAAATGTTTGGTAAAATGTTATTTATCTCAAAGTTTGGATCCCCTCCCTGACTGTGTCTGAAGAGGAGATTGTAAAGGTCCTATGGGATGTACCCCTAATTAATTTTGACTGTTCAGTTAATGGCTATCAGTCAGCAATTTCAGCCCCACTTGAGACAGCGGACAAGACCCTAGTGGGACAGCTACCTTTGTTTTGCAGATTGTTGAGGCATTTGAGCTTTAAACATCATCCCTATTCTAGATACTGTATACTTTGGGATATCAATCTGGTACTTTCACTATTTCAAATAGGTCCAGCTAACCTGGGCCTTTCTTTGCAGGCTTTCCCTTCTAGCTTGGTTGCTCATCTATTTCTGGTTTCCTTCAAAGGAGGATTTTCTGGGGTGTGGGCTTTAGATTTAAAGGGTATATCCTTCTTTCATCTGGGAGCTGGTTTTCCATTTCCCAGTGGACTAAGCCAGTGTGTAGGTTGATGGAATAGCCAGTGTTTAATGATTTGCCAAAGCTATATGTGGTTCAGTGCCTTAAGGCCTATGAGCCTGTGGTAAAATATCTGATGGGCTCATATTTCCAGCTTTTTCTCTCCTTTAGGTGTCCTTACTGCCTAGGGTTCTCTTCCACATTGACCCAAAGGGTTCATTGGGTTCTGCCGCAGGCAGGGGTTTCCTTGTCCACTTTGGTGCACACTCTTTAGGAGTGTTATGGCTTCTAAGGCATATTGGGCCAAATCATGACTAGAGGCTATTCACAAGGCCACCGACTGGAGGACCTGAGAATATTTGGTTTTTCAAGCATTGTACTGCAAACCTATTCACTATGTCTCATCTGTGACATTGTCTATGTTTGCAACTTGCATAATAAGAGCTTCCATGCCCTGGCATTAAATACCAATTTTGACTGGATTTGGCTAACTGTCTAGATTTATTCAGGGCACAGAGGTGAGTATTATCCCACCTCACTCTGTTTTTCTTTTCTGCCTTTAAATCTCCTTTACTGATGTTTCAGCTTCAAGCCTGAGTGGTGGTCGACAGCGCAAATTCTTCAACAGGCATTGGAACACAAGGATCCTCTGCACACTGTTTTGGCAATATACATTTCAGAAAGAGGAACCATATTATGGACTTTATTTACTAAAACTGCACCTGTGTTTTTGAAGGGCAGTCTGAAATATGTGTGCCTTGATTTCCTCATTATTTTCTTTCATTCTTTTGAAAATGATTGTCTTTCTTGCTAAAAAAAGGTAACTGCTTAATACTCGATTTAGTGTCTTTCATAAGATCTTGACTCAGGGACGTCATTTAGGGATCACCAGGGGCCGCACTTGTAGCCTCTGAGGTCTCCCTTGCTACCCCTGTGGTCTCCATTGCTACCCATAAAAAAAGTAATGTTTTTTTTTATTTTATTTTTTTTAAATTGTATCTCCTGGGCTGTGGCCAGTGCCATGTGTCTTTTTGTGTCTGAAGTGGCTGACTTTCTTGCTCAGTCCTCTTAAAAAAATAATAATAAAAAAAACAGGGTTTCCACAAGCGTACCAGTTTGTCTTTCTGCTAGACTCATTAAAGGTTTATTTCAGGCACTCTTTAGGGGGTGAGTCACTGATTTAGTCTGCTCTTAAACACCTCAAACGCACAATACAGACAAAAACATCCAAAAATCATTTAGAGTAGAATAATCATCCATCTCAGACAATGGATTTTGCTTTTCGCAAGTGGCAGTTATAGCATGTTTTTTTCTCCCCTTGGCTCTTTTACGATCATCATGAGATAATCCATCTTGTAGTCCTCGTTCACTTGACAGCATCCTTGTGCCTAAAAGATTGTCAACAGTGTAGAATTATTTGACCATAGCACATAACATAAGGTGGCCCTTGATTTCATTGTGCCACAATGAATGCCTTGTTGTCATGTGTCTAGCTTTCCTATCTCCATGGCATGCTGTTCAGGATGTTTTTTTTTGCATGTATGAGGTAATGAGTGCCCAGAGTATGGGTTTCCGTGTGAGGCCAACCTCTGAAACCTGAAAAGTAGATCCACGCAGGCTTGACATGTGTCCAACTTTGCACCAGACCTGCATATGAACTGGCCCGCTGTTAAATATCAGTTACCAGTTTACTGATATAAACTAGAGTGTAATTTTCTTTCCGACTTTATGAACATTCAGACATGTAATTGCTCATTTTACTATAGCCAGTAAAACAGCTATAACTGGTAAGATAGCTCGGGTGGAGCGCTTGCTGCAGCGATGTGTGTGAGATCTGCAGGTTGTAGATTTGAATCCCGGCAAGGCCAAATCAGCCTTTTGTCCTTCTGTGGTTGATAAATGAGTACCAACACAGGTTGGGTGATATTGTATGTAAATTTGTTCTACATGAAGCACGTAAGCATAAGTGCTATATAATAACACATCATCATCATTTGGCCTTGGGCGTATAATTGCATTCACAATAATTTGGTAATATGGGTCTATACACATTGATGTTAACAATCCATATGGTGATCTATTCTTGTATAAAATGTATATCACATTACAGTGATATTGTGACCATATTTTTCGTAGTGTACTTAGGGAAGCTCTCTCCACTGGTTTCCTGTCTGACAAAGAATATCCTTTAAATATGTCATCATAATAGCACGGGCTCCTTTCTACCTTTCTCGAGCTGCATTGAGCAAACATGTAGAGAATAGACTAGCCAAAAAAATGTTTCAACAATCTGAAAATCACTATTTTGCTATGCAGCTTCACCAAGTCAGATATTCCCATTAATCAGATGTGGCTGCAGATTGCAGATTACAATGGGTGCATATTGTAATTCTCAATCACACCTCTTATAAAGGTTAAAATGGCAATACACATCTCCTTGGGTTGATGTACCTACCTAGTATAGAGAGATATGTGCAAGCGGCTTCGCATCATATAGTTGTCTGTGCTTTGTGACAGGGTCAGGGCCATGACCCTGTCAAGGTGCTAATGGTAATATGGGGTACCCCAACCTCTGAGACCTCCCCTATGTGCCATGCCTGTTGTTAATATTGCCACCCTCTCGAACAAAATGCTTCCCAGCACTGCTTCTGGCCAGTGTTCCTGTTCCTCTTTTTCAGGACCACAACTCCCAGTAGGAACCTGGGAGCAACCAGGAAAAACCAGGCTGGAACCAAACTCGCAAAAAACTGAAAATGTTGCAACTGCTATAAACTGTGACAGACACCACAACCAAACAACGTCCAGTGCCCCAGAAAAAAAAAAAACAGATAACTCACTGTAACAGCAGAAAGACTCACTATCAAACCCATATCATGCCAGAAAAACATAAAGCAGCCATTACAGAGTTGCAAAAACAATGCTAGAAAATTGAGAGGGGCATAGAGTTTTTAAAAGCCTCTCATCTGTGTAACCCAGTTCCCTGGGAAAGGACACACACATTTTCCTTCATAGAGGGAGGGGCAAGCTGCAGCCTGTGGAACCCATACGCACAGACAGAACCAGCAAACCCACAGTATAAAACGAAACAGAAGAGGCAGAGTGCGGATGTCATTTGGGTAAGGTCAGAGGAGGCAGCGACAGACCAAGAAACCAGGCGGCAGAAGAATGGTGTAGAGGAGCGTCAAGGTGGATTACTCGGGCAGAGTGCAAGGTGGGGTATTTGTGAGGGAGAGTGGTACCAGTTTGTGAGAGTAAAGCAGCAAATGAGATAGTGTTTGTGAAGTTGAGGGTAGAAGTGAGGGCAGAGTGGGAGATAGGAGGTGGGGAGTCAGGTTAGTAGGTAAATTGAGAAAGGGTGGGTGTTAGGACAGATTCATGATAGTATGATGGGTGTAGGACTGGGGTGCAAGGAGAAGGGTGCATGAGAGACGTTATGGGGTGAGATTAGTGAGAGTAAGTGTATTGGGAGAGTGAGCAGGACATTAATTCATTGGAGTTTGAGCATGACTTCATATACCTGAGAAGGGGGTAAGAAGGTGGTGTAGAGGGGGGTGGCAAGAAGAGTGCAGTCAGAGGTGAGGAGAGGGTTGTAGTGAGTGGTGTGGGGAGAATAGTAGTAGTGTACAGAGAGGAGCAGTAGTAGCAGTAAAAAAAGAGGGGAGAGTAGTCAAAGTGCGGAGAGGGGAGATTTGTAGTACTGCAGAGGAGGGAGAGTGTTGGTGAATAAGATTGGAGGGTGTAAGTAAGCAGTAAAGACAGAGAGAAAGGGAAATCAGAGGGGTAATTCATTTTTAGGGTGTGTGAGGAGAGACAGTAGGTGGAGTAGAACGAAAGAGAGTAGGAGTGGATATGGGCAGATAATAGCAAGAAACAGGGAGAGGAGCATCATAGTGCAGAAGGAAGAAGATTGAGTGAGGGATTGAGGGTCTGTAAGGTAAACATCTATGATACCTTTAGAACTAACCTCATTGTGTGGTAGTCTAGGAGGTATCTGAAGAGGTCTAGACAAAGAAGTTGGTTGCATTTTGTAGAATATTCAGAATTTAGTAGGTAGAAACCATCAGAATATACTAACCTGTGGAGTGGCGACACATGGGTTAGAGAGAGATTGCTGCATTCTGCATAAGAGCGAGAGGGACAGCTCTTATCGAGCCCCCTACAACACGCTTTTCCAGCCCGGTGCATTCCAGTGATCAAATCTCTCTGTCTGAATCATATTTTAAGTTGTTTGAAAAAACGAAATCTGAAGTAGTTAGCAAGACTCTGCCAGTTAGCTGACAGATTCATCCTTAACAGAGCTAGCAAATGCCTGGTTACAAAATATGAATTTAGGTGGACCACTCTTCTAATCACGAGCTTCATTTATTCATGTGTGTATTATTAATTTATAAGGTGCCGATTGTGAACAGGTTCGCTTTGTAGCTCCTCAAAGAAACTGGTATGAATGGAAGGAGGTTGTACACTGTCCTCTTTAGATCTGGAAATCGCACGGGGAAGGGAGAAGGAGGGAGAGCATGACCGAGATCCATAGTTTGAGGACCGTTTTTCAAGGAGTCTAACAATGTTTACAGAAGGTACAGGGGGGTTCACTTGATCAAGTCATGCTAAATGTCAAGAACTCTGAGGAATCCTTGATAAGGCAGGACACTACCAATCCTGTAAATGCTGGAAGATGTAGGTAGCATTTTCAAATAATGACAGAATCTAGCGGTGCCAGATTTGATGAACTGGTGTTGGCCTTCAGGTGGACAACGCCTCTTATCACACAGCAAGTGCTTCAGCAGGAGATATAAGACCACTCACGTGGCCACCAGTCCAATGACTGGGTGGGGGAAGTGCAGAGGGAACAACATGGACCCTGCACACACATACAGGGGAGGCAAGAGTAAGGCCAGGGAGTGGGTCGGGGGTAAGGGGGCAGTTCCAGGGGGAGTATAGCAGGTTGGAACGCTGTGGTGAGGTGATTCTCATTAAGGGGCTGATTCATGGAATTTGTGCGCTGAAAAACGAGGATTTGTGTGCCATTCTTCCTGCAAATCCCTGTTTAACAAATGTGGATTTGCGGACAGAATGGCGCACACATCTCCGTTTTTCAGCGCACAAATTCCATGAATCAGCCCCTTAATGTTGGAGACTTGTTTGAAGAGTCAGCTCTTAGGTCATTTCCTGACCCTCAGGTAATTGTCCTTACTCTGCAGTGCGTGGAGTCATCATTCAATGAGGTGGCAACAGCAAGTGCCTGGACTTTGCCTCTGTTGTATTATTCTTGAAGGACATGGGTGTGATGTTTATACGCCAGGAATGTAGGTGTCCGGAAGGGCTTTAGTGCTGGTATGAAAGAGCTTTCTTGCAGATGATCCAGTGAATCTATGAATGGTGGTGATCAATGAATGATGCATTTTCAACAGATATCAAACGTGCAGACCAGAGATCTTGTAAAAAATCTTTGGCTCTAGGCTGATGTACAATGATATGCCAGGGTTGCAATGCAAACCCTATGTAGGCCCCATCCACTACGTGAGCCCTGCGAGCTTGTGTGACATGTTAGGCTTCTTCTATGCATGCCTGCACAAAGATCCCGCCAACTTGGAGGAGGTTGGTGCATTTCTTCAATTGGCAACTGTTGAAGTTTCAAAACCGCATTGCAATCCGTGGCTCAAATTAGTAAAGGGACAAGTTCTGACAAGAGCACAACCGTCGTTGAGCAACTGAACCAGAAGTGTTGCTGATGGAAGGAGTGTGTGATATGTCCCAGAAAGGATCATTCTGCTTATCCTCACGTCGCACTTTGGTATACAGCTTAGGCTTCCCCTGGACCATGCAGACACTTGTGTTTTGAAGCCCAGTATATCATTCAAGATTTCATTGAATTCTGAGAAGGTTCTCACAGGTCCATGACATATATTTAAGGTGCAAGTCACATTCATTTAAAAAATATTTTTTGATCGATCCAAAAAGGTAGAACTGTAGAGATGAGTTAATAAGGTTTGATTTCCAACCTTCTACTGTAAGGTACAATCGATGCAGGTTTACACAATAGCCCATGAATGTGTGCATGGTCTCCTCTCAAATTCAATGTATTTATTTTAATCTCCATCGTTTTCTTTGTTAAACTGGTCTACAGGGAAATTGGTACAATTTCCGAAAGGAAGCTGAAACTCTGGCAGGACTAAAGCACTTGAGGACTTCAGGACAAGCTCAGGCCATTTTAAGACTCGGTGTGTCAAACCCGAAATTCGAATGACCTTTGCATAGCCCTACCTACCAACAACAAGAAAATGGGAAGTAACCCACTGCCATTGTGGTCCAGCACGCCATTGCGGGAACCACGCTGTTTGCTGCAGGATGGATCAGTGATATTCACTGAAGCGTTTCGTGAGCAGCAGTTTAGCAGAGTTAAAAGGATCCAAACACTTGCGGTGCCAGCTTGTTTGCAAGTTTGCAGGCAAATGTCAGTGCCCCTCGGGCTTTACACTTCGTTCAAGGCACGTGACACCCTGTGCCTACATCCTGCACAACGCAAATAACTTGTGCTCTGCTTCTTCTTAGTCTCTTGGGTGGAAAGCCATGATTAGCAGAGAAAAGCGTAATTCTCATTCCTTTTATTAAATGGGACTTGTGTGGAAAATATGTCAGAAAAGGTACACATTGGCAATGTCTGGGTGACAATACTTAGGCAATAAACCCCAACTGAGGGGGGCATCCACCTTGCAAGCTGTTTATTGCTATTACCATCCCAGCATGTCATCCCAGGATGCTAATAGTAATTTTTTACCAAGATGAGAAACGACAAACACTCAAAGATGGCAGCCATGGAAGATGGAAAAGGTAATTACACAAGTAATTACACGTAGTCCTTTCTCCCTTTCCATAGTGGCCATTGCCACAATGGGGATGCAGCACCAGTGAGGGAGGAAGGTTAGATGGCAAAGAGCAGTGGGGGAAGATGATGTGGGGCACACTTACCTTTGTCCTGGTGGGGGAAGATGGCATACTCCTGCTCTGAGGAGGATCAGAGTGGGGGTTTTACCATGTGGTAAAGACCCAGTTCTGATGTTCTGAGCCTCCTGAATGGCTGGTAGACCAAAAATTGCTCTCACCCCCCCCCCCCCCCCCCCGCCGGCTGCTAATGAATCTGAAACCATTGTTTCAATGTAATGTTCAGTGGTCTCTTACACTTAGACAAATCTCTTTTCTGGACACTTGATGGTTAGATGACCTATTGCTCTCATAAAAAGGAATATTCTGTTGCCTTATTTTCCTATGTTTTCACTTTTCTTCTGATGTACCTCTTTACCATGAAATACATCATATTTTATAACTGTTAACTTATAACTCTAAGCACAACAACTTGAGTGCAACTGTAATAAGAACATTGGGCCTCATTACAAGCTGGCAGTCCGGAAACAAGGGTGCTGGTAGCAACATAGCAGCACCCTTTATGGACCGCCAGGCTATGAGAATCCCTGCAGGGGCTGGTGATCTCTGCAGGTATGAACTGCCCTCAGCACTGGCCCCTGCAAGCATGGTTTTCATGAAAGCACAGGTACTGTTGGCAATGGTGCTGGTGTCATGATGCCTGCCCCCGGGAAACCAGACCAGGCCCAGCAGCCCCGGAAGCAGGCATCAAGCCATTTGGAGCATTCCCAAAAGCCCCAGTTAGGGGCTGTTTGGGTGCAGTCCTGGCACCTTTGGCGCCAGGCTCATAAGAACAAAGTCAGTCCTGGCGCCATAGGCGCCAGGCTCATTTATGAGAACTTACCTAAAGCAGACCATGCTGCTTACTCACCTGATGCAGACCATGCTGCATGAAGACCTTAGCCAAATGAGGCTTAGGAGGGACTATTTTAATGCAGGGACTATTTTCTTACCTGGGTGGGGCAGTGGAAGAATACTTACCTGGGACTTCTTCCAAAGCTATTTAAGCCACGCCCGGACAGCCACACGTGCTTCGCGTTATTCTGCAGTAGCAGCGTAACGCTCACCGTGCCTGCAGCAGCTTCCAGTCTTCTGCCACGCCCGTCTACACTTCGGAGCTCCTGAACCCTGCAAGGAAAACAGAAGGAAAGGTTAGAGCAAGAGTTTATTCATACTCACCTGCATCCTGCATCTTCCCGACTTGGACCTGGAAGAAAGAATCCATTAGTCGCTCTTGCCGCGCCTCCTGCAACGCCGCGCTGAACTCACCTGTTGCCATTTTCAGCATTCCATCACGCTCATCTTCAGTCCGCGGCCGCTCTTCATCACCTATGGACATAAAAACAATAAGGTGAGCAACAGAGAGTTATCTAAGGCAACAAAGGCAAATATTAAGACTTACTTGAGATCACCGGGGATACTCACCTAATCTCGGGTCAGCGTGACCTTTTCCGCATATCCGCCGCACCCCGGCCCCTATGGGGAAACATTACGCTACAGACTTACCCGGTTGCGGTAAACGCTTCAATCCACGGATCTTCCTCCGAATGGATGCCTGAAAAGGAAAAAGACCACAGATTAGAGCAAGCTTCCCTCTTTATTCCGAACAGCTTTTATAAACACTTAACTGCGCATCTCTAGTTGCCACGTGAACTTTTTCCAGATCCATAAGGGCAACCTAGGGGAATTGGACAGAGTGAATTCCAGACGTTTTTGAACTCTTATAACTATTACCTCTACGGAGTCAACTCTGTCTGCAACTCGCCAACTTCCCACACCAGTGAGGCAACTGGTCATCTACGCGCCCCTGCACTTGAAGCAGGATGGAGAGTTCATCTTTCCAGATTATCAGGTGAGAATCTAAAGGAGTCCCAAAGTAATTCATGGGGAGAAGGTGGGGTTAAGCTTAAACCTCACAGGTGGTTAATTCCCCTTTCTGCATTACAGAAGAGTATTCATACGAGCCACACAGACCAAGCTGGGTGGCCCGGTCCACTCCGTCATCTCGGCGCTCCGAGTATCACTGGAAGAAGTAACATCAGGCCGGTCCAGATCAACGCCCCCGTGGACACCAGGTGAGCGTAACAGAACGCAAAGCCTACCCACAACAAGCCACCTGGGCGTTATGGAGACCTCAGAGATGGATCAATTAGCCCAATTATTAGGGGAGCTAAGGGCTGAAGTGCATGCCGCCCGCCAGGAAACTAATGCCCTTAGAAGGGATGTGATAGTTTCGAAAGAGCGAACGGATGATCTAGCCAGACAGTTATTGCAAAATCAAGCTGGGAAAACGCCACTGCCTGGCCTCGGGGCAGGTCCAGCTCCTGTGTCATCGAGCAACCCTGTTCAAATACACTTACCAGGGGCCGTTCCAATGGCTCCACCCGAACGTTTTACCGGAGACCCAAAAAGGGTTGCCGTATTCATGAATTAGTGCCGCTTACACTTCTTATGCAGACCTGCAGCCTTTCCGAATGATCAAGCCAAGGTAGCCTTTGTGCTGTCATACCTCAGCGGCAGCGCAGCAGACTGGTACATTCCTCTAGTTAATCAAGATGACCCCATTCTTCGGGATTTCCAGGGATTTCAAACAAGCATGGAAAGACTATTTGCTCGACACTCCCAGGGTCAGGCCCTGGATAACGAACTCTTATCCCTACGACAGGGGAATCAGGATCTTCTTTCCTACATTGCAACCTTTAACGGATTAATAGTGGAAACTGAATGGCCAGAAGTAAAAAGAATCTCATTGTTCCATCGAAGGCTTCGAGGAGAACTCAAAGATGTCTTGGCCCAGATCGTGAACCCGCCTCAAGATTGTACCGAATATATAAATTTGGTGGTCCAACTTGATCATAGACTTCAAAATAGGAAGGCCGATAAAGCCAGGTTTGAAAACAGAGTCTTGGTCAGAACTCATACCAGCCCCAAAGGGGCAGAGACTTCAGAACCCATGCAAATTGGAGGGGTGAGAGGACCCTTAACTCAGAAAGAAAGAGATAGAAGGCGACAAATGCAGCTATGCCTATATTGCGGGAATTCAGGTCATTCTTTGCTGAACTGCCCCATAAAACCGCCCAAAAAGGTGGTGGGGGCTGCGGATAAAAACTCTGACTCGGGAAACGATCCCGCCCGACAAGCGTAGAGGTCCGCTTGCCGAGCTCGAAGAAGGACACTCAGACCTTGCATTTCACCATTCCAATGATCCTCGTAGATCCGGAACAGCCATCTCGGATGCACGCGGTAAAAGCGTACGTAGATAGCGGAGCCATAGGAAACTACGTGGACAGTGAACTGGCTTCCAGGATGAACCTGCCTCTCGCCCAGAAACCCACTCTAGATGTCATTACCACAGTTGATGGAACGGAAATTGCCTCAGGCCCCGTAACTCACTCCACCACAGAAATGACATTGCTGGTGCAGGATGGGCACCGAGAGACTTTGGTGTTTGAATTAATCAAGGCTCCGCAGTTTCAAGTAATACTGGGGATACCTTGGTTGGAAAAACATAATCCTAGTATCGATTGGCGAGAGAAGAGAATTACCTTCTCAGAATGTGCAACACCTGTTACCCAAGAAAATCTCAGAACACGGTCCTGGCTTCAGTAACTCCAGCTACCATACAACTACCTACAGAGTATCTAGAGTTTCAAGATGTCTTCCAAAAAGAACAGGCAAATACCTTGCCCCCACACAGATCATATGACTGTCAAATAGACCTCATACCAGGCGCACAACCTCCCTGCAGCAGGATCTATGCCCTTACGGAGCCCGAAAATCTTCATTTACCTGGACCAATACCTTGCTAACGGTTTTATTCGCCCATCTCAATCTCCAGCATCTTCTGCTTTGTTCTTCGTGCCAAAAAAGGAAGGCGACCTCAGAACGTGCATAGACTATCGCGCACTGAACCAAATAACCATTAAGAATCGGTATCCGTTGCCTTTAATTCCGGAATTACTTGACCAAGTAAAAGAAGCCCGCATATATACTAAACTAGACCTCCGGGGGGCGTATCATTTGGTACGTGTCAAAGAAGGCGACGAGTGGAAAACTGCTTTTCGCACGAAGTATGGATTATTTGAGTACCAAGTGATGCCTTTTGGATTATGCAACGCGCCAGCAGCCTTCCAGTTCTTCATGAACGATGTCCTTAAAGAACTTATCAATGTTTGTGTCGTCGTTTATATTGATGACATCTTAGTATACTCCTCATCAGAATCTGATCATATCAAGCACGACCGAGCAGTGTTAGAAAAGCTACGCCAGTACAAACTATATGCCAAATTGGAGAAATGCGTTTTCCACACCACTGAAGTGGAATTTCTAGGATTCATTTTAACCCCGGGAGGAATCAGGATGGATACACGAAAAGTGGATGCAATTCTCAAATGGCCTTCGCCAAACTCTGTCAAAGGCGTACAGAGCATGCTTGGTTTTGCCAACTTCTACCGCAGGTTTATTCCAGACTTTTCGCAGATTGTTCATCCCATCACAGCACTTTTGAGAAAAAAACAAACGCTTTGTATGGACAGACGAAGCTGAAAGCGCCTTTCAAGAATTAAAGGCCAAATTCACATCTGCACCGATCCTAAAACACCCACGTCCTGAACTCCCGTACATAGTGGAGACTGATGCATCCAGTTTAGCAATGGGAGCCGTCCTTTCTCAAAAAGATCCCGAAACAAACCAGATTCACCCAGTGGCCTTTTGGTCAAAAAAGTTCTCGGTCCTGAATTAAACTATGCCATTACTGATAAGGAGCTGTTAGCTATCAAGTCCGCCTTCAAAGCTTGGCGACACTATCTACTCGGAGACAGGCACACCATCACGGTTATCACCGATCATCGAAATTTACAATATCTAAAAACAGCCAAAGCCCAGTCTTCACGTCAACACCGTTGGGCATTGTTTTTTGCCGAATTTGATTTTGTAATAACTTATCGGCCCGGTTGTAAAAATGGGAAAGCGGACGCCTTATCCCGAATTGGAATGGGAGAGACTGAAGTGACCCTGGAACCTGTACCCATAATCCCTGACCAGAGAATTCTTGGTATAACTTCAGTACAGACACTGGAAGACATTCAAGGGATTGTCCGGCAGCTCTTTGATCCTCAAGCCCTACAAGATTGGGCCAAGAAAGGCCCAGATTTCAGCATCACCAATGAACTACCATATTACCGAGGATGTCTATTTCTGCCACAAAAAGATCTACAAGAACTAGTCATCTCCCATTATCACAATACGTTACTAGAGGGACACCCCGGTATTACAAAGACCGAAGCTAAAATCAAGAAACAATTCTGGTGGCCCACCTGGCGAAAATATATTAAGTCATTTGTCCTATCTTGTGGCATCTGCGCCCAAAACAAAAGTCAAAAAAGAAAACCAGCTGGGCTATTACAGCCTATGGACATCCCACCGATTCCTTGGCACACCTTGTCATTAGACTTTATCACGGATCTACCCCCGTGTAACGGTTTCAATACTATCCTAGTAGTAGTGGACCTTTTTTCTAAAATGGCCCACTTTATTCCCTTAAAAGGGATACCCTCAGCCTCAACCCTGGCCAAGGAATTCCTTGAAAACATCGTTCGTCTACACGGTTTTCCATCTGTGTTAATTTCAGACCGAGGAAGTCAATTCATCTCGCATTTCTGGAAAAAATGCTGCCAACTGGCAAAATAGATGTCAGGCTTTCCACTAGCCACCACCCCCAGACCGACGGCCAAACAGAGAGAACTAATCAGACTCTCGAACAATATTTACGCTGTATGCTACATCAGTCTGAAGGCAATTGGAAGGACACCCTATGGATCGCTGAATATGCGTACAATAATTCAGTACACTCAGGAATTGGGCACAGTCCCTTTTTTGCCATATATGGACATCATCCCCGAACCTCGGAGTTGGATTCACCCCAGCATTTAGAGATGCCCGCAGTAGATCATCTTCACACAGTCATTACTCAAACCGTTAAGGAAGCAACAGAACATTTACGAAAGGCCAAGGAAAAATACAAGAAAAACGCTGATCAGCTTAGAAGAGAAGCACCACACTACCAGATAGGGGACCAAGTATGGTTATCTACTAAGCACATTCCTCTCAAAGGAAAACGGACCTTTAATCCCAGGTACTTGGGGCCTTACTCCATCAAAGCCATTATTAACCCGGTGGCTGTCGAGTTGTAACTACCTGCTCATATGCGAATCCATCCCGTCTTCCACGTGTCTCTTTTGAAACCAGTGCAACCAGGAACTAGGCTAACCGACCCACCTGAACCTATCCTCATAGACGGAGAACCCGAATATGAAATCAAGAATATTTTGGACTCAAAAAGAGTGAGATCTAAACTCTTTTACCTAATTGACTGGAAAGGTTATGGTCCGCAGGAAAGGTCTTGGGAACCTAGTGACCACGTGCATGCACCTCGTTTGGTGAAGAGGTTCCACCGGGAATTTCCAGACAAACCACGGCCAAGGAGAGGAACGACTTTGGGAGGGGCCTTGAGGGGGAGTGCTGTCATGATGCCTGCCCCCGGGAAACCAGACCAGGCCCAGCAGCCCCGGAAGCAGGCATCACGCCATTTGGAGCATGCCCAAAAGCCCCAGTTAGGGGCTGTTTGGGTGCAGTCCCGGCGCCTTTGGCGCCAGGCTCATAAGAACAAAGTCAGTCCTGGCGCCATAGGCGCCAGGCTCATTTATGAGAACTTACCTAAAGCAGACCATGCTGCTTACTCACCTGATGCAGACCATGCTGCATGAAGACCTAAGCCAAATGAGGCTTAGGAGGGACTATTTGAATGCAGGGACTATTTTCTTACCTTGGTGGGGCAGTGGAAGAATACTTACCTGGGACTTCTTCCAAAGCTATTTAAGCCACGCCCGGACAGCCACACGTGCTTCGCGTTATTCTGCAGTAGCAGCGTAACGCTCACCGTGCCTGCAGCAGCTTCCAGTCTTCTGCCACGCCCGTCTACACTCCGGAGCTCCTGAACCCTGCAAGGAAAACAGAAGGAAAGGTTAGAGCAAGAGTTTATTCATACTCACCTGAATCCTGCATCTTCCCGACTTGGTCCTGGAAGAAAGAATCCATTAGTCGCTCTTGCCGCGCCTCCTGCAATGCCGCGCTGAACTCACCTGTTGCCATTTTCAGCATTCCATCACGCTCATCTTCAGTCCGCGGCCGCTCTTCATCACCTATGGACATAAAAACAATAAGGTGAGCAACAGAGAGTTATCTAAGGCAACAAAGGCAAATATTAAGACTTACTTGAGATCACCGGGGATATTCACCTAATCTCGGGTCGGCGCGACCTTTTCCGCATATCCGCCGCACCCCGGCCCCTATGGGGAAACATTCCGCTACAGACTTACCCGGTTGCGGTAAACGTTTCAATCCACGGATCTTCCTCCGAATGGATGCCTGAAAAGGAAAAAGACCACAGATTAGAGCAAGCTTCCCTCTTTATTCCGAACAGCTTTTATAAACACGTACCTGCGCATCTCTGGTTGCCACGTGAACTCTTTCCAGATCCATAAGGGCAACCTAGGGGAATTGGAAAGAGTGAATTCCAGACGTTTTTGAACTCTTATAACTATTACCTCTACGGAGTCAACTCTGTCTGCAACTCGCCAACTTCCCACACCAGTGAGGCAACTGGTCATCTACGCGCCCCTGCACTTGAAGCAGGATGGAGAGTTCATCTTTCCAGATTATCAGGTGAGAATCTAAAGGAGTCCCAAAGTAATTCATGGGGAGAAGGTGGGATTAAGCTTAAACCTCACAGGTGGTTAATTCCCCTTTCTGCATTACAGAAGAGTATTCATACGAGCCACACAGACCAAGCTGGGTGGCCCGGTCCACTCCGTCATCTCGGCGCACCGAGTATCACTGGAAGAAGTAACATCAGGCCGGTCCCGATCAACGCCCCCGTGGACACCAGGTGAGTGTAACAGCTGGTGCTTCCGTGTCCCATTCCCATGGAGGCCTATGGGACATCATGGGAATGGCGACTTACACTTTCAGACACCTGACATCCCGGGCTGGCGGTGGAAAAGTGTTATGAGATTGGTGGCGACCCACCGGTAGCACCGTCGGGTTACCACCACCGACATTGTAATGAGGCCCATTGTGTATAATTCCCAAACTCAGGAATGCTCCTTTCACCATGTTTGATGCTTATGGATGAGGACGACTGTTCAAGAATGCAACACATGATTGATGTAGTGGAACAATCATGGCTAGACCAGATTGCAAACGATTCACCTGGAAAGGGTACAAAGTGACAGGGGAGAAGGATGGCGATGATGCTGTTCAATGAATGCACTATGTGGGCGCTTTTCCCTCAGAACCTGTTCTCTGTTGGG
Organism: Ambystoma mexicanum; assembly: GCF_040938575.1. Taxonomy (NCBI): domain Eukaryota; kingdom Metazoa; phylum Chordata; class Amphibia; order Caudata; family Ambystomatidae; genus Ambystoma; species Ambystoma mexicanum. Next base: position 1,068,401,273 of record NC_090925.1, read on the forward strand.
GTTGTAAGACAGATGAGTGTGAGTGAATAATGGTGTGTGACTTCTGCCACTTCTCTATGGTTGTGTTAGGTTGCCTCAGCTGTGTTCTTGGTCATACATTGTGTTACATGTTAATTGTGACCTGGAAAGTCATTCAGTTGAAGGCATTAAGGCTTGTGGTACACCAGGTTCTCTCTTACAGTGAGCAGGTGGCATGTTTGGGACATTCCCTGAGGACCTTGATGCCAAGGTTGTTTCTGGAGGCTGCTGAGTCCTATTCCTATTATACTATGTATTATGCTTAGTTTATAGAGCTGCTAAGCCAGAGAAAAACATATTATTTTTAACTATATATCAGCAAGCCCATCCAGGTCTTAATAAACGTTTCTTCAGTGCCATGGTGCACGATCTGCGGTGATGCCCATAGCTCCTGCCCTGAAGGCCCGACCATAGACACACATAGTGACTTGCTCAGACAATCATGCTCACCAGTACCCTAAAAAGCCCTTCTTACTAATGAGACAATAGCAACCAGCATTCGCTGTCTCATGAACCCACCACATGCATTCCAGACTGTCAAAAAGTAAGCTCTCTCCAGGTTATACATATGTCATCGACCCATGAGCAAGTAATTAAGCCTTCCCTTGTCCAATCACCTTAAATATAACAATTTCTTTACAGAGGGCCAGCAAAAGTTCAGGGTGAGTCTTAACTATTTCAAATTATGAACATATATATTACTTCTTTTACACCTTTGCTTAAATCACTCTTCATTCTTCTGCTTCTACTACCATCCCATCACCCCACCCCTAACCACAAATCACCACTCAACTCAACCACTCCACAGTATAACGAGTGCACACATATTGCACCACTCAACCACGCTAAAACAGCACTGCACTGCACCACCTGATTTAGCACAACACAAAATTAGACCTCCACACCATTCCTCACCCTCACAATACAACTATGCAGTTTGCACCTCACAACATGACTCCAGATCACCACTCCACACCACCACAGTGCACCATCATTATACACCACTGGTAAACCATGCTACAACACCACCACAAAACTCCACACACCCACATCAAAACTATACCTCCATATGTCTCCACAGCCTTGTCTGCACACCTCAACCAACACATTTCAGCCATCAAGGCACCAACCCACCCATCAACTCTAACACTCTTTACCTCTACTACATACCATGATCCATAGTTTACACCATCAGTCCACCACAGCAGACCTCTAGTTCATACCACCAGTCCAAACCACCACACGACTTCACACCACCAGACCACAACCCATATCACCACTCCACACCATCACAACTCCACACCATTCCACAAAACTACAGCACTTCACTGTCAACCACCACACCACCACTATATACCACCAATCCAGACCACCACCAAACTACACCACTGATCGTATCCACCACACTACTACTACACACTTTAACAACACAAATCAAAACCACCACTACATTCTTCTCACCACCGCATCAACCACTCTATGTCACACCCCCACTCCACTCAAACACACAACTTCCTTCACCACTTCAAAACTCCAATCCACTCCACTACTTCATACTTGACCTCTCCACTCCAAACCAACACACCTTTATATACCACCACACCACCACTCCACACCCAATATGAAAAGTCATACCAACACTCCACACCACCAAACACCCCAATCCATCCACAGTGTAGCCCCAATTCAAGCACCACACACTCGCCATCACCAGAATACATCATCAGCAGACCTCCACTCCATAACACGAGTACTCCACATCATTGCAAAGCACCAAAAATCCACTAAACTCTAAGTCAGCACATTGCCACTCCATACCTCTACACTACCACTCCCCACCACCACAATAAACCTACACCTCTACACCCTAACTACCACAACACCATCCACACCACCAATGCACATCACCACCACTGTTCAACACCACCAATCCACACTTCCACACCACCAGTCATACCTTCACACCACCACTCTGACCACCACCACAGTACACCACCACCCAATGCAACTACACCACTCAATGCAACTACACCACTCCATGCCCTGCCATGCACCCTCTTCACTTCACCCTTCCACACTAACACACAATGACTTTGAGTACTCCACCCAACCACCCTGCAGCTCCAATCCACTCCACCACAGCATGCCATCACCACTTCACAACACCACTCCACAACTCATCACTACCCCGCACCACCAGTTGACACCAACAACAAACACTGATCCATGCCACAACCCCACTAGATGCCACCATCATACTTTACCTCCCACTCCTCCACCACACAACAGCACACCAGCACTCTTTCTACCACTCCAATCCACTTCACCACACAATAAAATCCCCCACAACTCCACACATTTACACCATCACCCCACACTATACCACCACCACTCTGCACCAATATTGCACATCAGCGCACACCCCTGGCTGCTACTAGACCACACCATATCACTTCAATAATCCAGTCCACTCCACTGCACAACTCCACCTAGCCAAACCCATGTCCACTTTAACACCACCACACCACCAATCTACACCACATCCACCAAACTACACCACCACCACTCCACCACAATACCAACACCCCACAGCACTACTCTACACCACCACTCCACACCAGCCCACCACTTCACACCACCACTCTACACAATCCCACCACACCCCACCACTTCTCTACATCACAACATTCCACAACCCCACCACTCCACTCCTCACTCCACACTAACACAAAAGCACCACACCTTCAAATATCTAGACCTGCACAACTTCAACCATCATTCGCCAAACATCACTCTAAACCACAACTCCACACAACCACTGTACACACCATAGCAATCCACTACACCTCTACACCACTCTATGCCCCAATCCACTCTATATCACAACTACAAACCATGTCACATTTTCATTCCACCACCACACCCTCAAACCACCAGGCCCCAATCCCCACGCCACCACTTAACATTACCACCCTGCACTTTACATCACCAACTTACTAGCCCACCAGCACACCGAAACACCCCTATGCCTCCTCCGGCCTATGCCTCCACATCTCAAAGACCAGATTTCACACCATTACTTCACACAACAGACCACCACACCACCATCCACTCCATCACACCACACAACTCACATCACCACACAAATCTATCCCACTCCACCATGACACCAACCTGAACACTCAAACCTCTACCCCACTTGGCCCCCAGCCACCTTCACTCTATTCCCCACCCCTCTCCACACCAACACCTATCCACCACTGCCCCACTCTCTAGCACCACAAACCCATCCTCACATTTTTGTAGTCCCAATAAACTCAAGCCCACCACTATCAACCTACCACTATGATATGCTTATCTTTACACACCCTCCTTTCATCATTCCGCTCTACCACTTGCCTCTCTACCTCCACTTTCCAACACCTTATCCCACTCTAATTCACCCAACAGTGCCCCACTCTATTATATCCATACTTTCCCAACATCACCCATGCACAGCCGGTCAGCCGTACCCTACCACACCCCTACCTATCTCTTCCAACCTACCCACCCCAGCTCACCTCTGCCTAACACCACTCATCGTAGCTTATCCATGTCTAACATGATCACCCCTGCCTCTGCCTCTCATCTTAGTTGTAATCATAGTATTGAAATAACGTATTATGCACAGAAATATCATAAACCAGTTTCATGGTGTTATACATTAGACAAGTGACACAATCATACATAATCCATAAATATACTTTATATATCTAAACTACACACTCCAGAAGCACATGTATTCATCAATAACAAAACACATATTAATATGCTCAGACCTTCACCCTTCTACTTTAGCTCAATCATGCCCCCACCACTGTAGCTCACCCTAGAAATCACAGAGCATATATTAAATGTTCCAAACAAGCAAGTTCACGTTTTCAGACTTGTCACATTAGTAATACACATGGTAACTAGACTTCTATACAATGCTGTGAAGAGAGGTCTTTCTACAGTGTCCATTAATATTGTAATTTGTCTGCAAACACTAACTTGCAATTGTATAGCAATAGCAATATAACAATTTACAATGTTGTTCACATCAAAACCCAAAATCAACTCAGATCAAGGTGAGAACATCAACAATTCAAATGCAAATGTCATTAAAATGGTATTAAAATATAGCAAATTGAACTACATGCATGTTCCTGCTGTAGCACCAAGCTCTGCATTAATGGTCCATTTGAGGAGGAGTTGATCAAGCTTATCAGTATCCTTGTTTCTGGAGCCCTGGACCACTGGGGGGCTGTGATTTGAACCCTGTTTCCTGCTTCAGCTGGGCACACTGTTCGAGGTGTAGACTGGGCAGACGAGGTGAGGCGGCACACTGCCCTGAGGCACTCTGTGGCCTGATTGGAGTGTGGGGATCACAAGGGTCCTGCACCACTGTGCAGCTACCTGACCCTGGGCTCGTCTTTGCCTCAGACTGCACCACCTTGCAGATTCCAGCGGCAGTCTGGCGGACACCATTGCAGGAGTTGTGCAGAACTCACCGACCGATTGGCAGCCAGGTACACTCTGCTTCAAGAGTGTGCTGCGGCCAAGGCTCTTAGACTGATTTTGATGTGCGCCTAGCAGCTGTATTACACATTACTGGGCTGACAGCAGTGACAGGGAGCATGGTCTGTGCTCCAGAGCACCTACATTGTCTTGGCCACCCATAGGCCAGTTCAGCTGCTGCTGGGCACCTGAAGGTTGGCTCCTGCCTCACTGACGAGCATGTGCAGCAAAATAAGGTGGATTATTGGTGCAGAGAAGTGTATGCCTGTTGTTCGGTCCTGATATTACAAGCGATAACTGGTGGTGGACTCCTTGGTGAGCACTGAAGCTCTAGGACAGAGTCATCAGATAAACACAGGGACTTTCGGATCCCACTATCCCAGGCCCTCCAGCAGTCTAACCCTGCTGGGCTGTTCCTGCTGTTGCAGCACAGTGTGGTGTTGTTGGTGGTAATCTCACTGTGATTACTGCAGTGCGAGTGCAGCTCCGCAGGCATACAGGCCAGGTGCTATAGGATCCTCTTGCTGGGCTGGCACTACTTACCCATTTCTGCTGCACTGGGTTATCAGCAAACACATTCACTGAGGGTTTGAGCCACATCTGACACAGAGGTGGAAAGGGGTCATCCCACTCGGTATGACGAAAAGCACCAGCAGCAAAAAGGGTCGGGGTATGGACTGTTTTATAAAAGCTACCCTTAAACCTATGGTTATGACCACACAGATGGCATCAAGCAGCTCTCAGCCCCCACTGATAGCGTAGTCATTAAATCTGCAACAGCTAATGGACACTACACAAAACGGCTTCTTACTTATCCGCCACTTCCTCTCTCATCTCTGATTGCCTAACTGCCATTCAAGATTGGTGTGCCACCGCCAATGATCTTTGTCTAAATGCCAGCATCCTACTCATCGGCACACCTTCACCATCCTTTCCCCTCACTCTCTGTCTGGCCTCCCTTGGCCCTCCCACCCCAACCTCTCTCCATCTCTGAAATCTCTCTATTGGCGCCCGGTGGATGCAAGTATTAAGTTCAAAACCCTCTGCATTGTCCACAATGTTTTCTGGGGCCTGGGTCCAAAATACCTTCAGCTATCCCTCCTCAAATACCTCCCCTCTTGAGCTCTTTGCACCTCTACCTCTAACTCCCTCAGGTTCACTTGTTTTTCAAAGAAACAAGCTGGGGGTAGAGATTTGTCTTCGGCTGGGGCCTCCTTCTGGAACAGCCTCCCTGCCACTCTAAAACTTTCAAAGAACCATCTCTGGTTCCGGAAGCACCTCAAGCCCTTCCTCTTTGCTTCTGCCTTTGCTCCCCCTCCCCCTGCTGATCTGTTCTCTCTTGGCATCGTGCACCTGGCCACCCTCTGTCCTCCGGGCCCAGGTACCTGCTCACCCTGCCACCCTCCTGCACTGCCTCCGGGGCCACCCCTTGCACTGGGGTCTGTATCTGTACCCATACAGCCCCCTACTGTTATTCCTGCACTTATCAAACCTACCCTGTCTGCTGCCTGAAACACAGCACTTGTCAGTTGCTGGCTGCTCTTCCACTGTTTGTTGCCTTTATTATTATTTATTTATTTATTTATTTATTATTATTTATCCGTTTCTACGTTGGTCTGCACTTTCCACTTCTCCCCCCTTCCATGCACATTTCCCCTCTCCCTCTCCCATGTACTTGTGCCTTCTCAATGTCACTGGGCCTAGTAAGATTGTTGTTTTGTTCTCCCCAGTTCCCCTCCCTTGCCTTGTTGTGCTCTAAAACACTTGTGTACGAGCGCAGTAGGAATAAAATATCAACATCAATTGTTTCTTTATTAATTGATCCCCTGGCAGACAAGATACACACTAAACACAAAAAAGCAGGCATCAGACTGGGAGGGGTGGCAGAAGTAATATTGTTAAAAAAATGTGGATCACATCCCGAAGCCAACTCAGTGGGTGTAATAGAGACTGTAAAGGAGTTTTTCAGATCGTCCGGTTTACACTTGAATGACACTTGAGGCCTGATTCTGAGCTCGTGATAACACGTGTGTGGTAATACAGCATTCTCCAGCTCCATCATTCAGAGGTTGGTGGAAATACTGGAGGGCAGATGTTGTGCTTTCAAGCAGCAGTAACTGTTAAAATCACACGCTTTGGGGGAAACATGTGCTTCAGTGACATTGCCACTTTTCTAGTTTAAGAAAGTTTTCTCAAACTTTCATTAAACCAGAAAAGTAGTGATACAGTGTAAGCAATGCAATGTTTATAAAGGGAAACAGTGTGCACCTCAAAGGTACCATATTTCTACTTCGTTTTTGTTGTCCACAACCAGTGCTGCTGGGAGGAGAACCCTCCGTGTGGCTGCCCTGCATTCCTGATGGTTGCTAGGCCTGTTGTCAAGCCATAAATCAGACACATGAAAAAGCCAAAGCATTCATGTCCCTGCGCCACATTCTTTCTTCATCAGAATATTGTGTTTGTAAGTAAAGTGTTCTTCCTTTATGTAGGAACACTTTCTTACATTTGCACGCACCTCAGAATCGGGCACTAACTCCGAACTGTTCCATTTGCTGGACAACATGCTGGCAAGTAGCAATACAAACAGTCTTATGTGGGCTGAGCAGTCTATTCACTACTTGGATATTATGGTAGTACGTTTCCACATTCTGACAAAGAACTTAAACTATGACAAGTATCTTATGACCATGACATACAAAATACAAAATCATGGGTATATACTAATGTCATTAGTGGGCCGGCTTTCATTAATAAAAATTATATTACCTAAGTTATTGTACATGTTCCATAATATAACTATGTGGCCAGGCTGTGAGTTATTTCTGGGGATTACGAAACTGTGCACCTCCTTTGTTTGGTTTAATGGGCAGGGACTCATGAAGTGAGTAAGCTCGGCCCGACCCTATGAAGACGGGGGACTAAACGTCCCGACCTGGAATAGTACTACCTCATTGCGCAAATATATTACGGAACATATTGGGCTACGAACAAGACTGTTTTTCTGCACGTTCACCTGGAAAGGAAACAGCAGGGAGTCGATACCAACCAGTCCACCCCCTAGACCGAGTGGGAGCGACTTGGTACGCATGGGGAATCTCAACAAGAGACTGGGTATCACATCCCTTTTATGGTAGACTACTCCTGTTATGGGAAATGCAGACGCTGTCTCCTGCCACAGATGCTGACATTGAGAGGGCCTGGAAAGCAGCCAGTATCCTTTGCATGGGGGATGTATACAAGGAGGGTCACATTGCTGATTGGAAAAACTTGAAACCGCACATAGGCGACAACCCACTGCAGATGCTTAATTATCTCTGCATAAAAGTGGCATACCTGTTGCACTGGCCTACATTCCCTGAAGAGCCCCCCTCCTGCATGTATGCTAATCATACATTTTGCATCACCCGCTGGGGAAGAAAAGTATTTCCATGCTCTACATGGCACAGAACATGGACACAAACATAGGTCTGAAGGCATGTGCCAAATGGAGCGCCGACCTCCAGGTAGATTTCACAAACTCATAATGGAAAACTATGCATCCTGATGAAGGGTGTGTCCCTGAATTCTAAATACCATCTTATACACTTCAACGTTAACAAAAGGTTATATTACTCACCCCTCTATAACAAGGCTATTCAAGGCTGACTTAGTGTCCAAAAAGCCACTGTGTGAATGCTATTTTATTACATATGTTGTGGGCATGTTCAGAATTGAATGAGTATTGGCTCTAGATCATGGATGTTCTTGCAGAGGTCATGGGTCAGCGGGTGGCACTTACAGCATGTGATTGTATGCTAAGTTATACAGGCAAGATTGAGACCACCAAACACAGATCTACATTTGGGACTGATCTTAGCCAAACAAGAGATACTAATGAAATGGGCCCAGAACGAACCACCCACAAGATAAGCATGGCTGCAGGATGTTATTTGAACAAATGGCAATGAAGAATTATACTTTACTTTGCTTCCAAGAACTAGTCTCCCCAAAGACATTTGGTCTGACTACTGCATTTATTTAGCAAACGCTGGAACGGGTATAGACCATGCTTATGCTAGCGATCAAATGTCTGATAGATTGCAATTTTGTACATGACCGCTTGTTACATGTCCCGCTTCCGTTTTGTGCGGTTGTGCAACTCCCATTATGTCTGTGAACACTGTAATGCCTGTACATCACAAGAGTTCAAAACGTATATGACAAACAAACACAAGAGAGATAAAACATGTTTTACAGTTTTTTTTTATTTTAAAAATCAACTGTACACAACCATATGTTATGTTATGTTATGTTATTTTGCACTTATATAGCGCCTTATATACCATTGGTATGGTCTGAAGGCGCTGGTAGGTTGAACGCCCTTGGGAACCGAAGTTCTAGTCAGTAGAGGGAGGAGAGAGGGTCCAATAGGTGCGAGTGCGCATCTGGTATGTGTGCAGCTGGTGCAAAATTTCCTGTGGAAGCTGCTTCATAGCGGTAGGTGTGGTGGCTGAGAGGTCAGGAGTATGTGTTCGAATCTGGCAGGAATTATCCAGATCGAGAGTGGCAGCGTAAGGCCTGAGGAGAACGCCTGGCTGGGGGTGCGAGACCAGCAGTGATTACATAGAGTGATGTGGAGTGAGCGGCGTCAGATGTTTATATGAGAACAGTTATACCGAATGGTGTCATAGTATCTCTGTGTTCTAGTTGGGTGGTGGTGTAAGGAGAGAGTAAGCGTGGGGTGTGATATGAGGTATGATCTTTTAAAGGATCCATGCATTCTAGGTATAATATGGCCTTCATGCAGTTAAGCGATTCGTCCGTTCTGCACATTCGTCGGCCCTCCACCCGTCTTCTCGCCACACACGTCCTCTCGCCACAACACGTCCTCTCGCCACAACACGTCCTTTCGCCACAACACGTCCTTTTGCCACCACATGTCCTCTCTCCACCCACGTCCTCTCGCCACCCACGCCCTCTCGCCACCCACGTCCTCTCGCCATACATGTCTTCTCGCTACACACGTCCTCTTGTCACAATAAAGACTTCAATGTTATAGGGTCCATCTACTGACTCAGAGCTATTCATAGACTTCATTGAAAGATAACCACATATCATCATATAAAATCAATTGCTCTCTTCTTTTAAGCAATACCTTCTCATATTTCGATAATACAAGGACATAATTTAATCAGATGTCAATATGAGTTTTTTTTCCTGGTTTTCTGCACCTTTACGATTTGTTTTTGAGCTACCACTAATGCTCTGACAATCCACATTTCCATACCATAATTGTTCCACAAGTTGCATCCTTCTAAGAATACGATTGTGTATTCAGGGCATCTTGAAATACAAAGATGTGCTACCAGATCTATCCGATCTAGAACATCTATCCAAAATGCACCAATTTCGAGCAGTCCCTTAACCTATGTATCATGTCCCCCTCTAACTTCCACATACAAAACATTGGTTAACCTCCAGAAGACCCATTGAGCACATTGTCTCTGGAGACCAATATAACTTGCCCATGGTTTTCTGCTGTACAAGCCGCAAATTGAGATCAAACTTCATTAGGGCTGCTCTTTTAGTTGCCTTCTACCATTTTTCTTGGGGTATTTTATAACCTAATTCTTTAGACCAGTTTATTCTCAGACAAACTCAATCATCAGAAATCTCAATCCCAACTGGCATAGGCTTAAGAAAAGTTGATACCATTTGGGGAAGACAATCAAAATTATGACATAACTCCGGTCTATCAGCTAGAGGTTATATTTGTCATAAGGATTCTTTGTGACAATACCGCACTTATCTCCGAGAATATCTTCCTCTAACTTACATCCAAAGTGTACTTCTCTTGTAATCTTCCAAAATAATAATTTTATCTCACTTTAAAATATCATCCACTTCCAGTATACCCCTGTAAATTCAACCTCTCCAGCAACAAGCAACCAGAACTAAATATTTGCAAGCCTTAAAGGCTGAACTTCTTGAGCCTCCATGTCCAACCAAATCGTCAAAATGATTTCATTGCATCTAAGATACAGTGCCAATTTATTAAGTATGACACCTTTATAACATCTGCCCAGGTCAGGGTAACCAAAGTCCCCATTTGCAAATTTATGGGCCAAAATATAGTGAGGAATATTTGTAATCTTCTTATCCCCCTTAAGCAATCCTTTAAAACCCGTACCCGTTTTAGTTATTTTGTTTCTTTAAAAATGCAGGGGCAATGACTGAATAATATAGAGAGCTTTGGAAGTAGTGTCATCTTCATAGAGTTCATTTTATCCCAGATATTTAGATTGATATCGTTCAACTTACTAACAACCTTTTTCATATTAAGGATCACATTATTAACATTAACCTCAGCAATCTTTTTTTTTAAATCCTGAATCTAAGTAATCCCTACATATTTTACACACTCCTTAGACCATTTGCAATCCCAACCAATGACTTCCGCTCTACAACATTTGTCAGATATGGGAACATTTCTGTTTTTGACCATTTTATTTTATGTCCAGACAATTTCCCAACTTCAAACATGTTCTTCAAAAGAGAACAACAATCTTGCAGATTTAACTAGATTATCTACATGAGCTAACACCCTAAGATCAAAAGTCCTTATCATCAACCCCTCAAGCTCCACATTTTGGCATACAAGCATTATCAAGGGTTCTAGAGCAATATTAAAAAAGAAAGGCGATAATGGACAACCTTGCTTTGTTCTGCTATACAATATGAATTCTTCACATGAAGCGCAATTCACCAACATTTTTGCCAGTGCTTCATTACGTAAACAATTCACCATCCTTGCAAAAGTGTCTCCAAAACCCATTTTATGCAGAGTAAGTTCCAAACATTTCCAGTTGACTCTGTCAAATGCTTTCTTAGCATCTAAAAAAATTAAAGCTGCATTAGAGTCACGATCAAGTTTGTGTCTAAGTACATTAATAATTGTTTAAGTATTGGCATACCCATAACTTTGGCATATGAAACCCCATTTGAAAGATATGCAAGGTATGAATCACCTGTTAGAGATATTGCTTAGCAGTACATGTTAGTGGTATTTTTGGTGGTATTTCTGTATTATAGTGGTAAGTCTAGAATATAGGGAACTGCCTGGTGATTGCTTTATACCAGGGTCACTAACGGTAAGTCATGACGGAACTTAGTACAGTCTAGAATATAACTTCATACACTTGAAGCATTTTATTTACAATGCCACGTAATGCCCTTTTGGCGGTTTCTCAGAACACATTTATCATGTAAACCAATTATGAACATTCATTCAGAGCCTCTTAGAAGAACACAATTCATAGTGACCATCTTTGCTTTGTATTTTTTCACACACGGCAATATGAATTTACTGCCAGTGGTAAATTGAATATACCCTTTGCTTTATCAATCTGAATACCAACACAAGGAACCAGAAAACATAATAAACAGGCCATGGTTAACTTGCTCCTTTTGCAAGCACTTAATAAGTAATTGAGATTCATGAATAAAACAAAACAGTACATGTAATGCACAGAAGAGATATGCACTTTTGTTCACTTGCCCATGCTGATTTCACAATTTGTTAAAATGATGCAATGTATTTACAATTCCATCAGCAATATTTAGCACACGTTTTGCTCTCTCCCACCCCAGGAAATGATCCCTCCAGAAGTTCAGAGAATGACTGTAGCTCTCTCTCTCTCACCTCTAACTCGGAAGAGAACACTATGCAACAACCTTGAGACACTTAACCCTGAGAGGAGTAACTTCTATCCTTTGCAATTATTTTTTTTGGCAACTGATTTCGCATTGGGAAAATGCACTTCACTTCAGTAGAATGGGGAACAAACAGACTTTGGGATGCCTGATATTTAGAAACCTTTGCAAAATTGATATATACATTTGTGATTTTAAAACTGCACACAGACACCTCAATTATGCTTTTTATGCTCACAGAGAGGATGCCTAGTTCAGTGTGTGCCCGGACACAGCAAGGTTGGATTCCCCCTCAGATCGGCTGTTGCTAAACACCCACACGGCAGCCCTCTGGAAAGCGCACCCACTGGGTATTACTTTATCTGCCTTCTCCCCTTCATCATTAGGACATCTCAGCCTGCACTCTAGCGGGAAATGGCCTGCACACCACCAGCAAGTGCCCCACACCCCATCGACAGCCCAGGAAGAGCAACCCCTTTGACATCACTGCACAACCCTTCCAACCAGCCCTGGAGATAAGGCACCCTGATGTATATTCCCTTACAGAAAATGTAAGAAAAGCCTGCCTCTGATAGTGACATCATCTGCTCATCAAAAACGACCTCTGTTTAGAAAGTTACAAAGAAACATGTATTCTGCCTGTCACCTTTGACCGTGATCCAGGCTACAGCAACAGATGCAAATAGCTACATCTCTATGCTGGTTTCCTGCTCTGAAAGTATTTTAAACAATAAACTAGTTTTGAGCAAAACGGATTTCACATTCCACAATTCTAACTTGTCACGTCTTCATTCAAACACAGCGCAACCTTAATTCTGCAGATTTTATTTCTTTTATTTCCAAGCTATCCTTGCACAGACCATGCCTTGGACATTATTTTTTTTTTTGCAATTCATTAGTTTAACCAAGAAACCTATTTGCAAACCATTACACATTCAATACACTCATACATGCAACAAAACAAAACAACACACAAAAAAATCCACAGAAATCTATGAAAAAAAGAAAGAAAATCCATAACAGATCAGTCCCATCTGTCATTAAAATCCATCAAAAAGATACAAATAATCATCATTACTGACTTAAATAGCCTTTCCCCCATATCAGAACCTTATTGTATCTCAAAATATATTTGTGAAAGATAGGGTACTCCAGCATATCTTGAACAAAAGGGAGTTATTTGAGATCATGAGGCCTGACAACAGGAAGCACGATTATTGTGGGCCATGGTCTCAAGAAGTATTTGTGGTGGGCCCAGACTCCTTCACAGAGTATTGTTATTATCAGGGCGAGGTTTAACTGTATTAACCTGAAAGCGGTGGTGGCAGCCTGGTCCAATGGAAATGAAAGTCAATCGTGTGTATTTTGTGAGGCACCTAAAGACAATTTGTTATTGTTTTGTCCTGCCTTTATGCCTATCGGAGAGTGCATGCGTTGCAGGGTCAGGGATTTCATTGTTATGAGCCTGCTCTGTCTTACTTGCTATGGGCAGATTCAGTTCATGTGGGCTGGGTTCGATTATGCGTTTTAAAAAATGCATCTGTCAGGACATTTTTATTGACATTTGTTTGAAGTGGTTTCCTTGTGTACTTTGCAAACTTTAAATGGTTTTATGTTGTTAGGATCTTATTTTGTTGATCTGTAATTATGTTGTTCATACTGCTGTTTTTTTATGGGAATGTTTTGTATTCCCGAAATAAACGTCACATTACGAATTATGTAATCATCCCCCAATTTCCATAGTTGTAATGCTAAATGTCTAAAGAATATTTTGCAAGCTGAGCATGGATCATATATTGATCCAATAGTAATATTAACATTATTTAGGATACCTCTAGCTCCAATACATCTCCCTTCAGTGTCCTTCACCACATGTTTAAAACTAGCACATAAACTTGTATGAAACAAAATACTCACACCTCTTAATTTGTTTACATAACAGCTGGGTAAGCCAGTGTATACATGGAGTTCAACAAAATATTCTGATCTGCCTCAAACATATGAATATCCTGAAGAAGCACAATGCCTTTCCTCATCCTCCACAATGTATTGAATATATTATTTTTGGATGAGCTATTGATACCCCTTGCATTCCAAGTTAAATATATTCACTGTAAACTAAGAAGAACAAGAAACTATCAATAGAGGAAATAAAAGGTGTCTAACATGCATGTTCCCATACTCACCACTGACAAAGAAAAATGCAAACTCAGTAAACAGATGAGCCTTGAACTAAATACAGATTAATTTGTTTGTGTAACAATAACGCAACATGCATCAAAAGAAAAATGAAATCCAAAAACTAAAAAAGAAAAAAAAACATATATAACCCTGATGCGAGCAGGGCTGAACAAAGTGCTTTTATATGCAAGCAACATAATTCTGCTCTGAACCATACTCTTCAAGTTGCCTCACCTATCTTTAAGAACTTCCAACTATGAACAAAAGAAACAGTCATTAACAAAACTATTTTTCCTGCAATAGAAGCCTACGATTAGAGGATATAATATGTTAAAACAAAGGAAACATATTGCCCAACAAAAGAAACATTCTGTAGTAGTCAGTATCAGCCTTTGACATCATGTAATGTCCAGGTGGCTTGTTTTGGCAATCCACCATCAAAATGGCCACATCATGAATGTATTCCAGCAGAGGTATTTGTATAGTTTTGTATTAGCATTTGTTTATTATTTATATTGCGCACCTAACCCTGAGGTAACTGGGTGCTGGAAAGACTTAGCATATTACAGAAATACATACATAGGATATCACAATTGGGTTGACCAAGGTTACATGAAGGTCTGGTACAATGAATAAAGTTAGGTAGAGACATGACAATAATAACATAAGATCACAGATAATGAGGGCCTGATTAGGAGGCCAGCTGGGCACATTTTGGTAGTAATACCTGTTAAGCCTCAGATGTAAGATTTAACTGAGAGCCAACTCTATACTCTGGTTCTGAACATCCAGAAGGAGGGTTCCATTCTGATGATGGGAGGTAGAGAATTCCAATATTTGGCAGCTTGGACAGGGATGCTGGTGCCTCCTGTGGTTTTTAGGTTGAACCTTGGGCCTCTTAAGGAGCTGAGAGTGGGCGGATCTGGTGGGGCAGGCTGGTTGGTATTTGTAAAACGTGTAGGACAAGTAACTAGGAGCAGAGATTGGCAGGCATTTGTGGGTGATTGTCAGGGCGTGAAGTGGTATTCTGTCGCGCACAGACAACCAGTTTGATTTCTGTCTCAAGCTCGAGGTGTGACTGGATCCAGGAATGCTTAATGCAGATCTTATTGAGTTGTTCTGTAGGGCCTGGAGTCTGTTGAGATTGAGTTCTGAGGATCCTAGGAATGGCGTGTTACAGTAGTCTATTTTAGAGAGCTCTAAGGCTCTTGCTAAAGTCATGCAGCTGGTGGGGATAGGTAGGATTTGCAAGCGTTAATCAATTTATTGATGTAGGCTGTTGATGATGCAATGGAACTGACTTGTTTCTTTAAGGATAATGTTGAGTCCAGATAGACTCCTAGTGTTTTTATTTCGTTAGCGACTTTAATCGGGTTCCCGTCTATGTTAAAGGATGCGTATTGTGGGTCGAGTTTGATTAGACAGGCCTGCATACAGACATTCAAGAGCCCTGCTTTCTTGTAATTGAGGCAAAGGCTGTGGGCCGCCATCCATGACTTCATTTCGAGATAGATGTTATTTATTAGCTTGGAGTCGTCTTCATAGCACCCTGAGAGCGTGATGAGAACCTGAGTGTCATCTGTGTAGTTCGTGTAGATGACACCCAGGTTATCATGTCGGTCAAAGAGGAGCTTCGTGAAAATGTTATAAAGCGTTGGTGAGACGCAGGAACCTTGGGGCACCACACAATGGGTGGGGATCGGGTCTGCTGAGGCTGAGAAGACTCTGGTAGTGCGGTTGGTCAGAAAGGATTTAACCCAACTGGATAGTATCTGGTCATTCCATCGAATGGCAAACCATCTAACACCAAACCATCACATTTTTTCCATCGAAATACCATTCCATAGGTTGGCCATTAGGTTGAATAAAATCTGATGGATCCATCGAAATGTAATGTTAAGATTAGGGGTTATATTAGGGTTAGGGTTGGGTTAGGGTTGGGGCTAGGGTTAGATTAAGGGTTACATTAGGGTTAGGGTTGGGGCTAGGGTTAGCTTAAGGGTTAGATTAGTGTTAGGGTTAGGGTTGGGGCTAGGGTTAGATTAAGGGTTACGTTAGAGTTAGGGTTGGGGCTAGGGTAAACTTAAGGGTTACATTAGGGTTAGGGTTGGGGGTTAGGGTTGGGGCTAGGGTTAGATTAAGGGTTACATTAGCGTTACTGTTGGGGGTTGGTGCTAGGGTTAGATTAAGGGTTACATTAGAGTTAGGGTTAGGGTTGGGGATAGGGTTAGATTAAGGGTTACATTAGGGTTAGGGTTGGGGCTAGGGTTTGGGTTCGGACTGGGGCTAGGGTTGCATTAAGGGTTACATTGGGGTTAGGGTTATGGTTGGGGCTAGGGTTAGGATTAGGTCTAGGGTTAGATTAAGGGTTAAATTAGGGTTAGGGCTAGAGCTGGGGCTAGGGTTAGATTAAGGGTTATATTAGGGTTAGGGTTGGTGGGGGGTGGGCATGGGGGTTTTGGGTAATGGGGGGTTCAACCCCCACAATATACAAAAAAAAATAAAACGTTACAAGGAGCTAGCCAGTGCCGAAATTTCCGCAGTGGACATTTCCATGTAACATTTTAAAGTTACAGGAAATAAAGCATTGAAATGCTATCTTATACATGTAAAAGTGCATTTCCATTGAAGCCGGTCCATTTTATATTTTTATGGACTGGTTTCGATGGAAAGGCACTTTTACATGTAAAAGATAGCCTGTAGATGCTTTGGCATTAGATGCTTTGAATTCAATTGTTTGGTATGTCGACCCTTTATTTTCAATGCAATCACTATAAACCAATTGGATGCGTTGATAGAAAAAGCTGCTGCTGTGGTCAGGTGTACCATAAGGATCTGGCTGAGCTGAGAGGTCTAGCAGGAGTAGGATAGCTAGTTTACCTTTGTCTTTGACCTCATCCATCTGTATTTTCAAGTCCAGAAGGGCAGTCTCAGTCCCATATCTGGGCTGAAAACCAGATCAACGAAGGCCAAGTAAGTTATTATCTTCCAGATGTTTCTGGATTTGCAGATATGCAAGTCTGTCCAGAATTTTCAGAAGGAAAGAGACTGTTGTTATAGGTATGACATTGGTAGGTATGTCGGGGTCTAGAGAAGTTTTTTTTTAGTAGGGGCATTGAGGTTGTTAGGGTCCTGTCTGGTATTAATGAGGTGTTTATTAGTGTGTCGATAAAGGGGGGGAGTTTTTTGGTGGCCTCCTTGAGGATGGGTGCTGGGCAGAAGTCTCCTTAACATCTTGAAGGTTTTAGGCCTCTAATGATGTTTTCTACTTCTTTGGCGGTGACTGAGGAGAATGCAAACTGTGGGCATTGAGGGGCTTGTTGCTTGGGTGAGTTCTTAGAGGAAGTGCTACTCGAGAGGCTGTTCTTTTTTGCTTCTATTTTCATTTGGAGGGAGGCTTTTTTGTCAGCTAAGGCTTTTTGTATTGTAGCACACCAGGCTGCATCCTTTTTGCAGACCTCTTATGGTGGGGCTGGGGACTCCAGTTCTGTTAGGATGCTGAATAGCTCCTTAGACCTTTATTTAGCATTGAACATTCTATTGTTGTAGATTTCTTTTTTGGTGGCGAGGATGGAGGCTTTGTAAGTGGCTGCAGCTGTATTGTACAGTGCTGTATTGTCAGAGGTACGTGAATTGCGCCTGTTGGATTCTGCAAATCTTTTTTTGTTTCTCAGAGTTTTTATTTCTTGGGAGAAGCAATTGTTAAGAGGAGCCATTGGTTTGGCCTTTTTTAGTTTGAGAGGTGCAATCTTGTTCAATGCTGTCTCAAGGTCGTCGTTTTAGTGGTCGACTAGGTTGATGGCATCTAAATTCTTGTAAATGGAGTTGTCCAAGATGTTATTGATAATGGGCGTAGGTTGGGCAAAGTTATGTTTCGGGAGTTCCTAGATAGAGCTAGAGGGGCAATGATGGGTGGTAGTGGTGAGATTCCCTGGATATCAAAGGATATTGGGAGCCTGGTTCTACATTAGCTGTTAGGAGGCCTGTAATGTCGTCCTCAAAGGAGGAGATGGGGCCTGGGTGGTGGTAGAAAAGATGCAGAAGCCTGGTTTTGGTGGCAGTTAGCAGGAATTTAACTGATAGTAGTTCAGCCGAAGCTAAACTCGCTAGGGTGGTGTCTCTAAGGCCCAAGTTAGTTTTTGCGATGAAGGCTAGTCCTCCTCCACTGCCTGTGTTTCTGTCGGACCTGATGATAGTGTAGCCCTCAGGCAAGGCTAGTTAGAGTGCAGGACCTGCTGCCTGGTGGAGCCAGGTTTCTGTGACAGCCAGGAAGTCGAGGCTGTTTTCAGAGATGATATCTGCAATATTCAGAGCATGGACAACTAGGGAGCATGCATTGATCAGTGCACCTTTGAGAGATAGCAGTATTGCAGGAGAAGGGCTATGCAGTTTTGTTAAAACAGAAGGACATAGGGCCCCATTACACGGTAGGCGGTGAACCATGGCGCTATTAGCGCCAGGGTTCATGCCGGTAAAATACCGGCACCGTCTTGGTGAAAAGGGGAATTACCGCCCCATTCCACGGTTGGCGGGGCGGTTATTCCCCCTTCCACCATTGCCCTTCCCCATTCCCATTTTTGCCCCGTAGGGCTCTATGGGAATGGGGAAGGCGCTAATTATGGTACCGCAAATTGCGGTACCGTAATTAGCTCCACTGGTCCCTTTGCGGGTGGGTTTTTAACGCCTGCAAAAAGCAGGCGTTAAATTCCCCAACCCGCAAAGGGACCTCGTAGTAAGGCGGTAAGGATTTACTGGTACCGGTAAAATACCGATACCGGTAAACCCTTACCGCGTACCGTGTAATGAGGCCCATAGTGTCTTCAGATGGTTGGAATGTGATGGTAGGTTGAGGTTCCACCCACGCAGGTTCATTTTTTGTTTTGCAGACATCCCCTGGAGTACTATGTACACCTCTGGAAGCCTCATCAGTGCTACTGTTACTAGTTCCTGCAGACAACTCCTGGAGTATTATGCAAACTTCCAAAGACTCCCTGTTTCAGAGTTTCTTCCAATCTCACTGGGCACAAGTGATGATGAAGCAGCATGACACAGAGCATGTCTCCAGGTCCTTTTTACCAAGTCTGTGCAATGGATGGCACATCTTCGAATATATCACGGCCACAGGATGTCATTCAACTCTCCTATTCAATTCTATGTCAGACCATAAATGCACCGAGGGCTCACTTGAGGAACACTGTTAATTAACAGTAAAAAAGAGGTTTACTACAATATCATGAAAATCAAGAAATAAGTAAATGTGTACATAGGTAAAATGTCCACAAGAACCAAGTACCTATATAACTATGGATACATAGTTACTCCAGTAGTCGAAGTGTACGAAAATAAGTAGGGAAACTTTGTTCCTTACTGGCCTGCCCCTGCTACTCACAAACCGCATCACCCTACCCCCCCCCCCCCCCCCCACGCACAATATAAACCCCCCCACACACATGCAGCTGCTGTTTAAGGGAATGTTCAGTGCAATGCAGTAAAAGTGTAAGTTTCAACTTCTTCCTCACTTTTATTTTAAAACTGAACTATTTTGTAACCGTTTCTTTTTAAAATAAAAGAGTAGGAGCAGTAAAACTCAATTAAAACAAGTAGAGGAGCACCTCTCCCAACTGCTCCCGCCCACTTCAACCACTGAGTTACTCACCTCTCGTTATGTCCATCTATTATGAATTTTGCTCCTTTTTGGGGGAGATTTATTGGAAGGGGGTGTTGCCTCTATGGGCTCTGGCTCGTGATCAGCAAGATCAGATAAACAAGCCTGTGCCTTTAGATGATCATTAAAAGAGTGTACCTGCCCCTCCAAAATAACTGTCAGAGTTGCTAGGCATATGATATAATATTTACGGTTCTTCTTCCTTGCTTTTTCTGTAGAATACAGTTTTCTCCTTTCCACAATGTCTTTAGTCAGGTCCACAATATCATGATTTTGTGACTGCCACAGGATAAGTAGCCCAACTCTCTTGCACACTACAAAATCATCTCTTTAACAGAGAATTTCAGAAACTTCACAATAGAAGGACATGGTCTGTGGCCCACTGAAAGTTTCGGACCAAGAAATCTGTAGGCTCTCTCTATATCCATAAACTGTCTGCAATCCAAATTCAGTATTTTTAGATACTTTTTTTGGTATGCATTCAGTTGGATTACCGAGCTCAGCATTTTCATGCTGAGGAATTCCTACTACATGTATATTATTTCTACTGGAAGGATTGTCTTGCTCTGATAACTTGAGACTGAGCCTTTCATTTTGAAACTGACATTCTCTAATCCTATCTGTCAACTTCACAATCCTTTCATCCATGGCATTAGTCTGTATTTCCTCAGAGTCATTTTTTGAAGCCACCTCTAGACACCTCTCTTCAGAATTGAACAGTTTTGCCTTGATCTCTCCAATATAAACTGTCATTTTTGGAAGCATCTTCAGTATGCTTGTGAGTGCATCTGTTCTTGATCTGAAACTTTATTAAAATTGTGATACCATACTTCTCCATCCTTCCCTTAACAGCAGGGCAGTATCCTAGTGGAAGTGATGGGGAGCTCCTTCAAAACAAATGCAATCATCAGTTAGTGCAACTTCCTTACATACATGAGAAACCAATTGTGCTGTATGTATTTGTTTTTCCTTTCCAGTCACAGTCATAATGGTCGGTGTGATGCCAACCAGAGTATTGCACTGAGAAGTAAGCTACAGCACCAAGGTTATCCCTATTTTTCTCCCCCAGTTACAATAGGGGCACATTTATTTAAAAGGGGATTCTCTTCTGCAATACAGAAAATAATAAACCTAATAATAATAATACAAATAATAATAATAATAATAATAATAATAATAATAATAATAATAATAATAATAATAATAATAATAAATATAAAACACGTCATCCCTTGATGGTTGGTGCACAAAATCATTTGGGCAAGTATATGGGCATTACTATTAAAATTGGTATTGGTTAAAGTAATAAAGAGGCAGCCTCAAAATTGCTTTGCATCACACTGTATCTCAAGCCGCACAGGGTGTTCATTTTTATCATTAATAGAGGCACTCTGAAGCATTATTATCATCATTATCGCGAATCATTATCTCAATATCATGCTGGATGTCTTCTTCTGATGACCGCCTTATTTGCTGCTTGTAGTTTGCAGGAATGTTCGTTGTGAGCTTCTTGTCCTGCTGTTGTTGTGACTACAGAATGTCAGTAGCAGGAGTTTTCTTCTGAAAATTATATTTGATGGAACTGAAATTGCCACATTATCACCCATATTCTCTAAATCACTTGTGCATTCTACATCTGAGGAGGTGTTCGGTAGTTTACAGTCTCACGTTTTCCATTGATTTTCAACACATTTGGGAATAAAAAAACAATAGGCTGTGACTCATCATAATTTCCTTCTCAGAGAAAGTTGCTTTTTTGTTAATATTTTTTTATTTTGATCTCAGCTTCAAATTGGCTGAAAACCATGTCCATTATATGGATGACCCTGGCTTCTGGTAGATATCAATATCTTTCTTTTGAAGCTTTTATGTCATTGGCAGTGATATTGTGCCATTACTGGACTTGGTCTAAGATGTTGTTTGAGGTGTTTGTTAGACTTAATTCAAAACTATTTAGTTCTGCTTTCTACTCTTTCTCAAATGAGGTCTAGGTCTAATGCAAATGGCTGGAGAATTTGGTGTACACGCAACCTCAATGTATTTTAACAGTGGACTGATTTCCCAATCTCATGATAGTTCTGACTTTTGTTCACACCAATCCATTCTACAAACCATTCTCAGTCAACTCTGTGCTACAGGCACCCGAATCATGCATACAGAAACATCACATGGATGATGTATAAGATTAAAAGATGACAGTGCATTGCAAGAATGAAAAATAAAATGATAATAATCTCTCCTGCAATCACTTCACCAGCTTTGCCAGTCAGAAGAGGCTTTAACAACAAAGTTGTTGGCACTTAACATTACACTTAACTAAGAAAAAGACATCTGGTTATGACAGAAACTTCATAAAGAGGCATCAAATAAATAATGAGAATAATATCCACTCATTACCTACTGCACGTCTCATTGCAAGGCATTTTTCTAAATGTTGATCATACACTGGCAGACAAAAAATATTCTCACCATATTACATAAAAAAGAATGCCCTCAAAGTTTGAATATCTTGATTTATTCCAATTTACTCAATTCAATGGGCCTCATTCCGAGTACGGCGCTAACCAATGGCGCTATTAACGCCTTGGTTGACGCCGTGCCCGGACCGGCAGCGCCTTGGTGGATGGCGGAATCACCGCCCCATTCCAAGGTTGGCGGGGCGGTAATTCCCCATTCACCAAGGCTCTTCCCCATTCCCAAATGAGCCCCCATAGGGCTCAATGGGAATGGGGAAGATGCAAATAACGGTGACCGTTCATTACGGTCACCGTTATTGGCTTGGAGGCCCCTTTGCGCCCTCGACTTCAACACCTGCTCAAAGCAGGCGTTAAGGGCGAGGGCGCAGCGGGAACTCGGAGTATGGCGGTAAGGGATTACCGCCACCGGTCTCGTTACCGGTGGCCGCTATCCCTTACCGCCATACTCGGAATGAGGCCCAATATGTTATTATTATTTTGTCACTGTTGTGTGGCAGCCCAAAGGAATGGACAATGATCGTTTTTGAACTCAAGGAGAATGATCTAAATCTCAAATTCACCGGAGAGCATCACAAAGAAAGAATAGTGAATATATCTTGGTCGTTTTGGAGTGCAGCCAGGCATCTGTGTTTGGCCTGACACGTGCCTCATACACAGCATACTTAAGTTTAGCTTAGTTTGGCACAAAGAAAATCGAGCTCGAAAATATTGTTGAATGCACAAGGCCATACTCTGGAGAGTGGCCTCTTGAAATAACTACAGATGACGCCATGCATTTCCTGTAGTTGGGGACATTTTGCACAAGAGCATGTCCCAGGCATAGTACCTGCAGAGCATGTCCATCCTATGACAATCGGGCAATATCGGTTGGATCACTGTACCTGCATGAAGGCCGCAGCATGCGCTCTGAATACATTGCTGATGCATTTTCCGTGTCTGGGGCAAGGCCTCAAGTTCTGCCTTGCGTGCACCGTGAGTGGAGTCACTGGGCCTCATTACACGGTATGCGGTAAGGGTTTACTGGTACCGGTAAGGGCACCGGTACCAGTAAACCCTTACCGCCTTACTACGAGGTCCCTTTGCCGGACCCGACCTCAATGGCTGGTTTTTACCAATTTGCGGTACCGTAATTACCTCCTTCCCCATTCCCATTGAGCCCTATGGGGCAAAAATGGGAATGGGGAAGTGCCTTGGTGAATGGGGAATAACAGGCCCTGCTCACCTTGGAGTAGGCCGGTAATTCCGCCATCCACCAAGGCGGACACAGTAAAATACCAGCGGCAACCATGGCGCTAATAGCGCCATGGTTACCGCATACCGTGTAATGAGGCCCACTGTGTCTGGGGCAACTTCCTCGTTTGCCATTACCATCTTGCACAATCCCATTACATTCTCATTTGATCTCTTTGGCATAATCCTGTTTTGATCTTCTGAGTTGAAGGTTTTTTAATTGAATACATGGAACCACCAACATTAGAACGCACGTGCTGTGGGGTGAACTCTATGCAATTTTAAACATTCATTAGACAGAGGTACATTTTCTTTTTCTCTTTTATTTTCTGCTCGTTTTGTGAAAAGTAAGATCTGCCTCCTAATTACCCTATGTAGGCCGTTTTTAATAATGGATTCTCATGGAATCTGTCTGTTTTTTTTTTACATGGCAGAATCAAATGGATTCCCTTGTGTTTATTTAAAAATATCATGCAAGTGTAAAATAGGATTCACTGGCAAGACGGAAGAGGAATGCAAGGTAGAGATCGTATCTTCGCTCCTTGCCTCTGTCTGTCTTGTCACTGCACTTCATGCTTTAAAATGAGGCCATTTGTTTACTATTTACACAATTTCAGAGATAATGACAGTTTAAATAATCACTGTAAATTCACAATTGCAAAATCCGTTTTGCAGAGTTGCAGGAACACCTTACTTGCTGTGACACAATTCCAGTATGCTCATAGTTTGTAAAATCCTTCTACATCTTGGGTCCGCAAATCCATACATAGGGGGTCATTACGACCCTGGCTTTAGGGGGTTAACGGGGCTGGTAGAGCTGCCGGCCCGGTTAACTCGCTACTGCCTCATTACGAGGTCTCCTCGCGGGACCCGCTAAGAATGCCTGGTAAAACCACTATCTTTTTGTACACTATCTTTTTCAACAAAACATCTGTCTAGTATAACACTCACATTAATCTCACATTTGACAACCCACCCCAGTATTCTTGCAGTTTGACAACACATGCCATGTTGTTCATCAATTTAAAATACTCAGCATATTACATAAAAAAGAATACCCTCAACGTTTGAATACCTTGATTTATTACAATTTACTCAATCCAAGTATGTCTCCAGTTTGCAGAAACCCAGCCTATTTCCAGATGGCACAATCTAAAATATTCAGGTTTTCTTAAGGAAGATCTGCTAACAAAGAAATACAACATCATTTGTTTGCAAGAAACATAGTGGTGAGATCCATCCATACTGGAGGGATACATTGTCCATTTAAACCCAATGATAAAAGGCAGTCGAGGGAGACCTACGTCGGGCATCCTAATTGCAATGAGGAACACATTGCACTTACAGATCGTGGAGACGAGTAACATCCACCCGCACTTACAGGCTCTGACCGGTAGGATAAGTGCTGGACTGGGAAAAGACTCAAATATACTAACCAATATGAACGGATATTGGAACCCGGCTAACAAGAAGCTGTACAATCTCCCAAAACAGGTGGTCGATTGGGTGGATATCATGAGGGGAAAATGGAAAGACCACAATTTTCTAATATGTGGTGACTTAAATGGCTACAAGAATGAAGAAGAGCCACTAAGAACTACATCCGCGAGGAAAAGGTTACTCCAATGGAGAAAACCCACTTTATCAAGAAACATCCATATCTTAACTGATCACATTAGCGGTACAAGGCCATCATGCAACACATGGAGGGGCAAGATGGGGGATCAGACCATCGACTACATCTGTGTATCCGAAAATCTGAAGAAGGTAGTTCAGAGCCTGGTCATTGAAGTAAAGCTTCAAAGTGATCATAACCTTTTTATACTAAGCTGTTTCTTTTCAATGCAAAGACCCGAACATAGTTACATTATTGACCCTGAGGTAACCCCCGGGCAGGAATCGACTGAGAATCTGCACTGTTCAATGAGTATTTCAATGTATTGATCCAAATCTATAGCGACGTTCGTTCTGTCTTTTGCCTGCACTCCTGCCTGTTCTTAAAATGGCGGGCACAGCACGGCCCCAGAATGTGGCTGTATCCACGTTGCTAGGCAACCGTGTGCATTTGTAACCAGCCCCACCTGCCGGCAGGTGGATACCGGCCCTACAGAGTAAAGCCCTAGAAGAAGGCCCTGTTTGCCCCTGGGGGTCAGTAGCAGTGTCCACCTGAGGAGGAGAGGGCAGGAGCCCTTCTCCCTCTACACTGCAATCCACTGCCTCTGTGATCGTGCACCAACCGTAAGCGACTCAAAATTTCTTTCTTCACCTGACTCGAAAAGGTGAGAATACTGGACATCATAGTACCTGCCGTGGCACATTTCAAATGTATTGACCCAAATCTTCAGAGACTTTCGTTCTGTCTTTTGCCTGCAATCCCGCCTGTTCTTTAAATGGCAGATGCAACGTGGGCCCAGAATGAGGATGTACCCACGTTGCTAAGCAACCGTGTGCATTTGTAACCAGCCCCATCCGCCGGTAGGTGGAAGCCGGCACTACAGAGTAAGGCCCTAGAAGAAGAACCTGTTTGCCCCTGTTCACTGCGGCGAGCAAAGGCACCCCTCCCTGTCTGGTTAAGCTCTTTCATCAGCTATCTTGTTTAATTCCCTCTGTTAGTGAAAGTCTACACAACGAGCTCTCTTAGCCCTCGACCGCTCAGCATAACCAGCCTCATACACGGGAAGGCTCTACTTGCTTGCGCACAGCATGTGGCCAATTGCGCACATTGAGGATCATTCTTCTAAGCTACAATGTACCCTTCACTCACGCCAGGGCACATCCAACCGTGAGCTGATCTGAGGGACCCTTGATAATACTTTTGCATTCACCACTCAGAAATCGCCCGACTCTCTCGCTACCACCATCATACTCGCTGAGAACACTATTTTCTGCACACGTCCTTATGTGCTGGTGTGGTTAAGGCCTGACTCAGCTCAGCTCAGCCTTTGAGCGTGAACTCCGTCGCTATTACCACTGCACACTCTTTTTGCTTCCTACATGAATTATGCTGCTGTATGGATGAGTTTCTTTGTTAACTCACACTAATGGTATATGTTTGGGGATACTTGCTTTATCTACCGGCTTCATGCCAGACCACTGTCTTCACATACTGCAGCCTTACTGACCTTGTACAATGTGTTAATCTTTACTTACCTCCTGCAATTGGGTAACCTAGCACACTGATTTAAGTGTATATGTTCAACTAGCCTACTGTTGTATTTGAGTGAACCTATATTGCATTTAAGTGAATTAGCCTATTGCATACATGTTGAACTAGCATACTGTTGCGTTTGAGTGAACCTATATTGTATTTAAGTGAAATTAGCCTTTTGCATATTTGTTGAACTAGCCTACTATTGCATTTGAGCAATCCTATATTGCATGTAAGTGAATTAGCCTATTGCATATATGTTGAACTAGCCTACTGTTGCATTTGAGCGAACCCGTACAGCATTTAAGTGAACCACCCCAATGATCTAGCCTACTTCACCTGAGTGAACTAGCATTCTGATCCTAAGTATACAAGCCTTTTGCATTTTTGTTGAACTAGCTTAGTACAAATAAGTGACCTGTATCTTTAGTGAACTATCATCTTGTATTACTGTTGGACTAGCACCCCTAACCCACTAGCCTTCTACTCAAAAACACACCTGCCTACATGGGCACCCTCTGCAGAGTCACCCTAACTATGGCAACTATCCTCCCACTATTTAACTCAATCACCCCCTTCAACTACCTTCCTCTGCTGCAATCACCCCTTCTGCAGTTGCAACTGCCTCACCTTTTTGCAGAGTCAGCAGATTGCAACAATCACGAAAGGTCTCCCACCCTTCTCACCTCTTAGCCCATCAGAAGGGCCCATCTCTTTGCCTCACTGCCCACACCATGGATTCCCTGTCCAGTGAAGGACAGAAACCTGAGACTATACTCCCGACTCCCCCACTATAGGATGCCTAGTAGGATAGACGGCCAATTATTGCCACCTAATCTCATACCCACTCCCCCAACCCTGGGCATAGCTAAGACCCCAAAAGCACTTGTAACTCCTAGCCCAGCTAAATGCCCTATCATCAGAGGGGCTCTTGTCAATGCTCTGTCCTTGTTCGCCGATGCACTGGAAATTGCAGACCTCATCTCCACTAATGACCTGCATTTCCTGGCCATTACTGGGACTTGGTTACACCAGGCAGCAGGTCCAGGACTTTCTCTAGCCATCACAAATGGCTACTCAATAATAAGGAAAGACAGAGGCTCTAGCAAAGAAGGCGGAGTAGCACTCATTGCTAAAACGTCTTTAGGCCACCCCCTCTTCCAGCATCTCTTCAGCAGAATTATTGTCAGTCAAGATCCCCCTTTCAGCATCCCAAACGATCCTCATGCATCTCATTTACCGCTAAAGAAAACATCTCATCCTTCGAGGAAGACATCACTGACCTTCTGACCAATAACACCAAACCAGGGTCACAAATTGCCCTACTTGGAGACTGTAACCTAGGCCTCCTTGACCCTAACGACTCTAATGCCTTATCTCTGGAAAATTCCATTTCCCAGCTCGGCTTCAACCACTGCGTCACAACACTGGCACATAATAAAGGCAAAACACTGGATTGGCTGGCAGATAACAACTGCTCTACCACCATCCTCCAAAACAAACCCACAGCCTGGTCCAACCATCACTTAATTTCCTTTACCATCCAAAGTAATGCACCTACCACTCCTAATCCCCCATCGCTCTGCAAATCCCCACCAGAAACAACCAAAACAAAACGCTCCAAAGTTTCCATCGTTTGATCCAGAATATCCTAAACCCAGCCAGCTTCAAAGACTTAGATTCAAACAAACTAGTTGACCTCTACAATAACATGCCTGAGGCGGCTGTAAACAGCATCGCCCCCATTAAACTAACCAAAGCTAAACCATTAGCCCATCTTAACAAGTGGTTTACCCCAGAACTAAAAATCCTCCGGAACGCCAAAAGAGCGGCAGAATCCTTATTTAGAAAATCGCCTAATGCTACTAACAAAGGGTTCTTTACCTCAGCCGCCTCCTCCGACAAGTCAGCCATCATCAATGCTAAGAAAGACACTTATGATAACAGAATCCTTAATGCTAAATCCAGAACTAAAGAGCTCTTCGGTATCCCCAGGGAACTTGAGTCCCCTTCCCCACCATCAGAAGTGTGTGTGAAAGATGCTGATTAGTGCACAAAAATTCAAAAGAGCAGCCTGTCTATGAATGCAAACACATCTCCCCGCCCCCGATCCCCAATGCCAGGACTCCTGTATATCCACCATCCTCCTTCTCACCAGTTTCACCAAAAGAAGTTGAAAACATCATTAAAGGCCTCACACCTTCTAGATGACAAGGAGATCTCTGCCCAGCCACAATTATCCAGGAAGGTGCGAAGCACTTGGCCCCTTTCATTACTGCCATAATTAACTCCTCCTTCGAGACTAGCCCGGTACCCAACAACCTCAAGAAGGCCTGGGTTATGCCCCTCTTAAAAATAAAACAACCTAGAGCCTAACACTCCCACTAACTACAGGCCCATCACCAATGTTCCCTACATCCTAAAGATTCTAGATAGAGTGGCCTATCTAAAAATCCCAAAACACTTGGAGGACAATAACCTTTTGGGCCTCAGACAATCAGGCTTTAGGCCAAGACATGGAACGGAAACAGACATTTTGGACCTGAAAATCCAAATGGATGAGGCTAAGGACAATGGAAAACTGGCTATACTCCTGCTGCTAGATGTCTCGGCAGCCTTTGAATTTGTCGATCACCAGATCCTTACTGATCTCCTGTACACAGCAGCTGCCTTCTTTAGTGACTCTTCCACCTGGATACAATCTTTCCTGTCCAATCGCACCACTAGGGTATTTGCACCATCTGCCTCAGCAGACCCAATTCCCATCTATTGCAGTATTCCTCAAGGCTTGTACGTCTCGCCAATGCTTTACAACATCTTCACTAAGCACCTCTTTGACCGTCTTGACTACTTGGGTGTCACATTATACGAACTACGCTGATGATACCGAGGTTCTCATTACGCTGTGAGGTTGCTATGAAGATGATTGCATATTGATCAATGACATATACTTGGAGATCCAGGCATGGATGGCAGACCATAGATTATGCCTCAATGATGAGAAAACCGAGCTCCTGCTTGTTGGATCCCAAATTCGCATAAACAAATTAGACCCACGCTATGCATTCATCAACATTGATGGAAATCTGATCAAAGTGGCCAAAGAAATCAAAAAACTTGGGGGTCTACCTTGACTCCACCCTTTCACTCAGGAAGCAGCAGAATGCCATTGCATCTACGATTGTTTACACTAACAAGCTCATTAATGCCTGTAAGGCTTTCCTCTCGCCTAACAGCTGCATTAATTTATACAGGATGCTAGTGTTGTCCAAGATTGACTACTGCAACACCCTCTGGCTAGGCACATCTGAATGGAACTTCAACAAACTCCAGGTCCTTCAAAACAATGCCTTAACATCTGCACTGAGCATCCCTAGATCTTCCCACATTACCAGCTTCAGACCGGAAACCCATTGGTTCCCAGTACGGAATAATATCCCTTAGTACACTTGTCATTACCCACAAATGCCTATCAAACTCTGCCTCCAAATACCTGGCAGATAAATTCACCAAACACCAATCAGTCAGACCCACCAGAGCTCTCTACTCGCATTGCCTTACCATCCGAAGATTCAATCTAAAAACAGCTTGTGGAGCAAGCTTCCCTGTCCTAGCCGCCAAACAGTGGAATGCCCTACCCGTCAGCCTTAGAATGCAATCAGTGTTTTGGACTTTACAACTAAAGTCAAGAACTGGCTATTCGGCAAGAGACGCTAACATCCGACTAAAGTCTCTCTTATAAATACTGTGCCTGTTAATCTCCATGTATATCCTGTTGTAACACTAGCAATTCAATATTGTAGCATAGGCTATCAACTATTGATCAGTATGTAAACCTTGGTCAATTCACAATTATTGCTTGTTGTTGCTGTTTTGCTGTAATGTCTGTTAGTAGTTTTTTTTTATTCTTTTTTTAAATTCTTTATGGTTAGTAGTATTATTATTGTTCCTGTTTGTTGTAAATTCTGATTTTGTCTGTAACACTCTTCCAAGTTTTTGGCACCCAGTTACCTCAGGGTTCAGTGCGTGGTACAAATAAAGAAACTAACTAACTAAACTAGTAACCCTAATGGGCAAACTAAATGAAGCAATATAGTCCAGGCAGACCATCAGAACATCCAAAACCCTGGACTAGCATTCTGTTCAAATCATTTGAAAGTAAGAAAGAGCCAGTAATAAACCAGGATTTAAACACTGGCATAGCTTTGACCTGGCTACTTGGGAGAAAAAGAAAACCATCACCCACCAGATATGTGAAATAAAAAAAGAAGGCACCGCCTCATCGTCAACCAAAATAACAAAACTAAGGCAACACTATAAGAACTGGTGGGAGCACCGGGTAAATGACACTTTAAGGCAAGATGCCAAAACCATGCTACACCAGATCCGAACCAAAAATAAGTCTGAGATCTGGTCCATTAACAAAAACGTGGACACTCTGCAGGATGCATTGGTTTCTAACCCGATCACTACAGCAAACTGGATAGCCCACTTTTCCAAATTTTTTGACCCAGACACATCCCAATTCCCAACGCTTCAAGGGGCAATTAGTTCATGGGATCAATTAGGCATAGACTTTGTGTCAGTCAAAGAGGCAATCGAGAAATTAAATAACTTGAGAGTGCCCGTGCCAGACGAGCTAATCAATGCCATGCTGAAGTTGAACCCAGTACTAGGGTCCTAGTTTCTAATGTCCCTTTTCAGGCACATTATGGTAAGACGAAAATTACCATCATCCTGGAAGAAAACTTTAATTGTACCAATCCCTAAAAAAGGAGAGAGGACAGATCTAAGCAACTACCAACCCACTGTGTTGCTCGACGTTGTGGGAAAGGTATTTGCCTCTTTGGCCTTGAAATCCTTGAGAAAGTGGTGCACTGAAACCAATCACATGGTTCAATGGCAGGCCGTTTTTATTAAGGGAATCAGTACACCTTTGAATATCTTCCTTATTAACACTCTCAATGCCCATAAGGAAAGAAACAAAGGAAATAACATTTACATGGCCTTCCTTTATTGATCTGAGAGCAGTGTTTGATACAAATGATCGCCAAAGACTATGGATGAAATTTCATCAGTGGGGTTGCCCGTCTAACACACTAGAAGTGATCCAGGACTTCCACACAGGCACCTCAACGAGAATTAGAATGGATGGATCAGGTACGCTGACCAAGGTAATCCAAACCAAGAAAGGGTTGAAACAGAGCTGCCCACTGGCCCCAGAGCTTTTTAACCTGTTCATCTCAGATGTTGTTGATGCCTTTATCAAAACCAGGTGCTTTCCACCAAAGATCAGAGGCATAAGGATACAACGTTTGCTGTATGCCGACGATATGGTCTTGTTAGATCAGACACCAGTAGGGTTTGCAGCACCAACTGGGGGCCCTTCAAAATTATGTGGAGCTAAATGGCCTCAACATTAATCCAAACAAATCAAGAATCATGGCCTTTGGTACAGGCCCAAGAAACCGATGTAAAAGAGGTTACACTTTGCACACTTCACACCTAAAGGGCAAGGAAATCCCCCAGGTCACTTCATTCATATTACTAGGCGTATTCCTGAACACGAGCAGAAGCAACCTACCAAGGTTAGACCTTCTAAAATCAAAGGCGAGAAACCTAGCAAATCAAGGTAGATTGCTTTTGAAAAGGTTCTGCGGCTTATCACTAAACCCGCTTATCACTTTCAATCATATGAAAGTATTCCCTAGTTCAATATATGGTGCAGAAACTGTTTTGTCGTTTGATGCCAAAAGCTGGTCTGTCATTGAGGGGACATTTTGGAAGCGAGTCCTGCACGTTCCAAAATGCAACCCCATCCTGGGCGCTCTGAATGGAGCTTGGTTTTACCTCAATGAAGACAATGGTAACTCAACTAAAGTACTAGCTCTGTACAGGAAATGTTTCGAAGCGCGGGAGAGAGGAGGCTTTGCAGTAGTAAGGGAAGCTCTGTCCTATAACAGTGATGTTACCCTATCAGAGTGGCAAACAATGTGTCAAGCCATTATAGTTGACCTGGGGGAAACTGACCAGACATTACGGGAGAATCCTGACAATCAAACAGAAACTGTACATCAAAGATTGGATCAACACACAAGACGAGAGGCAGTTACTGAAACTTTATGGGAAACCTTTGAAGGAAGCAAGGAAGTTGAACTTCCTGCCGAAGTATCTTGTTCAATTCCCAAACTGGTTCTTTAGGGACCAATTTATGAGAGTTAGACTAAATTTACTCCCAACTGCTGAAATATTGAGTCGCCACAGAAATCGTCTGCCAAACACCATTTGTAAACTGTGCAAGGAACAGTCCTCAACTGAGTCACAAAAAACATCTAGTATTATTTTGTTCAGCTATGTAGGAGAAAAGAACTAGCCTCATGGCAGATTTTACAGAAAAATATGACTGGAGATCAACAGAAGGATGGTGGCAGGAGTTGTTGTCAGGAAATCAGATCCCATTGACTTTGGCTCTGGTAAAATTTGTTTTAGAAATCTTCAGAAGAAATGGTGAACTTGAACCAAATGGACAAAACATTTAATTGATTAACAAAGTCGAAATGAAAAAATGTATATCTCATGTTAAGTGGCAAACAGGTTTGCTATATTTTAGAACCAAATAAAGCCTTAAGAACAATAAATATTCAGGTTTTACATAATGAAAATGAATTCCTAGATTTAGGAGAAAGTTTTTAGAATCTTAGCATACTCACAGATTACATTGAAAAGAGAATCCACAATACTCCCTGTTTTGAAAAGATTAGTATTTATCAAGTATGCACAATCTTGGAATTGTCCTAGATTACAAAATATTCTCAGTATTCTACCAGTTTGACAATCACAGCTTACTTTTTTTTAATACAATTCCAGTATGTTCTCAGTTTGATCCTGTCAGTTACCAAAATGTCGATATATTACAATTTTACCAAAACTCCAGTTTGGCACACCAGTGCATATTCCCAGATTTACAATCTGGAAAATTCCTACACGCCCTCCATATTTCTAACTAGTTCACACCAGCATACTCCCAGTTGTACAGACCCAGTGTAATACTCTGATATAGCAGCCACAAGAAGTATAGAATATTTTCTGAGACTGGATAAACGCTGCTGGTGCACCATAAAACTGAGTAAAATAACTCAATACATCAAAAGATATTGGAGCTCATTTTCCATAGCCTTGTAGTGTAAATAAATGTACCAAAGTATGGTAAACCTGCCTTAACTCTTTTGTTTATACTCTTGGACATTGCTGTGTTTTTTGAAGTTGAAGGGGTGCACGGAACAGGTCTTACATTTCATCCTCCCTTTTCCCTCCGTTGCTAAATATCACTTGTTTTTTTAAAAATAAAATCTTTATTTATTTTTAGTCAAAAAAGACCTTTACAAATATTTCGCTCTTAAGTTACATTCACAAATAAGTTACATTGTTTAGTTACAGAAAATAAAACATAAATACATTTAAACATAAAAACATAGCATGAGAATAAAATCCACAAAACCGTATCACCTTAAATAATAGACTAAGACATACCATAATTACACGACTCTTTCGATTTCACTCTCAATGATCTTCAACAATTTTGCTGTTTTGATTATTGAAGAGATTTTGGAACCCCACATACAAATTGTCCAGATCCATTCTCTAGCTGTATATGTATTAGCTTGACTAAAATAATTCATCATGTTGCAACGCTTGCTTTCAAAGTGAGGGCAATAGAGGAAAAGATGTTTTAAAGTTTCTGGTGCGTGATTGCAAAAGCGACATAGTTCATCGATCTGATCTAAAGTCATTTTGAGCCAATGATTTTTTTCTAACTCGTGTATGGAAAAGATCAAAACGGAATCTCATAAAGGTTTGGTGAATTTTGGAACCAGGACGTAGTGTTAAATATGACATACGGGGTACTTGCCGATGGACAAATTTACCATATTCTGCAAACGAAGTATAACTTGCTATCTGCATACAGATTTCTGCCCAATCATGTTGGAATAATTTTTTCTTGATTTTTTCCTGACAAAACTCCAGGTCTGTAACAGGGATGTTGATCTTTTCCATCACCAAAAACATTTGTACTTTAAATTGATTCATTGAACGGATGTTATTCCTCCTTAGCATTTGATTGAGGTCTATGTATAAGGAATTTCTTGAAGGAAACAATATTTTTGCAAAATTCAACAACAAACACCAATTATATCTCGCAGAAAGGGAAGTGAGGCCAAATTCATGTCTAATAATGGCGTTTGGCATTGTAGAGGGCAGCCCTAACGTATATTTCCAGATTTGTCCTTGAAGTTGATCTAAAAAAGGACCCAAATCATAAAGAAAAAGCTCGACTCCATATAACAGGGTAGCCTCCACTTTTTTCAAATAAAATTGTAGGAGAGGTGTTAAAGAAAAGTTACACATTTTATGTAACAGAATCTTCATTTGGCATTTTAGGGGTACTGATTTGACTAGGAAAAGATCCTTCATTCGTTTATACGTCGTATTCTTAGATAGTATGAGCCCGAAGTAAGGTAGGTTAATGGAAATTGAAATAGGTGAGGTGACAAATTTCCATACAAATTGACGTACCTTCTTTTTGTTTGAAAATATGATTATATTAGATTTTTGGGGATTAACAGTCAAATTGTTTCTCTTGCAATAATACATGAAGCTTTCTAATTTAGATTGAAGCCCAACCTGGGTACGATCGAAGAGCAGAATGTCATCTGCGTATGCTAACCATGATAAAGAAAAATCGCCAAGTCTAATTGCAAAAGATTTGTCTATGTTCCAAATGTGCTCTATATCAGAAAGATAAAAGTTAAACAGGATGGCTGCAAGGTTGCAACCCTGTTTTACTCCTGTGAAACATGGAATAGCCAGGGTTAGAGAGCCCAATCTGTCAACTCTGACTTTAAAATGTGTTTGAGATTAAAGCATTTGAATAAGTGTGATAAGATATTGAGGGAGATTGGACTTGTGGAGTTTCTCCCAGTGTTTGCCTCTAATCACACAATCAAATGCCGCTTTTAAATCCAGAGATGCAACAAATATAGGGCTGTTAGCAGGACTAGTGGCATGTGCAATAATATGTGCCAAGATACACTCATTGAGGGGAGTACCCATCCTTTTACGAAAGCCGACTTGAGATCGGCAAAGAGAATTATTTGCCCGTGCAAAACTTTCTAATTCTTGTAGGAACAATGAAGCAAAAATCCTGGTCTCCTTAAGTAACTTTTTATAGTTGACTATGATAGTTTTTTTTTAAAAGGATATATTCAGGATTGGGCAAATTCATCCTTGACTTCCTTGCCACACGCAACTCCCCATTTCTTTTCTTTTTTAGCAAGGCTACCTTAATGTCAAATGCTCTTCGATCATCTTTCTCAACATCTTGCCCATTCACTTTTTTAGAGATATCACACAAGTATTTGGCAATCATGTCCAAGTTCCACTGTAGAATTATAGAAATGTCAACAGGATCTCCACTTGTACAAGACCAAAAATCTCTATTTACTAACGCTGTAAGCTTCCTGCAGGTTGACGGAGACCAATTGATTGAATAGCGTACTCTGTTACATTGAATGGGTATTAGCTGGGGTTCACTCAGTGATTTTATAAAGAAGTTTGGAATGGAAGTTGTTAACATTTAATGGTCCCCCAAATTAGACATGATGGTATCGACCTTGGACAGTCTGCCAGAAAGTTGTACGGTGGAAAACATATGATCGATCCAAGACTGAGCAGTGACCCGTTTCCAAGTAAACCTCTTATGAGTGTCTGCTGGGGATGTTAGAACAATGGTCCATGCTTTAAGAAAATTTCTCCACACATTCCCTTTCTGTAGAGAGGCATGTAAGTAAGATGAATTAGAACCCATACAGAAGGGGTTGGATCCAAATGCTGAGTTAGAATCACCTCCAATGAGGATTTCAGCATCAGGAGCTTTATTAAGAGCCTCATTTAGGATTTCACCAAATAATTCACCCGCAATTTCAATGCAATATTGCATGGGGTTCCAATAAATTGAAATTAAGAGAATATTTTCTTTCAGATTCCCATCAAAAGTGATATCACAAATTAGACACAAATCACATTTATAAACATTATTAAGAGTGAATTTTAACCTTATATCAAGCTGGATCATCAACCACCCTGTAGGTCTACGTTTTGAACCTTTGTTAGCATGATGAAAGCATACAAAAAAAACATCCAATTCTACACACTTTAATGCCATGGTCTCCTGTATAAGTAATATGTTGGGCAAGTGTTCTGTTTTTACACTATCTCTCCATTTTACCAAATTACAGAAGCCACAGCAGTTCCACGACATGATGGTAAGGTCATGAATTTATGATTCGGTCGTGGAGTTGGTGGTATTAACTGCTGTTTTGATCAGAGGTTCAAGCCATTTAAGCCCGTTTAGGGCATTTGTAAGGGCAGAAAGTTGTTCCATCATATTTTTATTATGATCGTTTCGGCCTTGCGTGGAAGGAAGAGATCACTGTTCACTTTCAGAGAAGGAGGTTGAAATTCCAAAAAGTCCATTGCTGTTTTTAATTGGGGGACTCCAACCATTTCAAGACCTAAAATTAGAAGGTCGGCCTGGTGCTCCCAAATCAGTTTTGTGATAATGGGTGATAGCATTCTGGACAACATTCTGTTATTGTTCTCATTGGGTAATCTAATCCACTCAATGTCATTGTTAACCAGGTTTCTAAGTGATGTAATCTTATAAAGTGAATTCATTAAGTAAGATCGATTGATACGAGCCGTGCCATTGATCTTATTATTACTTTTCCAACCAATTATATTCTTCATTTCACAAGGTCTCCTGTATAAGTAATATGTTGGGCAAGTGTTCTGTTTTTACACTATCTCTCCATTTTACCAAATTACAGAAGCCACAGCAGTTCCACGACATGATGGTAAGGTCATGAATTTATGATTCGGTCGTGGAGTTGGTGGTATTAACTGCTGTTTTGATCAGAGGTTCAAGCCATTTAAGCCCGTTTAGGGCATTTGTAAGGGCAGAAAGTTGTTCCATCATATTTTTATTATGATCGTTTCGGCCTTGCGTGGAAGGAAGAGATCACTGTTCACTTTCAGAGAAGGAGGTTGAAATTCCAAAAAGTCCATTGCTGTTTTTAATTGGGGGACTCCAACCATTTCAAGACCTAAAATTAGAAGGTCGGCCTGGTGCTCCCAAATCAGTTTTGTGATAATGGGTGATAGCATTCTGGACAACATTCTGTTATTGTTCTCATTGGGTAATCTAATCCACTCAATGTCATTGTTAACCAGGTTTCTAAGTGATGTAATCTTATAAAGTGAATTCATTAAGTAAGATCGATTGATACGAGCCGTGCCATTGATCTTATTATTACTTTTCCAACCAATTATATTCTTCATTTCACAAGGTATGTTCTGAAACTGTTGAAGAGTATCCTTAAGTGAATCTTCAAGGGTAGTCTCTAATAACTTTTCAATGCCAATAAGTTCCTCTTCTTCTGCTTCAGTAGCACTTCCGCAGCCTTGGTGTGGAACTTTATTAGATGTCGCAGTTCCATGCGTGGTTTAATTTTGGAACAATCTCTGAGGGTCCATCCACTTCGCCGCGGGCAGAAGATAAGGGTGTAATCAAATTTTGACCCTTATCCTTCCTACGTTGATTTTGGTTTCCAATGTATCCTTGTTTAATATGAATGTCTAGACGGCCTTCCCCTTCTTTTGGAATTGCTTCCAGAAGTGATGCCACTTTTTCTAATACTTGTTTGGTGGTCTCAGCCTTTAACCATTGTTGATCTTGCGCACATAGTATTGGTGACTCACGTGGGCAACCTTCATTGCCACTTATTTCCCCGATTTTTTGTAACCCATCAGTTTTCTTTGTAGAAATGTCTGTGAAAAATCGAGTTAGGTGAGGTTGGATCTTTTTTTCGATAAACATAATTAAATCTGATTCCGTGTGGTGTTTTCCATCTTTCTCGCTGACCTCACTATTTACAGCTCTCAGATTCAAGTTTTGTTTTTCATTTGTAGTCGTCGCCTTTTTTGAAGCAATTACTTGTATAGTTGGTGAGCTAAGTTGCAGTGCTGTTTTGCTCTCCTCATTTAATTTATTTAAATTCAAGTTTTGTTCTGAGGGAGCTACAAATGTTGTTACTTTGCTTGGACATGTTTGTACTGCAATATCAAGTTCAGACGCCAATTCATGCATTTTTTTCTCTCCGTGCATAGAGATAGCTTTGTTTTTGTGCCTTCTTTTTAGGGCTTTAAGATGATTTTTCTTAGATCTCCTTGATGAGAAATAGTGATTTTCTTTTGCACTTGAACCATCTTGTTGAGAATCCTTACTTTTGTCCTTTTTCGATATCAGAGTTGAGGGACTATCAGGAGTGGATACTTGGTTTTACACCAGCATGACATGTTCATCCTAGCATTAAACCAAAGGATTGCTATGGAATCTACCTGATGTTTACACCAGCAAAAAATAGTTGGATTCCATAGGAACCCATTGTAAATGCTGCTTGCAATGTATACATGGCAGGCAGCATTCACTTATTTTGGCCTGTGTAGTGCAAAAGGAATATGTAAAGGCAATTCTGCCACTACCTTGCAGTGCAAATGATGAAGATCGCATTGAGAGGAAATGTTTAAATGTATGTGTGAATGTAAGGGGTTATCTCTGTGCAATTAACGAATTCTAGGAACACAAGCACCATATTGTCACACAGTTTGACAAGACTCATGATTTTCCTTAGAGTGATATGTTTTTTTTCATCTGCCCAGGACAAAAAGATCTCCCACCGTACATCAACAGCTACTCTGTTTATATGTTAATGTTAAAGGATATTTGTACCACACACTATCGCCACGGGAGTGGTCCCCTGGTGATCTGGTAGATTTGAAAAGGAAGGGGGGTTGGTGGGTGAGTTAGTGGGGATGAGAGGGATAAGTGCAAGAGAGCAGTGATGTGCTGTTGGCAGCTTCAGTTCTGTTAACACTGTTGGCTGGAGATTGGGGGTGCTTTCAGGTCGGTAGCCAGTATGTTCTGTTGTGCAAAGCTATGTGTGGTTTGTTTTGTTGTTGCAGTGTCGTGAAGTTTGTGCAGTTTATTGTGCTTTAGGGTTGTGGTTGTGCTTTGTTAGAGTTTTAGAGGTTTATGTAGAGGGGTGAAATTGTTAGTTGGTTATTACCCTCGCTATCTGGAAGTGATATGTGCTACATTTACACATTCTTTCTAGATGTGGTGTGTGAATATCTCCACACTTCTATCTAGATCATGCACTGTCCCACCTTCAAATCCGATCTAGATGCAAAGCAAACTAGCACTCACAACTCTACCCAAATACGGCATTGTTAATATTCCCATGCAGTCCAGATGCAGCAATTCTATCCAGATCCAGATTTGGAAATGGCCGACATCGACAATCCTGTCGGGATGAGATGCAGGCCAATGTTCACAACTTTAAGTGTGGCATTCGCTAGCATTTCCAATCCTATCTAGGTGCGACACAGGCTAATGTTCACAATGCTATCAAAATGTGGCACGTGCTAATATTCACAATTCTAAGTGTGGCATTGGCTAACATTCACAATTCTATCTAAATGCGACACAGACCAATGTTCACAATCGTATCCAAGTGTGGTACTTGCCATCTTTCACCATCACTTCTAAATTCAACCCACCCCCTCAGCATAGTTCAAAGCATCTCTTGTTTATTATGTTTCATTCGTAGGAGTCATTATGGCTGCACAGGGCAAAAGGACATGTTGAATTTAACTTCAGCAATTTGATTCATTTCTCACAATATATTAATTACGTAATTTAAATAGAGTGTCATGCTTACTCATTATGTGTGGGTCCCCATCCAGATGTTTTGGATTACAACTCCAATGATCCTTCTCCATTTACTATGCTGGCTAGAGGTCATGGGATTTGAAGTCCAATACATCTTTTCTGGAGGGCTGTATAGTTAGTAACCAGGAGGGGTCAGCATTTGTCACTCTGGTGGTCAAAAACTAAAATGATTTGTTCTCCAAAGACAGGAGAGCCTATAGCTTATATTCGACTTCAAAAGAAGAATGCTGCTGCTCTGTGAACATTTCAGTATATCACGCCCTTGCCTCTTCATTCTCAAATGTCTTTGAGGTCTCTATGGTCTTATAAAGGGGATATGTGTCATGCATATTTTGGGTAGTGGGTTATTTATTGCAATTTCTGTGTTTATTTGTTTTAAATTTTAGATCTTGATCCCTAACGAAATGGAAAGGTGATTGTGAACAAAATGTCCCTGATAGTTCAAACAGAGCCCGCAAGATAACAATAGCTCTTTGAATGAAAAACTGCCCTTTTCCTCTTCCAGAAAAAGATGAAAATCCAATTCAGGAGCACATCCTTTCCTTTCACATGTGTTTCCTTTGTTTCTAAAAACACAGCCTTTCGTTGCCTGTTCCATCACAACAATGAACCAAAAACATACTTTACAAGAGTGGACATGCACAAAGAGCCAATGGCAGATAAAAGCACGGCAAACATTATGCATTGTTGACTTTGAAACATCCTCCAAACGTCAGAATGATAAAAGCTCCTTACAGCAGGAATTTAATGGGCGCCTTTCTGTTTCCTGTATGGCCGAGAGATTTTAGAATGCCTGCCTTGCTCATGAACAAGCACACAGGGAAGACACGAGCATTCAGGGAACATCAGCAGCAGATCAGGGGGCCCCAATGATGTGAACTCAAAAAGAATGGATAACTTTGTTTCCGGAAGGGAACCAGCGGGGTGGACACATGAAACATTTGCAGCAACAGATTTCACTCCTTTCAAAAGCTTCCTTTGTGGGTTCACAGGATGGAGGTGGATTGGCGCTTAAGTTCCGCCTCCAGAGGTGTGCGCAAGTTATAGATATGCAGATCAGAGATCAAGCACCAAACTTTATATAATTAAATATCAATACATCATACTCAGTTACTGAAAAACATTTCTTCGAAAATAATATTAAAAATAATGATGTATTGCATTTGCAGAGTTTCATGTTTTTGACTGTCAATTCATTACTTAAACTTTATTTAAGGGTGCATTCAAAAATACTTTTCTTTAAATGGCTATTTTAATAACATTGATATGTTTGGTTAGGTGTTGCCTCTATTTCTTGACCTCCTTTCTTATTTTAATTGACACTGCAGAGAAGCTACTTCTGTGGTCATTCGGAACCCAAGGTTGGGCGGTTCAAATGGGCCCATGATCTTTCCTGCTATCATGGCCCATCGCTGGAAATGGCAGGGTTGGATAGCAGATTCACCACACATACAGAGAATGCATGTGTGCACTCGAGAAATCAGCATTGTTGGCCACCATTGCAGAAATGGCATCCACAATCCATTGACATCAAGGCATTGAAAAGGGGCGGGAATTGCAATCGCTGGCAGAAAGCAGGATTGCCACTGACAGTGGTGTCTCTCTCTGGGTGACTGTACCTTGCAGGACTTCCTTATGGTGTTGGCAATCAGAATCAGCAGATCCAGAGAAGATTTGGGCTAACATGTTTTGCACAGGTAATCAACGTATCCACGCTGTTCAAATGGAAGGCATTGATTAAAAATGCCTATGAGAGATCTCACTACGTCCACCTGCCTTAAAACAGAATTTGTTGTGTGACTATTCGGAGCAGGAATACTCTGATCCAGGCCTCGATAGTTTGCGTCCAGCCTCATCTCCAAAGGTGTAATTTTGGGACACTGCGGCAAGGCGCTCTAGGCATAATGGCACATAACTATTTGTGAGCTTAAGCACGATTCACAATAGCATAAAGCAGGTGTAGTAGCATCAATAAGTAATTCAATTAGTAAACATGGACACAGTGTTGGGCCTTTCGTTGTTGTTTGGTGGTTCGTTGGGCTGTGGGATTGGCATTGTGGCACTGTGCTTCTTTGGGGATTATTATGACCTAAAAACATTTGACCTAAAACATCTGATAAAAATCGTTTGACCTCTTTTCGGTCAAATTTAATTAAATATATATATGAAACTTGAGGAGAACCATCTACGGTTCCGGAAGGACCTCAAAACCCCTCCTCTTTGCTTCTGCTTTCTCACCCCCTCTCCCATGATAAATTCCTACTGAAACTGCACTGATTCTTCAACGGGGGCACTCTCACCGATCTCGGTCCTAGGCCCAGCCACTCTCCCCTTGCACTGCCTTGCTGGTAACCCCAGCACTGCGGGATTGTCTCTGCATCCCTACAGCCCCCCTTTCCAGCACTTTCCAGCACTTGTCTGCACTTACCTTGCACTTGCAACCAGCTGGCCCTTATTATTTATCTTGTTATTTTTCTACCCCTTTACTGCACTTTCCCCGCTCCCTTTCCCCTTGCACTTTTCCCTCCCCCCCTACCCTTGTACTTGCGCGATCTGAATGACACCTGGCTTAGTAGGATCGTTGTCTGTCTTCCTCTGTTCCCCCTCCCTGCCTTGTCACGCCTTGAAACACTTGTGTATAGGTGTGTTACGAATGCCATATCATATCATATCATACGCGATACACAGGGGCACCCTCAGTGGGAAAAATAGCGTGCGCGACTCACGTCAGACTAGCTTGATAATGAAAAACACACGTAGATAATACCCCCGTCAAAAGAAGAGATACATCCTTGATCCGCTGTGAAGTTGTGATGGTGTGCGAAACAACACAAAGTAGCAACACACACGTCGGTCTCCGTGAAAGGCACGTACAGCGAACTGCTGGCCACGCTCACCTTTAACCCGTGCTGAGGGAAACACCTGTGCGCGTCACGTCACTTACGTGCTTAGGCCCTTTCCTCAGATTACATGCAGTAACACGCGGACGTGCTGTATATTCATGTGCTGAATCACTATGCACCCATCACGAGGGAAACGCTAGCACGCGTAACGTCACAGACACGCTTATGCGCTAAGGGCCTTTCCTCGAATTACACGCTGACATGCACTTTTTTCACGTGCCAAGTCACTCCGTATCAAGCTGGCCACGCGACAACACATGGAAAACCACGCTCCTGCCCCGAA
The DNA here is from genome assembly GCF_040938575.1 of Ambystoma mexicanum. Taxonomy (NCBI): domain Eukaryota; kingdom Metazoa; phylum Chordata; class Amphibia; order Caudata; family Ambystomatidae; genus Ambystoma; species Ambystoma mexicanum. Next base: position 1,068,445,258 of record NC_090925.1, read on the forward strand.
GGTCATTTTCCTGTCCCCCGGACCCTCGAGTACGCTCCCACCTGCATTCTGCTGCTGCCTGCCTGCCTAATGCCACCGTGCTCTGCCATTTGGTGCCTGCACATCTGCCATCTGCAGGGGTTCAGTTGCGGTGACCACCCCTGCTGGAACTTAAGACTCCTGACTGGTATACCATCGCTCCACAGCCCATCCCCAGGACCCAGTTGCCTACCCACACCTGCCACGGGGGTTGCCATGTCCAACACAACACCATCTGGCACCAGTGGCAACCCCACAGCAGAGAGGCAGAGGGCTGCCAGCTTCAGTGACAAAGAAGTTGGCATTCTGGTGGAGCAAATCCTGGGGCATTATGATGCCCTCTTTGGAAGTTCACGCGCAGACTATGAAGGACGGCAGGGGATCTGGAAGGACAGCGTGGCTGCCATCAATGTGGAGGGGGTGGCAGTCCGCGACATGCAATACATCCGGAAGCGCTGAGAGGACTTCAGGTCCAGGACCCTCAGCAAGGCCTGTCGCCTCTTGAAGGCAGAGAATGCAGAGGAGTGCCGGGTCCGCCTGATCAACATCCAGATGAGGGTCCTGGAATGCATAAACCCAGCGCTCCACGTCCAGATTTTTCAGAGGCAGATCCGTCTAGAGTTGAGCGGTAAGTGGCCATGCACTGCTGGGTGAAACAGGGCATGTAGCAGTGTGCTGGTAGTCATCTACTAGCCTGTATGTGTGATATAGGCCATGTATGGATGTGTGTGTGCAGGGACATCATGATGCTGCATGTGAGACCATGCGTGCGTGAAACACATGAATGGTGCATGTGTTACAATGCACCATGCGGAGCAGCATGCGGAATGCACATATGAATGCATGCCTGTCTCTGTTCTTGGACATGGATGGGGTGTAAGAAATGGGTGCTGCTGTCATGGACATGTATGGTGTACATGTCTGTGTGTCTGAGTAGCATGTATGTGACTTTGAAACACTATGGATGCATGACACATGTCTGTGACGATGTGTTGAATCACTGATGCAGTCTAGTCATCCTTGTATCCACTGTGTCTGTGGTGTACAAGGCCAGATGTATGAGCCTCCGGTGATGTGTGTGCATGGGATCAGTATGACCCATGATGCATGTGAGTTTGATGACAACATTGTATGTTAATAGAGGCCCTTGGACTTGGATGCAAATGTTGATTGCATGCGCCATGCCTGTTTCTGCATGTGTGTTGCCTGCATTGCCCCATTTGTTTTGGAGGGACATGATGGAAGTGATGATGACAGTTCCACTCATGTGCTATTGCTTCCTGTCTAGGGTACTATTGTACAGTACCCTGATGCTTGTGTTCTATGTCTCCCTCTACACAGCGTCGAGTGAAGAAGATGGCGGAGACGGCGCTGTGGAGCAAAGCGGCGGGGATGCCTCCACCGGCCGGCGACACAAGGCCCAGCCACCCTCCCAGGAATTACCATCATCCGGGTGCGAGGGGACTGGTGCCACATCTGCCACTACTGCTGCAGCGGAAGGGGTGGGTGAGCCCCCACAGGGGCTTGCCATGGCGGAAGACGGTGCGGAGCCATCCAGGTTGGTGGTGTACACAGAGGAGGAGGAGGTCGCTACTGAGCCGCACATGGGGCCTGGTGGGGGTGGTACCACTGGTGCAAGTGGTGCAGTCCAGGGACAGGGGCAAGAGGCAGCACAGGTCGCCGTGGAGGGGCCTGTGCATCTCACTGTCCCTGACCCTGTGACTGCACCACCATGCACCAGCGGGAATGCGCGTCCCAGGCCCGTCCGCAGGTCGAGGGGAGGCCCATGTCATCTGGCACTACACTACCTGCGGACGAGGAGGCCCGTGACCGTATGGAGTCCGTCCTGATTGGTGCCGCGTTGCGCACGCGTGACATTCGTGATGACGTGTGTGCTTCCTGGGAGGACCACGGACATCATAACGAAGAGCTGCGTGGCAACGTGGCCCAGTTGGGACGGGCCCTGGTCGGAGGGTTCCTACATGTGTCGGACACTCTGGCGGCCCTCTCCTCCTCTGTGCAGACTATGCGCCAGTCATTCTACGCGCTGTCTTCCAGCCCAGATTCCACCATGGCCCCCTGTGGACCTGCCCTGACCAACGCAGCCAGCTTGGTGGAGATCAGATTCCTGCCACAGTCGGGAGTCGGAGGTCCAGCAGAGGTGGACACCCCACCAACTGGAGACCAGCAGATGGAGGATGTGCCGGCATCATCGGGTAGGGCACATGGACGGCAGTAGCAGGCTCAAGGTGGGAGCTATGATGGCTCGGGGCCATCAACATCAGAGGGGCAGGCATCGGCCGCAGGGCAGCAGGACCCTGGAATGGGAGTGTCTTCCGTCTGGCAGCGGTTGGGCCAGTGGATAGATGCGGAGCGGCAGCGGGCAGAAGAGGCACGGCTCACTATGGTCAGGGCAGAGTACTCCATGCACAGGGCGTTGAGGTGGGCTGAGTGCCTTGAGGCAACTCGCAGAGAGTTGGAACAGGCCATGATTGCAATCCCTGCAAGACCTCAGGGAGATGGGAGAGGCCCGCCTACGGGAAATAGACATGGAGTTCGATGATGCCCTGGCCCGGGACATCACAGAGTGAGCCGTAGGACTTGCCCACCGCCATTGTATATAGTTGATTAGTGTTAGGTTTCCTTTATATTTTTGTTTTTTTTTTGGGGCGCATGGACTATGGCCCACCTTTTTGTATATAGTTGGTTATTAGGTAGTGTTTTTTGTAGGTTTCCTTTGAATTGTTGGGCTCATGGACCCTGTATTGTATATTGTTGAAGACTGGATTTGACCTTTTTTTTCCCATGGAGCAATGGATTTAACTATTTTCATCCTTTGGATTTGGTTGGATGGACCGACACTTTGGAGCAATTTTCATTTGATTTTATTTGGATTCTGCATTGATATATTTTTTTTTGGGGACATCCAGCATTTTGTTTGTTATCATTTTCTCTTGTGCGATTTCCTTTTATTCCATAGATTTTTCATTTAATACATTTTGGTTTCATAATTCAATTGTGTGGTATTATCTCATTGGTGTCATGCATGTTACGATGTGGGTTTTCGCATTCACTTGCACCCATTGTATGTGTGTGACGGACATGTATTGATGTGCATACTTGCCATTTTGGATGTTTCATGTAATGGGAATTTCAATGTGGGGTGGATGGAATACTTGGTTGGGGGTTTTGACTGGGGTGGCATGGGATGGGATTTGGGTGGCCATAAGGGCCATGATTGTGGATGTTGATGATGTGTTGGGGGGGCAAGTGTCGGGGCCTGCTGGCAGGTGCCCATCAATGCTGGGTGGGTGGGCGTGCAGGGGGACATGAGTCGGGGCCTGCTGGCAGGTGCCCGTCAATGGTGGGTGGGACATGTGTTGGGGCTCAGGAGTGCATGGTGCCATGTGGGCTGCCTGCGGGGCATGCCCAGGGTGGATGGGATGCCTGTGGGGCATGGCCAGGGTGGATGGTCTGCCTGCAGGGCATGGCCAGGGGTTTAGGGTTGTCCCCTGTGGTGTCGTCTGCTTGCAGGGCCTGGGGGGGGCACACCCAGGAGGACGCACACTGACAAATCACTTGTGAGACTCCCTGCGCACCCCTCAGTATACACGTACCCATCTTGCGATAGCGAAAACGCATGTATGAGTTCCCGCGCACACCCGAAATGCACATACCCCACTCGCACAGGGCCTATTGCATGTGAAACTTCCTGTGCACCCCCCAAATACACGTACCCCGCTCGCACAGGGCCTATCGCGTGTGAAACTTCCCACGCACCACCCAAATACATGTACCCCACTCGCACAGGGCCTATCGTGTTTGAAACTTCCCGCGCACCCCCCAAATACACGTTCCCCACTCGCACAGGGCCTATCGTGTGTGAAACTTCACACGCACCCCCCAAATGCATGTACCCCGCTCGCACAGGCCCTATAGCGTGTGAAACTTCCTGCGCACACCCCAAATACTCGTACCCCGCTCACACAGGGCCTATCGCATGTGAAACTTCCCGTGCATTCCCCAAATACATGTAACCCACTCGCACAGGGCCTATCGTGTGTTAAACTTCCCATGCACCCCCCAAATACATGTACCCCACTCGCACAGGGCCTATCGCGTGTGAAACATCCTGCGCACCCCCCAAATACACGTACCCTGCTCGCACAGGGCCTATCGCGTGTGAAACTTCCCATGCACCCTCCAAATACACGTACCCCACTCACAGAGGGCCTATCGTGTGTGAAACTTCCTGCGCACCCCCAAATACATGTGTCCCGCTCGCAGAGGGCCTATCACGTGTGAAACTTCCCACGCACCCCCCAATTACACGTACCCCGCTCGCACAGGGCCTATCGCGTGTCAAACTTCCAGCGCAACCCCCAAATACACATACCCCGCTCGCAAAGGGCCTATCGCATGTGCAACTTTCCACGCACCCCCCAAATACACGTACCCCACTCGCACAGGGCCTATCCCATGTGAAATTTCCCACGTACCCCACAATTACACACAGGCACCCCATCTATCCTGGGCATGCCCCATAAGCAGCTCACGCCACAGAGGGGGTGCTTTTTCTACGCTATTTACCTGTCGCGAGCGGGGTACGTGTATTCTGGGGTGTGCACAGGGAGTTTATCACGCGTTTTTGCTGGCGCAATCGGGGTGCGTGTATTCAGAGTGGTGCGCGGGGAGTTTTGCATGCGTTTTCGCTACTGCAAGCATGGTACGTGTATTCTGGTGTGTTCGTGGGGAGTTTTACACGCGTTTTCGTGGTTGGGGCTATATGCTGGTCCACTGGCCTTTGCGCCATTTACTGGATTTGTGCGCTGTTCATGGCGCAGGGGGCGGAGTTGGGGGCGTAACTGGCACTGCTGCAGGGTCGCTGCGCCACTCTGCGCCACGGCTGGTTATGGATGTTGTAATCCATGAATACGCTGTGCGCTGAAATGGCGCAGAATGAGTCCTTATCTAGTTGGGGCTGAAGTTCTTCTTCGTGTTGCTGGAGGATTTGCAGTGATGTCCTGTTGCATTTCTGTTTGATTTAGTTTTCTTTTACAACGTTTTAGTTATTGTGGAACAGAATATGTGTTTAGATGGGGAGTGTATAGTGAGCGAAGTCTATTATATTCTAAAATGCAAGGAATATCAGCGTTTACTTTACTTGCCTCAAAGTTGATTAGAAATAGACCGTCAAGTGTACGTAAGCGTGATAGTGCTACGTAGCTCATGCCTTCTTTAAAGTCTGTGTTCCCAATATCTATCATTGCTTTGTCTAGGGTAAGACCTTGTGATTCATGAATCGTGACTGCGTATGCAAGAGTTAGAGAAAATTGTTCTCTGCGTACATACATATCTTTGAAGAGAAGGAATCTAGCTGTTGATCGTCCTATCCGTTTTACTTCTGAAAGTTTGTCAAAGAGTATATTGACAAACTGAATTTTGTTGTCACGTGGTTATGTTTGAAAGCCAACAACTGTACCCAGTGCTCCATTAACTAGTCCTTGGTCCAGGTCAAGGTTACGTTTAAGAATTACTCTGCAATTTAAGGATAATTTTAACATCTTTTCTAAGCCTGCTGTGTTTGAGATTGATTTTTCTAAATTATTTAGTCTTGTTGTGGCTTGGTCACACATGGGTAGTGTCATACCATGTACATCTAGTTTGTCTGTGGCGCTAATTTCCATTATTGGTTGCATTTCTTTACTTAACATTATTTCATTGAATTTGAGACAGCTTGCAAGAGTTGGCATTAAGGCCATACAATTGACATTTTTGTGGGCTAATTGTTCCATAACATCTGTAGCACATGCATTATCGCCATAAAGTGCATTAATGTGCCGGGTTTTCAATGTTGCTTCTGCTTCTTTAGAAAGTATACCAACTCTCAAACTTTTTCAAATGTTGGCATAAGTTAGAGCTGCAGATTGGCGCATGTTTTCTGTTAATTCTCTGTATTGGAAATGTTGCCAAAGGTTGACATTTCCAATGCTGCCAACAGTTTTACGGCAGAGTTTGTGCCCTAATGTTTTAAAAATAGGTTCACCTTTTACTGGTGTTAATTGAAGCAGATCTCCAAAAACAATAATGTGTTTTCCTGCAAAGAGCTCTTCATAGTCTGTTTTGAGTACTTCTTGAAATCTGAGGTGAATCATAGCTAACATCAGGTTGGAGACCATGCTCACTTCATCTATTAGTAGCATTTTCATTTGTTTCAATACTCTGCGTAATTCCATTGCAGCTTCTGCAGAAAGTTTGTAATAGTCTAATTTGTTCTGGTGTTCTACTGGTAATAGTAGTAATCGGTGTAATGTAACACCACCTATGTTGTAGGCAGCTAAACCTGTGGGGGCAGTGACAACAGCTGACAGTTTGGTGTTTGTCAATTGTTGAAGGAACTTACTAATGATTTTGATTAGGAATGTTTTGCCAGACCCAGCTTCACCACTGACGTACAGTAGTATAGGTTTATAATTATGGCAGGAACATTCTTTATTTTCATGTTTTACACCATGTGCAATTTGTTTTGTTACTTCTTGAAAAATGCTACTTTGCTCATTGTTTAGTTTTGATTGTAGTATAGTTAAGTCTTCCTTATCTTCATACTGACACATGGTGTTTTCTACTACTATCATAGCTAATTCTGCCTCATTTGCTATTAGTGGTTCTCCCAGTGGTTCTTGGCTTCCTGTTACCGAAGGTTGACTACTGTCAGGAGTATCCTTATCTAGTTGGGCTTGGAGTTCTTCTTCATGTTGCTGTTCATTGTGCAACATTGTTTTGTACTGTGTAAAGTTTACATCAGTTATAGCGCTTTCATTTGCTTTGAAAGCATCCTCATATGAGTCATAGTTATCTAGTAATTGTTCTTCTTTTATCCATGGTTTGAAGAGTTGTAGCAGGGACATGTAATATACTTCTTTATGTTGAGGAGTCTTCAATGACAATTTGATATGATTAATTAAATTTGGTTTAGTGGGTTTAACTAAGCTGCCTTCACAGTCTGTCACTCTATATTTACCTTTTTTTTCATCAGGTTTAATATTCTTTTTGTATGTGTAGTTTTGGGCTATTTGGTATAGACACATGTTTTCCAAAGTATTACTTCTGTTTGGGTAGTATGTGTCCAATAAATTGTTTTTTAAAATGTCTTGGATGTTAGGATTATGTTTGGCTATTGTTTCTATATCTTCATATGATTTTAGAACTCTTTTTCTAGATTTAGCTGGACCAGGACTTAGCCATACTATATTTTCAGATTTACCATACAATGAAGAACGAGTTAAACGATCAGCTGCTTCATAAGATCCATATTCTCTATGGGTGAGCATTTTTATGCCTAAGCTGTATAATTTCTGAGATACTGTTTTATCTGATGACAGGTCATTCCAAAGGTCTTGGAGCTCTGTCTTTTCTGCTTTAGTTAAGTATGCTGTGACATATCATGCAACTGCAGTAGAATTGTCTGCAATGTACTGCACATCTATGTTTGCATTCCATAAGTGGGAAATGATTGCATTATAATCATTGATATATTTTTCTTCTTCTTTTCTTTTTATGTAATATGTATTTTAGGTGACTTACCTTTTACACTATGTCTAACTGAAGACATGAGGTTGTTTACTTGACCTGTATTTGTAACTGGTCTAGGGAAACCAAATCGACATTTGGTGTAGTATTTGCCTTTGTTTTTGTATTTGCGACGACAATATTTTCCACATTTGTGTCTTTAAAATTGTAAAATGTGTGCACGAAGATCACTATTTGTGGCTTCTGATGGAATTTCACAAGTGACATATTTTTCAATAAACTGTTAAACAGTGGCATCACTGTCTTGACCAAATTTAGGAGCATCTTTAATCCATAAAAGCATGTGGATATGTGGTGCTCCTCTGGCTTGGTATTCTTTTCTCCAAAAGAAGTGTTGCACTTCTCCAAGGGGAGGAACAGTTTTATTACAAATAAAATGTAGCATAGCAATGAAGCGATGGTGAAAATATCTTGAAACATTAACAGGATCCAAAGAACAAAGTCTCCAGGTGTTAGAATATCTATGTTTGTTTTGTTTTTATTTGATATGCGTAGGAAATCATGTAAATCTTCCCATGCATATTCTGCACAACTTAATGTAACAAACCAAGTGGGTGGGCCAAGGTTTCTGATCATACAACGTACATCTCCATGACGTCGAAACCAGTACTCTTTAGTACACGCATATTTGCTAATAGATTTGTAATATTTGATTGTAAAACCTCATCCTTTTGTTGCACTTTCTCTAATAACCGTGTAGCTGTCATATTTTGAAAGTGTGATCCTGATTTTAATATGTGTGCAACTCCGTAACATAAAGTTGCTAGTTCACTTTCAAAGAGTAGGTGGAATATGTATTCCACATTTTGTCTAAATCTGGGATCTTCAGAATACATCCGTAATGAGCGGTATTCTGAAGCTGATATTTGAATAGGTCTATCATCATACCTTCCTGTAGGAAAGAGTAGAGGAAAAGCATGTGCTTCTATACTTTTTTCCCATATACTGATTGGCGATCCTTTTGTTTGACGCATTTGGTAAGTTTCCAGTACATCTTGTACAGTGTCATTACAGTGCAAAGGGTGAATTGTATAATGGTGTAAAGTATTTGATATTGTAGCAGGATCTAGTAGCTCAAATTGACCAGCTTTTTGTGTTTCTTGAATTATTTCAGTTGTATCTTTCAAGTTTTCTTCAATATTAATTTCTTTGTAATATTCATTATTCTCTTTAAGATATTGGAAAGCTTGTCTAACTTTATATAAATCTACCAGCTGTTGCCATTTTTTTTGTCTTTTGTAGGTACTCCATTTACTAATATAATTAAAGATTGCTGCATTGGACGTTGCACTCCTAGAGTATGCACATTTTCTTTTAGATTTAATGGTAAATAAACTACTTTTCCACGAATGCCTTTTACCAATTAAGAGGGAGGTAATTTTGCTGTTTTTGGTTGAATGCGTATTATTGCTTGAAATGGGTGTACTGTTTGAATTATGATGCTCTCATATAAATTAAGTTGTTGTAGAGGTTTTGGTACTGGGTATAATTCCAAATTATTTGTGATAGAACGTGAAGGAGTTTGGTTGTTGTCAAGTTTTGTAGTGCAATAACTGCAAAGTATTAAGGGATCAGTTATTTCATTTTTGTTTTCTGCTACAAGGTAGAGAGCTAATTCAAACCATTTAGAATCTTCATTGTCTTCTATTTTGTATGATAGGTCCACAGTTTTTGTGTTACTTTTATAAAAAATTCTACGGCAACATACACATACATGGTTTGGTACTTCAGCTGATGTACTTTTAAATTTTAGTATTTCTTTTTTGTATGTGTTTAGCAAAAGGTTGCCATGTGTAGAATTGTTGCTTAATTGGTTTGAAGCTATTTCATTCTGTAAATGGCTTTCACTTCCAAAATATTTTTTCTGGATATAGTGAATTTCTTCAAGTTGGTCTTTTGCTGTACCATGTAGAAGGATGTTATTTAACTTTGCTAGTGCTAAAACAGGACTTTTAGCATAGTACAGTTTATAGACTAGATTTCTTATAGTTGAATGATGTGTTGATATCCTTTTGATATCATGGAAAGTGGTTTTACAAGTAGGTCCTGTAATTCAGGCCAAAGAATGTCCTTGTAGTCCTGTGTACTTGCGAACTGTACAGGTATCTATATTTTGCAATAATTTCATTTAGATTTTGTCTTTGCTTTTTACATATTTATTGAGGAATTGCCGTAAAGATTTGAAACATTGTTTGGGAATGTTACACATTGACGTGCATGGCCATTTGTACACTAGACGTTCTGATTCAGTTGAATGGAGGGGTAATTCTAAGTTTTCAGGGCATATTTTTGTAAGAAGTACTTCTTGTTCCATTATGGTATTATTCACTTTTCATAACCTCGACCACTGCTATGTATGGCAATTGTATAAGTTTGCTTTTGTTTGTACGCTTCTTCATTAAAATATGGTTCTGTGCTTGTAGTGTGATTCCATTCACCTCCGCTGATACTTAAGAAGTTCTTACTGTTCATATTCCGCTTATTGAGAAGTCTTTTTTGTAATTTAGTTATTAGTTTTGTTAGTGGTTTCATTTTGTTTAACAGTAAAATAAATACATTTCTTTTGAGAAGAATTGCACTGTCCATCAATGCTTCTAAGATTAATTTCCTACGATACGTTTTAAGCTTTGAACCTGATTTCTCTCCTGTTTTTATAAGATTTTGAAGGACTTTGTGACGGTATATTTTGGCTAAAATACTTTTCTTGGTATGCTTACTTTGCACTATATTAAAATTTGAAGAGGTAGTTTTATCTGTACTGATAGCTGATTTTCTGTTAATTGTTTTTTGGTTTGTTTTACATTTTGATAGAGGAAGCGAAGTTGTACTTGAAACTTCTTGTGTTTCACTAAATGATTGTATTAGCTGTTTTGTTTCAACTTTTTTTTACAAATTCTGCTACAGATGGATGCTTATGTTGGACACCTTTATTTTCATTTGCTCTACTTTTGTGTTGCTTTCTACGGACTTGACTTCTGGTAGGCATTCTTTAGGGTCTGTTGAAAAAAATAAAGAAGATATGGGTTGGGGTGTTCTGGAATGTATGTGTGCTGTGTGCATGAGTGTTTGAGTAAGATGATAAATATGTATGTAATGGTGTGTGATTGTGCATTGGGAACTAAAACTGGTAGGGATAGGTATTCTTGAATTTATGTGTTACTAAACTGGGGTTCAGATGACAAAAAAAAGTAAGCTAGTGGTGTGGAAAAGTACAAATAGTAAATCTAATGTATACAATTAAAACAGTTGTTTGTTCTATAATATGAAAATTGTAGTGGTTCACTTGGGTAATTTGTGTGTCCAAAAATAGAAATTTGTGGGCCATTCTGGCTGTAAATCGCTGTTTAAGACATGGACATTTTTGGACAAAATGGTACAAAATCTCTATTTTTAGAAACCGAAATAGCTCGTATTAATGTTATAGTATATTTGATTAATAATACAAATATTATGGTGATATTTAACTTACTTTTTTTTACATTAACAGGTAACTTCTTAGTTTTTCTTTCTTCTTCGAATTCGGCTGCTTCTTTTCAGGAAACTGGTCTTCACTGCAATTGTAAAAGCTTCAAATTAGTAACTTTGTTTGTATATAGCACTGTTTTTAATTTAGATATTGATTTTTTTAACTGAAATCCTCAGTGCCTTCTGTAAAACCATTAAACTAATTTATTTACATAAGATACATTGCATCAGTTCAGTACATATGATATGTTCTTAATGAACAAATTGTATTGAATGACTAACTGTAGCAAAAAAAAATATCTTTACTATGTCTTGTGAAATTTATAATATATTAGTGAATACCACTATTTCTGTAAGTAAACTGTTCTAGGTAATAGTGCCTCAATGTCATGTCTAATTTAAAGTAATTAAGTAAATAAATAAATAAAAAACAAAAATATGAAATTGTATAAGTATTTTTATAAAGGTTTAAACATAGATTGTGTTTGCATGCAATTTTGTTTGAATATATGTAGTCTATATATTTCATTTAAAAATGTTAGTTTAACATGATTTGTGTGTGTATAAAGAAAGTAAAAAGTATAAAGTATTATAAGTGATAGTTGATTTTAGAAAATTGAAAAAAGTACAGTAAATTCATTTTACAGATTTTACAAGGTAAAAGTCTGTTTGAAAATGTGTTCATCTACTATACAGAAAATATGCATACCTGAAGTTTGTGTTCATGCATATGGATATGCATGGAGCTGCAAGTAGAAATCTTGAAGACTTGTACAGTATTTCTGGTAGATGCTGCTTGCCAATGATATGACACTTGTACTCAGAGAGATTCAGAGTACATTTGCAGTGCTGATCTATGATGATGCAGTTAGATGTAGAGGTCTTGAATGTGATTGGTGCATGGTCATGTGATTTTTGAGGTACATCCAATGAGGGAATGGCAAAGAGAGTGTAGTGGAAATGGTAGAAGGGCTGTTCATGTTACGATATGTCCACGGACATGGCGGTAGTTCGCGGACATCGGGAGTTACATCTGGGGATTTTTGGGTTCAGAAGTCATGCAAATGAGAATGAGCACTGAAAGGGATTGGTCAGGAAAGTTTGGTGGGTGTGTTGTGCCAGGAGAGATTTTCTCAGATACTCTTTTTGCTGAGAGAACAAAAGATAGCTATGGCTGTGTGTTTCAGAAAACAGATTGTTTGGATTTTAGGAGATTCGTGGATACATTGGTTGAAGGTGCATGCAGAAAGCTGTGGAGAAGCTGTAGATCTTGGATTCCCACATGTGGAAGTACACTGGCATGGAGTACGTGGAATGAAGTGGTTGGACTTGCTACCTCTCTGTGCTGCTTTGGAGATAGAGCAACATCCAGACATAATTGTAATTCATTGTGGAGGGAACAGTTTAGGACATGTGAGTGGAATTTTTTTGCAATTTGCTATGAAAGAAGGACTTAGGAAGGTTATGGACATGTTTCCTAATTCTCAAGTGATATTTTCACGGATTGCGCAGAGACAAATGTGGCTTCGTTCTTCTTCATTTGGTCCACAAATGGAAAAAGCAAGGCACAATGTTAATAAGGCTGTTTGCATGTCTTCTTTTCACAATGAAAATATTATGTTTTGTAGTACATACATTTTTCGCAGAGATGGAGTCCATCTTACTTATGCTGGCAATCAGATTTTTCTGAGAAATGTACAAAATGCATTGCAACCTTTTTTTGGAATTACAACAACGATTTTGAAGTAGATGTTAAGCATTTACAATTTTTGACTTACAAACACCACCCAAAGGCTCTTTTCAGAGCCACCACTTCTTTCCAGAGAAAATTACAATCTTTGTGATGGAGTAGCAACCCAATTTTTTTAATGTTCACGAACTGTCCGCGGACTTCTAAAAAATACAAAGGCGGTTCTGAAAAGAGCCTTATTTTTTTATTTTTGTAATTTTGTATTTTTTTTGGTTTTTCAGGCACGACACACTAGGAGAAGAGGGTAAAGGAGGGTAAAGGGGGGACACCAACCATAGGGATAAGAAAGGGCAAGCTGAGAGAGGAAGATGTAGAGTGGGTTTTATTTGGGTAGTGAGCAGGTCTTCTCGTGCTCTGAGACTATAGTCTCAAAAGCACTCCGGAGTCGCTCCCCCCTGCAGAGTACTGTGTCACAGTACATATATACAACTGTGACCCTTGAAAGGTAAGGGTCATCAGCATTCTGTATGGCCTGTGAGGCAGCTTGAGAAAGACGCTGTCCCACAGAGGTGGTCCTTATGGTGACAGGATCAGAAACAGAGGATGAAGTAGAGGAACTCAACCTGCTTGTTCTTCGCAAGGTACAACCCTGCGAATAGCCCCAGAGTGAAATGACCTCAGGTGTCGCTTCATAGTAGTGGTCCCGAAGCTGTACTTACCGTGCTTCCCGCGACTGAGTATCATTTTGCACTCATTGCAGGTAACACGGTTCGCGCAAGCCTTAGGAACATTACCATGAATGGTAAATAACCGCCACACCCAAGACTCACACCTAGTGCGGGTAGTAGGGTTTTCCTCTACCTCATTCTCATCATCCTCTTCTTCCTCCTCCGCATCCTCACTCCTGTTCCCCTCTTCAGGCCCTTGGGGAGGTGGTGGTGGTGGAGGGGGTGGGGTGGTGCTGAAGCAGGTGCAGCACCAAGTGGCAGTTCAGCAGCCAAGGATGCCATCTCGATGATGGTGTAGTCTGCAGGTGGCAGCAAAAATCACTGTGTTCTGAAGAATAGCCAGAAACACAATGGAACTAAGCTCTTGGGCGTGGTCTTTTATAGGGGTGCTTGTGCGCGGTCCACGGAGATGCGCACTGTCAGCGGACAGATCGAACACAAAAAAGGATCGGAAAGTTTCAAAAGGTATAGAGAAACTCAAGATTGCTATGTGGGACTTGTGCCATGGTGAGATTTTATTGAAAAATATTATGGATTAACTGAAAATGTACTTTTAAATTGTTCGGGGACACGAACCGTGTCCGCATTTCAGGACACACGATGAGCGTGGGCACGGTCATATGATCCGTTTGCGAACTAGTCCGCGAAGGAAGCGCCTGTCCGCAGGACACCAAGTGCACGGAGATTGGTTAGCGCATGCGCATTGATGTCCTACGGACACTGTTCGGGTTCTGAAGTAATTAAAAGTGCGTCACACATGAAACGAACATTTCAGGACACCGCGTGTGTTCTTAGAACAGTTTAAACTTGGTAGCGAACAGTAAGGACAGATATAGTGTTCTTCAGGACACGTGTAATTTAGTTTATGTACGAACATTTCAGGACACCAATTTTGTTCTTAGAACAGTTTCAATTGGGTAGCGAACACTACAAACAGGTATAGTGTTCTTCAGGACACCTCCATTTTCGTTTACGTATGAACATTTCAGGACACCAATAGCGTTCTTAGAACAGTTTGAACTTGCTAGCGAACAGTACCGGACAGGTATAGTGTTCTTTAGGACACTTTAATTTTTGTTTGTTTACGAACAATTCAGGACACCGCGTGTGTTCTTAGTATAGTTTCATGTTGCTAGCGAACACTACGAACAGTTGTACTGTTGTTCAGGACACATCATTTTCGTTTATTTACGAACATTTCAGGACATCAATTGTGTTCTTAGGACAGTTTTAAGTTGATAGCGAACATTACGGAAATATATAGTGTTCTTTAGAACACTTTAATTTTTGTTTCTTTACGAACATTTCAGGACACCAATTGTGTTCTTAGAACAGTTTCAACTTGCTAGCGAACAGTACGAACAGGTGTGGTGTTCTTCAGGACACCTCCATTTTCGTTTATGTACGAACATTTCAGAACACTCGCACTGTCCGCGGACACTTTTATTGTTTAAAAAAAAAAAATGGAAACTATTTGCGGACATCAAGTTCATAAGAAGAGATCTAGTCAGTTCCATATGACATGTATATAAAGTCAAAGTCATTATTGTTAAGTTGTGCTACTAAAAAACTATGAAATTCAGTGAAAAAACTTTGTTAAAGGGACGTTATGGTTAAGTTGCGCTACTAAAAACCTATGAAATTCAGTGAAAAAAACTTTGTTAAAGGTACGTTATGGTTAAGTTGCGCTACTAAAAACCTATGAAATTCAGTGAAAAAACTTTGTTAAAGGGACGTTATGGTTCCAAGTAAAACTGAAAAACCCTTGAAATTCGCCAGTTATGGTAAGCTAAGCAACCATAACTCGCGCCACCACCGTGCACTGCTAAGACTAACACCCAGGACATCAAAGATGACATCACAAATGTCATTGATGACATCACTGATGACATCACATGTGTATGTACTTCTCATGAAATATGTGTAGCAGGGATTCTTATTATGTTGCGAAAAAAGTGTCAAGAATCATTGCAAGAAATATACCCTAATAAGTGCATTGAACGATGCATTGATATAAATAGCATCCTATTATGGGGTTCTATCTAGTATACTAAGCTACTCATACAGAAACATAACAATGTGCGCAGCGTACAAGATGAAGGTATGATATTCGTAATGTTAATATGTTGAATAATGAAATGATATTTGTTTTCTTAATAGATTTTTGTGTACTGTGAAATATGTAATAAGTAGCTAATGAAACCCATGTATTACATAATTGCATTACTATAGACACAACACAAAGACACAAGAACACATACCAATATGGGTATATACAGGGAAAGTGAAGTTAGCAAAAAAGCACAAGTAGTAGCAGAAACAATAAAAAATCATAACTGATTAGTTTCATGCAAATAAATGATTGCTCTGTTTCAAAGCTGCTATTTACCCTATGTATATGTATCGCTTGATGTGATTGGACCCTAAGGAAAGTAGTGTGAGTACAATGTATACAAATATGACCATATACAGGGAAAGTACAGCCATAAAAAAAACAACAGAACTATCAGAAAGTGCTCATAAGTCTAGTGATTATCTTTATGCACAAAAAGGATTGCTGTCTTTCAAGCTTGTGTTTTCCCATATGTATATGTTTCATATGATGTGAGTGTATTCTAAGGGAATTACTGTAAGAACCTACTAGAAGGATATTTCTACAAATAAAATAAAATTCTTAGTTTCTGACCGTTACTGAAGAAAACCATGTGGCCTAAATATGTCAGCAAAAGAAAAAATAGTGAGCCAGACATGTGATGTCATCAGTGATGTCATCAATGACATTTGTGATGTCATCTTTGATGTCCTGGGTGTTAATCTTAGCAGTGCACGGTGGTGGCGCAAGTTATGGTTGCTTAGCTTACCATAACTGGCGAATTTCAAGTGTTTTTTCGGTTTTACTTGGAACCATAACATCCCTTTAACAAAGTTTTTTCACTGAATTTCATAGGTTTTTAGTAGCGCAACTTAACCATAACGTCCCTTTAACAAAGTTTTTTTCACTGAATATATATATATATAGGGGTTGGTAAGGGTATAGATTAGGTTGAAGGGAAGGTGGGAGGGTGTTGCGGGGGGTCTCCCCATGCATTTTAGACCGAAAAAAAGGTCAAATAAATTCTATCAAATGTGATTAGGTCAAATGTTTTAGGTCAAATAGACCCAAACCCTTATGGGACCATTGGGATATACCATGTGTTCCTGAGCACATGGAACATTAAAATGGTGGTAAATGTTCTTCATGTGTTTTTAAATGCTAATTTTGTATGTATTTTTTGTAGGTTAATGAAGTATTTTATGACACGTTCTAAGGGTTATTGTATGTTCCCTGATGAAGAAGTGATCATTGTGCCAAAACTTCAAAACCGGTTGGTTCTGCCAAATGCTTGGGAATGGGATTACAAAAATAAAATAGCACCCAGTCTAGGTTGTATGTACACCTGTTAATTGAATTGTTATGTTTCTTTATAGTTCAGCTAATTGCGTGTTTGATTACGGATATGCTTGTTGGTACTGAGGTATGCTGCCCAGTACAGATTTCTACATTGAATTAATTGTCCTAGATTTATTCATGATTAAATCAATATTTCTTTTCTTCTGTTATACAATTTCTGTATCTCCTTAATCCAGAGAGTGGGGATTCCTGCTCTTCAGTTTTTTTCATAATAGCACCTGAAATAGAAATTCAAGAGTCCTACACAAAGTTCAAGAACCAGGCAAACACACACGTCTAGTGTACATGCAGGTGGTTGGCATGCCTCCACTTATTATTTTTTAAATTCAATTTTTATTGATTTTTGGCAAACAACAGCATAGGTACGCAAATTACAAGATTTGGGCAATCGCCCTCAACAAATCAAACTATAAGCCATTATTCCCTGCGTTTGTTCCCCCGCCCCCTCCCAACCACGCCACACAGTATCTCGAGCGCTGCTGTCTGTTTATAGGAATGATGCGGCATAGGGCAGCGTCAATCCAGGTTTTCTCCGCCAGTGGTTGACCGGCTTTCCGAGTTCCAAGTCAATTCGTTCTATTTCGGGGCTTGTTTTTGGGCCGGGCCAAGGACACTTGAGGGTCTCAGGACGTGGCCTGTGTATTGCCAAACACCTCTTGAAATTGCAGCCAGTCTGTCTCTATTTGGGTGGTTGAACCATGTAAAGCCCCAGTAAGTCTTTCCATAAGGAATATGTCTTTGGCAATCATCACCCATTCTTTCCTCGAGGGGAGGGCGGGGCTCTTCCACGTTCTAGCACGGGCTGTTCTGGCTGCCAACAGTAGGGAATGCGAGAGGTCCGGTAATTTTTCCCAGTGGTCATCCTTATACTGCAGGCCAAACAGTACCAACATCGGGTCCAGTGGGAGCAAACCTTCTCCCGCCTCTTTCAGCCAGCTAAGGACTTCGGCCCAATAAGTTTGAACCTTCCCGAATGTCCACCACATGTGCCATGCCAGCAAAGGGGGATTACGTCTGGAACATCCTACAAAGTGTGATCGGGTCATACCGCCATCTGTGCAGGAGTTTGACAGCATGGGTTTTGTATTGGCATGAGATCGAGGCCTTAAATGATCTACTACAGAGTCGCCCCCAGAGACTGTCTCCGATCCTACAACCCAAGTCTCTTTCCCATTTCCCCATGAGGCTTTTGGTGGTTCCCTCCCGGGGGTAAAGGAGTGAGATGAGGCCTATCATTTCTACATGGGTATCTAAAAAATGTTCAACTGGGGTGAGTTTTTTTGTAATTTGGGCTTTAGTTTTGGTTTCATTAGGATTCCCTTAAGTCTCAGGTAGAGGAGTGGGGAGAGCCTACCTATTCCCAAGGATTCTTCAAGCTCCTGGATACTTATAAAGGACTCCTCTCTGACCAACTGACCAACTCTGCATAGGCCCGCGTCAAACTAGGGTTGATAGTGTTCATGGCCTGGGATTTCCTCTAAAACTGGTGTGGACCAGATGTGGCTCATGGGGGAGGGCTAAGTGGTCACCTTCTCACCGCGTCCCTTACTCTCCAACGCCTCCCACATTGTTACTAGTATTGGGTGATCCCTGATTCTCCTTGGCAGCTTTTTCATCGGGACCCATAACCACTCACCCACTGTGACAGGGCTCAGAAGGGAGTTTTCAAGAAAGACCCATTGTTTGTTGGGGTCCTCTCTGAGGTGGGGGGCCAGGGTTCTGAGCTGGGCCGCTCTGTGGTAAGTTCATAAGTCTGGGAGGCTGACCCCCCCTCTATCCTTGGGGAGGGTGAGTGTTTCATAACCTATTCTGGGTCTCTGGCCTTGCCACATAAATCTCGTTATGCGTTTTTTGGCTTCTTTAAGAAGTGCTTCTGAGGCTTCCAAAGGGAGCATCTGGAAAACATACAGGACCCTGGGGAGGAGGTTCATCTTTCCAGCTTTTATCCTTCCCATCCACGAGATGTGCCCCTTACCCCATGTCTCCATATCTTTAAATAAGTTGTACAAACAGCGGGGGGTAATTTGCCCGCTTAGATCTTCGTGGGGCCGGACAATGTTGATCCCCAGGTATTTAATCCCTTCGGTACGAATTTGAAACCCCACGGGGGACAGTTCTGTGAGGTCCCTGTCTGCATCTGGGACAAAGGGGAAGATCATTGACTTCCCTATGTTCATCCTGAAGCCTGAGAATTGGCCAAACCGTTCTATAACCCGAACGGCTGCCGGGACCGAGCTAGTGGGTTCCCTCAGGTGGAGCAGTATGTCATCTGCATAGAGGCCGAGCTTGAAGGTCCGGCCTCCAACATCAATACCGCGGACCATCGGGGCACATCTGATGTACTCCGGGAGTATTTCCATGGTCATGGCGAACAGGATTGGGGAGAGGGGGCAGCCCTGCCTCGCCCCCCTTTGAAGGCTGAATGTTCGTGAAAGGCGACCATTTACCGTCACTCTAGCAGAGGGGTCTCTGTATAAGGCCTTAATGGCTCACCTGATTCCCTCTCCAAAGCCCAGTTTGACAAGGACTCCATGTAGAAACTCCCAGTCCACCCTGTCAAACGCCTTTTCGGCGTCGATGGCCACCAGGACAGGGTTGTCTCCCTTCGGGGCCGCTTCCCTCATCAGGTGCAGGGTTTTTCGAAGGGTGTCCGCCCCCTGTCTCCCCTGTATAAAGCCCACCTGGTCAGAGTGGATGAGTACCGGCATATGGCTCTCTAGTCTCGTGGCTATGATCCTGGTGAACAGTTTAGCGTCCACATTCAGGAGGGAGATTGGTCTATATGACCGGCAGTCTGTTGGATCCTTGCCCTCCTTCGGGATCACTGTTATCAGTGCTTTGCCAAAAGACGGAGGCGCTCTCCCAGTCCTCATGATATTTGTGAATAGGCCCGCCAGTAACCCCACTAGTAGGCCTCCAAAGGCCTTATAGAAGCCTGCGGTAAATCCGTCCTCCCCAGGGGCCCTGCCCAGCTTAAGACCCGATATTGCCTTGCGTACCTCCTCACACGTTATTGGGGCGTCTAAAGCTGATGTCTCTGGGGGGTCCATCACAGGTAATGTTACTCCTGCGAGGTATGCTCCCAGTGCCTCCGCCTCCACTTCTCCTTCCCTCCCGTAGAGAGTCTTACACAACCCCGCAAATTCCTCCACTATTCCCTCGGGATCCGTTTTTGTCCCCTCATCCCTGCATGAGATCCTTGACACCCATCTATCTCTCCGTTGGCCCCGGAGTTTGGCCGCCAGCATGGCGTCAGCCTTATCCCCTTTCTCATAATACCTTTGGCGCAGGTGTTGGAGGCCCGCTACAATTTTCCCCATCTCCAATGCTCTCAGCTCTTGTCTTTTCTCTCTTGCCTCCCCCAAGTCCCTTTCCCTCTCCTCATCCCTCTTCCCTTCAGATCCCTCCAATGCTATTATCTCCGCCCGTAGCCTATGAGCCAGGAGAGTCCTGGTCCTTTTTTTGGAAGCCCCCTCTCTAATCAGAACACCCCTCCAGGTCGCCTTTGCTGCCTCCCAGACTGTCTCTATGTTGACTTCACCAGTGTTGTTCAGTTCAAAATATTCATTGATCACCTCTCCAAATCCTCCTTAAAAACCACGTCCCTTAGCAGGAAGTCATTGCATTTCCACAGGGATTCTCTGGGTTTCAGACCCGATACACTAATTTCTGCCCAGACCATATCGTGGTCCGACCAGCTAACCTGGCGGATGATGCAGGACTCCACTCGGCTCATGTTCTGGTGCCCCAGGAAAAGGTAATCTATTCTCGTTCGGTGCCATGGACTGCTGAGTAGAAGGTGTATCCCTTTCCCTCCGGATGCAATTCCCTCCATGTGTCTACGAGCCCATAGCCCCACATCAGCTCTCGGAATTTCCCCTGGGGTCTACCCCCTCGGCTGCCTGGCGGGATGGCCCCTCCACTATGATCTAGTTCCCGATTTGCCCACATGTTAAAGTCTCCACCCAGTATAAGGAGCCCCTCTGTCCTGGCCATTATCTCTCCCATCACCTCTTTGAGAAATTCAACCTGGCCCACATTAGGGCGATAGATGCCGCTAGGGAGACCCTGGAGTTGTGCAAGTCACCTGATATAATCATGGCTCTACCGTCTTCCCTCCCCCACCTGGTTACCTCTGTGAGTCTCTGGTTTCTCTGCAGGATGATCCCGACTCCACTCCGTTTCATGGGAGCAGATGCCCAGAAGATCTGGCCCACGTGTGATCCCGGGATGGCCCTCTCCTCTCCCGTAACCGTTCTAGTTTCCTGTAAGAAGAGGATATCTATTTTAGCGTTCTTCATTTCCCTCCCCAAGAGGGAGCGTTTTACTGGGGAGTTCAGACCCTTTACATTGAGTGAGCCAATTCTCAGTGACTCGGCCCGGCCCCTATTCTCATTGTCCGCCATTGGGTCCTTGTCTTGTATGTACCGTCTTCCCGGATCTGTGCTTGCTGCCACCTTCCAATGTGGTTTTGAGACTGTGTGGGTCCCCAAAATCCCCAACCCCAACTCCCTCCCTTCCCCCCTCTCCCTACCCCCTCTTCATCATGACTCCTGCACACGGGCAAGCCACCAGGGTGAATGCAATTCCATCCACTGCAGTCCCCTTGTTAAGCTCAGCATCCCCGGCCGGAGCTCTTTGATTCAATCTCTCCATTTCACTAGTAGCGAGCCTCTGACCACTTAGTCCCCTTCGGCTTCCGTTGTGGGGGTGTTAAGTTTCTTGAATTTCCTTTGGCCCTTTATCTTCTTCTTTGTGGACAAGGGGCCCTCCGGCTCCCTCACAGCGCTCAGAGGCTCTTGCACCTCCAACTCGTTTCCTTCCTCTGGCATCTCCCCCTTGCGTTCCTGCAGCACTAGGGATGCCTCCTTGCCGCTGGTTACTCTATAGACCACTCCTGAGCTTTCGAAAGACAAGGCGAATGGGAAGGGCCACCTGTATCTTATGTCTTGGCTGGTGAGCCACTGGGTGAGTGGCCGGCACTCTCTTCTGCAGGTAAGAGTGAAAGCTGAGATGTCCTGGTAAATCCTCACTGTGTCTCCTTCGAACAAGAAACTCCTCAGCCTTCTCACCTTGGGCCGCCCCTCGCTCCACCTCCCCCTCAGTGGGCTCTTTCCAGCTGGACTTCCTTGCCCCCCTCGAGTGTGAGTGTGAAGAGTTGGTTGATGAGGCCCTGAACCTTTCTCCCCACGTCTGCGGCAGTCTCTCCTCTCTGTTGAGTCACATCCATAATGCATAGGTTGTTTCGGCGTTCTCTATTCTCTAGGTCATCCATTTTCAGGGCTATGTCCTCCTCTCTGATTTCTAGGTCTGTTAGCCTCGCTTTGTATCTCATGTCTAACAGGTCCATTTGGAGGTGGTTGTTTTCCATACCCTCCATTTTGTCCTCGAGCGTCTCCACTCTCCCCCTGAGATCAACTATAGAGGCTTGTATGTCCGTTCGAATCGCTTTTATCTCCTGGAGGATGTCCTTGAGGTCGTCCTTCATTAGCACTGCAGGGGGGGGGGTCGGCACTTGAAGGCATGGTGCCTCTGTGTGGATCACCGAGGGGTGCGTTGGACCGGCGGAAGCGTTGGAGGGAGCGGATTGTGCACGTGGGCTGGGTCAATTCCAGGGCTCCGGTCTCTGGGTGCCCTTTGGGTGGGGGCGGGGGGTGCCTCTCACCCTGCCTTAATGCCTTGAGGATTACTCTGGTCGTCTTGGGCCCTCCCCGCTTCCGCGGAGGCAGGCTTGCCTGTGGGGGGGGGGACCCCGGTGATGGCTCCGGTCCTCACGAGGGAGGCTAGGATTGTGATTGGGGCCTGTTTCCCCCGATGCGTCACAGCGGAAATGTTCCGGGGGGACCCCTGTGCTCCAGGGGGGAAGGCCGTGCCAGCTTTTATGGGGTGAGTTGCGCTGGCCAGTGCCCAGTGGGGGCCAAACCCAGTCCGCCGAGTATCAGTTCTCCCCCCTGCGCTCCTCACCTTCTTCGGGTGTCGAGGCCCACCACACGTCCATTGTGGGCTCAGATCCCTTCACTGGGGGCTCCTTTTCAAGTAGGCCTCGGTGCGCGGGGGATGGGTCGGGAGGCTTCCGGTGTCCTGATTTGCTGCTAGTGGTCCGCACTGGAGCAGTTCTTGGTGGTGTGGGGCTCCCACCAGGACTCTCCACTCGTCTCTGGCCCCGTGCGATGTCCACACACCACCAGGGCAGAGTTCCAGGGACCGCTCAGCATCCATGCACGGCGGAGGGCATGCTCCAGCGTCTTCCTCTCGGTGTTATGGGCGCGGGCCGCGGCTGTGGAGATGACGACCGGCTACTCCGGGTTCCGCGGCAGGTCCGGCCGAGGCCTGGGGCACCGCAAGAGGTGACGCCCTCAGTGGCTCTGCTGCCCGGCCTCCAAGAAGGTGTCCTCTCTGTTGCTCGGCGAGCGGGGCCTCAGTTCGGGGCCAGGCTATATCCACTTTCAGAGGAGCGCTCGATTCGTTGGGCCGCTGCCACGGGGGCGCACGTTCCCGTCGGGTTTATTCAAAACTCCCGGCCGGGGATTGGCTCAGATTGCTAGGCCCTGCGGTGGTGGAGGAGTGCTGGTCTCACACGTTCAGCATGCTCCGCACCCCCTGGCGGTCTCCTGCCTCCACTTTTATCAGAGAGTAGACACCACCACTTTGAGTGTTTCAGTGGACAAAATTCAAAAGCTGTTTTTGAGTTCCCTTTAAATAAAGTAACGGGTTAGTGGACAGAAGCAGGAAGTCAAACTCCTGTCATCAGTGTCCTGGACAGACAGCAAAACACCAGGCAACAAGAAAGTGTATGCAAATCAGCATGACATCGCTGAATTTCGCTATTCACAGATTTTTTTGTGTGCAATTTTTATGGTTTTAAACATGCACCACTTGTGTGCTTTGCCAACAACTTTATAGGGACATCTCCTCTTTTGATTTATCTTAATGTCATGATTAACTGTCTGAAAAGAAAATGCTAATTTGTACTGTGATCATTGTCTCGATCAGTAAAGCCAGTTGAGTGACCTCTGCATACTAAAATTGAAGATATGTTCACTTGTGTGACGTAATTTGGCATTGCGTATGTTAATACACCCCCCACTTTATTTTAGCACTTGTGCTCTGGACATCAAGGTGCCTAGTATCCAGTGATCACCGCAGTTTAACAAGCAGGGTGTTGGTCAATGTTCCATGTTGAATGGGGGGCAGGGATCCTGATTGAAAAGGGTTGCAATCCTGACTAAATGCAGGGCTGGATTCCAAGGGGGCAGTAGGCGACTCTTCGGGATAGCCTGAACTTTTTGTTTGCTAGATCAAATCATGACAGCCTCGTTCGTCAAGGCTCACGTTCTGGACTTAAAATTGGCTATTGGTAGACCGGGACCACTCTTCAGGTTGAAAGAGATCTTGGTCAGAATCTTTTAGGAGCATTCCTATACATACTTTTCCCAAAGGATTTCCCTTTTTTGTCAAACTTAGCCCCGGGTGATAGAACCTAAAGAAACGCACAAAAACACAAGCATTCATGAAACACGTAGTATGTGTTGCCTTTATAAAATAAACATGTTCATGTACTAAGAGTGCAAAGGATTAAGGGTAAAACCTGGGGTTTCACCCTTATTCACCAGTGTAATCCAGACGTGGAGCCTTTGTTCACTGTGCCTTAGAGAGTCTTAGCTTAACCTTAACGAGCAGGCCCAACAAGGCCAATAAACATTGCTGATTGAGTTCTTCAATGAAGGGTGGAAGGTTTTGAATGAATTTGAACCACTGGCATTGCTCTGGGCAACCTTCCCCAACACCATTTTAAAGCCTATCTGCCCCATTGCAAAAGGAGTCCAGCCACATGCAAATCCGTCTGGTACTGTCACCAGTGGTAATAGCCCATCCCAAACTGCTAAGCACTCTGCATGGAAACACAAGCACCCCCAGACATTTTTCAGCTTTGTTGGGCCTCCTAAGTGAGGTACAGCTTGATTCCCTATGGCACAGTGAGCAAGGGATCCACATCACCTCTTTTGTTTTGCTATTGTCACTCCGAGTGCGACAGGTATGCCCAGACGTGGGTCCCGTGCCTGCTGGGACTACAGCCCCAAGTGGCTCCTTACTGTTGATGCCCAACAAGGCCCGAAACATGTCTAAGGATGCTTGTGGTTTCATGCAGAAGGGATGTGACCACACAGTCTGGGCTGGACTGCCCCTTTGGGGGTGGGACCAAGCCTGATTTGCATATGGTTTTTCCCTTTTTGTAATGGCTTGGCAGGCGAAGAGTAATGGTCTGAAGGGTTGCCCAGAACAATGCCAGGGATTGATATGTATTCTAAACCTTCCAGCAGACACCTTTTTTGTTTTGTTATTGTCACCCCGAGTGGACAGGGTATGCCCAGACGTGGGTCCCATGCCTGCTAGGCCTAGAGACCCAAGCTACTCCTTACTGAAGACACCCAACAAGGCCAAACCATTTCTGAGGATGCCTGTGGTCTTGTGTAGAAGGGATGTGACCTAGCAGTTCGGGCTGGACTGCCCCTTTGGGGGTGGTACCAAGCCTGATTTGCGTATGGTTTTTCCCCTTTTGAAATGGCGTGGCAGACAAAGAACGGTGGTCTCGAGGGTTGCCCAGAGCAACGCCAGAGGTTAATATTTATTCTAAACCTTCCAGCCATCACCTCTTTTGTTTTGCTATTGTCACCCCGAGTGGGATGGGTATGCCCAGATGTGGGTCCCGTGCCTGCAAGGCCTAGAGACCCAAGCTACTCCTTACTGATGACGCCCATAGATGCCAACCCATATCTGGCGATGCTTGTGATCTTGTGCAGAAGGGATGTGACCTAGCAGTTTGGGCTGGATTGCTCCTTTGGGGATGGGAACAATCCTGATTTGCAAATGGTTTTTCCCCTTTTGTAATGGCTTGGCAGGCGAAGCACGATGGTCTGGAGGGTTGCTCAGAGCAATGCCAGAGGTTACGATTTATTCTAAACCTTCCAGCCATCAACTGTTTTGTTTTGCTATTGTCACACGGAGTGGGACGGCTATGCCCAGATGTGGGTCCCATGCCTGCTGGGCCTAGTGACCCAAGCTACTCCTTACTGATGATGCCCAACAAGGTTGAAATATGTCTGGATATGCTTGTGGTCTCGTGCAGAAGGGATGTGACCTAGCAGTTCGGTCTGGACTGCCCCTTTGGGTTTGGGACCAAGCCTGATTTGCATATGGTTTTTCTTCTTTTGTAATTGCTTGGCAGGAGAAGAACGATGGTCTAGAAGGTTGTCCAGAGCAATGCCAGAGGTTAAGATGTATTCTAAATCTTCCAGCCATCAGCTCTTTTGTTTTACTGTTTGTGCTATTGGTCAGAGGGGAATTGTCTAGCCTTTTGGTACTGGACTACCCTTGTGGGAGGGACCAGACTGACATGCAAATGGGTATTTCCTGTCCATGAACGGTCAGTGAGTTAATACCTGCTTTGTTATGGTTGCATAGCATCCAATAAGTGGCAAATTCCTTTGGTTTTCAAATTTTCATTACAACCATATTGTCCCTTCAATAAAGTTTTTTCATTGAATTGCATAGGTTTTTATTGGAGCAACTTAATTATAGCATCCCTTTAACAACATTTCGTTCACTTAATTTTACAGGTTTTTATTAGGAAAACGTAATCATAATGTCCCTTTAACAAAGAATGTTTATTGAATTTCAATGTTTTTTTATAACTTAAGATTTTTCACGTTGTTCCAGCTCTATATGTAAGTTATTAATATTTCCCTTTTTAACAGATATGAAAGAACTAACACACTCCTTTAACAAACACATGTTTTAAGGACATACACTTGCTTGGGATGCAAGTCATGCATGAATTGCCTGTTGCGTGAGGCTCGATCATTGCTCTGGCCCCACCAAACCACCCTCAATATTCAATGGACCTAGACTGCAGCATGGATCTTTGTCCATTACACCCCCACTAAGTGAGACTGGTGTTACTGTTCATGAGTAAAAATGAGTAACCTATCTTCGTTTAAGCATATTACCCACATTGGAGCATGCAGGAGGTGGGAAAAGATCCCCCGTGATAAGCGATTGTGTCATATGTGCAGGAGTGAAATTGAGGCTGTACATCATGTACTAACACAGTGTCAAAAGATGTCCAAATGTTATGGCAAGGGTTAGGCACATTTCATTGTAAATTTACAACAGAGAGAAGGAGAACAATTCTGGAGCTCTATCATGGGCGCAGAATTTCACTGGAACTTGCTCCCAACCCTTCAGATTTTGAATAGGCGAGGCATAGTGAATGCTGAGGGGGCATGCTCCAGATTCTGTAAGAACATGGAAATTAAAGAAACTGGACATTTGATTTTAGCATGTCTGTCACAGAATATCCAGCCAATGTCTTATTTGGGTAAACTGTTCTTTGGAGTGAACTGGTTAGACCACGAATCACTCTAGCAGACAGATTATTTATGGAGTTACGTGCTCCAACAACATCGCTGTATGTACTTATTTTGCACATGCAGATTACATACGAGAATGCATGTCACCTTGTATGAGAACTCAAGCTAACATTCTATATTAAGCTGTATATCACTAGGTAGATATTTTTAACACCAACCCACTCCACCCCCATTAGTGGGATAACCTGCTCGAAAACAACCTGGAGAATTACCATACCCACGTGCAGTCTAGTGTGACTGACACATCGATTTTTTCGATCGGACTAAAGACCGAAGTTAAGAACTTGTTAAGCTGTCTACACATGGTGCAAGACAGAGAGAAGCCTTTATTCACTGGGGCATGGGCATCAGCTATATTGCAGGCTGTGCCAAATAATCTTCAGTAGGAATTGGGCAGGGCAACCTAACCCTAATGCACTTTTAACACAGTTTTTCAGTAATCGTTTTCATAACTTTAGATGTTTCATTCTGTTTCAGCACTATGTAAAAAGTAATTGAAATGTCAATTGTAAATTAAATTAAACAACTATTAAGTTCCTTTAACTTGTTTGTTTTGTTGCAGCACACATTGACAAGTGTCAATACGAGAAATGCATGGTGGGATTCACATTATGATTAAAAAGTGCCTTGGACATGAGATGCAGCCATGCCCTAAGTCCCCTAACCCCCATCAATCCACCCACAATAGCCAATGGACCGGGCATGCAGCCTGCTGCAGTGCCCACTATATCACAATGGGCAGTGGGCCAATGTCCACTGCTTGTGTCTATGGCCTATGGCCCCAACCTCTGGGGCATGGGCTTCAGCCATGTAGCCGACTGCGCAAATCAACCCACAGTAGAGATTGGGTCTGTCTTGCAGCCTGGCCCAGTGGCCATTATGTTCCGATAGTAGGATCGTCGACCACTGCCACTGTCAATGACTTACGGCTATGCCGCCTGGCACACTCCTTGGACCATGAGATTCAGCCACTTTGCGGCCCCATGAATCTACCTACAGTAAACATTGCCATGACCTGTAGCATGACCTAGAAGCAATTAGTCCCCCATATTTGGACCCTGGGCAACTTTCAATGGCTCAAGCCAGGTCCACTGGCCACTATTCCTGATGCTTGGTCTTCAGCCATGTTGCAGGCCCCACTAAGCACCTCAGAGTAGACATTCGGCCTTGCCATAGGCCAAGCTCAGTGGACACTTTAACTCCAGAACCATTCCCTTGTGGCCATGGCCAGTAGCCAGATTGTCCAGGTCATAGCATTTGGTCTTTGGCCATGTGCCAGACAATCTGGCTACTGGACATTGTCATATGCCATGCTTCCCACTTTCAGGACTTGACTGAGTCTCCTCATGCAGGTTTAGTGAACATCAATTCTACATTTCTGGTGGTAGGTTTGACGGAAATTTCTTTTCCATTCAAATCAATCTGAAGTTTAAGAAATATTTGACCCTTCTATACCTTTGCCTCCTTGAAGAAACCACACCAAAGTTTCCAGAAAGATTCAACATTCAGTCTACATATTTGTTGGCAAGGTTTTGTGAAGATTCGTCAAACGGCTTAAAAGTTGTAAGCCACTGAAAAAGTATTCTTCCAATTTGGAATGCAACTGTACCATTAATGTCTCTTGCCAGGTGGGATTTACTCAAATATACCTGCAGTTTTGTTTGTAGATGTGTCTTGTATTCATTACAGGGCCTGTGGTAGCAGCCGTGTAGTTATGGCTAAGTGGATGTACCCATAGGAAGAGCACATTTTGGGTGGCTTATAATATTGCCCTCCCTTGATGAATATTTACGAAACTTTTCAAAAACAGTATTGATTCTGAGAAGTTTGGTGAGGTTTTGTCAAGTGGTGGCAAAGTTATAGAGTGGGGTCCCAAAATGCGTGTATTTTCCCATTGAGGCAATGGAAAAAAAATTTGCTCAGCCCTACAGCTCAAACCACTGGATGATATTCACCAAATTTGCAGAAGGAGCGGCGGCTTGGACCCAAAAGAGTGCTTTTGTAAATTTGGTGTAAATCCATCCAGTAGTTTTTTTTTTAAGCAACCAAAAATGACAAGAAAAGAAATGGTGATATCTGGGTTCAGTCCACAGTCTTACTTCCCTGTTTGGTCCATGGACGGGCTTCCGATTGGCCCAGAGAATGACGTGAGATCTGCATACATTGGGTGCCCCCACTGATTGGATGGTAAAAAAGATGAGGTGCGCCATATTTTTGGGGCATGCCCAGCATGTTGGAATCGCAGACATAAAACGGTGTCGGCGAACATCGCAGTAAAAACATAATAGAAAACACAACATTGCACTTGCCAAACTATTGAATCAAACTCTGGAGAAGTGAGGGATGATGAGGATGTGATATATCCTTAACAACTGAAAAAACAGGTATTTTTGTTCTCTGATGTCCACGAACAGTGCGGGGAAGTCCTGAGATGTTCATGAACATCTGAGCTGTTTGGGAATCTATGCTTACTTTAGAATTGCAGGGTTGGTGAAAATCAGTTTTTGGATGGCTTATAACATTGGCACCACTTAAAGAATCTGAATGAAATGTTGGAGTTTAATTCTAGACCTGACTCTGAATGGTTCTGCAAAGTGTGGTGCTGTTTTGTTAAAAGGGAACACAATTAGAGGGGGGTGTGCCGAAATACTGGAAAGGCTTTAAAATGTGGTTCCATTTGACAAATTTGCACATCGGTTTGTAAAACGATTTTAGACCTAGATATGAATGTTTCTGCACAGTTTGGTGGGGTTTTGTCAAGAGGGAGAAAACATAAAGGGGGTTCTCAACATTTCTAGATGGCTTATAACTTTGTTGCCGTTTGACAAATGTGGACAAAGGTTTTCAGAAACATTATAGACCCAACGTTGAATGTTTGTGCAAAGTCTGAATGGATTTTATCAAGCAGGGGCTAAGTTATATGACTATTGTATGTACATACCTTTTGGCACTTTTGAAAAAATAAAACGTGGTTGGGTTTGCAGCAAACTCGAGTAAGGAGCATTTACAAGGACCTGAAAGCCTGGTTTTGCAAATTTGTCCGTGTTTTCTTTTTTGAAAAGTGTCATAATGTAGGTACAAATAATAGTGATACCTTTGGTGACTGAGGTGTAACCTGTGTCCATGGGCAGTGGCCAGATTGCCTGGGGTATGGCCTAAGGCCATGACCCGGACAATCTGGCTACTGGCCATGAGCATGAGGGATCAGCAATGGAGATGAAGTGGGCATGGCCACGAGGGAATGGCTATGTGGTAAAGTTTTTCGAAATTGGGATTGGTTTGAATGGGCAAAAAACAATCTGTTTGTGGGTACCGGTTGAAGTGCTGGATGGCATTGCAGCAATATGCACGAGGAGGGTCAGCAAGAACTTGTGAGCATGGTTTTGCTGATATGTCCTGAGTTTTATTTTTTTCAAAAGTGTAAAATGTAAGTAAACAACACAGTGATATAAAAATGGTGCCTGGGCAAAAGGCCTGGCAGGAAGCAAGTAGAAATATTTACTGTAATGTGGTTATTGGGGCAAGTGCCATGGGCAAAGTGGTAGGTTTGAATATGAATATATATTCTGCTTGTGGTTACAGCCTGAAATGGTGGACTAGATTACAACAAACTTGTGTTACGAGGTTCAGCAAGCACATGAAAGCATGTTTTTGGAAATGTCTTTGTTTTATTTTTGAAAAGTGTAAGAATGTAAGTAGAAAAACTAGTGCTATACATTTGGTGTGTGGCTAGTGGGCATGGTCCTCAGCAAACGCAAATGTGTACTCTGATTTGCTTACTAGGGAATGTGGCATGGCCAAAGCCTATGCCCCATGGATCTGGAGACTGGCCATGGCTGCAAGCCATGAGCACTGGACAATGCTTATATTATTAGGGTATAGTGGACACTGAGCTAGGATGCAAAGTATTTGCAGTGAATAATAGTGGTGGTTTGGTTTGGCTGGGGTCATGGTTAAACCTTATGCTGTAGGCAATTGAACAATGATTTGCGTCCCCAGCATGCACTACTGATAATGACAGACATAGGTATGTGTTGCAAAAAACATGTTTTTTAAAGGAGGTTCATAGTTATTTCATATATTTGAAAATAGGAAATATTAATAACTTATATACAATGATGTAACACCAGAAACATTTTGACTTATGAAAACCTTTAAAATTGGCAGAAAAAACATTGTTAAAGGGATTTTATGGTTAAGATACATCCCACCCTTGGGACTCCTCTGCTCCAGTAGTTAGCCAGTGGTGTCCCACGTTTGCATCACTTGGCATTTCCCTACTGGGTTCTCATGAGCACTTGCCCATTCGTACTGCCCCTTCTATTTATGTACTTCTCTCAATGTACAATGCATATGTGCATTTATAGGAAATTTGTATACATTTCTTTTGTATAAGTAAGGGAAATGCAGATGCAAAAGATTTGTAGAAGATTGTTAAGTGGCAGTTGGTGGTGGAAGTTTAGTATAGTCATAGGGTTATATCTATAGTTTTTGGAAGTGATTGGTGGATGGATGTGTGACTGTTTGAAAGCAGGCATTGAGGGACTGTTACAAATATAAAATGAGTGACATTTGTGATGTAATATTTGATGTCATGTGTGCTAGTCTTAGCAGTGCACTCTGGTGGTACGAGTTATGGTTGCTTAGCTTACCATAACTGGCGAAATTCTGGGGGTTTTCGGTTTTACTTATAACCAAAATATGTATAGGTTGTTATTAGTGCAAAGTAACTATAACACCCCTTTAACAAAGTTTTTGCACTGAATTTGATAGGTTTTTACTAGGGCAAGTGAACCATAATGTCCCTTTAACAACGTTAAATGTACCTTTTTCTTGTAAGCTGGGACTGGACTCACATGGATTGTCTTATTTCCACCCACACACAAACACACACACGCACACACACCCTGAGCAAAACATGATTACAGCGGTAGCTTTATTTTCCCCATTCTGACTGAAAGTCTATATCACCAGCATGCAAAGTAATGCTAACCAAAACAAATCTAAACAAACATGGTGAGACTGAAACGACCACCAGCGCCGGCTTTGTTTCACATGGCATGCAGATTTATGCTCACCTTCCCTTTATAATCAGCCATCATTTACACCTCTTTGCGAGAATTTGCTGCAAATCAAATTTCCCATCCCCTCCTCCAACCAAGCACACAGATTTTGACAGTTTGCTTAGAAGGAAGAGGAGATGGAGGGGGCAGGGAAGCGGCCATGGGACCACAGACATCAAAATAAACTACACAGTGCTCATTTTTGTGTCTGATCCATGAAGCTACAGGAAAGCCTCAGGTGAGCCACCAGTGACTCAAGAGCTACTGGTTGAAGACCCTGGCTTTAAACTAACTCTAAGGAGCAATGGATATTTGTCTCCAATTCTCAAACGTTTTCAAATGTTTGATTCCAACATAAGGGCATAATTCAAACCAAAGTGTTCAAATGGATAATGTTCACAGTTCCAAGGAAGGCCTCCTTTCCACAGATTCCTTTCTACCAATACGCAAAAAGTTCAAACACAGAATAACCAAGTTTCTTGTAATTTAAGATGGCTAATTAAGTGTTTTGGTATATCCACAATTCCAGGAAATAGCTCACCTCCCCGGGGTTCCTTTGTAACACCAAGAGAGTAACTCCCTCCACTCGGGGGGTTGCTCAATGTTCCAGGCAATGGCTCCCTTCCCCAGATTCCTCCTTATATTCAAGACAACTCATAATCCCAAAGGCATGAATTCTGCTTGGGGATTTCTTTCCAATATTTGTAATATGGTTGCAGGTTCCAGACTTGCAGGTCACCAGGTATACTCTCCTGCCAGAATTTCTCACCACCTTTAAAACAACTCACAATCTCAAGGGTACAGGTCTTCCCTGAGAATCTCTTCCACTGTAATGTATTACACCTTTTGACTTTGCCTACTGTACTCTCCTGCCAGGTCTTGGATGCAGTCTTTGAAACATTTAACTTTCCCTGGTATACTCTCCTGCCAGGGTTTCAACACTTGACCGGGCCTGGTACACTCTCCTGCCATGATTTCTATTTAATCTTTCATCACTTGACGTACAGTCTCTCTCAAATGATTAACTGTGCCTGGTATACTCTACTGTCAGGACTTATTTGCAGTTTTCTTTCCTTTTGCCCAAAAAGTGATGTTTGCCCACTGTTCACTTGTCACCTTTGGTTTCACAAAGTTTGTTACAAAATTCATACTATTTGTTGTATTTCTTCTTTTCAGGTATGGGCCAGGCGATACGTACATCATATGATTTAACAACCTTAAACCCTTCACAGGTTTCATTCAGCATTTCTATTGTTCCATTCATGGAGTGGCATGCATTCTTAGGCACCCCGGTAACCTGTCTGCCTTCCCTGGGTTTATTGGTCGGCTTTAAATGCTTCTTGCACCACTTTGTTTCATCTCCATGCAGCTTGTTGGATCAGCGTATGTCCCATCAGCCACTGTAGCTTTGCTGCATTCGATTCCACTCTGCACGCCTCCCGATGTCTCTTTGACAAAGGCGACGAGCCCCTGTCACCCAATTTCCTCTCAGGGTGTTGGGATTCGCTTCCCACAGCGTCCTCTCTCATAGCATGTTGTCCGGTCACTGCACGACTTGCAGCATTAACCAGCATCTTCACTTCTCCCTCACGCTTTCTGTCAGCTGTTGTAAATAGAAAGTTCCCGGCAGAATGGAGCAACTTCCAATGACTAGACTGCTGAATGTGCTTATCGGTCCCAGTCATCTTCATTGTTCTATTCCTTTTTCTCATCTCAGTTGCAGTGATGGTGTCTTTAGTGTAATGTTGAGGAATATGAACATGGATCTCACTGGGAGTAATTGCTACAGCTCTCTGCCTCTTCCTCGTCTCAGTTATTAACATTTCACTCCCTGTCTGATGCTGGGGGCTGTATGATGTAGACCTGGCAAGGATTTGAGGGAGATGGTTACAATCTGCCATTTAGGCTTGAGGAAGAGAAGGAACATCCCTAAATGGGAATGGGGGACATAAGATTGTTTTCCGATGATGCTCTGTCATTCCCCCATTGGTCTCCTTACCCCATGTGGTCCTCCCTCATAAAGCCACCCCCAGAGTCAGGATCATGTAGTGATTGCTGTCCCCTGGCCACATGAGCAGATGCTCTCTCAGGGAAAGGACTGATGACATCATGGGATTCATCACACCCTCCTAAAGGGGTCAAATGAGCACAGAACACCTAAGAATGCATGTTTCTATTGGTGGGATGGAAGATGTACCCATGGGCATTTTCAAGTGAAGGTGAAAGACAGTTTACCAGTTCTTCAACGGTGCTGGTCCTAACTTCCTCTACAGGCAACATTTGATTGATTTGATAGTGGACCCAAGCCATATGAATCCAACATCTTCCTATAATCTTAAAAACAATTCTTGAAATGTTACTAATGAACAATCTGTCACTCATTGCTTAATTATAAACATTTATATAGTCTTCCACAGCCAATACCCGTTTCAGCCACTTCTAGGCTTTCACCAGGGTGTAAGGATTTTCTATTGACCCCTTTTCCCAAAAGATGATTTTTACTGGTAATTTGTCCCTATTTGAATTACCCACTTCCCTGGGTATTTTTTTTTCATTTCTTTGATGCCACCTTATAAAGTTGGGTTTGCATATGATTTTAAATTTAAAAAAAATAACTATTTTCACAATTGGAGATGCTTGTGCTTTTACAGAGATTTGCTAATTCCCTGCTCCCCGGTGGGTATCTAGCGGTGTCCTGTGGGTGTAAAAGAGCACTTAACTGGTTGCATATTATGACGCAGCATATATTGATTCAGTGTATCAAACTTCTATTATATTGTGACATGGGGCTTGAGCCACATTTTGTCCATGCCCTTTGCAGCCCACCTTCGAAATAGCATATACAATTGGCAGCATTAGGAGTTTGCCTATCCGGAAACAAGGGTGCCGGTAAACTCACCGTCACCCTTGTTTCCAGACCGGCAAAGTCGGAGTCTGCCTGCTGTGGCTGCTGTGCTCAACAGGTCTGACCCTGCCGGGTGCAGCCGCCACGGTAGGCAGACTGGTCATGGAAGCACCAGCACTGTTGCTAATGGTGCCGGTGCTTCTGTGTCCCCACTCCCATAGAGTCCCATAGGACTCTAAGGGAATCTGGACTTACAATTTGCTGCCGGACTCGTAATGAGCCGGTGGCACCGGAAGTCAGGCGCCAGTGTAATATTATGTGTCCAGCAGAAACCCACCAGTAGCACTGGCAGGATTACCACCTGACCCTTGATGAGGCCCAATGTCTTGTCTGTTTGATAAGAATATTGACACATTGTTTAATAAGAGGGAGTTAGTTCATTCAGTTATTAGCACTAATCCTGTTAGTTAATTATTTGATTGATGCTTGTCAGCTATTACTGTCAGCTATTATTTGGGCTATCAGTGGCAGTAAGAAAACTACTCCCACTCTTAAACGAATGCTTGCTCACTCTGCTATTAATCTGCACACACCACTTAGCCCCAAAATCCCTTCACAATTTGAAACTATCTGTTTTTTTAACATGGGGCAACAAGTTGAATACAGAAAGATTTGATAATGGAAATTATTTAGAATGTGCAGAAAAATGCACTTTACGCTTTACAAGAAGCAATTGAGAGCTATGGTGGATTCATCTAAATGCGGGTAGGGCGCAAGCACAACTAAAAGAGAAGAAACTGCAAGTGAAAATAAAAGCATAGCACGGTTCATGCGCATTAAATTACAAAACATTATGAGATATACAAGAAGATGGCCACCGGACTGGGTGAGCTGAAACACTCACTCTCTCCCAGCGCTTTAATAACAAAAAGAATTGCAATAAAGAGAGACTTTCTGGACTCGAACTGATAGATTTAAAAGTGGTTAGAGGGTGCAGAAGATGGTGGCCCCTTGTTGGTAAGATTAAGGACACAAGAAGTGGTAACAGACCTGCTCGGGTCATAAGGGAAATGAGTCAGTGGGTGAGGCCGGGAACTACCATTCCAGCAGGAAGTGTGGCTCTGAGGCTGAGCGGGAGACGGCTACAGCACCCCCGGTTCATCTGGGTTTGTCTTTTGAAGCACACCAAGATACACAGGCCAGATTGCCCAGGCGGAGTTATCAGTCGCCGCACATGGTGAGGAATAGACCAGGATGTGGGACAAGTGAGTGGGCGATGTAGGTGCCTGATTTAGGCACAGTTGCAGGATGTTACCATACCTGCCGTGCTCCAGCTCCCGATGTCCTCCACAGTGCCTTAATCATGTCCACTAACTCCTGATCACATGTTTGACTAAGAGAGACCCAGTGTGCTGTTACAGTCATGCAATCAAGTCCACATGTCCATTGTGAGTTGAACATTCTTTGCCTCCAACCCTTGTAGTGCCTTGTGCAGCTCTTCCACTTCTTTTTTTATTAAGTGCTGGAACACCAGCCCTGGAGAAATAATGCTGACTGGGATCTACCAACTTTGTACAGTGCACGCATCAGTTCTTTGCAACGCTGGTTATCTACCAAGGAGAAGTAGCAAGCATGTTTGATGTGTGAGCCTCTGGTTGCTGTGCAATCGGATGTTTGCAGTCGTAAGGCGTTGGCTTCTCCAAAGAGTCTGTAATCTTCAGCTTGCACCTCTTGCTTGCACTGTGTGTGTGTTTGATGTGACACAGCATATTGGCAGATCCCACTGTGGTAGGGGCCCATCACCGTTATGGCATCGCTTCTGGCCCACTTAGCTCCATACTGAGTTGTGGTGGTTCTTCATGGGAGCTGTCATGCCACAAGTGCCTAAATGTTTCCCTGCTTTGTCCCTGATCACCTCCTTTTTGCACAAGGAGCTAACTGAAATGTTGCTCCTTTCTTTGTCAATAGTGAAGTAAGCCCACACTGCAGACTTTCTGTGGAATGGGGTTCAGCCACATTCAGTTTGTGGGTGTGTAGTTATGTCAATGATGTGGGAGTGTGGGCTTGCTGCTGCTGAGTGCTGTTGGCGGCAGACTCTACACAAATGACATAATTTTCTTCAATGTCAGACATTTCTTCAAGAGGTGACTCACCAGAGTCCTTCTTATCCTCCAGATATAGTTTCTTTGTTGATCTAGTTTTTTAGTATTGTGTGCAGACTCTCAATGCTTGCACTGGCCACAATGCAACAATCTGATGATGTTTTTCATTTTTCTGAGTGAACAATGTCACTGCTGGTCAACAGTGCCACTGCGGGTGACTGTGTTGAGCCACAGGAAAGTAGAGAAGCATTATCCATCTCAATTATGTCAGCTAAAGCAAGTGTGGTGGACATATGGGATATTGAGCTGGCTATGTTGTTTTATTTGCTCTGGTTCTGTGAAAGAACAACATACACGGCCTGCAGCAGCTGAACCAGCCTTCGCATGACCCTAGTGAATGTGGGGCAAAGGGACATGTGGAAGCATGTGACAATACAACTCATGAACAGGCCCCCAACAATGCAAGAGTAACATACAAGTTGCCCCACCCCTCGCCCAAATGCATAGGCGACAAAGAACTCAAATTTACTCGGTCATGCTTACTCACCAATACATGAACGTAGATCAGCATGGATACCCTGGATGCCCTGGTTATGGTGGAGGTGCACCGATTCCGAAGTCATCCACATAGTCATCATCAGTGGCAGAAGGTGTCTACTGCTGCTGATGAGAAGATGAAAACACCAGGAAAAATCACACTTAATTAGAATAGGCTGGGTGATTCTGTTACCTAGGTGCCTGAAGCCCCTCATCCTAAATGCCTGGGTGACTCATAACTCAAGTTTACCCCACCTAGCTTACTCACCAATACAACAAGGTGGATCAGTACAGTAGAAGCTCAACACGGTCGCCTGTACACCCTGGTCGTGGTGGAGGGGTAAGGCTTTTGAAGCCAGCCACATAGCCGTCGTCAGTGGCAGAGAAAGCATACTGTTATTGATTAGAAGATGAACACACTGAAAAAAGCACACCTAATTAGAATAGGCTGCGAGAGTCTATTATTTAAGTGCCTGAAGCCCTTCTGCCCAAAGGAATAGGTCACACTGAACTCAAGTTCACCCTGCCATGCCACCCTGACCAATACAACAAGGTGGATCAGCACAGTAGAAGCTCAACAGGGTCGCCCCGTACGTCCTGGTCATGGTGGAAGTATACCAATTTTGAAGCCAACCATGTAGCCGTCGTCATTGGAAAAGGAAGCATAGTGCTACTGATGAGAAGATAAACACACCAGCAAAAGGCACACTTAATTAGATAAGGCTTGGTGAGTTTATTACCTAAGAGCCTGAAGCCCCTCCCCCCAAATGCATGGGTGACACACAATGGAAGATTGCCCTGCTGTGCTTATTCACCAATACAACAAGGAGGATAAGCACAGTAGAAACTCAGCGTGGTTATCCCAGATGGTCCTGGTCATGGTGGTGTTGTACCGATTCTTAAGTCAGCCATGCAGTCGTCATCAGTGGCAGAGGAAGCTTATTGCTAGTGATGAGAAGATGAACACACCAGAAAAAAGCACAATTAATTATAACAGGCTGGGTGAGTCTGTTCCCAAGGTGCCTGAAGCCCCTCCCCCAAATGCATGGGCATCACACAGCTGAAGCTTACCCCAACATACTTACTAATCAATACAATGGGCCTCATTAGGAGTTTGCTGGTGCAGAAATAAGGGTGCCGGTAAGCTCAACGGCACCCTGGTTTCCAGGTTGGCAAACTCTGAGTCTGCTTGCTGTGGCTGCTGTGCGGTCTTACCCGGCTCGGTGCTGCAGCCACGGTAGGCAGACTGTTCAGAGAAGCACCCGCACTGTTGTTAATGGTGCTGGTGCTTCTGTGTCCCCACTCCCGTAGAGTCCCATCGGATTCTATGGGAATGGGTATTCACAATTTGCAGGCACCTGACTTCTCGTGCTGCCGGACTTGGAATCTCCCGGTGGCACCTGGAAGTCAGGCACTGGGAAATTATTCCAAGTCTGACGCAGCCCACTGGTAGCACCGGCAGGGATACTGCCAGATTCAGAATGAGACCCAATGAGGTGGACCAGCAAAGCAGAAGCTAAGCGCGGTCACCGTTGTCATGATGGAGGTGTACTGATTCCGAAATCAGCTAAGTAGTCATTGTCAGTGGCATAGGAAGCCTACTGCTACTGATAAGAAAATGTATACACTAGAAAAAAGCACACTTAATTAGAGTCGGATGTCCGAGTCCGTAATTTAGGTGTCTGAAGCCCGTCACCCCAAAACACATTGGCGATACACAAGTTTACCCTGTTGGGAACAATGCAACAACGTGGAATAGCAGTACAAGTGCAGTGAAGTCGCTGTGTGGGCAACCTGGTTGATTTGATTGCCTTGGTTGCCCTGGCTATTGTGTACACAAGGCAGCCACGTAGATGTCATTGACAGAGTAATCCAACAGCAACTGTGATGAACACTCCAGAGAAAGCACACATTTAATCAATCCTGTGCAAGGCTGTTAGTACCTTATTGATTGAAGACCCCACAGTGCATGAGCCATTCCCAAGTGGACTCCCGCCACACTACACACATCCCTAAGTAAAGTGGGATTAAGGGAGGCATTTGGAAACATGAACAGATAGCACAACTCAAGTACAAGCCCTCACTTAATGCATCGGCGATAAACAAGTTGACCCTCACCACACTACACATATCCCTAATGAAAGTGGGGGTAAGGGGGACATGTGGAAGCATGAAGAAATATCACAACTCAAGTACAAGCCCCTGAATGCATGCGTGACACACAAATTGACCCCACCACCCAAATGCATGAGCGAAACATACGTTTACCCCGCCATGCTTACTTATGAATGGAATGAGGTGGAAAGAAGTGCAGCAAAGTCATCCTAATCGCCTTGTACGCAAGCCAGCAAAGCAGATATTACTCAGTCATAGAGGAAGCTAAGTGATGAACACACCAGCAAAAGCATCATTATGTATACTAGCCTGGGCATGGCTATTAACTTTGTGGCACAAATGATTGCCACAAAGGTAAAAGTAAATGAAACAGCCGCTGCTGCCATTCCCTAATGGTTGCTGCTATTTGCTAGGGCCAAGAGACCTGCAAACCGAAGCGTCAAGCAAAGTTTCTCATTTTGTCACACGAATCAAGCACAAATCGAAAGATATATGTGAAGTTTCTCATTCCATGACACAAAACCATCACTAACTGGATGAAACTAGCATGGGTAGAAGAAAAGAGGCGCACAGAGTTTCTTGTTTCATATAGCGAAATCAAAACTGATCAGAAAACCCACGCAAAGTTTCTCGCAACGCTGCTTGAAATTGACCCGGGCCAGAAAAAGAACCACGCAAAGTTTCTCGTACCATTGTGTTGAATTAGCACGAATTGGAAAACGTACGTGAAGCTTCTTATTTCGCTATGCAAAACCGATATGGAAACAAAACAATGCACCATTTTGACACAAGAAATGAAGCAAAACCAGAACCAGTTTGTTGCAGGTTCACCACAGCAGGTCCCAAAAAATGTCGATGGTGGGTAGTGATTGTTTTCAATGGAGCAAAATCCGTCAGGAAGCCACGAAAATCCCACAGTTACACATGAAACTACAAAAGGGCCGACCGAAATATTTCATTTGCAGCACGAATTTGCTGAGGTGTGACATTTCAGTAGCAGCGGAACAATAGGGCTGATTTCACAAAACAGGCGGAAGTGGATTCCAGTAATAATTTCACACGTTTCTCTTAGCAGGCAGACATTTTCGCTTACCCCTAGTTATGGGGACAACACGAGTGAGGGGCTTCCACTGGCTGGAATTGGTAAATAGTTAATTCAATCAAAATAATGGAAAGCATGTAGCCTCAAGCAATGCTTTCAATGTG
The DNA here is from genome assembly GCF_040938575.1 of Ambystoma mexicanum. Taxonomy (NCBI): domain Eukaryota; kingdom Metazoa; phylum Chordata; class Amphibia; order Caudata; family Ambystomatidae; genus Ambystoma; species Ambystoma mexicanum. The sequence goes on from NC_090925.1 coordinate 1,068,486,498, forward strand.
CGTTTGCTTATGTTATGTTTTACATTTCAAAAAGGATGTTTCTTACATAAGAAGGCAGGAAGGGGGAGAAGGAAAATGTTAAGTGGTTGGAAGCAGAGGACAAGTAGGCAAAACCCAGCTGTATTCAATTGTTTTGTGTGCACCAATAGGCAAAACACCACCTTGGCACTAATTGAAAGCACTAGATGAGAAGTGATACGGAGGGAGGTGAGGCATTAGTCAAGTGTTAGAGCAGGAAGGCAGGAGTAGGGTAGAGTTTGGTCAGATAGAAAGTGAGGGAGAAATGAGGGCACATGATTTATCTGGAAGTGAGCAAGCAGAGAAGGGTTTTGGCGCATAAGTCACCTGTTGCAGTTTTGTAACGAGCAATGAAACATATCTGCTATTCTGTTTGAGCTGGACCAAGAGAATAGTTTGAATGCTATGCCTGAAGAGACAAATAAACAAGTACGAGAACCTGTCAACCCACCCACCCCTTTACTAACCCACCATCACCAGCAGCCTCTTCTCCATTTTTCGCACTGCTTCACTGCTGGTTCAATGTGAAACGGTGCCAGATAGGCAGTCATTTAAGGACTTCTTGATTCTTGAAAACCAGATCTTCCCATTCCTAACTTAATCCAAAGAAGGACCTTCTAATAGATATGCATGTCTAGAGACATATGTCAGCAAATAAATGCATGCCATGTTACTACATAGCTTTAACATGTATCATGGCTGAGTTCTCAGTATTTGTTTAATGTCCATCAACTAGGCATGGACGTACATCTGGATTTAATGCCTTTGTCTGCCTTCGTTTTCTATTTAAAATTATTAAGGTACTCCACTGCTACTGACATCATCATGTCTTCCATTCCACACCATCATCGAGGCAGTGGTGTCTATTCTTAAGTGATAGTTGTAATTGGTCTTTATCTCCATGAATTATACATATGGGTGCTAAGGATGCAACATCTCGATCATCACATTTGTAGTGCCCATGTATGATTTATTTGGCCATTTTATAACAGTGACACTGCTTCTTTTGAGGTATAAGTTATTTGTTTGATTAATGTGATATGAGCCATATCTTTTGTTTGTCTTATATGCATGATTGTCCACTTATGAACGTGTATTCTACATGTTCCTGTAAATGAATAAGAAAACTACTGGAATGATTTTGTAGTGCTCTTTTATGCTGATTAATCATATCAACTTGGATGGTGAGTGGACAAACCAAGTGTTAGTTATGGCAATAGAATATGATATATAGCTGACATGTTACATGTCCTGTTGGAGAAAAACAAATACAAAAGATGTTGGCCATTGTTTCTCAATCCAATTACAACCTCAATGAACAAAATAAGATCAGCAGCCCAAGGATGCAGTGTGGCCTTGGTCAGGCTAATATTGTATTGTTAAGGAATTTATGTCCTGACTTTTTAAAAATAAATACTGTTCCTGTGGTACATACTTACCTGATTATTTGTTCATTTGCAATACATTGTTGGATCTAAGGAGGCAGTGGTTACTTTGTCATTGTATACTAACAACGTCAGATGGGTTTCTGAGGCAATGCTGTTCATTCTGTCTTGTACTGACAGTTGTTTTATATCTGATCTGTGTGCGTAAATGCCTCTTTTAAAGATTTGGGAAGATATTTTTAACATAGTCTAATTCAGCAAGTGTTATGTATTTAAATTTGGTAACGAGTGTATATTTAATTGTTGTGCAAACTTGTAGGTATTTTAGTTTCTTTTTAATTTTTTGTGTGTATATGTGTGGATACATTTATTTTGTATCTCTTTGTAAATAACATAAGCTGAATAAAAGTACTAACCTAGGTTTAGAGCGCATATTTTTCAGGGTTTTACATGCATTAAAGAATGGGCACATTATAGCATTAGATATGTGAACCACACTGGTTAGGATCAATGACAGTTTGCATCCCGGTTTTATGGAAAGGAACTTAGAGCTTTTGTGATGGAGAATACATAGACTAAAGCAAAATGTAATAAACATCATTGTACATATGAGATTTGAATCATTCAAAACATGTTTAATTGTTTTATTGGGACAATATTTACTATGTTTTCATTCATTTTGAAACCAATACCAGTGGCTTGTGGTTGGCCTTTATAATGCAAATGCAGTTTCAAAGGAGAGATTAAAATGTCAATCTTACTCTGAAAGGATCATAAATTGGTACACTTGTAAATATGTAACTCTTTTATTGTAAATATGTAACAGTGTTATTGTACAGCCTGTAACGTATGTATATGAAAGATATGTGCCCAGATGCCTTCGTGGTTGGAGCGCTAAAGAAATACATAAAATACAAATAAGTGGACAGTGATGCACGTACTGAAGACCATCTGATTTGTGTTTGCCATGAAAAGTCAAAGAAAAAAGTTGTGTTTTATTTTGGAAATGTAATCCATATAAATGATTGAAATCTCTCAAGTGCACTTTTACATTGCTGGATGATGACCTACTGTCAAAGAAATGGTCTTTAGTGTTCAGATTAACTTTTGCATTAGAAATCATCAGCTTAAATAATGGAGGTTTCATGTAAGTTTCATAGTCACTACATTATTAGACTATTGGAAGGAAAAGCTACTCATCAAGCATGTGTTGTTTCAAGGTTAAACCATACAAAAAACCTTATTGTCACTGGATGAAAAATATTGGCTCTCCTAAGCCAGATCGCCCTTGACCTAAGACCTTTTGAATCCATCTCACAAAAAGAGGCTTTCAAAATAGTGCTTCATTGTAAAGGACCATTTAAATACAAACATATTCACAAGTTCCATGATATCTGTGTTACATAATTATGACATACATATCCTGGTTCATACTATTTCAAAGGCATTTAAATATTTGCGATAAATATTTGTTTTTAAAAAAAAGCATTATTGTTTAAATAATGATTACAACTTAATAACTCATGTTTGCACTAGGTTACAGGATTCAAATAGAATCAGCACATGCTGCCAAACAATAATGTGTTATTTAGCACCATTTCAGATAAGAGATGAGCAGGCATTCAGTTTTAATACAAGATATATTTTAACAGAGAAACAAAAAATCTCACTCACAAGGGTGTGGTGAAATAGAAGTTAAAACATCCTCTTGATGATGTTCTGAACCATATGTCAAATTATACTGATGTGGGAAGTTGAAGTGGGATACTAATCCCATTTTGTTACCACAGCTGACAACAGAATCAATTTGACTGAGGACATTCTTGGCAAATTTGCAGACGGGGGCAGGACAATGTCAAAGCACAGAATTGATGGGGCAATGGGTTACTTGACTCACTTATGTCCCTTTGGGACCTGTGAACACAGGGGCCCTGGCAGGACTCAGTCCTGGTGCGGCTCAAATAGAGATGTGAGCAGGAAATCTTTATTTCAGTGCATGAGTGCTTTTATTTTACAAGAACTTTCCAGGAGCTGAAAGCTTGTATTCCAGAGAACATCCTCATGTGCTGACTCATCGAGTGTGGCTTCCTAGCCCTGGTCTTCATGTGCTGACTCATCGGGTGTGGCAGGCAGGCTGAACCCGGTGGGTGTGGCTTCATAAGCTCAGCTATATAAGCTGCTCCTTCCTTAAGGCTGGTGGTTCGCGTTACTGTGCACTCACATGCAAAGTGACGCTCACCGCCGCTTGGACCATTTTACTTACCTTTCAAACCAGGTGTTCTCCTGCATACTTACCTCCAGGAAACCGGTGCGTCATCGCATAATCTGCAGACTCATCTCCTGACATCCAGTGATTTTGATTCCGACGCCGCAGCACCGCACTCTGCATCCACGAACTCAGAGCCTGTGAAGAAGAAGAAAGACCAGGTTAGAACATCCGTCCTAGGGCTACAACACATTTGAACCCAGCACACCCCCTGGTTAACAACTTACCAGCTACTGTACTGCTCCAGCTTCGTTCCTCATTCCCTCCGACTGTCGCCTCGAGCTCTGCAGATTCTGCTGGGCCGCCAACATCACCTGCAAGGGAAGAAAGCAAAAGAGCAAACATCAAAAGTAGAACGGACAGCAATACAAGACAACACACTTTACAATACAACAAAAACAGATGAGGAAAGACAAAGGCAAACACAAACACTTACCTGAAGTATAGTGGCTTAGTCACAGCAGGACAGGACTTCCACGTGCAATGGCCAGTGAAGGAACTCGGTCCAGATCATACAATCGCCCCTGCCAGAAGCAGCAGGACGGAGTGCTCGCCAAAACTAATCAACAGGTCAGCTTTCCAGGGACAACGCATCCCACGGGTACCAAGGTTTGGGAGAAGGGGCCTGGAAGGGGATCAGGTGCAAAAGCTGGCATACTCACGCCCCCTATTCTCCATGCAGGAGCAGTCCTGAGCAGCATCACTTACTACCACCAGTCACTACATAAGCGTAGAGGGAAAAGTCGGACCTGATCGACCTCACCCCCGGAAGGGCTGCAACCATGCCCATACGCCTCGGCAGAGAGCAGTGAGCGTAACAGATTTACCCATAGAAAAGCAACAGATATTTGGATTTCTTATTACCCCCTTCCAATGGCTGAGATGAGGAATCAGTTAACATGCTCTCAATAGATTTGCTGTTCCATTAAGGGCAGAAGAGGGGCAGCACCAACCAGAAGATCCAGAACGATTAATATCTGATACTGGTTCCTGTTCAAAGAGATGTATGTTTCAAAAATGAAAACATTGGTCAACCAATATCCCATCTGTGCACTCAGAGGTATAGAGTTGTTATGCTCACCTGATATCCACAGGGACGCCACCCAGCCGGGTTACTCGCTGGTATGCTTCTGAGCTTTGCCCTGATGTGGACTGCGGGGAAGGTTCTGCCTTGTGGTAGAATTAGGCGTGCTCTCCATCCTGCCTTCTTTGCAGGGGCGCGTTGTCTTTCATGGGCATGTGCAGTCTAGTTACTTCACTGACGCCAGCCCGTTTGATATTGTTCAGGTAGGTCTTATTGCTGTTCTTTAGTTTTGATGCTATCCTGCATGCCTTTCTTTGTTTAAAATGTCTCTTTTTTTTCCCTTGTTAGAGATGCCTGAGTAATGGTTGTGTGTAGATTCTTTACCGCTGGCATTTCCAAGCTGGCTGGAAGGTCTAGTTCAGAGGTACATGGATGTCTGCCATAAAGGGTATAGAAGGGCGTTTGTCCCATGCTTGAATGCAAAGAATTGTTATATGCATATTCGGCTATCCATAGTAGGTCTTTCGGATTCCTTTGTTCGTGGTGCAGCATGCACTGTAAATATTGCTCGAGTGTCTGATTGGTTCTCTCGGTTTGGCCGTCCGTTTGGGGATGGTGACTGATAGATAGCCAAACGTTGATCTGCGCATTGCACAACATTTTTTCCAGAAGTTTGAAACAAACTGGCTGCCTCGATCAGAGACCAGAACCGAAGGGAAGCCATGTAGCTTAACCACGCCTTCCAGGAACACTTTTGCTAAAGTGGCTGCATCTGGGAGGCCTTTGAGAGAAATAAAATGGGCCATCTTCGAGAATAAGTCCACAACTACAAGGATGGTGTTTTAGCCTTGGCTTGGAGGTAGATCAGTGATGAAGTCAAGGGAAAGAGTGTGCCATGGAACTGGAGGAATGTCCAATGGTTGTAGGAGACCAGATGGTTTTTGTTTCTGTGATTTATTTTGTGCGCAGACACCGCATGACTGAATATACTGAATAATGTCCTCATGCCAGGTAGGCCACCAAAAGTTCTCTTACACCTCAGCTAGGGTTTTGGCGATCCCAGGATGCCCTTCAATCAGTGAATCGTGATAGTTTGAAATAATATGCTGTTGTAATTCCTTCTTGGGTACAAATAGGCGATCCCTAAAAAAGGGTAGATGGTCCTTGATGGTATATTGTTCTCCTAGAGTTTGCCATGCGAGGTAGGCATCAGGATTCATTGTCTGTTGGATTTCTTTTTGTAGTTCTGCTTGTGTTAAGGCTGTCGTGATACCCAAGAGTTTGTCTTCAGGTATAATAGGTACTGGGTCTGGAGTTGTATATACTATTTCATCTATGCCCATACGAGATAAGGCATCCGCCTTTCCGTTTCTGACTCCTGGTCAAAATGTGATTACACAATCATATTCTGTGAAGAAAATGGCCCACTGCAATTGGCGCGAGGACTGGGCCTTGGCTGTTTTGAGATATTGCAGGTTTTGTTGGTCTGTGATGACTGTTATGGTGTGTCCGGCCGCCAGAAGGTAGTGCCTCCAGGCTTTAAAGGCGGATTTGATAGCCAGGAGTTCCTTGTCCGTGATGGCATAATTAATCTCTGGAGATGAGAATTTTTTCAACAAGAAGGCCACAGGATGTAGCTGGTCAGTTTCTGGGTCTCTCTGTGAAAGGACAGCCCCCATTGCGAGACTGGACGCATTAGTTTCTCGACATAAGGGAGATCTGGACGAGGATGTCGCAGGATTGGAGCAGAGGTAAACCTTTGTTAAAGTTCCTGAAAGGCTTCTTCTGCTTCTTCGGTCCAAGCAAACTTTTTATTGTTTTTTTGTGATAGTACTGTGATTGGGTGCACAACCTGAGAGAAGTCTGGGATCTGGGATGAACCGGAGGTAGAAGTTCGTAAAGCCTAGCATGCTTTGTACCCCTTTCAGAGAAGACGGTGAAGGCCATTTCAGAATGGCATCTACCTTGTGCACGTCCATTCTGATGCTTCCTGGAGTAAGGATAAAACCAAGAAATTCTACATCGGTGACGTGAAAAAAGCATTTTTCAAGCTTTACAAACAAGCGATGTTGACGGAGCTTGGTGAGGACCGAACAAACGTGCCTGACATGATCTTGTTCCAAGGCTGAGTATACTAAGATGTCGTCTATGTACACTAAGGTGCACACATCAATTAACTCCCTTAAGATGTCATTCATGAAATACTGGAATGCCGCAGGAGTGTTGCATAACCCGAAGGGCATGACTTGATTTTCAAACAAGCCGTACTTAGTACGGAAGGCGGTTTTCCATTAATCTCCTTTTCTGACTTGGACCAGGTGGTACGCTCCTCGAAGGTACATTTTGGTATGAATCTGGGCATCTTTAACTTGGTCTAGCATCTCAGGGATAAGTGGCAAGGGGTAGCGGTTCTTCATGGTGATCTGGTTCAATGTGCGGTAGTCAATACAGGTTCTCAAGTCTCCTTCCTTTTTCGGCACGAAGAACAAAGGACTGGCTGCGGGGGACTTTGAAGGATGGATAAATCTGTTTGCAAGGTACTGGTCTAAATAGGATTTCAAATGAAGGTTTTCTGGTTCTGTGAGAGTGTAGATCCTGCCGCAAGGGATTTGTGCACCAGGAACAATGATTTGAAAGTCATGAGGCCTGTGCAGCGGCAATGTATTGCCTTGATCCTTTCCGAAAACATCCTGGAAATCATGGTATTCACTTGGCAAGGTATTAGTTGCACCCAGGGTTGATACTGTCGCTCTGGGAGTCATGGGGATACAGACGTCGGGTTTCTCCTCTTGGTAATAGCAGGTAGGGGAGCAGTCACCGGGGAAGGTTAATTTTCGTGCCCTCCTGTCTATCAAAGGGTTGTGAGCAACCAACCATGGCATCCCTAGTATTAGCCTGAATTGAGGTGCCTTAATGAGATCGAATGAAATAGACTCCCAATGTCCGTCCTGGCACAGCAAGGTTACCCTGGCTGTGCACTAGGTAACTGGTCCGGAAGCGACTTCTGTCCCATCCACGGTGGTTACCTTGACCATAGTTGGCTTAGAACACAAAGGAAGCCCCATCTCTGCTGCCAGTTCTTGATCAATATAATTTCCAACTCCTCCGCTATCGATGTATGCTTCAACGGCATTCTTGATGACTGTTGGTGGTTAATTAAGATCACTGGTATTGCTAGTGCGAGGTCAGCAACTGTTTCTTCTCACTCGACAAACTCACCTCTATGTTTGTCGAGCTTGGTAGTTTTCCGATTCCTTAGCTTCATCCTTCTCTGTGGCCGTGACTGTTCTTCTTGGGGTTTTACTAGACAGTCCTTCAGGAAATGTCCTGGTTTCCCACAATACAAACAAAGCTGTTGTTGTCTTCTTTTGTCCCACTCTTGTTTTGTTAATGGAGGCTGTATCCCTCCAGTCTGCATGGGTTCTACAGCATTTTCAGGTACACGCAGTGTGTTTTCCCTTGGTCGTACATACACAGTCTGAGGGTCCGTCTTAGACCGGTCTGCCTTTCGGTCCTGCAACCGGTGGTCTAGCTGCACAACCAGATTTATGAATTCTGCACAGTCTCTGGGTGGATCAACCACCTCGGCTAAGACGTCCTTTAATTCACCTTGTAAGCCTCGATGGAATAACGTGGTTCTTTTGTTCTCTGGCCACTTAGCTTCGGCAACCAGTCTGTCGAAGGTAGCAATGTACGTTAACAAGTCCTGATGTTGACGGAGCTTGGTGAGGACCGAACAAACGTGCCTGACATGATCTTGTTCCAAGGCTGAGTATACTAAGATGTCGTCTATGTACACTAAGGCGCACACATCAATTAACTCCCTTAAGATGTCATTCATGAAATACTGGAATGCCGCAGGAGTGTTGCATAACCCGAAGGGCATGACTTGATTTTCAAACAAGCCGTACTTAGTACGGAAGGCGGTTTTCCATTAATCTCCTTTTCTGACTTGGACCAGGTGGTACGCTCCTCGAAGGTACATTTTGGTATGAATCTGGGCATCTTTAACTTGGTCTAGCATCTCAGGGATAAGTGGCAAGGGGTAGCGGTTCTTCATGGTGATCTGGTTCAATGTGCAGTAGTCAATACAGGTTCTCAAGTCTCCTTCCTTTTTCGGCACGAAGAACAAAGGACTGGCTGCGGGGGACTTTGAAGGATGGATAAATCTGTTTGCAAGGTACTGGTCTAAATAGGATTTCAAATGAAGGTTTTCTGGTTGTGTGAGAGTGTAGATCCTGCCGCAAGGGATTTGTGCACCAGGAACAATGATTTGAAAGTCATGAGGCCTGTGCAGCGGCAATGTATTGCCTTGTTCCTTTCCGAAAACATCCTGGAAATCATGGTATTCACTTGGCAAGGTATTAGTTGCACCCAGGGTTGATACTGTCGCTCTGGGAGTCATGGGGATACAGACGTCGGGTTTCTCCTCTTGGTAATAGCAGGTAGGGGAGCAGTCACCGGGGAAGGTTAATTTTAGTGCCCTCCTGTCTATCAAAGGGTTGTGAGCAACCAACCATGGCATCCCTAGTATTAGCCTGAATTGAGGTGCCTTAATGAGATCGAATGAAATAGACTCCCGATGTCCGTCCTGGCACAGCAAGGTTACCCTGGCTGTGCACTAGGTAACTGGTCCGGAAGCGACTTCTGTCCCATCCACGGTGGTTACCTTGACCATAGTTGGCTTAGAACACAAAGGAAGCCCCATCTCTGCTGCCAGTTCTTGATCAATATAATTTCCAACTCCTCCGCTATCGATGTATGCTTCAACGGCATTCTTGATGACTGTTGGTGGTTAATTAAGATCACTGGTATTGCAAAGTGCGAGGTCAGCAACTGTTTCTTCTCACTCGACAAACTCACCTCTATGTTTGTCGAGCTTGGTAGTTTTCCGATTCCTTAGCTTCATCCTTCTCTGTGGCCGTGACTGTTCTTCTTGGGGTTTTACTAGACAGTCCTTCAGGAAATGTCCTGGTTTCCCACAATACAAACAAAGCTGTTGTTGTCTTCTTTTGTCCCACTCTTGTTTTGTTAATGGAGGCTGTATCCCTCCAGTCTGCATGGGTTCTACAGCATTTTCAGGTACACGCAGTGTGTTTTCCCTTGGTCGTACATACACAGTCTGAGGGTCCGTCTTAGACCGGTCTGCCTTTCGGTCCTGCAACCGGTGGTCTAGCTGCACAACCAGATTTATGAATTCTGCACAGTCTCTGGGTGGATCAACCACCTGGGCTAAGACGTCCTTTAATTCACCTTGTAAGCCTCGATGGAATAACGTGGTTCTTTTGTTCTCTGGCCACTTAGCTTCGGCAACCAGTCTGTCGAAGGTAGCAATGTACGTTAACAAGTCCTGATTCCCCTCTCGGAGGGACAAGAGTTCATTGTCTATTGCTTGTTCCTGGGTATGGCGAGCAAAACGTTTTTCCATTTCTCTCTGGATCTCCCCAAAGTCATGTAATAGAGGATCGTCATGGGTTACCAACCGCACCGACCAATCTGCTGCACTACCAGTCAGGTATGATAAGACAAAAGCTACCCGAGCTTGGTCGTTTGGAAATGCTTCAGGCCTAAAAAGAAAATGAAGGTGACACTGATTGATGAATGGCACATACTTCCCTGGGTCGCCTGAGAACCTTTCTGGTGGTGCCAGGGGCACTGTTCCAGGTAACATGATCTGTACCGGAATGGGTGCATCGTTGGATTGCTTCCAGGTAGAGGCGTCTGTCCTGCCTGTGATTGCAAGTATTGCCTGCTAATCTCTTCAGTGCGTTCTTTGGTCACTATTACGTCTCTCCAGAGAGCATTAGTCTCTTGTCAGGCAGAATGAACCTCGGCATGAAGCTCTCCTAGTAATTGGGACAATTGGTCCATTTCTGATGTCTCCATGGCGCCCAGGTGGATTTGTTATGTTAGGCTTTGCGTTCTGTTACGCTCACCTGGTATCCACAGGGACGCCAGCCAGCCGGGTTACTCACTGGTATGCTTCTCAGCTTTGCCCTGATGTGGTCTGTGGGGACGGTTCTGCTTGTGGTAGAATTAGGCACGCTTTCCGTCCTGCCTTCTTTGCAGGGGCGCGTTGTCTTTCATGGGCGAGTGCGGTCCAGTTACTTCACTGACGCCGGTCCCTTTGATATTGTTCAGGTAGGTCTTATTGCTGTTCTTTAGTTTTGTTGCTATCCTGCATGCCTTTCTTTGTTTAAAATGTCTTTTTTCTCCCTTAGGTATGCAGAGCTTCAGCACAGCGAACTAGCTTGGTTGAGCCCCGCTGGTAAATGATGGCGCATTAAGAGCCCTATGATGCGGTAAGTAAGCGCTATGCGCAGAGCTGCAAAGTCTTGCCTTTGCTAACCTGTGTTTTCCTTCCTTGTAGGTTGAGGGGTTCTTCAGCGCAAGTGGAATGTCTGGAGTGGTGCCAGCCTAGAGGCGACCAACCAGGTAAGCCTTTTGAGCAGTTTGTAATTTGTAAATGTCTCTACTGCTTTCTTTAATGTTGCCTCTATCTTCCTCTTTCAGGTTGTTCTGTCCGGAGGCATGCAGATTCGAGGCAGCTGTTCTCAGTAGCTGCGAGTGTTTAAAGATGAAGGCTGCAGGTAAGATGCTGCTGCTAATGATGTTCCTTTTGTCTCCTTGCAGGTTCTGCTTCTCCGAGGTTCGAGGGAATAGCTGGACACAGTGAGCGTCACGTTGCAAGCTGCAAAGTAACGCAAAGCGTGTTGTCTTGCTCGGGTGTGGTTTAAATAGCCCCAACAAAATAGTCTCGGTAAAGTAGTCTCTAGGCTACCACACCCAAAACACTAGACCACATAGCTTGGTTCTTAGGAACCAAGCTATGTGGATGCCTCCATGTTGGCTGACAATACAATAAAGAAGTTTCCAAGCACATTGTTTTTCATGGTGTATGAGCCTGGTGCCATAGGCGCCCGGACTGGCCCCATGAGGGCTTTTGAAGAGGATGCCAGGCTCTAGAGGCCCGAGTCCTGACTCCACCTGGCCAATGGATTTGCCAAAGGGGGTTTTGGGCGAGGGTCGTGACAATAGTCCTTTAGAAATGTAATACTGGGGGTAGAGGGATGTTCCTCCCCAAGTAAAACACATTTTTTAAAGCCCTGGTTATTTGCAGGCACTCTTGTGTACCTGAATGTGTGATATTAGAACATCCATGTAATGTCACAGATTGATGAATGAATACAAAATCCCCTATGCCAGGAAACAGCCATAGACAATTAATGACACAATTTAAATTCTCTTTTCCTAGTATTAAGAACATTGTGAGGAGGAAATAGGATCCAAAGTAGCCAGTGGATCAAATCATTTCTCATCCTCATGTACCTTTTACTCGAATACCAAAGCCATTTAGAATGGTCTTTTACTTGTAGTTAGTTAGATACCAATTTCATTCGGCATACAACTTTTCACTGCTTATTTAAGAAAAGACTATTGTTTTGTATTGATTTTCAGTCATTTATGTTGAATTAACTGTAACGTTAGACCACCATTCCAAAATGTTCCAATTCTGTTTTGCTATAAATCTAATAGAATACAGTGTATTATTCTTTCAACAACAAAGTATTGATGTGATTAGGTTTCATATTCTGATTTTGTTCATGTATGTGATTGCGATGATTTATTAAAGTAAGTCACATGCCCTTCTTCCACGTACCTCCAGGTTTCACTAAGTGAAATGTCTTTGCTTTGATATGTTCATGATTATCATTAAAGTGATTCAATAATGACAACTTGTTAAGAATAGTCATATTCTCACGATGACCTATGGGTGACGTCTGTTTGAATGAGCAATTCTATTTCTGTAATCTTTGGATCATTGCCATTGGTGATCCCCAAACGAGGCTGGTTGCACTATGATGACAAATGGTATTTCGTGACAGCCCCATATGTTTTGTAGTTTGTTTATGACGTCCCCTTTTGTGAAGTGGGAGCACTACATCTATTTAAATTCATGTATTCTTTTGAAATAAAAAATAAAAATCAGTATGTCATCTAAAACTGTATGTTTCTGTCCCAGTTCGTGGAGTAGGATTGTTATTGCAGTGACTTTTAAGCCAGTCCTATTGGCATCCACGTAAATTGATTAACTCAGAAACAAAACTTAGAACAATATGTTATTGTTCATGTGGCCCCACAAAACACATTGGGGTTCATGTTCTATGGGGGCTTAACGTTAATGGAAAGTGTAAAAAAGCTTTGCAAAAGAATGTGAAGCATTCTAATGACATTACCCACCCCCCCAATTTGAATCATCGGTATGGCTGAGAGGAGGGGTGAAACGCAACTTGGGTTTCTGCCACTTCCTTCCTCTCCGCATAGAAATACTGCAACATTTGCGCCAGCATGGATGTTGATGCCGGTGCAAATGTTAGCGATCCCTATAGGGAATGCCAGCGTTATGCACCAGCATAAAGCAGGGGGATTCCATAGGGATCCAATGTAAATGTCGCCTGCCATGCTTACATGGCAGGGGACAGTTCCAATTACAAATAAAGGCTGTCCGACATGCTTGCATCTCGACAGCTTTTATTTTTCATTGTGATCAGTGCTTACCATGCACGCATGCAAAGCAGAGTTCACAAGGGAAAAGTAAATGCTCTCTGACATTCAAGCATATCAGAAAGCGTCTAATTGTTTTTGTGGGTGGGGCTTGCCATGCGAGGATGGAAAGCGGCACTCACAATCAAAATTAAATGCTGCTTGGCATGTCAGCATGTCATACCCCGCAGAGCACATGACCAACATTTGGCTGCGGCGAACCGGTTTTGTTAAAATGTAAATGTAAAGGCTCTCTGCTGTGAAATTACAAGTAAGGCATTAGTTTGTTTGTTTGTTTGTTTGTTTATTTATTTATATGGCGCACCATACCCAGGGGCAGCAGGGCGCAGGCAGAAAGGATATGCAAGGCTTACAATGTTACAGAAATATACAGAAATATACAAGATAAAATTATAGACATATGCAATTAAGGATTACAGGAATGAGAAATCTACAAAACTTTACACATAAAAATATAATATCTATACAAAGGAGTGAAATATACAGATAAGTATAGGGCTCTTTGGTGAGAACAAAGGCCTCAAGCAGGAGGTATCAGTATCTATACAGCGGTGTAAAGTGTACATTTAAGTACGGGGGTTGTTGGAGTCCAAATGACTGATGAGATTCCTTCTAAAGTGCAGGTAGGGTTGATCGGCTCTCAGGTTGTGTGGCAGAGAATTCCAAAATGTGGCGGCTTTCACAGGGAAGCTGTTACCTCCAATGGTGGAGAGTTTGAATCTTGGAATTATCAGACTGTTGGAATTGATAGTTCTTGTTTGTCTAATGGATGATTTTCTCTTTACTTTGTCAATCAAGTAGCTGGGGGCAGCATTGTTGAGGGCTTTATGGGTTAGGCAGGCCAACTTTAGTTTGATTTTGTTATCGGTGGAGAGCCAATTGTGTTGGCGTCTGGTAGTGGAGATGTGTTCTCTTTTATTTAAGGCATTATTTTGTAGGATTTGTAACCTATGGGTAATGGCTTTGTTAGCACCGCTATATAGGGCATTACAATAATCGAGCCTGGAGAGTATGAGTACTCTTGCCAGGATCATGCAGCTATCATTAGACAGGAATGGTCTGCCTGCTCTTATTAATTTGCAGGTGTACGCAGTGGTAGATGCTAGTGAGTTGACCTGTTTAGTGAATGACATAGTGGCATCCAGGTAAAAGCCGAGAGTTTTTACCTCCCTGGATACTTTGATAATGTTGCCGTCTATGTTGAATTCGGCATATTCGAGGCCTAATTTGTTGATATTGGTGGGGGTACCCAGGATGATGAGCTCTGTCTTGTCATCATTCAGGCATAGGCCATGAGATGCCATCCATGCCTGAATGATGAGATACACCCTGTTGACCAACTCTCTGTCCTTGCTGTGATCCCCTGAACGTGGGAGGAGAATCTGAGTGTCATCTGCGTAGTTGGTGTAGGTGACACCCAGATGATCCAGATCGTCGAACAGAGGTTTGGTGAAGATGTTGTATAGTGTGGGGGAGACGCATTAACCCTGCGGGACTCCGCAAGTAATAGGAGAGGGGTCTGCTGCTGCTGATGGGGAGAAGACTCTCATTGTTCTCTCGCTCAGAAAGGATTCAATCCATCTGATGGCTTCTGGGGAGAAATGAGTAGCTGAGTCCAGGTGTCTGTAGAGGACCTTGTGGTCGACAAGGTCGAATGCCGCGGAGAGGTCAAGTAGGAGGAGGAGTGCTGTTTTTCCCTTATCCCTCAGATCATCAATTTGGATCTTCAAGTCAATGAGGGCTGTTTCCGTACCGTGTAGTGGTCGGAAGCCTGATTGTCTGGAGCCTAGTAATTTGTGTAGTTCTAGGAATTTTTGGATTTGGACATAGGCCACTTTGTCCAAGATTTTCAGTAGAAAGGGTACCGTGGTGATGGGACGGTAGTTAGAGGGGATGAGAGGATCAAGTGTCTGCTTTTTAAGGAGGGGGAGCACCCAGGATTGTTTTAAGTTGTAGGGGATGCTACCTGAGGAAAAAGATGCGTTTATGAGTTTGGAAATGAAGGGCGATAGGTCTCTGGCTGCGTCCTTGATTATGTGTGCAGGGCAAATGTCGCCTTTGCAGTTTGAGGGTTTGAGAGAAAGTATTATTTTCTCGACCTCCAGGGTGGTAGTTTTAGAGAAGGAGAATGAATTAGTGTGTGTGCTAGGTAACACATTAGATGGAGGTTTGGGAGGGTTGGTGAGGTTTAAGGAGTCTTTTTTTAGTTGAATTTTATTTTGTAGGGTGTTTATTTTATCTGCTAGAGCCTGTTGGATGTCTGCGCACCAGGTCTGGTCCTTGGTGCAGGTGTCGGGTGTGGCAATGGGTGACTCAAGTTCCTTCAAAATGGAGAAGAGCTCCTTCATGCTTGAGTTGGAATTGGCAATGAGGTTGTTGTAGGAGTTCCGTTTAGCTAGACAGATTTCAGCTTTGTATTTGTATTAGTCATTGCATTGTAAGCGGCAAAGACCAACCAAAACCCTAGCTCTCAGATTTCGCCATTCCATACATGAGAAAGCCATCCAGTTCTGTTTCTTTTCTTGGAATTCTGGGACACGTCTTTTCCTTTTTCCATTTTAAGACTACAAATCCCAGAATTTCAAGAAACAAATGTAACCGGATAACATTCTCATTGCATGGAATGCAGAAAATATGGAGCGCTGGAAATTGTAAGGGGGTGTTTCATCAAGGTTTGGCCATTAAGTCACATTACACAAATACTGGTAATGCCAGTAGCCTTTGGCTGGCATCTGTCAAGTTCAGACTAAAATGCACCACTCAGCTTCATGGCACGAGCGAAGAAAAGAAATTAGGTGTTTGCCTTCAGAAGTGGCACCATCATTAAAGTATATAACAGAAAACAGGTGCACACCGTAACCAATAAACTTAGAGCAAAAACGTCACTGCAATGTCAAGCCGCACAGATCTTGGAATATTTCATTTAAATTAACAACTGATGCAACCAACGGTAACTAAGTCAATGCTCCAAATTTTCACGTTTCAGCAAAACATAATGCCACAAACATACACAAAGAGTGAAAAAAAATGTTATCTCCAGCCAGTGCTTAATTTGTAGGAGTGTTTGCCAGGTCTCAGCCGTGGCACTTATTTCTTAGCCTCTGCACTTATGGTCTCCGATTGATTATGTTGCAATGATAGCCAGAGTATTCATCAACCCCATGGAGTAGGTGCAAGCTGTAGTTTAACCCCAAATGTGTCGACACTGTGGGCAACAGCTGTGTATGTCGGCAACGATGGTGGGGAACAGCCTGCCCGCTGTGTCACAAGCGTGCTGGAAAATATTTGGGCTCTGGCTCTTATTTTCTTACAAATTAAGCACTGTCTCCAACTATTGCTAAAGTGAAAAGAGACAAACGTAAAGCGTGAACAGACTCCTGGTGGACAAGAAGCAGGACACACACACATTTGATATTGCAAGAATAATAGCAAATCAACTTTACTGCAAATATACACATTCCAAGATTATGGATTTTACTCGGGTCCAATTTTCTTTAAGTCATTGGAGTCCACGTTTTAGTTTCCCAAAAGACGTGTGCGTCAATTGTGTTATTGGAAGATTGGAAGATTATATTTGTCCAAATGCTAAACCAAAAACTTTAGAAAAGTGCTCAAAACCAAGTAGCAGTGTGAAATTCAAATCTGAAAAATCAAAACAGACATTTTGAAATGCAAGTTGTACATGCTCAGGGAAGCATGAAACCTAAGGCAAACACATTATGAACAACATTGTACATTACAATATCAAGTGACTACTAAATATTTTGGGTCATCAGGATGCACATCAGAAATTAGCCTATTTTACATGTGATGACCACACCGTTACCTTGAGTGTTGGATTGGCAGTGGGAACGACTTGAGTGTTGGATTGGCAGTGGGAACGACCATTCTATGCACACTGCAGAGATGGATCTGTGATTCACTACATGTGTGCATTGAAGGTCCTACACACTCGGGAATCACTCAGTTGCTTTACTTTTTGATTTCTCTCGGCGAAGTGCAAAATTGCCCACTCCAGATAAGCAAAGATGGGCTCAATTGGAACAGTAGCAGCTTCCATTGGGGCACTGATTTGCAGTCATTGTTCGAAGTGTTTGAGAAGAAGTAGTGGAACTATGTTCCCTGGAGACCCGCCCCAAATACCCACAAACCCCATTGCCACAGCCCCCCCCCACGTGCAATACAAACCCCATACCTGGGTCCCGCCTTTCCTTCATTCCACCTCCACCACTGTGTAAAGACTGAAAGGAAAAACAATGAAACCATTCCAGAATCGTTTTTTTTTTAAATTTTAATTAAAATAAAAGTATAGGAACAGTGAAACTTAATTTTAAAAAGTAGAGGAGCCCTGCTCCGAACCGGTATGGCTCACTTCGACCACTGGGTTTACTTGGCATGCACCTGGTTTTGAAAGCACAGTACAACTAAATAGATGCTTTGAAAATCCTCCAACTCTGGGCAAATTGGAAAACACATGCTGCAAATCAAGGAGTTTTCTTCGGCACAGGGATCCGAATACTGCATGCTTTGCCGTGTTCCTGCAAATATAGTATTGAGAACAATTCAATGCCAAAAGTATTTGGGAGATGTGTCGCAAATTGTAACAAGGACGAGCTGTTTGCTAGTTGGAAAGAGGCGGTGGGCAGGCTCACCCTGGCCTATAAGGCAATGCCCGAAGTGCAGGCCCAACATGCACAAAGCATAGTGAAGTTGTTCTTTTTTTTTAACCAAAATTGACCCATTTTTCTTTTTTTACAAAAGTGGGAAATGCTGATGAGTTACTCCACTGTGCAGCTATAAGCTTTGATCAGTAATTATGTACAGATGGGCATCCAAACCAATTGGGAGGTGCGGGATAAAAGCAGCTGTATTACCATATACCGCCACATTGCCACACCACCCAAATATGAGTTTGGTGGAAAATCGGAGTATTCCCCTCCAGCCATGAGCTGGAGGTAAATCATCAGACTTTTTGTCAATTTTCGGCAGAACCACTGTAATTCTGCCAAAAAAGCCCAATAGATTACAATGGACTATGAAAATTTGGAGATTTACTCTGCACTGCCACTTGTAATCTGGAGGTAATTCCACCGGGTCAAGTGGCAGTAACGGAAATACTGTTTGCAGGTATCCTGGTGGATTTACAACCAGGATACTGGCAAACTCGTATGACCCCCTACTTTAAAATTTTCAATTTACAACACATTTTGCCCAAAACATTCTCCCTTTTGGGTCCTACACAAATGGTATGTCACAAAAGAAATACATTTCTACTTGCTACTCTGGGTCCCTTTTTCATTGATGCCTGAGTGAATTTCATGCCCCTGTCCGACCCTGTGTGTGGGCCTGATTTACAAACCATTTTTAATTTGTATTTTCTAATTGAAAAAAGCATTTGTAAAACAGGCCCTGTGTCTGACTAGATCAGAATGAGGCACCAAGTAATATGGCCAAATACACACCATTCAAATTCCCTATTTACGGATTCTGTGTTCTGTTCAATATTCCTGGTGAAGAGATGTATGTACAACTCCCTGACAGCAAGCTAGTATGATATGATATGATATGATATGATTAGTTATTTATAACGTGCCTGTAGACAAGTGTTTCTAGGCGTGACAAGACAAAGGAGGGAAGACAGAGGGAGGACAAAACAAACGATCTTACTAGGCCTTGTGTCATTCAGATTGTGCAAGTGCGAAACCAAAGTGCAGGGGGGAGGAGAAGGGGAAACGTGCCAGGGAGAGGGGAGGGGGAAGTGCAGCCAGGGCAGCCTTGCTTTGAGTACGTGCAGCTAGGGCAAGTGCAAGGAGGCTGGGGAATGTAGGGTTACAGTTACAATCTTTATTAATCTTAAATTCTCTCATTCCGTATTCTATTTTTTAGGTGGCATTCATTTGGTCCCTTGCCTTTTCAGAAAGCAGACAGGACCATGCAGACAAGTAAGACCACCCGACAGAGAGAGTCTACTTATTTTACAATGCACTGAATGACTTGTTCCCAAAAAGGCACGCTTCAATAGTTAATGCTTTCATTCACAGGTCATCTTTATTTTTGCATTTTTAATATTATAGTAATTCCAAGCTATGCATTTCTTATGGCAAGCGCATGCCTGTTCGCCTCGGAAGTCATGGTCTGCACCCCAGGCTATAGAATTCATTTGGAGCTCTTGTTTCATGTTTAGAAATGGGGCTCTTTTAGCTGTGCCTCTGAAAGTGCTCAGAACAGGGCATGGCCACATGTGCTCATATACTGTACGCTTGCTTTGAATGACGATGTTACCAACACTCTAGTCGAAGTGCCCTTTTTTGGGATGTGCAGCTAGGGTCCGTTTCATGGAAATGTGTACAGAAATCCTGCAGTGGCCAAGCGCTGAGAAGGACTCTGTCTGGCCATTTCCCGGCCGGGAGATTGCACAATCAAATCCATGAATACATCTTGTGCTGTGCAACTGTGGGCATGCAAGGGACTGCCTGCAGGCCGTCCCTCGGAGCACCCATTTTTTGAGCAAGTTCTTCCCCATTTTTGGTGTTCCTCTCCCTTCCCAGCCCTCTGCACAAGCTACTGCCACACCCGGCGTGGAGTCTCGTGCAAGGCCCTTGACAACTTGCAGAGACACACCAAGCCTGCGCGAACTCCATGCAAGTCCAGGAAAAGTACAGCGAAATCAATTCCATGAATCAACGATTCCATGCAAATTATTCCATGAATCGGGCACATAGTATGTACACTAACTGGAGCCACGCATAGAACATTGCCATTGTATCGCAGTGCACTGTAACAATTGTATGGATAAAATGCAGTTGAAACGTGGGGTGGCGTCTTGCATGTTATTTTGATGGTGGTGGCCTTGGAGAGCTCAGAATTCTTTGATGCAGTGACAATGCACTTTCTATTTGTCATTATGCTTCATCCTGAAGAATCTGTGTTGCATGTCGGTTGGCATGTCGGCCGACATGTGGACGGTATTGCAGAACGTTCCCAGGATTCTGAGATATTAGCACTAAGGCACACATTGCCAAAGTACAAAAACAAACAACTTCAATGCACTTGTGCGCGAGAGACAATCACTATGGCCATGGGAAACATTGCCCTGGTGCACAAGTGAATTGAAAGAATATGTTTGTTAGCCTAGAGCAACTCTTCTGTAATACCACCAGCAGCGTTTACTCAAAATGGCTCGACCTTTTGCAGGATCAGCACCTGCACAGCATTTACATGTGTTTCTTACATGTAGAACAATTTGTTGAACTAAGCACGTCCGGCAGGAGTCAATGTAAATAAAGTAAACATACTTTTGGTACTGCAAAGCTGCACTTACAGCAACTGTGCTCTACCATTATGAACACTCACCGCCCCTTAAAATGGGGCATTGTTGTTGATCGTAAATACCCTCGAAATGGCCACAACAAAAATGTTTCACCCACAAACTGCCTTCCAGATATATGACAGCAAACCTAGTACTGACTCTTCCTAAACCAAAAACATACGGAATGAATTAAAAATCACACAGGAAGAACGGTAAACATGAACATGATAACCAGAATGACACATGTGTGCTAACAAGCACCTTCTCTACACCCTTTGTAGAAAAATAAATAAATACATAAATGAAAGTGCTCTAATTCATTGTGTTTTTCCTTTTACTGGCTCGATGAACATTTGTATATTTGGGCAGCAAATTACATCATCTCGCCAAAAGCTTGTTGAGCATTCAAGTATTTCTGCAAATATAGGTTTACCACTTATGCCCCCATGCAGACTGTGGGGGATGCAGAGCGATTCAGTGTAAAATGCTACAACTTAGATTGTTCCTGCAATGTCACTGCAAGACCATCATTGGACTTACTGCAAGCTCACAGGGAGCTTGTTTGTAATCTGCTCGGAACTGTGTGTGCAAATAAAAACGGTTTTAAAAAGTAAAAGTGAAAATATATCACTGGTCACAGAAAAATGTCAGGAAAACAAAGCATGATGTGTGGGTTGACCAGAAGCAATGTATATTATGTTTCACCTACCAAAATTCCAGTGACATTTGAAGAGTCACTTTATCTTCATGGAAAATGTCAGTCCAAGACAGACCCTTATGCTGGCTGGGGGCAAAAATTCACAAGAAAAACTCCCATTCTCAGCCTGGATGTCACATCTCCCATATAATGACCAACTGCAATCACATTTCCTGCTAGGGGTGTCAAAATTCAGTGTTCTGCTGACCTGCTAGCTCTGAAAGCATTGAATTTCAGAAAAAAGTCACCCTTGGCTGTAACACAATTAATGTGTGAAAATGGGGGCACCCACTCAAAGAGCAACCTTCCAACACAAAGGAGATTGATTAAAAAAAACTGTAGGCACAGTCTGACCCAGTGAAAACAAATGGCCGGTAGGCAGGAGTCAGGGCCTTTTGTCCCACATGAAGATTCACAATTATTTTAAAAGGGCTATTATCATTTGGGCCTATTCTCAGCCATCATAACACGGATGAATTTCATCTATGTACCATTTTTTTATGTAATTTCCAAGCAATTTTGGGGATATAAAATTCATCCACGTGCGACTCATTGAACTGCAATGGCTATCTAAGATGTGTTTCTGGCTGATCTGAACATGTTCCAAATGTGAGAGTTGGCGAGTGGATGGAAAATGAAATTAGCGTTATGCTTAATAACTTACATATTCATAACTGCTGTTCTTTTCATGGAATTGGCAGAAAGATGCCACACGGCTGGGATACAGGATATGGATTTGGTGTTCGGCTTATCTTTTTGCCCATGATTAGCTGAAACAGAAATTATGGTTAGTATGGCAGTTGCTAATAAAATTATGAAGTTGAGATACATAACTAGTTTTTGCCAAACAGTTGAAAGAAGAACAAAGGGGAAATGACAAAAACACGGAATTGCCATATGTTGCTCCAGACCCCAAAACCAATCCTGACTTGGAGGCTGGGTTTGGGAGGAGAGAGGAGGGTCCTAGTGGCAGGCATTATTGCAGGGTACTTCCCCAAGATTGTGGAATTGGTGGTGTCATTGCTGCTATATAAGGGGGACTGCACAAGGGCAGGGGACACACAGAGAGGAACAGACAGAAAATAAATGACAGGAGGACAGAGAAAAGAGACATACCATCAGGTAGGCTGCTGAAACATACCACCTGACAGCTATGAGGAGACACCAGAGGAGATTGCCGAGAGTGCATTTGGGTGGTGCTGACTATTTCTAGGAAGGCCTCAAAGCTGACTGGGTCCAATGTTGGAGAGTGGGAGGCCATATTTGAGAGTGGAGTGACCAGACCCCTGCCCTATATTTCCAGCGTGTCCTGAGATGAAGCTGGCTTTCCTGAACTGTAAACAGAGTCTTGTTATGTGAGTATAACTGAGGCCTGAGAAAACAAAAGGTGGGTGAGTCTGCATGCCTTGAATCCTTTCCCTTTATAGTGGTTGTGCGGGGGCAAAACCATGTAGATCCCTAGCCGATTTAATCAAAAATATCACTTTAATTAATTCCCCATTCGGCAGAACACTCCAGGGTGAATTTTGATAAAATTCAAAATTATCAAAGCTAATTTCCCAGTGTATGCTGAAAACTATAGCCTATAAATGAATTGGGTAATCCTTGTTGTCCGGTTGACCCCGACTTCTTTAAGGAAGAGGGGTGACTTTGGAGATCAGTCCAACGTTTTCATCCAGCTTCCCCAAAACAGGCTGTTCAATAAGGAGGGTCTGAAATCCCAAATGTCCCCAAAGCATTCCAATCTTTCTGTCTAACACCCCTACCTAAACCAAAGCAAGGTAGGGGGTCTGAAAAACAAAGCAATGCACCACCCTGTGTTTATTTTAAACCAAAGTGAGGGCAACATTATAATTGTCATATGTATTTTTACCAATCTTGAAATCCTACTGCTACCCTTTTAAGCCTGCAGGAAAATCAAAATTGCACAACATTACATATGTGCCTTGGTTATTGATCAGTGTAATGATTTCATGAACTGAAATTTGCAGAAAGTGAAGCATAGTGATAGTGTTCTTTTTAACTCAATTTTGTGCTTTTGGACCTTTTCGTGCTAATTTCTATTACTTTTATTTAATAAATAACAATATTTACCAATAAATACCAATATATCTCCTGTATTTCCTGTATACTGGTCTGGTTGTTGGCTCCTTGTTTGCTCAGGGGAGTAGGATCCATGGGGCATGATATGTGTCTGAGATAGGGCTAAAAATTAATCTGCTAAATTGTTTGTTGCATAACCTCGTGAGTGGGGAGGGAAGGGACTCCCCGTGTTGAGGGTGGCTTCTCAATAAACTATTACAGATTGCCCCAACAGAAATGACTTCACAGAAAAGGACATCACACGGAGCATCATCAGTCTTTGATACTTGGACGCACCATGACAGTGACTTTAGAATAAGTTGCCATAAGTAAGCAAAGTGGCAAATACCTTTGTGGTTCAAAATACCTAAATTGCACTATTATTATATAAGAGCAACTCTATAGTCATTAGGCTTTTTTTTTAAATAACAGCATGATATATTAATATAAGCTATGAAGTGAATCACTTACAGAGCTGCAGATAAGACACACTGTGATTAAATGATTTGCCCAGGCTCACACACTTTGGTTAAATGGTCAATCCGGGATTTGGACGATTTAAGCAACTAAGCACATCTTCCGAGGTTTAGTTGATACAGATATTTATCAAGATTTTGCTTTGCATTTCATGTGCTTAAATAATAATGTATTCATAGCAATGCCTTGTAAAACCACTTTACATAATAAACTATCCTTTCATAGTAAACTAACTATACACTATATACATTGTCATAGAAATATGTTGAGCAATAAGTGTATGGCTTTAGTTGTATTCTCCCTATCCTGCATGCAAAGTCACAATAGCCTGATGTAGATAAATGTGAGCCTAACAAATCCCCCCTGGGGTTTAAAGCCATAATCACTATTGCATAAGCATGCAACATTATGATATGATATGATATGATATGATATGATATGATATGATATGATATGATAGGTTATTTATAATGCGCTTAATACCTAGAGGTATCTAAGCGCGAACCCAGGGATCGAACCTGCGGTGCTCTTTGTCATCTTGCTTCCAATTCAAGCATGTTGCAACCTTCTCACTTCTGATCACCCCATTAACATTTCTAAAGGGACACAAGCCCCTGTTTATAGTTCCTGTCCCTCCCATCGAAATGCTCTGTTGACAAAGAGCAAAGTGAGATCACCTCTGCTGCCTGGAGCTCCTTGATGCATTGTCCTGACAGCAGGACACCTCTCCCATTCTGAAAGGGCCAGGTGTCCTACTGCCAGGACAATTAATGTGTTGAGCAGGAATTGCTCAGCACATAATGTCCTGCCAGCGGGACATCTTTCCCGTTGAGCATCCTCATTGAGGTTCCTAACAGGAGAGGTGTCCCACTGACAAAAGAGCCTCTGGTGGGACTGCTTGCCCTCCCTGCTCATTATGCCATTGTAGGGGAGGCCCTAGCAGGGGCACATGATTTCAGAGGAGGGCCCCAGGCCCCCAAGGCCCCACCCTAGCAATGCCACTTGTGCGTTGGGACTGACATGGCTGAGGAAAGCAGGGGTGGGGTTGAGGGTGTCAGGTCACCTTTGCATTTGTATTGCCAGGCGCAGAGAGGCCTCTAGGGCAATGCCTGAACTAAAAATGCAAAATGCTAGTGCAGACCAGTTTTTTTGGGTCAAAATGGGGCCACTTATTTGGCCAATGTGGGCCATTTTGATAAGTTACTTCACCATGTGGCTAGTAGCTTTGACCAGTGTTACTTAAATATTGTTTAAAATGCACAATTTGCTTCACATTTTATCAAAACCCTCCACTTGGGTGCTACTCAAACAGTCTGTTACAAAAGGAATGAATTGCCATTTGCATCTGGGGGACTCTTTTTCATTGGTGCCCGAGACAATTGTATGCCCCAGTCCGACTTTGTTTATAGCGCTTAGAAGGTGGCCGGTCCTACATGCCCAGAAAAGGCTGGAGGCAGCCCGAGGCCTACTGTGTCATTGTTTTCAGTCATCAGTCGTTAGATGAGGACAGAGACCCAGGATTGTGGACTGTGTTGGTAAACTGAACTGGGCACTTTCACAGCTGAATGCGAAAAGCCCACAGATACTGAGTTTCTCGATCAGACTGCTGCCACTTTCAGCAAAAGAACAAACGATATGAATGAATATCTACTGTAAGTAAGCCCTTTCGCGTAAAACATCTTGAAGCCGTTGAGTCAATTCCCACGATGATGTCTGTTACTCTTTTCTAATGGAACAGTACCATTTAATGACAACATCAACATCAACCATCATTACAATAAAACGTATCTTTATCAGAAGGTTTCATTTAGACAGGGCCTATAATTAGAAACCAGAGGAATGTTCACAAAGGTCTCAGGGCTCTCCACGTCCTGTGTGAGATGAACAGCCAGTCCTGGCTTTCAGGCTTCCTTACGTTATATTCTGCTACGTGTGGCACTGCATTTATAGTGGTAAAAAAAGGAAGTTCTCTTACAGGAATGCAAATTGATAGGAGCTAAAACATTAGGCTAAGCATCTCGGAGCGGGCAGGGGGTAAGCTGTTTCCTGTATATTGTTTTTAGGATTTAGTGTGTGTGTGGAAAGTGGACAATAATCTTTTACATTTCCTTACATTGCGGTTGTTTCACACTTTTTGGGGGGGTATGTGTGCCAATTATGGTCTGTTCCCCGAAACATGTCTGTTTCAATGTGTTGTTTCCCAATTCAACATGCTTTCAGGCAGGTTATTTGGTCTACTTCCCCACGTTGTCCAAGCATCCGGGCTGGGGGTTGAGATGGGGAGTCAACCGGGGCATTGTTGGGAAGATGCAATACATCTGAAAGGCCAGTTGGGCTGGGCTAGTGACACTGGCATGACAGGATAATAAAATGTGCCTGACACAGCCCCTTTCCTACTGACTTTTCAGACCCATGACATGACATTACACTGCTCTTTGTACATTTGCTGGTACTTTAATCGGTGCTGGCTGCTTATAGCCCTACCGTGAGGACCATATGCAAGTGGTTTTGTAATGCTGCTGTAGGGTTCTCGAGTCTGTTATGATGAGGAAACCTGGAAGATAGTGGGGAATGCTGAATTTGAGCAAGGTAAACCAATGGCTTTAAATGAATGTCCCAGCCTGACATGTATGTATTGGTGGGGAACCTGAGAATTCATGGTTGGAGTCAAGACCGGAAGCCTGGCCTGACCCCAGGGCTCAAGTCAAGGGTATATGCGGGTGGACAGAGTCCCCCCACTTTTTTCAGGTGTCCACCAATTTTTATTTTTAATAGGGCACCCTGATATGCTAATTTCTGATGACGCCACGTTCAATTGGTATGTTAATGAGTGCCCCCCCACTTTTTCTTTTTAGTGGTTGACCCCTGCCTGACTCTAACTGCAGATCTCAAGTTGCACTGGCAAAAAATGACTGTGGCAATGCCTGGCATTCTCTCTCCCCTTCATTTACAACACAAGACCAATACCTGCTATGCCAGGCTGCCTCCTTTCTTCCCAATAATGCAAACCCCATTCCTGTTGTCCTGCCTCCCCATCCTTCCTATCTAACGCAAGCCTAGCTTAATCAGAGAGAAGGGAGGAACCAGGGCCAGTTCTCGAATTTGCAAGGTGACAATGTGTAGCTAGAGATGTGCAGACCTCCTACTTTGCAGAAGCATTTACATTACCAGAAGTGACATCACAGAAAATGATAAAGGGAGTAACACCAGTCTTTGACATGCAGAGGCATCAAGATATGTTAGGTTGCATGTTACAATGCGTGTCATGAGAGGTTGGATTCCGGAATGCGGGCAGCAGAGGCAGCAGCTTAAACCAGCAGCTCCTGGCCCTCTCCTTTATATGGATTATTGAAGATATGAACTCCAAAAAGAAAATTGAAATAGCTGACAACCCTATCCCGAAGAAAACCAAATCAGCTGCAGACATGGCAGAAATCCCTAGTCCACAGGATATTTACTCTCTACTGATGAAAGTGGCACAAGACTTGGGTAAGGTTGCTCAGGATGTGACTGATGTTAAAGCATCAATGGAGGATTTGTCTATGAAGGTGGCCCAGGTGGACAGCCGTGTCTCAGTTTTGGAAAGCAGCAGTGCCTCTATGTCATCGGAGATTTCGGGAAGCTTCAGAGCCTATAAGAACTTGAAAGATGACTTCTATAAAGGGAGAGCTAAGACATTGGAACTGGATTTGAGGATTAGGTGCAGGAACATAAGGATCATTGGACTGGAGGAAGAAGAAAATGAGGACTTGGCCTTAAAAGTGCAGGAGGTTTTGAAGAGTTCAATCAAATATGGACAGATAACACTTATGGACATTGATAATGCATTTAGGATTGGCAAGAAAATGGGCCTTCAGGGTAAAGCCAGGCAAGTCCTAGTTTCCTTCGTGTGCACCAGGATCAAGGAAGAAGTTTTGAAAGTAGCAAGACAGCTTGAAAATATTTACTATAAGAAAAAGCGGATTTTTATTTACCCAGACTACCCAAAGGAGGTTGTGGAGATTAGAAAATCCTTTAAAGAGCCCAAGGACCTGGCAAGGTCTTTGGGGGTGAAAGCCTTTCTCAACAGGGCTAACTGGCTAACTTTGGTGTTTCCAGAGGGGGAGAAAATCACTAGAGATCCTAACGAGGCTCTTAAATGGTTAAAGGCTCGGGAGACTGGATTGATGGAAAATTAATTTTTACAGATGTTTTTTTTTTACCAAATGTAGGTGTGTTGGTTTGAACGAAATAATTTATATCATTTCAATTTTTACTTTTGGCATTGAAAAACATTGAGAAGAAATGGCGTCGGTTCAATAATTCAGTTAAACGTTTTTTTTTTTTTTTTTTCGATTGATGCATCCCTTGCCGCTCTCAACGTTCTTACCGTCATGTTCAGGCCAGGTTGTGATGTCCGGAAGGGGTTAGAAGAAAGGACCATGCATTGCCGGCTCGGTCATGTGCTCCAGTCAGCTGACCGGTGGCAGGATCATTGGGGAGTGGAGTTGGTCACGTATCATCGATACGGAGCTGGGAGTTGCACTCGGTTACGGCAGGTGAGAGGGTGCCCCGATCTCTGCTCTGTCCCTATTAAGTGCTCGCAACATGTGTAGCTGGCGGGTTGCTTTATCCCCGGCTTCCGTGGGGATCGCTTTCAAACTGCTCCTCCTCCGCAGTTTCATACTTGCTGGCGCCGTCTTCGCATCGCAACTACCCGATGTAAGAGAGGAGGATTGTTAAACACCAGTGGGACGCCCAATGAACTAATCAACTGGCGGCGGGAGACTGCGGGGCTAGTCCCTTTGATCCCGTACGCTTCTATTCGTAAGATACTGCCTGTTTACACTGGGGACATTAAAAGTAATTGCTTTAAAGGAGCATCAGAGTGCCTCATATAACGTTCTGAAGGGGAGCCAGCAGTTGTTTAACTGCCTCTGAGGAACGCTCATATTCCTGAGCACAGCTGATGAACTGGAGTGCCCCCCCTTTTTAACAGTAACATTTCTGCATACATGACACGGGATAGCTTTAGTGGTTGTTCACTGCCTGGCTTTCTTTTGTAGTGCCGGGCAGAGTGTGCTGGTGGATGTCAGCCTATCATTTCTTTGCAGGTATTACATGTGTTGTGGTTCAGTCCTCTCCCAAAGGTCGAATATATATGCGCACAGTATGCTTGGAGAACTGAACTTCCCTCATGTTTTGGCAGGATTAAAATGTGCAGTGTTTCATGAGATGATTTTACACTGCTGAGATCTGCAGCTTTCTTCCTTCCTGTTAGTTCACTAACGCATAATTGGGTTGTGAGATGACATATATGTACTCGATATGTTTAAAGACTCATTATTTGCCACTAACCAATAGACGGTTTTACATGTTATAATCACGAAATACTACAGCTGGTACGTGGAAGAAAAAAAGGATTATACAATGGTTTTTCAATTCAATGTAACAGTGTGATCCTGCTTCAAGGGTTCACCTTTCTATAGTGTTTTACAGTTGGATTTGATATGCTGTTTTCGGGAATGGCAAGTTATATACAGGCTGGATGCTTGTGCAGGTGGGGTTGTGTGCATTTTGATATCTCTGCAGGATCTCGACATATGGGGTTTGCACGTGTGGAGTGGCGGAGTGGGCGGTGTTGGGCGTCTTGACAGTACTACGAAGGGCTCAGGGACTGCCCTATTAGGGTGTGATGTTATTGGGGACATTGCATTTTCTCCTGGGCAGCGTCCTTGACTCTACTTCCTCCCTAGATGGTCCTCTGTGCTTTACGGGGGGACAGCTTGTCATGGCCTTCACAGAACAAATGGCGGGAGATGCGAGGTTTAGTGGTGCCGGTGGGGGGCTGCTGGGGGGGATGCTATTATGGAATGGGGTGGCTTAATGGGAGTTCAAGTTATTTGGAGAGGTGTCCAGGATGTTGGACTACTTGGTATGTGTATAGGAGTTTTTTCTGGTTTGCTGTTCTTGGTGTTTTGCATCTGTTTTTGGGGGGTTGGGTTGGGGTTCAGGGTCAATATCATAAATCAGGATCTGTTGTCAAGATTGGATAGTGTGGGGGTGGATTTTCTGGTCTGGAGGATGGGGGATCAATTAAGAGTTATTTCATGGAATGTGAACGGACTGAATAATGTGCAGAAGAGACGGAAAGTGATGTCCTATTTGAATGATATGAATGGGGACATTTATTTACTTCAGGAGACTCACCTTCTTAAGGAAGATTTGGATGGTTTGAGGAAGGGCTGGGTAGGGAGAGTATACGGTTCTTCTTTTGATTCAAGGTCCAGGGGTGTGGTGATTTTAATAAGGAAAAATGCCCCGATTAAGGTACTAAGAGTAATAGGTGACAAGGGTGGTAGGATGATTGCCATTCTGACGAACATTCAGGGCAAGGTGGTTTCATTCTGCAACATTTATGCGCCAACCGTGGATGATGGTTCTTTCTTCAGGGAGGTTGCACAAACAGTTCAGGATCTAGGGACTAGTAACGTAATCCTGGGCGGGGATTTCAACACGGTTGTTGACAATACCTTGGACAGGAGCAATAACAGATTCTGCAGGAGAACTGATGTACAAACTAAGGCACTATTGGATTTAATGGTGGAGCATGATCTGAAGGACAGCTGGAGGATGAACAATCCGTTGGTAAGGGAATACAGTTTCTACTCAGGAGCGCATGCGACTTATTCAAGGATTGACATGGTTTTGATGTCAGGAGGTATGCTACAGAGTTATAAGTCGAGTAGTATTGGTAATATTGTGTTGACGGATCACGCACATGTGGTTCTTGATTTGAGATGGGATTTTTCAATGGACAGACAATTTACGTGGAGACTGAATCCTATGTTGTTGGATAATGCTGATGAGATGGACAAACTTTCAACAGAAATAGATTATTTTGTGGAGGAAAATTGCAATGGTGAGGTGGAGCTGGGCACAGTTTGGGAGGCCTTCAAATGCACTGTACGGGGTATGTTTATTAATTTGGCGAGAGGCTTGAAAAAGAAATGGGACAATTCGCAGATGGAATTAGAGAATAAAATAAATGATTTATCACGGAAATTGATGGTGGATCCTTCACAGTTGTTTATACTTCCGGAGTTGAATCGTTTGAAAAGGGAATTGACTGTGTTGATTTCTGATAGAGTAGAGAAAAGGTATTTTCAACAAAAGTGCACTTATTTTGAACGGGGGGAGAGGTGTGATCGTTGGCTAGCTTACAGAATGAGGTTGAGAGAGTCGGAGCGCTCAATCACATCGATTACGGACTCTGGTGGAATGACTACTTTTGATCCGTTGAGAATAAATGAGGTGTTCATGAAGTTTTATGAGAATTTGTATAGAAATAAGACATACACTGATGCAACCAATGTAGATTTTTTGGGGGCAATACCAGTCCCAGAAATTTCTGTAGAGGAGTCAACTTTGTTGGAAGAACCGGTAACTGTGGATGAGGTCAGGAATGCAATTTCTAAGTTAAATGTAGGCAGGTCTCCGGGCCCTGATGGACTGCCGGTGGAGTTTTATAGATGGTTGCCTAATTCTGCATTGGAACTGTTAAAGGATATGTATGTGACTTCTAAGGCTCGGGGACTGCTTCCAGATACGACTAGACATGCAACGATTTCGGTATTTCTAAAGAAGGGCAAAGACGAAACTTTGGCGTCCAGTTACAGACCTATAAGTTTAATTAATGTGGACAACAAAATCCTAGCCAAGGTTCTGGCATTAAGGCTGGAAAATCTTCTACCGAAATTGATAGATCAGAATCAGTCGGGTTTTATTAAGGGTAGGACGACGTCCAGCAATATGAGGACTTTACTGTGTACCATCGCTAGAGCGTCAGAACTTTCAGAAGACTCGGCGGTTCTCTCATTGGATGCCGAAAAAGCATTCGATAGGGTCAATTGGCAATTTATGTTTAGTGTTCTGGAAAAAATGGGTTTTGGTCATCATTTTTGTTCTTGGGTCAGACTATTATATACCAAGCCCACGGCGGATGTCAAAACTAATGGTTGGAGGTCCCAATTTTTTGATTTGGAACGTGGAACGAGACAAGGATGTCCGTTGTCTCCTCTTTTGTTTGTACTCAGTGTTGAACCTTTGGCCATTAAGCTGAGGACGGAGGAGGGCCTGCAGGGTATTGATGGTGGGGGGTTGAAACAAAAAGCTTGGCTATATGCTGATGACTTGCTATTGGTCCTTAGGAATCTTGCTGAATCATTGCCTGTGCTTATGGATATTCTGGGGGTCTTTCATCGGTGCTCTGGGTACAAGATTAATTGGGCGAAATCGGAAGTTCTACCCCTTGTCCCACTATGTGACAAACAGTTGGTTACTGGGTTGGGCTTCAAGTGGTGTGCTGAGGGGTTAATGTACCTGGGTGTTTGGATTTTGCCAACAATTGCAGATTTTGTGAGAGTGAATATGAATGTGGTCTGTGCTGCTTTCAAATCAGATCTAGATAGATGGTCCTTGCTTCATCTTTCCCTTTGGGGGAAGGTGAATGCTTTAAAGATGGTGTCATCTCCCAGAGTGAACTATGTTTTAAGTATGGTTCCATTGGAAATTGAGAAAAGGTATTGGCGGGAACTGGATAGACTTATGCAGGGTTTCTTGTGGGATCATAAACCTCCGCGCCTGAGGATAAGTAAACTACAATTGCCCTTGTCGAAAGGCGGGCTAGGGGTGCCGGACTTCAGGGCATATCATCTGGCCTTCATGGCCCGTACCTTATTTGCATGTATTAAATCGGATGGTACGGATTGGTTTGGTGCGGAATCTAGCCAGGTGAGTCCGTTGTCACCCCGGGCTTTATTAACGAGTCAGCCATGCAGACGGAGGTTGGAGAATCCGTTGACTAAGAGTCTACGGACTTCGTGGTTGACTTTGAATGAGTGTTTGGGTTTCGATGCATTGAGAGACCCGAATGCTTCACTTTGGCTGAATCCAAGTGTTACATATGAAGGGAAAGTTATATTCTGGCATGAATGGTTCCTTGCTGGGGTTCAGTGGATTGGGGACCTTTTTAATGGTATGACATGGATGACTGCCAGAGAAGTCAAGTTGAAGTTTGATATCCCTACCTTTTGTATGGCGGACTATCGGAAGATCCGGAGAGCAGTAGGAGATGTAGATATGGAGAAAGGAGTCAATTTGGATTTGCTTGGTTGGATACCTGGGGTGAGTGGTTGTGGCTTGGTCAGCTATGTGTATAAACAAATTATGTCCAACTACAAGATAAATGATGCTGTGAGACAAGATTGGAACCAAAGGATTGGTGAGGACATTGCGGAAGAGCATTGGTCTCGAATCTGTGAGAATGTGAAACTGTGTTCTTTGAGTCTGGTTGAAAGATCGCGGCAGATTAAGATTCTACATAGAACTTATTGGACACCAGAGCGTTTGATGGAAAGAGGAATGAGTGATAACTCTGATTGTTGGGCGTGTGTTCAGGAGAGGGGCACCTTTGAACATATGTTGTGGGAATGTCCAAGAGTGAGGGGTATGTGGTTCGAATTTGATCAGATTTGTGAGAGAGTTCTCGAAGAGAGAATCCACTTAGATTTTAAGACCATTGTGCTGGGCAGCACTGATGTGCTGGAAGATTTGAGCACCTCCCAGAGAAAGTGGATCTTTCGGGGAGCAATGGTGGGAAAGAAATTGATATTGAGAAACTGGAAAACATCTACTCCTGTTACAATTGAAATGTGGATTGCAGAGATGCATATTTTGGCTGATATCGAAAGAGTGCTATACCTGAGGGAGAAAAAGAGTGCATTGTTCAATAAGATATGGAATAAATTTCTCTTATTGTATTAGGCCTGATTTTAGATCTGATTTGACTCTGGGGGGTTTGTATATAGTGGAATATGTAGATTAGTGAATGTAGGTTTTTGTTGTAATCATCTAATATGTTTTTGTTCATCTTATTGTAATTTTGAAAATTAAAATAAAAATTTCAAAAAAAAAAAAAAAAAAAAAAAAAAAAAATGCGTGTCATGAGAGACACAAAGCTGGTGTGCATTGTTGATCTAAGGTCTTCTTGGCCGGGAATGTGAAATGAGTGCAGCATTTATGATAACTACCAAATGTGAGTGAATTGAGAGGTACAAATGGAACTGTGTAATAAGGTCACCTTCTAGTAGTCAGTCATTGACAGGGCCGTGCACATTGCTATTATGTCAGATGTCAGGACAATATGAAGTTCCAAAAAACTGAGTGTATCAAACTACAAGTGATGATTGACATAATATGGACAGTTTTAAAATTGTAGTTTGTTTTGGTGACTCCGTTTGTTTAAAAGGCTTTCCCAAACTGAAATCCCACCATACACCCGCCATACTTCTTATCAATAAGGATGCACCCTAAATAGCATTAAAAGAGCTTATTGTTATGGACAATAGTCATTCAATTGATCCACTGTAATTGGCTATTTATAATGCACTTATTATCCAGAGGTTACTAAGCGCAGGCCTGGTGATCGAACTGTGGTACACCATGTCGTCTTGCTTCCAAGACGATCTGTGTTGCCCTTGAGCTATCCGCCCGTGACAGTGACTAGGACACTGATGGGTATTTTGCTTTATGTGAGCTCCAGCCGTTCACCCTTTCTATTGGGAGGGCAATAGGCGATCGAGGGGCATGAACACATTTATATTAAGACCCCTTCATTTGAGAAAGGGGGCGTAATAGACACTGCACTGGTGACACTCATGAGCGGTTGAGGCCCATTGCAACAGCATTCTAGATGTGGTGTCATGGCTGAACTCTGCCGTGGAAAGACTCTTGGTTAAAATATAAATTACTTGTTTCTGTGGTGGGGATTAGCCTGTGTGTCTTCAGGGCAATGGCTTCAAACTCGATCCGAACTCCCGCCATCCACTTGGCAACGGCTGGCACTGGAAGTGGTAATCTGCTGATAGCTTGCAAATCGAGATGCTGGCGCTGGAACCAGCGATCCAGTGCAGCAATCAAAACACATAGATTGCTGCAGTGCTTAATCTGTAATAAAATAAGTGCCAGGGCCCAATAAATCTTGGCCCCATAATGCCGGCACCGGCGGGCGCCGGCCGCAGTACGGGAGGCCCGGGCCAGTTCATTGCTAGTCCTAGATCAGCCCACCACGTCAAGATGGCATACCATTTTATTTATTTATTGTTTGCTTGTTAGGCAAACAATGCATAAATAAATAAAATGGGTTGAATTATGCGGGCTCGGGTTCATGGGAGACCATTTGCAGTCGCACGTCATTATTTCTCGAGCTGCCTGCTCACGCCCAGTTTCAGCCTTGCCCGTATGTTTTACTCCGTGGGCAGCATTATGAGTATGGTGGTAATGGTAAAACAAAAAGTGATATTGTAAACACCGCTTGTTTGTTAAATAGCACCTAAATTATGAGTGCGGTTCAAAAGTGATATTTCCTGCCTGGGGTACATAGAAAAGTACTGTATTGGGCCAAAATAACACATATTTACCCCATACTTTCTATAATCCCCGTGCAGGAAATACTGCATACAATCCCAACTCACAATTAGGAAGTATTTAAAAAATAGAGGGTACTGGAAATGACACAATGTATTACCAGTAATACCAGGCTGATGAGGCCCTGTGTGATTATCACGACTACATGGCTTGGTCATTCTAATTGGCTTGGTGCACCCCAGCATTGGATTACTTTGTAGGCTTGCAAAGGGTTGGGAAGGAAATCCGTCCTCACCGGAGAAGCTCTATGCAGCATTTGCAGTAGTTTCTGTGCAGGGCCCAAGCCCCCCACTACGCTATACAGAGAATACATTGAAATTCACTCTCTTCGCATTGTGGCCACAACCCAATGATAATATAGCGCACCTCCCAGTACCACTGCTAATGTTCTTACAGTGCAGCTCAAAAACAAGGAATGATAACAAACAACATATTGCAGCTCATGCAACCAACCAATATTCACATAGTTGCCAACATGATCCGTTCCAATCCAGTCCTTCTCCAGTCTGGGTCTTTTCTTTGCATTCTGGGACTTGTAGTTGATGCTGCTTCTAACCTCTGAAATAGTTGGTGTTAATATTTCCCCTTTTAATGCTACCCAGTTGATAAACAATGGAAACCTACAAGTGTCACTAGGCCCTGCAAGAGACCAATGCTCTAACTTCTGAGTGATGTCCACGTTGCCTGCAAAGATTGCAATATAATAACAGCCGTGTGGCTTGTTTGGTGCCAAGCAAGAACATTTCCAGACATTACACAAGTCAGCCGAATAGCACACCAATTGCAAGGTTAGGAGTAGGTCCATGGGATCATTTGCCAGCTTGACAAACCATTTATCCTTTGAAGCAGCAAGTAGATAAAATTAACACACTTATTATTTAGTAACATCATACCCTTCACGTGATGCTAAAAAATATAGATTTATGACAGTCCATCGCCTGGTCATACCATCCACAGCCAAGATTTACCCATCCACAGCACCAGAAGTACAGCCTCCAACATTGTGAGAGTCTGTGTGGCGTGGCCATGGAATGCCGGGGCACAAATGTGCACTCAGAAAAGAGCGCCTTTCTGTGGAACAGGCAGCTGGAGGCTCGAACCGCCATCAGGTAAGTGGCGGGGTGATAGGAGGAGGTGCAGGGTGCCACATAGCATCCAGGAGTTTGTGGGGGACCCCTGACATAGACAGGGACATGCAAAAAAGGTCATACCCGCGGGATTGCAACCTTTTGTCATGCAATCACAGGTGCAACCTTTTGTGTGCAACCTGTAGACATAGACCAAGTCTTGCTTCAGACCAAAAACCATAAGAATTTTACAGACAAAACGTAAACATTTTTTCAGCTCAATCAGTAATATACTTTTACACCAAAATGGCCTTTCTTGTGTCTCCCATCCACTCAATTTCATATATTTTCATTCACTTAACACATCACATGCAACATTCTTTCCCAGAATTTCAAGGTGTACACACAAATTCCCAAGAAAACGTTTATCTTTTGTTAGTGCACGGTAATTTACAGGTTTGTTGGACTGTTGAACTTCCCATGTAATCACTATATTACCATATTATATTATAGTATTCTGTGGGAATGTGCGTTTTTTTCTTGCATGCTGCTACTAGATTGCTACCAAGCAAGATACTTACCACTAATGTATGATATGATAGGTTATTTCTAACACGCTTGATACCCAGAGGTTTCTAGGCGCCTGTGGAGCTTCCAAGGCGAGCACGTTGCCACTGAGCTATCCTCCCGAGACATAACTGTACAACATTATGCTGAAGAACATGCAAGTAAGCACTTGTATTAAAAGGTGTTCCGTTTGCTATTGCAAGATGCAACTTTTTCCCAGTTGAAGACTTATTGTATTAAAGGGGTGAATATGAGTTTGAATTCATTCAAAGTTAAATGCTCTAGTCTCTGAAGTTGTGGAGCCATGTGAATATACAAAACTGCACCAAAAAAGCCGCTTTCCACTGTTAAGCTAAATGTGTGTTTCAAACATGTCAGTTGTAGTCTTAGCAAATCAAGGTTCCAGTGACTGTCACGATGCCCTGAACTATCTTTGAGGCACATGACACAGCATCCAGTAAACTGGCCCAAAGGATAAAGACTGCCAATTGGACTAAGTTGTTACCTGCACAAGGGCACATCCTTATGAAGTGTCATTGCTTTCAGCGACCACCTTCACCTTCTGCACTTGTGTAGCACACAAGAAATCCATTACAGACTCCTCCAGCCAGTGAAACACTCCAGGAGAAAGCTGCTGAGAGGATGTGACAGTGCAGCAAGACAGAGAGGGAGATACCCTGCTGTGACACCATTAACAATCCAAAGGATTATGCATGT
This sequence comes from Ambystoma mexicanum, assembly GCF_040938575.1. Lineage (NCBI taxonomy): Eukaryota > Metazoa > Chordata > Amphibia > Caudata > Ambystomatidae > Ambystoma > Ambystoma mexicanum. The sequence continues at coordinate 1,068,524,138 of NC_090925.1, forward strand.
GGAGGAGAGTTTCATAATGCCAAGAAGTCAAGAAGCCGGTCGGGGAAGCATGCTGTAAAGTTCTAACCGAAGTACCGTCAAGGACATGTTCTATCCGCATTGTCTGGTTCTTGATAAAATAGGGAAATCGCTTTTATCTCATACAACAACTGAGCTAGTTTCCTAAGGCACTGATGCGAAGCCACAGCAAGCTTTCCACCTAATCAAGAAAGGCATGCATTGATCCGAATATACATGCCACTGGGCCAGCCCTGCTCTGACACCGACACAAGTGTATGTTGAGCGCTGCAAGCTCCCTGCTTGGCTGTACATCCCTCTTCCTAAGAGAGGTGACCTGGGGTTGCACTCGCACAACAACGCCGGCATCCACTACTGCAGTCAGCAGCAGGTGACGGTCACACAGACAGCCGGGCCGGGCGGTGGCTCGGTCCCCTGGTGGTGTCCTGACTCATTAACTCCTGACTCCTGAGTCCTGGCTGGGTCCTGGCCAGAGCCCAGTTACCAGGGCCAGGACCCAGGAGTAAGGACTCCACCAGGGACCGCGCCGACCGCACCGCCACCCGGGCCGGACTTGGACATGGGCCTTTGGAATTACAGGCTTACGTCAGAGTGAAGTGAAAGTGACTCACTTTCTTACCTGATTTGGAGTTGGCTGCCGGTGGGAACTAGTAGTAGTGTGAGTGACACTGGCAGTGGCACACACAAATGAAAAAGCAGGACACCAGCAACTAGGCCGCATGCACCATGCAGTGTAGCAGGCTCTCTGTCACGAAGACCGATGCCACACCTAGACACCTTCAGTTCACAGCAACTCGTGAAATGAACTCGTGAAATGAAGGTGGCGCCTCGCTGCCTCCTGTGGTAACAACAACATATCACTTTGTAATTTCACTGGCTGAGTCAGAACTGCCAATGAAAACTGCACATTCTGGTAACTACATAGAATTTATCAAAATACTGTATAGATATAACAGAATGGTAGTTTTCATTGGCTGTTTGTAACAGTTTGCTGTTACATTGCTATTGCTGGTCCATCCCAGGCCCAGCCAGCCGAGCCATGGCCTGCTGCAACAAGGATTTATGATCGAAGCGAAGTGTGGAAGAGTGGAAGAACAAACCAAACAATTTCAATTGCACGTGTGCTGGCCCCCGCATGATGTTCCGGTGCCCAAAAAAGAGTGGCGATGTTGCTCATCGGCAAACACTAGCACAAATTAAGCACTGCATTGCTGTGAATGACTCATGCAGCATGGAGAACGAGGAACTCTAGCAGTCATTACTGCTTTTAAGGCAGGAACACAAGCAACCTGACCAGCACATTTGACATATCAGCACAAATATCCCAATTAAAGGGGATTTCCTACTTCGAGAGGAGAAGCACAACATCTCCAGTGAGAAAGCCACAAAAGTGCAGCACATTGCTTGTATCGATTTCCAAATGCAGTAAGATTTGTTGAAATTGTAGCTCTCCAAGCATTGACTGTGACGATACCATATTTTTGATAAGACCGTCCTGATGAAAGTGGAAAAAGAAATATTGCCCCACTGAAACTGGTCAACAATGGTGGCGATGGCTTTCAAATAAAAAAGCCACCTTCCACCAGAAACTTGACTCTCGAGAGGCTAAGTATATTAAACCCCACAAGTAGAACAAGTTGATCTTTTTTTTAAGTATCAATTGATTAAATCTGCTTGTAAATGTGGAAGTTAGGTCGTAGAGGCGATGTGATGGTGTGGTCGTAGAGGTGATTTGATGGTGTGTAATATATACATATATATATATATATATATATATATATATATATATATATATATATATATGTATAAGACCTGCAAAGAGATTACAGATCACACTTTGACTTCTCTTAATCTATTCACTTTTAGATAGGTGGCACACCAGTGCTCCTCAAAGCCACGTGGGATTAGGTAGGGCAAATTAGCTGCTGCTCTCTGTCCTTCCTTTTTTTTTGTTCCTTCTTGTTGACACCCAGGGCTTCTCGCTATTTATAACTAGAGAACTGGACCATCACTGCCCTCTTTGAACGATTATTTTCACATGTATTTTCTACTCATAACTCAAAGTTACAGGGATTCTGTTCAAATCTAGCGTGATATGACTGGCCCAAATCAACCTGACTTGCCCACCTCGATTCTTAAATGGTAATAGAACGCACAGGATTTTTTGGGACAATGTTGCTTTTGACATTTTAAAAATATGTTGGATTCCAAGCACTGCCGCATACGTTCAAACTCTATCTTCTCATAGACGGAGGTTGCAGTTAAGCAAAGCAAAATGCACCATGCTGGTTAATCCACCTTTGCCACTTTGCTTCTTTCCACCTTTGTCCTTCACCCTCGCCATCCTCGAGGTCCAAACTTGAAATGTCAGTGGACCCTTTTGACAATTCTGGATCCGCCACTGCCTGCCAGGCAACTACGGGAGCACACAGAGACGCTCTGGCTTCTGCAGCCCATGTGATTTCATTTATGCCAAGCACAGACTTGACAAGTTGTATTTCTTTTTTTCTTTTTTTTTGTTGTAAACAGGTGTAAAGTAACACGGATTCCCGGGGCTGTCAAATTAACGTTTAGACAGTGAGCGCTTCCACATAAGTGCAGACGTATGAGGTCCCACCCTTGCTTTTTAAATGAGCCCCATAGCGTTTGCTTTCCTACATAATGTTGCTAACCTCGGGCAAAAACATATCTTGTAACTGTGGCAAACGTGACTACACACGAGAAAACTGTGGGTGTGTTTAAAAAGCGATGGATTCTGAAGTTACTCAATGACACCACAATAAAGCAGATGCAAACAGCTGCCTTACCAATAGAAAAGTCAGCAACATACCCAGCAAACACAATCATGGTAGCAACAGATGCCCGTTAAATATCCATACCACTAAGCACCACTGAATCCGAACGAGGGGTAACAACCATCCAAGATGAAGTACCAGCCAAGAGTGAAGGGGTGGGAGGGCATCTAGGGGTAGTCTAGCACACGTTTAACCCCACTGACCTCTCTAGCCAACAGGTGCCTCCTTCTACAGATTTCACAAGGTGACAAACCCCACATTTGTGGGGCCTTACACCACAAGCTAGACCACAATATCAACATACACTCGACCTTCTCTTTACTGCCTACATTCTGGGCAGTGCCACGCTTCAGTAAGTGTGTGATAGTACAGCACACATCACCTTGCTTTTCTTCCTCAACCAGAGGCTATCACAGTTTCTGTTTCCTTTCTTAGCTCTATGTGATGAAAGGTCTCACTTTTTTTGTGGTAGTCCCACCCGATAGGTTGTTTCAGTTTTTGCAGTTCCATTCCAAGCCCACTTGAATATTGTTTGATATAGCTTTCCTTGTTTTGAAAAATGTAGGCAAGTTGGTTAATAAGAGGGCATGCCAGTCCTTTATGTGGGTTTTGACCATCCATATTCTCTTATCTGGGTCCTATTTCTATTTCTGTGGCTTTAAATGTTGCATTTGGCAACTAGTTTGGTAATGCATGACATTTCAAGGGCACCAGGCCTCAAGTACAAGGATCTTCCCCCGCTGCACGCATAATCTCACATACTAGCACCACCTCCACTAGAATACGGCTTCCCACATGACAATTCGGCCTAGCTGCACACATAATACCTGTCTCACATACCATGCACACTACTTCCAGCATTAGAATGCACCTGCCCACCACTAAAGATTCCATCTACCTGCACATATAAAGAGCACGCACACGCACACTATTTGCTCCTCTGATTATCTCGACTGACCTGGACTCCGGTCCCCAAGGGCATTCACCCAACAGCACGTTGACACCACACCAACGGTGAAAGGCGCTATACAAATGCCCATTAACATAACATAACATAACAACAGTCCCAAGTAGTAACTAGTGCTGCAGCCCGAAGAATCAAATATACGTGTGCCACCTTGTCATATCACAGTTGCCTCATGCCACCACTAAGGCAATTCCAAATATATTCTCCAGGACCAAGAAGAATTTGGTCCAATGTAGTAATAGTCCAAATGGGCATACCACAATGTAATCGCAGATGCCCTCAGCAATGGGAGTGGTTGTGATTTAATCAAAGCTTCCTATTCATCACTTTTAGATGTGTACTACAGGGAAAACAATATTTTTCTCATAAACCTCATACGAGTGCCTCTGGAAGGCTCCCGGCCATGAGCGACCCTAACCAACCTTGCAATATTTTTATTGGCACTTTATTGAACAAGAATCTTGCAATTTTCTTAGAAGCCATTTCTTGAGTAGTCCACAAAAAGTGTTCTGGTTATGATATGAGATGATGTGGTATTTATAATGCGCCTGTACACGTGTTTCTAGGCGCGACAAGACAAGGAGGGGGAAACAAAGTAAGGACACAATAACGATCTTACTATTCTTTGCATTAATCAGATCGTGCAAGATTCACCTGAAGGCCCCACTCAAGCTTAGCACATTTTTGGTTAGTAACACCACACTGCCTTGATTGATAGTTCAGCATGATGCTTAGCTTTCCCAGCTGGTTTACCTTTGGTTCCTGGATGTGCCAGAAATACCAGCACTCCATCTTTTGCCTCTATTAATTGTGCCCAAGTGCACCAACGATTTAGCACCGAATTTGGGACGCAGGCATCAAGTAAAGACACTGGATTTCAAGTTTGCACTTTGCAAAGCAAAACAAATGGTGTGCAAATATGACTTTTAGGGCTTGATTTACAAACATGTTTTAACACGGGAAAGCCCTTGTGAAAATATTTTTGTAAATCAGGCCCATAGTATCAATAGAAACACAAAATCGTTAAAACGGCCCTGGGCCCGATTCATGGAAAAGTGTGCATTGATCCCGCAAAGGATGCACGCCGGAAATGACACTGCGCAAAGTAACCGCATACTTAAGTAGCAGCCGGAACGCTGCCCACATGCCCCCAAGCAAAATAAAAACAGCCAGAACAGCTATCTTTGCTTGCTCCCCCAAGCACGAATACACGCACCCTTCAAACAGTGCATGGGATCCCCGCAAGCAGGCCTGCATCTCGAGGACCCTTTGCAGTGTCCCCCGTAACTGTACCGACACCACAATAAAATCTGTATGATTTATTATGACTCGAGTAAAATTCTGAAAATCTGCGTGTGAATCCCTGTAAACCTTTCCTGCACACTGCTACTCTACATACATGCACCACTAAGTCAGATCAGAAACACAGCTATGTACACGCACCCATAAATTCGACACCCGATCTTACTCCTGCGCAGTGAATCCTATGTGCAAGTGTCTGTACGCCTGCCTTAGAGTAGTGGATAGTATGAGGTCTTTGCGTGGTCATTTCCCTGCCGAGAGGTTGCAAGCTCGGATCTATGAATACATATTGTTCCATGTAATAGTGGGCGTGCAATGGACTGTCTGTGGGCCTTCCTTTGTAACCCCCACTTTTTGCCTTGTTCTTCCTCATTTTCTTTGTTCCACTCCCACCCTGGCCTCTGCTTAAGCCACGACCATGCTCTGCATAGTGTCTCGCAAAAGGCACTCGGACCCTCGCAGTGATGTGCCGAGCCTGCCGAAGTGCTTGCAAAGTATGAAAAAGTGCAGATTTTTCACGCAGGTAATTCCATGAATCGCGCCCAATGTCTTATCAACAAAGTTGACTGCAATACTTTGCTTACATGGCAGCACGTCACCTTTCAGTTACTACAGCCAAGACAGCCAGCGAAGGAGAGCAGCAGAAAATATAGGTCCCTGAATTTGATGTTATACCAAAATAATTTGTATGCGGTGCTGGAGCAGAGGAAGACAATCAAAATATGCCAGAGAAAGAAGTGACAGAGCAGAGAACGAGAAGAGTGAAGGAGAGTACAAGAGGGCTGCAGAAGCTGGGGGTGGTGAGGGAGATTTGGGGGGCTTGACAAGTCTGAGAGATATGGCACTGGGCAAATGCTGGTCAAATAATAAAACCCAGAAAAGGCATCAATTGAGTAAGTCAGCCAAAAGGACCCAAGGAATAGCAGTAAAACACATAATCTATTCCCCACAGTTTGCTCTGACTCAGACAGCATTCTTCTTCAAGTGCTAATTAAGGTACAATGCTACCTTCTTGGGATGCAGCTGTTAGTAGCAGCATGATACTCATCTAAATATGGCTGAGCAAAGCATGGGCCTTAAAAGCATGCAGTAGGTGATTAACTCCCGGTACAATTCTCAGCATAGGGCATCACAGCAATTAGCACAACAGGCAAAACGCCTCAGTGGCAACAGATCAGTATTTAGAGAGAAATTGTGCCCACATCAGAAACAATAAGAACACAATACCACTGAGATGGCTGCCATGGAAATGGTGGCAGGGGTCTGTGCTGAACACCTCTTATATTTTGTTAGAGTTTTCAGGCTGGTTTGAGAAGAACAGAGAGCTGGAGCATTGGCGGCTTGAGAAGAACGTCATGCAGGGTTGTGTTTCAGGAATGGAGGGCGCTTTGTGGGTAGTGGACAAAGGGTATAAGTGGAAGGGGGAATTAAGCAAACTGGTAGATGGGAAAGGCAGTGGGTGGGTATGGGTAGCTGAGAACTTTCTCAGAACCAGGCCTTGGTGAAGATGTGCTGGTGCCCATTTCAACATGATGGTTGGGGACCCCCCTTGCTTAGAGGCGAAAATAGTCTGAATCACCCGTGAGGTTCACACATGATAATGGAGACAAAGAAATACAGCTCCAGGTTAATAGTGTAACGGCTTATTGAGAGGCCACCCTTAACACAGGCAATTCCTTCCCTTCCCATGATAAGTGTCACACAATAACGGTTAATGTAATTTCTTTTGTTCAGCCCTGTCTCAGCCTCATATCATGACCTCTGGATCCCTCGCCCTAAGCTACCAATGAGCCAAGAACCAGGCTGGTGCACAAGACATATATTTGTATTTATTTAAATTACAGGTAATTGAAATCACACTAAACTAAACATGTCACCTTCTCTGTGGCTCACAATGAACGTCTTGTTGCACAAATAGATCACACCAATGAATCTGGAAAAACAAAAATTACAATAATTTTCTTTCTACAGATTTCACTTCACGAAATAATAGTGCTTGTCAGTGACACAACCAATTTACAGATGTAGTGCTGTGCAATTGTGATATTCCTGCGCGCTTAAATGGCTAGCAGTTTGGTTTACAGATTTGGACAAATCCATATGGCAGTTACTATTTCACCCACACCTTTTTTCAAAATAAACACAGGGAGATTAAGCAGTGCATTTTCAGACCCCCCTTACTTTGGACTTTGTCGCAGAAGTCAGACAGAAAAATTGGGATGATTGAAGCATTTTGGATTTCAGACCCTCCTCCACTGAAAGGCCTGTGCTGTGCAAGCTGGATGGTAAAATGGAGAGGATTTGTTTTTGTTTTGGATTAGAAACAAAGGCACTCGTCCTCCTAAAAGAAGTCGGGGTTAACAGGAAAATAGGATTACCCAATTACATTATAGTCTAGAGTTTTCAGCACAAATCAGGAATGAGCTTTGTTAATTTTGAATTTTAACAAAAATCACCTCGTAGTGTTCTGCCAAAGGTAATTAATTAAATTCATATGTCTAGTTAAATAGGCAAAGGATCTACGCAGTTTTGAACCACAACCAACCATCATTAACGGGAAAGGATTTAAGGCTAGCAGATGTACCTTTTGATTACAAAGGGCTCAATTCTACTCACATTGAAAGCTTCTGTTGAAAGATTAGGAAAGCCAGCTGCATTTCCGGACCCTCTGGAAAGACTGGACAGGCGTCACTCCATGCTCAAGGATGTCCCCCAGCTCTCCACCATAGTACCCTGTCAGCTTTTAGGCCTTCCCATCAATAGACAGTTCCACCCAGAGGCAATCTCTGCAAATCACTTTTTGGTGTTTCGTTGTGGCTGTCAGATGTTCAGTTTTAGCAGCTCCTTTCACAATGGTAATTTTAGTACCTCTCCTTTTCCTTATTGTGCATCCACTTTATATAGCAGTGATGACACCATCAAGTTTAAAATCTTGGGAAGTTCCTTGCAAAAGTTCTTACACCCAGGATTGGACAGTTACCCTTCTGTCTCCTCCCAAATTGCAGCCCTTCTCTAAGGATTGGTTTAAGAGTCTGGAAAAGACATATGGCAACTTCCCATTGAAATCGCATTTTATTTCTATGTTCGATTTTGGGTAAAATATAGTTTTGTAGCAAAACTTAATAATTTACTCGTAACTGCCAATGATATACATATATTCTGCTTCAGCTACTCCTGGGGAATTTAATAAAACAACAGCCATTTCTGCCTCATGTTGCAGGGCCACATGGCAATTTTCTGCCATTTACACAAAAAGTGCAATAAATATGAACATGTAATTTACTTTCCAAATACATAATTATATTCTCCACTAGTTTGCTAACTCTTAAATTGGGGAAATGTTCAAATTAGACAGAAACCCATTTTAGATGGCCTTTACAGTTACCCAAATCACAGGTGGATACATTTTATTTCAACTATAAATGCCTGGAAATTATCCTAAAAAATGACACATAAATCAACGCAGTTTTACTTGTGGTTGCTGGGAAAAAGGCTGTGGTTATAAAAGTCCTTTTAAATGAATAGTACTTATTTACGGTAATTCAAATAGGAGACTGCTTCCTCTAAGCCATTTGTATCTCTCTGCCAGCCTGTGACCAGAGTTTTTTGTTAGTCTCTTTGTTGTTTGAAGTTGTTTATTTGAAGTTGGTGATGTCAGATGATAACTGGTGGATGCATTTGGTACACAGAGATATCCCACTGCAGATAATGAGCTAGGCCATCCCTGTGAAGTCACAAGGCCTGTCCTCTTATCTGAAGGGGACCATCATTCTGATCTGAAAGGCTTCTTTTTCTTGTATTTCTATAAACTTTTTGGCTTCCCTTGATTGTAGCCACTGTTTTCACACTTGCCCCCTACATTCCGGTCATGCACCAGCCAGGGGCAATTGTCCTGCCCAGAGTCCAACCTTTCAACACCTTTCAGGCAGGCCACATTTTAATGCAGTGTAAACATTTGGGATGCACACATCATGCTTTCAGTGGGGGGAATCCTTTGTGAAGTTTGCCCAGAGGCCCATCATTTGTCCTTGGCTGATTGTAACTCACATGTTGCAATTTCTCACATCAACCTTTATTCTTTGACATCCGGTGTGTTTTACTGATTAGATTTCACTGCCTTTGTGCAGGGCAGTTCCTTTCAGTCATTAAGAAAATACATTTTGAATTACTACCTGTTGTTTTTGTTCTGGACAGTGGATCTGAATTGTCACAGCGCACCCACTTTTTAATGGGTGACATTTTCATTGAAAGGAATTGCTGCATTTATTTCTCAACCTTCAATGTGATGTGCTTTTGCAATCTGCACACAGATTTCATTTTTTTAGCCATCTCTGCATTTCCCCTGCTGAAAGACACCTGCACAGTCTGCCAAAATAGGCCCAATTTTTCAGCGTGCAGGTTTCTGAATGGTGGCAGGTCAATTTCCCCATAGGCCCCTCAGTTAGTTCCATTGGTTTTGGGCCTTTGATTACACACCACATGCCCTCCCATTCTTCCATTATTCTTTGGTGGAGAATAAAAGGTAGAGTGGGGTTTCATCTGAAGTCCCCTTTTCTTTTTCTTATATTTTTAATTCTGTTGGAGCCTGTCCGGCTCAATATCATTAAAAAGAGGAAAACATTACATAAAACTATACACAATATTTGAGAACATCAATTTTGCACATTTACATTTTTTGTTTTTTTACACATATAAAGAATATAAATTAAAATACTCACCTGTTATATTTCTCCATCCAGCATTTTCACTCATCGGATCATTCCTCTGCTCAACTTTCATTTGGATCCTCAATCATTAGTAAAGCGTATTTGGGATGACAGCTTTTCACCTGATTGATGTGGACCAATTTTTCTTCTGTCTGTTCTCTTTTTGGGGCACATATCTTGTAGGCAAAAGGTGATGTTTACCTACAATTTCAAAGGCACCATGCCAAGATGGAAGACATTTCAAATCCTTGGCCTGATTCCTTTGAAAACTGTTCAGGTAAACCTTGTAACCTACTTTGTTTTCTTTCTTCATGGTCTTTAGATCATAATCGGCCTTCAGCTGACTTTTCTAAATTGTGTTAAGCATAAGCAAAAGCATGCTGGAGTTGCTTCCTTATATTTTCAATGTACTCATGAGCAGTGGACACATTTATCAGTGTCTGCTACTGATTTCTATAGAGCAGATGCAGAGGTAATAGCGTCTTTTGTGCAGCCATGTGCTCAAATGGAGACATCTTTGATGCAGAAGATGGTGTAGACCTAATAGCCATCAGGACTAGATTTGATTTTGATTTTGAGCTCTTTAGAAACGCACACACAACGATCCAAATCGAATCCTTGCACAGGTAAAAAAAAGACTCAGTGGAAAAATCAATTGCCTGACAGTGGTATCATTGAAATCACAAGTAGAGAACGCATTTTTTTTTAAAAGTGAGTTTTTAGGCCTGCTCAGAATGCTAAGAGGCAATTGGCCTTCGTTAAATTTCAAGAAAGGCTATTCCACAATCTGGGCCAAGCAACTGAGAATCTGCAATCTCCAATTGAAACCATTTTGTGCTTGGAATGGCAAGTGAAATGTATCTTCTGACCTTAGGACCCGGACGGGATGGTTCAGGTTTAACTTATCCCTCAGATAGCTTGGTGCCAAGCCGTTAATGCATTTGAACACCAGGCAGCCAATCTTGAATTTTGTGTGATCCTCCACCACTAGCCAATGAAGGTAGCAGCGGAGGCCAGAGGTTGAAGTATTGTTAGGTGCACATACACTAGTCTGACTCCTGCATTTTGTGCCTTTTGGAGATGATGGATCTGTTTAGCCGGGACTCCAACAAGGAGTCTGTTGCAATAGTCTAGTTTGGATTTGACTAAAACCCCCACAACCACAGCACGGTCAGTTTCAGGCACATAGGGGAGCGCTTGTCGTAAGAGCCGACAATTATAAAAGACTGACTGCACTTTAGCTGAAACTTGGCCATCACAGCCCTCATCACTCTGCCATATATATCCTGGAAGCATGTTTAACTCTTGAGCCCAGAAACAAGTGGTAATTGGATGTCCCAACTGGTACCAAACCTCTTTAAGATACAATTGTTTTGAGGACAGGCAGTATTCAATTTGGAGTTTTCTTTTTACCCCTAGAATCTCCCACATCTTCGCCATCATCGTTTGTGGGAGGGAGAAACAAGAGCATATGTGATTGATCATTAGTGCAGCAGCTGTCTCAGCCTTACAATTCAGGGCTGGAAGACATTCTACACACTTTATGGACAAACATGTCTCAGTCAACATGTACTTGTTTCCTCTAGAGGAGCGAATCACTGGCCTGATGAAATCGACTTGCAAATCAGACCAAGGCAGTATCATACCCCGATTTGTAGGGGAAGGGGAACTTGTTGTGTCAGTGAACTAAGTTAAAATTGAGCACACAAACAACACCCTTTGTGTAAGTGTTGAGATCCTGGCCCGGTTGGGCCAGAAGGCAACTTTGCACATGATCTCTAATGTTGTGAGACACCCACTATGACTGGAAGGGGCAGCATTATGGCTGTAGTTCAACATGGGGAATTGGAATGAGGTAGGCACCACCCATTGGTCACAGCCAGATATGGCTCTTCTTACAAAAAAACATCTTGGATCCCGAAATCTAAGAAAACTTCATCTACACCTGGAGATCCTCTTTGCTGGTCTTTGCTGTTCAAATACGACTCTATTAGAGGAAAACACATAGGGTCTTCATTGTGTCAATAACATTTCTCAACAATCCATTCCTCTTTCTGTGCAGTGATCAAATTTGCATTTGAGGTATCTTTACTCCACTGGGCAGTCGGGAGTTCACTATTCACACACGTTTTTGACCTGGTGACAGCAGCAAATTGGATTTCCCCCGGCATGGATTCTGTTTCAATGTTTCTATGAAATCCCCCTGCAGAGCTCCAGGTGTTCACCAGCTGGTCAGCCAGGTCATTCCCAATGTTATCTGTCCCCTCTATTTTGGAATTACCTCTTATCTTCTTCCAATAGATGGTCCTGCCATTGGCGGTCACCAGATTGTCAATTGACTGGTTTTGTTTGGCATGCTTTAGGGATTTATTGTTGCCTCAATTCTTTCAGTTAATCAGGTGCTCCACAAACCCATTGCTGACATAATCAGAGTCAGTGATTATGAACAGTTCATTGAGTTGGTGGTGTACTGCAGTGAGGATGGCTTCATGAACTGCCATCAAATCTGCAACCTGACTACTTGGGGTCCTATTTTATAACAAGCAGAGGGTTCTGGGCTATCAGTCGCCAAGCCGTTCCCAATGCCAGCCACCAGATCATTTTCCCAATTGTTGTCAACATGGTAGGAACACCCATCCACATAAACTGTGGGTATCCCCTGACACTTGTTTTTTTCATAAACCTTGTACAGAGAAGTTAAGTACGCCTCCTTGTTGGTTGTTGTTGATCATTAGACTTTCGTCCTCGAGACATTTTTCTTGAACACAATCATGCAGGTCTGCCAGCCCTTGCTCTAGCGGACTCTTCTTGTATTGGCCATAACTGATCTCCACAGGAAAGCCTTGCATGGACATAATCCAGGGAGTGATTCTGCAATTACTAACATTATGTGCCCGGATTCTGTCACTTTGGAGATATTGCAAGAGTTGTTGAGGAGTGATGACAATGATGTGCTCCCCCTAGATGAATGGGTGGTAATTTATCAATGCCCAAACCATTGCCAGGAGTGCCTTCTCACAGTCATTGCATTTTCCCTCCACAGAGGACAAAGTCTTGCTTCTGTGCAAGATTAATTTGTTGACCTTGTCATGCTTTTGATAAAACACTCCTGTTAGGTAAGTATCTGATAACCCTGTCTCCTAGAAGAACTCCTTGTTCATTACGGATTAAGCCAAAATTCTTTTCAATCTCCATTGTCCATTTCGGTTGAGTATCCCCACTACCGATTGTTGAAGGTACTGTGGAACGGACGACTTGTCCCACTAGATTCTCAGTTCTTAATAATCTCTGTGAGTGATTCCATGGATGCGAGAGGAAACTGGTGTTGTTTCACAAATACTGGAGAAAACTTCAAATCTGTGGGAATGGTGGTTGAATAAATGGATGTGCCTCCACATTCGCATGTGTCCACTGAAAAGATATCGTTGAATTCCAGGAAGACTTGCTTCAGCTTCTGTCTTTGCTTCTCACTCTCACAGGCAGAAGAAAGATTGATCCTTTCCTCGACCATCTGCTTGATACTTGGAAAGACTTTGGGCATGCAAATTTCAGCGATATCCTCCAGTTGGTTAGTGAGATCACTTTTGATGGGGTTAACCTGGCCATTAGATTCCAGGGAGTCGAGGAAGTGGTCCTTGACTCTGAACACTACCTCATCCCTCTTATTGTCACAGGTCACCTGTTCCACCCCGCAGGTGCAGGAAGAGTACACCATGAAATATCCCCCATGCCTAAAAAATCTTTTCTGGGGGAATACCATTGCTGATGTCGAAATAGTCATTTCGGAATGGTCCCATGATTTCATTACCTAAATTAATAGAATAATGTTGGGCAACAACTGCTATTACAATAAAGGTATCTGTGCCCAAAGTGATACTTTGAAGTTCACTGTTATCCACAAATATTTAAATGGTGTTGTGTTCTAGGTCTTCTAGAGGCGCCGGATCTAAATACAAACCTTGTTGTTGAAGATTGGAATATATTTTTATATAGCATTCCTGTTGTTTGAGGGTCTGTCCTCAATTAATTTTGAGGGAAATAGCGAATGTTTTTGCACCTGTCCTAGGATAGTAACCTCTTCTCACACTTGAACTTCAATGGCATAAGCCAGCAATTGAGCTGACCAGTGTGCTTTTAAAATTTCAAAGCCCATGGGGTTAGCCTGAGTTGTGAGTAGGCTTTATTATTAATTAGGTCCAAATTGATTGTGAATCAATTGAGAATGGCACTGCCTAAATAAAAGGTGGAAGGGACATCTCTCAGGACCCAACTATTAAGTTCTATGTGTTTGTCTTCAATGGAAACTTTAGCATACATCTGCTACGCAGGTGATGTTTGAAATTTGGGGTTTTCAGACCCATCTTCTATTTTTCAATCAATGGAAATGTGGGAATGGTCTGATCTTTTGGGCGTTTTCTAAATAATGATGAAGCTCCTTGCATTATTCAGGCATACTCTGGCAAGCACCGGCTCCTATCCCTCATTGAAATGAATGAATGGGGAAAAACAAATGCTCACCCTTTTTATGATTGTCCATCAGACTTTGAGAAGGTTATTCCTTGTCTGGGTTCACAGGACTTAATGTTTCTTCCTATTTTGGACTGGTGTAAAACTTTAGGGTGTCCCCTTCCAGTGTGAATTGCCACTTAATACTGGGAGGAAGGTTGTTTTTGTAAGAATGGAGATGGGTTCCCATCACTAGTGTGTTCGCCCACAGAGCTGTCTCGGACTTGGTTGTTCTGGAAAGGAATTTTATATTCTCAGAACATTGGTCAATTAAATGAAAGGTATGATTCTTGCTTTCATAATTGGTACTCATTTTTAATTTTATTGGACAATTAGTCTGGGTCCAGAGGACCTTGTTTACACAGTCAATCAGAGGTGATTATCTCCTCAGGAGATAGTTCCCCAGTAAAGAAGTTGTGCCCTTTGGAGTCACGACTATCACTGGATGTTTACTTCGATGTCGCTCCATTTTTATCTCCAGATTCGCAGTTGTTTCGACAGAAATATCGTTCCCGTCTAAACTTTGGAGATGTCCCAGAAGTGATGTGGGGGTTAATTTTGTGGCCCCACCCCCTGCCCTGAGTTTAGTTAGTCAAAGGCCTTTTTGGACAGGAGATTGGCTTGGGATCCAGTATTCACTGGGGCTGATAGTTTACAGTGATTCTGCACCTTGCCTGGTGCCTAAAACAGACCTTCTTTATCCACCAAGGTGCAAAGAAGGTGTGAATTATCTGAAATCCCAGTGGTCATTTTCTTGATCTTGAAATCTGACACTGTGTGATACTGGGCATTTTTCTGTGTCGGGGTTCGGAATCTTTCAAGAAAAGTTTGCAACTCGCTATGGGAGTCATTGGGGAATCCTCCTTTTCCCAGGCTCCTTGGCTGTCCACCTTTAGCTGGTGACAGTTTTCAGAACCTGTTTGGATAAAGAACAAAGACCCAGTTTCAATTCTGTCTGGCTCGCCTTTTTGGGGTTGAAGAGTGTTTTGGTCTGGGTCGGTCTCCATACTTACTCTGTCCCAGTCAGTGTCTTTTGCAACACATTTTTCTGAGAGGTTTTTAGGGGTTCTATCTGGGTGAGAAGGAAGCTTCCTCTAGGGCTTGGCATCTCCCCTCCAACCCAAGGCCCCTCTGAGGACCTTTGGTTTTTCGGACATTTCCTAATGTCATTTTGCAATGAGGCATCAGCCCTGGGTGTTGGGGAATTCTGGGAAACAGGATTACTCTGTGGGTTGGAATGAGCCCTCAAAATGTGCCCCAGGTCATCAGTCAGTTGCTGGACCTGCCGCTCCAGCTGAGAGACCCATTGTGGGTTGTAGGGAGGTTTTGAGTCATATCTCTGCTGCCCCCGAAAAGGGTACTGTCCCTTCTCTGGAGCATCTACGGTACTAGAGATTCCCCATAATTTTCCATTCGGAATCTCCCTTCTCCCGCTTTCAGAGATCTATTGTCCTGGAATCGGGGAGAGGAGAAGGATTATTTTGGAAGTTCTGGTTCAGGGGATATGTGGGGAAAAAGTTCAGCTTGGGAGGTGGAGTAATACTTCTCTCATGAGTGAAGTTTGGAGGGAAGTTTTCTGAGTCAATACTTACCTGATTGGTCACCACGCTTTGGGCCAGAGGAGTATATACATATCTCAGGATTGATTGTGTACCCTTGCACCTAGGGCTTACATAGGTGGCAGGGTCTGAGGGATCATTGTTCTGGCCCTTGCCTGACTACCATTCGATCAGACTGGTTTTTGGGGGGTCCATTCCGTCTACCATTTTGCTAGTTGGCAGGAGTGTTACTTTTAGGCTCCCCATCTCCAGATACAATGGAGGGGTAGTTTTTACCTAGCCACCTTTGCAGCAACAGTGGTCTTAGATGGTCTGGGGGCTTTGGGGTGTTTTTACTCCCACTGGGCTTCTGTACCTCATATATCCTGGTGCCCTGTTCAATCAATCAATCTAGGGTCCTGTGCTCTTGGAAATCACACACCAACTGAGTATTATATATTTGGGGAGTGCATGGAAACATGTAGTTATGAACTTCCTACTATTTGTGTTTACCTGCCGGGAAGTCTGAGCCAATGCACGCTTTAGCACTGACACAAACTCCATAAGTGCCTGATCCTCCCCACATTGCAAATTATATGCAGCCTTACGAGCCTCCTGTGGGTTTCTGTGTGAGGAGAATTTTTTTTAAATGGGTGCCTTATAGGTGGACCTTTTATAATGATCCTGGTCCTCCAGTCCTGCAAAGAAACTGGAGAACTCAGGTGAGAAAGTCCATTTAGCAAAAGTCATACAATTCACATCATTTCAGATCTGGAATGATGCCATCATGTGCTCATGAAATTGCAGATGCTCCCATACCAAATACATGACATTCTTGTGTTATGGGTCAGGAAGCTCTTTATGACCTTGATTTGTTTTATTGGGTCTTTCACAAAACCCTTGCTCTGTATTTTCCTTCTTCTGCACCAGAGTCCATTCACCTTCTTATTCAGAACTGCTACTCAGAACTTCTACTGGTATGCCCTTCCCTGTCTTTTATTTATTTGCATTTTTTTTCTAGACAGTCTCTGTCTCTATGAGACTGGGGATATCTACCAGAAACATGGGGTCTGGACTCCTCTCGCCTGGGCAAAATTGAACTTTCAGGGTCACAGTCCCTCTCGTTACTTTTAGGCCCTGGATAGAACCCAGTTTCCACATCCCTACTTCCAGGGAGTCTGTGGAATTCCCCCTTCTCCCAAATGTACAGAGGTTTTTCGAATGCCCCTCCTGGGCTGAAGCTTTGAATGTTCTTCTCCAGCAAAGCAAGCTAGGTTGTCTCTGTGCAGTCTCATTTTTTTAAAAGTCCAACTCCCTCATTTTCTCATCAATGGAGTTTTCATAGTCTAAATTACTCACTGGATTATTCCTTACTTCCTAGGACACAATGGTCCGGCTACTTTCCCTTCTGTGTGGTAGAAACTTAGGTGCCTCATTTGTCCATGTGTTTGGTAGGTGGAAAGCATGAGGTCAGTCACAGTCGACTCATAGGATAGTTATGGTTAACTGGCATGAGGTTCCTGATGGGAGGGCATCACCCCTGAACCAGAGGGCACTTTCCCAAATCCTGATTGGGTCAAGGTACCTCAATTCCTCTTTGTACCTCAATTCCTCTTTGTGTTTTTCCATTGCTTTTGCCAAAATCTCTCACCTTTGTCTCTCTGTCCTCATTTCCTGATGATTTTCAGAGAACTGACTTCTTAACTTTGATACTAGGGCCTGATTGGCCTCAAGCACTTTCCTCTGAGCCATTAATCAATCTTTTAATTCCCTGATTTCTTTTTTTTGTTATTGATTAAGCGTGTGTGGTGGTGTTATAAACAACCTTTCACACTAAGTTTTTAATATAATAACAAAGTATTAAAATATCACAATATATCACAAGTAAAACCTTTCATCCATATACAAAGGTCTTATAAAGTCAACGTCAACTAGTTACAAAACTTCCAATTAACCTCATAAAATCACAAAACAGGATAACACATAGCTATTATATTAACATTAAAGCATTCTAAAATGTAAATAACAATATGGTATCATACACTTTATTATAACAGCAATGGTGCATCTATCATAAGTATGGCACTCGGCCATATATGATGAGCGGCGGATGTCACCACTATTGATTCAGTACCATATATCATACATCTTAAATTTAGAGTAGCCCTTCTCATAATTCACGCTACCAGCCTTACATTGCATAAGTATATGGCATGTTGTTTCCACTTAAGACCTACACCGTCAACAGAGTCTCTGATCCATAGATAGGCCCTTCCAAGCTCCAATGTTGCCTAAAACAGGTAGTAGATTAAGTTTAAATAAAGATTAAAACGAGACAAGCCGGAGTACGCAGTTTAATTAGATAACTGTGCAGTGTTTCTCTGAACAATCCCTGCTGAGAATAAACAGCATATTTACGCAAGTTAGTCAAATATGCAAGGGACAACAGACGATAATGTACCCTAGTTTCAGCTCCTAATTTACTTAAAAACAGAGCCACCTCAGAGTCATACATGCATGACAAACCTGTAGCCAAGCACTGAAGGAGAACCAGATTTTCCATATTCTGATATCAAGTACTTCGGGACTGGGCTTTTCATGATCTATTGTACGACTCAAGAGCGAGTCACTTGCAGTCCCACCAATTTTGATTTTAACCCATAGTTTACAGACTGACACTTTCCAGATTGACATCAATGGCTGTAATCCCAATCTAATCGCCTCCACTGGAACTGAACCTGGGAGGCCCAATAGAGAGCGCAGTATTTTTGCCTCCAATCTATTCAATCACATAACAGTTTTTTCTAGTAATACTTCTAAGGCATACATAATACCAGGAATAATAGAAATCTTATACGCATAAACGTGGCCTCTAATGAGCAGCTCCCACTTTTATCAATAACTTTCTTAATGGCGAGTCACTCAGCCAAGCATTGTACGGTTTAATATCAGCAAAGTGCTTAAAAACAAAGTAGCCTTAATATGAATAACCAAGTACTTGTATATGTTCGTTTGTAATAAGCGAGTGTCTCCGAGACTCCAATAGCAGGAAGGACCACCATAGGCCATTTTTACATACAGTCATAATTTTAGTTTTGGCAACGTTAATGGTCAAGCCATTTGTGCCAGCTTATTGATAGAGGGCATTAAGCACTGTTGAAGGCCCAAACCCGTCCTATCTAATATAACTGTATCATCTGGGTAAGTTAGATATATAATGTCCTCCTTCTCATAATGTGGCAGATGGTTCTGTGCAAGCCTTAGTGGCGGGACAAAATAAGCAACATATAAGTTGAAAAGCAGGGGCGCAAGTACGCAATACTGCTAAAGCCTAGCATTTATTGAAAAGGATTTAGATAATGAAACCTCCTGGGACAACCTAATCCTAACACTGGTATCATTCTGCAGCAATTTTATAAAGTAAAGTAAAGAAGGGTCCATGCCCCCTCATTCCAGTTTCTCTCATAATTTAGACCCGATGACACTATTAAATGCTGCACTATAGTCAACATAACATAAATATAGCGAGGTCTCAGGGTTATGATATGTTTCAGAAATCACAGTAAACAGAACTAAAATAGAGTGGGATGTACTAAAACCCTTCCTAAAGCCAGTCTGTTGAATATGCAATAAATGGTTAACCGAGGTCCAGGATGTAAGCATTTCTAATAAAAGGTTTGAAAATATTTTAGCACTGCAATAGAGCATTGCCAAAAGCCAGTAACAGGCAGGCTGCAGACGAGAGCCACATTTAAAAACAGAGATCACTATAGATTTTTGCCATGATCGCGGAATGATACCTGTCTCACAAATGTGAAGGAATAGCGCTCCCAGTAGCGCCGCCCAAAGCAAAGGATCTGTTTAAATTACTACAATGCACAAACCACCAGGGCCGATGCCCTGATAATCAAGCTAGCTAGATCAGCCACCCTGACACACTTCCACAGCAAAGTCCCAAGCATCGATTTCAAAGTAGCCAAGGGACTCATTTCCTGTTTATTCCAATAACATTCACCAATACACCTTCCCCAATCTACCTCCATAATGCCAGAGACTTAAATAGCAGCAGATCCCATTCTGTGTCCATTGCAAATGTCAGAATGTTTGGAGTTGCAGGTTCTAATCACGATGTTGACACATTTCCTACAGGAAGAGGCATCTTTAAATCGATAATAACGCAAACAGTGCTTATATTGAGCTCTAGCAGCACCTTTTCTTTTATCAATTGCCCGTAGAACACAACTTCACCTAATTCGGCAGAGCTGAGTGTTTAATTATTTTTTCCTATTGGCTATCACTAAATCATATAAGACCCCATGTTTACCAGTATGCCTCCTACTAACAATATGTCTGTGTTCTGGCGGCCAATATACATCCACCATCAATTGGAAGTCCCAAATACTGTCCTGCATCATGTCACTGCAGGACTTCCCACTACTTGTCAAGAAAGCATTAAAGTTATTAATGTTAGTGATAGACCCTAATAGACAGTTTCCCTGCATGTTTACCATCGTGCTATACTGCATAATGCCATGAGCCTTTACCCTGCAGGCACTGCATTTCATGTAAAGCATTGCATGGTCACTCATTTCGACACGACCAACCAGGAACTCGGGGAACAGGTCCAAAATTGTCGGGTTGACAAAAATGTAATCAATACAGCTGCTATGCACACCATTGGACCAAGTTGAGTTAGTTTCAGGATCCCTATAAACAAGAGGGCATGAATCAAATTCAGCCAATAGCTTCACCCACTCCTTTCCCTTTTTTTATTGCAAAGGATGTATACGTCTCTCCAACAGTCCCCAGTGCCTCATCTGAGCAGACAGTGATGAAGTCCCCGGTATGTTTTATACCGCCTTTATGCGACGAGTGAACGACGCCTGTGAAGTATCCATCACCTCTTCCGTAACAGCAACTGTGGTGCTACCCCCAGGGGAATCGTATAGAGTCACCACCATCGTACCACCTGAACCTTGTGGAAAATCAGGTAGCAAGGAGGAAAGGAATTTGTCATAGTCTTTCACACCAGAAAAGGGCCCAACGAAAGTTTACTTTTAATAGCCCCCTCCTAGGACGACCTGCTATCGGGGTGAGGACAAATGGAAAATCAAGGAGTAATCATTGTAAGGAACTCATGGTGCCAACAGTAAAGACAGACACAAGTGATCACAGTTCAAGGGTGTTTATTAAACTTCGAAAAACGCCTGTCTAAACCTAAATCTAAGATGGGAGCAAGCTTCGGCCATCAAACAAAAATAAGGCAGTCTTTATGGCGTTTTGTCAAATAAAAGGGCCTATACTAAGAAAACCTATTGCAAATCCTTACACTAAATATAAAAGGAAGTGTGGGATAATGTTCATAAGAAAGAAGGAAGCATTCACAAATAACAAGTCAGGATGCGG
This sequence comes from Ambystoma mexicanum, assembly GCF_040938575.1. NCBI lineage: Eukaryota > Metazoa > Chordata > Amphibia > Caudata > Ambystomatidae > Ambystoma > Ambystoma mexicanum. The sequence goes on from NC_090925.1 coordinate 1,068,545,376, forward strand.
TAGTCGGGTTCTTCCTTCCCCACGTTTTAAGCACAGGACGAGGTAGGTCTCTGGAGCATGGTACACGCTTGAGCTTTCCCAGTACAAGCTAACAGTTCCGTTCTGAGCAATCAGGAAAGTCTCTTGCCACCATGGGCCTGATGTATTCGAAATGATAAACAAAAGTTCCTTTCTGCTTGCACATTGGGTAAGGCCTTTCACCCTTGGATCCCCCTCTTCCAGGCGTAGATCCCTAGAAAGTTCTGTATTGATATGCAGACCTCAGGTCGTTATGTTTTCTTGCTTTCGAGGGCCTGATAGGTTCAAAGTAAAAGTTTCAACATAAAATTCCAAAGTTCTTCTCAGGTTTTATTTGAGTGACAGTTTTTCACTCCTGGGTTGCCACACTTCCGGGCTCAGACCCCTCACAAATAGTAGCTTTTCTTTGTCTTCTCTCACTCTGGCATTGCATGCATTTACAAGGTTTTTGCTCTTGTACTTTGCTGTGTTGTATTCACAGATCGGTGGGTGTTAGCTTCTCATCCTTGGATCCCCCTCTTCCGGGTTCAGATCCGCCTCAACTGTTTGTCTTCCTCGATCCGGTTCACTATGGCTTTCAATGCAATTGTGTTGTGCCTTTGCAAATCTTAACCACCTTCTCATCAAGGCGCTAGGGGAGAATGTTGGCTGCTCGGAGAGAGCGATCGACTGGCTCCTATCCTTTCTCTCCAACCGTCAAGTAAGAGTACATTGAGGTAGCAGTTTCTCCGTCCCATGTGACATCATGTTTGGAGTGCCTCAAGGGGCCAGCTTATCCCCAATGCTTTTCAATATTTACATGCGCACTTTGTGCAGCCTTCTGGTGAAAGCCGGAGTGTCATTTACCAATTATGCAGATGACACCCAACTCATATTGGAGTTGGGGGGTAGGGATCATGCCACGGATAGTGAAGTGCTCTCCAAGGTTTACAAGTTAATAGACGACTGGATGCAGGCAAATTGGATGTGCCTGAACGACTCGAAAACCGAATTGATGTTGTTTGGCTCCAGTCGTCAGTTGGAAAATCTAGGGGCAGAGTACAGCTCTTTTCAAATAAAAAACGCCATTATCCAGGTGGTTCCTAAGGTGAAGACTCTGGGTATGATGGTCGATTCAGTTGTTGACTCTCACGCCCAGACTAACTTTCTCCAAAAAAAACTCAGCTTACTATCTCAGGCTTATGAAAGCAATCACACCACTACTCAATGATGTAAACAGGGCAACGATAGCCAGAGCCATCATCCTTTCACGGCTCGACTATGGTAACGCCCTGTTGCTGGGGGCCGCAACTAGGGATCTATCCAGTTGTCAGGTGATCCAGAACAATGCGGTTAGATTAGTAAAAAATTTGAAAAGAAAAGACCATGTTACCGAAGAGAGGCGTGCTCTGCACTGGCTTAGAGTAGAAGAACGTATCAAGTTCAAAACTCTCTGCCTGGTACACAAGTGCCTTTATGGCACAGCGCCTGCTTACTTGAAGACACACATAGTGCCCTACAACCCCAGCAGAAACCTACGCTCGGGCGGCAAATGCCTCCTGCATGTGCCCAAGTTCAAGCTAAAAACAGGGCTGGGCAGATCCTTTCTTGTGCTAGCTCCTAAACTGTGGAACAGCGTCCCCGAAATCCTTAGGTCCGAAGTTAATCACTTTGCTTTTAGGAAGATGTTGAAGACACACCTTTTTACATGAGATCTTGGTTAGTACTGTTCCCATCGTCTGTCTCATATGTTCTGTTCGTCTTGTAGTACCGGTGTTTTATGTACAAGCGCCCTGATGCCCTCGGGCTACCGGCGCTATACAAAAACAAAATACAATACAATACAATACAATACAATTAATGTCTTTTTATACATTTCACTGTGCAAATCTCTCGGCCCGGTTCACTTTTGTTAAAACACTATATTTCCGGACTTTAGACTTCACCCCCTCTTTATCGGCATTCCTCGTTCGGGTTCACTCTTGCCAGTCTTGTCAATCGTTCCTTTCTCATTTATCTCTTTCAATGCAGGATTCATTTCCCTTAGCTTCACAATCATCTTTCGGTCTAAGACTTTTGACTGATCAGAGGATTTTTATAAGACCCCTGTATGACCACTTTGATCCCATTCTCACCTTTCCCAAGGTTATGGTAGATTTATCAATCGGGTAATCACCCAGATTTTCCTGAGTGAGCACCCATGTGTGCCGTACTCCTCTGTTGCTAGTTTTCCCCCTTTTTCCTCAATCGCTCTTTATGCTTTCACAGTTGCCATGTTGTCACAGTTGTCATGTTGTCATAGTTCAATTAGCTGCTTGCTACTTTTTTTTCAACACAGCTCGGTTTCTTATCAACTCTCCCCTCGACTCACTGGCTGTGATGAACAACGTGGCTTTATTTCTCTTTAGAGTCAAGGTTCATACCACAGAGTCAAGCGTCTCTCCTCGGCTTGGTTATCAGCAGAGGAGGGTCTTGTGTACTGTTGACATGTGCTGCAAAACATGATGGCTATTGTTCAGGGCCTTACGATTCCTTCTGCACAGGTTTCACGGACCTTGGTTGGAAAGGGCAAGGTCGCTTCTCTGCTTGTCACCCTATCGGTATGTGGCATCTTTCTCGTCCTCTTGAAGTGGCGGGCTGAGTTAGCTCTCACGTCGTGCGGTTTCACCTTACTCGTATTGTGCTCTTGTGCTCCACCTTTTATCCCTGTGGGGAAGCGAAAGGCCGTCAGGTGTGTGCAGTTTTGGTCAATTGCCTGACTTTGCCTGATCCTGCTGTTGGGACATGTCAGGTAAATGGCTCGAGTATTAGTCTGTTGTCCTTTGTAATATGTGAAAGTGTTTGTGTTGGAAAATGGGGGGTAAATTGTTTGTGTATCCTACATGGTTGGTTGGGTAAAAGTTGTCACAAGAAGGGGGATACCACATCTCACCTGTCAATATCCCACTTCCACCCCCTGAGCACCCCCATTGAGGTGATCATCCCTCACTGGCCCACCCCCAAGAACTGGATGCCATGTCCTGGTCACCTGGATGACAGACCCCAGTGGACTAGTCAGGGAGACACCTTCAGGTTTCTCACATACCCTTCCACTATGTGGGATGGATATGTCTGTTCTTTGTCCAGGATATGGAAGAGAACAGGGACAAGAGATATCCACAAACTCTCGCATATCCTTTTGCTTGGCTCTGGTTGGTTTTCGTAGAGGTGTAAAGTTTTTATTCTTCTCTCTACAGTGGCCTATAAACTGGGGTTTGAGGCTTGTCTTTGGTTTCATGAAGTCTGCTATCTCCAAGTTTCATATTGGAGAGCTTTGGGAGGAATAGTCAGTTTGCCAGCTACCGTGGGGTAGAAAATCTCCAAATGGAGGTTTGTTTTCCTGTAAGAGATTTGAAAAGGTAGGGAAGTTTTGTCCCAGGGTATCTTCTTCCAGGAGTCCAGGTATTACGACTGTCAATATTTTGCAAGATTCTCCCCTGATGTTAAGGCACATGGGTATCTTGGGGTACTCTTCATTATCACCATGCACACAGGTGACTCTAACTAGGGCTGCATTTTCTATGTCCTCAGTTGAAACTAAAACGGCTCGGATAGCAGTTTTCTTGCTACTCGATTAAGGCCCTTACTTGTCTTCCGTTTAACCAAGCCTTCTTGTATGTAAAATCTGAAGATGATTGACATAAACAGATACTAAATGTTTCTAGCTCTTCCTCGGATTCATCCCACCTATTTCCTTAGGTTCATCCTTTTGATTCTTTGGACAGTACCGAGCCACATGTCTGGCTTCCCTACAGGAGAAACAAACAGGAGGACATGGTCTACTTCCTTTTATTTAATCCTTTTTACATTCATCTTTGGCTTTGGGGTCAACTCTTTTGATGTCTATCCTTTTTCATAGCAACCCTTCCTTGCCCTTATATAAACCCCCTGGTTTCTCAGTTCTGTGAGGTTGAAGTTGGTGGATCTATTTATGATCCCTCCCTTCTGCCCAACGATGGGCCAAATGGAAATATTTAGCTGCATCTGAGTGGTTTTACGCAGTCTCACTGACTGTAGACAGTGTAGTCCGATTTAACTGAAGGACAGCATTTTGCATAAAAGGGGGTAAGGAATTAGTAAACTGTTCCATAGTGATAATTTCTGTTAGCTCATCTAAGGTTTTGCCATTGATCCATAGAGCCACAGTGTTTTTAATGTGTTCTTCCATTTCTAAAGGGTTTTCTCCTGGATTTAATTTAATAGCTCTCAACTTCTGCCGATAAAAATTGCAAGTTTGCCCTACTCTTTTTAGCTGCCCCTCTTTGATGGATAGAAAGGTAGCTCCTTGGACGTGATGTAGTAGTTGATATGAGATTTGTAATTCACCTTTTAACAGAGGTCCCAAATAACTACTTTTAAGATTCTCTTGAATTAGCTGCTTGCTACTTTTCTTTCAACCCAGTTGGGTTTCTTATCGACTCTCCCCTCGACTCACCAGCCGTGATGAACCACGTGGCTTTCTTTCTCTTTTGAGTCAAGGTTGGTACCACAGAGACAAGCGTCTTTCCATGGCTTGGATATCAGCGGAGGAGGGTCTTGTGTACTGTTGACATCTGCTGTAACAAATGCTGGCTATTGTTCATGCTCTTCCTCTTCCTTCTGCACAGGTTTCATGGGGTCGGAAAGGGCAAGATTGCTTCTCTCCTTGTCACCCTCTCGGTAAGTGCCGTCTTTCTCTTCCTCTTGAACAGCCGTGCTGAGTTAGCTCTCACGTCTTGCAGACTGCCTTGCTGGTATTGTGCTCTTGTGGTTCACCTTGTATCCTTGTAGGGAAGGGAAAGGGCAGTCAGGTGTGCGCGGTTCTGGTCAATTGCTTCACTTTTCCTGACCCTGGTGTTGGGACATGTCAGTAAATGGCTCGAGTGTTAGTCCTTCGTCCTTCGTAATATGCAAAAGTGTTCACATTGGAAAAGAGGGGGGTGAAGTGTTTGTGTATCCTACATGGTAGGCTGGAGAAAAGTTGTCGGAAGAAGGGGGATACAGCAACTCACCCGTCTGTGTCCAAGTTCCACCCCCTGAGGATCCCCCATCCAGGTGATCCTCCCTCACTGGTCCACTAGCAGGAACTTGTTCCAATAGCGGTGGCTGTGTCCTGGCCACCTGGATGACAGACCCCCGGGGACTAGACAGGGAGACACCTTCAGGTATCTCACACCATCCATATCAAATGGCGAAGTTAGCCAGGTCTCCTGGAGCAAGGAAAGATGTGCCTGCATTCTCTTAGCTTGTCCCCTCGAGTTGGCAAGGAAAGAATGATGGCACCGTGAGTTCCATGAACAAACATGAAAAGGAACAGCCTCGGGCAAAAGAGCTAGGCCAACAATGCTGTTTCAGCACTTTCATCCAATTTCCAGGCATTCTAGGCTGAACATGTGTTACACCTTTCCCATTTACTGCGGGAGTGCGATGACAAATAGTATATCTATACTATGAGGGAGAATACCATTAGCTTCATGATGTCTTTTCTTTTCTTTCTTTATTCCCCTCTTCCCCATATATTTTTCCTCTCTTCTCGTATACCAGATTATTATCTAGGCTCAGAGTGCTGATGAACTGATTACAGATAGAAGTGTTAATGTGTATCTTACTGTGCGATCTGACCCATGTTTTGTAAATCAGCTAGATAAAGCCCAGGTGGGTGAAACATTGGCACCTACTGTCCAATGAGTTACTGTTGGATTTGTTTGCTTAGAGGAATTTCTGTGCCTAGAATTATTGGATGTCTTTGCCTGGATTTCTTTGCCTATGTGAATAATTCTCCCACTTCATATTTTTTTTCGATTAATATATATTTTAGTAGGCTTTGCTAACTGATTGTTGTACTATTTGTTCAAGCCATGAACTGAGTATTGTCATATTATAAAACTGATCCACAGTGCAACAGTGTCTGCACTATTTTTTGCATAATACTATATCTAGTATTTGAATAATCTCTCACATTACCCATCAACATACGTTCCAACACAGTCGAACAAGCTGGATACGTAGCAAATTGAAAAGCTGATAGCTCAAAGCCCATCTCATGCAAAGAGTTGTCATTTTTACAGATAAGCTCTGTTGCAATTCGAAATACAAGGGAGACCAGTACCCAGTTACCCAATTAGTTAAACTAGTCACAATTGGCAATTTGAGGATTTCAAAATCCTCTTGTGAAATAATTCACAAATCAGGAATATAGTGCAATATTTCAAGAAGGCATGAACAGTTTAAGAATGGGCTAGCAGATGTGGATTACTCTCAACAATTTTTATTTTGAGCAGGTTTGCCAAGAATGTCTATGGGAGGAACAAAGTTGCAGGGCCCCATGTCCCAACTATAGCATGCAGCTACTACCACCTCAATGTCAGATGTGAAAGTAGCTGTGGAGAACTGAAATGGGCCAGAAACATTGTGTGGAGCTGCCTGTGTTCTACCAAAGTTATCCCGCTCCACAGTCAAGGTTGCATGACTTCTTACAGTCGGAGTAGAGGATGTGTCCATGTTTGATGATAGAGACAAGGAAGATCACATCCCTTTATTGAGGGGGCCCTGTAATAGGACCTATCTCGTATACTCATCACTTAGTTAATATGAAATAATATTGTTGACAGAGGATGAAGTAGTTACTTTAGGGGCAGCATTTTTCTGTGCAATTTTGGTAGTAGGTTATTTTACAAACCTAACCCGTTTGTTTTGCCGGCTCAGGCAGGTAGGTTGCTGTTGTTTGTTCGGCCCCTTTTTAAGGGATTTAGCAGTACTATTAAGGAAAGATTGCTTAATGTGCAAGGCTTCAACTGCATGCTCCCCCATCTCAGCAAATACTTTGACCGATTCTTGGTTAGTGTGCACCCCTATAGAGAGCATAGGCGAAGAGCCCTTTATAATGGTAACCTGAGCAGTGGAGGACAGGATAGTCACACTATCTTGAGTGTGGGATGAATTACGTGACAGGGTATGCATTTGTGATGAGGAATCAACGTTAAGAACCAAGGCAAAACTAGTCGTTATGCAGGAAGTAGAGCTGGAATCAATAAACATATCCACAACTAGGGCTAAGATCCGTTTTAGCTCACACTGCTCTTCTGCCAATTTCGTGCTAAGGAGGAATAATGCATCACGTTTTTAGATGATAGTATTCAGGGTAGAAGAGAGATGAGGTGTTTCATTATTTAGCCCCAATGATGAAAGATTACTTAAAATTGTAGCTTCCACCACACATCCATCTTCACAGAAGGAATACTCCAAAATGGAACCAAGCTTCTCCAGATCAGGGCTTTTGGAAGGCTGTTTTCTATGACGTTGCTGTAACTTATTCTTTTAGGGCCAAGAGTGGTTTGCTGCAAGATTAAACACAAATTAAGGAATAAACATTATTGTCAATCGTGGATGAACAGTAAGGAGTGCTGTTAGCCAGCTTGCTTATATCTCCTTTGAGGAAAACATCTTTGGTCGCCGATTTTTCTGATACGTTTCCACATTCAAAATTATTGTTAAAATAACCGGTAATTGTCAGTTTTGTATCATTCTTTCTACCACTTTTGTTTTTTTTGTATTTTTTGGTACAAGGGGTAGCATTACAGCCAAAAGTACCACGCATAGGACTGCAAGCTCTTTTCCCTTAGCGAGATGCAGTACTGCGTAAGACATATCTTTGTTGCTTGGTTCTTTTCATTTCATCTAGGCGAAATGTAGAATTGCGTTCAATAAAAAGAATGCTTATCAGAGCTAAAATGGGAGAGGAGGGTGTAGCTGCCAAGTACTCCTCAGAGGGAAAAGCAAAAGCAGGCCATCAATAGCAAACTCTGCAGTTGTAATTGAAAGCCTCACCCTCCAGTACTTAAGTACTGGTACTCACCTCACACTGCTTAATAAGCAAAAGCCACCTCCATCCTCCCACTCTCCATGTCTGCACTTGCCAATGAACTCATGCAAATGCGTGGATGTGCGCAGCCTCCCACTTTTAAGTCCTTCCTGCATGGAGGGCGGTACCTCTATTGTGTAGACCAATTGAAAAGGCAGAAGTTCCGACCAGCACAATGTAACGAGCTGAAGCACAGTAAATCTCTATTATCAGTGGGAATGCCGGTTTGCATGCCTGCACTCACCAATGCACTCACATGAATTCCCTGATTTAATTCTGACTTGACTCATTTTCATTTTGTGTGATCTGCTTTGTGCACACATATTTAAAGTGGTTTGCTTAAAAAATTGTCATCATTCCTGCCCCTCATGTCCCCAGCCCTCCAAGATGTCAGGCTGGAGCCAGGCCACGATCACTTACATGTCCCTCAAGGGCCTCTCCATCCCTCCAAAGACCCACTTGGAGTCAGACTTGGCGCTTGTGGCACCAGACTCACTCACTCCCATAGGATAACATTGGGGATTGAACTTGTAGTGCATTGATGGGGACAAGATGAATGCCCCAACATATTTCAGTTCCCGGAACTGCATGTGCAGTCTAGTCTTTTGGGTGTGATTCAGCCCAGAGACACCTGGGATACCCAGAGACTATTTAAGCCATGCCCAGGCTGAGAAACATGCTTTGTGTTTTCTGCACCTGCAGCGTGACAGCGTTTTCGGATCGGTCTCCAGTAGGCCTGCATCTTTCTTCTGCGCTCAGCTCCTGCAAGAACAAGAACACCGTTAGGAACAGTCTTACCTTGCAGTGCTTCTGCCCATCATTCATCGCTTCTTCTGTTCTGCGGGCATCTTCAGCGGTCTCATTTCCATCCTGGCACGCCGCTTCCTAAGGAAAAGGGAAAAGAACAGAAAAAGGCATTCGTAAGCATTCAGCAAATTTTTAAAGACTGTATGAGCTTCAAGCGCTTACCTGAATCCCATCTTCTCTGGGGGAACTCTGGCTCCAGAATTTCTCATCCATCTGCAAGAGGGAAAAGACACTCCAGGTTAGCGTGGAAACATCTAGAGGCGCCGCATACCGCACTTACTCACTGCATTTCTTCGTCATAACCGGCATCCACACTGAAAACGTTGCGGCACCTAAAAGACACAGAAAAAGAACTCAGTTCAATACAAATACGAAAGGGTCGCATCGTGCATCGCGCTAACACTCACCTTCAGCACTACTTATCTCAGCAGTACGTCGCCATCCACGGACGCCGGCCATCATCTAAGGAAGGAAAGGAACAAAGTTAGAGAACTGTTGAAAAGACTCATTATACTTATCTGTCGGACTCTTGCCAGTGAAGTAACTAGGCAGCAATGAGCCCCATCAATCAACGCGCCCCTGCGCTGAAAGCAGAATGGAGAGCACACTTTCCAAGAAAACAAGGTGAGTTGTGGATTAAAGGGACGGACTGGACCCCGGGGAAGAGTAGACTCCAGCGAAGGGTTTGAGGTCGTAAGAGGTCAGAAAAGGCTGAGTGACATCCCTGTGGATACCACGTGAGCGTTACAAAAATATCAATGACTTTCTCTTGCACATTTCTATACTGCGCTGCCTGCAACAGGTCAGCTTCCACTTGCCTCACTCACTCCATGAGTTCTACATTTTCTTACCTATCTCCAGACAGTTCCAGAGAACATCAATCCATTCTCAACCAGTGCACCTCCTGTGCAAAGACACTAGTTTCCTTGTTCAAGTGTGTTTTTTTTTTCCTTCACCCATTCAATATTCTGTTTTTGTAAAATAGGTACCTGCTGATATATCTGATCGAAGTCATGTTGGGAATCAACCAATATTATAATTAACTGACTGTTTTCATTTTTCATCTCCTTTATTTGTAATTGGAAGACCATAATTTCATCTAACAGCCATCTATTATAACTAGTCTGATCATTTACCTTATGCTGCAGCGTGCTAAATTTTTCCACACACTTTTTATGTGCATTTCGGAGTGCACAAATTGTGTTTCATGCTCTGCACTCTCTTACTGCTAGCTTTTTAACTCATTTTTGAGTAGTACCATGAGGCTTTCCCTTTTTTAACTTGAAAATATGCGTCTGCTGTGCTTAATCTTCTCAGTGTTTATGTTCATTCTCTGCCTCTTTTAGAATCTCAGTCTGACTCTGCGTTCAGGCCTCACTCTTCTGCACTCGATCTTCCACTAAGTGCAGTGGAATTTTAGATAAGCTGTGTGCTGAGCCATTTGAATCTGTTCCTCTTCAGCATACACCTATACACCTCCCTGGAACCCAGGGTTCAAGTCCTCACAGCATTTTATCTAAATAAAGATCACTTTCCATCCAACTTAATGCACTGAGATCAAAATGAATGGTCTGTTACAATGCACTTGTCATGAGTCAGAAATAGCCACAAGCCCCTAATTTGTAAAAGTTTGTTGCGAGGCCACCCTCAACACAGGGAGTCCCTTCCCTCCCCAAACTAACTGTCACACAATAAATTATTAATGTCAGTTCTTTTATTTGGCCCTATCTCAGCTTCCTATCATACCTCTTGGATCTCTCCCGGCTGAGCTACCAATGAGCTACCAATGACCCAAGAACCAGACCATGTTATACTGAAAATGCAATTGCATAGCCCGAATGATATGAATATAGTATTTTGGCAAGAAGCATGTGATAAACATTGCAAACCATGAAACCTGAATGTGGCCATTGGGAGTCCATTTTGTAAATGCAGGCCATTTTCCTTTTTGTAACGCTTTGCAAATATATTCTATGCTTCAAATCTACACACTGTGCAAGGCCACAGCTTGAACTCTTACAGGCTGATTCATGGAATTATTTGCGCCGAAACACAGAGTTTTGGGCACCATTTTGCCCGCAAATCCCTGTTTAACAAATGGGGATTTGCGGGCAGAATGGAGCACAAATCCCTGTTTTTCGGTGCAAAAATTCCATAAATCAGTCTCTTAATTGCTAACGTAGACAGGAATGTAGAGCCATGCAGAAATACATTGTTTTCCCCTCACTGAGGCCTTGAAGCTGTGCAAGAGCCGCTCCTAATCAGTAGTCCAGGTGCCGGTTTGTCTTGCAAACGCTGTTGTAAAAGGCAGTTAAACATTAATTATATGCAACTAACTGTGCTCCTTAAAAAAGATGGCATTTTCTCTGCCTAAGAACTGTCTCGGCCTCATTACGACTCAGGCGGTAAGGGGTTTACGGCGGCATAAACAGCGCCGACCCTTACTGCATGAGTATGAGGTCCCTTAGCGCCATGGAGGTTTTAACACCTGCTTTTAGCAGGTGTTAAAATTCATGGCGCTAAGGGACCATGGAGTTAATTACGCCACCGTAATTTACAGTGGCGTAATTAACGCCTTCCCCACTCCCATTATGCCCTATGGGGCAAAATGGGAATGGGGAAGGGAAAATGGGAAAATGGGGATTTACCGCCCCGCCAAGGTTGGAATGGGGCGGTAAATCCGCCAACCACCATGGCGTAAACGCAGTTTACGCCATGGTGGTAAAGTCACGGCCCAGGCGGTAACTTACCGCCTGGGTCGTAATGAGGCCCTCTGACCCTTAGCTCATGAGCCGCAGCAAACAGATAATGTTGGTTTGAATTTCTCTCTGCTAGAACAAGATATCCTCCCTGTGCCAGTGCCCCATGTTCCCATAACAGAAAACTGTCTCTGCAGCCTTTGCTAGAATACTAATGTTTAGACTGAATGAAGAATTGTCATAAATGTCAATTACCGAACCCTAGCTTGTATGTCATGCATAAGCGCCCGGCTGAATAGCATTATGAAATGATGATGTGTAATGTATATATACATATGACTGCTTGAGCATTGCTCGCTCTCTCTCTCATCTCACGGTGTCTGGGAACACACGTCGTGAGGTGTTGAGACCTGGTCGGCCGACTGAGATACTTTTGAAATAAACCAGACCTGTTTGGAAATCAAACCTTACGACTGGCGTGTCATTTAGTATATGGTTATTGTGCCTTTATTCCATATATGGACTAACAACCGGTATACAGGAAATATATCTTTATTTATTTAAATTATAGGTAATAGAAATCACACTAAACTACCTACGCCACCTTCTTTGTTGCTCACAATCATCTTCTTGTTACACAAATAAATCACACCAATGGGTTTTGAAAAAACCCAAATTGCAATCTGTTTCACTTCAAGAAATAATTAGCGCTTGTCAGTGAACAAAATCAATTGACAGATGCAGTCCTGTGCAATTTTGATTATCCTGCGTGCTTAAAAGGCTAGCAGTTTGGTTTACAGATTCAAACAATTGCTTATTGAAATTACTATTTCACCCACACCTAAGCTCAAAATAAACACAGTGATTTAGCAGTACATTACTCAGAGTCCCCCTACTTTGGTCTTTGTGGGGGAAGTCAGACAACAAAAATCTGGGATGATTGAAGAATGTTGGATTTGAAACCCTCCTCCACTTAAAGGCATGTTTTGGGGAACAAGAGTGGTAAAATGGGGAGAACTATTTCTTAGTGTTGGTTTAGGAACAAAAGCACCCTTCTTCTTAAAATACGTCAGGGTTAACAGGCAAAATAGGATTTCCCAATTACATTACAGTCTATAGTTTTCAGCGCACACCGGGAATTAACGTTTTTAATTTCAAATTTTAACAAAAAACATCCCGTAGTGTTCTGTTAAAGGGAATTCATTACATTAACATGTTTAGTTAAATAGGCTACGGATATATGCAGTTTTGCCAACCACCCCACATCCACTATAAACTGAGAGAATTTACAGCCAGGGGATTCCCCCATTATTTGGATGCAATGGGCTCAACTCTATTCACATTGAAAACAAACCTCTGTTTAAAGATCAGAAAGGCCAGCTTTATTTCAGGACCCTCTGGAAAGACAGCGCAAGTGTCTGGTCACTTCACTATCAAGGATGCCCCCCAGCTCTCTGCCAGGACCCTGTCAGCCTTTAGGCCCTCCCAGCAATAGAAAGCTCCACCAAGAGGCAATCTCTGCAAAATCTCCTTTTGGGGTTTCCTTGTGGCTGTCAGATGGTCAGTTGTAGTAGCTTCTTTCAGAATGGTAATTTTAGGAGCTCTACCTTTCCTTCTAATGCACCCACTTTATAAAGCAGTGATAAAACCATCAGGTTTACAATTTTGGGGAGTTCTCTGAGGATTGTTTTTTTTTTATTATTTGATTTTATTAGGTTTTAACACATAACAGTTCTCTCGAGGACGAGAGAGAAAAGAAAACATACATATCTGCATTAGTTATTCATTGCAAAATGCCACTTCAAATGATTCAATATCGTCAACTAACATCTGTTGGGTCCATTCTTGTGAACATATTCAAATAACAAAAAGATCCAAGAAATACTTTTCTCGCTCCCCTTGGTTCGTTTTTTCCCCTCTCCCCTCACTCTTCCCCCCTAGGGCTAGGGATTTATCTCACTGGGATACTGTGGTTTCATGCTCTTGCTTGTATTTTCATGGGCTGATGGGTTTCTTTTTAACATTTTAGGGGTCTCCTTTTATTGGGGGGTGCTTCACTATGCTTCACCTACAACCTTTAGAGTATCTGGGAATCGCTATCAGAACATAAAAGGGGATGATCTTATGGCTGGGGGAGATCTTGTTTAAACTGATATGCAGGAAGCCTTCAGAGCAGTAAGATGTTTCCCACCTACGATTGCGGGGACTCCAGTGGGTAGGCTGTTGTTCGCCGATGACCTTCTCTTACTGGATCAAACTGCGATAGGTCTACAGAGACAGTTGAAAGCAATATTTCTGTATGTTCAGGAGAATGGCCTCAGAATTAACCCTAAGAAATCGAAAATGTTGGGCTTGGGAACATCTAATAGAGCTAAAAAGTTTAGGTGGCACTTAACAGGAGAAGCTGTCTGGGTGGTCTCTTCAATGCTCTATCTGGGAATCACTTTAAATGATAGTATCGGAGATGGGCCAGGAGTCGCAAGGTTGAGAAGTAAAGTTAAGAATCTGGCTTCCCAAGCACTTCTAATTAAGCAAGGCTACTGTTCTTTTTCACTTCGACCACTTACGGACTTCTACAAACTAAAAGTATCACCTGTCTTGACCTACGTGACTGAGGCCAACTTTTTTCTTGCTCCGGAGGTTTGGCGCCTGTTAGAAAGCCTCTTTTGGAAAAGAGTTTTGAGATTACCATCATCCCTTCCCATTGAATGTGTGAGAAAAGAACTGGGGTTAACCTCACTTTATATCGCAATGGTTTGGAAATCACTAACTCTTTACAGCAAATGCCTGGACCCTCCGGACAGAAGTGGATTTTTGGCCATAAACAAAGCCCTGTCTGGTGGATTGATTCCAGCCTTAAACGCATGGTAGTCAACTTGCAAAGGCATTTTGGACACGATTGCTCAAAACACAGACAGTTTAATTGAAAATCCGCTCAAGGTAAAGAAAAAAACTTCTAGATTAGGACTGGATTGTCACGATGGATAGGCTTAGTGCTCTTCAGTCTATATCTCTGGGTAAGGAAGAACATTATAGCCGAGGCACAGTGCTTCCATACTTAGACAAATTCCCCTCCTACTCGGAAAGACAGTATTTTCTGAGATTGCGCCTAAACCTCCTGCCCACGAGGGAGTTGCTGGGAAGAAGGATTAAAAAGAGAGAAGATCGGATTGTCTCTTGTCGTTGCTGTAGACAGGAGGTAGATACTTTGCAGCATTTGGTAATGAGTTGTGCCGCACTTTCAGTCTACAGAGAAAAATGCTTGGGGAAACATTTTGAGAATCTTGAACATAAACCTCCTCATGAGAGGTGGTCCATTTTAAGATGGGGAGGAAAGGTATCTTTAACCTTGGCCCTACTGAATTTTGTCAGAGAGATTTTTATGATGTTGGTTATGTAGAACTCAGAGGCCTTCCTTTCCTCAATATATAGTTGCTACTTTTTTTCTACTTTTTTTGTGTGTTTAAAGTTTTCCTCGAAACTGATTGATGCAATACAAATAAAAATAAAAAAAAGATCAGGAAAGCCAGCTTTATTTCAGGACCCTCTGGAAAGACAGGGCAAGTATCTGGTCACTTCACTATCAAGGATGCCCCCGAGCTCTCTGCCAGGACCCTGACAGCTTTTATGCCTTCCCAGCAATAGAAAGCTCCACCAAGAGGCAATCTCTGCAAAATCTGCTTTTAGGGTTTCCTTGTGGCTGTCAGATGGTCAGTTGTAGTAGCTTCTTTCACAATGGTAATTTTAGGAGCTCTCCCTTTCCTTCTAATGTACCCACTTTATAAAGCAGTGATAAAACCATCAGGTTTACAATTTTGGGGAGTTCTCTGACGATTGTTTTTTTTTATTTGATTTTATTAGGTTTTAACACATAACAGTTCTCTCGAGGACGAGAGAGAAAAGAAAACATACATATCTGCATTAGTTATACATTGAAAAATGCCACTTCAAATGATTCAATAACGTCAATTTACATCTGTTGGGTCCATTCTTGTAAACATATTCAAATAACAAAAAGATCAAAGAAATACTTTTCTCGCTCCCCTTTGTTTGATTTTTCCCGCCCCCCCTTTCTCCTCCCCCTAGGGCTAGGGCTTTATCTCACCGGGATACTGTGGTTTCATGCTCTTGCTTGTATTTTCATGGGCTGATGGATTTCCTTTTAACATTTTCAGGGTCTCCTTTTATTGGGGGGGTGCTTCACTATGCTTCACCTACAACCTTTAAAGTATCTGGGAGTCGCTATCAGAACATAAAAGGGGATGATCTTATGGCTGGGGGAGATCTTGTTTAAACTCTCTACCTGGTGTATACCCTTACTGTGTTGGCTCTGGCATGTGTTTGTTTAGGAAATCTGTCCACAGGATATCACATTGTGTCGCTTTACCATGCAGGGATGCCGTAATTATTTCCATGGTGCACATGTTCATTGCCACATTAACCCATTCTTTCTCAGTCAGGGTTGTGATTGATTTCCACTTCATGGCCAGGAGAGCTCGGGCGGCGAGCAAAAGATGGGGAGCCAATCCCTGGACTCTCTTCCACTCATCTTTATTTATTTTATTTATTTTATTTTATTTTTTTTATTTATTTATTTTTTATTTATTTATTTGCATTTGTTAAGCGCACTTGCAGCCCATGAGGCATCGAGGCGCTGTTACAGAGGAAACACAGATTAAGATTAGATTTTTTTCTTTGTTTTAGTTACGTATTTATAACGCGCTTAAACACTCGGAGGTTTCTAAGCGCGGACCCGGGGATCGAACCTGTTGTTGCTTTGTGTCGTCTTGCTTCCAAGACGCGCACGCTGCCGCTGTGCTATCCTCCCGGGACAATATCTTTGAGTTTCTCGAGGCCAAACAGGACAAGGTGGGGATCTGCTATTCTCTGGATACCATCTAGGTCCCTGATCCACCCCAGGACTTCATCCCAATAGATCTTGATTCAAGGAAAACCCCACCACATGCGCCAGTAGTCCGCAGGTTGTCCACATTCACACCAACAAAAAGGGCTAGATGACTGGTACATTTTAGATAGTTTGTAAGGATCATACTGCCACCGGTGTAAGAGCTTGTGGCATGGAGTTTGTATTGGCATGATATGGAAGTGCGTGTTGCCATACGGCACATTTCATCCCATGTTTCTTTGTCGATCTCTGACCCCATATCTTTCTCCCATCATGCTCTGAGATTATCCGTATTTCCTCTACATGCTTCTATCAGTATTTTGTACATGGCAGATATCAGGCCCTTCCTGTCGGACCTGGAGTCTAAGAACTTTTCAAAGGGGGCGAGTTCTCTACTCAGTTTGTCTCTCCATTCTGCTTTTGTCAAGACTCCTTTAATCTGTAAGTAGTGGAATGTGGACAGTACTCCTATCCTTAGGGCATCTGTTAATTCTGGGAGTGTAATGAAGGAGTCACTTCGGAGGAGTTGGCCTACCCGTTCCAGTCCCGCTTCATACCACGCCTGCAATCTTTCCACGTTGGGGATGTGATTGTTTATGCCCGGGGACCATAAGTGGCTCAATGGGGACAGCCATGTGGTAATCTTCCTCATCTCAGGACCCTCTCTCCATATTTCCCATATGGTTGCTAAGATCGGATGTGCCTTTGACCTATTTAAAATTGTCTTCCGTGGAGCCCTTAGCCACTCTGAGACTGTTGCCGGATTCAGATAGTGGTTATCCATTGCTATCCACTGTGGCTCCATCTCATTGCGCAGGTGAGGAATGAGTACCTGTAATTGGGTTGCATCATAGTATTTTTTGAGGTCTGGAAGGCCCACCCGCCTTTGTCTTTGGGCAATGTCAGAGTGTTCTAAGCAATCCTGGCTTTTTTCCGCTGCCACAGGAATTTTAGGGTCGCATTTTTGACTTCTATGAAATAGTGTTCTGATATTTTAATGGGGAGCATCTGGAAAGGGTACAGAAACCTCAGAAGACACATCATTTTTATTGCGTTGAGTCGTCCCAGCCATGATATTGTCAATTTGTTCCATCTAGCCAGGTCTGCATGAAATTTTTCAAGGAGTTTTGGGTAATTGGCTTCATATAGGGTTCCTATTTGGTTCGTTATTTGTATTCCTAAATATTGTAGGGTGTTGTGTTCAAGTGTCAGTCCAAGAAAGGAGTATTTGGTTTCATTTACATCTGTGGACCCTTGTAGGGGAAAAATATCATTTTGGTTTGATTAATTTTTAAATCCCGATAACTGGCCATATTCCTCAAGGAGGGATATGGCTCTAGGGATGGACCTTTCTGGGTTGACCACATGCAGGAGTATGTCATCGACATACAATGCTATGTTGTACTTGGTCTGTCCTAAGTGCATTCCTTCTATTTGGGTGTCCGCTCATATTTTTTGTGCTAGTGGTTCAAGCGAGAGAGAAAACAGAATAGCCGACAGGGGGCATCCCTGCCTGGTACCTCGCTTTAGTTGAAACCACCTGGAGTATTCTCCATTTACAAATACACAGGCTTTGGGTGTCGTATAAACTGCCTGAATTCCTCTTCTGAGTTTGAGGCCTATTCCAATCTTGCGGAGAACACCCATTAGAAAATCCCAGTCAACCCTATCGAAGGCTTTTTCTGCGTCGATGGAGTATAATGAGGGGTCTGTATTCAAGTTGTGGGAAGCGTGCACCAAGTGCAGAGTCTTGCGCATGGTATCTGCTCCCTGCCGACCTAATATAAAGCCCACTTGATCAGGGTGGATTAGATGGGGCATAAATGATTCAATTCTGGCAGCCAGAATTCTTGTGTACATTCTTGCGTCTACATTAAGCAGAGATATGGGGCGATATGATCCACATCTTTTAGGGTCTCTCCACTCTTTTGGGATAACCATTATGAGGGCTCTAACAAAGGAATCTGGGGGTTTTCCTGTTGCTAGGATTTCATTGAACAGTTCGACGAGGAAGGGTGTGAGCTGTGCACTAAAAGTCTTTTGAAACCAGCCGTATAGCCGTCTTCTCCCGGGGATTTGCCATGGGTACGTCTTTTTATCGCGTCCTGTATCTCCTCCCCAGTTATGGGAGTGTCCAGGTACGCTGATTCGGTACCTGTTATTTTGGGCATATTGATATCGGCTAAATAGGACTCAATGCTAGGCGAGTCTGGGTCTGTCTCTGGGGTATACAATGCTTCGGGATGGTGGTCTTACTTATCTCTGTATTGAGCCCTCCATCTAAGATTTCCTGGACCCTTCTTTCTGCTTGCTGTTCTCTTCACCTAGCCACAAGTAGTGCATCCGTTTTGTCTCCTTTCTCATAGAATTTTTATTTCAACAGCAGAAGTTTGAAAACTATTTGGTCATTTTCTAGGAGGCGGAGTTCCTCCCTCTTTTTCTTAGCTTTGCTGACTTTTATGGGGTCTAGCGTGTCTCCTTTCTTCGTCTCATTGTCTAGTTGGGTAATTTCTCCACGGATTTTGTTTTCGATCAGGGCTCTCTCTCTCTCTTTGCTGGCTCCCTCTCTCATAAGGATCCCCCTCCAGGTTGCCTTTCCCGCGTCCCAGACCCCCTGCTTAGAGACCTCCCCTGTATCATTCAATCTAACATATTCAGTGATTTCAGTTTCCATCTTGGTCTTAAAGCCGGGATGTTTCCATAGGGTCTCGTTAAATCTCCATTTCCCTCCCCTAACTGGCAAGTATTCCCATTGTATGTCAGCAATCACCATATCGTGGTCGGACCATGTGATCGGGATGATCCCCGTATGTGAGGCTGTGTTGTATAAGTCTTTAGAGAAGTAAATATAATCAATGCGAGTAAATGTGTTGTGTGGGGCTGAAAAGAAGGTGTATCCTCTCTCATCAGGATGCATTCGTCTCAACACATCATTCATTCCATACAGATCCATCATCTCCATGAAGTCAGTGTGATCTTCTCTAGTCCTGTCTCCTGTACTTGTGTTACCAGGTTTTCGATCTAGTGTGGGGTCAGCCCATATATTAAAGTCCCCTCCTAGGATGACATGGCCAGAGGATTTTAACATGATTTTGGGAATCGTTTTGGAGAGGAATCTAGCTTGATTTACATTGGGGGAATATATTGTGGCAATCGTAGTGGACACATTCCCAATGGATACTGAAACTAGTAAAGCTCGGCCTTCTGCATCCAACCGGATTTTGGTAGTCTTGAAGTCTATCACCTTTCTGATGAGGATTCCACTCCCCATTTTCTCAATGGGCCCAAACCCCAGAATTCTATCCCTGTCCTCTACCCCAGAACTGACCTCTCATTGCCTTTCATATATTTAGTCTCTTGCAAAAGAAGAATGTCAATTTTCGCTCTACGGAATTCTCTGAACACAAGAGATCTCTTGGTCGGTGAATTGAGGCCCTTAACATTAAGCGTTCCCACCCTTATGGAGCCCCTGCTGTGTGATTCAGCGGTCATCATAGTTGTGAAATCTGAGGTTATACATAGTGTTTGACCATTTCCAGCAAATTATCTTTCTTCCAATTGAGCATGTTACCATTCTGTTTTTTCCATTTTCTGAATTAGCCCGTGCGATAAGGTATTCCCTTGTCCCTATTTTCCACCCCTCTTCCCCCCTCCCTCCCTGAGTTTGGTGGCGTCCGATCGAGCCTAGTTGATAGCACTAGCCCAGATTTGAACCACCAGTGGAGACCGTTACCTCATGGTCCCTTTGCAAAAATGTTGTCAACATACCTAATGAGCCCCCGCTAATCTCCCCCCGGGGTTAGCACATATTTTCAAAATGGATAGAGGTCTCTATCGCGTTTCAACAATCGGCACCCATGTCCTTTGTTATCGAGTGACAATTAAGCAAATTGTACCATACTTGTCGAGGGTTAGTTACCCCCTTCAGGAGAGATGTTGCCTCTACGGTACTTCCTCAAACCCTTCACCTTCCTTCTCTTTGGACCTTGAATGCGCAATTCTTACCCATCCTTCGGAATGTCCTCTCGATCGTCCTCATGTTCTTGCGGACCCAACAAATTGGATATGCACGCTCTGATTTGTTTCTCCGAGTTCAATCTGATCTTTGTGCCTTCATGTTCGAAAGAGAGGGAGAAGGGGTATCCCCATTTATAGCGAGTGTCTCGAGTCTTCAGCCATGTCGTGAGAGGTTTACACATTTTCCTCAAGGTCAAAGTCAGGGCGAAGAGGTCCTGATATATCGTTATTTGTGCTCCGCTTAAGGTAATGGTGCTCCCACTCCTGACCTTCTCCAACACTCTTGTTTTATCTTGGTACCGATGGAACCGTGCCAGGACTGATCTCGGACCTCCAGGTGGACCTCCTGCTCTATGGATGCGCTCTGTCTTGGGTTCATCAATGTTCTCATCCGCGACTAGTAGTTTGATGATGTCATGGAGTGTTGTTTTGAGGTTGTCCTCCGTTTCCCCTTCTTTCTCTGGAATCCCGAAAATGCGCAAGTTGTTTCTTCTTTCCCGGTTTTCGAAATCATCCATCTTAAGTTTGAACTCTTCTTCTCTCTGTTCTAATTCGGTTATTCTGTGGGCCAATTGTATTTCCAAAATATCTATTGAAGCTTGATTGCTCTCAACTCCTTCGACCCTATCCTCTATGTTATCTAGGCGCTGTGTGAGTTTGTCGATTTTCCCCACTATGTTGGCTCCCATGTTTTTTATTTCCGTCAATAAAGCTGCTATATCTCCTTTCGTGGTAGCAGTTTCTGCATTCGTGATTGGCGCTGATGCCATCTTGGGGTCGACGGGATGAGGAGTTGTCGGGTCGTATGCGTAGATGGCGAGCTTCTGTTGTGCATTCATACACCTGGTTCTCTGCTTTCAGAGTCTTGGCTGATGAGGATTTCAGGGTTATTGCTACCACCGAGGAGGCACACGCCCCTTTTATTCTGTTTTCCTTTTTTATTGTTCTTTTTTTGTTTTGTCTCCGGGGGCCTTACCCTCGGCGGAGTAGGTTGTGTCTGTTGTTATGATTAGAATTGGGTCTGATACCTATGGGTAGACCCGTGGATAGGCTTGCCGGAGGCTCTCGTAATGTCTTATAACCGTTCCTCATTCCCGTTGCCTTTTACTGACCCTTTCGCTCCGGGGTGGGGTCCTCGACTTTCTCGGTGGGTGATGGTATCTCGGGAAGGTGGGTTGATGGGAGGTTATATGGCCTCCTTGGGACGACTTTCCATGGGCGATGGGCAGATCTTTTCCTTATCCTCCGCCTCACAGGGGTGGAGCAATTTTATGCTTGCGTTCCGCGAGCTGGGGTCAGCAGATGCATGCAGCTGATTGCGTCTCCTTTTCTTTTATGTCTCTTTTCTATCCCCCCCCCCACTCAGGAGGCCTTACGATCTTCTTGTATGGAGAGGACCCAAAAAACTTTATAGAACATCCTTTGGCCCTCCCGTGCGGCGTACCCGGTGATTATGTTCAGAGATGGAGGTACGTTTAACAGTCACCTAACAGCCTTACGGGCTCTCACGAGGCGAGTTATCTCGTGTCGCAGAGGGACAAAACAAGTGATATGTGAATTCCAATGAGCTGGCGTATTGCCTTGCCCCTGATCGCCTGCTTTTGGGGATGTTGTTTTGAGACTCAGGGTAGAGGTGATTCAGCACCCAGCACGAGCGGGGCCTTAACTGTGGGTCCGTTTTGTAATATACACTGGTGGGGGGGTGTCGTTGGCAGCCACTTACTTCTTTGCTCCCTGGGGAGCGTTTGCGTCGCTTCTTGTGTCTCCCGGCAGTGCCCGCATTCTGGCGTAATTACACTTTTGTTTGTTCCGCCGGGAGAGGCACGCTGGTCTCGTTATGGGGCTCCTCACTTGGAAGCAGGGAAGGATCCGTATCTGCGTTTCCTCTGAACGGCGCGTGTCACAGCAGTTCAGGGTCTCGGGAGCAATGCCTACCACGATGCGGGCGTCATGAACCGCCTGAGCTCTCTCACTGCCTGTCCGCACTTGTCCTTCACCGCCGGCTCACTGTGCTCGGGAATAGTATTGGGCGAGTGAAGGGGTACAGCTTTCAATGTCCATTCTGGGGTTTAGCCGCTCAGCTGCTTTCCTCGGCGGTCTTAACTTCAAGCAACGTTTGAAACCAAATCTAGTTTTGTTTTCGTCCTGGAGGCACACGACGATATCAATGGAAAGCTGAGGCCGATTTCGTCCAGATTGTCTCCTGTGTGTAGAGGGGACCTTCACAAATCACTGGTGCATATTTCTTCCCGTGGGGGGGTCCAGAAGCAAAGGAATCATTCCTCTTCTTGGACCTCAGGATGGGAGCTCACATGGAGGAAGGACTCATCTGCGGGCTCCCTGGTGGCCGAACCTGGAGGATTGTTTTAAGAGTCTGGAACAGACGTATGGCAAATTCCCTTTGAAATCCGCTTTTGTTTCTATGTCCGCTTTTGGGCAAAATTTAGTTTTGTAGTAGAACTTCATATTTTACAAGTAACTGCCATGATATACATGTATTCCACTTCAGCTACTCATTGGGGAAATTAATAAAATGACAGCCATTTTGGCATCATGTTGCATGTACGTGTGGCAATCTTCACACCGCTTACACAAAAATCATAATAATTATGAACATGTAATTTACTCTCCAAATACCTCATTTTACCCTCCACCAGTTTGCAACTCTTAAATTCAGGATATTTTCAGATCAGCCAGAAACCCATTTAAGATTGCCATTACATTTCCCTAAATTGGAGGTGGATTAATTTCATTTAAAAAATAAATGCCTGGAAATTCCCTAAGAAATGAAGCATAAATCAATGTAGTATGACATGTGGTTGATGGGGAAAAAGGCTTAAGTTACAATAGTCGTTGTAAATGAATAGTACATCTTTATGTTAATGCAAATAGTAGCACTACTTGCTACAAGCCATTTGTCTCTCTCAGACAGCCTGTGATCAGAGTTTTTAATTAGTCTCTTTGTTGGTTGAAGTTGGTGGCTGCCGATTGTAAATGGGGATGCATTTGATACACAGCGATCTCCTACTGCAAATAATGAGCTAGGTCAGTCCTGTGACGTCACAAAGCCTGTCCTCTTATCTGAAGGGGACCATCATTCTGATCCAAAAGGCTTCCATTTCTTGTATTTCTGTCAACGTTTCAGGTTCCCTTGATTGTAGCCGTTGTATTCTGGTCATGCAGCAGCCAGGTCCAACTGTCCTGCCCAGAAGCCAGAGACCAGCCTTTCAAAACGTTTCAGGCAGGCCAGATTTTATTGCTGTTGTAAACAATTGGGATACACAAACCAGGCTTTCAGTGAGGGGAGTCCTTTGTGAAGTTTGTATAGAGGCCCACCATTTGTCCTTGGCTGAAACATATCCTAACATCAGCATTTATTCTTTGACATCCAGTGTGCTTTACTGATCATAGTTCACTTTGCTTTGCTTTTGCGCTGACATTCGAGGGCTGTTTATTTCAGTCATAAACAAAAAAAAAACTGTTAATTACTTGCTGTTTATTTTTCTGCTGGAAAGTGGGTCTGAATTGTTACAGTCCACCTCCTTTTAATGGGTGAAAGATTCAGTGAAAACACAATTGCTGCATTTATTTCTCATCTTGCAATATGAAGGGTTTTTGCAATCTGCACTCGGATTGCATTTTTGTATTAGCCTTCTCTCAATTTCCCCTTACGAAATAGGCCCAATGTTTCAGTGTGCAGGTTTCTGAATGCTGGCATATCAGTTTCCCAGTGTGCCCTTCAGTTCTTTTGGTTTGGGGCCTTTGATTACACCCCACATGTCCCTCCTTGTTCTTCCATGATTCTTTGGTGCTGTAGAGAAGGGTATGGTGGGGTTTCATCTGAAGTCCCCTTTTCTTTTTCTTATATGTTTCTGTCTGTTGGAGCCAAC
Organism: Ambystoma mexicanum; assembly: GCF_040938575.1. Classification (NCBI taxonomy): domain Eukaryota; kingdom Metazoa; phylum Chordata; class Amphibia; order Caudata; family Ambystomatidae; genus Ambystoma; species Ambystoma mexicanum. Next base: position 1,068,569,571 of record NC_090925.1, read on the forward strand.
CTGTCTCAATTTCCTTCATTGGGGAGTGGGCACTCCATTCTCCCCTCCCGTCTCTGGGTTACGGGGTGTAACATGACACCACCTTTCTTCCTTCATCAGGGAGTGGGCACCCCAGCCTTACCTACCATCCTTGGGTTGGGGGTGTATCACTGCACTCACTTTATTCTTTCCTTCCGGGGCCTCTAGTGTCCTCTCCAGATTCCCCCTTTGCCCCCAAGCTGGGAGTTTGTTATCAAACAACTGAAAGAGAAAGAGGTTCATTACTTTTTACACACCACATTTCCCCAGAAAATGGACATTGCAGTAGAGAGAAAATATTTACATAGAAATTGACATCAATTTTAAGACTTACATTCAAAAGAGGAATACATTACATGAAACTATAAACAATATTTGAGAACATTATTTTTTTTCATTTTTTTTCAACAATTCCAATGATTATTAATTAAAATACTAATCTGTTATATATTTCTCCATCTGGGGTTTTCAGTCCTCAGATGGTTCCTCTGCATTCATTTGGCTTGTCAATCAGTCATAAAGCGTGTTGTAATGACAGATTTTTAACTGATTGATGTGGACCCATTTTTCTTCTTTCTGTTCTCCTTTTGGGATGCAGATCTTGTAAACAAAAGGTGATATTGTATCTATAATTTCAAATGCACCATGCAAAGATGGAAGAAATGTCCACTCTGTTGCTTGATTCCTTCGAAAATTGTACTGGTAAACCTTGTCACCTACTTCATATTCTTTCTTGGTTGCCTTTAGATCGTAATAGGTCTTCATTCCTTCAGCTGACTTTTCTAAATTGCGTTGAGCATAAGTAAAATCATGCTGGAGGTGCCCTCAAGCCACAGAAGAATCTGAGGGATTATCTGGTGCACTCCAAACCAAAAGACAATAGACCCACGTCTACGAGTTGGGACTTGCGGCCTCTGGCAGGCCACTTCTTGTGCGGCACATGTAATGCCTGCAAATTCAGCAACAAAATTAAGTTGTTTGATATTGCAGGTAAACAACGGGAGTTAAGACTGCACATTAATTGCAAGATGCCATATGCACTGTACTGCATCCAATTCCTGTGTGGTCTGCGCTACGTGGGACAAACCACAAAATCAGTTCATATAAGAATCACTGAGCAAGGTTCCCGCATTAGGTGTCATTACAGTACGACTCCAATAGTGGCCCAGTACATATAACATTGTCATTCTGCAGATGACATACTAGGGTGGGTTCTAGATACTGTTAGGAATGCTCTAACGCTGCCACATCTTTATCTATCAAAGAAGTCAGATGAATGTTTAGGCTAAACATATCAGAGCAAGGACTCAACAACATGATGCCACATTTGTGAGCTGATATTGATATTTTATTTCCATCGCACTCGTACACAAGTGTTTCAGAGCGTGACAAGGCAAGGGAAGGGAACAGGGGAGAAAAAAACAGCGATTTTACTAGGCCCAGTGACATTGAGAATGCGCAAGTGCATGGGAGAGGGGGAGGGGAAAAGTGCACGGAAGGGGGGAGAAGTTGAAAGTGCGAAGCAGAGGAGAAACAGATAAATAACAATAAGTAAATAAAAAAGGCAACAAACAGTGGTAGTGCAGCCAGCAATTTGCAAGTGCTAGGTTTAAGGCAGCAGACACGGTAGGTCTGATAAGTGCAGGAAGAAAAAGGGGGGCTGTATGGGTACAGATACAGACCCCAGTGCAAGGGGTGGCCCGGTGGCAGTGCGGGAGGGTGGCAGGGTGAGCAGGTACCTGGGCCCGGAGGACAGAGGGTGGCCAGGTGCACAGTGCCAAGAGAGAACAGATCAGCATGGGGTAGGGGGAGCGAAGGCAGAAGAAACAAGGAACTTCTTGAGGTGCATCGATAACCGGAGATGGTTCTCCTCAGGTTTGAGAGTGGCAGGGAGGCTGTTCCAGAGGGAGGCCCCAGCCAAAGACAGAGATCTTTCTTCACTGTCATCTACCCTTTCCTCCATGGTTTTCAGACAGGCTGTGACTCCAGTTAGTTGTTACTCCAAGTTGCGCAGACCATCTTCCATTCCATATATTCGCTGTTCCGCCTCTCCAGTGTGGGTCGTCAATTTCTGTAGGTCGTGGTGAAGAAGTGAAACGTCCATGCTGATCCCATCCATCTTTTGCTCCATGGAGGCACGCAAATCTGCAATTGCGACCATGACATCTTTCAAGGATATTGAGTTTTCCGCCTCTGCCATGGTGTCCGACTGATCCTGCTCGACTTGGGTATTTGTTGTGGACGTAGTATATTGGTCAATTTTACTTTGGGTGGTTAACTTCTTGGATTTGTCCTTTCCCATATTGGGCTTAGTTAGCTGCAGATCTCAGTGCTGTGTCCTGTGCGACAGGTTGATGCGAGGAATTGCTGCCTCCCTCGGCTCCTGGGTACAGGCCTGTATCTAGCCGCCCTTGTATTTGCCTTGTCCAGTGTTCAGAGTCGCAGTGTTCAAGCAGTTTATTAGTTAGGGGATTAGCTACACTCACGTCTGCCAGCCCCTGTCAGACGACCCGGGTCTAGACCACGATCGCCCCAATACTCCGCCTTGCCTGAATATTTTGGTCTTTCACATCTGCAATTAGTTCTAGGATGGTATAGGTGTAGGAACGCCTCCTAAAGGTGCCAGCGGTAGGATGTTGGACTATCTGTTTATCCGCAATACTCTGCTCTCTTATTCCTGGGGCTTCAATGAGCACCCCCTTCCAGCTTTCTGTGGTGTCAGCAGGTTCTTCTCAAGTAATTATATCTGCTGTTATTGAAGGTGGAGAGGAACGTCTCCTTTCTGCCACCTAGTATGTGGACTGGATTGGAGGTTATGATCCTGTGCTATTAGTGCGAGCCCCCGATCCATCTATGAAGGGAGCTCAGCGGCTACATCGCTCTCGCCAGGGGTGTGCTAAGTTCAAATGAGCAGGGTTTCAAAAGTACGCTCACACGTATGTCATCCCCACAGTCCCCCCATCTTACCGTGGTAATCCCAGCAGTTTCCCATTCAGGTTGGGTGCAAGCGTCCGCAGCTTGGGTGCCCCTTCTTCAGGTGTTCTGTTGCTTATTCGTGCCTGAGAGTCATACCACACTTGTGGTCTGCAGTGATTTGTGTCAAGGGGAGATGGACCACTGCTCTCTATGCCGGTAGCCTTATTGGACCGGACCGGTCCCACAGAGGCGTTGATCATCGATTTGCGTTGTTTCATGGGCACACTTAAGCCAAGGGGCCACCGTTCCTTACTCCTTCTACACATCGATGTCTGAAACAATCCCACAGTGGGTCTGCTGGCCGCGCTTCATGCCCCCTACTCTCCACAATCCCTTTGTGGTCTTTAAGCCTTGCCCCGTGTCTCACTCTACCCACTGGCACACTGTCAGCCCCCCCACTGGCACAACGGTGCAGTGATGAACAGTGGCAGCCCCATCACACCCCCCGGACTGGGGCCCACTGGGTCGCGCTCCTCCCCAGCAGCTGCAACAAGGTTGAAGATTGGCAGGGGAGGCCAGATCAAGAGCCAAATCGGCGGTCTTCTTTGGTGTCCTTACTTCTGCGTCTCTCTTCACGGGGGGCACTCAGACTGATATAACACCCCCGCAGGCACTGTGTCAGTTCACCGACCCCAGTAGCGCACGATTAGTGCTCCGATTGTGACGGTGGCAGGCAGCTGCAATGGCGGCTGTAGCAGCGCGTCTGCTTCGTTATGTTCCTTATGTGCACGGACACCCCAGCATACGTGTATTCAGCTCTTCAGTGGGGTGATATCAGTGTGCAGACAGGCACTCAGGTTGCCATGGGTCAACCCCTATATTACCACCCATGGGCCACTTCCGTGACTCGCAGTCCACCCATGTTTTGCAGGGATACATTGGTGGCTCACCGTTGCTCACCCCTAAAGGCCTCAATCTTCTGCACCAGCTCTTCCACTAACTGCACATGGAATTATAGATAAGCTATGAGCTGAGCCATTTGACTCAGTTCTTCTTGAGCATTTTCAGGTCATATAAAATAACTTTGATGCTTTGTGCCATATCCCACCTTGACACCAAATGTCAATTCCTTCTGATGTGACATCTTGCATTATTTTATCTTGCCAGCCCACTTCATCTGAATCTGTCCACTCACCACGAACGAACAGCTTAGTAAGGAAATGTATCCTGGTATCATCTAAGTCAATTGTATTAATTTTTAAAAATGGTCTTTTTGCAATTTGTGTAGAATTTCTTTTGTTCAGGGGCAAATATCACCCTGTTCCCTTTTTATTTCCACTCAGATTGCCAAATACAAATAAATTCTTACTGAATCTTATTATATTGCCTATACACCTCCCTAGAACCCAGGGTTCAAGTCCTCACTGCATTTTATCAAAACAGAGATCCCTTTCCCTCCAACTTAATGCACTTAGTTCAAAATGAATGGTCTGTTACAATGCATTTATCATGAGTCAGGAATAGCCAGACAAATCCCGGCCACAAGTCCCCAATTTGTAACAGTTTGTTGCGAGGCCACCCTCAACAGAGGGAGTTCCTTCCTTCCCCAAACTAAGTGTAACACAATAAATGGTTAATGCCAGTTATTCAACCCGATCTCAGCTTCATATCATGCCTTTTGGATTCCTCCCCCTGAGCTACCAATGAGCCAAGAACCAGACCGGTATACAGGAAATATATATTTATTTATTTAAATTATAGGTAATAGAAATCACACTAAACCACTCACACCACCTTCTTTGTTGCTCACAATGACCTTCTTGTTACACAAATAAATCACACCAATCGGTTTTGAAAATCACAAATTACAATACTTTCATTTCTTTGGATTTCACTTCAAGAAATAATTAGCGCTTAAAAAGGCTAGCAGTTTGGTTTACAGATTCAAAGAATTGTATATTGCAATTACTATTTCACCCACAACTTTACACAAAATAGACACAGTGGGCCTCATTACGACCCTGGCGGTAAGTGAAAAACGATTCCAGTAAATGATTACCGGCATCGCTTACCGCTAGGTCCGATCATGACCCGAGAAAGTGCAATTAGCGGCATTGTACTTAACGGTGCCGCTAAGAGCACCAAGCTTGCGCGCATGCGACCTCCCAAGCCGTAAATACCGGCATCGCGCAAAGATGGTAACATCACAAATCAAGCGGACATGCTCTTAACGCCCTCGCAAAGCCCGTAAAGTACCTTACCGCCATGGTGCTAATTCCGCCATCGCGAACCAACCATAAATGGCCATGTGCAGTGTTCCCAGCTGCCACAGGTGCACACAATCAGCACAGGTGGAGGCCAGACAGACTCACCAAGTACGAAAAGAGCACACCCCACCCCTTGCCACACCCAGTCACATGCCACAATGATCCCAATATGACTAGCAATGTTGGGGCTGGAGGACCTGATTGCAATGCAAGTGCTACAACAACAACAACAACAACAACAACAGACAGCAAAGAGGAGACGCAGGAGGAGAACGAGGAGGGCAAGGCAGGGCCAGCAAGCCCCACCAGAACAGCCAGTGCCACCACGTAGGCAGCCCCCAATCCCACGCATCCGAGCCAGTCATTCAACCTCACCGCTGAGCAGATCCACACCTTGTACCGTTTGGACAGGGACACCATCACCACCATTGTGGACATGATACACAACAACATCGTCAGCATGATTGAAACACCCACCGCCATCCCCCCCTACTGAAGGTAGTGTCCGTGCTCCACTTCCTGGCCACAGGCACCTACCAGCACACAGTGGGGCACTTGCATGGCATTTCACAACCATTATTCTCACGTATGATGATCCAAGTGCTCGATGCCCTCCTCAAGCACACAGACAACCACATATCCTCACCACGGTCTGCCCAGGAGATCGCTAACACCAAAGTGAGTTTCCATGCACTAGCCGGAATACCTGGTTGCATCGGTGCCATCGACTACACCCATGTGGAATTGGTGGTCCCACATGCCATTGAGGTAGCGTACCGCAACCGTAAACTATTCCACTCAATCAACGTGCAAATGGTATGTGACTCCAACAGGATCATCACATATTGTTGTGCCCGATTCCCGGATCAACCCATGATTCAATGGTCCTGCGGAACTCCACTATACCACACTACATGGAGCGACATGCAGGGCCAAGATCTTGGCTACTCGGTGAGTCACATGTCATGTGCATGGAAATGTGAAGTGGGTAGGTGTTTGACGTACCAATGCATATATACCTGGCTGAAAGGGGGGGGAGAGATGCATGCCTTACCTGGCTGAAAGGGTGGGGGGGGAGAGATGCATGCCTTACCTGGCTGCGAGTACCAGAGCCAATGGAGCCAGCACATACCCTAAAGCAGGCCAAACTTCAGCCGACCCCTGAACACATAATGCCCGATGTAAGCAGCCCAACCATGTGATTGAAGGTGTCTCCCAACCATGACACAACCATCTGCAAGTGCACTGCATTGAATCGGACCCCATCCACTTCAACGAAATGCACCTACATGCAAAGACTCCAGCCAATACACAGCACCAAACACCATCAACTGAAAGGGCAGTCCCCAATAACTGCACACAAAGGAGGCACATGACGGACATCAACATCAATACACCACCACACAGACACCGAGGACCATCAAAATAGCATAACAACATTTGAAGTCCCCAGTGAGGCCAACATGAGGCTGACAGCAATGTTGCCATGATGAGAGCATTGATATCACTGGACACCTGCCAGGTCACCAAAAGAAAGGCTATGGACTGACACAGTGGATGGGCACACACAAGGCACTGGACCCCCCTGCAAACACTGGCTGATGGCATGCAAAACAGTCCATGAGAGGAATACACATATACCGGTCTCATAGTGTGACTCCAATTGTGCATGTAAATGTAGTACACAGTGAGAGATGAATGCATGCCATGTTGCCAAGTCATTAATGGAATTTGATGACATGACTGACACATACATTGTTGCCCACATACAGGTGATGCAGGCTATCCCTTGAAGAGGTGGCTCCTTACCCCAGTCCGGAACCCACAGAACCAGCACGAGGAGGACTTTAATCGTGCACATACATGAACCCGTGTGGTGATTGAGCAGACATTTGGCCTATTGAAGGCATGGTTTCGCTGCCTCAGCAGGTCTTGTGGGTCACCCCAATACCGCCATGAAAAAGTGGCAAAGATGGTCATGGCATGTGTAATGCTACACAATATGTGCATCAGACGAAATGTGCCCCTGCCCCCTGACGCTGAACTGCAACCACCTGACAATGAGGATGAGGAGGGTGCAGATGGGGCCGTACCTCATGGAAGAGGCGATGCACAGGAGGGACGTGCCATGCGTCAAAATATAATTAAACGATGCTTCTAGCACACTCGGCTGCTGTGTGTCACATGGAGACGGCACTTGGGGCACTGTGTGTGTCTGGGGCATGCACACTGTGGACTGTCACCAATAAAGCACACATACGCAATGAGCAATGTCCACACATTTGATTTGTGCAAAAGGGAAAAGTGTATTGTAAATGTGAATTGGTTTAACACACCCACTCCCTCCTCCCCTCTCCCCCCTGAACTCCCCAACACACCCACTCCCCCCTCTCCCCTCAACTCCCCAACACACCCACTCCCCCCTCCCCCTTCAACTCCCCAACACACCCACTTCCCCCTCCCCCCTACCCCTGAACTCCCCAACACACCCACTGCCCCCTCGCCCCTCAACTCCCCAACACACCCACTCCCCCCTCCCCCCTCAACTCCCCAACACACCCACTCCCACCTCCCCCCTGAACTCCCCAACACACCCACTCCCCCCTCCCCCCTGGACTCCCTGCAAAGGTGTGAGGATGCCTGTGATGAAGTGGCTAATGTTGGATTTTTCAACTGGGCGGCCACTATTGCAGCCCCCTCTCCCGGCCCCCGAGGCACCCCTGCCTGTGCTCCGCAGGTTCCTGCCCGATCGGCGGACGGGCTGCTTGGGGTTGAACTGGCAGCGGAGGGGGTACCTGGCTGCTCATTGGGACGCATGTCCCTAATTGACTGAACAAGCTCAGAGAGCATGTGCCGCACCGCGGCGAGTTCAGCACAGATGTCTTTTGTGGAGGACTATATTGCAGCCTTCACAGTCTCTGCGCATTGCTGCATTCCTGCCCTTGCACCCCCACATTCTGCCACATGCTCAGTCAGGAGTGAGGAGAGTTGGTGCTGCCGTGTGATAATCTCCTCCAACGACTGTTGATTTTTCTGGGCCATGGATATTGCCAGTGGTGTTTCCATTGGGCTGCACAGCTCCTGCACATCTTGCACTGAGCATGGAAAGCCTGGCCAAGACTCATCATCTGATTGCCCCGGTTTGGCATCTTCATGCTGGCTGCTTTGGGATAGGTAGAGGGAATGAGGGTGGGCAGTGGGGGGTCGTACAACGATCTCCTCATCATTCCCTGCATCACTGTCAGAGGAAGCTGCAATGGCCGCAGTCTCCCCGATTGTGCTGCTTCCTGCAGACACAGTCCCTTCTATGGCCACCAGTTGGTGTATGTCTGCTGCTGCTGCTGGTACCGTGCTGCTTGCTGTGGTGCCTGTCAGTGCCCTGTCCTGTGTTTTTCCCACAGATTTTGGCTGCTGTGGGGGTTTGGTCTGTACAGCAGAGGTGGAGGGTTGGTGTGCTGGCACTGCGGTCCTGGCCTTCTTGGCAGGTGTGGTGGCAGTATTGTCTTCCTCGTCGAGGTCGGAATGGGAGCCTGTGGTGGAGCAAAGGAGGGAAAGTGTTATTGATGGGTCTGCAGACATTGAGCGGGTATTGTGATGACTGCCATCATTTTGATTACTAGATGCTGCACATTGGAGGCAGGGACATACAGGTTGTCTCCCTTTTGTGTGGAAGTAGCATGGAGGTATGTGGGTGCCTACAGTTAGGGTGTGCATACTGCATGTGTACAGGGTGGAGGTCAGAAATGGCTGTAGGCAGTCTTTTGCTGATGTGTCGCATTAACACTATTAGGCAACATTGTGCTTCCCATGAATATGGACTTCAGTGACTTTTGCATGGCTTGATTTGAGGCACCTACCTGCATCGCCTGATGTCGGGACTCCTCTCTCCATTTCTCCTACCCCCTCGATGCTCTTGATGCCAATTGTAGTGGCACAGATTTCCTCCCAGGGCTGCAATTTTATTGGGGACTCTGATCCTCCGCCGGTTGCCATGCCCATGTTCCTGTTGGCAGACAGGATGCACCTAACGCGGAGCCGGAGATCATCCCACCGCTTACGGCACTGTCTCGCGTTGCGGGGTGCTGTTCCTACTACACTGACCCGCTGTGCAACTAGGGCCCATATGGCCTTCTTCTGTGCGATTGCCGGTCTGGTCATTTGGGTGGAAAAGACTACAGCAGCATTTTCCTGGAGGGTCTCCACCAACATGTTCAGCTCTTCCCTGCTAAAACGGTCCTGCCGCTGGCGATCACAACTTTTCTTGACAACTTTAGGCACTTTCTCGAAGGGTAGATGTAGCTGATGTTGTGTGCCGGTTCTCAGGGTCAGATGTCCACTGGTTGCAGAGGATGCCAATGGATTGTGTTTTTTAAGATGGCCGCCGTGCTCTTTCCCGTTCCGCCGTGATGACGCAACTTCCGGTGCCGCTTATTTGCGGTCACCGCTAATTGCGGTCACCACTAATATCGGTGGGTGGGGTGGCGGTAGTGCATAGGCATAGGATGCCGGTAGGTGCCGTTTCGGGGGCGTTACCGGCATGGCGCAGTTTACATTACCGGCATGGCGCAACGCTCGTGCGCGATGGGTCGTAATGTGCCGCTTTTTGCGGCTTCAGGCCAGCACGGACACGTTAGTTGCGCCATGCCGGTAATGTACATAACTTACCAACAAGGTCGTAATGAGGCACAGTGATTTAGCAGTGCATTTCTCAGAGCCCCCCTACTTTGCTCTTTGTCGGGGAAGTCGGACAATAAAATCTGGGATGATTGAAGAATTTTGGACTTGAAACCCTCCTCTACTTAAAGGCATGTTTTGGGGAAGATGGATGGTAAAATGGGGAGAATTATTTCTTAGTTTTGGTTTAGGAACAAAGGCACCCCTCTTCTTAAAAAGAAGTTAAGGTTAACAGGCAATAGGATTAGCCAATTACATTACAGTCTATAGTTTTCAGCGCACACTGGGAATGAACTTTGTTAATTTCAAATTTTAACAAAAACCATCCTGTAGTGTTCTGTTAAAGGGAATTCATTAAATGAATATGTTTAGTTAAATAGGCTACAGATATATGCAGTTTTGCCAACCACCCCACATCCACTATAAAGGAAAGAATTTACAGCCAGTGTATTCCCCCGTTATTTAGATACAAAGGGCTCAACTCTATTCACATTGTAAACGAACCTCTGTTTAAAGATCAGGAAGCCAGCTTTATTTCAGAACCCTCTGGAAAGAAAGGGCAAGTGTCTGGTCACTTCACTATCAAGGATGCCCCCCAGCTCTCTGCCAGGACCCTGTCAGCTTTTAGGCCTTCCCAGCAATGGAAAGCTCCACCAAGAGGCAATGTCTGCAAAACCTCCTTTTGGGGTTTCCTTGTGGCTGTCAGATGGTCAGTTTTAGTAGCGTCTTTCACAATGGTAATTTTAGGAGCTCTCCCTTTCCTTCTAATGCATCCACTTTATAAATCAGTGATAAAACCATCATGTTTACAATTTTGGGGAATTCTCTGAGGATTGTTTTAAGAGTCTGGAACCGAAATATGGCAAATTCCCTTTGAAATCCCCTTTTGTTTCTATGTCCGCTTTTGAAAGAATTTTGTTTTTTAGGAGAACTTCATAGTTTACTAGTAACTGCCATGATATACATATATTCCACTTCAGCTACTCATTGGGGAAATTATTAAAATGACAGCCATTTTGGCACCATGCTGCATGTACGTGTGGCAATCTTCCCAAAGCTTACACAAAAATTGTAATAATTATGAACATGTAATTTACTCTCCAAATACCTCATTTTACTCTCCACCAGTTTGCCAACTCTTAAATTCAGGATATTTTCAGATCAGCCAGAAACCCATTTAAGATAGCCATTACATTTCCCTAAATTGGAGGTGGATTAATTTTATTTAAAAAATAAATGCCTGGAAATTCCCTAAGAAATGACACATAAATCAGTTTAGTACGACATGTGTTTGATGGGGAAAAAGGACTAAGTTACAATAGTCATTTTAAATGAATAGTACATCTTTATGTTAATGCAAATAGTAGCTCTACTTGCCACAAGCCATTCGTCTCTCTCAGACAGCCTGTGATCAGAGTTTTTAATTAGTCTTTTTGTTGTTTGAAGTTGGTGGCTGCCGATCGTAAATGGGGGATGCATTTGATACACAGCGATCTCCTACTGCAAATAATGAGCAAGGCCAGTCCTGTGATGTCACAAATCCTGTCCTCTTATCTGAAGGGGACCCTCATTCTGATCCAAAAGGCTTCCATTTCTTGTATTTCTGTCAAAGTTTCAGCTTCCCTTGATTGTAGCCCCTGTATTCTGGTCATGCAGCAGCCAGGTCCAACTGTACTGCCCAGAGGCCAGAGGCCAGCCTTTCAAAACGTTTCAGGCAGGCCAGATTTTATTGCTGTTGTAAACAATTGGGATACACAAACCAGGCTTTCAGTGGGAGGAGTCCTTTGTGAAGTTTGCATAGAGCCCACCATTTGTCCTTGGCTGAAACATATCCTAACATCAACATTTATTCTTTGACACCCAGTGTGTTTTACTGATCAGAGTTCACTTTGCTTTGCTTTTGCGCTGTAAGTGGAGGGCTGTTTATTTCATTCATTAACAAAAAAAACTGTTAATTACTTGCAGTTTATTTTTCTGCTGGAAAGTGGGTCTGAATTGTAAAGGTCCACCACAATTGTAATCAGTCACTGAAAGATTCAGTGAAAACAATTACTGCATTTATTTCTCAACCTGCAATATGAAGGATTTTTGCAATCTGCACTCGGATTGCATTTTTGTATTAGCCTTCTCTCAATTTCCCCTTACGAAATACACCCCCATAGTCGGCCTTAATAGTCTCAATGTTTCAGTGTGCAGGTTTCTGAATGCTGGCAGGTCAGTTTCCCAGTGTTCCCTTCAGTTCTGTTGGTTTGGGGCCTTTGATTACACCCCACATGCCCCTCCTTGTACTTCCATGATTCTTTGGTGGGGTAGAGAAGGGTATGGTGGGGTTTCATCTGAAGTCCCCTTTTCTTTTTCTTATATTTTTCTTTCTGTAGGAGCCAAATTGTCTCAATTTCCTTCAATGGGGAGTGGGCACTCCATTGTCCCCTCCCGTCTCTGGGTTAGGGGGTGTAACATGACACCACATTTCTTCCTTCATCAGGGAGTGGGCACCCCAGCATTACCTACCATCCTTGGGTTGGGTGTATCACTGCACTCGCTTTATTCTTTCCTTCCAAGGTCTCTAGTGTCCTCTCCAGATTCCCCCCTTGCCTCTAGGCTGGAAGTTTGTTATCAAATAATAGAAAGAGAAAGAGGTTCATTACTTTTTTCACACTACATTTCCCCAGAAAATTGGCATTGCATTCGAGAGAAAATATTTACATAGAAATAGACATCAATTTTAAGACTTACATTTAAAAGAGGAAAACATTTCATGAAACTGTACACAATATTTGAGAACATTAATTTTTCACATTTTTTTCCAACAATTCCAATGATTATTAATTAAAATACTAATCTGATATATTTCTCCATCTGGGGTTTCCAGTCCTCAGATGGTTCCTCTGCATTCATTTGGCTCGTCAATCAGTCATAAACTGTGTTTGTAATGAGAGCTTTTAACTGATTTATGTGGACCCATTTTTCTTCTTTCTGTTCTCCTTTTGGGATGCAGATCTTGTAGGCAAAAGGCGATATTTGATCTACAATTTAAAATGCACTATGCAAAGATGGAAGAAATGTCCACTCTGTTGCTTGATTCCTTTGAAAATTGTACTGGTAAACCTTGTCACCTACTTCATATTCTTTGTTGGTTGCCTTTAGATCGTATGGATGGGTTCTAGACACTGTTAGGAATGCTCCTAACGCTGCCAAATTTTAATCCATCAAAGAAGCCAGATTGATGTTTAGGCTGAACATATTAGAGCAAGGACTCAACAACATGATGCCACATTTGTGAGCTGATATTGATATTTTATTTCCATCGCGCTCGTACACAAGTGTTTCAGAGCATGACAAGGTAAGGGCCCAAAAACAGGGGAGAATAAAACAGCGATCTTACTAGGCCCAGTGACATTGAGAATACACAAGTTCATCGGAGAGGGGGATGGTAAAAGTGTATGGAAGGGGGAGAAGTGGAAAGTGTGAAGCAGAGGAGAAACAGATAAGTAACAATAAATAAATAATTAAGACAACAAACAGTGGTAGTGCAGCCAGCAATTTGCAAGTGCTAGGTTTAAGGCAGCAGACAGGGTAGGTCTGATAAGTGCAGGAAGTAAAAGTGGGGCTGTATGGGTACAGACACAGACCCCAGTGCAAGGGGTGGCCCAGAGGCAGTGTGGGAGGGTGGCAGGGTGAGCAGGTACCTGGGCCCTTAGGACAGAGGGTGGCCAGGTGCACAGTACCAAGAGAGAACAGATCAGCAGAGGCTAGGGGTAGTGAATGCAGAAGAAAGGGGAAGGTCTTGTGGTGCATCCGGAACCAGAGATGGTTCTCCTCAAGTTTTAGAGTGGCAGGGAGGCTGTTCCAAAGGGAGGCCCCAGCCAAAGACAGAGATCTACCCCCAGCTTGTTTCTTTGAAAAACGACTGACCGTGAGGGAGTTAGAGGTAGAGGAGTGAAAAGCTCGAGAGGGGAGGTATTTGCGGAAAGATAGCTGAAGTTATTTTGGACCCAGGCCCCAGAAAGCCTTGTGGACAATTCAGAGGGTTTTGAATTTAATCCTTGCATCCACTGGGAGGGAGCCAATGGAGAGTTTTCAGAGCTGAAGAGATACGATCCCAGGGTTTGAGGCCAAGGACAAGTCTCGCAGTCCTGTTCTGGATTAGTTGCAGAGGGCGGAGATTAGAGGCAGGTAGATTTAGAAAGAGGCTGTTACAATAGTCCAACCTAGAGAGAACCAGCACTTGGGATACCATGAGCTTCTGTGGGAAGGAGAGGAAAGGCAGAGTACCTCTGAGGAGGTGCAGTAGTAAATGTGACTTTTTAGAGACCTCAGAGATGTGGGCGGCGAAGGAAAGGGTGGAGTCAAAGATGAACCTGGATTCTTGGCCTCACAGGAGGGGGTAGGAGGAGGGCCAAGGGAAGCTGGCCAGAGAGAAGGGGAAAGGATGGAGAAGGTGTGCCAATGAGGAGGATCTCCATCTTGCTGGCATTCAGACAAAGATCATTGGTGGCACACCAATCTTGAATGTCAGTTAGGAAATCAGAGATGAGAGAGTGAGAGGAGGTGCAGAGGGCAGGCTGAAAATGAGTTGAGTGTCGTCAGCCTAGCACTGAACATTTGTGCAGAAAATGGCAATGCAGTGGGCGAGAGTTGCCAGGTATTGGTTGAAAAGCCAGTGCGAGAGGTTAGACCCCTGGGGAACACCACAGGTAGAGAGGAAGGTAGTTGATAGGAAGGACCCAAGTTGGACCTGGGAGGATCGATCTGAGAGGAAAGAGGTCAGCCAGGCCAGAGCCTGACCAGTTATACCCAGGTTTTCACAGAGACAGTTGAGCAGGATGGTATGGTTGACCGTGTCGAAGGCAGAAGAGAGGTCGAGGAAGATGAGGACAGAGGGAATGTTAGAGTCAAGGTTGGAGAGCAGATCTTCACAGATGTTCAGGAGAGCAGTTTCCATGCTTCTGGCAGCTCTGAAGCCAGACTGGTGGTCATGGAGAAATCCAACAGAATTGGAATGATGGTTAAACTGAGAGATGGCTAACTCTTACAGGAGTTTGCCCAGAAAGGGAGTAATGGATTTTGGGTGTTAGTTAGCTGGACAGGAAGGATCAGCTGTGGGTTTCTTGAGAAGCACAAGGGAGTGCTTCAGAGGGGAGGGGAAGGATCCTGAGGCAAAGAAGTTGTTACAAAAATCTGCAAGGGCCGGCTCCATCACATTCATTATTATTTGGAGCCAACACCCGGCCCTCCACCCACGCAGAGTGGTGTTGTGTGGTGTTTCTCCAAGCCTTTGTGATTTCAAAGCATTAGTTCTTCCACTCCTTGGCTCTTCTCCAATTCTGTATTCTTGCTTACATAACTGGCAGCTCGGTAGTTCACTATTTTCTGCCACACATTTATCGGGCGGTGGTTGCATGCCCCACTCCATCATGGCGCTCAAAACTTTCTTTTTGCAGGAGACTTGTACGCCAGTAGTCTGTTTTCCATTCTGAGCCATGCGCCTAGTTTAATTCTGGTGTGCTCCTGTACACTGCCTCAGCATCAGTGAAGCTCAGCAGAACTCTCTGCACGGTTCGTATGACTAAGGTAGCATCAGATTTCATGCTCATGTGCGTAGCGGTTTTCATTTCCCTGAATAAAATTCTATGGTCCGCCAAATGTCTATGGACAAGATGCGCGAGGTCTATATTCCAGCTTCTAGTCGCTTACCATTTAGATGCCCCGCTTTACTTTGAGGGCTTTTCAGCATCTCCCATGGAAGGTGGTCCGCCGCTCTTTGGTCTAACATACTTATTCACTTTCATAGTATTTAGATACCTTCAACAGATCTGTGCAGGACCGGAGATTTTTATACTGAAGTTATTTTGCTCTTCATTCATTTTTTATTGAACTGCTTCATATATTGCCTTTTGCTTATGTGTTTCAGCACGACCATCGGGAGTTGGAGTTTGCATTCATTGCCGCTAGTTTGTCAACCCTCTCCTCTTTATGTGGCAGTCGCCATGGTGCACAAGTTTTCCCCCCGTTAAGCCATGTTTGAGCGTAGAACTTCACGTCTCTATTAGGGGCTCCTTATAGTTCCACTGACTTGCTTCTTCCGCTAAGTGCATTCCTCCATGTTGCAGGCTGGAGCCACTACCCGCATTTGTCCCTTCTTGACACGTTGTTCAGTTAACAAGGTGCCCAGTTGATTCAGCTGTACAACTCCCTTTGAGATATATCCATTGGTAGATCCATGGTGGGCTTACCATTGCTGACTTCTTGCACTTTATTGATGTTCTCTATTTTATTTATCTCATTTTGGTGGTGCATGCAGTGTTCAGTGGGATGTCAGAGGTGGTGGGCAGCCCTCACTGATGGTGAATATATTTAATCTTGTTCTTCTTTTTTCCAGCATTGGTTGTGTTTACTTGCACTTGTTAATGTTTTTTATTTTTTTATTTACAGTAACCTTAATCGAGTCTTAAGGTACAAAAAATATTATGTTTCACATCTGTAGAGTCCAAAATGGGTTTGTCCTAATGAAGGCAGTCTAGACTACGACACACCTCTGAAACGCTGTTTTGAATTTTATCTCGGCGTCGACCTTGTATATATATATGAATGAAGACCTTGCAAATATATGAGTGTATTCAAAATATATTTAGTCACAAAAACCTATATGTATTTGAATTTATTTTCATGCATTTTTCCATACCTCAAAGGCATATTTTGGATGCATTTTGAATGTTTGTACGTGTATTTTTCCACAGCAACATGGGTGTAGATTAGGTTTACACTACAACAGTCTCTGGTCCTTATTTTGTATTTCTTAATACTTACAATCATTTATCACATATTTATTTTCACCTGCTCACTTTTTGTTAGATAAAGGATAAATGTATATGTTTTATCGCTCAAGTTTTTTTGTTTGTTTCACTCAAAGAATAATCATTATATCATTATGTTTCTTTCAGTACTCATCCAGTATACATTAACAAAGAAATATATCACTTAGGCCAGGTTTTATATTCACAACAAATGAAAGTATGTTAATAGAATATTTAATTCCTGTTTAAAAACCTGTCCTCTTATCTGAAGAGGACTATATACTATATACTAGTTCTATATACTTCCTCCAGTTCCCACCAGAGATGGAGTAACTTTCATTTTTAAGTCTCACCTGGGCTTTAGAAGTATTGGTGGAGATAAGGCCTGTCCTTCCTAGCAGCCAGGACACCCAAAGTTGGAACAGGCTGAACTGGCTGCCATAAGGGCAAGACCCAAGGAACAAAACACCTGTCTAGAAAACCTTGTGGCAGTAGTTTGTAGTCTGTAGAACAATGGGCATGCAGCAGAGCACAAACAGGAACAGAATCCAAAAAAAAGAATGAATGACGAAAAAGACAGAAATCACAGAATTTGTGGGCAATGCAGGCAACAGGCAGAAGGTTGGAGGGATCAATGAAGAGCAAGACAAAGAGAAAAAGGATTGAAAAAACAGTAGACACAGAATAGAACAGAAGGGATTAGACAATGTAGCACTAGCGAGACCACAGGTAGGGAAACTAGTGTTGATGGCAACAAAGTTGCAACACAGTGACCCGCTTTAAAAGTTCTGGTTTGTTTGTTTGGGAGCAGCTCCTCCCCTGGGTGCGTGTGACGTTGGAGAGCGTGAAGGGGCCCTCTTGTGGTTGGCAGTAAGGTTGCTTATTACAATGATTGGCAAATCGGGGGCGGCCATCTTGCAATTGTCAATCAGTGCACAGCGACTTAGCGGCATTCTGCGCACTTGATTCAAGCGACGCCAGATCGACCAGTATTGGGGTTGGAACGCAACAGTAACCCACTTTAGATCACAAACCTGAATTCTATAGAGCAGATGCTGAGGTAACACCATCTTTCGTGTGGTTATAATCTGAAATTGAGGCATCTTTGTTGCAGACCATGGTGTAGATATAACAGCCATCAGAAAAAGTGGTAATTGGATGTCCCATCTGAGTCCAGAGTCTGTCATAAACTTCTTTAAGATACTTACAATTGTTTTGTTGTCACTCTTTACCCCCGTGCTTGATGATTGGCAGAAAGCAATGTGGAGTTTTCCTTTTACCCCTAGAACATCCCACATCTTCGCCATCATCTCATCTGTAAAATGACTTCCTTGATCCGACTCAATCCGAAACGAGAGAAGATGGGATTGGACATTAGTGCAGCAGCTGTCTCCACTTTAACATTCAGGTCTGGAAGACATTCTACCCACTTTGTGAACAAGCATGTCACAGCAACATGTTCTTGTTTCCTCTAGAGGAGTGAATCACTGGCCTGAGGTTATTGACTTGAAACTATGGCCAAGGCAGTGGCATTGCCCTTTGTTGTAGACGAGCTTCCGCACACAGGATTTCTAATGTAGTGTGAAACCCACTATCACTGGCAGTGGCCACATCATGGGCGTGTTTCAACATCAGGCTTGTGAATGCGGTAGATGCCACGCACAGGTCACAGACAGATAGGGCTCTCCTTACCAACAAACCATCTTGGATCTTGGAAAACATCTTCACACCTGGAGATCCTCTTTGCCAGAGGCAAACTCACAGGGTTCTCAATGTGTCGATAACATTTCCCAATGATTAGATCCTGCTTTCTGCTCAGTGATGAAATCTGCATCTGGGGTATCTTTACTCCACTGGGCAATCAAGAGTTCACTATTCGCACAAGTTTGTGACCTGATGACAAGCAGCAATTTGGATTTCTCGCAACAGGGCTTCTGTTTCTATGAAATCCCCCTAGGGAGCTCTGGTTTTTGCCAGTTTTATCTGGCTCCTCTATTTTTGAATGACCTTTTATCTTCTTCCAATAGATGGTCATCTCATTGGAGTTCATCAGATGGTCTATTGACTGGATCAGTTTGGCATGTGTTTGGGGTTTATTGTTGGCACATAGCATGCCTCGATTATTCCAGTTTATCAGGTGCTCCACCAACCCATTCCTGACATAATAAGAGTCAGTGATTATCATCAGTTCATTGAGTTGGTGGTGCACTGCAGTGAGGATGGCTTGATGAACGGCCATCATCTCTGCAACTACTTCAGGGTCTTGTTTTATAACCAGCAGGGCGTGCTGAGGTATCATTCACCCAGGCCTTCCCAATGTCAGCCACAAGTTCTTTTTCCCTGTTATATTTAATATGGTAGGAACGCCAATCCATATACAGCTTGGGTATCCCCTGACACATGTCTTCTTCATAGAACTTGTTTTGGGAAGTTAAGTAAGCCTCCAGGTTGTTGTTGATCATTAGAGTTTTGTCCTTGAGACAGTTTTCTTGAACACAACCATGCAAGTCTGCCAACACTTGCGCTAGGTAACTCTTCTTGTTTTGGCCACATATGACCTCCACAGGAAAGTCTTGCATGGACAGAATCCAATAAGTAATTCTGGAATTACTAATGTTCCCCGGCCAGATTCTGTCACTTTGGAGATATTGCAAGGGTTGGTGAGGAGTCTCGCCAATGATATGCTCCGCCGGGATAAATGGGTGGTCATTTTCAATGCCCACACCATTGGCAGCAGTGTCTTCTAGCAGTCATTGAATTTTTCATTGATAGAGGACAAAGTCTTGCTTGCTTATGAGTTGACTTTGTTGACCTTGTTATGCTTTTGATACAACACCACTGTTAGGCAGGTACCTGAGAACCCTGTCTCCAAGAATAACTCCTAGTTCTTTTTGGGGTAAGCCAAACAAGGATCATGGAAAAGGCTTCTTTTCAGTTGCTTAACTGCCTGAACTTGTTTTGGACCCCACTGCTACTTGCTTGGGCCTTTAATAAATAAACCAACGGTTCATAGACAGAAAATAGCGTGGTTCGGGCGGATATCTTGCGCTCACACCATACACTTATGCTTAAGTGACAAAAAATTATTATTATTGTTTTACAAGTCCAACATCCTTATTCATAGATTCATTTGAAGTCTTATCCAAAAAAGTCAATTGGGTGGTTTTAATTCTTCATGCAAAAACACAGCCTCTGCAAAGTATTCACTGAACTTTTGACTATAATTAGTGAGTTCAATGAGGCTTCTTAATTTTCGCCGTGTAGAAGGGTCTTTTAATTTTAATACTGCTTCCACCTTCTTTCCCTGGGGATTAAGACCCTGAGGGGTGATCTTGCGCCTTAAGAACTTCACTTGGGTCTTACACCACTGCGCCTTCTGAAAGGACAGCTTTTCTCTGGCTTGCTGCAACTGGGTTAGAATATAGCAGATTTCTGCTATATGTTCCTCCACAGTTGATCTCTTGATCAAAACATATCTACATAGGCCATGTTTCCCGTTTCGCCCATGTTGGGAATGGCCTTATGTAGAAAGATGTTGGTCTCATTGCCGGAATTGATTTATCCAAAGGGGCTTGCGGCCCTATATACTGCTGCCCCTCAAAGGTAAAGCCAAGCTTGTACTGGTCTACCCTAATCATGGGTAATGTCCAGTAGCCGTTGGTCAGGTCAATGGCGGTGTACACCTCTGTCCCTTCGATCATGGGGTAGCCCTTGATTGTTGGAGGGAAGTGGCTATCTTGACATGTGGACCCATTTCTTCAACTCACGCAGGTAAGCACATAGTCTTCATTGGCCATTTGGTTTGCACATCCCCGGTACCGGATTGTTGAAGGGACTGCGGATAGGACAAACTATCTCACAGGATTCTTAGTTCCAACAATCTCTGTGAGTTATTTCATGGAAGCGAGAGGTAACCAGTATTGTTTCACAAATACTGGAGCCATTTCAGTGTCTGTGGAAATGGTGGTTGAATGAATGGATGCACGTCCACAGTTGTATGGGTCCATTGAAAGGAAATCTTGGAATTCCAGGAAGACCTGCTTCAGCTTCTGTCTTTGCTCCTCAGTCTCACAGGCATCAGCAGGATTGATCCTTTCGTCGACATTCTGCTTGAAACCTGGAAACACTTTGGGCGTTTGACTTTCACAGGTATCCTCCAATTGGTTGCAGAGATCTCTTTTGATGGTGTAGAGCTGATCAGTAGGTTCCAGGGAGTCGGGAATTGGTCCTTGAGTCTGAACACTTCCTCCTCCTTCCTGATGTCACAGGTCACCTCTTCCACCCCGTAAGGGTAGTAAGAGTACACCATGAAATTCCCCTGATGCCTAGTAAAAATCTTTTCTGGAGGAATACCAGTGCTTATGTCAAAACAGTCATTTGGGATTGATCCCACGATTTAATTACCTAAATCAATAGAATAATGTTGGACATTGACCACCATTCCAATAAAGGTGTCTGTACCCAAAGTAATATTTTGAGGGTCGCTGTTATCCACCAACATTTGAATGGGATGGTAACCTTGTTTCACACTTGAACTTCAATGGTGTAAGGCAGCAATTAAGCTGACTGGAATGCTTTTTCAATGTTGTCAAAGCCCAAGGGGTTACGCCCCAGTTGTGACTAGGCTTTATTATTAATGAGGTCCAAACTGATTGCAAATCAATTGAGAATGTCACTGCATAAATAAAAGGTGGAAGGGACATCTCTCACAACCCAAACATCATGTTGTATACTTTTGTTGCCAATGGGAATGTTTAGGATACATCTGCTAGGCAGGAGATGTTTGGAATTAGGGGTTTCCAGACCTACTTCCCATTTCACAATCAATTTAAATGTGGGAATGGTCTGATCTTTTGCAAGTTTCCTGAATAATTCTTCGCTGATGAAGCTCCTTCTGTTATTCAGGCATACTCTGGCAAGCTGCGGCTCCACCCGCTCATTTAACTGAAGGGGATAAAAAAAAAAGGGTTCACCCTTTTTCTGAATGTCTGTAAGTCTTTGAGTGGCTTCTTCCGTGTCTGGTTTCACGGGACTCAATATTTCTTCTGATTTTGGACTTGTGTAACATTTTAGGTTGTCCCCTTCCAGTGTGGATTACCACTTAAAACTGGGAGGAAGGTTGATTTTCAAAAATAGAGAAGGGTTCCCATTACCAGCTTGTTATACTACAGAGATCACAGTTATGTCTGGGACTTGATGGTTCTGGAAATGGAATTTTATATTCTCAGAACGTTGGTCAATTAAATAACAGGTACCATTCATGCTTACATAGTTGGTACTAATTTTCAATTGTATAGGCCACTTAGTCTGGATCCAGAGGTCCTTGTTTGCATAGTCAATCAGCGGGGATAACCTCCTCAGGAAAGCGTTCCCCAGTAAACAAGGTATGCCCTCTGGAGTCACGACTATCACCAGATGTTTAACTCAATGTCTCCCTATTTTTATCTCCAGATCTGCAGTTTCTTCAACAGAAATATAATTTTAGAGATGTCTGAGAAGTGGTGTGAAGGGAATTTGGTGGCCCGCCCTGAGTGTATTTGGTCAAAGGCCTTTTTGGACAGGAGGGTGGCTTGGGATTCAGTTTCCACCAGGGCTGATAGTTCATACTGACCCTGCACCTTGACTAGTTAATAAAACCGGCCTTCTTTTTCCACCAAGGTGCAAAGAAAGTGTGAGTTATTGGACAGCCTACTAGTCAATTTCTTGATGTTGAACTCGACACTGTGTGATCTTGGGCAATTGTCTGTGTCGGAGTTCAGTAATCTGTAAAGAAATGTTTGCAACTCGTAATGGTAGTCATTGGGAAATCCTCCTTTTCCCTGTCTCCTTTGCTGCCCACCTTTACCTGGCAACGGTTTTCAGAACCTGTTTGGAGAAGGGACTCCCCCTTAGTTTCAATTCTGTGTGGCTCGCCTTTTTGAGGTTGAAGAGTTTCTTGTTCTGGCTCAGTCTCCATAATTACCCTGTCCCACTCAGGGTCCTTTGGGACACATTTTTCTTTGGGAGGGATCCCCTGTTTTATCCTCTACAGATTCTTCTCTTTCAAAGCAGATGAGCCAGAGTTCCTCCACAAAGTGGGTTCTTCTTTCCCCTCTCCTACTTACCCTTTGTTCTTGGAGTTATAGTTTTCTGGGGGTAGAAGAGTCGCTTTCACACTAAGAAGTTTTTAGGGGTTCTCTCTGGGTGAGAAAAGAAGCTTCCTCTAGGGCTTGGCATCTCCCCTTCAACCGGGACCCCTCATCAGGAACATGTGGTTTGTCAGACGTTTCCTCTTGTCATTTTCCCTCCCCCCCCAGGGCATCAGCCTTGGGTGTTGGGAAATTCTGGGAAGCAAGGATAGCTTAAGTCTTGGTCTAAGCCTTCAATATGCACCCCAGGTCATCGGTCAGTTGTGGGACCTGTCGCTCCAGTTGTGAGACCTTTTCTGGATTGTACCTCTACTGCTCCCAAAAAGGATAACTCTCCCTTCTCCCGGAGTAGCATGGGTACTGGAAATTCAGGGCATATTTGGGGGAAATGGTCAGGTTGGGAGGAGAGTCATACTTCTCTGCTGAGGGAAGTTTGGAGGGAAGTTTCCCGGGGCAGTACTTACCTGATTGTTTCCTCCCCCTTAGGCCAGGGAATGTATACATACCCCAGTATTGGTTTGGTACCCTTCTACCTAGGGCTTACATAGGTGGCAGGGTCTGAGGGGTCCTTGTTCTGGGCCCCTGCCTGACTGCCATTCGATCAGGCCGGGTTGGGGGGTCGCTTCTGTCTTACATTTTGCTTGGTGGCAGAAGGGTTACTTTTAGGCTTGCCATCTCCAGATGCATTGGAGCGATAGTTTCTACCTATGCCACCTTTGCAGAAGCAGGGATGTAAGATGGTTTGGTGGTTTTAGAGGTGTTTTTACTCTGAGTGGAAATCTGAAGCTCATAGATTCTGGCGGCCTGTTCAATCAACCAATCTAGGGTCCTGTGATCATGGAAATCAAGCACCAACTGAGTCATTATGTCTTTGGGGAGCGCATGGAGACATGCAGTTATGAACTCCCTACAATTGTTTTCATCCACTGGGAAGTCTGAGCAAATAAGCGCTTTAGCTCCTGCACAAATTCCCTAGGCGCCTGAACCTCCACACATTGCAAATGATATGTAACCTTACGGGCCTCCTGTGGGTTTCTGTGTGAGGTGAAATGTTTTAAAATCGGAGCCTTATAAGTGGGTCATTTATAATGATCCTGGTCCTCCAGTCCTGCAAATCAACTGGTGTTCTCAGGAGATAAAGTCAATTTAGCAAATGCTATACAATTCACATAATTTCTGATCTGGAATAATGCCCTCATCTGCTCATAAATTTCCTGGTGCTCTCATATTGAATAGTTGTCATTCTTGTAGTATGGGGTCAGGAAGATTTTTACAACCTTGATTTATCTTATTGGATCTTTCACAAAACCCTTGCTCTGTTTCCCTGTCTTTTCCTTCTTCTGCACTGGAGTTCATTGACCTTCTGACTCAGAAGTGCTTCCCTGTGTTCTAGGTGCTCCTTGTCTCTCTGAGACTGGGAA
The DNA here is from genome assembly GCF_040938575.1 of Ambystoma mexicanum. Classification (NCBI taxonomy): domain Eukaryota; kingdom Metazoa; phylum Chordata; class Amphibia; order Caudata; family Ambystomatidae; genus Ambystoma; species Ambystoma mexicanum. Next base: position 1,068,593,792 of record NC_090925.1, read on the forward strand.
TATCTTCCAGAACCATGATATCTGGACTCCTCTCACCTGGGCAAAGTGCACTCTCAGGGTCACACTACCTGTAGTTACTTTTTGGCACAGGATAGAACCCAGTTTTCTCATCAGTTCTCCCAGGGAGTCTGGGGAAATCCCCCCTTTCCCAGAATGTTCAGGTTGTTTAGAATGTCCTTCCTGGGCTGAAGCTTTGAATGTTCTTCTCCAGCAAAGCAAGCTAGGTAGGTGGTTTCTCTGCAATTGTGTTAAGTCCAACTAACTCTTTTTCTCATCAAGGGAGTTTTCATGGTCTTAAGTATTCACTAGCTTATTCCTTACTTCTCAAGACACATGGTCTGGCCACTTTCCTTTCTGTGTGGTAGAGGTGGGTACTCCTCAATCTCAGATAAGGACTGGCCTTCTGGATTGGTTTGGCTAGACCTGGGTAAGTCTAGTTGCCTCATGTTTCCATGGGCTCGGTAGGTGGAAAGCATGAGGTCAGTCACAGTCGGCTCATAGGAAGTTGTGGTTAACTGGCATGATGCTCCACATAGAGAGGGCATTATCCTTTGGATCAGAAGGACCTTTCCCATATCCTCATTGGTCAGGATACCTCAATGCCTGTTTGTGTTTTTCCATTTTATTTTCCAAACTCTCACACCTGCTTCTCTCTGTCCGCATCTCCAGATGGTGCTCAGAGAGTTGGCTTTTTAACTCCAAGACCAGGGACAGGTTGACATTGAGCACTTTACTCTGGGTCATTAATCAATCTTTTAATTCCCTGATTTCATTCTAACTTGACTCATTTTCGTTTTGTGTGATCTGCATTGTGCACGCATATTCAAAGCTGTTTGCTTTAAAAATACCAATCTCTTTATCTAGCACGTTTCTACACTGGATTGCCTGTAACAGGTCAGCTTCCACTTGCATCACTCGCTCCATGAGGTATACATATTATTGCCTACCTCCAGTCAGTTCCTGAGAAACTGACAAACTCTTTTGTAAATCCATTTTCAACTGGTGCACCTCATGTGCAAGGACATAATTCCCCTGGTTCAAGAGGTCATTCTTCTTCACCAGTTGAATTTGCTGTTGTATTAAAGTATGTACCTGCTGATATATCTGATCTAAGTCATTTTAGGAATCAACCCTTTTAAAATTAACTGACTGTTTTCATTTTTCAACTCCTCTATTTGTAATTGAAGGAGCATAATGTCATCTAACAACCCTCTATTACAACATTTACCTTACGGTGCAGTATATTCAAATTCTCTTTACAGTCTTTATGTGCATTTTGCAGTGCAGAAAACTGTGTTGGACACTCTGCACTCTCTTGCTGCTGGGTTTTTAACTCATTCGGCCTCATTAGGAGTATGGCGGTAAGGCAACAGCGGCATGCCGGTATCTCTACCATAACCGTTGCTACCGTACCACCATACTAGGACTTCTGCTCAAGGGTGCCCTTGCAGCCACCTGGTCTGATCAGGTGGCCATACTAGCAACCACAAGCAGAACATGATGGTAACGGTACCATTATAAACAGTACCACTACTACCATCCTCCCCATTCCCATTGAGCCCTATTTGGGCTCAATGGGAATGGGGACGTACCGGCTCTGGCACACACGCAAGGGGACTTACCGGGTCCGCCGAGGTCGGGATGGCCCGGTGATTCCCCTTTCGCGGGTGCCAGAGCCGGATGTAAGTTTAGGGGTAGCCTTGCCGGTGTACCGGCAAGGCTACCTCCAACCTCGTAATGAGGTCCATAGTTTACTTGTTCTGTGAGGCTTTCTTGTTTTAACTTGAAAGTATGGTTGTGCTTTGCTTTACCTTCTAACTGTTTAAGTTCTTTATGTGCCTCATTTTGTATTTCAGTTTGACTCCGTGCACAGGACTCACTCGTCTGCACTCACGCTTCCACTAACTGCAAGTGGAATTATAGATAAGCTGTGAGCTGATCCATTTGTCTCACTTCTTATTGAGCATTTTGGATCATATATAATGCCTTTAATGCTTTGTGCCATATCCTACTTGACACCAAATGTCAATTCCTTCTGATGTGACATCTTGCATTATTTTATCTTGCCAGCCCTCTTCATCCGCCTCTGTTCACTCACCTCAAATGAACAGCTTAGTAAGGAAATGTATCCTGGCATCATCTAGTTCAATTGTAATCATTTTTAAAAATGCCCTTTTAGCAATTTTTGAAGAATTTCCTTTGCGCTGAGGCAAAAATCACCCTGTTCCTGGCTTAATTTCCACTCAAAATGCTAAATCCAAATCCATTCTTAATCGTAATGTATCATCTATACACCTCCTTGGAAAGCAGGGTTCAAGTCCTGATGACTTTCCCTCCACCTTAATGAATGGTCTGTCACAATGCAATTGTCATGAGTCAGAAATAGCCAGCCAAATTCCGCCCATGAGCCCCCGATTTGTAACAGTTTGTTGAGAGGCCACCCTCAACACAAGAGTTCCTTCCCTCCACAAACTAAGTGTCACACAATAAACGGTTAATGTCAGTTCTTTTATTTAGCACTATCTTAGCCTCCCCTCTAGATACCTCACCCTGAGCTACCAATGAGCCAAGAAACAGTCCAGTGTACATGAAATATATTTCTATTTATTTAAATTATAGGTAATGGGAATTGCACTAAACTACTCACACAACCTTCTTTGTGGCTCACAATTAAGTTCTAGTTACACAAATAAATCACAGCAATGGGTTGGGAAAAACACAAATTACAATACTTTGAAATCTACAGATTCCACTTCACAAAATAATTAGTGCTTGTCAGTGAACACGATCAATTTACAGATGTAGTGCTGTGCAATTTCGATTATCCTGAATGCTTCAAAGACTAGCAGTTTGGTTTACAGAATCAAAAAAAATGCATATTGCAATTAGTGTTTCGCCCACACCTTTGCTCAAATTAAACACAGGGTGATTTAGCAGTGGGTTTTTAAGACCCCTACTTTGGTCTTTGTGGGTTAAGTCAGACAAAAAAATTGGGATGATGGAGGAATTTTGGATTTCAAACTCTCCTCCACTTAAAGATGTGTTTTGGGGAAGATGGATGGTAAAATGGGGAGGACTATTTTTTAGTTTTGGTATAAGAACAAAGGCACATCTCTTTCTGAAAGAAATCGGGATTAAAAGGCAAAATAGGATTACCCAATTACATTACAGTCTATAGTTACCAGTACACATCGGGAATAAGCTTTGTTAATTTTGAATGTTAACAAAAACCACCTGTAGTGTTCTGCCAAAGGGAATTCAATATATTCATATTTTTAGTTAAATAGGCTAATGATCTATGAAGTTTCTCCCTCCCCCACCTCCCAACCACTATAAAGAGAAAGGATTTAGGTTATCAGATGCCCTCACCTTTTGGTTACAAAGTGCCCAATTATACTCACATTGAAAACCTCTGTTTGAAGATCAGGAAAACCAGCTGCATTACAGGAACCGGGGTCTGATCACTCCACTCTCAAGGATGGCCCTCATATCTCCACCATATGACTCCCTCAGCTTTTAGGCCTTCCCAGCAATAGACAGCTCCACAGAGGCAATGTCTGCAAAATCTCCTTTTGGTGTTTTGTTGTGTTTTTCAGATGGTCAGTTTTAGCAGCTCATTTCACAATGCTAATTTTAGGAGCTCTCACTTTCCTCGTAGTTAATCCACTTTATATAGCAGTGATGACACCATCAAGTTTACAATCTTGGGGAGTTCCCTGAAAGTGTTCTCAAAACAAGGATTGGACAGTTATCCTTCTCTCTCCTCCGAGATCCAGCCTCTCTTTAAGTATTGGTTTGAGAGTCTGGAATAGACATATGGCAACATCCATTTGAAATGCCCTTTTGTTTCTATGTCCATCTTTGGGCAAAATTTAGTTTTGTAGCAGAACTTCATAATTTTCCTAGTAACTGCCCTGATATACATATATTCTGCTTTAGATACTCATGGGGATTTTAATAGAATGACAGCCATTTCCACATCACGTTGCATGACCATGTGGCTATTTTCCTCCGTTGACAAAGTGTAATAATTATGAACATGCAATTTACTCTCCAAATACTAATTTTTACCCTCCAATAGTTTGTCAACATCTTCAGATCAGCCAGAAAACCGTTAGATGGCCATTCCAATTCCCTAAGTTGCAGGTGATTTCAACAAAATCTCCTCGAAATTATCAAAAGAATGACACATAAATCAATGCATTACGACTTGTGGTTGCTGGGAAAAAGTCCTAAGTTATAATAGTTCTTTTAACTTCATAGTACATCTTTATGTGAATGCAAAAAGGAGATCTGCTTCCTCCATGCCATTTGTCTCTATAGGCCAGCCTGTGACTAGTGTTTTCTATTAGTCTATTGTTGTTTGAAGTTGGTGGCTGCGGATTGTAAATTGGGGGAACATTTGCTACACAGATATCTCCCACTGCAGATAATGATCTAGGTTGGCCTTGTGATGTCACATGGCCTGTCCTCTCCTCTGAAAGGGAGCATCATTCCAATCTGAAAGGCTTCTATTTCTTGCATTTCTTTCAAAGTATCAGCTTCCCTTCATTGTAGCCCCTGTTTTCACACCTCCCCCCACATTCCGATCATGCACCAGCCAGGGTCAATTGTCTTGCCCAGAGCCCAGCATTTCACCACCTTTCAGGCAGGCCATAATTTATTGCAGTTATAAACAGTTGGGATGCACAAGCTAGGCTTTCCCACAGGTCCACCATGTGTCCTTGGCTGAAAGGAACTCACATATTGCAATTTCTAAAATCAGCCTTTATTCTTTAGCATCCGGTGAGTTTTACTGATCAGATTTCACTTTGATTTTCCCCTGAAAGTGCAGGGCTGTTTCTTTCAGTCATAACAAAATAAATGTTTTTTTATTTGCTGTTGTTTTTTTGCTGGACTGTGGGTCTGAATTGTCAGATGTGGGATGTATTGACCCACTGTGCTATGCTATGCAGCATCACCCTGCTAGTTATGGTGAAAGAAACAGTGACAATGGCAGCAAAACCCTTGTGCGTGCCAAAAACCTAAAAAAAACTACATAAACCATGTGCTTCAGCACAAAAAGAGAGATGCACAACCTGCCACCCATGGTGCATGTGCGGGGGAATAGAGCACACCCTGCAGAAATGTGCCAGTGGGCTCTATCACCAGCAAACAGAGTGCAGAAAGAGAAACAGCACTCTGCAAGTGAAACCCCAAAATGGACCTACAAATGATATCTGCTTTGTTGCTAAAAACTCCAAAATGCCTATAACACAACACTTCTCAACATTCAAAATCTTGCCTGGTGCTAATAATCACGTATCTAGTGAAGTATTGTGAACATACAAAGTCCTAATGTGAAGAGCAAAACATTCTTCAGACAAACTGGATTGTCTGAAAACTGACAGCCCATGTCAAAATCTGGGTGCAGTACCCTGGGCCACGTGAATGACAGCTGTCAGATGAGTTACTGATGAAACTTTAAAGGGATCTAAAACTAAAAAGTCTGCTAGATTGGCAAACATAACAAGGATTTTTTGCTAAAAAGAATATAGATCTCGGTCGCTTTTTATCCCACAGATTGAAGGCTTAGAAAGTAATGTATTTGTGTGATTTGATGCAATAAGTTTGGTTTTGCTGGATTTTAATTCAGAATAAATTAACCTGCCTGAGCTGCAAGAACTTGAAAAGCAGGTTTCTCCCAGAAGGAGGGCCTTCCTCTCAGCAGAATCTCACTGGGAGGTTCTAATTGCTGGTTAGCCCAGACTTTTGTCTATTGAAAGAGAAGGAACAATGACAGAGCCTCAGCCCAGGACACTGGAGGTATGAAGGTGGTTGTAAATGCTGCCTGGAAGGAACAAACAAGGTGGGGGATGCCCATGGACTGCAGGGAGACAAAAAGGGACGGGCCATAGTTGCTAAACATGAACAAAGAACAATTTTTAAAACACTCATAACCGTTATTCAAAGTGGTGAAAAATATACCAAAGACATATCTGTTAATCTAATTTCTGGCTGCACGTTTTAAGAGGCGGCAAAACAGTTTAACATGTTCTGGACAGGAATGGCAAGATATGTGGTTTTATGCAAAATGTATTAATGATAGAATTGTGAAAAGTTACACACACATTCCTATGTTAAACACACACATTTGTGGAAATGTGCATAAAATTTGGACATTTTGGTCATAGCGAAACAGACCAATTTCTGTAGAAAGTTGAGACAAGATCCCACCGCTGCTGGGTTTTGAGGAATAGCTGCTACATACAATATGGCATCTTTGTGTGTGATTTTTATAAAGGTGACCAATGTAGAAATGTACATTTAGTATCAAATCCGATTTTGAGACCAGTGGCTAAAGGGAGGTCTCTGAGGATTGTAAAGCAAACCATAAAATGTGACATCATCCAGCCTTGATCCAATCACTCAAATTGCAAGGCGGTGATGGATTTTGATCCTATCCCAGCTCACAGGGGCAGGCTTAGATAAGCCGGCCCATACACCCACTTTGTGATGTCATTTTATAGAATAGAGACAGCTGACAACACATAGGGACTCACAGATCCACTCACTCTCCTGATTGCTGGTGGAGCGCTCTGCTGCTGAAATCTACATCTTCCTTGTTTCAGACTCCAGAAACTTGGCAAAGCAAAGGCCTATGCATAGCTGAACCATTCTCAGCTAGGCCTCAAATTCAAGAAAATAATCCCAAAAGCCTAGGGGAAGCATCATAATACAGCTGGGCGTGTTGTAAATGGTAGCCTGCTGAATTGAAATATCCTCAGAACCAAGAAGGGCAGATCCCGTGCACCTGTGCCATGCTGTGACCAGAGAGTCTTGCTGACCCTGTTCAGTCATATGTGCCCAGCTGTCCGTCCCTGATAGATCTGATTCAATGGACCCGACTCCTGACGGTCCAAAATCTTAAATCAATTTGTTTTGTGAGTATTAACAGGAAGCCAGAAACTGTTGATTACCGTGCATTATTTTGTCCCCTTCTAACCTCTGAACTGGTGAAATCTTATTCTTTCTATGTGTAAAAGCATCCTTTCCTAGTCATTTTGTCAACTTTGATCTATTAATTTCATTCGAGTGACCAGACTATCGCTCTAAGGTGGACATCAAGGAACCAGGATTGAGCCACAAATCACTCCTGACTCTTACGTTGTGCTGTCCTGGTGGCTTACCTTGGATGCTCTAGTCCATAGTCAATATTTTTCTGATTTTAAAACTGAAGCCTCTGTCCAAATTCGCGCCTATATTTTTTTGAAAAATGCCTCTCACTAAAACCTCTATAACTCCTTCCGTTTTTGTGATAGAAACATCCATAGATATCCATAGAACCAAAAACCGCACTGCAAAACAGTGCTATTCTCCTATTATAGCCAAAATCGTGCAAGGAAACTTTTGCTGCGATTTTAAAATTTGAAAGGCTTTACACGTGTGAAATAGCTTTAAATTGTTTCTGACTTGGACTTTGAGATTTGAAATGCTTTCTTTGGACTAAATCATTGTTTGTGACTGTGTGCAACTGTTTAAAGTGGCTCCCATAGAAATGTACAACAATGCAAGTATTTTTCACCATATATACTGTTTTTGCCCAGTCAATTCCAAAGTTATTTTAAAAGCCATACTGACAGCTGAAAAGTCAATTCCGTTTTTCTCTTTTGTTTGAAGGGGGAAGAAGGGACTGATATTCTGTTTGATTTGTGCTATTACTGAATACCTGCTCTCTCCTCCCATCTCTTTACATTGCCTATTGGAGGTTTGAGGGGGGCGGCAGGGGGAACATCTAACTATAGTGCTATCTGATCTGAACCGACACAAAAGTATTATTTTCTGTGCTGCATTTGTTTTGCTCATCACTTATTCTTAGTGTATTAAAGATATTATTCAGTGTTCTGTCACCCCATTGGTGATTGTTGTTTACCTAATAATATATACTGTGATTAAATATATAAATACATAAATAAATATTTATCTTTGCAAACTAGCCTGATTCCTGGTTCAGTGTGACGGGGGGGGTAGGGGTGAGGGGTTCTAGGAGAAGGGTGTGATATGAGTGGTATATCGTTCAGAATATTGAATTTATAGACAAAAATAAATAAGGGTTTCAGTTGTGCACTACATGCTGGGCTTTGACTTGGGTGTGTGCCGGATTGAAATCACTTACACACAGTGCAACCCCTTTTGACAGGTGACAGTTTCAGTCAAAATAATTGCTGCATTTATTTCTCAGCCCTCAATGTGATGTGTTTTTGCAATCTGTACTCGGATTACATGTTTCTTTTAGCCTTCTCTGGATTTCCCCTGCAGAAAGACACCTGCATAGTCTGCCTAAATAGGCCCAATTTATCACCATGCAGGTTTCTGAATGCTGTCAGGTCAGTTTCCCATGGGCACTTCGGTTCCTCTGGTTTGGGGCCTTTGATTAAACCCCACAATAGCCACTGATTATCACGTGGCAGCCAGTCAGCCAGCAGTGAGCTGAAACACTCAATGCCAAGTGAAAAGCTAAATATATATTTCTTTGTCAGCAAATGGCTGATGCAGAGGAACCAATGTTCAAAGGCAACAAAGTGATAACACCTATCTATATCCTGAGGTAAGTGACGGCAGAAGAGCTCCACCAAGCTTGTAATGCGAGTGATAAAAAATACACATTTTAAAGCCTCAGAGTGAAAGGAATATAGAAAGGAATATATTGCCGTATCATAAGACTTCTGACTGACAACATGCAGCCCTTCTGCTCCTTGAGACTCAAAGCCCCTTTCAAAGGATAAGATTGAAAGGCCCTGTTGCAGCCCTGCTCTGAACCCAGTTTCGGAATGTTAGTTAGAACAGTGTTCTGAGCAGACGGATCAGCTGCCTCAGGGTGCATGTTATGGAATAAAAATGTTCCTTGCCTAGGGCTACGGTTGTTTTCTGTAGAGAGCATTGACCTTTGGATTCATAAATCAGTGAGAGTTGGTGAAAAGTACCTTTTTCTCCTCATTCCATTGTTTTGTGAATGAGCAGGTGACTCCCGTGATCGCTATGCATCCTCTGTCATGACACTTCTGTGCTGTGCTCCACAGGATGTATAGGCCTCGACTGTATTGCCATGTCAGCTTGCCACGTGCCACTCTTCTACGTGTTGACATGAAGACCTATTAAATAAACTGGAATTTACAACGTTTTATCGAACAGGCCCACATCCGGATGCCTCGGCAATGAGCGGGATGACTTGGTTTCATGAGCTATGAACGACTGTCGCTTGACCAACAATTTTAGAGACACACATAGGCCTGGGCACAATCTCCGGAATTCAGTTCACCTCTTCTTCAGGCCACATCACACTGTTGTTATCTGAGTTCCCGTGCTTTCATCAGCCAGATGAAAACATTCTGCTGTTCAATTCATTTTGCAGAGATAACGTAACTCGGTTATTCTTTCCCCAGCTACAGGCAGAAATGACTCTTCGCTCGCCTATTGATGTGGGATATTAGAGACAATGATATTGAGTGGAGGGGTCCCTTTTCAGCAGCAGCAGGAAGCGAATCTATTCGTTTGAATTCAGCAACACATTGGCGTAGGAAGGCTTTCTGCCCTGATTGTGTCTGATAACGAGTTCATTATGCATTCGTGTATGAAAAGAGAACGAGGCTGGAAGGAGGAAGCAACTATAGACAGTGGCACTGGTAACCTTAGCGACTCGTGGATTCGCTCTAGCCTCAGTGAGGGATAGCATGGGTGACACAGTAGAGACATAATCCAAATGTCAGTGGGCGTAATTTTGCAAGTCCCCTGAAAGGGAAAAACGTGTTTGTACGAGCTATATGTGTTACCCACCTCTTAACAACTTGTTTTCGGTTCCAGGCGATTTTCGGGTGGTTATGTGTTGCCGAAGGCGCTCTGAATGGACGGAATGTGTCACTCATGCATCCTCACTGCGCCTCAAAATGCCACTTGGTGTAACGCTAGAATACATGTTCATGCTGGTCTTAAACCAATACATTTCCATGGAAATTTTTGCCCATGGTAAAAGTGGACGCATTGCACAGGAATCAATTGTGGGAGCCGTTTGTATATCATTCATTAATTTAGACTGCATTCGGCATTTGTCTTTCAGCACGATAAAGTAATAACAAGTACAATGCGGTTAACCAATTTCATTTATATAAATAAAGTTAGAATAGTCAATACTTTGTTTTTCTTGATAATATGTTCCATTACTACTGGTCCCCCACCAAGGTGACCTAAGTACAAACTTTGTTGAGAATCATTAATGATGATATATTATTATTATTTCCTTTTGAACTAGGCTTTAAAATGATGTGTGCTCACTCTATATACAACATCAGTATTAATAACTAGTTTGCAAAACCTGTTTGCCTCAGGCATTCATTGAATTCCATATTTATGCACAACTAGTATTACATTTGTTGATCTGTAAAACATATAGGGCTTGATTCACAGATCGGTTTCCAATGGGATTGCGCCATTGTAAAATGCTTCTGTAAATTAGGCCCTATCTGGTCAGAGAAAAAAAAAAGTGTTAAAAAAATTCCTACACATACAAACAGCTCACACAGGCCTCTGGGAATGTAAAATGCCATTCATGTTTCAATGTCGCAAGTGGTAATATCCCAAAACAGAAGTTTACAAAGCACTGGCAAAGTGTGGGTACATTTCATCAAGATAACTTTGAAAGCAATGATCTTGTTTGACAGTCAAATGAGAAAACGACATGGGCGAGTGGGCGCCAAGTGTCACATTATTAATTAGAATGAAATTAGCAGTTTTCTCGTAGCAAGTTCTTTAGTACCTGCTCTTATGTCAGTGGCATTGGCCCACTGTGTCAGCAACCCTTCTTGGGTAAGAATCGACTTGACATGGTTACACCATGGTAACAAGCTACCTACAATCTGTGCCAGGACTTCGGTCAGGGCTTCTGTGTATTTGTCAAGATACAGGGAGGATCAAATTCAAATCCAATATAATATTGGTCTCAACGTGATATCATCCTGAATAGACTTTTGGTTCTCTTCAAATGGAAGCATGGCAATTCTGGTGCTCTTGGGAAAGGAAAGAAGTGTCTTAAGAAATGTATTTTCAATGTCTTCCAACCTGCTCCAACAGGCTTTGCATGCATATTGTAGACTCTAAGGTCTGGGAATAAAGCCCTGTTACCATGTCTCGCTGCAAATCTCAATATCGCATTAGCGCTCCTATCAAGCCTTAACTCTGATTTCCCCATATGCTCTGCCCAGGTTCACTTCCCCCTGAACTTGAGCCGTAAGTATTAATAGCTCGTGACCTACTACATAATATGCCCCTCCTAGTGTGGGTGCTTTTTAATATATCATGTTAAATTGTTTTGTACCACACACCGTTACCATTGGCATGGTCTCCAGGTGCTCACGTGGCTCTGTAAGAAAGAGGGTTAGGATAGAGGTTGTGCTCTTCTGTTGATGCTTGCTGAACCGGGAGAAACTGGTGCCTGTTAGTGTCAGCTTTCTAAGTGCGTGATGAATGTGTGCACTGGCTCAATCTATGGAGAAGGGTAATGCCCAGTATCTGGGATTTTTGTTGTATGCAAATGTTTATGTTGAATTTGTGTTTTGTGTGCCTCTGTGTAGTTTGGCTGGCCCTTGGGCGTGTGTGATACTTGGGCGGTATGCAGGAGGAGAGCTGGATCAGGGTTTGTTAGTACATTGGCTATCCTCAAAATCTGTGTAGGTACAATGCCTTGGCTTTCCTCAATATGATCATCTAACAGCAGTGTGTTGGCTATCTTTGCAATTCATCTAAGTGCAGTATATTTGCTGCCATCTTAAGACCTACAAGTGTAGTACAGTGGCTACCTTCCCTTCACAGTTTGTCTAGGTGTGACACATTGGCTACCCCCATACATTTTCTAAGTAATATTCAGGATGGAAAACCATGGCTTTGGTTTTCTCATGACTCATTTCTAGTGCCAATGTTTTGCAAACATCACTAAATGGTTTAAGTTGTCTTTTTTAGTCCGGTTGGTTTTAGAGAAATAAAAATAGAATTTTCTGCATAGCATTACACTGGTTTTGAGCTGAAGCCTAACTCGTGCACCTCTTTTTGTGCAGAAAGAAGAATGTTTAAAAGTGTTTATATGCATGTACAAAAATCACGTGGGGGCTAAAACACATCCCTACCTAATCCATTTTTCAATTTGTATTGATTTAGTTCTCTCACTCTCGAGGTTCCATCGTATGGTGGCCTCGTTAGTGTGATATAGAGATTTGATGGCAGTCAGAATATTCGCTGAGGCACCTCCCTCAACTAAGCTATCATAAGGACATATTCTGGGCACCCCATAACAGGCTTTTTTAGATCTATGAAAACCGCATAAATGTTCATCTTCCTCAGGATTAAAAATTAATGGACCAAAAGAAATAGACAGATGTACTGAGCTAACATTCTTTGGCTATTTTTGACGCCCACTTGCAAGTGGCCAATTATATTCTTTTCATCTGCCCAATCATTTCAATTGGATAATAACGCTTTAGCAAAGATCTTCCCTTCTGCGTTCAGCAAGGAGATCTATCGATAAGACCTGGGATTTTCCCTGTCCCCTTTTTTTGTAAATTGGGACGATTTTGACCTTGGTCCAGGATACTGGTGCCTGGAATGAATCTGTTACTACATTAAAAATGGCACAAAAGACCGGGGCTCAAATGTCCAACTCCTGTTTAAACTGATATGATATGATATGTCATTTTTAACGCGCCTGTACACAAGTGTTTCTAGGCGCAACAAGACAAGGGAGGGAAGATAGAGGGAGGACAATACACACGATCTTAATAGGCCTAGTGACATCCAGATTGTGCAAGTGTGGAAGTGCCAAAGTGCATGGGGGAGTGGAGGAGGAATTGAGAGGGAGGGGAAGAGAAATCACGGAGCAATGCTATGAGTAAGTGAATCCAGGGCAGCACAGCTCTAGGTAAGTGCAATGAGGCAACGGACTGTAGAGGTTACAGTTACAACCCCTAAGTGTGCGGTGGCCTTGAGGCAGTGCAGGGGAGACTGATCATGGAGGATCCTGGTACCCATGATGCTCGGAGGGTAGCCAGGCAACCAGTTAGTGCAGCAGACAGGTCGGTCAGCAGGGGAGGGAGTGAGAGAAAGCAGAGGAGAATAGGAAGGTCTTGAGCTGCTTCTGGAACTTCCGCTGGTCCGGATCAAGTTTGAGAGGGGCAGGGAGGCCATTTCAGAGGGAGGCGCATGCAGAAGAGAGGGATCTACTGCCCACTCTCTGCCCAGCAAAGCATCTGAGCCACAGAGAGTTGGAGGTAGTTGAGTGAAGGGCTCCCAAAGGAAGTTATTTTGGAAGAGTGAGTTGGATGTAGTGCATCCCCCAGCCCCATAAAGGGTTATGGATGATCCAGAGGTTCTTGAACTAGATCCTTGCAGCCAAAGGGAGCCAGTAGAGCGATTTCAGTGCTGGAGGTTCCTGGGTTTGAGGTCAAGGTAAGTCTTGCAGTCCTGTTCTGGATTAGTTGCAGAGGGTGGAGAGTAGAGGAAGGCAGTTTGAGAAAGAGACTGTTGCAGTAGTCCAGCCTAGAGAGACCCAGGGCTCTGGAGACAGTGAGCTTCTGGGGGAAAGCGAGGAAAGTAAAAATACCTCTGAGGAGTTGCAGATGGTAGTGGGACTTCATACCGAGGTCCGAGATGTGAGGAGAGAAAGAAAGAGTGGAGTCAAATATGACAGCAAGGTTTTTTTTTCTCAGGAGAAGGCGAAGGATGAGGGCCCAAGGAGGGTGGACAGAGTGAGAGGGGGAAAGAGGAGAAGGGGTCCCAATGAGAAGGATCTTCGTCTTACTGGCCTTAAGGCAGAGATCATTGGAGGCGCACCAATCCTGAATTGCGGATAGGCAGTCAGGAATGAGCGAGAGAGAAGAGGAGGCTGAGGGGAGCCTGAAAGAGAGCTGGGTGTCATCAGTGTAACAATGAAAGTTAGAGGAGAAAGTAGAGATCAGATGGGCCAAAAGGGCCAAGTAGACATAAAAGAACCAGGGAGAGAGATTAGAGCTTTGGGGTACACCACATGTGGAGAGGGAGGTTCTGCACAGAAAGAGACCAAGCTGGACCAGAAACAGCCGGTCCGAAAGGAAGGAGGTCAGCCAATCGAAGGTCTGATCTGTGATGCCCAAGTTCTCACAGAGTGGATTGATCAGGGTGGTGTGATTGACCACGCCAAAGACAGAGGAAATGTCAAAGAGGATGAGGACAGAAGGAAGGATGGAGTCAAAATTAGAGAGCAGATGTTCACAGATTTTCTGGAGAACAGTTTCCATGCCTCTGGCTGCTCTGAAGCCAGACTGATGGTCATGTAGACAACCAACAGATACAGTATGGAGAATAAGCTAGGAGATGTCCAGTTTTTCCAGGAGTATTCCCAGGAAAGGAGTGATAGAGATTGGGCGATAGTTTGCCAGACAGGTAGGATCAGCAGAAGGCTTTTTATGGAGTGCTTGAGGAGAGAGGAGAAAGATCCAGTGGCGAAAAAGTGATTACAAAAATCGGCCAAGGCTGGAAACAGGGTGCCAATCTGGTCCTTGATGGTTCTAGAGGAGAAGGGGAGCGCCTGTTTGGACAGCACTTTCATAGATCAGACTTGTCTAGAAACCTTGTCAGTTGTTTTCAGGGAGAAAGAGGAGAAAGGAGGAGGCGAAGGAGAGGAAAAGTCCTGAATTCTAGTGGTGAATTGAGCAGCCAGAGCCATACAGAGAGCCTGGGAGGTGACAGGAGAGGTGGAGACTACAGAATGATTGTGTCATGCCCCTGCGGAGACCATGGTCACTGTGGCATAGATGGTCTCTTAGACGGATTGCGGCCATCTTTACTCCCAAGATGGCCGCCGCTACGGATGGTGTGGGTCTAGACTTACACCAAGGCCGCGCGGTGGAAGGACCGCCCCCTTGCTCCGGAGCCGGTTCATCTGTTCCTGCGGACAACACGCGGATGTGATGCTACTCTTCCACAACAGCGCTTCATGAGTTTGATACTAGGATCTATTGCATACTAGTTTGTTTGTCATTCCTTCTGTGTAATTCTACCCTTTCATTCACCTGTTTCAGACTTGACTCCTTCTCCCAACTCTTGCACGACATCGGAGACTAGAGTGCACTCTCTCAGCTACACTCGTTACGAGCTGAACCTCACTCATCGGTTCGCTAGTGAGAATTCCTCCCTGGCGTGCGGTACGTGAGAATTGATAGTCAGTCCCTAGTATATCCGGGGGTTAGAAGAAGAACCAGAATTGACACCTGATATTATTTCACCTATTCAGAAGAAGGGATATGCAGGGTCCGATCCGCAGCATTGAGATTTGAGAATCATTCTCTTCCTGGGACGTCCTTGAGGTTACTCCTATCTGCATCTCATCGGAAGACCTACAATATAGCCCGATAGGTCGTATCCCCCTTCCAATCAGGTACTCCTCGTCTTCTCTACCCATATTCTGCCTTCTACTTACCCTTCTTAAACTTACCACTTTCCTCTGTCTTTATCCAGACGGCTCCCCTCCAGCGGATAGTCCGGGTACCAAAAACCTCTCCAGACAGACGACATCTATCCAGTGGCCGTCGACACAGGGTTTTCTTCCCCAGAGGGTTTCCCTGGGGTCCTTCCCCTCCTTAATCCTTGTATTGAAGGCAGAGGAAGGGTCTCAGGGAGGCACTCATTCTCTACCCCTGTTGGAACCATTTCTGAAGAAGGAAGCATAGGAGGGAGAACGACTGGTGGTTCTCTAAGGTAACCTTTCGGTGTATTCAAATTCCTCGTAATTTGTCTAATTATTACAGATTGGCCAGTTCCTGTCAGATTTTAAAGAGTTTGGCTGTGTTGTTAGAGGCTGCGGGCTTGGATGTGGACTTACTTTTTGGACAGGAAAAAGTGTCTGTATTGCCTCTGGAGCAGACAGAGGCCAGTTTGTCAGAGATGTGCTTGAAGCCCTCCACTTCCTCTGAGCCACACTGCACTTGCATTTCAGGATGGCAAGGTCAGAATCATACCAAGAGTTGCACTTGGAGGTAGGTTTCAGGCAGATTCTCATGACATGGGCAAGGGTGTCCAGAGTGTTGGTAATAGAAGTTAGCAGGTTTGAGAGGGCTTTCTCAGAGTGTCAGTCAGCCGCAGGAGTAGGGGGAGCAGAGAAAGGAGCGGCAAAGGCATTCACTGACAGATGCCTCATGACCGAGAAGGTAGGGGGCAGTGCAGGGGTGGGCTTTGTCTGCAGAACGTAGTCAGTCCAAGAGAGAGGAGTGGTGAGAGGGGTAGAGAGGGGGATGTCTGAGAAGATGAGAAAATCAAAGGTGTGTCTGGCAGAGTGTGTCAGATCAGAGGGTAGAATGGAGAGAGAGAGAGAGTGTTGCAGACATTACGAATGAGCCAATATGAGGGTGTAGATGAAGTCCTAGACCCCTAGCCCAAACAGAATGCAGATAACCTAATAGGTTGATCAATTGTTTCAATGTTGCAAACATCAGATTAAAAGTGATTTTTGAAGGTAAAGAGTTTATACAGGGCGACATATATTTTTGAGGTCAGAATGACTCAGGAAGTGGAGGGTGTCTCGGGTATTACATGCACATCGTAAATATCTAAACATATATTCTGGAAACTGGAAAGAAAAAAGTTATGCTGAAAAGTAAATTAGTTTACCGTTTGGTTGCTGACCATCTAGGCTGAGCAGGCTCAGATATTTTCAAAGACGGATGCCAAGAACAAAATGGCTTCAGAAACAGGTGTCAGAAGGTTTGACTCATTTCTGATCTAGAATATTCTTTGGCAGACAGCTGGTAGTGTATATTTAGTATTCCTTGGCAGGAAAAACAGACAATGGTTGATAGTAAATCAGATAAGGAGCATGGGAAGGGTATCAATTAGGTGGAACAGCTGCTTAACTAGAAGCAAATAAGATGAGCTCATGAGGGGTTTTCACAGTATGAGCTGTCAAGTAGATTTGGCAGGTCTCGTGAATCAGATAAGGGCTGGTTCTTGGCATGGATCTAAGGATTTATAATGAGGTCCGGCTATATCTCACACAAGCTTATCAGATTATGTGTCAGACAAACCATGCTTGCTAAAATGAAGTCATGTGGGCTTGGTGAGTGACAGTTAAGCCAACCAATCACAGACAAATAGGGGTTTATTTCTAGTTGAAGGGACGGATATGATTTGGATTGCGCATTTGTATGTACATTTGCATCAGTCTCAAAAGTGTATAAAAGCAAGATGATTGTAGGAGCTCAGTGCTGTTGCTTCTGGTGTCTTCTGAATCTCTATTAAGGATGACTTTGAACCAAGTGCCCTGGGCGTCCGTTTCCTGCTCTATCCATGTCCAGTCTTCTGTGCCTTAGTTTACAGATGTCAAATGCTCAGGGAGGTCTGAGGGTCCTCCTGTTCAAGGGTTTAGAAGCATCCAGGTGGATGTTGACGTATCAGAGGAGGAGAAGGTAGGAGGTAGAGGCAAGGAGAGAAGAGCGGGGTGGGCTCACTCTCAGAGGATTAGGGCAACCTGTGTATGTGGCCTGTAGATGGTGGCCACAGTTAGAGAGAGGCCGGGTGAGATGGAGAGCATGCAGACCAGGAACTCTAAAAGGAATGACAGAAGCAAAGATCCAATCCAGAAAGATCAGAGCTACTCACCCTCTGGGTCGATTGGTTCTGGGCTTGGAGAGGATTTTGTAGCCATCAGGGAGGAAAGTGTCAAAACCCATGACAGAGCTGGCCATCAACCATGTCTCGTGAGAGCAAGTACACCCAGATCAATAGGATTTTGATTGGGTCTGTGAACCTTATAGATCCTTTGCTGGTCTATGGCAGATCAACCTCCTCAACAGAGAAGCACAGTGCTTCAATACTATTTGTGCCCTGAATATAATCATCACCACTCTGGGGCAGGAGGTTTGCCCTTGTTTCTAAATATACATTCTCAAAATGTCATAACCGGCTGTTCTCACTAATGCTGCACTGCAACACATGTCTTACATAAGAGGCTCTGAGAGAAACCATTTGCCAGAAGGCCACCTTATAATTCCCAAGTGTAGCTTCTTCAAGTTAGTGTTTTGCATAATCTCACTTTTTGGTTCGAACCAAGGTTTAATATATCACCCTTAGTTTATGCAGTTCCTCATTCCGTACTAGCTCTGTTATTTTACTGCAGAGAGAGAGAAATGTGTGCTTTTTTCATTGCAGTCTTTGTCATAACAGTTTGATCTATGTTATGTCAGGATCTTCAGCATTTTTCCTGGTTTAGTTACAAAAGGGATAATATGTTTTACTAGCCCATAGGCTTTTTAAAATCTCATTATTATCGACATTCTCAGGAGTCAAGATTACTTTATATAGATGAAGGATATCTGCATGATGGTGTTAGGGGTCCTCTCAGGCTCGCAATAAATAGGTTACCACTGGTAATGCAAAAAGGAGCGCACACCGGGCAAGGAGAAATGCTCTTTATTACAAGTGGACAAGCAGAAATCAAACAGGACAGTGATACAGAAATGGTTGATGAGAGATGAAAAACTGGCTCACAGCGTACAGTAGTTGTATACCGCTAATACAATGTTTGTGCAGTTCGAAACAGTTCCATTTCAGACTTCACATCTCTGCGGTTCTCAAGAAGCTGACTGGCTAGACTATGGCATACCCCCACACATACCCCTACAGCTAAACATACATTAGTTAGACATGATTGGAGCAAGCAGACCTTGCCCCTCGTAACTCATCTCCTCACCATGTGGTGCCTCATTACTTCCTACTTTTCCCTCCAAACATTTGAAATTAGTAATAACATTTTTATTCACCTGCCATTGGTCAGCACCATAACGAAGGGAATATGAGACTCCCTTAACTAGTAGGAAGGGTGAAATTCACATGGCACCAGAGAGATTGTATCCTTTGCAAACACTGCTGTGGACTCTTTGAGGGCTTGTTACTTTCTAGGTGCACCAAAACTTACCATTTATTGCTGTTCTTGGTATTCCCCACCATTCCACATACCTGTTCCCATACCCACTGGCCAAGGGGCACTTTGAAACCACCTTGGTTCCCCACAATTCTTCTCTGGGTCAGGTTGATTTCCCCAACTCCCAAGAGTCGCTGTGGTCTGGCTCATCGACCTTGATTACATCACTGGGTGCTGTTCCCAGCGAATTTTGTCTGCTGGAGATGAGCACCCTGAATTCACCTCCCCCCTCACTCAGCCACAGTGCAAGGGCAATGTGTTCAGAGTGGGCGTACGAGGTGTAGCCCACCTGCAGTGCCCCCATGGAGATTGTTTACCTGGGGTTTCGCTTTTCTCTTATTTGTGCGGCAGATCCCCTCGTATCCCTGTTGTGTTATATGCAGAGAATTGCCACGCACTTGTTCCTTTCCATGCCTAATCCTTGGGGCTGGCTACAGCACCCAGATGCCCGTGTTCCCCAACACCCATGAGGTGTCCAAGCCCATCCCATTTATTCCTCTAATTGATAGGTGCATCCCCTGTCTGACGCTGAATCAGCACCTTCATTACAAAGGTGTGGCAGGATGTTTCTTATATCCCCTATTTAATTGACCACCTCTCATTGCCATCGATAATGATATTAGAATTTGGTGTAAAGCCAGATTGATCAGCACAATTAGTTATACAGTCTGTATCATTGACATGGAGGCAGAGTGGGCAATGATCACTCTCTTGTCTATTCAGGATATCAAATAATTTTATATGGTGCCAATTGCCCATTGCTACCATTACATAGTTAATATGTGTTAATGTTTCGATTTACAAGCTATTAAGTTCAAAATGGCACAAGTGTGAGCCTCTTTCTCCTTAATAGGCTGATGTAAATACTGGAGACTGATGTTTCCCTGCAATAATGTACAGACTGCACCCTTGTGGTGTTTCCTTATGAGTGCTGTATGGCTCTGAATTAGTTTGATGTTTAAATTCCATCTGTATTGTCTGGTCAGTTAGAGATATTAAGACACATGGTAAAACGTCGACCAACTGTCCGCTGAATCAGAAGGTTCGACTGTGACATTCTGTGGCATGTCTATCCTGGTCATCCTTGGCTCCCTTAATAGCCCGGCACAAAATAAGCAGCATTGCCTTGCAGACTTTGCTCATGAAGTGCTCAGGTTTCCTGAAGACATAAATGTTGAAAGACATGATGAAATGTCGCCAGTCATCATTATAACAGTTTCTTTCTAATCCTGCAATGTTTCAGCTCAGCAGTTTCATTGAATCCCTGCCCCTATAAGGCTTGGCTGCCAGCTCCATGGAGCTAGCCATGTCTGTTGCCAAATTGGTTCCCATGCTAGATGGTCCATCAGTGGTGGATGACATCCGGGTGAGTCAATTGACACCTTCTAGACCATCATCATTAAGCCCACCATTTGTAACCATGCCAAGGCTGGCAGTGGGTCCTGGCTTGCTGGTTTGATCAATACTGTATGCTCTATCTAATGAAGGCTCCTCCCCGTCTGTTCTATCCTGATCCACCCTTAAAAGAAATGAGGTGGTACATCTTGGTGGATATGGTCTAAGCTCAATTATCATGTCCACTGTGGGGATGTTTGACATATCGTTGGTCACCTGTCTTACACAATGCTGGAACCAAAGGCAAGTTTACAGGTAAGTTTATTCTCAAGTTGTTACATAGTAGAGAAAGAACTGGGACATCCACCCAGCCCAGTTCAGCAGGTCCAACTGACAACTGTGGAACCCCACACACCAAACATTCATCAACACTCCACATTCTCCACAGTGAAATCACACCACATCAACTTCACTCATCACAGCATCATAGCTCAGCACTTGTACCTGCATAATACACCCAACAAATTATGACACTCCTCCCTCCATACACTCTTTAAGGAAACAACACTCCACACACCAAATGACATCACCAGCCAATCCAATTACAACACACCTCCCTCCCTCCAAATCTTTAAAAACCAGCAACCTCAAAAAATGGAACACCCTAACCACCACACAGAAAAACCTGAAACACACCAGATCAAGAGAAAATTAGAACAAGCGCCAGTGTACCACAGATGTACCCACGGAAGACAGAGAATAACCAACCAAAACCAGCCAGCAACCACCTCTCAAGACTCTAAAGACCCAAGCTAACCAGCTCCAAAAAAGCAACACCAACTGGCACAAACAGCAGCAACCTACTGCTAACCCCGGAACTCCAAACACCTAAGGCCTCCAAAGCCCACCTGACAACCTCACAATACAGACAGCACCTCTCTGCGCCCATAGTAACTAGACAGCACCTCACTGCCCCCAAAGTAACTAGACAGCACCTCACTGCCCCAAGTAACTAGACAGCACCTCACTGCCCCCAAGTAACAACAGCACCTCACTGCCCCCAAGGTAACTAGACAACACCTCACTGCCCCCAAGTAACTAGTCAGCACCCCACTGCCCCAAACATAACTAAACAGTACTTCACAGCCCCCAAAGTAACTAGACAGCACCTCACTGCCCCCCAAACATAACTAGAATGCACGTCACTGCCCCACAAGGCACCCACCAGCCCACATCCTCCAGGGCCCATCTGACCAGCCAGGAATACATATCTGCAGCAGCACCACCCTGCCACACCTAGAGCAGAAACTAACTGCACACCACTAAAGCCCCACTACAAACACCCCAGAGCGAACCCGGAATCTCTGTAAATCATCAAGGGAAAATCCCCTATGAACACACAAATAATGGCACAACACAACACAGATAGCATCAGGAAAAACCACACCTGAAACACCGGAATGCAACAATACAAACCCCGAAGAAATGTCACAATGCAGAAAAATGTGTGCTTATCCCTGGACCCACATGTCCATAGAAAGGAAAATAAAATAATAATAATAATAATAATAATAATAATAATAATAATAATAATAATAATAATAATAATAATATAATCCCCATCATGTCCCCACACCTTTGCGTCCAAGGAAAGAGAAAACCACAACATAATAATCACAATACAGACCAATGTACACGGCCACTCCCCCACTGCAAATGGAAAACACCTAACAGTGAAAGCACCCCAATAAACAAGAACCCGCACCCGAGTCCATGACCCGCCAGGATAGCGATCAGTGTCCTAAACAAAATAGGACACAACATGAACACAACAACCTCCATACACCATAAAACAGGCCTTGACTGCTAACATCAACCAGGGCCCAACCCCATGACACGTACTATCCCCGAGGCCATGAGACAAAGACAAAAAACATAACAGGCCTCCCCCATACACCTACCTGACTTAGTCCTCTGGCCTTGATAGATCCTTCATGGGCACGTATGAGCCCCACATATCAGGATCTAGCTCCCGTAACTTTCCTGACGCTCCGCGGCACAGGTGACACCCTCCTTGCCACTGCCACCATCTCCTGGCGCGCATGTAGCACATGTCCTCCATTCCTGTCGTGCCCTCCATGCTTATCCACTGTCCAGATAAAGTTCCATTCCTTGTAAAACACACTCCACCATTGTGCCAAAAGTCATCTCCGCCATGGCCAACAGTCCCAGTAGCGTGTGCCTCATGCAGCCTCGAAACTGCTCCTGTGACATGCGCCTCAAATAGGTATGAGAACAGTCGCTGACCTTTCAAAATGCACAACAGCGCACCCTCAGTGCCACCACTGCGTTCCACAAGAACATTGCGTTCCAGCTGGGCACGCTGTAACGCCGCCCCCATCCAGAGACGTCATCATTTCACTCACAGCACAGAGCAGACAACACGGCCCTCTGACAAAACCACAACTGCCCCAGCCATTCCCCAGACCAGCTGCAGCTGTGCCCCGTGCACCAGTAGACTCCAACCGGTCCACCAAACTGCTTACGGAGTAGTCACAGAATGCTCCCAGTCACCAGACATGCTGCCAAGTTCCTCACAGAGACAGACCCACTATGTACCTGGCCCCACCTCGCTACTCCCGGCTCCAGGACTCCCGATGCCACATGGTCAGCCACACCAGACTCGGCACCCGGGTGATCCGCCCTCACCTTCAAGACACGGGTAGTCTCTGTCAGATTTGGCACCCTGGCAATCCGCCCACACCTCCAAGACACGGGCAGCCTCTTGAGGGCACACAAGCCCCTGCGCACCGGCCAAAAACAGGCCCCAGTGCCCGGGCTGCACCACAAAACCCAACTTGCCCGGACTGGACACGGAACACAGCCCGCAACTCCGAACAGCGAGCCACCTCAGCCCACTGCTGGTCCGCTTCACACCGCGGCTTAACAGCACACCAGGCTGTTCCTCCTTCTTGGACCACCAGACCTTGTGCTCCAACCATATCCTTCGGGCCCCCCTTCTAGGACCCTGACCGTCGACCTCTGCTGCTACTGCACCGCCCGGCCTGCAGTTTCTGACAGCTGGATGGATGCCCAACCCCAGGAAGGCAGTACTTCTCACCAGCTGCCCCTTCCCAGCAGCAAAGAAAACATCCTCGTCGCCAGTGAAGTATTGTGGGTCACCTGTCTTACACAACACTGGAACCCGAAGGTAAGTATATAGGTAAGTTTATTCTCAAGTTGTTACATAGAAGAGAAAGCACTGGGAAATCCTCCCAGCCCAGTTCAGCAGGTCCAACTGACAACCGTGAACCCCACACACCAAACATTCATCAGCACTCCACATTCTCCAGCAGTGACATCACACCACAGCAACCTCATTCATCACAGCATCATAGCTCAGCACCTGTACCTGCATAATACATCCAACAAATTATGATAAAGTTCTTTGACCCAGTGCTAGTAGGACTTGGTCCAGCATGCTATTTCTTAATTAAAGACATATGTAATCTTCAAGGCAGTTAGCCTGTGAGTATTTTCTGCTGCAACATACAATATACAGCTGTACAATCGATAGGCAATCTAATAGAATATATACACTTATTGGTCATCATGCTAATATCCTCTCTCACAGGATGTCTTAACTTAGAGAGCTTGGGCATATAAGTTCTGTTATCAAATTTATGCTCGTATAACTGTAGTTCTAGTGATTTTCGTGCCGCTCCAGGTCTACCAGGCCCTGCCCTGCCTCCTTAATGTTATTGTTATGGTAAATTGATAGCCTGGTGGTGGCTTGGGGGATCTGGACACCTAAAAAGACCACATACAGACTGGAATCTGCCTGCTACAGTTGGGAGGGAGGAATGTTAAATTTGCTAGTGTCATAATTCTTTGATATCTGAGATGAGTGAGTTTCAGTAGGTCTGCTTATAGTAGAGAATTATGCGACTATGGTTTTTCCCTGTATCCCTTTATGGCAATTCTGTCGAGTATTCTTGTCTCATCTGTGTCCCTGCTTTTATCAGCCATATTAATCTCAGCTCTCAATTGTTCTAGTTGACCTTGTTGGCTCTGAATAATCTTCTTGAGCACATCTTTTTCCTTTTTTAATTCTAAACAACCACAGCAGATAGCACCACCCACTCCCGAACTTTGTAGGTAGCCCCTGCTAGTGGCCTTTCCTTGTTTCATTTTCCCGTTATTAGGCACTATTCAATTTTCTTCAGTCATAGCCACTATTGAGTCAACAACAACATCTTCATGCCTAGTGCGTGTTAAATCATATATAATCTTCTGCGATGGCGTGCTAGTGCTACCTGCAGCATTCAAATGTACTGTCTACAAAGTTGCACCATTGGGCATACAGCCGCCATTCAGAGTGTAGGCTGCTGGTGGGAGTATGTTGACAGCTGTAATTACTCTGGAGTTAAGCGGGGCGAACCTGTTATGTGCTGGCAATAAAGGTCCACTGGTGATCACTTGCAACTCTGCATCATTCTACGGACAGCCTACATGCTGGTTTTCCATAGCCTCCGTACTCATGCCCACACTATCATTTCTAGAGTGTATACACACTGGTCTGTTACAGGATATCATATGATATGATAGGTTATTTATAACGTGCTTAATACCTATATAATTCGCCTCCTCCTTACTCATGCCCACACTATCATTTCTAGAGTGTATAAACACTGGTCTGTTATATAATTGACCGCCTCCTTACTCATGCCCATACTATCAATTCTAGAGTGTAGAAACACTGGTCTCTTATATAATTTACCACCTCGTTACTCACTCTCACACTATCATTTCTAGAGTGTCGAGAAACTAGTCTGTTATCGAGGGTACAGGCTTTTTTCAGGTGAGGGGACTAAGTCCATGTGATGCTTGAGCTAAAACATAGCGCTGATGCACAGTGCATTCTGGGGGCACTCAGAGCTATAATGGATATTTATTCCATGCCTCAGTGAAAACTGCACTTGCTTTGCTAAAAAACATGCTTTCAATGTTATTCGTTGCTGAGCCTGGTATGCAGGCCTCAGCCAAGTACTCAGCACTGGGAAAGCGAGAATCCACAGGTGCTGGCTGGCACCAGATATAAAAAAAGGGTTTTGTTACGTCTTGCTATACTTGCGTCAAGGTCTCAGGATGAGTTATGGAATTGTTTTCCGTGGTGCTTTAGAAGAGGGAAGCTTTGCTCCTTGGGGTTACTGTCGGTTGACCCGGCCAGCAACCAACGGTCACTCAGCAATGCGCAAGCGCTAATGCCAGAAGGTTCGAAAAATTGCCACCCCTTTTTGAGGAGGGCATATATGCGGAGCTCTGGAAAGGTCAGGTGGAAAAAACACAAAGACCTCAGTCTGAGGGGGGACGCCTTGTTCTGACCTTCCTGTGGCCTGTTGTGCTCTCTGCCTGGCTGTTACCGGGGTCTTCCAGCCGCTTCTGGCGAGATGAGGGATTCAGTTACGCCAGTGGTGATGTATTTTCTCTTTAATTCTCTATCTTTTCTTTGATTTATTTCTGTGTTATCATTTGTTGCTTCTTAACTATGAATAAATAGCCGTATAAGTGCTCATTATCCGCTAACTGCGTGTCTGG
The DNA here is from genome assembly GCF_040938575.1 of Ambystoma mexicanum. Lineage (NCBI taxonomy): Eukaryota > Metazoa > Chordata > Amphibia > Caudata > Ambystomatidae > Ambystoma > Ambystoma mexicanum. Next base: position 1,068,619,695 of record NC_090925.1, read on the forward strand.
CTGTGCGTTATTGTTCCGTCTACCTGCGTTCAAAGTATTTGCTCTGCTCTACAAATGTACTGGTGATGAATAACTGTCTGTGCACTCTTGGCGAGCAATACAGTCCCACACAGTGAAAATGGGAAACATTGAATGTTCTCTTTGACTATATGCATTAAAGCAGACCACGGGGATTGAACCATGGTCATCAGGTTTGTAGACTAGACACTTCACCACTGCACTATATAACCTCATGAAAAATAACAAACTACTAAAGGTAAAATGTCTCATTTCGGTACTGCAATTCCCAGGAAAAACATTGGTGTTGGTTCTTGGAGTTAAAAACATGCACATCTTTTAACGTTTTCAAAAACATTATTAGAATAAAATATGTACTTTTCATTTTGTGTTTGTGGTGCTTTTATGAAAGGCAAATACCATTTGCCCTGTGAAATTTGGGTGGTATGCAAAGCCAATTTAATGAAATGTGCATATTTCACTTTGATATGCTAATTTCTGGCGACATCACATCCCATTGCATTTGTTGATTGGTCCCCCACTTTAATTTGTAGTACTTGACCCCTGTCTGTTATATAATTCAACTCCTCAATACTCATGTCCACATTATCATTTCTAGAGTGTATAAACACTGGTCTGTTATATTATTCACCTCCTCAATACTCATGCCCACACTATCATTTCTATAGTGTGGAAACACTGGTCTGCTATTGAATTTGCCTCCTCCCTACTCATGCCCACACTATCACTTCTAGAGGATATAAACAGTGGTCTTTGTTAGGCGGAAACCTGTGCAGTTCCCTCTGGGACCACTGCAAAAGATTTAGGACTACAGGTGTTTGGCAATAAACCCACTTGGTAGCAGTCTGTACCACACAGATTCACTTGGTAGCTGTGGCTGAGCAGTCAGACTTCCCTCAAGAAGAGTTAGGCAGTATGTGGAGTATACAACATAGGGCAATTCTTCACAGTAAGACAAGCAAACACACAACAAGGCTTCAGTGTAAAGATATAAAGGTATTTATTTATAACGACATATCTATAGAAAACACTCTGGCACTATTACGGCAAACACTACAATTACAATTACTCTACGAAGAAAACAGGTCAATCCCCCTAACAATAGTTCAACAAGTCTAGGTTTTACCAGCATCACTTATTTGCAGACAGAGGTGTATGCTTCAACCTAGATGGCACTCTATTATTCGTTAGAACGGGAGAGAAAAATAAGCAGGTTACGAAATCAACATGGTTCCAATACTTAACGGACAAATGCAAGGCAAGAAGACAAGAACCACGGTAGATCATAAAGTTCAAAGGCCAGGCCCACTCGGAGAGAGGCAAGGCGATATGTCCCAAAAAGTATCTTAGTGGAAATGTGTTCGAGTCTTTGTAGCAAATTGTTATCGGAAGATTGGACCAGTTCAGAACAACACGCTAGAGAAAGCTCGGAGGCGACCCTATGGAGAGGCGAGGATTAAGACACCCCACTCTATCCGGCAACAAGGGAAGCCAGGCGGACACAGTACCTTGATTGTGGAGAGACAGCTCCGGCGGGGGCAGTTGTTCCTGGTGGTGGATGCACGTCCGGTCTTTGCCAAGAGAAGAGATGATCTCGTCATCGAAGGAAAGTTGAAGATCGTTGCACCACCAGGGAAGAGACCAGCCGCGGAGTGCTCCGTCACAAGGCACCACCTTTTGGTCACGGTACAGGGGTAGTAGCTATCCGGTTGCCGAGGTGCTCTGCACGGGCAATTCGACCACTGTGTCCTGAGGCAAAGAAAAAGCAAAAGGAGACTGGTTGTTCCCACCAGTCAGGGGAAGAGACTCTCCAGCAGGAAGATCTCCTCTGTCGTCGGGAAGTGGTGAGTCGGTTCAGCAGGGCTCCACCGGAGGTGTCGTCGTTGCAGGTCGGCTCAGCTTTACCCTCGTCAGATTCTTAGGTCCTGTGGCGACTTCTAAAGATCCAGTCCCAAAAGCCCTGCTTTTATGCAGAAAACCCCCATTCATTCAGCCTAGCTGTCAATCAACACACGCTAAGTGGTGAGCGGGGAGGCTCACCACTTGGGCCAATCACACCAGAGTGCGACCGGAGTTGGCAAGGCAACTCGGTCCAAGGTGCCTAAAGCCCCTCCAACACCCCTGTGGTAACCCAGACAGAATGGCACCACTTTGGAGGGTCTCTGTACAGAAGCCCGCCAAAAGTGGAACAAAGGGCTCAACCTTTGGTTTAGGAGTCACAGAGACGAACACAGACGCCATTTTAAAAACCGAGTTCTGGCAGAAAATACCATCCGATAGACTTATTTAAGATACGTAGACCGGTGGTATGTTAGAGACTAACGAGAAAAAGTATCAATCTCTAACAATGGGAAGAATCCCATAGGGTTATATTCGGGGTCGAATATAACAAGTAGTTTCCACTGCCACCAGCCAAAACTCGACGAGGGGGGGCGGGACAGTGCCCCCTCGAAGAACAGACCCAGGAGTAATCGAATTACCCCTACTAGTACGTCCACAATAGGATGGTTTGTACTAGTTCTGTTAGTAAATTTAGGTCTAGTAAAGCCAATGGTGACTTTACATGCCCGGGGAGACAGTAGTCAGTCCCCGGGTATGGAGTCTATGATGGAGGTCCGCTAGGACGCCCCAGTGTTACGGCACGGAGGGTGCGGTGTAACACACATAGCAAAACATATGAGACCCTATATAGTAAAGGACCCCATAGCCCATAGAACACATTGACTTTTAAAGGAATTACACACATTCATGTCCAAGAGTGGGAGAAAAAGAGTCTCACTCTTGGCAGGATGGAAAAAAACAAACTCCAGTAATCCATCAAAGCTGCTGGGGGACTCACTAGGTTAGGAAATTCAGCCTAAACAGAGAATTCTCCCTAACAGTCTGTTATATAATTCACCTTCTCCTTACTCATGCCCACACTATCATTTCTAGAGTATAGAAATACTGGTCTGTTATATAATTTTCCTCCTCCTTACTCATGACCACACTATAATTTTTAGAGTGTAGAAACACTGGGCTGTTATATAATTTGCCTCCTCCTTACTCATACCCACGTTATCATTTCTGCACTGTATGTTTGTTTGTTTGGTTGTTCATTTATTTATAATGCACGCCGGACCCGAGGGTGTCAGGGCGCAAAGGGCATGAAGAGGGTTGTTCAGCTTTGGTTACATTGCTGTAAAATAACATACATTATATACACATACTGTCAGGAAACCTGTACAAACACGGGTCTGTTATATGATTTGCCTCCTTCCTGATTTGGTGGCTTAGGGAGTTTTAATGTATCTAGTGAATCATTAAGCTTATTGCTAGATTTTGCCTGGGATATACTCCATGTCTTACTATCTTGGGAAACTAGTGTGTCATTAGTACTAGGGTCTTCCTCAGCGAGGATTCGGGTGTAAACCCCTAGGCATTTTTCAGTACATGATTTTTTAGTCAGTGCACACGTGTCTGCTCGTCTTATCGTGATCACCTAGACAGTGCAATAGGTACTGGATCTCACTTATAAGTTCATTAGCGTCCATCATAGGTTTTGAACAAGTTTTTAACTTTTTTCTTCTTAATGAATGTGAACAGGGATAAACCAGTGCGTGGGTTTCTTTTGCCCATGCCCCCCCCCACTTTACAGAATACATGTGAAAAATGTAACAAAAGACAAGTAATAGTCTAAAACAATAACGTGCAATTAATTGCCTGAGAAAGTAAACTGCAAGTGCTATAGTAATGGTTCAGGAGGGTCCGTTAATCACGTGGTGAAAAATCCCATTAGATATTGAAAACGCACATGCATAAAGGGAATATATAAACAAAGGTCTGTTAATCCCAGAGGAGACAATCACGTGTAATACCTGCAATTATAATAGTTTAATACAATACATCAATGCCACAAGCCACAAACCAAGTAGCCATGTAGTTAAAACACTGAACGAAGGGCTGGTGAAATATGGATATGCACTGTCCACCCTTTAGGGAAAGCTGTCCTTCACACATTCAATACATAAAGAGAAGCAACGAGTGGTGGAATGGCCTGGGTGGCGAACGTCCAACGATTTAACGGTCATCCGTAGTCTGTCACCCTGGACCACCCACACCAAAATCATGCATTTCCCAGACACGCCCTTTACGTTTAGCTGTGGGAGCACGGAGTCTGTGGTGCACTTCCCTCCCACCGTCTAAAATCAAATGCGGGCCCTTTCCAATTCAAAGAAGGAGATTTTAATACTCCGTGGTCAATTCAGGTCTTTTGCTCGCCTACACCTGTGTGGGGAAGGCCGTACAGTTTTAAAGGCTACCTTAGTCTATTTCCCCCTCACCCGGGCAGTCCTCAAAGCTCCGTGAGACAGTGGTGGCGACATTTTAATTGCCGTGGCGCGCACAAGTGAGGCATCGGAGCACCCACCTTTATGACTGAATGTGCTTTGCATTTGCACCTGCTTGTACTATCCACAGTTACACTGCGCTTTTTAAATGTTGAACACTGCATGCAAGGGACCCGACAGCATGCAATTGCTATTGTTGCCGGTCCCATGAATGTGATTTGCATTTAATTAAAAATGACCCCATGAATGTCTCCCTCAATGATTAATTGCAGGAGGCATTAACACATGTTTCCAATTTGTCATGGGAAACAAATCTGCACAGGTCTTTCCAACAGTTTTAAAACTGTTGCCATAGACAACAGGTTCAAAATGTTTAAAACTGCAAGGAAGGGACCTTTTGCAGGGAAATTCGACGTAAGTGTTACACCAATGCACTTTTAAATGACACTGATCCCCATAGTCGTTTATATAGAGCACAATGCTAGGTGTTAGCCTCGTTCTAAGAATTTCCAGTTTCTGCTGATAAGAAAACTGTGTCCGTGGTAAAAGGTTGTTCATAGCTTCAGAGTTGTCAGTCAGGGATGCTAGGATTTTTATGCTGGTCTCGTCCTTACAAAGCTGACAACTTAACAATGATATGTGCTGAGACATCAAAAGGGCCAATGGCCCACTCACTGGGGCTGCATAGGCCAGTACCCTCTTTATAGGCATAGAACTAAGGCTGATCAGTGGCCACTCCCCAACGGAGTACTCAGTTGATCTAACCATATGGTGATTCCCCTGCATCAGACGTCCAGAAGGTCAATGTACTTAACTGTCTTTTGACCTTTTTGCACCACCTCTTGGATCATGTTGTCAGTTGCAGCGATGCTGTCATGTCAGTGGGAGCCGGTTACCAGAACTTCCATGGGGGTGACAAAGAAGGCAAACTTAAGAGTCTTGAATTGAAAGGAACCGATCTGTGAACTTTATGGACGACTGGGTACTAGTGAAGGGGGACATGTTGGTGAATGCCCAGTAGCAATAACTCTAGTACATGCTTATTTGAAGGATCTGGCTGAAGCAAATATTTGAGTTGGAAGTAATTCCTAGAAGTTGAGTCTTGCCCTGCAGCCTGTTTTGATCAAAATTCTATTATGTCTGGCTACCATGATTGGTATGTATGGGATGTTCAAGGCATGCGGTATGGTCATAGCTAATTTAAGGCCGTAGGAGGCCAGATGTTATCCAGCCCTCAAATGGTTGACTGTGGGACTAGGATGGTCTACTTGTCATTCCAACTTCTCCACTCGCTAGTTATTAAGACCAGGTTCATTGTCATCTGTCAATTCTTGCTTGTCGAAACTCATTTGATAGGCAAGCTTAGGTGAACATGAGAGATTTTTTTATGATCTCTCTGAGAAATTTGGAAGCATCTATACAGATATGGTGGACTTCATTAGGGAACAAACTTCACAGCATGGACACACTAATTATTAAAACCTGAATGACCCAAGAACCCCAGGTATCTCTTTCACATCAGCACCTTTTCCTGGGTTATGGCACTTAAACTTAGTCTTTTCAGTTCCTTCTTATCCGCACATTTTTCTCAAGTCTCTTTGTACCCATTCTCAGCTGAGGAAGTCTCTTGAATTTCTTTGTCTCCCCCTTTTGCTGGCACTCTTTGTATATGTACGAGGAACCTTTCCCTCCCAAGTTCATCCGGGCCCTCCCTCTGTGTTTCTAGAGCTCATTGTACGTTTTAGAGGGGTGTCTTAACCCTTTTGCTCTGTACAGTCCTGTGTGCATTTCAGAGGGGTTAGTAGTACATTCTTAATCTTTCTGAAGTCCATTGCATGTTTGAGTGTCCCTAAAACCCAGCTTTCCCTGCAATATTCCAACTTCTCCAGTTTTCCCCGTATCATTCCTCTTCAGGATTTTCATGGATCGGGAAAACCGGACTGTCAGGTTTTGGAGAAGGCTGATCCATCTGAGCCTGAGTTCCCGGGATCTGCCTGCCTCTCTAAGGATTTTAGCGCAAGCCATTCCTCAGCTCTCTGAGCTTGATGTCGGGTGTTCATTCCTCTTTCAGCATTTACAACTTGCTTGGGTCCAATGCAACCCACTGAAACCGTTGTGCATTATTTACCTGATAGGGTTACATTCTTCACATCCTGCTCTTCCGCCCCAACTGCCTCCAGATGTTTTACCACTGCTTCCATCTTGTTCTCCTCCAACCAACTCCCTGAGCTATACAACATCTTCCTTCTCCTTCTGGATGTTATTCCACCTCCCCTTTCTCTCCAACCACCTCCTGATCAAATACATCCACCTATCTCCTAAATCAACCATCTCCTGAGGTTTCCACCCGCAACCTCTCCCCAGATCCAAAAACCTCCCGATGTTACCACCACCGACTCTCCACTGATCAAAACCATCTCCTGACGTTGCAACCTCTACCTCTCTCTAGGAATCAACCACTTCCAATGTTACCACCTACCTTTCCTTCTCCAACCTACTCTCCAGCCTTATCCCCCACCTCTTTTGCGTATACTCTATTTGCTAGACTTTGCTTCCAGTTCCTCTCACCAGCTCCTTCTCCAGGCTCTGACAATGCTAGTCTGAGCCCTTCGGTTTATAGCCCATAGTTCTATGCCCGCTGGACATGCTCCCAGTCAGGGCTTGCACATGTTTCCATAGCTTGGTAAAGGACTTTAATTGACTCCCCTTCACAAACTCGCCTGAACTCAGTTTGCATCTTAGGGACAAAACCAATACGTTATTTGTGTTGTGTGATATTTTGAATCTGCTTGCCTTCATGGCTGACACCTGCTGTCCGTGTCACATCTTACTTGGCAACACATCTTCCACCAGGAGCGCTTCAGATTGCCCCTATGTTCATGTCTCCCAAGGTAGGACCCGTCCCTGGGGGCAGACACAGGATAGTCCTTCTGTGCTTCCTTTTCAGGAAGAGGAATAAAATGCAACTGTTTTAACAGGATGGTTCAGCATGGATCGCTCAACTGACCCTTACTTTTTCCGTGAAACAAGTGGGTAGAACTATTGGCTATTTCCCACTGTGGTGTTTGGCTCTGCCAAATAATACACCCTTTCGTCCCTAAGGTAATTGTGGCAGGGATGATGAGAAGAGCGGAAAGACAGTTAAAGGAGGGAGGGCATGGTGAGGATGACGTTGCATGCACATTTCTCCTAGGCATTTCATTGTATCTATGCCTGCATGAGTCACTTACTTGAACAAGGAAAAGTCACTGGTAAAAAGGAGTAGAGGTGAGTTCAATATTGAATTCCAATTTAACTTTGAAAATAATTTAAAGTTTGAAAATAATAGCAAACATCCAGTTTCTATGTGAGTTTCTGCCTTTAGAGTTCGATCTTCAATCTAACCTAGTCTTCTTGTCTTTTGTTTTTCTTTTTCTTGATCTAGTTGTGATTCTTGAGCCATAAAGGCAGGTTCCAACGCGGTGGTTATGGAATCAGGAGTAGGAGTTTCAGAGGTTCAAGAGGAGCAGGAGAACCAGTTCCAGGCACGTTCTAGAACATTCAACACATGCACACGTGTAGTGGGGCCTTACAATGTCTCTGGAGTGGCAAGAATTATGAGCTATGTAGCTCCCACTTTAAATTATATGGTTACTGTACTCGTTTAGAGTTTCCTCTGCCCTTTTCCTCTTGGATGCTTTAGTCCATAAACAGTGAGCTGCAGCCCAGCAGTCTGGTTCTCCAAGTGACATAGCACCTGGTCCATTCTCATGAGCCTGGTTGTGGCCTGTACAGGACTTGTGGATGCTCTGGCCTTAATTCTGTCTACAGTGTTAGCCCCAAGAGATTCCATGACAGTCTGGGAAGGACAAGACTCCCCTGCTTCCCCCGGTATCTGGGACTGATGGAGGGAAATGCCTTCATATTTGTTCAAAATCCCCTCAATTTAAAGAAACGGTTTGCACTTTTTTAACTTAGGCAAGTTTGCAGCTCCCGTGAAGTAAGATCCCACTGTTATTCAATGCAGTGGCAGGTTTGTATAATTCACAGCTAGCCAAGCTGCCTTCGAACCATAAACTGGCAACAGTGCTGATTGTGGGAGTGTAATGGGACATATGAATACACAGGTAATACCCACCGCCCCTACTCAGATTAAAATATAAGTACCGATTCCAATGCCTGCCCCTCGTCAGTATCGCACGGATGAGAAACGTTATCAACTGAGACAGCCCTATCGCCCCAAGAGTCTAGGCATGAAGGATGAGACCAACTAAAACCACAAAATTACTGTTATGAATAAAATAGAGGAGTTGACTAGTAGAATGAAAGGTAGTTGTTAATATATAGTTCTTACTCTATATAGTTGTTACTGCACTTGCACATATCGAATGTTCACAGGGCTTAGTAGGTCTGCCTCTGCCTTTTGTTCATCATTGTTAATTTATTTAGCCCATTGTCTTCTTTTGGTCCATTCATCCCTCCCCATTGGCCCCTTGGGTGCTTTGAAACACAATTCCTTGTTGTATAAGCGCCTTACAAATGCACAATAAAATAAAATAAAAATATATATATATAAAGAGTAACTAAATGACTATACATATACACACAAAGTATACATAGCTGAAGTGCAGGTATTAGATACGAATAACACATGCACTCCACAAAAAGAACATGTACAATAGGTAATATATGCATTTAGACTTGAAGAATACTAACATATGTAGGGAACTATACCTAGAACATTCACAATATGTGCAGGAATATGTCATTCCCTGATTTTTGTTTGCTAAAGTATAGGGAACTAGTTCAGGATTACACACTTTTTATATGGGACACGTGGCTAGGGCAAAAACAGACTTGGTTTAATGCCAAGCACACTAAATTTTCAGATTGGTAATACGGATCACCAAATAAACAAATCACACATTAAAAATCCACACCCAGTTTCTGCAGTTTTGCCCCGAGGCACTTTATAATCTTTCTGCAGACTAGAGCAGAAACTCGCAAAGAGAAATATCACAGTACACGTTCATTGGCTACATGTAAAACACAGGAAGAAAATGCAGCATTTACTATCTGTGAATGTATTTATATTCACAATTCTTTTCACCAGCCTGCTTGTCATCCCCCATCCCAGACAATGATTTTCCCTTTCACCTCCAGTGAAAAAAGTTACTCCTAAGAGAACTTTGCCAAATATATTAATATTTTTATATGTAACCTAGGAAGTGTGAATGATACATTTTAATAGTGCTGCAAAACACTTCTACAGACCACCCCTTTGTCCCAATGAATTTCTCTTTTCGGATATGCAAAAACAGCTTCCTAAGAGCAAATGTGTTTGTGTCTCCTTTTGTTTGTTTGTCCCAATTTGGCACTCCCCGGATTAGGCTATGATGTGCCCTAATTAATGAATACTTTGTTTATCATTCACACCCACATTTTCAGCCTTTTGATTTTGCCGGCAAGGATGGATTCCCTTTGTCTCACTGGCACTCTCTCCCCCTCTTTCTCCCAATCTAGGTCTCACCCTCCTTCCTCTGCAGCCCAGATCACCAAAATCTGTCATCTCACAGCACAGCCAGATCCAAATTTCTTGATTTATATTTTTCTCCTCTCTCCCCTGCTCCTGTACTCCATCATTTTCTGGCCAACCATCTCTTTTCCTCTTCCTCTAGCTTTTAATCTCTCTTTGCTTCCTCCCTTCTGCATTAATTTTAATAAGGATCCTTATTGTTTCACCACCTATTTTAATGCATTCTGTTGTGAGATAATCAGTCAATCATCACCTCACCTTTTAGCCAACACCCCAGTAACTTTCCACTCCTTGTGATTCTCTATCTTCAATGACCCCTGTACAGCATGTTTATCCAGCCCGGTTGCAATGTGCTACATGGCATCCTGACATCCTCTCTGAGCTGCTGTCTCATTGCACTCTGAACCTCACATCCACAAAGAACACTGCAGTTAAGCTTCATTTCTCATATTTATTTTCTAGGCCAACATTGCGGTTTGACTTCATGCACCTCAATCCTGTAGGCGATCTATGGTCTAAGCAAACCCACTCTCCTCTCAATAAGTACTAATGTTGGGCTTGTTCAGATTAGTCATTAGTAGTGTTAGGGTTTAGTTGTGTTAAGATTGTTAGCACCCCACACTACACTATGCTATGCCGCATCCCAAATCACTGCCTCTTTAGTTTGCCCTCAGTGCCTCACATCATTACTAAGTCACCCACCTTACACATGCTGTGACATTAGTTTAATTTCTAAATGGTACACACAACCACCTACAGAAGTCATTGTTGCCACTAAAATTAGTGCACTGTTGAAATGTGTGTAATAATTATCCCTACACATAGCATACATGAAACATGAAGAACATTAACATGACAAATCTATAAACTGAATGCAACTTTAATGACACACAAATATAGCTCGCTAACATGGAAGCAAGGGTGTAGTTGAGCAGCCATCTTCCCAAAGATGGATGCTGCAGCATAATTCAGAATGAGCACAGGCCTCAATGCTTCATAAAACTCAAAAGGCTGAATTCACAGAAACACATATTCACACACACCCTAAGCAATAGCTCACAGCAAGATCCAAGGTCAGGAACTAGAAAGGGTGTCATTGATGAGCGGAACACAGATACCAGATAACAGTTCCCAAGACAAGGCATCATAGACTCCCCTATTAATCAAGTTTAATAAGAGCACAAAAACAATCCTTGATGTCCAGGTACACAAGATCAGCAGGCCAAAAGCAGTTATAGAAAGTAACCAACCTGGGCCATGAGTGGCCAGAAGGAACACAACATGCATGTTAGAATTAGCTAAAATCTTAACAAATTAAAGGAGATTCACTCTCAAACATGGCATCTAAACACGTAACCCAGATATGGAAAAAACTGCCTATTCATTATGTGCCACTGTAGATAGAACATGTGTAGAACTCCCTTAGCATGCACACAGACACCAGACTGCACACAAGGCCAAGTTCAAAGAATAAAGCATACCTCATTCCCCTTGGATTATTAGGGGTATCCTTTAATTGGCAATATGGCAGGACAGAGAAGTCTCTACTCAACTTGATTCTCGTTCGCATCTTGATGTCTTGCCAAAATATCCAAGGTTGGTAAATTAGATGTCAACCAATAACAGGTCCCCTTACCACACTGCCCAAGATGGATTGCGACAAACAAGCAGCAAACTTCATGGTGATCTATTAGAAATAGTATCTGAAGGAAGGATGGGCACTGTGATGTCCCGCGTCCCCTATGGATATCACTGTACACACGGTGCAAGGGTCTGGTAGTTGCCATGGTGCTTTGGACAACGCCAACGACATTGTAGTCCAGGGACCACAACAACCAGCAGGAATAGCGCACAGTAATGGCGTAGAACCCTGGGTTTTATGCGTTCCATGCCTCACTTGGAAGTACGCCAGCTACTTAGTTACGCTTCTGCTGCCTGCCCGTTGCTCCTAAACTGTGTTGCTATGGCACGGTGAAGCAGCATTTTCCTGGTGTTCATTGTATTCCTTGTTTCTGGCTCCTGCCCCGGCTATTCTTGACCACGCTTCTGTGTAACTCGTCTGTGTCTGGTGTTTGGTTCCTGTGGACAGTCTCCCAAGCTTCTCTTCAACCCAGATTGCCTATCGGATTGCTCCTGCCTTTCCCTTTGCTTCTGTTTGCATCTCTCCCTGCCTTCCTTGTGACCCACCATCTAAGCCTTCCTGCTTACCTGGATTTGGTGTTCTACTCTGTGCTGTGTCCTCGCGCCCTAGGGCGCTTTTCTGTTTTTATGAGAGGACACACATGCCCCTCACGGAGTTGGACGCTCTTCTGTTTTCTGTGGGTACGACCCTTTCCTCTCATGGACACGGATGCACTGCACTTTCCTGTGAAAGGCATCTGCTTTCCCATTTGTCTGGACAGTAATATGGACGCTCTGCTGTTGTTCCCCAGATTTCCTCACGCCTATACAGAATCACCCTGAAGCCTCAATTAGACATGGCTTTGATGTGCTACCCCTGCTCTCCCAGTTGCACCTTTGTTCCACTTGGGTCAGAGTATTCCACTGTTTCTGCCCTAACCAACATACTGTTAAAAGGTATCCTCATTTCTGGATCTTGGCTGGGAATGCTGAAGTTCTCCCACTTTTCAGCATACCTTGTGCTAATCCACAAGTAGGTACTCCCACACCCGGGGGAGAACTACAGGTAAGACTTTGGGCATTTGGGGTGATTGGGGGTGTCAACGAAAACCAGAAAGAGAGAGAATTGTACTTATCAGTTGACTTGTGTTTTCTCCCTTTTTAGCTCTGCTGTGTTCTCCTGACTTCTTGCCTGAGCCCTTGGCCTGACAGGTTTTCATACCCTGCAAGCTGTGCTCTCAGGAAGAGAGTCTTTTTGTCTTTGGCAGGAGTGGGTCCACTTGTCTTCTCAGATTTTGGGTGACAGACCCATACAAAGTATGACAGGCGCAGATGGAGCACTCAGATAGGAATTTACCAGTTAAGTCCCTAACCTCTACACATTCTATAGGTAGTTTGACCTATTGCCCTGATAACTGTAAGTTTTGTAAATGGATAATGTAACATAATATTATTTCTGACACAATTGTGCAACAAAACCAGCTTGTAATTGTCTGGAATACAAGAGGAGATGCCTGTATGTTGTCCCGGCTTGGATTCTTTGACTGAATGAAGCTGGGTTTTGACGTGCACCTGAGTCCCGGCAGAGGTATTTTGCTGTATTTTTGGGTAGCTTGTTGGTTTATTTTGTGATATATTGGTGAGCCCTAAATGCACAGGACCGCCTGACATTTTTCTTCTACCGGGACCATAAACAGTAATCTAAAACTGGACTTGGAACACTCTAAATCATAATTTCATCACCCTGTGGTATTTTATCTACAATACCACTTTGGTGGTAAACCAGAATACACTTACTAGGATACCTGAATACAGTTGTTCATATAAAATGCCCCTGAGATAGACACAATTCACAGAGACCAACTTGGTTGTAAGGGATTTCAATCAGGCACACACCCAAGTCTAGCCTAGCATGTAGTGCGCACTGTACCCTTATTTATTTTTGTCTATAAGTTCAATATTCTGAATGATATACCACTCATATCACACCCTTCTCAAAATGCCCCCCAGGTCACACTGAACCAGGAATCAGGCTAGTTTGTAAAGGTAAATATTTATGTATTTATTTTAATATTCAAATCACACATAAGTTTGATATATATATATATATATATATATATATGGGGCAGCAATCACCTTCCGGCGACAATCCAGTTCCGAAATAAGCAAAGCAATTGAATTCACTTATAAGGAGGCAAAACAGAAAACACACGAGGAAAGGGAACAGTTTTGTTTTGTGCACAAATAGTGTTTAGGTTAATATTTTCCTCCTGCAAAGTACTGAAGTAGAAATGAGCAATCCTACACCAACGTGAGTAATCAGTACGTATTCAGGAATGAAAGACAAGGTATATAAGTTAAATGCAATGTTCCCACCCCAAATAAGAGAGAAAACCGTTTTTGGAAATGGACTCTTTTAAAAAAGACAAGTGAAAAATTGCATTGTGAAATACTGCAAAAGGGTGCAAAAATGCTTAAATTGATAGACAATCTAAGGAAAGCAACACTAGACAGGTCCTAACACACATGAGCTATGATGTAAACAACAGTACACACTTGAGATCAGGATGGGATGGAAGAAGCACTTTGAAATGGGCAAAAGACACATGTAACTTTGGCTAAAATTGCAAATTTGCGGCAAACTTTTACTATGCAATATTGAAGAAAAATGGGTCAAATACACTGTGCCGCAATTTAGGTGTTGGTGTAGCTAAGCGTCTTAGGTATCAGTGAGAGTTGAAATTTTGTTTCTATCTTTAAAACTGAAGAACTTATAGATGTTTTAGTGAGAGGCGTTTTTGCAAAATAGGCACGAAAATGAAAACAGAAAGGCGTTTTTGAAAATGACAGATGGGTTTGATTAAACTATATTATGACTATGAAAAAGAGAATACCACATATGGATCTTATAGTCACATGGTCAACATTACCCATCACGTTGTGGATACTTCTTCCTGGGATTTACTTTAGTTACTCAAAATCACTAGGGAGTTATGGTTTTGGAACACAGGTGAGACAATCAGTGCAAGAAGGATTCTAACGATACTAGGGTTCTGAATTAAAGATGGGATGGGTTGAGTAGGGATACTACAATGCAGATATACTATGGGTCACTGTTCTTCCTATTAATACTTACAGAAGAAGTTATTAAATTGGACCGTCATTTCTGGTCAATGAATCGGATTAGGTCTCCCGGCATCAGGGCACCTCTAGAGGGATTGGATCAGCAAGGTGGTTGTGGTCAATTTTGGACTGCACCTCAGACTGGATTTGGAATGGCCCTTCTGGTTGCTGGACACGGCAGATTACAGGTTACAAGTTTCAGCGGGCAAGACTTAATAGTAGCAAGCCAAGCTGAATCAGAATTAAATCCCTTCAAGTTTGGGATGTTTGAAATTGGGTCAGGCTGCAATAGTTCAGCAATGCTAGAGCCTGGATTCTGCAAAGAAATCGTGATCTTTCAAAGAATTCTGGAGTCAGCTACAAGATGAAAAGTTCTGGAATAAGGTGCTGCACGGACATCTGGATGTGTTCTAGAAGCAGTGTGTTCTGGAAGCAGTGTCCCTATCAGTTCATTACGTAAATCTATGGAAAAAAGTCAGTCATCAACCGCCATTCCAATAATGGTGCCTGCGCCCAGAGTGATACTGATAAGGTCGCTGTTATCCACCACTATTGGAATGGTTGTGAGTTCTGTATTGACTAGTAATGTTGGGTTTAACCCCAACCCTTGCTGTTGGAAATGGGCATTGAGGTGTAAATATGCGTCAGGATTTTGCAGTTTCTGTCCTCTTTTAATTTCTACTTTAAGTGGGAATAGTCGGTCCGTTCTGGGATGGTGACTTCTTCTCCAATCTGAACTTCAACTGCATATGGCAGCAGTTGAGCTGACCGAAATGCTTTCTCTGGATCATCAAAGTCCATGGGATTACCCGCTAATCGGGACCAGGCTTTGAGGTTTATTAGTTCCAAACTAATGGCAAAGCGATTGAGAATGTCACTGCCTAAATAAAATGCAGCAGGGACATCTCGCATGACCCAACAATTATGGACTATGCTCTTGTTGCCTATGGACATTTTGAGCAGGCACCTGCTAGGCAGGAAATGTTTGGGATTGGGAGTTTCCAGGTCCATTTCCCATTTGTCTATTAATTTAAAGGTGGGAATGGCTGGATCTTTTGGGAGTTTTCAGAAAATGTCTCTGCTGATGAAGCTCTTACCGTTGTTCACACACACTCAGGCGAGAACAGAGTCCTTCCCCTCATTTAACTGAACAGGCATGAACAACTGTTCTCAAATTTTCTGAATGTCAACCAAGCCATGAGCGGGTTTCTCATCATTTTGGACTATACAAGTGGGATTTTCTGATTGTGAATTGGTATAGTATTTCAGAGTATTTCTCTCCAGTGTAGAATGCCACTTGAGACTGGAAGAAAGGTTGATTTTCAGAAATAGAGAGGACTTCCCAACACCAGTTTGTTGTCCTACTGCAATTACTGTCACATCAGGGTTTTTGTTGTTTTGAAAGTGAAATTCAATGTGGTCAGGTTTTTGTTCAACCATGTGGCATGTGCCATTTAGACTAACATGGTTGATGTTATGTTTTAATTTTATTGGTCGGTTAGTCTGGGTCCAGAGAACCTTGTTTACACAATCTATTAGGGGAGATAATCTACGCAGAATGTCATTCCCCAGTAAACATTGTGTGCCCTCTGGAGTCACAACTATGACCGGGTGTTTTACCTTGTGTCACCTAATTTTAATTTCTAAATCTGCAGTCCTTTTGAGAGGGATTTCATTCCCATCACGTTGCCCAGGAAGAGGGGTGAGAGGGATCTGGTATCTCTCCCCCCTTCCTGTATTTAGCTGATCAAAGGCCCTTTTTGACAGAAGGGTGGCTTGGAATCCAGTTTCCACCAGTGCCAAAAATGTACATTGCCCCTATATTTGGACCGGGGCATAAAATCTTCCCTCCTTTTCCTCAAGGGGGCAAAGATAATACACATTTTGGGCCAATTGGTGGGTTAATTGCTTTACTCTAGATTCTAATAGAGGGATAGTTTGGGCAAGATTCTGTTTGGGAGCTTGGGAGTCTGTAAGAAAAAAGGTGACAGTTGGATGTTGGGGAAGTTTTGGGCTCCCTGGTTCTGATTCTGGGCTCCCCCGAATTGGTTTGGGCAAAGTGATTTTCTGGCTTGTCATTCTGGGGTTCAGTGATGGGTGGTTTTAACCCACTCCCCACGTTTACCCAGTCTTGATTAGGATCTCTCGGGACCCATTTTTCTTTGGGAGGAATTCCCCCATCCCTGAAGGAGAAGATCCTTTTCCCAGAGTCCTCTGAGGACCCCTCTCCTTCAAATTGGAAGACTCTAACCTCCTCCATAAAATGGGTCTTTTTAGGCCCTTTATTTCTCCTATCCGCCCTCTGTTCCTTAGGTTACAGAATTTCGGGGGCAGGAGATTCTGGTTCCAGTTCCTGGGTTTCCAGGGGCTTTTCACAAGCAGGGAAGGAAGCTTCCTCTAAGGCTTTACAACCTCTTTCCCCCTGTGCCACCTTCTTGGGAAAAGGTGGGTTGTCGGGGTTCTCTCCCCGTCATTGCTCTGGAGTATCAGACCCTTCGTTTGAGGGTTCTGGGCCACCATGTTCATCTGAGGGTTCTGCTGAGCCCTCAAAATTTCCACCCAGATCCTGTGACAAGTTCTGGACCTGGCACTCCAGTTGGGACACCCACTCTGGCTGGTACGGGGGTCTCTGGTCCATCCTAGTTGGATCACAGGAAGGGTAACTGTCCCTTTTCCCATAATAACCTTGGTTGGGATAGTTCTGGTAGCCCTCCCCTCTAGGCTTCCCCTCATCCGGATTGGGCTGTCTGGGCTCAGGAAAGTGGGGAAAGAAAGGAGGGTTGTTTTGGGGGTTGAAGTTTGGTGGGTACCGTGGAAAGAAGCTCAACCTGCCATTTGGGGGATTACTGCCCTCATGGGGAAAGTTAGGAGGGAAGTTTCCTGGGCTGGCACCTACCTGGTTTGTCCCCCCACTCTTGGGCTGGGGGAGTCCACACATAGCCCAAATGGGTCTGTTGTCCTTGAAATGGGGGCTTATATAAATAAGGGAGTTAGGGATCCAATATGTGGGATTACCTCCCTGACTACCTGTTTGGGATTGGCCCAAGGGCATTCTGGGTCTTTGGGTAGAAGGATTTTGCACAGAAATATTTCTAGGCCCCCCATCTCCAGATCTAAGATGGGGGCAACCTTCACCTCCGCCAGTTTAGCAGCAGCAGGGGTGTTGGTTGGTTTGGGGTCTTTACTTGTACTTTGTTCAAAACATTGTTATCAAGAGCCCTCGGAACATGGTATCTGTCTTTCGCAGCTTAAAGAAAGCTCCAGCCATATTTGACACCTGTTACATGGAATGACTACCTTCATAAACATGATCATAACTTTCCTGAATGCAACTGTCTTCAAAATGCACTCGCAAGGCAAATC
The DNA here is from genome assembly GCF_040938575.1 of Ambystoma mexicanum. Lineage (NCBI taxonomy): Eukaryota > Metazoa > Chordata > Amphibia > Caudata > Ambystomatidae > Ambystoma > Ambystoma mexicanum. The sequence goes on from NC_090925.1 coordinate 1,068,637,662, forward strand.
AACATGCACTTGAATTGTTATTATACTCTTGCCAAAAATAAGGTTTGATTCGGTGTGCCCCGGGTAAAGTTTTGGTCTGGACCCCCTCTGTCTCTCTGGATGAAGCCTCCAGTGAAGAATTCCTTTATCTGGCTTTCTCCCACACATCAAGGAAATATATCAGCCCACACACCATCAGCAAATGCAGCACATTGTTCCACAGCCAGAGACATATAGTGCCAGAGAGAGACCCAGACTTCTGAGACAGCTTTTTTTAAACCCTCTGTCTGAGACCTCCCATGAATGTAGGCTTACCTACACACAATGTAAGAAAATAATGCCTTTGAAGTGATAGCATGTGCTAATCAGAACCACCTCCCATTTACAAACCAACTCACTAGAATATTCTAAAAGAAAATGTGATCAGCCTGGCTTTTAGAATTCGGCAACAAATGAAAAGTGTTACATTACTCTGCTCTGTTTTCCTGTTCTGAGAATGAACAATGGGGCTTCTTTGAACAACGTGGCTCTTCACGTTCCACAACTCACACTTGTCATGTCTCCATTGCAAGAGGACAACTTTCATTCTGCACATGTATACTCTTCTAAAATGAGTCGGTTTATAACATATTTTGGTTCCAATATTATTCACCAAAGAGCTATGGACTGAATTGCATTTAATATTAGTGTGGGATATATAAGTAGTTTAGGATGTTAGTGAGAAAGTACATCGTTAATTTTGCAATTCAGTCCATATTGAACCCCATGATATAGTGTCCAAATGAAAATACCAGCTTATTTGTAATGGCAAACTCAACCCCCATTTTACGTTTTATGTTTTCCATGCACTCAGAATACTTACACCAGGTTCAGTCGTCAGCCTCACACTTGTGTCTCACACTCTTATTGACAAGTGAGATCACTTTTCATCTTTGTTGAAATTCGGAAGCTTAGTTAAAATTCAGAGCCTCTTCTATACTTCCCCCCATTGTGTCTGCTGTGACCTAAAAAGAGTCACTGCAGAAACATAAGTAATATCAGCTTTAGTCCTATACATATGTGTGATCTTGGGCAACACAAAAAAATGTCAAACTTTGATCTCGGACTGTGATACACCAAATCATCCATGAACCGATAATAATCAAAAAACACGCAATTGGTAACCAAAAGTTTTCACATGTCTCTGAATGCATATATATATATATATATATATATATATATATATATATTCTTTTTTATTAACCTTTTTAAAAATCTTTTGATTTTTTTAGCTTTTGCTCACTTCTTTTTTAATATTTTGTTTTAGGTTTTTTAGAGATTCATTCTTGAGATAATTCTTTTCTTTTTTCTTTGATTTTTAAAAACATTGGGCCTCATTACACGGACGGCGGTAAGGGTTAATGGTCACCGTTAATGGCAACGGTGACCGTTAACCCTTACCGCCGTACTACGAGGTCCCTTTGCGGGTTGGAGGACTTAACGCCTGCTTCTTGCAGGCGTTAAAAACCAACCCGCTAAGGGACCTCGGAGCTAATTACGGCACCGCAAAATTGCGGTGCCGTAATTAGCGCCTTCCCCATTCCCATAGAGCCCTATGGGGCAGAAATGGGAATGGGGAAGGGCAATGGCGGAAGGGGGATTTACCGCCCCTCCAACCTTGGAATGGGGCGGTAAATCCCCTTTCCGCCAAGGCGGTGCCGGTAATTTACCGGCATGGTCCAGGGTGCTAATATCACCCTGGATTACCGCCTTCCGTGTAATGAGGCCCATTGTCTTTCTTTTTTGATTCTTTTGCATTTGTTTTTATGAATAAATCATTACAAAGTAAATAACATTAATATTGTTTTATGCCATTTTGCTCACACATCTACCTGGGATACTTAGCAATCTAAATAAATATTACCTGTAAACCTGTCTGTATCTTTTTATTCTTTTTTAACATACATTAGATATATTTTTCTGTAATATAATATATAATATATATTAGATATATTATATCCTTGTTCTCATTGTTTCCATTTATATACTTACCTATTTCATTCTCCTGTTTTCACATTGATTTTTAAAACGTAAACATAGTTACTCACCTGATGTATTTCCCCTTTCATTCCTTTACACTACAAGTTGATGTTTTATATTATTCACACCTACTTACCTGCTATGATGAATCTCTTTGAGATGCAAGTGCTTCATTTTCAAAATACAATTACACTTTTCACTCCCTACTAGTTTCTCCAATTTGTTTTAGCATTCTAACTTTTTGTTTCAGGTGGAATGGTTTCATTTAATTAACATGGACACATTGTTCCACAGTTAATTCTCCTTCTTTTTATGGCTATTCTGCATAATACAGGTGAAACCATGGGCCTCATTACGACCCCGGCGCTGAACCATGGTGCTATTAGCACCCTGGTCCATGCCGGGGTCCACCATGGTGAATGGCGGAATTACCACCCCATTCCAAGGTTGGCAGGGCGGTAATTCCCCATTCACCATGGGCCCTTCGCCATTCCCATTTTTGCCCAATAGGGCTCAATGGGAATGGGGAAGGCACTAAGTACGGTGCAGCAGGCGTTAAGGTCGGGTCCCGCAAAGGGACCTCGTAATCAGGCGTTAAGGGTTTAATGGCGCTGACGCCTATTACGGCGCCGTTAAACCCTTAACGCCAGGGTCGTAATGAGCCCCATGTCTACAATCCTAAATGACCTGTGCCATGATGCAAGGAATTTTGCATTTTTATGTTTACCTTTACCAAAGTCAAACATATATACATGGTTGCCTACCTCATATTCCCTCAGAGATGTTTTCTTGTCATAGTATGATTTTGCACTGTCAGCTGCTTTTTCCAAATTCCGCTGTGCAAACCCATGTTGCAAGTGCTTTCTCAGCTCTTCCACATATTTGTGGATCGTGGATGCATTTAATAGGACCTGCTCATTGGTTCTATAAAGCAGGAGTTGTGTCAGAACCATTTTCCTACCTGTCAACATTTAATGCAGACTGAGGTTTGTTAATCTAGATGGTGTTGACCTAATATCCATTAACACTAGAGTGAGACACAAAACACAACTAGATCCTGCCTCAGCTACAAACATTTTCAATATTTCAACTATTGATCTTTTGCAGTGTTCCACACCCCCAGAAGAGGGGCAGTATGAAATGTGAAACTTTCTTTTCACACCCAAGGTTTCCAACATTTTTGTCATTAATGCACTAGTGAAATGTCTTCCACAATCTGTCTCTATTCTCTGAGGTAAACCAAATCTTGAAAAATTATTATTGACTAGCAAAGTAGCCACCATTTGCGCACTGCAATCTAGGGTTGGAATACATTCACCCTTTTGGACATTATACAAACAACTGTTAACAAATACCAGTTTCCCTTACTAACTTTTGCACAGGCCTGATGAAGTCTATTTGTTGGTCTGACCTTGGGAATGTCAGACCTCCTTTCATCAATGGTGCCCTTTGTATTGGGAAAGTAGGTTGAAATTGTGCACTCACCAAGCATCCCCTTATATAGTGCTCTACATCATGTGACATGTGTAGCCAATATGCATAATCTTTTAAATTGTCCAATGTTTTCTGGGAACCTCTGTGGCATGCAGTTATGGCATGATGAGCATAATGTAGCATCAATCACCAAAATGACAACGGTACAACCCATTGGATTTGTCCTGCTACTGATTCCCGAATCATCAACCCATCTTTTAAACAAATTCTCTTTTTGTTTTTTCATCAAACTCTCAATTCCTTTTTCCCTTTGCAGCCCCCTTCAGTCAGAGGATGTTGCTCTTCATCTATCAAGTGGTTATAAAATGGGCCTAAAATAAGATCTTCTTTCTGTGCCTTAATCACGTCTTGATCAGGAGTATCAAAACTCTCCTGTGCCACAGTATGATCAACTGTTTTCTGAGTTTTGGAGCATGTGTTTGTATACACCTGGATTTCAGCCAGCAGGTGCTCAATAGAAAGCAACTACCCATCATAGCTCCAATTTTGTCTAATTGTTCTGCCTTGTGGTTTCCTTCCTTTTCTTCCCCTGGTGTTTTAGAATACAATGGTTGATCATGTCAATTTCTGAAACCAGTTTGTCTGTGGCTTGGATCATTTTGCCATGTTCAAGTGGATTATTGTTATATGTGAGCATTCCTCTCAATTTCCGGCCAGGTGAATATTCCACAACACTATTTCGCGCATAATCAGCATCAGTGACTAAAACTATTTCGTTAAGTTTACTTTCTTTAGTTGTAGATATTGCCTTATAAATGACAGCCAATTCTGCAACTTGACTGCTTTTGGGTCCTAATTCTTATTCTTGAAATGCCATTGCATTTAACCCATTAGTTTCCTATTGATGCCACTAGTTTTTTTTCAGAATCACCTTCCATGTGGTATGCACATCCATCTACATACAGGGTTGGTAGGTTCCTACACGTTTCTTCATTGAAAGCCATCTATGGAGATTGCTCAATTTCATTAAAATGTGTTTCTAGCTCTGTGTCTTCAGGCACACAGACAGTCAAATAATTCTGCTAGCCTTTGCACAACTGGACTCTTTTTGTGTTGTCCTTATCTCATTTCCACTGGGAATCCTTGTAATGCTAACATCTTGACTGGGCCAAATTCCCTGATCTGATCCCTTTACTTTGAATCCTATTTCCACAAAGAAATGGTGGCTTTTTATTGGATATGCCAAACATGGCGCTTTAATATACAGTTTTTTTGTTGTTGTTTTTTTACTTGGCTACTGCCTCACTTTGTTCCTTTTGCCATTTCCAGGGTATACCTTGCTTAAGTAATTTGGTCAAAGGTTACATAATGTTTGCATAATTTTGAACACATGTCCTGTTGTAACCTGTCATTCCTAGAAAACACTTTAAACCTTTCAGGTCAGTGAGATCTTATAGTTTCTGAATTTATTCCACGGTTTTCTTCTGTGGGTTTAACCCATCTTCTGTCACTTCATGGCCTAGAAAGTTGACCCTTTTTAAACACCATTGTGCTTTATGTACAGATACATTTGCCCCAGCCTTTTGTAACTGACCAAACACATGTCTAATTTCATTGAAGTGACATTTTAAATCTTAATTTTTGATTAGCACACCATCCACATAAACTCAGCTGCATCTGTTAGTGCCTTGCTCAGGAAAATCCCCAATTCACCTCTGCTATTGACATACCCAAAAGGGATCCGGATCCATGCTTACTGTAATTTGTCAAAGGAAAATGCAAACAAATGCTGTATATCTTCAGCTAGTGGTAAACACCAGGACCCAGCTGCAAGATCCAAGTTGGTAAATTCCTTTGACCCTTGAACTTGTGCAAGGCCCCAATTAATAAATGAAAGGGACCAGCTCGAAACACGTACCCTCTTGTTCAATTATCTTAAGTTTGTACACAAGTGCCATGGCCATTAGACTTTAGCACACCTAATATGGGAGCATTTGAAGTACTTTGAAAGGACCTAATGATGCCCCTAGAGTCCACATTTTTTATTATTTCAGTCAGTAACTTCAGACAAGCCAAGGGAACCTATATTGTCGCACAAATACTGGCTCCCTACCATATCCTTCTGATAGCGTGGTAACATGTAAATTAGTCAGCCCATAATCATATGCATATTTGTCAGAAACTTCTTGGAACTCCATAAATATCTCCCTCAACTGATCACGTTCTTCTTCATGTGTGCAAGCATCTGCAGCATGAATCTGATCCTCTACAATTTTAGAAAATTCTTGGAAATCCTCCAAAGGGGGAACCTCTGTACTTTCCTCTAATTGTGTAGCAGTTTCTCTTTGGAGAGCTGCTACCCTCAAATGTTTTGACATTTGACCTCCACCTCAATATGCTGTGTTTTATCTTGCTGTTTTTTTTCTCTTTTGGATTCACCCAATTCAAATAGAACACTACAATAATCCTGATGACAGCATATGACTTCATTTGACTCATAAGAGTATACAGACTGAATTATAATAATTCCCTTTGTTTTAAAATCCAATTACTCAGGTAATTCACCCTGTGAAGTCACATAGCTTTCAGAGATATTCCCAATCACTGGGTTGCTGAAATCAGCAGTATACTACGATTCCAGAACTGCCATCTTGGACTTGGCCTTGGAGGCAGGCTTGGTGGACCCTGCCTCCAAGGCCAAGGCACACATTGCACAGGCACACATTGCACAGGCGACCAAGGGGGGGTGAGCGAGTATCACAAGGCATACCATAGAATACATTTAGCGGACAGGTAGCTGACAGGGGCCTTAGGAGTGGGCCTTTGAGGGAGGGCCGGCCAAGCCTGCCGGCTCTCCCATTGGCCAGGATATACCTCACCCTAGCCAATCAGGGCAAAGCAGCAGAGGACAAAAGCCCAGGCATTCCGGTGCATGCTGGCCGGCCATCTTGGAATGGCAAAACCGGACCCCAAACAAACAGGAAAAGCACATAGGTGCCTTAATCCAGAATTTCATTCAAAGACAGTGCGAATCCGCTGCTCCAGCGCAAATTGTTAGACATTGTTAGGTGTTAAGGTTGCATTTCAGTAAAATAGCGTTACGAGTGCTGAGTTTAATCTGTAAGCCATGGGGCTTACCTTGCTTACAGATAGTGTCTGCTGCAGGGGACCGCTCACCTGATGGAGTTGGGGCAAAGCAAGGGCTCCAGCTCGCTGCAGATCCGATGGTATGGAGAAGTGCTCCCCCAGCCCCCCTTGGTCGCCTGTTCAATGTGTGCCTCCCCAGCCCCCCTTTGGTCGCCTGTGCAATGTGTGCCTCCCGCCGCCCCCCCGGTCGCCTGTGCAATGTGTGCCTCCCCCAGCCCCCCTTTGGTCACCTGTGTAGCGTATGCCTCCCCCAGGCCCCCCTGGTCGCCTGTGCAATGTGTGCCTCCCCCAGCCCCCCTTTGGTTGCCTGTGCAATGTGTGCCTCCCCCAGCCCCCCCTTGGTCACCTGTGTAGCGTGTGCCTCCCCAAGCCCCCCTTGGTTGCCTGTGTAGCATGTGCCTCCCCAGCCCCCCCTTGGTCACCTCTGCAATGTGTACCTCCCCCAGCCCCCCCCTTGGTTACCTGTGCAATGTGTGCCTCCCCCAGCACCCCCTTGGTCGCCTGTGCAATTTGTGCCTCCCCTAGCCCCCCCTTGGTCACCTGTGTAGCGTGTGCCTACCCCAGCCCCCCTTGGTCACCTGTGCAATTTGTGCCTCCCCCAGCCCCCCTTGGTCACCTATGCAATGTGTACCTCCCCCAGCCCCCCCTTGGTTGCCTGTGCAATGTGTTCCTCCCTCAGCCCCCCCTTGGTCGCCTGTGCAATGTGTGCCTCCCCAGCCCCCTTTTATCACCTGTATAGCGTGTGCCTCCCCTAGCCCCCCCTTGGTCGCCTGTGCAATGTACGTCTCCCGCCAGCCCCCCCTTTGGTCGCGTGCGTAGCTTCTGCCTCCACCTAGCCTACTCTGTTCCTTACTTACCCACTGCTGCCACCCTTCTAGAAAGGGTTGACACTCACGTCCTATGGCACCGATTTAGTCACCTGCATTACCTGTTGTTGCCACCCCTCAAGACGGGATAGGCTCTCATGTTTTATGCCACCGAATTAGTCACCTGCATTACCTGTTGTTGCCACCCTTCAAGACGGGCTTGGCTCTCATTTCTTATGCCGCCGATTGTGTCACCCGCATTACCTGTTGTTGCCACCCTTCAAGACGGGGTTGGCTCTCATGTCTTATGCCACTGACTCTGTCACCTGCATTACCTGTTGTTGCCACCCTTCAAGATGGGGTTGGCTGTCTTGTTTTATGCTACCATTTTTCTGACCTCATGCACTTATGTAACTAAGCAAGTATTCTTAACAGCGCCACGATGCCTGAGGGCAGCTAGTGTGCTTTATAAATGCAAATAAATAAATACATCATTTGAGTAGAGGTGGTCCTCAGAGTCAAGAAGATGACTTTGCCACACACTATAGAAGGCAAAGCTCCTTTTTGCTTTCTTTCTGTGGGATTTGTTAGATTGTATGAGCAAGAGTGTACAGAATGGTCTCACAACATGCGTTGTGATTTTAGTGGATTTTGATAGTATTTTATTGCTAGTGTATTGTTTTTTTGTTGTTGTTGCAGTTTGTTGATCTTTATTTGCTCCTATTTGTCTTTTTGTGTTTCTGTTTGGCCCCTTTCTCATCTTTCCTTTTTCACCCTCACTTTCTCTAAAAAAAAAAATTAAAACATAACAAGCTTTTCCCCATTCTTTGCTTTGTTCGTATTTCCCTTTGTGTGAACTCAACAAGTTTAAAAATGTAAAATGACTATAAAGGCATACTGTATTTATACATTTTGCATCCATTTTTATTTTTACATGCTGATGGTAATTACTGGTATAAATTACATATGAATACAATTTGATATATTTAACCTTAGCGAACAAGGCCTACTTTTAGCCGAACACCCTTTATAGTCCTGTTTTCTTAGGCTGTGCATTTTCCTCAAAAGCCTCACACGACCTCTTCCATACCTTTCCCTTCTCCTGCCTTTTTACCAAAAATAAACTTTTAAAAATTATTTTGTTTTGTTTTCCCACATGTTTGTGAAAGGTAAAACATGGTTCCACTTGTTTGTGAGTCAGATAATCTAACTGTATTTTAGATTCCTCTTTTTGTGTATTTAGGAACCCTTCCCAATTGCCCGTGCTCGTCTTGTGTGTATCAATTTGTTGGCCCTACTCAGTCATGCCAAATGTGAGTCCTTAGGACTTGAACCGATGATGTTGGACTAAAGTAATTACTCAGAGGGTGAGGTTGAGGAATAAGAGGAGGTTCACTTCTCTATGGATGAGGATATTAATGATCATGGGCCTCATAAAGAGTTCGGTTGGAAGCCTCGGGTGCAACCGGTGGGTTGCCACCGGACTCATAAAACTTTTATGGCACCTGATATCCCAGTGCCCAGGGACATTCCCGGCGACCTGGGATGTCAGGTACCGGAAAATGTTGTTCCCCATTCCCATGGAATCCCATAGGACTCCAAGGGAGTGTGGAGATGGAAGCATCAGTGCTAATGGTGCTGGTGCTTCCGTAAAAACTCTGCGGGTGGGTGCCATTGCGCCCAGCAGGTCAGACCTGTCAGTCACAACAGCCCCCGCCCTCAGTATTGTAGTGTGGCGGTTCGGAAAGGGAACCGGTACGGTACGACCAGCAACCTTATTTCCGGACTGCCAGACTTGTAATGAGGCCCATAGAGGAAAATGCTGTCATTTTTGTGTTTTCCAATCGCTCACAGCCACAACATGTGTTGCCTCAGGTGGGAGCATCATAGGGTGATGGGTCAGGGAAAGGAGAGGAAGCAGGGCAGAGAAGGAGGCTTGGTTACTGCCACAGGATTAGGAAGATATGGAGTTAGCAGAGTTGTCAGAAGGCTTCATCCATAGAGAATGTGTTCCCGTGTGAAAGTAGGAGCTGTTGATTTTGTGTGAATTCAGACTGTGAGGTGCTAGCTAATAGTATGCCAATGCACATGTGTGGACGATGTAACTCTTTATATGCTACAAAATCTCTAGCACAATGGGCCTCCGGCGGCAACCCGCTGGTGCAACCGACGGGTTGCCGCCTGACTTGTAACACTTTTCCAGCACCTGATATCCCAGGGTCACTGTGACATTACAAGTCCCGGCGGCCCAGAATGTCAGGCATCAGAAAATATTGTTCCCCATTCCTGTGGATTCCCATAGGACTCCATGGGAGTGGGGAGATGGAAGCACTGGCTAATAGTGCGTGCCTGTGCTTCCATGAAATCTCTGCTAGCGGGTGCTGTTGCACCTGGCAGGTCAGATCTGTCGGGCGCATTGTCGCACACCCACATAGTTGTAGTATGGCAGTCTGGAAAGGGTGCAGGTACGGTGCAACCGGCGCCCTTATTTCGGGACCGCCACACTTGTAATGAGGCCTAATGTCTCACAGTTGTTAAACCATGACACTGGGTACAAGGTAGTTGTTACTCTGCAGCAAGTAGAAGGTGAATATGAGGCTTTGTTATTGATTGATTGATTGATTTGTTTATTTATAGAGCGCCTTACACCAAGCAGTTCAGCCTGAACACTGGGTCACATCTCTTCTGCATAAGAGCATAATTAATGCCAATATTTTTAGACCTCATTTGGAATCACTAGTGAGCTGCAGATTGTGACTCTAGCCACATCAGACTCGGGACCCACATCTGGGAGTGCCCATCACTCTCAGTTGAAGTTGACTATAGCTACAATAAAGAGTTATTGTTGGTTGTGAATGAATCCAAAACAACTGGAATTCCTTTGGGAGATCATCCCAAAAATGTTTTTCAGTCTGCCATGCAATTGCAGAATGGAAACACCATATGTAAGATCAGGATGTGTTCTCGCCAAACAAGGGGAATTCCAGCCCTACTTACTAGGTCACATCCCTTCTGCATTAGACCCAACTCCAGCCATGTTTTGTCATGTTTTTGCTTCATAAATGAGGTGTAGCCTGGGTGTCTAGGCATAGCATACTCGGGACGCACTTACCTGTCCCACTTGTGTGGCTATTGGAACAATGAAGAGTGATAACTTGAAAGTTTAGAATGGATCAAAAACTACTGACATCATTCTGGACAATATTTGAATGCATCATTGTTCAACCTGCCATATCATTATAACAGGGTTAAAACCATATGCAAATAAGGCTTGGGCAAAACCTAAAAGGGTCAGTGCAGCAGAGTGTCCGGTGTGCCGACCCTGCTGAGTCTGTACTGAGGAATTAATACAGACTTTTGCAACATTCACTTTTGTGTGACTACTCATGTATCTGAAGAGAAGGGGAGTCTCTCTTCATTTGTTCTGACTCCGTTGGAAAGGATTAAATCAGAAGAGGATTGGAGTCTCTATTCACTTGCCTTGGTCTGATCCGGTTCTCTCCGCCTCCTGCTCATGCTCACTGGCAGTCATAACCTGGCTGTCTAGCAAAGTGTAGCGGAGTGCAGGAGAGTGTCTGGTCTCAGGCGTCAGAGGAAAGTGGAAGGAGGAGACGCACCTGAGTTTACATTAGAAAGCGGTAAGTGGAACTGAAAAGCAGTCATGCTGGCTGTTGTAAGCCCAGGTACAGTGCAATCCATGAAATCTACGATCCACATTTCAATACAAGCCCCATGTCTGAACCCACATAATTGTTGTTTGGGGATGAAACCCATGGGGGGCACTGTTCAACCCCAAAGGAGAGTGGGGTGGATCTGTCAGGGATGGCACTCTAATAAGAGTGGCACAAGACACCCAGAAGAGTTTGGGTGCTGAAATAAAGTGGACAGATAGGAACACACACAGCGGAAAGGAAAGGGAGCGAAGAGTAGGGAAGAGTAGCAAGGGAAAAGGTACAGAGTGAATACCCTCTTGGGGTGTATGCAGAATAGGAAAAGAGTATTCCACGAACCTTGGAAATACTCTAGCCTTCTGCACAGTTTGCTATAACAGAGTCCCACGCTGTTTGCTCATAACTTGGAACAGCAGCTATGGGTGTCTGTGATATAGAAACGAGACAAGGGAAGGGGCAGAGGTTGACTGATGGGAACCAGCAGACAAGCTCTGTACAAAGGGTCTACAAACAGTACAAGAGAAGATACAACAGACAAATCCAGGAAAGGAGATGATAGCAAACTAGCAGAAGGATAGGAAGGGAAAGTCGAGTAACAGGATATGATAACAGAGGACAGAAAGGTAGGTGGAGAGCTCAGAGGAGCAGGAAGGCAATGAGTAAGCCCACAAGAGTAGGACGGTAAGGAAGAAATATCAGAGGAAAAGGGCTTAGGGCAACAGAGTAAAGTAGACTGCACGGCAAGGATCCCAGAAGGGCCGGGCCGTAAGGAGTGAACCCTGAGGGGCAGGGCCGCCGAATGTAGAAGTTTGCAGAGGGCTGTAGAGGGCTGCTAGGCCGAGGACCCAGCGGGGAAAAAGGTAGGGGGTAGGCAGCGGAGCGTGATAAGCTGCAAGTAGGAAGCCCAGAGGACGAGGGCTGTTGGCAGCCGGAGAAAGGTAGGCTGTAGAGCAGGGAGCCCAGAGGACAAGGGCTACGGCAGCCGGAGTGAGGAAGGCTGCAGAGCAGGGAGCCCAGAGGACAAGGGCAAAGGCAGCCGGAGAGAGGCAGGCTGCAGAGCAGGGAGCCCTGAGGACAAGGGCTAAGGCAGCCGGTGTGAGATAGGCTGCAAAGCAGGGAGCCCAGAGGACAAGGGCAAAGGCAGCCGGAGAGAGGCAGGCTGCAGAGCAGGGAGCCCTGAGGACAAGGGCTAAGGCAGCCGGAGAGAGGCAGGCTGCAGAGCAGGGAGCCCTGAGGACAAGGGCTAAGGCAGCCGGAGAGAGGCAGGATGCAGAGCAGGGAGCCCTGAGGACAAGGGCTAAGGCAGCCGGAGAGAGGCAGGCTGCAGAGCAGGGAGCCCTGAGGACAAGGGCTAAGGCTGGAAAGCAGCAGAGCGTGATACGCTGCAATGTGGAGAGCCCGGCAGGGCAAGGGCGGAGACTGGAAGGCAATGACTGGAGGCAGCAGGGTGGAGCAAGCAACAAGGCAAGGAGCCCAAAAGGCTAGGGCTGTAGGCAGCAGGGTGTAACAAGCTGCAAGGCAGGGTCCAAGCAGGAGTGAGGGTAAACAGCATACAAGGATCCGAAGACACTCGCGAAAGGTGGAGGAAGGACTCTCAATGCAAGAGGCTGAGCCACTGCAGACAGCAGCCTTATATACTGCCTAGCCCAGCACAGAGGCAGGCCAATTGGTTTCACCTGGCGAATCACACCTGCAGGCAATCGCCCACCTCCCTTTCTGTTCCTGGGCTGGTGGAAGCAGGACCAGACTCTAAGGCTTCTGGGGGGTGTAGTTCCATAGAAATCCAATAGGAACGGCCAGGAAACAATGCTTGCGGCCAGGTGCATTATGGTATGCGTAGTTAGTTGACAATAATCATTGAGTAGCAAAGTCCAAATGGATCAAAAATGGATGTGCCCATGGCGCAGGCATGACAGGATCCACCAATTTCTGAATTATGCGCTGACCCAAACGATCAATGCACTTTCAACATCCAGGTCAGCATACAGACTAGTACAGCCCTATATATTGATACTTTGACCAAACAAATAATGGAAGAAGAAAAAGAACTGACAATTTATTGAAACAAAAAAAACTCTCACCCTGAGTGTGAAATTATGGAATTAGAAGGGGGAAAACAGATCGAACGACAGAGTGAAATTAACAAATCGACACAATTAAAACATCAGGCCTGACACATTGATGAGTGAAATCGTACTCTCACCAGCCAAGGATAATAACAAATCAAAATTGGGAGCAATAACAATGATGAAGGATGTCCAAAAAACACCATGGATAAATCAACTAGCCCCACTGAAAGATATATTGTGAAATGACGCATTCAAGTAAAGGACCATGAGAAAATAGGCCATGACTTGAATCAATGGGAACAACATATTATGAATAAAGGAAGAGATAACTGGAGATTTAATAAACCCTCAAGGCTATATTTAGGTCGGGAAAAAAACCTCTGGAAACCACAAAGATTGTCATTGGCAGAAGTCCAAGGGGAATCAAACTTTTCTTATGGTATGAAAACAAAAGAACAAGTAAATAAGAGATTTCACTTTACAGCGCTGAATAGCAAACAAAAGGAAAGGAGAATGATTTTGAAATCTCAGAAGTGGTACTGCTGGAAAGCTCTCTGACAATGGAAATAAATAATGAAATGTCCAAACTAGCAGAGCATATGACAAGAACTAAGGGGGCACCGGTTACAGAAACTAACAAAACATTTTGGGGAAAGAAAGATCAATCCACTCAAATTCAAAGACAAGGGGACCCCTCTGTAGCAGTATCGCCAACAAAGCATTTACCAGCGAATTTGAAGGAACCCTCAGGGGTATCAACAGGTCGCCCTCATGAATTAAACCTGTTCAAAACACCTCAAGATGATAACTTCTTGTTGGTCTTGACAATGACTATACTACTACTACTTTACTTGCGATGATACACACAAAGATCAATGTATTTCCTAGAAGGGTTCATCACTGCAATACAAAATAACATGGACAATGAAGAACAAATAATTTCACAATTGCTACAGACCATATTGGAGCCCATCATGAAGGAAAAAAAGAGTCAGATGGAAGTCATTGACGACAAAAGGGTCTATAGGGATGGCAGAGAAACAGAGCAATGTACCACAGGAATTGGTTGATAAACAATCACGCAAACAAATAATAAGAGAAGAAGAGCCAGGAGGAGAAAAGACACTAATGACATTGGTGGTGGGATTAAAGAGGGGGAACAAAGAAAATCAATTGACTCCCAGCCAATAGGCTCAGTGACCAACAAGGAGAGTTCTGCTGAAATAGAGCACCCATTGTCAGTGTCTATCCCAAATGAGGCAGTACTTGCAGCCCAAGTGTTTGGAGACATAAAAGTGATAAAAGTCCTGGACTCTATAAAAACACAGATGGAAACAAAAAAACAAAGAAAGTCAGTTGCAGCTGAAATGGAAAGCAAAGTTGGTAAATGAAATACCGAAGAAAAGGGATGGAGAGGAGGCTGCAAGTGATAATTGGTCTGAAGGCCTTAGTGTGAAGTTGGTTCAAAAAGAAAAGTTGGAAACCAATAAGACTCACCCTCATACAGAAGCTAAAACCAAGTTAAAATCAAATGGATCAGTGGTGGGTTCCAAGCAAACAGATATCATAGGAGTTATGCAAAAATCAGCTGAAGAAAGGTGGGAATGAGCTTACTGACACAAAAATATGTGGCACATTTATTACAAAAGGAAAAGATCCAAGTACAAAATGAGTGGAAATCAGTAAGCGAGGGAACACTGCTAAGTCCTCATCAGAAGATAAGCCAATGATTAATTTGAAATCAGGGATAAAGAAAAAGAATCAACCTTCACAGACTACACAAAAATCGAACAAAAACCGAACATTTATTAAAAGTGTAACATTACCAAAAACAAACAATCCTGTATATAGGGCCCCTCGGGAAAAGACTGATATGAAAGCTTCAATCATGCAAAAAAAGGAAAGCAAACAGGTGGACCCTAAATAATTGGAGGTATCAGACATAGATCTAATGGATATGTCTACTTGTATGGTATCGGAAGAAGAAAGGCTTACATCAGAAGGAGAAACATTCACAGAGGTATCATTTTATGAGGAGACTACAGAAGATGAAGTAAACCAGTTGAGTGTTGATGAATCATATGAATAAGAAAAAGCGATATCAGTAAATCTTCAAACTGATCAAAATTGCAAAGTCCAGAAAAGGGTGGTCAAACACCTAAAAGGAAATGATGGAAACAAAAAGGTTTAAAAAGAAGGCACAGAGGAAAGATCTAAAAAGCTTACTAAAAAAAGAAAACAAATCTTTGTCTATGATCCGAAAGGTAAACAGGAGGAGTCACAGTCAAACTAGGAGGACGGATGGCAAACAAAACAAATTCCTCGAACAACTCAAAAGAGGCAGATAATATCAAACCACACAAAGAGAAAACATCAAGGACCGTTGAGGCAGTCAACAAGCCCACACACTCTCCCAATAACAAACATAACCATAGTGAAAATGAGAAAAGTTTATATATGGAAAGAATATTATATTTAAAAGATGGTTTGATTTTAAATTGTGCAAATCTAGTGAGGTTACTACATCACGTTCCCACACAATAAGATTAATAACTTCAAATGATCTGGCCTTAACAGAATTTCCTGATGAGAAACATACAGATCAAGTCCGCATTCATACGGTCTCAAGACTTGTAAAAGATCTTTTGCTGACTGAAGTAAATAATCTCAGGTTGATGGGATTTGATTTAAGTGAAAAATATCAAGAACCACCAACTGAGAAGGATAAAGGACATGTAAAACAACAAATTAAATGCAATTTAATGAGGATTATTTGAATCACAAAAATGTAATACCGCAGAATCTATCTAAAGACTCAACAGAAGGGGAAGAGGCAAAATGGCAATGGTTGGCAAAATTCAGAAAGGATGCAAAAGCAATAATGCCAAAAGGAAACAGACAGGAAAAAATGGAACGCCCGAGGATTTAGTCATCTGTTGAGTACAAAAGATTTGGATAAAGATGGACTGGAATTCATATGCCTCCAAGAACCTTGGTTGAGGCAAACCCCGCTGATAGAAGGCCAGTGTTTTTTTATAAATCCAACAGTGAAGGGGGCTAAAGGACGGCCTATGGCGGGTTTAATTATAGTCATTAAAAATGATCTAATGTGGAAAGCACTGCACACTGAGATTCCCACACCACATACACAGATGGTAGTGGTGAAATTGTACAAATCTCTAGAATCACGAAACAAACAAGTCCTCATAATAATAAATATAAATTGTAATCCGCTGAGTGACAAGGACAACTCTTTACCGGCAAAAGTTCTTTCATTAATAGGCGAGCAATGAAGAAAATGGTCTGATCCATTTGTAATAATTGCTGGTGATTTGAACTGTTCTTGTTCAGATAAAAATAATAATAAAATTTAAGATGATTTAATCACCTTGACGCCAAAACAAAAATGAGGGCTAGCATGGTGGATTGCCATGCAATCGAGAGAATGTATAATCTTAAATGGGATTACGAATGTCAGCATTCCAGGAAATCCGACTTGGTACGGAAGGAAATAGACGAAAATCTTGGATTATGTAAGAATTTCATCAAACATGTCGCAACTGATTGAAAAGCTAGAAGTAAGGCCCACCGAGACAAGTGATCATAATCCAGTAAATCTAATCTGCCATGACATCCTAGCCAATTAACTGCAGTTTTATGGGCAAACAATGTTAATAAATCCAGGAAGAAACAGATTTTTTATTTTATTTATTGTGATATTAGTCAAAATTTCGACTTTTTACACATTTGTACAACATAAATACATTAACAATAATAAGATTTCAACCAGTATTAGGTTTCCTGATTATGGACAAATCTATTAAATCTGTTCTGTCTCATGGGCCACGTACCCATACACTCAGATAACAGGTAGAAAATTGTTTTTGTTTAACCCCTTCCTCACATTTGTCACAGATGTTACAGGGGTAGGTTATTGGATCTCGAATATGTTGTAATTCCAAAGTCAATACCAAATTTAGCCTAAATCTTAAGAAATTAGATGTTATTTGTTGGTCAGACGCTCTCTTAAGATATGCCGGCAGGAATACGAATGGTTTATCAGTTTTCGTCCAGGATGCCAATAGTTTGGCCTCTCTCATTTTTTAAATGGTTCTAATCCAGTCCCTTCACCTTAGATATTTCTTTACCATTAGAGGGTTCTGGATTAGAGTATCCACACTGGTATCTGCCACTTTCAATATGTTTGTACAAAAAAAGATGAGGCTATTTAGAAACATTTTGTCATTCCTTTTCATTTGATCTGCTACTGCCTCATATAGAGATGCTTTCTGGGGGCATACAATTAGTCTATATAGACTTAACCATTTCCATTCCATTTGAAATAGCAATGAGCCAAGGCCCAACTCATACCGTAGGCTTGAGATTGGTATACAGTTTGGCAATGCTAATACCTTTTTCCATAGATGCCTCTCTATTTTGTCCCAATTAACATCAAAAGACTGTGGATAACATTCTAACCCATAGCTAATAGATGGGAGGACCACTACCCCATAAAATTTTGTAAGAGGTATAAGGGACAATTTGTAGTACTTATAGTATACTCTTTTCATTTGCGCTGCCAATTTTCTTTGTTTGGGTTCAATTATAGACAGCAAATGCGACATTGAGGGATAAGATGGTATCTCACACCCCAAATAGGTAACCTCTTTATCTATCGATACCACAATATTATTCAGAAGCCAAGAATATGATTTGATATTTTTATTAAGATGTTTAAAGATAACAATCTTTGATTTTCCTGATTTATAATCAAATCATTTTGGGTTGCATAATCAGATAAGGCTGTCATAAGCCGCTGTAGCCCGATTTGAGTGGGATCCATTACAACAATATTGTCTGCGTATGCAAGCCACGACAATTTACCCAATCCGATCCTTGGGCCCACCAGACCTTTATCCACCAGCCATCGAGACAAGTCTGCCATAAATAATATAAACAAAAAGGGGGCCAGTAGACAACCCTGGTGAACCCCCTCTCTGTTTTAATACTATTCGATAGTAGACCAGATTTTTTAAGTCTAACTCTGAGAACAGAGTTTTGATGAAGAAATAATAGAATATTTAGGATGCCATATGGAAGACCCCAGTTTTTTATCTTACACCACAGCCTATTCCTATTTATAGTATCAAATGCCTGGGAGAGATCCACCCAGGTGACAAAAAGCAGTATACCAGCTTTAACAAATGATATTGAAGTAATACAGGTAAGAGTTAGTATGTTCAGTGTGGTTGATAGGCTTCTACGAAAGCCTGTCTGTTCCCTAGGAATTATACCATTGGTTGTCGCCCAATTTTCCAATTCCACCAGTACTAAACCACTAAATATTTTACCATCAGCGTCCAATAATGATATTGGCCTATAATTGGTAGCCAAGGATCAATCTCCCTTTTCATAGACCGGAATAATGATTGCCCTTTTCCATGAATCTGGGGTTATTTTAGCAACTATAATATTGTCAAACAGGATCTTCAGTATTCGGGACCATATAAGGGCGTTATGTTTTAGGACTGAATTCGATAGGCCATTTGGACCAGGTGCCCTTGAATTAGAAGATTTTTTTATCAGACGCTCAATATCTTCCACACCGAATTGTAAGGTCCAATTTACATCTTGCTGGTAGGAGTAAGATTCTGAGATAATCGGGGCATAGATCTTCACAAAATGAGCCACCCAAGCTTTTTCATCAATGGTTGACTCTAGTAACTGAAAATTCAAGGGTTGGGCAAAGTTGATAATTGACCAGAAATTCTTTGAGTTTTGATGGGATATTGCCTTCAACATTTCTTCCCCATCTTTTTGTAATAGCATAAACCTGTGACTTCTAACCCAGTTCTTATATTGGTTATTTATTTGATTTATTTGATCTATACAAGCCCTCTCATGTTTAACTGTTTTTTTATTTTATTTTTTTCAGCTCTTAATTGTTTTTTGTTTCCATAGATCTTGCTATCAAACAATATTTGTGGGTTTTATTTGGTTTGTCTTTTTGCATGCGAGGCGGATTCAGGGACCATATAAAACCTGTGTAATTACTGGGATTACAATAATTTCTCAATTCTTTGGCAGAAAGCACATCACGTGCTTTCCCCAGATTGTTATTTAATATTTGGCCCCCTTTATCAAATTTTACAACTATGTTGCCCCCTGGATCCACCTCCACGGGATGAGAATGGTACAGTTCCAGTGATTCTGCTTCAAAGCATATAACAAAATCCAACATAGCATGGTAACTATCTAAAGTGTGAGTCAGCTGCAAAGATACACATTTCTTGAAGATGTTCCCAGAAACGTATACATAATCAATGGCTGGGAAGGAGTCACCTCTCACCCAGGATGGCGCACAGGGGATGTCCCCCTTCACATTCCCATTTAGCCTTGTTAGATTCCATTCCAACATACAATTCTCCCACGCGTATCCATTCAAAGATTTCTTTTTAGTGGGAAACAATAATACTTCTGTATTAACAGATTGTCCATTAAAATCACCCAATATTATCAATTCATCTCTAGGAAATTGTGCTTGAACTTGAACCGATGAATCAGAAACATGATGAAAAAGACCAAGGGCAGCCACCACTGGATTCCAATAAACTGTGATTATCACGCAGTGTGTAGGAGACACACTATCATTCACCTTGACTCTAACCGTCAGTACGCCTTGAATTCAATTTTATATTAAATTACATTCCTTAAAAATCTCTTTTTTGCATGCTAACAGCAGACCGCCACTTGGCCGCCCCACCCCTCTATATTCAGCGCTTTGTTGGTAAACAGAGAACCCTCAATGCCCAATGCTTCAACTAACCAAGTTTCTTGTAAGGAGATCAAACCAAAATTCTGAAAAATGTAGCCTCTCTGGTTGTCTCCCACAAATTAATTATAGCCTCTGGAGTTCCACGATAAACATCTAAGGTCTTGTTTGGCTAGAGCCTCTTTGCAGAAAAGCCCATTTTCTGGAAGATGTGTGCAATTATTTCAGGGACCATTTCCCATAAATTTCCCGATCCCCCCTCTTTATGGAATCCTTCTCCTGGGAAATATTTACTACAGGACTAGGGTTGGCTCTGGATACAAAATAACCTCTTTTTAACCATTCCTCATTTGATTCCAAGATAGATTCAGAGGCTAGTCTCGATTTCATTAGAAGTTCATTTATGGCAGTGTTTGGGTAATCTGGAATGCTTACTTGATCAATATCACTGGAGGTCAAGAATTTTAATAGATTCATCGATTTCATCACCTCCAAAATAACTGGTCGATTAATGGGACTTCTTGATTTATTGTCTTGAGACTTCGATATGAAGATCTTCTGAGACAGGAGATTGGACCGGTCATTTTTGCTACTCCGGCCCGCTGGAGCTGTAGTATTAGAGCGAGGGAGCACTTTTTGCACTGAATTTGCAATTCTTTGATCCACCTTCTCCATCTGTGAGTTAGCCCCTGGACCATCTACCGTTACCCTGTTCTCGTCCTCCAATTATTGAGCCTTGCCCCAGTTCATTTTTTCCATGGTTGGGATATTAGTTCCCATGGTTTGATTATTTACATCTGATACTATTTTAACCTTTAAATGCTTTTGAAAGATTGGAACAATTTTCATTGGGGGCCTTGTTGATTTCAATTTTTGTTTTGGAGGAAGGAGAATTGGGGGAATCTTCTTTGGCAGAGCCAGACAGTCAGTCTGACTACTCACTGTTGCTTTGGAGATCACAGACAGAGCATCACCAACTTTCTTGTTTAATTCCAAGTCTGTTTCTGGTTTTTAGACCAGCCTGACCTTGGACTTTTCAAGTGTGCCTTATCTGCATTTGACTGGGACTGTTTTTTCAAACTTTTAGCAGACTGCTTTATCTTCTCTTTATGGGATTCAACCTCCTTTCTTTCCTTTCAGCATATCATTCCTTTGTCCCCTTTTTAATTCCTCTATTTGCCATTTTCTTTTTTTCTTTGTTTTGCCATTCACCTTCTTAGTTGCTTTGTCTAGAGATTTATGTTTACCCAACTGTTCATTAGCTAGGTCAGGGTTTGCACTTTTTCTTTATTTTCACGTCGAGCAACATCATCCTCTGCTAATTGTGCCAGGCGCATGAATTCTTCCATAGTAGAAGCAGATAGAGGTATGTCTTCCCAGGCATCTGCTATATGACCTTCCTCGAAATTCGTTGGAGCCTCAACTTGCCCCTGCCTGTTTTGGCTCAGTTCCCAGTTTGTTTTTAGGAGAACCAAATCCTGTTTTAGGTCATCACCTTGTACCAGTAGAGATTCCAGTTTATTTAATTGGGTGTCCTGGAAAGATTTAATACATTTGTAGCCGCCGTTCTCTCCTCATTTATGGATGATTTATTGACTCCATATCCTTTGACAATTCCAACAAAATTCTGGAGTGCATTTCCACTTTTGATTTAATGTTTTCAAACACCTTCACCAAAGAGCTCAGTACAAAGTTCAAGGCTGCAATCGTGGGAGGTGCCAGTACTTCCCCCACCATAGCTGGTGGGTTTGAATCTTCCTATCTATATTCAAAGGTTTGCTTATGATTTTTCTGTTTTGGTGAAACATTTTCCAGCTCTGCTGACCAGGTTTCCAATGCTGGAATCTGCTCCATAGATAAATCCAAATTTTGGACATATAGGGAGGCTGCAGGAGAGTATACACTTTGGTTAATTTGGTTAGCAGCATTATTTATGGACTCTTGGGAATCAGAGTATTGTTCAGTTAGCAGGGTTATACAGTCTTTTGTTGCCACATCAATATATCTTGGAAAGTGGGCCCTAATAGTGTTTTTCATTGTTGTAGCCGTGACTGTATAATTTAGATTTGACATAAGAGCAGTCTTGTCTACGGTATTTTAGGGCAAGATTTGGGCTCTCTCCTTATTTTTATCAGTCTTGGTAATCATCAAACCGGAACTTGTAGGAACTTCAGAGTCTTCTGGGTAGGTGCTGTTTGGTGGCAGAAAACAGCCTCTGCCTGAGTTAGATTGAGTTATCAGAGACTTCACTGACACATTTCGACGGTCAACAGGGGTGGAGTTAGCTTGTGGGTCCAGTAACATTATTGTATCAGCCATTGGTCCACTCCGCAGGTTGTAGATATTTGACATCACTTTCTCAAACAGAATAGACAGCCAGTAATGTTTAGAGAAAAGGAAAGAAAAGACACAGAATAAAGAAGGTGGCCCTCAACACCGCAGACCGAGTCAAAGGTCTTAGACCCACAGTCCTCATTCTGCTCTTAGGTTGTTTATGACGCTCAAATACACTTAGCCTACGAGCCAGTAGTACCCAAATACAACATTACTTGCAGGCCCGATAGAGCATGGGGCTGGGCAGACCGTCAGCTTTTTCAAAAGAGGGTGTTAGGGTGTTGGGGCCACCAATTTCTCATCTGTCACTTTGATGCAGCCTAAGATCAAAGGAGAGGCCTAGCACAGTCTCTCGTGGTTCTTTGCTGAGAGACTGGCTGTATGAGGGAGTGCAGAGGATGCCATGTCAGCCTTACCGTTGCCTTGCAGAGGTTTATAGCTAGGCGTTCAGTTATGTGAAGACTGCAAAAAAAATAATAAAAGATCCGTAGCGTACACTTTACCGTGGTGCTCCTCCTCCCCGCACTCCCAGAACAAACAACAGAAATAGTGTTGCCCAACGCGTTGCCCTTGTGTCCACGTTAGGGCTTAGTGCCGCAAGGGTCACGTCAGTTTCCTTATGTCAGCTGGCCTCCATTGCGCGTGGCCAAGTAGTCCTCTCCCCTTAAAGCAACAGGGGTAAGTATGGCGTTATTCTTTCTATTCCTTCCTCTTGAAAAGGAACGCAGCAGAGTCGCAGAAAACTGTTCCTTCAGTCCTAAAACAAAGCGACCACAGTTCAAGTAAGTGCCACTCCACTCTGCTCTTGATAGAGACAGCACCGCAGCAGAAATAGTTTTGCCCTACGCGTTGCCCTTGTCTCCGAAACAGATTTAGCCAATACAATAAAACAACTAGAAGAAAACAGACATTTACAGACCATTGATTATATACCTTTACTTACAATTTTTGAAACAAACACTAAAAAAGGAAATAATAATCCAACATTCTCACATCGACATGTTTATGACAGAGCAATTATTCAAAAAAATATATATATGAAGGAAAAATATGAATCAAATAAAGAAAGAAAAGATGTATCAACATAAATTTGCAAAGTTAAACAGAAATATCACAATTACCTGCGAATGCACAAAAAAACAATGCTGAATCATGATTCTGAACAAATGCTAATGATGCAAACACTACTATAATGCAACTCTCGAATTTGCACATTTTATGCTTTTGGTGCAAATCTACCATGCAATGCAATTACTATATGCCTTACAAGCTTCTAATGCTAGCGATCTAATAACTCCAATCCTCTCCATTCCACACCACACTTCACTTTCTCTCTAAAAATAACCCTGTCTGATTACCCCATCTATAGCTCTATGTGAATGTTCTAATTCCCCATGCACATGTCTTATTCAGCAATACTCCCCTTTTCTCTATGTTTTGCTCTGTCTCTCCTCTCCCACTACCTCTGCAACCAGCCAGTCAGTCAGGGCTAGGCGTCTCTCTGCCAAGCTCTCAAACTCTGCTCTAATCAGAATGCTTCCCCAAGCTTCCGAACTCCCAAAGCCATTGGATTCTGCTGCACCAAAAACACTTCTCCCTCAATGGCAACTGCCTTTCATTCGCCTCTCGATCTCATGCCAACCAAAAGTCTCTCTCCAAGTCATCTCCATCTACATCTAAAAACTGCAATCTCCTCACCTCTGGTTATACTCACTTGTAGAGGAGGAGATGTGAGTGTATGGTGAAATGGTGTGTGAATGAATTGAGTAGTGTGTACAGACCACATGGAGGTTATATATATTTTTTATTATAAGTATACAACAAGAGAAACAGAGAAGTGGGATCCTTTCCGATATCGGGAAGAAGATGGCACCATCTTTTGAAATAAGATAAGACAATACAGAAGTAGGACCCCATATTAATTAGTGGGCTCAAATTCATGTGTGCAATATATCCTGGGTGGGAAAATAAGACAAAATAGTGGTTGTTATTTTAGTTTGTTATTTTAGTTTGTTGTTTTAGTGTTTTAACTTATATTTTGTAGTGGAGAGGGCCAAGGGAGTTCCTGTGAAAGGAGCGGTGTGGGCGTTGTGTGTGGGGAGAGTTGGTATGTGTAGAGTGAGAGACAGAAATAACTGAGTGTGGGTAGGGGCAACAGGGGAGTGGGAGCGACGGATGGATAGGAATGGTTTAAGATGAAATGTACTTTGTATGTGGTGTGCCATTTTTGCATATCAGGTTTTTCAATATGGGGGTAGCTACACCATTAGAGTATATGTGTAGTGTATGCCGTTATATAAGAACAAAACTGAAAAACATCATGAACAGTGGGTGATGGAGATGCAAGGGGGAATGTTCCACCTTTGGCCAGTGCAGGATACAAACAATAGAGGTATACTGGAACAAATGTATAGATTTCTGGCTGCTAAATATAAAGGTAAAAAACTCCAAAAGAGGAAAGAAATGTTAGAGTTATGGAAAATGGTTATGGAAAATGGTGGAGGAACTTGAGGATAATGATGACTGTAAATCCAATTTTCACAGCAGCACATATTACCCAACCCACCACCCTATCCGTGTTACCACCCCATATCAAACAAGTACTAACTCTGCTGTACCGATGGATAGCAAAACACAAAATGAGCTAGAGGAGCTTTAAGAGCAGCACAAATGGAACTGGCGTGGTTGTGGGCCTTTCAAGAAGAAGGGTTTCAAATTGAGTTCTGGACTAGATGAATGGAGGTCTGGAGATATTTTATTTAGATTAGACATACTGTGATCAAGGATGTGCATATTGAGAATTAGAAGAGGGATAAACAAGGAACGTAGATTATGGGACAGTGCGGTAGGAGGGAGATAGAAAAAGAGAGTTGCGGGAGAACGAGTGGGACACTGAGGATGAATTGGAGGATGAAGAGGAGGCAGATGAGGAAAAGATGTGATGGTAAGAAGGCAATGGGCATGCAGCTGCCTTTATTGCACAAAGCCCCAGGAGGGGCCCTACCCTCAGTGCAGGTGCTGGTAAGTGTATATACGCTTTTTTAAAACAAAACTGATGAAATCCTTTTAGCAGTGGTAGATTTAAAACCTTTACCTGTAGCAATTGTGAAAGATCAAGCAGGGATTGTTTGGGCTAAAGCTGGATATCCCAGTGTGAATATAGACGATGATGTACATGATGGGGTGCACTTTAATGACATTAGAGCGCAGATGTGGGCTACACTTCTGTGGGTCTTGCCTGATACACCAGATTTGCAGTCTATAATTCAGTACACCATGGGGGATGATGAAGACCCCACCCAATACATTTTGAAAATACAAGAGATGTGGAGGGCAGAGATGGGGGAAGAGTTTGACCGATCAGTTGCGCTTTTCTATTTTGTTTTTAAAAGGGGATTGCCCAAGGAGGTACCTTCAACTCTAGAAAAGATTGTGGGTATAGAATGAACTTATGGGACGAGATACAGACTATTATTATACATCACTGTAAATGGATCAAAGGAAGAGAAAAGGAAGCGGCACAAAGGTTGCGGGCTGAGGAAGTGAATCTGGCACATAAGAAATTGGGAAAAATAAGGGGTGGTAGTGGTAGTTACTCAAACAGATGCAGCATCATGAACGGATGCAAGTATAACAGCATTTTGGACTGGCAGAGGGCAGTGCAAAGGTGGATCTCAGTCGCAGTACCCTGAGTGGTACCAAGGCAGTCAGCAGCAGGGAAAACAAGGATTTCAGAGAGAAAGGGAGGGAGGAGCGCAGAGGTGTATTCGGTGGACACGGTTCAGTGTTGGGGATGTGGACAAATGTGCCTTTTTGTGATGGAGTGCAGAAGTAGGATGGGAGCGGGGTACAATCCATGCACACCCGCAGGCCCAATACAGCAGCAGCACTTTCTTGCTACCCAGATGCCTACGTCGATACCATATGAAATACACCAAGCATATACAAAGCTGCCACCATGACTCTGTCAGGCACAACTGCCTGCCCTGCCCGGTGCCCCAACGCAAGCTGTACCACCAAGCCAATCGTACGGCCCCAAAATGCCTGGAGGCAATGATGTTCCTAACGGGACAGTGATGCATTTATGGGGGTGAGTGTCCTGGGAGGCAACCCTTTTTGTTCCCAGGTATTAGTACATATCCTGACTAGGACAGTTCACAGAATATGCTTGCATGCCCAGTCCTGTCTGTGACTACGCACCCTGATGAAGAACCCTTGGTGGGAGCTGAGATAGGAAATAAACAATTCATCTTTATGGTTGACACATGCGGCACCAAATCATGCATTAGTGAAGGAGACTTCCCCTTAACAGATGAAACTCTTGACATGTAGGACTTCTCTGGGGTTGTGGCAATGGTTGCTTTTACAAAAGATGTAGCAAACAAAAGAGGAGGGAAAGTAGTGTGTGCCACTCTATTATATTCAGAAACCTCACCAGTAAATTTATTAGGGTGTGACCTCCTATGTCAATTAAACATGACTATCTCCTTCACAGATCAAGGAATACCCAGGAATGTGTGCTACGAGAGCAATGGTGATAATACATGCCAGAGGAGGGGAAGTGGTGGTTCGTAGAATTCCTGTTGATCCTGCTATGTTTGTGTATGGGATTACAGTCTTACTTGATGCAGTGCCCCAAATTGGTGGAGCATGTGTGAGGATACCATCTGATTTTAATTTCAGACCGTTGTCACCCCAGATCTTGTGGCACTGACAATACTCTCACTAGAGCTGCAAGGGCTGCTGATGTCAGAGAAAAGGATTGTTGTAGTTGGGACTGATTTAGACAGCTGCGAGAGGCACACTGTATTGTGTAATGAACCTACAGTACCCCTAAAAGAAGTAACAGATGCAGAATTGTTTGAGGATCAGGTTGATGATGGAGAGATAGTGTTGGCTCATTGCATACCCTGTGAGATAATAGTGCAATATCGTAAAGTACAGTGTTCCCTGATAGCCGTTGTAACAGCGTCCTCTTTTACTAAAAACGATTTAGAACATGTTCTTGAGAGGTTGTGGACAACCAGTGCCCACGAGGCTGGTTTCGTACAGGGAGTGGCACCCTTTCGAATCAAACCTAAGCAAGGTGCAGTGTGGGCCTCATTGAAAAAATATCCACTGTAGAAAGAAGCAGAGTGAATAAGAGATACCATTCCTGCACTCCTAAATCGGGGGATTATTGTGCCCTCCAACTCTCTGTCCAACACAGCCATGTACCTGATAAAAAAGGTGAAGGTGTCAAGTTGAAGAATGATCCAGGATCTCTGCCCCCTCAATGACATTGTACAGGCAGAATTTTTGGTAGTTCCTAAACCTGCAACCGTATTGTGTAGCAGCCAAAAGCAAGTAACTCATTTTACTGTTGTGGACATGAAGAATGCCTTCTTTTCCATACACTTGCACCCAGACTCTTAATACTGCACTGCGTTTATGCATGGTGGAAAGATGTACAAGCATGCAAGACTGCCACAGGTGTACTGTGAATCCCCTAGTATTTTTACCAGAATACTACATGCAGATTTAGGGAACATTCAGGTACCCAGCACTAACATTCAATAAGTGGACGACTTGCTAGTATGCAGTGACATTGAGTAACAATGCCGGAGGGACTCTGTCACACGTTTGCAGCTGTTAGCATACAAAGAGTACAAGATAGACAAAGCAAAGTTAGAATACTGCCTCTAGGAAGTTCTTTACTTGGGGCAGTTAATATAGTTGCCCATGGAAAGAAAATAATACCCAAACACGCTGCATAGGTGTGCAGTGCCCCACTGCCAAAAATTGTCAAAGAGATGCAGAAGATTCTCGGACTGTGTAATTACTGCAAGGTGTGGATCCTAAAGTGTGCTGCATAGTATAGTCCTCTGTTGCAAGGCGTTGAAGAAGCACAGAAGACTGACAGTAAGATAACATGGACAGAGGACATGCTTACACGTGTTAACAAACTGAAAGAGGTAATTTACACTGACCCAGTGTTAGCAACCCATGACTTCTCTCAAGAGTTTTACTGTTACCCCATTCTAATGTTCAGATGATGACGGCAGTACTGACCGGAAATATCACTATGCGCCACAAGCCATTACCCTATTACAGTGGGTTGCTAGACTCAGTAATGCAGGGAAAGTTCCCTCGTGAGCAGGCACTTGCAGCTGCTTCATTAAAAAAAGCTCCACAATTGTGGAAGAAGAGAGGGTGTTCCCCAACAGATTTGTTTTGATGGCACAATAGCACGGGTAAATTTGTTATGCTGGGCAAGCTTCTGCTGATTGCATTCGACCAGTTGCATCAGCCATCTCATTTGTCAAAACAACATATTGCTGCAGACATACAGGAGGCCTGGTTTGTTCCCAATCTCCAGGAAGTTATTTCTGATATGGAAATAAATTGCATCACATGCCGGACCTACACCACTGGACACACCTTAAGAAAAATATGAGGTATGCTGCCCCGCCCTAATGGGCCACCGGGAGAGTAGTGTAATGGGTTTAGGTATTCAATTGTTGTGGTATGTCCCTTCTACCAGTGGGTTGAGGCCGGTCCTTTTGCGCATCCAGATGCTAAAAGAACTGCCAAATTTCTTGTGAGAGAGGTATTTCCTTGTTGGGGTGTCTCTGATTGCTGCGGTCAGATAATGGCACCCATTTCTTTAATGAGGTCTTCAAGGAAGTTATCGCATTGCTAGGGATCAAGCATCAGATGTGCATAATTGACCCCTCTCAGGCCAACAGCGTTGTAAAGCGGATCAATGGATTGCTTAAAGCAAAATATTCTAAGCTATTTGTCACCCTTCAGAGAAACTGTGTGCACTGTCTCCCCTGGCTCTATTCAGTTTGCACATTGTTGAGACTTGAGCATCATGAAGATAGGAGAGAGTTCTGTCCCCAAGTGCCACACAGAAAGAACCCAAGAGCCACTCTCTGTGCAGCCTTTGAGGCCACAGGTGGGAGATGTTGAATCCCAGAACCACGGAACACTGGAGATCCCAAAGCCGCTGAAAAGGAAACACCAATAAGTACCAGGCAATAACAGTGACTACAAATATGGAAAATCTGGAGAGGCTTACCAATTGGTGGTAGCTGGAGCACTGTTAACCTATTGAAGCTGGGTTAGGGTGTTCCGGGACTCACGTGGACAGTAGTCCCAGATGATGAGAATAAGGACAAGCTCAGCGAGCTGTGCAGACGAAAAGGTCCACCTGTGAAAAAGTCCAAGGCCAACAAATCCTTAAAGTAGTTTCAAGACTGGGCTGAAGGTCAAACAGGATATCAAGGTGCCAAATGGGATAGAAGTCCAAAAGAAGTCCGAGAAGCAATCCGAGTTCGTTAACAAGGTAGCAGTTCAAAAGCGAGTACCAATATCCGACGAGGGCAATCCACAGGGGTCCGTGAAGGAAAATCCGAGGTTGAGGTTTCCAAGGTAAACGACAGGTAAGAAACACCAAACAGAGTCCGGAAACAGCTGTGAAGCGATGAACGCACAGCGAATCACCCGTTTAGTACTCGCCGCTTCCTGGTCACGGGACGTGTAACCGCAACACGTGAACGAGGTTTCAAATCACGTGAGTGGAGACGGGCGGTCACGTGACACGGAAGCGCTCGTCTGGTTATTCTGTCTCCCAAGTGCCAGGGCAGCTGCCAATGCAAAAACGGGTGCAACCGAGACTGCATAGTGTATCTGGCATGCCGCGTCCATCCTTGAAGGGCACCCAAATGCACACGCGAGTCCCGACCCGTGTGAGCGATGTATGACGATGATGTGGGATATGGGCACGCTGTGGGAACCCCAAAGGTATTGGTGGTGTGTGCAGAACGTGCAGTGTGTGTGTTGGCAGGATGCGTGACACTCAGGCAGCCCTGCAAGCATCCTCATTTATCACCACATGAGGTTTTAACAGGCAGGCAAATGCATACACCTCTATATCCTGTAAGGAAGGCCTCTGATGCACAGAGGGAGGCATCCATTTTTGGGGAAGAATTCTAGGACTACCTGACTGTTTTAACAAGATCCATTACATTTATCTCTCAACAGATAGCACCATGGTGGCCTTAACAACTATACAGCCTCTTCAATTGTCATCTGGTGATAAGGCATTCGGAAGAAACTGGATGTACAGATGGAGTGAACCAAGACACAATGGGCCTTTTACCGTTGTCTATGCCACTCCGTTTGTAGTGAAGGTCCTGGAGATGCTATATTGGGTGCAACTTTATGATATCCCAAGTTCTTCTGATGCCACACCCTCACTATCGAACCTGACAGTAATACATGAGTAGTGTCTATTAACACTGCATTTATGTTGGCAAACTGATTTACAGCCTGTGTTTATATGTTTCAGAATTATACCTACACTTTCATAAAGAGTTAAAAGAGGTTTTCAGGTGGCCAGCAGGGGCCGCGCTGATGTTTGTAACCTAAACGCAAGGCTCCTTCTCCATCAGGTAGAAAAGGGACCTGCGCCCCCCACTTTTGCCCCCCCCCCCCGAGAGCAACCCCACCTGAGTTTCCCCCACAGGAGCAGTCAGGGCGCACCTGGGCAAAGTTTGGAGTGAATCAGCCCACTGCAAGGTGAGTTCTCATGGACCAAGACGAGAGTGGGAGGACGAGATAGAGGAAGCCGATTCACAGCTCTGGGCCATCAAATGCTGCTTCCGAAAATACTACTCGAGAGTTCAGGACGCCGTATCATAGGAGGTGACTTCAACATACAGACAGATGTGAAGTTAGACAGTTAGACATACATGAGTTGCATGCTAGGGATAAAGAATTGTCAAGGCCAGGCTACAGGGAGGTCCAGAAGACACTTCAGTTGTATGGGCTGCAGGATATGTGGCATAATTTTCATCCACTGGAGAGGGGATATAGCTTTTATTCACCCCCCGCCCATGGGACCTTCACCAGGATAGCTTATGTATATGTTTCAAGGGATTTGTGGGAAGAGGCACAAAACTCAGAGATTTGTCCAATCACCTGGTCGGACCACGATATGGTGACAGTGGATCTGAGCTGGTTGGGGATTAACACAAGTGTGCAAGCTGGGGATGCAATGAGTCCCTATGGAAGGACACAGTATTCCAGCTGGAGATGGTTAGGGAAATTATAATTTTGAACCACACAGGCGAGGTGGACAAGAGAATGGTCTGGGAGGCCGGAAAGGTGACCTGAGGGGCCTTCTGATTTGGGAAGGAGCTTGGAAAAAAAGGGAGTGGACAATCACTGAGACTAGGCTGAGGAAAGGGATAAAACATTTGAATAAATGATTGCACGCTCCCGGGGAGGTGAGGGAGGAATATGTTATGGAAGCCAGGTGTAAAAGGGAGGAGCTGTGGCTTCTTGAAGAAGGGAAATTAATATGCAACTTGCAATTTCTTAAACAGAAATTGTATGAGAAATGGGACAAGGCCGATGCACTCCTGGCAGCTAGGTTGAGAGGGCAGCGGGCAGAAAGATGGGTTGTGGAAATTGAAGGGAGTGGGGAAGTAAACAAGTCCTTGATGGAGGGGATTCAAGAGGCCTTTGCTTCCTTCTATTAGACTCTCTATGAATCAGAGTGTAAACCGGAAGTGGGAGGGATTGATAGATATTTGGCAGATATGTGCCTACCCAAATTCAGTTACGAGGAGTCTAATATACTGGAAGCCCCCATAATAGAGGAAGAAATTAGGAAGGTGGTGGGGATTCTGCCGCTGGGAAGGGCCCTGGGGTAAGACGGGTTCTGAGCAGGGTTTTATGTATCCTTCCTCAATGATTTAATGCCATTTATGATGGGACTGTTCAATGACGTAATGAATACGGGTAAAGCCCCAGAATTCTTCTCGCAGACACTCATGACAGTGATAAATAAGAAGGGCTGGGATCCCAAGAATTATGACACATACCACCCTATCTATCTTTTGAATATAGACGCCAAGAGATACAACCTGGTACTGGCAGCTAGATTGGAGGTATATATGCCACGTCTATTCCACCCGGACTAAGTGGGTTTCATCAGGGTTCGACTGGTAACAGACACGATCAGGAAAACATTACAACTGATACGTGAGGTCCAGGGGGAAAATGGGGATCCCACCCTCCTCTCAGTTGACGCTAAAAGGCCTTTGATAGAGTGGATCGGGAGTTTCTCAAAGCAGTCCTTGATAAATGTGGTATTGGGGACCAGTCTCTCTGTGGGCCCCTGACAGTGTACACCTCCCATAGGATGTACATAGCAGTGAAAGGGGGATCATCCTGTTGGTTTGAGGTGGATAGGGGAACTAGGCAGAGATGGTCACTCTCCCCAACAATGTTTGCACTTTCATTGGAGCCCCTCGTTCTGATGATTAGAGAGGACACTAAGGTAGAGAGATTCCTGGTAGGAGGGATGAACTATAAAGTCATACTCTATGCAGATGATATGCTATTGCACATAACAAATGCCTTGACATCAATACCGGCGGTGGTTAAACTTAAGGAGCAATATGGCTCTCTGGCTGGATTTAAGATCAAGAAGTCTAAATCAGTCCTTTTCCCTTCGGACAGGAATATAGACTGGGAAATGGGGAGGTTTCTCCGCTGGGGATGCAGGTCAGTTTGGGAATGTTAAGATAACTGGGAGTCAATGTCACTAGGGAAATGGGGGCCCACTTTGCGGCTAACTTCCCTCTATGGTGTCCAAGCTTAAAGTGGATTTGGAAAAGTGGAGCAAACTAACAATATCCTGGCTGGGTTGACTCAATGCTCTAAAGATGGTCTTCTTCGCAAGACTCCTTTACCTGTTCCAGGTGCTCCCCATTCATAATCCAGATGAATTCTCCCAGGAGACGAAGAGCAACCTCCTGAGATTTATTTGGCAGGGACGAAGGTCAGGATAGCCTGGGATGTATTGGTACATCCCAAGGAAAAAGGAGAGGTAGGTCTGCCAGACGTGAAACACTATTATAAAGCTACCCATTTTAGGATTCAGATACCTCATCTCAGAGCCCAGAGGGATCTCCAATGGATTGCCTTAGACAAACTGCAACTGCAGCCTGCCACAGTGGGGGAGTGGTTGTGGGTACAGAGAAAAAGGCTTCCCACACAAAATTTGTGAGCATCCGACAGTGGGGACCATTTGGGATATCTGGAGAAAAGGAGAAGAAATGAAAGAAGTGACAACATGGCCCTCACCATTGGGACAACTCTGGGTTCTGGGAGTTAGGGATGCAATCCCAAAGCCGGAAAGATTCCAGGTATGGTTTGAAGTGGAACTGGAAAGGATTGGTCAACTGTGGAGGGAGGGTAGGTGCATAAACATAATTGAGCTGGAAGAGGTGCTGGGTATAGCTAAACTCCCAGTCTTCTTGTACCTTCAACTAAAGGGGGTGCTGACTGAAGGGAGTTCAAGTGAACTGATACAGCAAGACCTCACTCCCTTTGAAAAGTTCTTAGACCCAAGGATGAATGTGAAGGGTCTGATTTCGCCAATGTACGGAGCCCTCGTGGAATCCAGGAGTTGGTCCTCAGAAAAACTGAAAAGATGGTGAGAACGGGACTTTGAAGAGGTAATAGACCCTGCCTTGTGGGGTAGACTGTGTAGGGGTGCTTCACAGGCATCAATCTCCAGACAATAAAAGCAGCACACCATCAAGCTTTTACACAGGTAGCTATATGATCCATTCATACTTTCTAAAATGTACCAACATGTCAGCCTATTTTCTTTGCAGGAATGCAAATCGAGGACTGACTATTGGCACATGAGGTTGGGTGTTCAAAAGTACAGTTCTTTTGGGATGAAGTCCTGGGGTGGATTAAAGAAGTGGATGGGATTCACTAGGTTAAATCCCCCTGATGGTCTTATTTGGTTTGGAAGGAGAAGATGGATAATGCGTCATTCTGGCCAAGATGGCCTCAGGCCTGATGTTAGCAGTAAGAGAGTGCCTTGCCCCAAAGTGGAAAAGTTCCCACCCCCCAGGTAAAAAGGAATCGGTTAATGTTGCTAAGAACATATATGTGATGGAACAAATAACAGCAGGGCTGCATGGTCAGGAAGGTCCTCTGGAATTGGAATGGGGAGAAGTTGTCGATAAATATATGAGACCTAACTCACATCTGTAAGAGGGAAACACAATTGAATAGGAGTGGGAGAGGTTGGGGAAGACGACACGAGTAGGGCCGGAGCTTTTAGGAGAACCAGATTTAAGAGTGTGCTGGCGAGGCGGCTTTGCGCAAAAAGTTTGTGTTCATGAAGTTATAGTGAGCTAATGGTTTAAAAATGTGGTTTAATAAGGAAAAAACATTATCAGCGAGTTTAGGTGGGGGTATAGAGGTCAAGGGCAGGAGAGAGTTAAGGGAGTTAAGAATTGTTGTTTTTGACATTGGGTGTAGGGAATATGGAATGTTGTTTCTTTCTCTTTGTCAATGATAAGTGACCATATTTCTTCACAAAGTTCATTATTTTATTGTAGTGAAATCTATAATAAAGACACATTTGAAAAAAAGGTTTTCAGTAGTGTTGGTGTATATTTTTCTGGTTTGAAGTAATATTGTTTTTATATCTTTTGTTTTAAGTACTCATCTTTTTATCTGACAATGCCATCGAAATTACTTATTAATGCTCCTGTTTCTAGTGCACAACCTAAAGCCAAAACAAGACCTCATACTACCATGCTTTTCTCCATGTATATGTGTGTGATGCATTTCACTCTAACAGTGTTTTGTATCTTTATGCTTGGGTTACCATTATATCTAGTATCTAATTTTGTATGGTAGAACATATAAAAGGGGTGTATACCTAAGGGAGGTGTACCAGGGGTGGGTGTACATATCAGAATGGGGATATTAACACAATATTGGGGATTCACACTAATACACCACTCAAAGGGAATGTGATGACAGAACAAGTGAATATGAAGGTATTATCAGATTGCAAAGTCATTTGCGCCATATGTATGTATGTTAAAGCATTTTAAAAGACAAACTAGAAAGAAATATGACTAGTGTAGAAGTTTAGGTTTTGATATGATAAAGGATGTGCACCACCCAGAGATGAGTAACAGTTGGTATGCGGACATGAGGTCGGTGAGGAAACAGAGGGTAAATGGGAGTTGTTATATTTGCTCCTTAATAACACAAAGGCCGGGAGCACCCAATGTATTAATATCACAAGAGGTTCAATGTTTTGATGCTCAGTGTCTTCTCCATCTAGCATTATGTAGATTGTGAAGCAAATTCCAAGTGCACAGCATTCGCCTTGTGATGATGGATCCAGATCAACAGCAGTGGGCCCACAACATCAGAAGCCCACAGTGTTTTCAAAGACTATACATGCAGCTAGGAGTGAGGTTTGTGGCCAATAGGTGGGAAGAGACTGTGCTGAGCTGTATGGCAGGAAGACTTATCGGACAGAAAAAAGAAGTAATCGAGAGGGTGAACGAAGCATGTCAGGAATACTGGGGTAGGCACATAGCAAAGTTAACATGGATCAAAGCAAAAGAGAAGCCAGTGAAGGTGCAGAAACAGGAAGACTATCAATTGTGCTTCTAGAACACAGGACATGTCTCTGTGGGTACCAATGACAAGTGCACTGTGACAATAAACATTCAAAATCTCAAGAATGCCCACAGCCCCCTTTCTCATAGGATAAGTCTTCAAAGATCTATTCCTGGTCTCACTTAGCCTTGCAGGGCACATTCTGTCTGGGTTGCATGCACTACCGAAAAGCCACATTAAAGAAATGTCTGTATTCAAGAAATTAACCTTTTGCGAAGCTACCAGGGCTGCGAGCAAACGATTCACGCACACCCTTCTAACCCTTAGGACTAAATGTGAATGTACTGGCATAGCCATGGCACTAGGCCTCATTTTTAAGATGGTGTCTAACTTCTAAAATGAAGTTTCATTACACATGTGATTCTAATGTTACTATTCACTACATTTCCACTATAATCTAGTTTCTATGAGTGGGGTCCCCTCCGCTCTCCATTCTCCCAGCTCCCCTACAGCATCTCCTTCTACAACCGCCTCGTCCTAAATCACCTGAGGGACTGGGGCTTTCACACCTGCTTCCCAACAGCCTAATATGACTTTTTTCATGTGTTTGCCTTTTACACACACAAATAACTTATAAATCTGTTACATTTTCTACACCCACGTTTTAGTGAATGGTCAAATAATACCAATTTGTGTGTAAACCAGGGAATCCTTCCTACGCCTTAGTCACCTCCATTTGTGAGTTCAAGAACCCTTTTCATTTGTATGTTTGAGTCTTGTGTGAATCCATCTGTTCTAGTTATTAACTCGTCTTTATTGTTTGTTGATCAAATATGAGTTGGACTATGGGTTATCCGTAGATGGCAATGTTGAGGAGGAAGAGAATGTTCATTTCTCTGCATATGAGGATGTCAATTAACATGTGTTGGTGGTGAATGCTATCCTGAAAGTGGGTGTCAGTCACCTATAATCAGAGCAAGTGATGTCTCGGCTTGGAGAAGCATTGTGGAATAAGCCATGGGGGAATCCATGATGACTCACTGGATTCATCACAATTACCACAAACACATGAGAAGGTGTGGGGAAAGTAGAGCCTCACAAAGAACAAGAGGTTGTTAAACGGGATATCATATTGTGCCTCCTTTATTGTATATATATTTGCCTAAGCCCAGTCGCTCTGCGAAGAAAACCATGTTGCAAAGTTCCGATCTTAGATCGACTTCGCCGCATTTTAGGTCCACCTGCCATTTTGTTTTCTATTCTAAAATAATTCTGTGTTCTAAAATGGTGGACAGTGTTTCCAGCTTGTAACTGAGCCATCCTGAACCTTGTACGTGAGTTAATGTATAAACTGTCCGTTGGCCGAAAGTTTGGGTCGAGTAAAGAGACCTTGTCCCATGCCTGACTTGTAGACAGAGGATTGTCTGTGCCAACAAGCCTGATCCGCGGACATACATCGACTACAATGTTATACAAATACTGAACGTGGACACTAGCTGAACTGCATTGTATAGGACATGTTTTAAGGTTTATTGTTAAATCTGAGAAAACACTGTTGCCATTGTAACTTGTTTATTTGTAAACTGAGGATGATCCATGAGCATATTGCCGGACAAGCCAGAAGTGAACTCGGCACAAACTCTAGAACATGGATTATTAACCTGTAGAGGGGCTGGACATTATGATTGGAAATGTATAAAATGTACAACTTTTTAGACGTCCACTACCTCTCACTTCTCAACCCGAAAGGGCTGGTATTCACTGTGATGTAATGAGGGCCAGATAGCTATCTGATACTTTGTTTCTTTGTAAACTGTACAGTTTTACAATAAAGATCTGTGCATCTTTATAAGCCTGTGTTTGGTGTATTTCCCTTTGGGGTACTCAGCCTCGATATTTCCTTTTGCTTTTACAGATGGCACCCGAATAGGGACCCTCAAGATTGATGCCATTTCGTTGAAGGTTGATGTGGCTATCGGACCGGGATGGGATGGTGACAAATGGGGCCCATTTCTTGGATGAGACGCAATACCTCAGCAGTGCTGCACTACCCGATTCCTGGACGGTGAGCACGCGTCCGAGACGGCATCTTGACGAGGGTCCATATATCGAGGCAGGCAGATTTGCCGAAATCACCAACCATGTGGGACCTTTGTTAGTTCTTTTTTTTTTTTTTTTAAATTTGGCTTTTATTGGTTTTTAACAAGAAATATGAACATACAGGTGGGAATACATCATGCATTGGGCGAACCTTCGTTAGAGATTCCACTTCCACCTTAACAACATTTATCAACATTAACGTTCCTCATTCTTGAAGAAAGCAAAAGGACGAAAGAATAAAGAAGATAAAGAAAAGAAGAAAAACCTCCCCGACCCCCCTCCCTCCCCCCCTCCCTCCCTATCCCTATCGCTCATGTCCACTTCCTTCGGGGCATTAGTGTTTCGGGTCGTAATGAGCTGCGTGACGCGCGTCTTGGATCCTTTTACGAGCATTGTTCTCCTGTGTGGTCTGTGACACGCAAGGGTTGCCATCAATGGGTCATTCTGTTTTCAATGGTTGGTGGGTTGGGTCAGGAGCAGTTTCCCTGTCGGGTCGAATCTTCCATGGTCGAGCGTGTGATGTATTTTGTGGTGAAGTCGAGCCAGACTTCTTCCTGTCGCGCCGCTTTGTCATGTAGTATGGCTGTTATTTTTTCCATATTGTAGATATTTGTAGCGATCTGTATCCAGTCCCTCTTATTGGGCAGGCGAGGGGCTTTCCATTTTATCACAAGGGCAGCTCTTGCCGCAAGTAGGAGGGGAGATATTAGACCTTTCACTCTTGTCATTTCGTCTTCATCTTCCTCAAGGCCAAACAGGATCAGGAGGGGAGACGGTTCCCTATTTATGCCATCCAGCTGCTTGATCCATCCCAGGACCTCCTGCCAGTAGATGCGGACTTTGGGGCAATCCCACCACATGTGCCAGTAATCGGCATTCATCCCACAATGTTGCCAGCATCTGGGGCTGGAGGTCTGGAACATTTTGGACAGTCTTTGTGGGTCGTATTGCCATCTATGTAGTAATTTTATGGCGTGCAATTTGTACTGGGCCGCGATTGATATTTTGGCTGGTGTTTCACATATTTTATTCCAGGCTTGCTGGTCGAACTCTCTGGCAAAGTCTCGTTCCCATCTTGCTTTGAGACGATGATTAGGTGCGTTGTCTTTGGTGATTAAGGCTCTGTACATTCTTGCTATTAGGCCTTTGGAGTTAGTAGTCGTGTCTAGGATCATTTCAAAGGGCGTTAGTTCTCTCTGCGTGGTATCCTTCCATTCCTTTCTGGATATGACGCCCTTCAGACGTAGATACAGGAAAACTGGTATCGGGTGGATTTGGAGGGCCTCCTCTAGTTCCGTTATCGAAATGAATTTCCCCTTTCTCCACAGCTGACCGACCCTTTCGAGGCCGGCATCGAACCAGGATTGATATCTGGCATGTTCCGGGATCTCCTCCCTAATTCCGGGGGACCAAAGATGGCTCAGTGGCGAGGGCCATGTGGTAACTCCTAACATTGCTCTTCCCTTCCTCCATATGTTCCACAACGTGCCTAGTATTGGATGGTTGCGCAGTTTCTTCGATAGCTTCGATCTGGGGACCCATAACCACTCTGCCAGCGTGACATTGTATAGAACGTTGTTGTCTAGTTGGACCCATTGGAGGTCTTTCCTTTCTCGCAGATGTGGGATTAAGATCCTGAGCTGTGTGGCCTGATAATAGCGCTCTATGTCCGGTAGGCCAACCCCTCCTTGCTCTTTTGGCAGTATTAAGACATCGTAGGGGATTCTGGGTTTCTTTCCGTTCCACAGAAAGTGTAGGATGGCCTTTCTGGCTTGCTTGAAGAATTGATCCGGGACTGTGATAGGCAGTACCTGAAAGGGGTAGAGAAACCGTGGGAGGGACACCATTTTGATCGCATTCAAGCGTCCCATCCATGATATTGTAAGCGGTTTCCATTTCTTGAGATCGGTCTTGAGAGCCTCGAGGAGGTGGGGAAAGTTGGCTTCGTAGAGGCCGTCGAGGTGTCGCGTTAGGTTAATTCCCAGATATCTCAATGTCGGGCCTCCGACAATCAGTCCGAGATGCTCCAGGGCGCTCTGGTGTTCCGGCGATGGTTCATGGAGTGGAAAAAGTGTAGATTTGGATTTGTTGATTTTAAATCCCGACAGGACGCCGTACTCCTCTATTAACTTTTGTTAGTTCTTTGAAATCCGATCGGACCTCCTTAGGATTTGATCAGGTGAGTTGTGACCCGATTCTTAAGTATCCTGATAATTAGTTTTGGCGTATTACAATTATTGACCAGGTAACACCAGTATTCTGATATGCCTGGGAAATTGTCTGCCTGCTTCAGAGCGTTATTCCGCAGTGACATACAATCTTTGGAATTTGGCCAACCGGCGCCTATGGAGGGGTTGCCGGCGTGTACTATGTACTGTAAGCATGGCATTGGTAGTATAGTGTTTAATGATATTTGGCACAGACAAACTAGACATGCTTCCGAACTCCAGTGGCCAATCAATGGTAGTTTTGAAATTCCTCGTATTGAATAATTAGAATCCATATTATTAAAGAAAAAGGCTAGACCTGCAGCATTTGATGTATTACAGAATTGGAAGAAACAAGCTATGCAGCAACTGAAGAGTAGAGAAAAGCATGAGCGTTTTCATATGACAAACACCGAAAAAGCATTGTTATATGACCAAAATAAACAGTCAGTTAGGAATATGGATATGACTTTTTCACTTGGTATCCCGAAAATGCATCCTTCTAAAGACTTTCATGTATCTGATGAGCTGATTGACAACACACTTTTGAATGAGCGAAGGCCTGGTGCCACTGCGCCACCTCTGTATATCCCTCTTCCTGCTGTTATTCCTCCTCCCGTAGTTTCTCCTGCTCCTCATATTGCTCCTCTTAATGTTCCTCTTCCTCCGGCTGATGTTCCTCCTTTTGTCGTTGCTCTTCCACCTGCTCCTCCACCTTTGCCTGCTGTTACGGGTCCGGTGGGTTTGCATACTGCACCAGTGATAGCACCCCTGTTACCGAATGTACAAAATTTGCCTACTCTCCCTCTTCCAAGTGGTTCTGTACCGCTTGTAGTTGATCGGGGAGAGGGGTCAAGAATTGTAACTCGTAATACTGTGTCTCCAGAGAGAAAGCATGAATTGACTGCATGGGCTAGACATTGCATGGAGAGGGGTGAACAAGCTGATATTTTCACACTCTATAACTTAGACAATTTTCTTGAGAAAAACATTTTTATTGAAGGATTGGGAGTTCATTTACGTATAATGTGGAACAGGTTAAATGACATAGATCTCCCACAAGGGTTGAGGGATCTAAATATTTTAGCATTTTCTAGAGATACTGCGGAGAAAGTACATGAGCACGTCGAGAGGGTTTTTGAGTATAGAAGGGAGTTGGAAAGGTTACGAAATGAAGATGTAGCTGGTGATAGTTTGGACGCTATGTTAGTTCAGAAACGGTTCTTTCCTTGTCGTAAATCGATAAATGAGGAAACATGAATTTGTACAAAAGATGCGATTAGGTGGATTTCAGACATGTCAATAACTCCCATTGAAGTATATGACACATATAGTCAGTATACGCCAGAAATGCAGAGGAAAGTGATACAGGTAATGGTAGAACCTGCAGGATGAATGTATAAAAATAAAGATTTGTTGTCCCGCAGAATTACTGAATATTTATAAGAGAGCTTTTTCGTTTGACACTTCTGCAGCTGCTTTAGCACTCAATTAACTTTGTTGCTCAGTAATCGTTCGGAGTTGCCCACTTCCCAGTTGCCTATGAGAGAGGTTCCTCCGACATTTGTCCCAAAAATGTGAGATTTCCGCTAATGTTGCAATGGGTGCAGCTGCTCAAGACATCCCTGCACATTATGTGTCGCAGTTTGCTCACGTCCCGTTCTCGAGACAGAAAGTGAACACCATTAAACAATCTATTCCCGATATTAGGAAGAATCCGACAGAGTTCTACAAAGAGATAGAGTCTTTCTTGCAATCATCAGTATTTACCTTAAGCGATATTGATTTGTTGTTTCCCGTACTCCTGCCTATTGATTTGTGGAAACAGATTAGAATTGTAGACGATGTACCAGGGTTAGGAGATGCATCGGATAATATGGTTAGACTCGATAGAGAAAGGCCAGCTGGCGAGAGACCACCACTGGTAATACTGACTTTGCCTGATAGAATAGTTACGAAATTAAAAGCTATAATTCCTGAAAGAAGGATTATTTGGGATAAGCTTACTGACTGTCTCCAAGGAAAGTCTGAGGGTGCTAACGAGTTCTTTAATCGGATCAATCAAGTATTCTCAGATTTCAGTGGGCAAGATGCGAGCACAGAGTCTGGGAAGCGACTATTTGTGGACAAATTTGTGCGTGGATTGCTGCCTGACATCCAGTCGCAAATCATGTCCTCAGAGAGCGCTTAACAAGCGAAGTTTCAATCAGAAGTATTGCATATGGCTCAGTACTATGAGAATCGTGTCAATAACAAAAAAGAAAGAGTTGAAAAGAGAAAAGGAGACATAAAAACAAAAGTTCTATTGCAGCAAATTGTTAGAGGCCCTAGAGGGGGCAATTTGCAATTTAGAGGACAGTATGTTCCACAGGGAAATGGGCCATTGGGTCCTGTGAACAGAAACCAGTGTGCTTATTGCAGTCAAGAGGTTCATTGGCGTGCACGATGCCCGATCCTCCAGCAAAGGTCAAATAAGCATTTGGTAATATGGGTAGAGGATCCAGAGGCTTCCCTGGGGTAGGGGGTCCTGGTAGAAGTCATTTTTCGCAGGATTCACAGCAACCTTTTTCACAGGATAATCAGGCACCAAGTGTGGATAATAGAAACATTTTTTATCATCCTTCTGCCGCTTACCTCTCTGAAGAACTTCCTTTCGACAGCATTCTGTTTCACTAGGATTGCCCGAAGCAGGGTTTGGAACCAACGACTATTCCCATTAAACAGAAAGGTCCCTATTTTGAGATGATAGTGGGAAATAGGAAGCATCCATTCTTGATAGATACAGGTGCACAGAAGTGTTCAATTGACCATTCACGGGTTCCAAACATTCCACTGTCAGGGCAAACCAATGTTTCTGTAGGGTTTTCTGGCACACCAGTAGTCTGTTCGGTTTCTTCGCCGGTACCTATTACTTTGGGTCCATTTACGGACCACTGTCCATTCCTTTTGACTACAAATTGCAGAGAGAATTTGTTGGGGTTGAATCTGTTGAAAGAATTAAATGCAGTAATTCATTGTTCTTCTGATGGAGTGCGTTTGACGATTTCACCACAGCAACTTTCTGTCCCTCAGTTCTTGACCAGACCTTTACCGCCGGAATTTAGTGGTGCTCCAGAGTGTTTGTGGGCAATTGATGATAATGATGTCGGTGTCTTGCAAACTGACCCTGTTAAGATTATTTTGAAACATGAGTAAAGTTGCCACGTATTCCCTAGTTTAAGATCTCGGTCGATGGTGAGCAAGCTTTGAAATGCATAGTCTCTGATTTTGTGCATCGTGGGGTGATTGAAGAAATTGCAGGTAGTTTGTGCAATAGTCCGATTTTGCCCATGTACAAAAAAGGCGATAATGCAATTCCTTTCGGTTTCATTATTGATTTACGTGCCATCAATAAGATTGTTGCTCCACAATTTCCAATTGTGCCTGATGTGACGACAATATTAACTACGATTCCGGCTTCAACTACTCACTTTAGTGTTGTGGATCCAAAGAACGCCTTCTTTAGTATTCCTATACACAAAGACAGCAGATACTTGTTCACGCTCACCTTAGGGGTACACTCGTTTACCTTTACCCATGCACCGCAAGGTTACACAGAGAGCCCTAGCATTTACAGTAGGGCTTTGAAAGAGCAGCTCAATACACTCGAGTTGCCCACCACTTGTACATTGCTTCAATATGTCGACGATCTACTCTTAGCTGCTGACTCAGAGAGCGCCTGTAAGCAGGGCACCATTTTGTTGCTTATTTACCTAGCACGACATGGACACAAAGCTTCACTTAAAAAGTTTCAGGATTGTCGACAGGAGTTCGCCTATTTAGGCTTTCTCCTGTCAAAAGAGGGAAGAAGGTTGACGCCTGAGCGGATAAAAATCATTTCTAGCATGTCTGTCCCAAATACACAGAAGGAAGTCAGAGCCTTGATAGGAATGGCTTCTTACTGTAGGCAGTGGATTCCAAACTTTTCCTTAGTGATTAAACCAATGTTGGCTTTTGCCATTACCGTGGAACTTGGAACACCAGCAAGCATTTCATACTCAAGACTGCATTGTGCTTGGCACCAGTTTTGGGCACACCAAACTATGAAAAGGCCTTTGTGTTGTATGTGCATGAATGTGATGGATGTGCTTTGGCTGTATTAACGCAGGAACATGGAGGGAAGAATAGGCCGTGCGGCTACTTTTCTTCCACCCTTGATCCTGTTGCATGCGCTTTGCCAAGATGTCTGAGAGCT
The DNA here is from genome assembly GCF_040938575.1 of Ambystoma mexicanum. Taxonomy (NCBI): domain Eukaryota; kingdom Metazoa; phylum Chordata; class Amphibia; order Caudata; family Ambystomatidae; genus Ambystoma; species Ambystoma mexicanum. Next base: position 1,068,681,877 of record NC_090925.1, read on the forward strand.
ATTGCTGCTGCTGCTGCATCTGTAAAACAGAGCAAGGGAATGGTCCTAGGCCATGCTTTAACCCTGATGGTACCTCACTCTGTATATGTTCTATTAAACAGAACACAAACGCAACACCTCACCTCCGTACGATTAACAGGATATGAATTGATCTTGTTTGCACCGCATATTCAAATAAAGAGGTGTTGTGAATTGAATCCGGCTAAACTTTTACCTTTCCCGCAAGGTACTGCTTGCAGTGACGAAGAGTCACATGACTGCCTTTACACTACAGAGCAGGAGACGAAAGGCAGAATCGATCTAAAAGATACTCCTTTGAATAATCCACAAGGGGAGCTGTTTTGCGATGGCTCCTGTTTCAAACTCCCGGATGGTACATCCACAGCTGCTTATGCAATCACCACATTGAGCACGGTCGTGGAGACCGAAAGAATCACGAATAACTCTACGCAGGCCACAGAGATTATAGCATTGACCTGAGCTTATGAACTTTCCGAAGGGCTTACCGTAAATATATATACTGACAGTCAGTATGCTTTTGGGTTGGTTCACAGCTTTGGCAGACTTTGGGCAGAACGAGGTTTCTTGACCTCACATGGCACTAAAATCCAGTATGTCTCCTTGATAGTATGGTTACTCTCAGCGCTTGCACTCCCTACTCAGCTAGCAATTATTAAATGCGCAGCGCATCAGAAGATCATAGATAATGTAGGAAAAGGAAACGCTTTTGCTGACCAAATAGCCAAACAGACTGCCACTGATTTCTCTTCAGAAATGTACACTTCAAGGGAAGCCACAAATTCCTGTACTTTGAATGAGGGTATTGAATCTGTGAAAAACATTCATGCTGATGCCACTTTAGAGGAATCTAAGAAATGGGCTGAGGGTTTGGCAAGATTGGATGATGATGGGTGTTGGGTGGACAAAGTAGAAGGGAAATGGTTACTGCCTGATGCATACATTACGATGATGGTCGCTATGGCTCATGGTCCGACTTATATTTGTGCACGAAAAGTTACCAAAATGTTGCAAAATGTGTGGGTGAATGATAAAATCTCGAAGGTAGCTGAGCGCTTTGTCCAAGCGTGTATGATTTGTTTGCAGCATAATGTGGGAAGGGCACATCGACTCCTAGGGGTAGTTATGGTCCACCCTCTGTCCCCTTTGAAGTTATACATTTTGAATTTATTGAAATGGAGCTTTGCAATAACTACAAGTACGTACTCGTGGTCATTTGCGCCTTTAGTAAATAGGTTGAAGCCTTTCCTGTTAAAGATGCCACAGCTATGACAACGGCGAAGACCATGCTGAAGGAATATTTTCCTAGATTTGGTTTACCAAGAGTCATCTGGTCGGACAATGGTCCACATTTTATCGCTGCTGTAATTCTGCAGATATGTGCAGGATTACAGATCAATAAATGGTTCCATTTGGCTAGGCACGCTCAGAGTGCTGGTTTAGTAGAAAGACATAACGGCATCATCAAGAACAAGCTCGCTAAAACGTGTGCCGGCACCAAACTGAAATGGCCGGACGCTTTACTGATCATGTTATTGTCTCTGAGAATGACTCCTCAAACTAAGACTGGGCTCTCTTCATTTGAGGTGGTCATGGGTAGGCCAGCTAACATTTGGAATTTTCCAAAGCCCCGTTCGCTGCGCAATGTTGAGCATGTACTTCTTTCTGACTATTGTGGACAGTTAACTAAAAATATGTATTTGATTTACCACCAGGTGCGAGAAGCTTTACCTGTCAGGTACGAGTGCCCAGGCCACAACATACGGCCCGGGAGCTGGGTCCTCATCAAGTCGTTTGAATGATCTTCTTGTCTCTCACCTCGTTGGCGGGGCCTGCACCAAGTTCTCCTCGTCACACAGACAGCGGTGCGAGTGGAGGGCAGGAATCACTGGATCCATGCGGGATTCCTTTACAGAAGGCACAGAACCCTCACCAATACCGTAACCAATGATCACGAAACATCAAACACGATCGAGAGTGCGTCAGAGTCTCTCCCTGAGCCCGTGGGGCCTGGGGAAACAGCTGCTTCATCTCCACACTCTCCAACAGTTCCTTTTTCAAACTCTGTTTTGAAACTTGTGTTAAATCCTGCTTGGAATTCACTGCTTCCGTCAGGAAGTAACGGCACGTTGTTTACAGATCATTCCGTACCAGGGATCACAAGGTACGATCTGCATCCGAGGAAGTAGACTTACTGCAGAGTTCGGCTGTGCCATCAAGGAAAAACATCGAAGGGCTTGTCTCTTTGGCCCAATGTTTTGTACTAAGGGGATTCTGTTGGCTAGGGTTTGGAAAAAAAGGACTAAGAAGATGCTCGATCTGGAGATCGCCAGCACATTAACTTGGGTGTATTCGTTTGAAGAAACAATGCCTGCAACCGCTCCCACTCGTACGGAACAGATAAGAGACTGTGTGACTGATCGTAAAAATAAACAATCGAATGCGTGGGCCCTGAAAACGTATTGTTGTCTTGTTTGTTTGTTTGTTTGTTTTATTGACTTATAATGTGCACCAGACCCAAGGGTAACCGGGCGCAGCAGTACAGGATATGCGAGGCTTAAGTTACACGGTTACATATTACACACAGGGCAAAGAAAAATACAGCCTGAACATTCCAGATTACATGCAGGCAAATTACATACAGGCAAATTATGTACGGCAAATTATATACAGGTCATAGCAGACGAGGCTGAATCACTGCACAGGAAGAGCTTGTGATAATGTTAACTTGTTTCACAATAGTCATTGCCTTAGGTAATTCTGGTATCTGGAAGAAGTACATCCGCTTGAAAATTTGTTACCCACTGAAAATGTACCCACTGTTTCTACACCTTTTGTGCATCTGCACACTTTATCTCCTAGAGACTCTCAGCACAGACAGAGTTACCATAACAATACTCTATTAGTCATTATGAATGCTACACATGCCATTTTTAATAAGTCCAATTGTTGGGTCTGCTCGCATTTACCGCAACACGGGGATAAGGGGACTTGGTTGGTATATTCATCCTTTACCTTTGACGACTGCATGCTATGCTTCTATAAGGGCACTATTCTTTGGCCGATGGAACGATAGCATCTCGGGGAACTTTGATGGAACTAATTTGAATGATTTTGAGAAACGTGTTATCACGCCCCTGGGATGCTCACTCTTCGCGAATAGGAGCAAGCCTAATGTTGCTTCTATTAGGCCTTCTTATAGACTGTCCGGTCCTTTTCAATCTTTGATCTCTTTCAAGATGGCTCCTATAGGCAATATGGTTGTCACGCCGCCTTCTTTCACTGTTAACCAAAGCCCCGATTCAGTTTCTTTCTGCATACAGAGGAATGGTACTCAGTCAATGGGTGATTTCAAGGGTTGCGCCAACGTTGCGAATTTGACTAGTGAGGACAGACCTTTGTAGGTAGGCGAACCTGTCTACTTTGTTTGCGGTAATGTAGCATTTCCATGGTTACCAAGGGATTGGCAGGGAACCTGTTATTTAGGGATTCTGTTGCCCGGGGTATTCATTGCTAGCACTGTAGAATTTCAAAGGCTTGTCCAGGGCGGGACGAGAATGGCGATACTTCAGCACAAGTTCTGGGTGATGTAGCTAAATCCTTCCTGCCATTTTGGGGGCAAATACTGAACTCTGAGGATATCAGAAGACTAGCGAGAGTACTGGAGAGGACCATCAACTGGACCACTGACATACTCTATAACATGACTTTAGAGCAAAAAGCAATAAGGTTAGTGGCACCTCAGAACCGGATGGCATTAGACGTCATCCTGGCTGAGCGTGGTGGGGTATGTAAATTAGTGGGGTTCGCTTGCTGTGTTTTCTTGCCAGATTCCTCCCCAACTATCTTTAGGGTGATACAAAAGTTGCACGTTCTCAGTTCAGAAGTGCATGTTCCCGAGGGAAACTGGGATTTTAGCGCTTGGTTCTGGGACTTGCGATCTTGGGGATGGAAGCTACTTTCGGTCTTGCTGATTATATTAGGTATTCTGTTGTTTTTCTGTTGCTGTATACAATGTCTTCCTGGTATGTGTTCGATGTAAGGAGGATGTTGTGCACAAGCAATATGTACATTAGGACACAAAGTATACGCCCCAGAGAAAATATCTAATGACTTTGTGCTGAAGGAAATCTCAGTATTTGACCTCATGGCAATTGATATCTCTGATAGTGATTCAGGATGTATGGACATTGAGACGTGGAGTTACTCGTAAAGTGACTAGAAGTAGTTTAGCACTTGGCTTAAGCCAAAAGGAGGGTTTGTTAAACGGGATATCATATTGTGCCTCCTTCATTGTATATATATTTATATATTGGCCTAAGCCCAGTCGCTCTGCAAAGAAAACCGCGTAGCAAAGTTCCAATCTTAGATCATCTTTTCTGCCATTTTAGGTCGTCCGCCATTTTGATTTCTATTCTAAAGTAATTCTCTGTTCTAAAATGGTGGACAGTGTCTCCCACTTGTAACTGAGCCGTCCTGAACCTTGTACGTGAGTTAATGTATAAACTGTCCGTTGGCCGAATGCTTGGGTCGAGTAAAGAGACCTTGTCCCATGCCTGACTTGTAGACAGAGGATTGTCTGCGCCAACAAGCCCGATCTGCGGACATACATCGACTACGATGTTATACAAATACTGAACGTGGACACTAGCTGAACTGCATTGTATAGGACATGTGTTAAGGCTTATTGTTAAATTCGAGAACACACTGTTGCCATTGTAACTTGTTTATATGTAAACTGAGGATGATCCATGAGCATATTGTCAGACAAGCCAGAAGTGAACTCGGCACAAACTCTAGACCATGGATTATTAACCTGTAGAGGGGCTGGACATTATGATTGGAAATGTATAAAATATACAACTGTTTAGAAGTCCAGTACCTCTCACTTCTCATACCGAAAGGGCTGGTATTTGCTGTGATGTACTGAGGGCCAGATAGCTATCTGATACTTTGTTTCTTTGTAAACTGTACAGTTTTAGAATAAAGATCTGTGGATCTTTATAAGCCGATGTTTGGTGTATTTCCCTTTGGGGTACTCAGCCTCCATATTTCCTTTGCTTTTACAAGGTGTGATGCCCATAAGGGAATGAAGACACCATGGAGGGGATGCAAGTATGTGGGACAGTTGCTGAATGTCTTAGAGGGGTCAGGGAGAGAAGGGAGTTTTGGGTATGACCAAAGAGTGAATGAGGGTTTAACAGTACCAGTTGAGTACTTTAAGGGGAGGAGGGGTTGCTTCTACAAAGCCCAAAATATAATTCTATGCTATGCAAAGCAGTGGGGAATAAGCTGCTAGACTTGAGACCAGCTATAATGGCACAACTCATGCAGTGGAAATGTTACCGGGCTGGGTACTCTGGGAAGAATGGGAGGAGGTGGTTAGGTGGGGTACCTTGCTAACATCATGACTAGCGTAGCATTAATTGGTTGCATGGTTCTAACAAAATTAACTGAGACGGTTTAGCATTAGTTTTACCCAATCTTTGTACACATAATGTGATAATTAATTTTCTTTTAGGAGTCAGTCTGGCTGTGACCTGGCAAAGTGATAATCTGAGCTGTGGTATGTAATTGTCAATAAAACAGATTGAGATAATAAAAAAATCATGAGAAACCACAATAAGAAGGTATGCCCAGTGGGACTGTGAACAGTATGTAAATACACAACATACTCACTGCTAAATGTTTATAATATTATGTCATGTTGTATTGTATTGTATTGTATTGTATTGGAACTTACTAAAGTGCAAACAAGACCGGAAAGGCATAAAGGAACTAAGAGAGCGAAAGACGGAGGACATTCAGAGGTACTAGAACAGGAGAGTTTTTAGGCATTTACGAAAGGGAAGAAAGTGAGGAATATTACGAATTTCAATGGTAAGAGTATTCCATAAGGTAGGAGCGAGTCCAAATAAAGACCGCCCTCTGATAAGAGTTCAGTGGAAAGAAGGATACAGAGCAAAGAAAGATTGGACAAATGGAGAGCTCTGCTGGGTCTGCATGGCACCAATTTAGATTGTAGGAACATTTCCCCAATGTTGTGGGTAGCTTGATGCACAAGACAGAGAGCCTTAAACTTAATGTGGCTTCTCATGGGTAGCCAGTGTAATTGGTGGAGAAGCTCTTGAGAGTGAGTCAATCTAGGAGCATTCAGAGCAAGACGAGTGGCTGAGTTCTGAAGAATCTGCAGACATTGAAGGAGGAATTCAAGCTGGCCAAGATAGATTAAGTTAAAATAATCAATAGAGCCCATAACAGAGGCAGCAACAATTTTGGATCTAGAGTGAGTCAGGAGGAAAGGAAGAAGCTTTTTTAAAAGTTTGAGTTTGGTGAAGCCGGCTTGAAAGGTTGCTGACACTTGGACTGATCTGGTTCCAAAAGACATGATTTTTATGCCTAAGCTTTTGGCAACACATCAGGGTTCGGGGCATGGGCCATGACAAGAAGGCCATTACTCAGAGGTTCAAAGAGAATAAGAGTAGGCGGAGCCAACCAGCAAAATCTCAGTTTTGTCACCGTTAAGCTTAAGCCAGTTTGTGGACATCCAATCAGCAACTGCAGAGTTGCAATTCTTTATCTTATGATGAGGATCGGTAGAGGGACCGTTTAAGACGAAAGAAAATGTGTCTATCATCAGCGTAAAAAAAGAAGTGGATGCAGTGACTGGAAATCAATTTTGTGAGAGCCAACATGTATAGCTTAAGCAGAAGAGGAGAAAGAGCTGATCCCTGCAGGACCCCACAGTCAACAGTGATAGGGGAAGAATTAAATGAAGAAAAGACAGTCTGAATCCGGTTTGAAAGGAAAGACGACAACCATTTCAGTGGAGTACCAGAAATGCCAACTTCATGAAGACACTGCAAAAGCCTGTGATGATCAACCATGTCAAAGGCCACAGAGAAGTCCAGGAGGATAAGGGCACCAACCTCTATGCAGTCCTTCAGTGGAGCAATGTCATCAAGAAAAGAAACCAGAACAGACTCAGTGCCCATACCAGGGTGAAATCCTGTCTGGAAAGGATGGAAAAAATAGTTTGTTTCGAAAAAACCTGAGAGTTGTGGAGTAGCAATCACTTCAAACAGTTTCATTACTATTGGAAGGAGAGAGATAGGTTGGTAGTTCTCCACAGCAGCAGGATCTAAATGTAGCTTCTTCAGCAACGGAGAGATCACAGCGTTCAGAGTCCAAATGCTTGGAATTTGCTGCCATACTGCCTTAGATCCATCCCAACAATGGTAGAGTTTAAGAAAAATTGGAAAACACTCGCCTGTTACTCACCGCCTGATTAATTGCTCTAGCTCTCTCTCCCCTTTCTAGCGGCTTTCAGATTTACTTTTATCCTGTTATGCTCTGTTTTGTCTGTTTGTTGTTGTGTCTGTACTCTTAGGCCCACAGACATGTGGCGCGGCATACAATAATTTGTAATACATAGATAAATGAGTCAGGAATATAGCCAGTGGAGAAGGAGTACTGAAGAGCCGAGGTGAGAAGAGGGATAAGTTCATGAGAAAGAGATAGCAGAATATGGAGAGGAATCGGGTCCAGTGAGAAGAGGGATAAGTTCAGGAGAAAGAGAGAGCAGAATATGGAGAGGAATCGGGTTCATAGGAGATCTAGATTTAGTTTTAGAAAGAACAGTGGAAACCATGGTGTCCGTCACTGTCATAAACTCAAAGCTGTTGACAGCGGAAGTGGCCTGTGAAAGAGAGAACATCAGAAGAGGTGTCAGGGAGCATGTCTTTCAGCGCATATTAGCTCCCATATCTTTGCCTTAAAGAAGAGCGCAATAAGGTTGCAATGCTTTTGCGTATGCAGAGAAGCAGGGGGGGACGAACCAGAGTGCTTAGTTCCTTCGCCACCAGAAACAGTTCCTTAGAAGAGCAGCTAGCGTTCAGAATACGATCTGCAAAATGTTGGGCTTTAGCATTTTTTATGGCGCCTTGAAAGAGTTTCCGTGCTGAAACGTAAGCCATTGTGGCCAGGGTATCAAGTATTCGGTGCCATCTTCATTTAGCTTGTCTGCAGCTTTGCTTCAGTGTTTCCGGTTCTGAAGAATACCAGACGTTATTTCATTAATAATGGTAGGTTTTGAGGGGGGCCAAGAGATCTGGAGTAGATTGTAAAGCTTCAATCAGAGTCACGCAGATTAATGCCAATGAGGATATTTTGATGAGTGATAGCTTCGATAGACGTGGCAATATTTTCAGGGGGGAACATTAAGCCATCAGCGTTGGAGTCTGGCAAAGGGGGGTCAGTCTAGTTTTAGGCTGGGCAAGGGGGACAGAACAAGGCACCAAAAAATGTTCAGACCAGTAGACTGTTACAGGGGGAAAGGACACAAGATGGGAATATCTGAAAAAATAAGATCAATAAGAGACAAGATAGGTTTGCCGACTTGTTGATTCACGGGATTAGTTTTATGGAGGTTGAAATCTCCTAAAATAGGTATTTTAGGGTTGGTCAGAGAGCGATCATCCATAAATTGGGTAAAACTGCTAAGGAAGCAGTTAGTGGCATAGCATGGAGGGTGATAAACAATAAGAAAATAAATAAACTGTTAAGGGGAAACTTGAATTCTTATAAAGAATAATTCACAAGCAAATTTATGAGTGAGTTCAACAATAGAGCAGCTCAATAGTTACTCAACTATTCAGCTTTTATACTGCTCTGGTGACCCAGTAAACACAAGACAATGAAGACAGACATAAAGTACTAGAGTTGTTTACAAAGCTTGCATTGATTGAGCAAGAACACAATTGCAGTACAGTAGGGTCAATTTTTCAGTGAAAGCAAAGACCTACCTACTCCCTGTAACTGAAGGAGAGATTTGGGAAGGAACAGTCAACAATGGGCAGGCGAGGATGGTTGATGTTTGCCACCTTTGTGGTTTAAGGAGAGGAGCAGTCAGTGTGGTTTGGGGTGTGGTGGTGGGAGGGGGGCGAAGTTGACGGCTGCCACTAGAATTAACAATAATGTGCCCATCCCCTTCTGAAATTGCTTTAAGTACATATTCAGGCAACAGGGACCAACAATTATCTTCCTCAGAGAGACAGAATGGACGTGGGAATGCATGTCACGTGGGGAATTCAATGAGAAATAGGGTTGAAGTCTGTAGTGCCAAAGGAACCAATGTGACCTGTGTTGTCGTGGGTGAGGCGAAAGCAGGACTGCAAATGTGGCTGTGGGGGTGAGGAGAATGAAGAAATTGCAAGCGTATGTGTTGGTGTGGGTGTGTCTGAGGTGAACACAGGGAATGCCAGGGTGGTGGTCAGTGATAAAAATGGAGGGAAAAATGGTTGTTGGTTGGTGATGAGCAGACATGGTACAAAAGTGGGGTGATGGGTGAAGAGGCTCGGCACCAGGGTGGGGGCTGCAACATCATCCCCTTGACACTCGTTTAAAATGTATATTTCAAAGAGGGTGCAGTCACTTCCCTCCATGCTCTTTGACAGCATGTCTAAATTGTCACTGAATTGGTACACTCAATGGGCAAGATGTTGTAAAACGCCCCCTGAGAGTCTCCAGCTTGGAGACTATCTACTGCATAAGTGGTGATGTACATCAGGAGCACAGGCAGACAAGTTGTGACTTTGGTGACTCAGCAGTTTGGGTGCTTGGCTATCACATTCCATGGTGCAGTCCTTCTATGCCTTCTTCGTGAGCTGTGGTGCTTATTGGGGAGATACCTTTATGAACAATGATTTTGTTGCACTATTTGGGCATATCAGCCAACATACTGTAGCAGAACACATTTTTGGTAGAGAGCCAGAGGGAAACGTGCAGTTTGAACTGCACTTTTATACTGTACACCAATAGAACATATTGAAGGTAAATGTGCTGTACTGTTTTGAGTGCCTCTGAGTAGAATGGTGCAGGCAATGACTGTTTTTGCTAGCTGGCGAACCCCAACTCTCGAGGGACCTCCTTTAAAGAAATTCACATTATAATATTACAGTATGTTATAATATTTGAGCACAATATCGCGTAGCAGAACTCATTCTGAAAAAGAATACACTGTACTGGAAAGCTAGGAGGGAGAGAGGACATATGTTCATGGGGTGTGCTTGATACACTGTATGGTAACGCATACTAAAATAACATAATGCACCCAGGTTGTGCTCCGGAAAGCAATGCATCACAGAAAGAGAAAACCAAAGAGAGAGACAATGAGTGATACACAGAGAGAAAGACAGAAAATGAGGGGTAGAGAGATGGGGGGGGGGGGACATATGACATGAACCACACTAACATAAAGTGTGGTAATATAACACTGAGTAGACAGTACAGTGCTTTCCCTATTGAGTACCAATCACCTTGTTCTTCTCTGCCACCTAAGCTGGTTTTGTGAGTGGCTTTGAGGGGGCACACACACACAAGGACCCTTCAGCACTTCTGGCATAGGAGTGGCCATCCAAGCTCTAAGGGATCAAAGTGCAGCTTGCTTGGAATGATACTTGTCTCGTGAAAGTTCCTTAGTTGCATGGTCAGAGACTGATCAAAGTAAAGAGAGCAACGGTGATACATTGGAATATCGCCTAGCCTTTGAAACACACTCTTCTTTGTGCAGGCAGAAAAGATGTTTGCCAAAATCGAGGTGCATGCAGATGGGGAGTGAGGTGAGCGAGGGTTGTCGAGGGGTGTTGAAGGGGCGAGTGTGTGTGCAGTGCTTGGGTTTGGGGGAGGGGAGACAGGTGCAGACAGAGACCGTCAGTGCCTAAAATGTCTATTCTGTGTTGCCTAATCTGAGAGAGAGAAGGCATTACTTTGAATTGCACCGTGTCCTCTCTAAAAGTCAGGCGTACCCCCAGTATACGCATTCTGCTGGCACGAGTCTGTGACTTTCAGCAAACTCTATTACATGTAGAAATAGGAGTTTTTCGTTTTTAACTTTCAAAACAACACTGGATTTGAGTTGTAGAGTTCTGTTAAGCGTTTTCTGCACGCAGGTAGGCCATAGGAGATTACTGTAGCTTTGTTTACAGAACATGAGATAGGATACTTTTCCTTGGTCATTTTAGAAATGCTGTGTGCTTAGTTTTGCATTTTCCAGATCCCAGCTCAGGCATCCCAAAATGGATACTTCAGGAATGAGATCAGGGATGTAAACTCTGTGTATATGGTCTATTTATTGTTCAGTATGCACATATGGTATCGTAGTGATACAATTTGACATGCCACCTTAATTTCACTTGATGTTTTGGACTACAACTCCCATGACTCCTCAACATTCAGCATGTAAGACTAGAGCTGATGTGCACTGTGGTCAAAAACATCGGGAGAGCTAAAATGTGTAGACCCATGATTATTGTAGTGACAAGAAAGACCATCCCTAATGCCAGAGTATGTTTTTTATGGTTTCAGGTATGCAGGTTCATTTTTGATATGTTTTGGATTGATGTCACTCCCTAACTGCATATAACACTATGGGGGATATACAACTACCGCTGTACCCACCAATGATGATCTTGTCGCCAAGCATGCATTGTGGTGTTGAGTGTCAATTGAAGCAACTTCAATGTCTTGAGGGTCAGTGACAATTGCTATCATCGGACAACAAAGTAAAAGTGCTAGTCTGATAGCAGCCAGAGACAGAGGGGGAAGAGCAAAGTTGTCAGTAAATACCTAACTATCATCCCCTACCAAAGGTTCTATTTAGGGGCCATTACATAAAATCAGTGGCAGGGGAATGGTTTTAAACAGGTATGAATGCACTGCTCTGATGTAAGAACTGTCAGAGGCATGGAGGCGAGAGAATTCAAGTGTGGGGGCAGGGGTGGGGCAGACACTTGACTCCACAGCTATGCTGTTTGTAGGCACAATGTGATAGAATAGTGGTAAATCTGTTGCCGACCCGGGTACATGTGGCGTTTACACAATATGGTACATACCAGTAAGTTTTGAAAATTGATTGGAACTTTATCGCTCAGTGTACTGTAAGTTTGTATCGGAGTGCTTGTACTGAAAATGGGATGGGTTGGAACTCATTTACGTTTCTCCAGGTATCATCATCAGAGCCTTCGTTTCCAAGTAATGAGGAGCATTCTTCTTCGGTAAAAAGGAGCTGAGTTCGATCCCCACCTCTGCCAGCACCTTGTAAACATTTTTTTTTAAAATGTATGTTGTTTTTTTTTTGTTTTGATGTCCTTAATGAACTGCAATACCAACAATGATACAACAATAATAATATATATTTATAGTAATATCTATAATAACATAGTGTATTTTTAGTTTGGGCCAATCTGACTTAATGTCATGTTTTTTTTTACAGTAACCTTTACTTCTGGCCTTAATGCACTGTTATTACCTGTTTTGGAGGCATGGAGTGATGACAGAGCAGTCATATGGGTTTTTTAGCTTCTTGAAAAGGGTGTGATGCCTTTACACTTTCCCATATGCTACAAGGTCTGAACAGCAGGAGGAGGGTGGTGAGTGAGGTGAGATTTGCTTGTGCATTCCACCACTTTTGAGTGTGGCTGTGCAGTGGAGTGTGGGTTTATCAAGCTGTGTACTGCACAGTAGATAATTTCTGTTTGTGTTGCATGTGCATTTTGGCCTCTGCACTGAATCCATACTGCAAAAAAATCACTGGTGCTTATTAGTGGTGCTTATTTCCTACACTCAAAAAATAGAGTACACAAAAAGTACATTAAAACGCAAACCCTTAATCGATACTCAATAAATGTGTCAGTGGTCAAATATATGAATATACAAAAGCATTGAAAGTACCATCTTCGAGTAGATTGAATCTTGGAACACTGTTGATAATGTATTTGCCAAAGTGATTAGGCATTTACAGGGTTGTTGAGGCTCATTCCGGGTTTGAAACTCGGTCCACTTTATGTCAAGGGCATTCAGTCCCTCAACCACTGCTGCTACAGAGAGTATGGGGCATCTACCTGCCTGTTTGTTTGCAAGGAAGCCTACGTTGCACCCTCCGCCAATTGAAGTGCACCTATGGTAGGGCCAGCTCATGAAGGAGAAGGCTCGCCACCACTGTTGAATAGCAATGAACCACCTAGTGGTGAAATGATAAACAATGTCACGAAAGGCTTTGTTCCTAAATACTGACGATAGATTGGTAGCAAACCTTTGTCAACATATGTAAACGATGCAACCAATTCAGTTGATTATATATTTTTTTCAAGCACTATACAATGGAACTATCTCACAGGCACCGCACTGGAGGCAAATGGAATATGGAGCGTTCAGTATATGGCACATTAATTGCAGCGTTATGAACAATTGCATACTGTGTTAACTGACGCATTATCACTGGAGTGTTATGAAAAATCCATGTTGTGTTAAGGTGGTATTAATTATAAGAAATTGCAAGTGTGCACTGCAACAATGAATAGTAATCAATTAGCTCTCATTTGTGGGGCCTCGGTACCCGTTTGATGCTTGTTGAATTTATAATAAAAGAAATCCTGCTGTGATCATACAAAATGTTTAGGCAGTTAACAAAGTTTCTCATCTGGCTCACCCAATAGCAGTGACTGGGCCTCATTATAAGTTTGACTGTCCAGTAACAACGGTATCGGTAAGCTTGCCGGTACCGTTGTTACTGGACCGGGAAACTACGAGTTCTGCTCCTGGATGCCTTTTCACCCGCCAACCGCGAGGAGACCATGTCGGATACACCGGCACTATTTTTGAATGGTGCCGGTGTATCCAGCCTCCCCATTCCCAATGAACCCTATGGGCTCGAATGGGAATGGGGAGCCTTTTTTCCGGCGTCTGGGAATGGCCAATTACTGGGTCGCCGGGGCCATAATGCCCTGGTAATTACCCATTCCCGGGTGGCGGAAAAAAAATGATTCCGGTGGCAGGTTTTACTGGCACGGCTACTGCCGGTCTCATAATGAGGCCCACTGTGTCTTATGCAATTTCCTAATGTATTGGAGTGAGTTTACACATTATGTTTTTGAAGCAGCAAACACCCTTGATAAAAATGTACTCGAATTTGCACATGTTTTAAAACTTTCATTTCAGAATTTTCTACAGGGAAAACCTGTTTGTGCACGCTCGTCATTCAGGTCATAACAATCAAAATGAGGGTGTCATGCTCCCCCACCTCCAATATTTTGAAGAAAATGACTCTGCTTCACATAGTGCATGGGTTACAATAAGCATTGTTGTTGAGAGATCTTTTTTGCAGAGTCGATACATTCAACACCCACTTCCTGCTAGCTGATTACAACTCGGGCATTGGGGGATTATAACGAGAAGCTGGGTGCCTGGGAAGAGCTTGAGCTGTGTAGAATACTCCATGTGAACCACAAGGCTTGCTCGGAATGTACTATTGTATTCTGGGTTACCAGGAAACATTCATTTGTATGCACGCCTAAGAATTTGCTGAAAGGAAATTCTGTGTTTGTAGTGGCAAGGTTGCCATGCACCGCAATGCAAGTAATACAATTCTCACTCTCAAGCCCTCCTCGACGTCTATCAATGCACCACCCTCCCCCAGGTATAATATACATTCTAAATGTGAGTGTGTTGACTTCACATGTCGACATGCGCCAAAAAAGATCTTTGCTGTCAGACCATTTGTGAGTGTATCAATTCGTGTTTAATGCTAGTGAAAAGATAATAATAAAGGTGGTTGTTGGCCCTCTGTGATTACACGTGTTTCAGCAAACACATTGCCTTTTTCAAATAAGGGCAAATCTTTAACATAAAGTGTGAAACATAAATCATTTTGAAAACACATTTCCAATCATTGCATTTTGTTGCCAATTCCCATATTGTACAAATGTATAATAATATGCCATAACATAAAAATAAGTGTGAATGCATTAGTTCAAACGTGCATAAATATGCAGTTCACAGAGATGCGGGGAGGGGTCAGGGTACCCTGATATGATATATTATTATACATTTGTACAATATGGGAATTGGCAATGAAATGATTGGAAATGTGTTTTCAAAATGATTTATGTTTCACACTTCCGGGGTATATCATAGAATATAGCGCAGACGTAGCACACTCGGGCAGCGCAGAGAGGGAGCGTGCGCCAGCCGTGTGCGCCAAACAGCATTCTGGTGCACCGCATAATAATGGATTTTCCAAGCTATTTGGAGACGTGGCGCAGCGAACATCCCGCAGCGCCAGTTACACCCCAAGAATGTCCCTTGCGCAAGTAAAAGGCATAGAAATCCTTAATACGGCGCAAAGGGCGGTGCTAACCCTGGACCAGCTTACAGGCCCCCTACACTGTAATCGCTTGAAAAACTACAGGTAACCCGCTCGCGGCAGACAAAACGCGTGAAAATGTTCTCGCACACCGCCTTGAATACGCTTACCCCACTCGCGGCAGCCAAAACGTGTGAAAATCAACTCGTGCACCCCCTTGAATACGTGTACTCCGCCTGCGCCAAGCAAATTGCATCAAAAAAGTCCCCACTGTGGTGTGGGCTGCCTGCGGGTCATGGTCAGGGCTGATGGGCTGCCTGTGGGTCATGGTCATGGTGGATGGTCTGCCTGCGGGGAATGCCCAGGGGTCTAGGGTGATCCCCTCTGGTGTGGGCTGCCTGCGGGTCAGGGGTGATGGGCTGCCTGCCCACAGGTCATGGTCATGGTGGATGGGCTGCCTGTGGGGCATGCCCAGGGGTGTAGGGTGGTCCCCAGTGGTGTGGACTGCCTGTGGGGCATTCCCAGGCATGTAGGGTGGTCCCCTGTTGTGTGGGCTGCCTGCGGGTCATGGTCAGGGGTGATGGACTGCCTGCGGGTCATGGTCATGGTGGATTGGCTGCCTGCGGGGCATGCCCAGGGGTGTAGAGTGGTCCCTGTGGTGTGGGCTGTATGCAGGGGGTGAATGTGTGTCCTCACCATACTGGTGGGCGAATCTGGGGGTATACGAGTGAGTTGTCCACACGATGTCACTGGTGGAAGTGGGGTACGTGTATTCCGGTGTATGTGAGTGAGCTATACACGCAAATTCGCTGGGGCGAGCGTGGCATGTGTATTCCGGGGTATGCGAATGAGCTATAAACATGATTTTGCGGGGGCGAGCGGGGTACGTGTATTCCCGGGTAGGCAAGTGAGCTATACACGTGATTCCGCTGGGGCGAGCGGGGTACTTGTATTCCAGGGGGCGCGAGTGAGCATTTCACGTGATCTTGCCGGGGCGAGCGGGGTACGTGTATTCCGGGGGCGCGAGTGAGCATTTCATGCGATTTCACCAGGGCGAGCGGGCTTCGTGTATTCTGGGGGGCGCGAGTCAGCATTTCACGCAATTTCGCTGGGGCGAGTGGGGTACGTGCATTCCGGGGGAGCGCGAGTGAGCATTTCACATGATTTTGCTGGTGCGAGCGGGGTATGTGTATTCCGGGGGCCACGAGTGAGCTTTTCACACGATTTTGCTGGGGGGAGTGGGGTACATGTATTCCGGGGTATGCAAGTGAGCATTTCATGCAATGTCGCTGGCGGGAGCGGGGTACGTGTATTCTGGGGTATGCAAGTGAGCTATGCATGCGAATTGGCAGTACGGGCCCTCCCGGGTGTGCACTTCCCCCTCCCCATGCCCCACAGGCAGCCCACATCACAGGTCCCCCTACACCCCTGGTCATGCCCCGCAGGTGGCCCACGCCACAGGAGACCACCCTAAACCTATGGCCATGCCCCGCAGGCAGCCCATCACCCCTGAACATGCCCTGCAGTCATCCCACACAACAGCCCCCTACACCCCTGGTCATGCCTGGCAGGTAGCCCACACACAGGTGACCACCCAACACCCCTGGCCATGCCCCGCAGGCAGCCCATCAACCTGACCATGCCCTGCAGGAAGCCCACATGGCACCATGCACTTGTGAGCCCCAACACAAGTCCCCCCACCAGTGACAGGCAGCTGCCAGCAGGCCCCAACTCATGTCCCCCCAGCCCACCCCCAAAGACGGCAACCTGCCAGCAGGCCCCGACTCATGTCCCCCCAGCCCGCCCCCAATGACTGCAACCTTCCAGCAAGCCCAGACTCATGTCCCACCACCCCACCCCCAATGACGGCAACCTGCCAGCAGGCCCCGACACATGTCCCCCCACCCTGCCCCCAATGATGGCAACCTGCCAGCAGGCCCCGACTCATGTCCCCCCACCCCACCCCCAATGACGGCAACCTTCCAGCAGATCCCGACTCATGTTCCCCCACCCAACCACCAATGACTGCAACCTGCCAGCAGGCCCGAAACATTTCCCCCCACCCAACATGCTGTCAGAATAGAGGCCCATGTCAGAAATGCAAACCCTAAACCCACCCCACCCCGCAGCACCCCAGTCCAAACACACAACCATATATTGTACCCACTCCCCACTATGAGTACCATGCCTTGACATTCAAAAAAACACATGCATGCACCCACAGACATGTCCAACAGAGCCACAGAGTGGTCACACATGACAGAGACAATGGACAGTGACACAGGCACAAAACTAGAACACATGAATAATGAATCTTTGTGAAATGTATTGTGAAATGTATTAAAAAGAAAACAAAATGACAAAATCACAACCGCACATGCAAATGAATAAATAATGAATGCAATACCAAAAAGAAAGTAAAATCCAAGAAAAAATAAAAATCCAAGACATGAAAACTGAGAAGTGGTCCATTGCCAAAGTCCATAGAAAAAAATACAAAATCGAAAAGCATAAAAAACCATTACTCCATGGGATGACGTAAAAAAGAAAGTATGTACATGTGCACAACTATTTACAATGAATGTCTGAAGAGTCCATGATCCCAAAACATATTAAACCTACAAAAAACCCTATGTAAAACACAACTATATACAAAAAGTGGAGCAAAGTCTGTGTACTTCAAATCATTAAAAAAACAAAATTAAACCTAAACCTAAATAACTATATACAAAGGTGGCGGGCTAGTCCGATGGCTCACTTTTCGATGTCCCGGGCCAGGGCATCATCAAACTCCATGTCAATGTTCCAGAGCCGGGCCTGTTCCCTGGCCTCGAGGTCTCGCAGGGGGTGCAGCCATGGCATCCTCCAACTCCCTGCGAGTTGCCTCGAGGCACTCTGCCTGCCTCAAAGCCCGGTGCATGGAGTTCTCCACCCTGACCCTGTGAGCTGTGCCCTCTCTGCCCGCCGCTGCTCTGCAACTATTTGCTGGCCCAACCGCTGCCACACGGAATACACTCCCAATCCTGGGTCCTCCTGCCCTCCGGCCAATGCCTGCCCCAGGATGTTTATGGCCTTGAGCCATGATGGCTCCCATGCTGAGCCTGCTGCTGCCTCCGATGCAAATGCCTCTGACACCACAAGGGCATCCAGGCTGATGGAATCCTCTGGTGCCTCCGTGCACATGCCCTTCTTGTTGATGCCTGCACGTCCTCCATTTGCTGGGGTCCAGTTGTTGGGGTGGCCACATCTGCTGGACCTCCGACTGTGGAAGGGACGTGTTCTCTACCAGCCTGGCCACTGGCTCAAGGGCAGCTCCACAGGGGGCCCATGTGATACTTGGCTGGGAAGATGGCACATAGGACGACTGGTGCATACAGGGTTCAGTTGCACAGGGGTCACAAGAAGATCCAGCACACGGAGGAACCCAGTGCCTACGACCTGTAATAGTAGTGCGATTTACCCAAACAGGTATTCAAAATGGCGTGCATTGTCCTGACGAGAACCCTGCACGAAAACCTGATTGCCATGTTGGCGCATGCCACACCAGCTAGAACAGGCTCAATCAGGTCACAGATTGCCACATCCACAGGGAGAGGAAGGCCAGTTGTTGTTTGCACATCCCCTCCCTGAAAACGGGTCTGGACGAAGGCATCCCTGCTGGTGCCGGATGATGCAGTCACAACATCGGGGACAAGATTACACATGCACCTCTGTGGCTGCCTCTGCTGCCTTCTGTCCCTGGCCCTGCACTGCACCACAAACACCAGTGGAATCCCCCCTTCCAGGCCGCGTGCATGGGGCTGTCACAGCCTCCTCCTCAACCAAATCACCCACCAACCTGGATGACTCCGTGCCGTCTTCCTCCGTAGGCTCCTGTGGGGGCTCAGCTGCCCCTTCTGCTGCCGAGGAGTCCACCTCCAACCTCCGCATCTTGGACCTTCCCTCGGCAGCTGCGGCCATGGATGTTGCACCAGACTCCTCACTCCCAGAAGATATGATTACCTCAGAGGGGAGCTGGGCCTTGCGTCTCCCTCTGGCAGTGGCATCCCTGCCGCTGTGCTCCACAGCACCGTCTCCACCCTCTTCACCAGTCGACGCTGCAGGCAGGGAGAGATAGAAAACAGACATCAGGACACTGTACAATGGTCTGATACACACATGACAGTTGCACATGAGTGGCAGTGTCAAAGTTCACAGATGGCATCACACCCCCCAACACTCATATCATTTGAACCCACACACATGCACAAATTAACAGGAATCGTGCAGCAGGCAGCAGCATCCATACACACACAACTGCATGAACATCCAAAGGTTGGTATGATGTCACAAGCAACATGAGGAGTGCTGAACACATGCACACTCGCCACGAGACAGACATGCATATGTACATCTCCACCACCTGTCACAGTGCAATCATCGGTAACTATGTCACATCTGCCAATCGGGTACTTACATGTCTGTGTCACATGCATCCATGGCGTCTCACAGTCACACACATGTCAAACACCCACACACACATGTACACTGTGCATGTACATGAAGGTGGGACCAGCATCCATGTGTCACACCTCAAACATGGCTGAGTACATACACAATAATCAAAACAGAATTTCAGGGTGTGAGGTCACATCAAACCAACTAATTACACATAGCAGTATGGCAGAAATCAAAAACAGCTCATGTCATGATTTGATGCATTTAATTAGCATAAAGTTTGAGTTGCCACAATATGTGGATAGAGTACCCAGAGATATGTAAAAGCAAAATACAAAACAAGTAGGTATAGTCCAGTGTGATGAACTGGATTCATGTGGAAAACAAACCGGTGCTGCTAAAATCTGAAAACTCTATTGGGTTGTGCAGGTACAAAAACAAGAACACAAGAAAAACAGATCCAGTGAACATACATCAAAAGATAGGACAATGCTTGAGTTGTGCATTGAGCATATGAAATGATCGTCGACACAGGGTGTTTCGGCCAAAAGATGAGCTGTGGATTGCAGCTTAATGTACAGGCCTTCTTCAGATCATGAAATGGAAATTGTCTGGGTCCCGGGGTCTCTATCTATAATTTACAAAGGGAGTGTGATAAGTAGGTGGGTGACCTCAGAAATGAATACTTGTACACGTTATAAGTCTCTAAAAATAGATGCTCAACAATTGTAACAAGAAGCTCCATAAGTGTATGGAGTATGGGTCGTACCTAAGACTTATCCAGTGTTAGGGTAAGATGTAACATCCTTCTTAGTGCGGATGGCACACTGGCATATCATTGACCAATGTGGATAACAGGTGAAAACCTGAGAAAAATATATATACAAATGTATATATATATATATATATATATATATATATATATATATATATATATATATATATATGGGAGGTTGGACTGAGTAAGCTCAACTTGGTGCATAAACATTGATGGTATAATGACACATAAAAAAAGTACAGTCTTACCTCAAAAGGGCAGAGACTTTCCCCAAATTTTGCATAAACATTGATGGTATAATGACACATAAAAAAGTACAGTCTTACCTCAAAAGGGCAATGTTTATGCACCAAGTTGAGCTTTCTTAGTCCAACCTCCTATATATATAAACTCAAATTACAATCACGCTTTAATCCGATGTTCAACCCAGGAGGGCATGTTGAGGCTTTTCAAGATCTGGTTATAAGTGACCTGAAAAAATTCAGGAAAAAGAAAATGAATATGAAAGATAATCTCACTCGTCGTGAGCAGGAGATCTTGTCTGATCCACGCAGAATGGATGACTGTGTTATTAAACCCTCAGATAAGGGCACTAACATAGTCATTATGAATCGGCAAGATTACATGTGCGAGGCCAATAGACAACTTAAGGACATTGACTGCTACAAGCTATTGGCCACAGATCCTACAGCAGAGATGAACAATAAACTTTTTGATCTGCTCACTAAATGGAAAGAGAAAGGCTTGCTTGATGAGGACATGTGCAAATACCTACATCCGCAATTTCCGGTGATGCCTACAATTTATTTCCTACCCAAGGTGCATAAGAATACAACTAAACCACCAGGGAGGCCGATAGTTATGCTATGTGGTGCACTACTTGAAAACATATCAAAATTAGTGGATGAAACCCTAATTCAATTTGTCACCACTTTACCGTCATACCTACGTGACACTAAAGACTTCCACAACAAAATTGATGGGATACCTTGGGTAAGTCATACATACTAGCCACACTTGATGTGGTTTCTTTATACACATCCATCAAGCATACAGATGGCCTTAAATCATGTGATTACTTTCTAAAAACCAGATCACTCAACTATTTAGAACATGGCAAGATGATTCTGGAAATGATCAACCTATGCTTGACAAATAACAGCTTTTTGTTTAATAAGAACTTCTACACCCAGTTGCAAGGTACTGCTATGGGAACTACATTTGCTCCTTCGTATGCCAACCTTACTATGGGCTGGTGGGAGAAGTTTAAAGTTCGGACATCCATTAATGCTGAAAAGACAGATAAGGTTGCACTTTGGTTACGTTACATAGATGACCTCTTTATCATCTGGGATGGGTCTACTATTG
This sequence comes from Ambystoma mexicanum, assembly GCF_040938575.1. NCBI lineage: Eukaryota > Metazoa > Chordata > Amphibia > Caudata > Ambystomatidae > Ambystoma > Ambystoma mexicanum. Next base: position 1,068,703,617 of record NC_090925.1, read on the forward strand.
AATGGTTGGAGTTTGTCAAATTACTTAATATTAATGAATTTTATCTACAGTTCACCGAGTCCCATAGCAAGACTGCTATCGTCTACTTAGATATTCTAGTTATTGTGGCAGAAGGTGAACTAGTAACAGAACTGTACCGCAAACCCACTAGCTCAAACATACCACTTCATGCCATGAGCAACCACCCCACAGCTCTGAAGTGGTGCATACCTTACGGCAAATTTATTCGCATAAGACGTAACTGTTCCCAACTTGAAACCTTCGACAAAGAATGTGGAAGTATGGCCCTAAAGTTCCTACAAAGGGGCTATCCTAAGAAAGTGCTGGAAAGAGCGTACAACAAGGCACGAGAGAAAGATCACTCTATCTTGCTGATGTCTAACGTCCCAAAAGTTATTAGTTTGGAAACAGGAGACACCAGATTAATTTTAACGTATAGTAAAGCTTCCAATAATATATGTCATATAATGCATAAACATTGGTATATATTAAAACAAGATGAACATTTGCGAAGCATTCTGGGTAATAACATCAACATCACCTTTAGACGCTCTGCCTCATTCCGGGATAACCTTGTATCTAGTTATATGAGTCCCAAAATTGTTTTAACAGGCCAAAGTTGGCTCGGAGCAATACCAGACGGCTTCCAGAAGTGTATGAAATGTAAGGTGTGCAAATTTGCCAAGAATACCAAAAACTACCTCCATCCAATATTACACAAAAACATGATCATCAAATCTCATATCACTTGTGAAACTGAGTATGTTGTCTATGTGCTCACTTGTCCTTGCGACAAATGGTATGTAGGTAGTACTATTGGCAAATTAAAACTGAGGATACTGCAACACATAAGAGCCATCAAGAATATTGATCCTACGTACCCGATGGCTCTCCACTTTCAGGAAACACATGGAGGCAACCTTCAAGGATTTGCCTACTTTGGGATACATGTTATTCCAAAGGCACCAAGAGGAGGAAACCGAGAATTGCTCCTTAGACAAACTGAGACAAAATACATTTTGGACTTAGAAACTAAGAAACCCAAGGAACATAACCTGGATGAGGAACTTTATACCTTTCTTGGGACCTAAACCAACTATCTGCATTTGTATTATGTATTGTGTATTTTTTATCTTGCTTTAAGATGAGGAGACATTGTACTTAGTCTTGAGTGTTTACTTTGAGACCCTCCCGTGTCGATTCATTGCATTTCTTTGAAACTCTCTGGGACACGTTTAACATAATTTGTAGTTCCATCAGTCAGACAGATATTTTTGGGATTACTTTATGTTATTTATTTAAATTGCACACAGGTTTTCTTATGCTATATTTTTTGTTCACACCACCGTTATTTCTCACATTAGCCTGTAGGTTTTAGAGTCTATCAATTCAAAATTCTAATGATAGTAATTGAATGAATTTTAGATTCCCTTTACCTCTAGCTATCTAATTTTAAACATTTTCTTTCTTATTTCTTATGAAGGGTGAGCAACTTTATTGCTGTGTTATTTAGGAACTCTAGTTAAACCTGTGGTTATATCCTATTCTAGTGATTTTAAATTTGTCCCCCTCCTTTAATGCACATAAGATCAGTATATCATTATTTGTTGGTGTGTTTTTCCAATTTGGGTTTTATCCATTGTCGCAGTCTTGTATTTTATTGTATCATTATCCACATGGTAGTGTGGTTATAATTTGTTGATCCAACACTAAGGCTATGAATGCACTAAGCACTTTATATACCTTTGTATAGGATTCTTATGTTGCTATATTGCTATTTGCACACTACCCATTGGGGTTAATTATTGCGATTTTGCACATAGGCACTTGCATTTTATAAATCTTTACATGTGGTATATGTAAAAAGTAGCCTGTGATGCACTAGCACTTTATTAGTGATAGGTTGGATCAAGTTTTATTGCAGAAGCAGCCTAAAGGCACTTGCACTTTAACTTGAAAGCCTAGACTACAAACAATCTGATGTATGGACATTTCAACAAATGATACAATTTATATTGAAACATAGCTTTCGGTAATTCGTTTTCGAATTGCAGGAATATTAATTGCTAAGTAACTAGGACTGCGACAAGCTAACACCTTGAAACTTACTGGCCCCCTCTCTGCATATTCTTGACATCGGAAACATACGTGTTTCAGATCTATAAACAAACACGTTACGCGCAGAATTACAAAAAAGTGTAATATGTGCAATTGGAGGACTTTTTAAAGTTTAATATGTGTGGTTCACATGTTGAGAAAAGTGACACATTGCCAGCCAATTTGATATGTCTAACAAATGTATTCTATGCAAGTTAATGTTTTTTACGTAACCCACTGGGGTTTAAAATACACTGAAACATGGCGGATTTCGTGCAAGCAAATGGCTATTATTGTGCAGGGCGCTCTATCCATGTACACCATAGAGTAAACACAGATTTAAATGTACTTCTTTTGTTTCAGCACGCTTAACGTGATCAAGCGGTTAGCTTTGCCGCGAAACGCATCGTTGTCCGCGCACTTTCTCTTTTGTCCATGGCATTTCATTAAAAGAATATTTTGGACGTTTGAAGGACTGCTGGTCTTTTGTAACTCTGGGTCCAGTGTGGAATCATCACGTGGGTTTGTTTTCTGGAGTGCACTCCGAAAGCCTTATACTGTGGTACGAGACAACTTCATATACATATATATATATGTTATCCACATTGGTCATTGATATGCCAGTGTGCTATCCGCACTAAGAAGGATGTTACACCTTACCCTAACACTGGATAAGTCTTAGGTACGACCCATACTCCATATTCTTATCGAGCTTCTTGTTACGATTGCTGAGCATCTATTTTTTAGAGCCTTATAAAGTGCACAATTATTCATTTCTGATGTCACCCACCTACTTATCACACTCCCTTTGTAAATTATAGATAGGGGACCCGGACAATTTCCATTTCACGTCCTCGAGAAGGCCTGTAGATTAAGCTGCAATCCACAGCTCATCATTTGGCCAAAACACCCTCTGTCGGTGATCATTTCATATGCTCAATGCACAACTCAAGCATTGTTCTATCTTTTGATATATGTTCACCGGATTTGTTTTTCTTGTGTTCTTGTTTTTGTACCTGCACAACCCAATAGGGTTTTCAGATTTTAGCAGAACCTGTTTGTTTTCCATATGAATCCAGTTTATCACGCTGGACTATACCTACTTGTATTGTATTTTACTTTTACATATCTCTGGGTACTCTATCCACACATTGTGTCAACTCAAACTTTATGCTAATTAAATGCTTCAAATCATGACATGATCTGTTTTTGATTTATACCATACTGCTATGTGTAATTAGTTGGTTTGATGTGACCTCACACCCTGAAATTCTGTTTTGATTATTGAACTACGCCCACCTGGGCTTTTCAGGGCATAGACAGGTGCCCTAATTTACTTGAGTACATACACAGACATGCAAACATTTGTGCATTTCCACATGCAGTTGTGCATCATGCTTTGGAACACATACACCATTGATGTGCATGACACATGACTGGACTCACATGCAGCACGGTGATGTTCCTGCACATACACATCCATGCATGGGCCATGTCAGACATATGTCCAAGCTGCACACTCCTGGCACTCCTCAACATGCACTGCGTCCAATGAATATACATGCACACTTACTGCTCGACTCCACACGGTTCTGCCTCTCGAGGACCTGGTGGTGAATCACTGGGTGAATACGTTCCAGGACCCTCATCTAGTCGATGGTAAGATGGACCCGGCGCCCCACTGTATCCACTGCGTCCAAGAAGCGCCGGGCCTCCCTGAGGGTCTTGGACTTGAAGTCCTTCCAGCGCTTCTGGACGTGCTTCAAGTCGCGGGTTGCCACCCCCTCCGCATTGATGGCAACCACGATGTCCGACCAGATCTTCCTCAGTCCTTCCTTGTCGGTGCACGGTCGTCTGAAGAGGGTATCATAATGCCCCAGGACTTGCTCCAGCAGGATGTCAACTTCTCCAGCTGAGAAGCTGACAGCCCTCTGCCTCTCTGGCTGGGGCTTGCCTTTGGTCTCAGATGGTGTTTGCCCCGAAATGGCAACCCCCGAGGCAGGTGTGGGTGGGCAACTGAGTCCTGGGGCTGGGCTGTGGAGTGATGGAACACCAGTCGGGAGTCTTCTGTTCCAGCAGGGGTGGTTGCAGCAACTGGACCCCTGCAGATGGCTGATGTGCAGGCACCAAATAGCAGGGCACGTGGCCAGCAGGCAGGCAGGCAGCAGCAGATGGCTCGTGGGAGGCTGCTCGGGGCTTTGGGGGCAGGAAAATGGCCTTCTGGGCAGGAGCCTGGTCTTCCATGTGTGGTCGCGTGGCCAGCTTGATGCAGAGTGAATCCGCACTTGAAAATCAGCACGTTTGCGTGAAAATCGAGGAAAGGACCTTAGCGCCATTTTCTTGTACATGCTTTATGTGGAGAGCGAGCGTGTGATTCTAGTACTTCTTGTCGGTTGACACGCAATTACTTAACGGTTGCAGTGCCACTCCTTGTTTACTGAGCCAGAGCTCCATTTTTCTTTTGGCGGGGGTGTTGCCAATTTCTGTTAATTTTCCAGGCAGACAGTGAGTCGCGCACAGATTCTTCCATTATGGTTGCCCCCGTGTGTCACGTACCCATTCAGAGGTCATTGTAGCCTGCTTGTACCACCCGTACGCATTTTTTGTGTTTCTGGGTTCCACATTATACTGTGGGTCCTTCATTCAATGCACGTGGGCTACCGAGGGGTTGTGTGCATGTTTGTTTTTGTTTATGGGGTGCCTGAGCATTGCATGACCTGTCATTTTTCCCCAGGGGTCGCAGACAGACTTGCAAGAGCACACGGGTACCTATTCCATCTAGTACCCTGACCCCTTCAGCCCAATAGCCCAGGACAATTGTTTTGTGAATCTCCCATTCGCGCAAGAACATCAGTGCCTTGGTTGGGAGGCGGCCAATTAGTAAGAGAGGCAAAGGTGGCCAACCTCCAAGAGGTGGCCGCGGTAGGGGACATGGCCAAGATGAGCAGGGTTGCCAAGGTGGCACTGGTGGACAACGTGGGCAGGTGGCCCAAGAGGGCAGTGTGTCCAGGACCATTCAGGGACACCTATGCCCCCCCAGTGGGTCAGGGAGATGCAGCTGACACCATCCAAGCTAAGGCCCTGCTAGCCCAGCCGGATTGGTCACCGAAATGACACAGTGAAAGTTGCTGTCACCAGGCCAAGTGGATCTGGGGCAGCAATGTCATCTGCTGCCCCAAGTAGCCAGGTTGAGGAGGTGGCAGGGGCAGATGCAGCTCAATCCACCCCAGCTCTGAGTCACCCAGCGGGACAGTGTTGGTCCCAGATCATCACACCAAGGCAGTTGTGCCACTTGGTCCTGGCAACAGCACCCAGCAGCCAATGCCTGCAGTGAGACCTTTGTTCATTGTGCCATTGCCTGCTTCCAGTGGCCAGTCCACCTGTGCTTCAGCCCCTACACACCAGAGCGGTGCAAGCCACTCAGGGTCTGCACCACCTCTCAAGAGGAAGAAGCATGCTCTTGCGGAGCAGGTAGGGACCCCAGACATGGCTCACCCCTCCAGCACGTCAAGGAAGCTGAGGTTCAATGATGTGGAACTAGACACACTTGTGGGCTACGTGTCAGCACATGACCACGACAAACTGGTGACAGCAGGGTGCAAGACTATGACTGCTCAGCATAGGGCTCACTGGCAGTGCATCGTGGACCATATTAGTTCCCTTGGATTTGTAAAGTGCACAGCTGATGATTGCTCAAACCGTTGGAATGACCTCAAACGCTGAGCAAAAAACAAACTGGCTTCCAATTACGCCTCTACTCTGGTGAATGGCAGTGGATCACCACCAAAGGAGAATGAACTCACAGAACATGAGGCAATCGCTGGAGGGTTCATTGCATTGGATCAGATCCAGGGCGTGGGAGGCCTACCAGATCTTGAGTCAATGTCTGGTGAGTGACCATGTGTGTGTGTCCAGACCATGTGTATGTGTCAGCCCTCTGAGAATGTTCAATCTACACCCTTAACCTTTCTCCCCTTTCATCCTCCTCACCTCAAGATTGGTCTTGAATGGATGATATCTGCGGTCTTCTAGTGCAATAATCCTTCTCCTTTCTTTTTTTTCTGAGAAAGTGTCTTTCTGACGAAAGGAAGCCACAGTGTACTGCTGTGAATAGCACTATCTGCGGCCCCTCTTCCGAGAGGGACAAACTGGGGAAAAAGCCTGCCGGCACAAAAAACCCCAGAGCTAGAACGGCAGCAGCAGAGGTCCGTCGTAAGGATTCCGGGTGGAAGGTGGGCTCCGAAGGAACCGTAAGGTAGCCGATAATGACGGCCAGCGGGAGTCAACAGCATGGAGAAAGAACAGAAAGGGAGCCGGAGATAGGAAGGCAACAACGGAGAGATCCAAGGGAGCAAGAGGAAGAGGGAAAGGATAAACAAGAGGATCGGGAAACGGGAAGGCAAGAAGCGGCCCGAGGGGCAGCAGAGGAGTGAGGGGAAAAAAGGAAAGAAACTAGCGTAAACAGCAACCGAAAGAAAGCAGTCAGGGAGCTGACCAAGCGGGTTGCAACGCACTGTGAGCTGGGGGGGCGTGGCTGATAAGCTTCCCGGCTCGCAGTGAAGGAAATGCTAGACTGCTACAGTGACGTCCGAAAACTCGGTGGAACGCTGCAATGGCGGCCTCCAAGCCGCACCCTGGACTATAACGTCCACGGGAGGCAGCGTATGACAGTATGGTGATTGGGTGATGTGTTGTGATTGAGTGCCAGGTAAGGCTGTGTAGTCATAACTGCTATATGTGACCCATGTAGTGCCTCCAAGCCATCCCCCGCCCTTGGGTTTGGGGTTCACTCTATCCCTACTCACCGCTGCAAACACTTTGCACATGATGACTGCACTTGCCCTTAAACTGCCATCATGCCACGATATTGTTAATACAGAGTTTTCTCTTTATTCTGCCTGATTGATGCAAAAATGTGCATGATAAACACAGAGTTGTGTGCCGTTCTGCCCCAAAATCACCATACATCAGACAGGGATTTTCCCCCACAAAGCCCCACATATTTTCACTTTTTACACAAATGATTTCATCAATCAGGCTGAATGACTGCTGTGCACCTACACATGCACTGCACCTGATCACTTCTTAGCCCTGCTTCAATGTTCAGCATGACAATTGACTAGTGTCATGTCCAACTGACCTACCATTGCTGTATGCATTTGCCTCCCATCACTGTAATTGACACACTGGCGTTGTTGCAGCGTGTGACACCTGTGTGTTTTGTCCCACTCTTTTGCATTTTCTGTTTGATTATATGCACTTGACATGGATGGGGACAGTAGTATTAACTCCCATCTGGGTGTCCCTTTCAATTCTGGCACAGCTATGGTATGTGCCATCTGTGTGCTGGCATGTGTCATGTTTGTGGATGGTCCATGTCACTCACAGGCTAATGTGTGATGCAGGTGCTATGCACCATGCAGCACATGTGTTGCTTTTCCATTTTGGAGTCATCAGTGTCTGCTTTCAGGATCCTATTCCAGTTCATTGCTACTGCATGCATGGATGAGTTTGTGTCATGTGTGACATGTCTGATTAATGTATTGGATGTGTACATTGTGATGCCTATGTGTATCGGCTATGCCGTTCATGCGTTTCTTCATTACTTTGCTTTTCTTTTTGTGCAGGTGATGAGGCACTAGATGCTGTGGGGGAAGAGGAGATGGCGCAGAGGCAGCAGTACTCAGAGCCCCAACCAAGCACCACTGGACGTGGGATTGTGATACACGAAATTCCATTGGTCCTACAGACCATCCTGTCCACGGGTATCTCTGGGTAAACCTCCGATGAACTCTATGGCTCAGGTGCTGAATCAGACATTGAGACAAATGTCCCATCGCAGGTGAGTGTTTCTGGCAGGGATGCTGTTCTGACCAATGCACCTGCACTGGGGGTAGACCCCTCAATGGCACATTCAGTGTTGGAATATCTGCCTGTGGTGGTTACGGATGCAGGGTCACACTCCCCAATGTTTGCTCCTGTTCATGGGGCAACATATCAAAGGAGGAATGCAGTCCTGCAGCCTCAGGCAGTGCCAGCACAGCAAAGTGCACATCACCTTGGGGCCTACAGGTGTCGTGTCCAGCAACGCAGTGGCTGTGCACCACCAGGCAATACTGTGTGGGAGAACTCCATTTATGCAATTGCAGCACAACAGGAGGCATCATGTGAGATGATGGCTCAGGCCGTGGATAGGGTGGCCACTTCCATTCCCCCCCCGAAAGGCAGGTGGAGCTCCAGCAGCAGGCAATGGAGTCCACGTGCCGCTCACACAGGGAGGACATGTTGGCCACCAACACGGACAGACGGGCTGAACTGGAGGCTCTGCACACAGCCATATCTGCAGAGGCATGGGCCCACAGGGATGCCCTGAGGGACGAAAACAGTTCTCTCAGAGCTACTCTGGGTGCACTCTACGTGTCCCAGAGTACAAGGTCAGAAAAGCATCTGGAGCAGCTAACACGCACAATCTCAGCTGAGCTCCAGGCAGCATGGAGATCCGTGCATCACGTGAGGCCTTTCAGGCAGAAGTATGTGCTACCCGTGAGGTGCTGAATGGGGATCTCCAGACTATCATCCTGCAGAACCAAACCTTTCAAACCCGCATGCTTGCTCTCATGGAGGAGCATGCCAGAGCTTTGCGTTGTCTGCCTCCCATATCATGCACACCTTCTAATGTAGCATCAAAGGGTGACGACAGCGATGGCAGTTCTCCCACAATCGGGTAGCCATGCAGGCCATGAGCTCATGGAGGGTATTAGGTTATTTTTTTTTCTCAACATCCATGCATGTGGGTGTTGCGGTGAACCCTGCACCTCCTCCCTCCTGGGTGGTCCCCCGCCCCCAGGTCGACCCATGGGCATTTTTTATTTTGATTTTGATTTTCTTTATTTTTGTTTTTCCTCTTTTAATGTCTATTGTGCATTCATGTTACAGTGTGTTGCTTTGTGTGGCACCTGTAGGCATCCAGTGTGTGTTCCAGCTGGGCCGATACAGGCTTGTGTTGTGCTTGTGTTTGAAGCTTGGGGTCCAGACACACATGTCACTCCTGCTTCCCCTTTCCATGGGCTTGCAAGGGTGGCACCATGTTACAGTAATTTACACAGAGGCATTGGGCTTCCATCAGTTGAGTGGACAGTCTGTAGTCCAAACTGTGTATACACCCCTAGTGGGGATTACCGATGATTTCTCCACTGCATGGTTGATTTGTATATTGTATAACATATTGCTCATTATGCATATTTGCATGTGGCTTCTTCATGTCTTACCTTGCCTGTCTCCATTGCAGACGCAGTTTATGTTGTATGTAGTATCCTAACACATTTACCTACCAGCAACACACTGGAGATGGAAGGGGTCAATGTGCTGCCTTTGTCAGGTTGTCACACTTGCACTATTGTGATTGGTTACTGTCAGATGTTGCCACTGTTGGGTCCTGTATTCATGTTTTGTCATGCTGGTAAGTATATGTTGATGTGGGCTGTTTCTTTTTCATAGGTGAAAGGTTATTTTCTGTGGCCTGTTTCCATTTGTGATGGTGTACTTTGTGACAGTTGTGTAATGTGATGTGCATTCATTTGGTTGCTTTCACATTGCATGCCATGGTGTCATGGGCGGGTGAGATGGGGTTTGGGAGGGGTTAGGTGACATACCAGTATTTGGTTGTGCTGTTTTGCAAGGAGGTAGTCCTTCATGCAGCATGGATGTGTGCCTTTTACTGACACAGCATTGGGTCTGTTTAAGTAGCTAGGGATGCACACAATGTAGCACTTCCAGGGTAACAATCGCAGCGTGATATGGTTGTGACAGTTGACTGTCCCTTTGTCATCATCAATTGTCAGCTGGTATGTGCCAGGCCTGTGTGCTCTCCGCAGGGGTAAGATTTTAGGTGAAACATGTTGCCACAAGCTGGGTACAGGCTGCCTCACCAAGTGCCCTTTCCACTCCCATGCACAATGGCCGTGCATGTGGTTGGAGATGTGGGGGTACCACCATGTCCACCGGCGCGACCCTCCGGGTTGCAACATGGTGCAGGACACATGCTGCCACTATAATCCTGCACTCTACTGAGGGCCGATATAGCAGCTAGCCCCCAGAGTGGTCAAGGGAGCAGAAACCTGACTTCAACACTCCAAATGTGCACTCCACTATGCCCAGGGTTGCAATATGGGCTGCTTTGTATCTTACCTCGGGTGGTGTGGTGGGGTTCCGTTATAGGAGTCATCGTGTAGGTGCTCAGAGGGTAGGCACTGTCCCCTGGAGCGGTGATAATGGTTATCATTAGTTGGGTTTTGCCATTTCTTTGTGTGTGACATGCATGCATGAGCACAGACATTTGTACTTATCAATGAGCCATGTGTCACCATGCCTCCCAGCTTCCAAGTGCCGGTTTAGGGGTGACATTCTGAATATGAAACTAACATGGCTGGACCCCGGATAGTCCGCATATACAGAGGTGATGATACCCTTAGCATCACATACAACCTGTACGTTGATGGAATGCCATTGCTTGCGGTTGCGATAGATGTGCTCAGTGGCCCTAGGAGGATGTAGAGCCACATGGGTGCAATCAATAGCACCTAGCATTTTGGGGAAGTGTGCCACCCCTTGAAAGCCCTGTACCACAGCCTGCCTTTCTGTGGATGTTCTGGGCATGTACATGTGCCTGCTGACTGAGGGGCGTGCAGTCATGATCGCCAACACCTGGTGTAGGCAGCGTGACTGTGGGGTCTGTGAGATGCCCTCCACTATGGCACCTTTCTGCTGAAATGACCCAGTGGCCAAGAAATGCAGTACATTGAGCACCTTTTCAAAGGGGCTCAGTGCTTGGTGATATGAGTTCATCCTCCCAATCAGCAACCAGGTCTAGGATGATATGGGGTGGAAACCTGTACCTGCCGTAGACCTGGTCATCAGGCATCCCAAAAAGGCTGGTCCTGGGTAAAAAAATGCGGGGCCTGTCTATCCTCCTCCTCCTGCGGTGTCCCACAACCACTGCTGCGAGGAACAGTATATTCATCGTAGCATATGTGCTTGTTTGTTGTTTGTGTGCAATATTATGCTGCGCTGGGCTGCTTTCGCCCTAGTTCTGCCTGGCGTACGTGTTTCCGGATTAGTGCGTCTTTTGTGGCACGCGGGTTTCTCCTGTTCGATTCCATGAATACATGTTGTTAGCGGGAATGTGGTTGTTGTGAGGATTTAGCAGCGGTACTTCCCCGTAATGTCCACATTTTCACGTGTTGTTGCCCATTCCACGTGTTCCACCCCCTTTTTAGGTGTATCTGCTGCCCTGTGTGTGCCTTCACTGGCCGTCTCGCTCACAGCCTTCGGGATGTCGCAATGACGTGTGCACCACACGCGGATTCAGCGCAGATCTCAGGTAAGCCACGTGCAGCGCCTTCCATGAATTGACAAACGGCTGCGTGCGGGGCTTTCGCACGCGTGTGCTGCACTTTTCAGCGTACATTAATTCCATGAATTACCCTGTTTATGTTAAAGATTTGCCCCAATTTGCAAATGGCAATGTGTTAGCCGAAACACGTGTAATCACAGAGGGCCAACAACCACCTTTATTATTATCTTTTCACTAGCATTAAACACGAATTGATACACTCACAAATGGTCTGGCAGCAAAGATCTTTTATGGCACATGTCGACATGGGAAGTCAACACTCTCTCGTTTGTACTAAACAGAGCTGAGGAACATAAGACTCTGTTTTTTCTTCACATCCATGCGACAATGTTGCAAGACTAGAAACCATACAAGGGTGCGGTGGTTGGGAAGTAGGTATCCCCCCAGTAGTTCCTCACACTCTCCCGTTTTTACATTCTAAATGTGTTGCTAAATGTAGTTGACAAAATATTCTCAAGAAATGTGTACATCGGATATTTATTGTGTTTCTGATTTCTGATCCATATAGACGTGTATCAAACATGTGAGAAGTGCATTCACACACATGCACACCTTATTACACCACCCTTGGTATCACAGGGCCCAATTCATGGAATTGTATCGCACGGTCCCAAGTAACTTTGCACTGCTGAAAATTGACTTTGCACTGCCGACATAAACCCTGAATCATGGAACTGTGCAAAATGTATCTGTGCAGTGCAAAGTCAGTGCAAAGTCAGTACACATTCATTTTTGCAGCACAACATGACTTTGCACTGACTTTGCAAAGTCACTTTTCAACAGCGCAAAGCCACTTTGAACCTGCAAAATATTCCTTGAATCGGGCGCACAGTCTTTTTAGTTTCGGGTTATTTCTTCTAACATGTGTTACAGTTTTAAAATGGAAAAAGAAATGCAGGTACTTACTCATCACTCTATGCTTTATGTTGGACCGGGTCCACAATTGCTTTGTCCAGGACTGCCAGACCAATTTCTTTTAAATGCACTGTGGGTGTTCCTATCTATTTGTCTAGTTCTCTATTCGTCTCGCATTCTATGTGTGTCTCCCTCTTTGTGTCTTAGTCGCCATGTGCCTATTTCCCCTTGCTCACCCTCACAACCTACGTCATGCTCTGAAACCTCTCTCTGATTCTCAGTGAAACTCACTCTTATTTTCCTGCCTGGGCCTTGTAAGCACGACATGCTGCAACATCCCAGTCGGAAACATGAAACAATGACCATTGGTGAATAGCTTTGCTTCAAACCCGCTCATCCCAGCGAGTTGCTCTGCAGGCGTAACTGAGGGCAACATGCCATGCCTAGGTGTTTATGGGAAATAGAAATACGTTCATAGTACACGGCAGAGCTGATGCCAAAAAGCCGTCTCACTGGAAACAGTATATTTCTATGCAGATGTGCATGTATAGTACATAGGAAGGTATACACGTTGGCAACTTTGTCGGTTGTGTATACGCTTTCATTGATCTTAACAGAAGTTGTCCATGAGCATTCTAGCAGGCTATAAGAAAACCAATGGACCTTATTGTTGTGCAGGTAATCCATGCAGGGGTGTTTACGTCACATCAGAAGTCTCTGCTCTGCACTGAAAAAACGTGCCACCCCTGCTTGCATTAGTCTAATGTACTGAATACCTTATGTAGCGCCAAAGCACCAAAAGTGACACCAGGATGGAATCTCGCACATTCCCAACAGTGTCCCATTTTATAGATCGTAATCTTTCAGCGTGGCACAATCTCGTAAAACATTATGTTCGCCTCACTATATACTTGAGTAGCCGTACTCTCCTTCTGCTTGGGGAAGTGCTAGTTCTTAATAGTGACAAAAAAACACAAGTGCAGGTTTTATGGGCCAGTTAGTACTGGTTACGTTAAAGCCCTACTATGCAGCTCTCATTGGGTCTCATCACAAGTTTGACCTGAGCCCTTAAATGCAGCGTTAATTATATTACTGATGCATTTAAGTGAGTTGGGCGGAAAATGGCATTTTTACCTCCAGCTTTTTGCAGGGGGTAAATTGTCTGTTTTCAGGCTGTTTTTGGTGCTATTACCGCTGGTGCAATTACCGCCGGCAGTAATAGCACTCCCCAACCCTATTGGGTCCTCTGGATCCAATGGGGAATGAAGATTTACCACCCCCTGCAACCGTGAAATTGCACCAGACCGAGTTGTGGTAGCACTATTAGCAATGGGCGTAACCCAGCGGTATTACCGCCGGCATACCACCCGACTCATGATGAGTCCCATTGTGTGGACCAGCAGGGTGTAGTCTGTACAGCAAAGGTTGCTCTTTGTATTATATCATAGGCCAACATACCCCTTTTAATGATGACATATGCAAGCCTGAAACTGGTTTGGGCTTGCATTGAAAGGTAGAAGCTCCCTCATGTGAATGGAGTATGTCCCTGCTCATGATGAGCAACATTTGCACATGCACAGTTATGAGCTTGTGTTCCACTGAGTAAATGTGTGAAAGCCTTGAGTAAGGCTTTAATGCCTTCCATTCATGATACAGCTCATTTGCAATGATTTGAATGCTGGAAAGGTGGGGCAGAACACAACATGTGTTTCTACCACCTCCCTTCCTCTCCACCATACAAGTGCTCCAACATTTGCACCCACACAGAGTTTCATGCCAGCACAAATGCTGGAGATCTGTAGCATAAACCAGGCGGACCCCTTAGGGATCCATTGTACATGCTGCCTGCCATGCATGCATGGCAAGTAGCACTCACAATGAAAAGTGCACGCTACCTTGCATGTGAGAATGCCAGGCATTGTTTATTCACTTTGGACGGGGGAGTGCAAACGTGCAGGGCAAACGGCGGCATACTCCACCCAGCAAACTTGATGAGGAGCGATGCTGTGCCAATGTAATGGCTCTCCACCGTCAAATTACAAGTCTTTGTAACATGGGCACCTCTTTTGAATCCAGTCTCAGATTACACCCGAAAGCCCTTTCTGTCAATTGTGACACTTCTCCAAAGGCCCTAGTGCAAAACAGGGCTTCTGAGATCACTGTGGCATACCATACCAGCCATATACTCATATATGTCTTTGATCGCCATCACTTTTGAATGGAATGTTTATGATAATATGGCGCATGGGCCTGGAGGTATCTGTAAGGGGCAGCGTGTGTGCACCTGCATAGGTCCATGCTTGCATCATGCAAAATGTCTGTTAATCGCCCTCCAGATGGGCCTCAGATGTCTGCATCAGTGCCCTAACGCACTGAGTCACCATTGTATCAGCTGGACATGGGTATCCTTTGTAATTATGCATCCATCGCAGAGACAGTTAAAAAATGACCTATGCAAGAATGCGGTCAAGTCGTAGCAAAAGTGGCCGAGATCTGCAGGTGCATTCTTAGTCACGCATTTGAACCTTGACATTAAAGAGCAGAGTGGTAATATTGCTGAGGAAGAGCATTGTGCATAGGCTGCACAGCTCAGCAGATACATGCAGAGCATGTCTTTGCACCCAGACAGGATAGACGTATCATTGCATCCTTCAGAGGTTGACGAAATCTGTGCTAGTGTGTTGGTTACCGATTTACAAGTACTATTATGGCAATCAATGTTGTGCTTCATAATACATTACAACCGTAAGAAGTATGAACAGGTACTGGCATTAAATTAGTACCTTGCAAAATTCTACACGCAATTGACAAGTTTGCTCCTTCTTTAACTTGAAAAGAGAAAGAAACAATCATTGCAGTGTTTGCTGTTGTTCCGTGTTCGCTTTGTGTCTTGCCCATTTTACAGCACATTTTGTTAAGAAAGCTGGTTGCTGGGCGCCGGGGAAGGTACACCATTGGCGTGCTTCTTCACCTCTCCTCCCCAACCAATCTCTTAAGGCTGTGTGCTGGCCTGCCTTGATTCCTTCATTATAAGGCAAATGGTGTGATAGCATCCGACTGAGCTCCCTGTAGGTTTGCTCCAACTATTTCCCCATGCGGGGCACCTTCAGAACACCAAAACAAGTCTGGTAACAGTTCTTTGTGATTATGTGCAACCCAGCTTTCTAGGGAGTGCTCGTGTATCCAACTCCTCGTGCAGGGCCTGCCCTAGGAGCAATCTTCTCTGGGGGAGGGGGATAGGGAGGGTCAGAGAAATCCATTACACTAAATGATGGGCCCTGACAGAATTGCTGTTTGTTGGGAAGGGGTTATCTGAACACTTTGCACCAATGATCATTATATAAGGGAAGCAGCTTTTGGTGCCCGGGAAGGGCAGGTAGCTCATACAGGGGCACCAACATTCTAAACGATTCATGTGCGAGCCCTCAAGGGCTGGCGAATGATTTCAGGGAAGGGCCCTACATTAGCTTGTCTTATCTATGGCAGTGATGTTTACTTTAAATCATGTGCGTGAAACACTTCAGCCCTCATGGATGTCATTTAAAATGACCATCACTGGCATAGATAGGTTGTGGCAGCAGCTTCATGCATGGGATTTAAGTGACCATCACTGGCATAGATAGGTTGTGGCAGCAGCTTCATGCATGGGATTTAAGTGACCATCACTGGCATAGGTAGGTTATGGGTCACAACTGATCTCTGACACTAATGGCCACTGCAAATCACATGACTGAAGCTGCTGACACATAACCTATCTATGCCAGGAGTCCCTTAATGGGATTCACAGCAACCAATCATATATGCTCTATAGCTGGTCACTGTGAACCCCTTGAATATATGATACAAACACACACACAAAGACACACACATGCACACTCTCATCCAGACATACACATGCATGCAAAGACACACAACTCCAGACTCACTCAACTAGTCATACATGTACATATACACACACATACATAGCATTACATTCAAACACATACAGTCATACATACATACATACATACACTTACATTGTTTTCTTCAGGGGCAAGGGCACTGTGCATGGCCAGCCAGCACACTCAACAAATGCAGGCGCACAGTGGCAGCCAGGCCAGTCCTCCTGGAGCATGACTATGCTGTGCGGGTAGCAACACCAATGTGGTTTCTACGGCAAGCCTGTGAGTAGCACAGGGTCACACACATCGGCTTGGCAATCATAGTTTTTTTATTTTTTTTAATCAGGACTGACACTCAGTCTGCGCTTGTCCTGACTGAGGAGCAGCACGACGGGTGGAAGGGACGGTGCACCCGGAGGCAACTGACCCACCTGCCCTAACCGAGCTCCACCCCTGGATCAAGATCCCTCTGCTTTGAGGGCTTTCAGTCAGTGCATTAACACAAGGAAATAGTAATTTCCGATAAATGACATCCAGAATGATGATGTGGGAGAGAGATGAAGGATAGCACCGTTTTCATGTGTGATTTCTGACCAGTTATGGAAGCATGACACGGATGCCAACATGCCACTGACAGCGGCCATAGCGTAATAGCTGCCTGACAATTGAAGAGGACATTCTGTCTCCCACATGGACGTAACAGATGTAAGAAACTATTAAGGTGCCCGAATAATTCAGAGGGATCACGGCTATGGGGAAATCCTGGATTTTCGAATCAAGCAAGTCCCTGCGAAAAGTAGGGCAGAGTCAGTCACGTGAGACCTGCTTTCCTGCCCGACCATTCTGAGACTGGCCTAATTGGAAATACAGCGATTTCCCTACAGGCCAGTCCTCCCTGGAGCCTCTGGAGGCTATCGCAGTGTAAGGCTGATATCTACGTACAAGGCTTTTAGGTTAAATTACTGGGTCTTCCAGGAAAATATGAAATGCCTTTCGGCATTTCCGTCCTGTCTCTGCTCTTTCGCGGCTAAGTGCTCAGTTATTCTTGATCATGCAAATGCTTCCAACACCGGCTAATTACTATAATGTGTGTAAATCACAGTGAGGGCCATTCTCAGAGGTCCTCCGAGAAGGTCTGTGCCTGTGATGTAATGGCTTTGCATGGTCTCGGAGTACAGGAACCCTCGTGACAAACCCCAGGATCTGCCTCTTTATTTTAAGGGATGTGTTTGTGATAGGGCTGTTTCAGAACAAATTCATAGGAAGATCGAAAGCTCACCAGAGTCACACGAATGCCCCAATTAGAGTGGATGAATAGCAGGATGTGTTTTTAACATTGAAGTCAAGTACTTCTAGTACATGGCAGTCCCACTTATCGCACCCGGAGTTGGAAAGCACCCCCTTACCCCCAGCCTTCAACTAAGCACAATGCTAGGTTTAGCTCTGATTTCCACACACTAGCAAAGTTGATCCCCACATGCCAGCCTGGAGATGTGCATACCGCATAAGACCTGTTAGCCTCTCAAGGTCGATGGTGTCAGAGCTAATATAATGAAGGTAAATGGGCAAGGTGCCTAGCACAGTGTCAAATGGTTAAACCCTACCTGCAGATCACTACAGGAGACTGGGTGGCCATCAGCACTTTCTGGCCTGAATCCTTGGATCACCTACATGTGTGACCAGCTTACATCTCCACATTGCAGAAACAAGCCCGACACATTATCATTATATCTCATTGCCTACACTCACAACCAGGTTGTGCGACGGGGCAGTGTGTCATCCACCATGAGCTGAAATCCAGTGCATACACTGATATATCACCACATGAAGATTCACATGAGATGAGCAAGGGATGAAACATGTACTGTATTTTAATAATCAACCTGGTTCACCAACATACTTCTTCCTTTTCTCCGATCATTCATTGGATATGGTACCATTGATCACTTTCACTGTTCTCCGCGACTCCATCACCGTGCTCTATCAAAATGGAAGCATTGTTATATGTTCTCTCCTTTCCCTCACTTGCTACATCTCTTGTTGCCTAATGAAAATTTAGGTATATATTGGTTTTCCCTATCCCCTTTTTCTAGAGAGTTAGCCTCCTTCTCCCTGACACAATGTTAAAGAACCAACTGTTCCAGTCTTGTGTTTCATGTCACCCCAATGCTCAGACCTATGGCAAGTGCAACCTGCAGGATAAATGACCCAAAGCATAGTCAGGAAGTAACTTGAGCATTCTGCTTCCATATATTCCTAGATGGATCAGCTCCCAGTGTGCACAATCTAACATTGGAACAGGCATACGTTAAGCACGTGCCCCGTACTACCCCATAATATGATCAAGCGGTCAGAGTACCGCGAAACGCGCTGTTTTTTCCAACAGGTTCTTCCTTCTCATCAGCACACCGATAATAAAATAAAAGTTTGCTGTTGGGACTTGTTGTGCTGTTCTTTCGTAAATGCTGTTATGATACTTGATGCCCAGCTGCTCTGGGAGTGCAGCCCACTTCACGTACTTTGTATGAGGACTTTTTTCAATATATATATTTATATATATATATTTCAGCCTATCAGGTCCGAGTCATTAGGTCCAACCAGAAGGTCTTTGTCTTGTTTCTAGTCACCCTGTGTCCATCTTTACCCAGTTCACTTGTTAGAATCCTAACTTCCAGCTGAGTGTGACCTCTCTAGCTCTTGGTGTGTCAGACTGAGGGCCTCATTCCGAGATTGGAGGTAGTCATGGCGCTATATGCGCCATGACTGCCTCCAATAATGGTACAGGCACCGATCTCGTTCAATGGGGACTTACCGGTGTAGTCTGAATTTTGCGGGACCGGTAAATCCCCATTGAAAAACACATTCCCCATTCCCGTTGAGCCCCCATAGGGCTCAACGGGAATGGGACGTAGCTAATAACGGTACTGCAATTTGCAGTACCATTATTAGCTCTGAAGTCCAATAGCGGGTCCCGTCCATAACTCCTGGTAAAACCAGGCTTTGAAGGAGGGATTCCCTAAGGGAACTCGTAGTAGGGCGGTAAGGGATTACCGGCACCGGTCTCCTTAACGGTGCCCGGCATCCCTTACCGCCCTACTCGTAATGAGGCCCTGAAGCTCAATGATGATCAATCCCTTTCAATTAAAATACACGCATGAAACAACTGCCCATCCTGGACTTCAAGAACGTAAGGTATGTCATTACATGAGGGGACAGATAACTCACTCCCGCAAAATCTTTCTCAACTTGGTTTTGGATATTGAGCCCTTGCACTGGTCATCGTGCCTCTCCAGATTTGTCACATCAATAAAGAAATATACCTAGCAATCTCTAGTCCTCACTGATCCTCTGCATGGTGGAAATGGTCACGCATCTAGTCGTGAAGCCAAGAAAGTGTGATCTGATCTTCTTTGGTCACACCATGAGAACAACACACTTGCCGCCACACCTCCTTGTTAAGGGGCAGGTTAAACAACTGTTTGTTATACGAAGCCGGTGCTCTGAGATGTTTAAAAATGCATTGATTACATCCTTTGGTCTAATATTTGCATTGATTGATTCACTAATACATTGGGCATATTAACATATGTGGAAATCTCCCCTAGCACACAATTGGACATTCCCATTCATTTGAAACCATCAATAATACTGCTACTACAACATGCAGTTTCTGTGCCAAAGGTTTTCCAAAACACTAAACCTTTCTAACACTATCATTCTTTACAACTCTCCATTCTTAACATCTGTAGCTCTAGTAACAGTTCTAACAATAACGATTTATGGGTGTATGGCTGTCGTGTACAAATGTATCTGTCACATGCAGTTCTCGCCTCAAGGAAATAAAAAACACAATGCTTTCAATGACAGAGTCATTACACGTTACAGCATGTGACATAAAGTCTACAAATATTAGAAAAAATAACGATACAGTAACAACATAAAGACATTTGAGCATTTAATTCATAGAAATACTAGTGGAAAAGCCAATGTACATGGGCTAATGTGCGTAAAGGAAGACATTTTCAGAGTGTAAATATATTATGTGGTGTATTTTCACGTAATTTAGGTTAATAGAAAAAGTGTTGCAAAGGATCTTGCTCCTTTAACCTGGAGGAGTAGTGACCTCCAACAGAATATGGCAGAATCGGTTGATAGTTCAACATAGTACATCCGGCCAATTGTTATATCGCTCGTCATTGTCTTGGATACCAATTACAGGTATGGAACTCAAATACATAATGTTGAGGGATGTCAGAGTAATACAATTCATGTGCAGCATGATTCTCTCTTCATGCAACTTGAAGTATGCAGTTAAAGTGGTATCTCTGCCTTGGGCCTTCTCTGCAGCTATGTAGTCCTTGTTGAAATACCATTTTTTTGGTGATACACATTTTGTTTGTCTGGGAGATGAACTTGAAGTCTTATTATTGTGTGTACAAGGCAACAACTCCCTCTAGCGGTGGTAACGGGCGAAGCAGACTTCCAACAAACATACATCTGGGATTCTATTATATAGTATGGGTGTATTAAAATCAAATATCATGGCAACTTTAACTCACCCTGTTTTTGTAATATTTAGCTTAGGTTGTAACATGTTTTACAAAGAAAGTGATGTAGTGTGGTTCATTAAATATGTTTTTTATAAAAATGTGAAATCTCAACATTGACTCTGATTTGGCGTTGGCCTGGATACTTACTGGGAAAACAGCAGATGGGTCTGATTTGAAGTTCCTTATTCTGAATATGTACACTCCATGGGGAAAATGCACACAAAGGAGCTGCAGAGTATAATTAATGAACATATTTTTACACACAGTAGTGGAAACCACATACGTTGCTGATTTGAGACTTTCACAGTTGCGTTCCACTTAATGCACATTGTCCTCCCTTTGGTCTGGAATCTGTTTTAATACAATAGAAAGTTAATCCTCAACACCTAGGACGGGCCAACACACTGGGCATGGCTGAAATGTGTATGATGAATGGTCGCTGCTTACGCATTAACCAGGGAAATTCACCAGAGTGTCGGGGTCTTCAGCCTCCGCCATTGATTATATTTGTTTTACCCTACTAACCTGAATAGTGAATTGAACATGTTGGTTCTTCCAAGAGAGTGATTGTTTCCTGTTATTGATCTTGCTTGACTTTGACATCTCGGAACTTCCTATAGATAATTGTGGACCTATTGATACACACAGTAGTAAGAATCGATTCATATGGAATTTGTCTAAAATTCATTTGCCCAACATGAACCTGGTCGCACTTGATCTTAGCATTATGTATTGATCACAGGAATTACTTATTGATACTGATATGATGGCCACCAAAGGTAACACAATTAACCTCGCTGCTCAGACTGAGACTCCCTTACTAGCTTCCAAATGTGTATGTTATTTGACTCCAGTCTCCACATTTCCTTGGAATTATGCATGTGGCCCATATAAGCATAAATTCGACAAAAATATCCAAATGACCAAAAAGAACCCTGCGGATGGATCTTAGGGCCATTCTCTCCTGCGCCCGTGATGGACTGACAGTGACAGAACTCATTAGGGCAAGGAATAGGGCTTATTCAGGCTGGCTAAAGTATTACCATAACATAAAGAAAAGAACAGATGGAATGTTCTATTAATGGCACTGGTAAATGATAACCAGTGACTCTTCTAGCAATTGCTTAGGTTGCAACTCCTTTAGTATTTGCTGTTTCTAATGAGAAATGGGCTTTGTCCACACTGGGCCAAGATATGACAAAACAATTTCATAAATTATTTTTATACAGAAAAGTTTACATTATACTATGTATAGTATGCATTTTTTAAATTAATGTATTTATTTTTTAAATTGGTAAAAATATATTCCTTCCTTTTCACCTCTTCCTTCCCTCCCCCCCTTTGCTAAAACCCCCACAATGGCTGAGATTGGTGACCAGGGCCCTTATGCGTCATCATGCACCCTGGCCTCCCACACCCAATTGCTTCAGCCTCTGCCTGCTCCCAGCAATTACCTCGGCACCCACTAGCCTATGCCACCACATGCCTGCACTTACTTTATTGGCAGCTGACCAGTCTCACCAAGTAGTCCTTTAATCAGCTACCTACTCCCTAGCGCTTCCCTCTTGCAACACCTAGCATTTACCCCTCACTCCTTCATCCCTTCTCTCTCTCTGCACTTGCATGTTCTGAATGCTCACAAGGCCTGGTAGGTCCACCTCTATCTTTCATTGTTATATATGCTTTAATTCCCATGTTCCCTCCCAGTTGCCTTGTGGGCACTTTAAAACACAATTGCTGATGCATAAGCGCCTAACAAATGAACAATAAATACATACATACATGAATAAACATATAAAGTAAATGTGTGTTTGTTATATTTTGTATTAATATTTAAAGTTATGTGTACGGTATGTACGTAATTTTACATACTTTATTACATTAAAAATGAACAATAAGATGTGGGCAGTATCAAGTGCTATAGCCGCCTTACCCAATTCATTTGTTTGGGCTAAGAACGACTGCTGAGTGCCAGAAACATTGGTTATGCCCACAACCAAATATACATTTAGTTTGTTTCCTTGTATTAGCAAATATATAAGTACATTGTCTTTTTCGCTATTGATACTTGATTCCAATATGCCCGTTTTGGAAATAAGAGAATGTTATTGCAATTAATACATTTTGTAATTTAATTCAATTTCAGCCTAGCCTGCACGTGTTTCGACCATCATGGTCTTTATCATGGCTGTGTTGGTCATATCATTTGTAATTGAAATTGTAAGTTGTATACATTGTCCACCATTCATACGCTGCATATACACATTCAATTAAACAATTGTTCCATTTTGATTGAAATATACAGCAGTGTCATAACAATAGAAACAGTAATCGCACTGAGTGAAAAAGGAAAGACAAAATAAGAGAGGAAAAAAACGCACCCAAATCTATTAAGTACATTCATTGATTGCCTCTATGTCCATTGTATGTTTCCAGACGTATACCAAACGTGTACCCTCACCTTTTCAATTGGTTGGGTTTGATTCTCTCTATAGGTAATATAATTAATTGAGTTTAAATAATCCATATCATTTATATTGGTTCTGGATTCTGGGTTCTAATGAGATGAGAGCAAAATTGGTCATTCATCACATTCAGGGTAATCTGTAACGTTGGGCTAAATTCCCATGGGCCTTGCCAAATATTAATATTAATGTCTTACCAAGTCTTCTCGATATTATATTAAGTTGGTACATGTGTGTTAAGCAAACCTATTATTGCCGTCTATCACAAACATAACATTTCTGTTGGGGATCGGAAACATATCGAAATGTTGTTTAGTTTTATAGAAGATTAACATATTTTATAAAGGATTAACCTAAATCCATGTCTAACAGCATACAAGTATTTAGTCCAGTTGGCTAATTATATTTCCCCAGTGTATTTAGAGTTTGGCGTCCTGTGTGGTTCTAGAGTAGGCAATTTATTGAATAAGGTTATATTGTTGTCATGACATCACACATAGTCTGTGTGATGTCATACATGATGAATGCCTGCTAAGCATAATTTTTTGTTCACCTTTTAGGTTTACCATGTTAAAATTAGTCAATTGGTGTACTGCACTGAACCATACCACAGCCCCAGGGGTAACTTTATTAAAAAAATGAATGCCGCCCCTCGACCAGTCGAGGGGTTAATAGATGTTCTTCCCCTTTCTCAAGACTAATAGTACTAATGCACTAATGCAGTGTGGAGATCCAAGTGTTGCGAGAGACACTAGATTTAACCAAGTTCGTTTATAAGGTATCTAATGACAAACCCGTACAACAAAGTGTGACGTTATCTACCTGCTTCTGAGGTAAATTCGCCATTATTTTGGGATTAACAAACTGAAACATGTCGAGCCTGAGGCATTGCTAAAATGCAAGAGCTATGTACAAAACGTGTGATACTAAATGGAGTAGTTAAACTGTTTGTAATCTGATATTAATCTGCATACCAACCTACCTCATTTAGGCTATGTACAAACCAGGCAGTTCTAGCACTGTTGGTACAAGAGCCACAATGGCACTGAATTCATATGTTGTTCATGTCTGCACTTGATTTGTATAATCTGTGAACCTTTGAATTTGGGAGTCTCTGTCATTGTGTATACATGCATGTGTGTTATATGAATTTAACCATAGAGTGTTTTTTTCTCAATATTTAATGATTACAGATTTTCTTAAATGTTTCTACTTCCTAGCACTTTTCCATTTTTTGGAGCTACACATATCTGTTTCTTTTTGTGTTGGTTCTTCCTCAAACTGTCCCTGAAAGAGGTTTGCCAAAGCGGAGCCTGATTGGCTCCCATCGCCACTCCCTTCGTTTGTTTGTACATGGTTCCATTAAACAGAAAGATGTTATGTTTGAGAGTGAATTCTAACAGTTCCTTAATCATTTGTAAATGTGGGTAATGGGAAGCAGAAGTGTTCATAAATATATAGTCTATAGTTGCCATGGCAAGGTCAAGTCTAATTAGTGTTTGTAGGGCTTTCACCTATAATATTACCAGTATCTAATCAACTTGCCATTTTAATTTTACTAGGATTTGAAGGGTTTGCATTGAGTCTCTCAGATAAAATTGAAGCTCATATACTATTGAAAGATCCATATATCTACAAATATGTTCTGTAACCCAACCCAATCCACTGACTATTGGTTTATGCATCAGCAAGTGTGTTGTATGGTGTATGCACTTTCAGTAAAATGTATATTGTGGGGATAGTTGGGTTTTCCCTGATGAGAAATAGTCTTTCATTGTCTGTAAGGAGTCCCTGTCTTTCCTATTTTGTAATAAATGTATTGGATGTAGTTGTTGCCCCCTTCAATTTATTTTCTCTTAATTGTTTATAGCAGCCTGGTGTTTCCAAGTGCTTTTCTGCCATGCTGATATAGTCTTGTCTGTTCAAATTTACCACATTGCCACCTCTATCGTCCTTCATTGAGAATGTCATTGTCATTCACTCACTAATTTAGTGAACGCTAACTCTCCTTGCTTAGTCATGTTATGTTGTCCGTGTTTAGGTCTGGTGATGGTTCTATCAATATATTTGTGTAAGTCTATATGTACTGCTCTATGAAAGATGACAATTGCATTATCCTGCGATGTTATAAGTGTGATTGAGGACTTATTTTCAATTCTTGTAGATCTAAAGTGTCTGGTAAACGTTAGGTTCTGCTAACAACATATTGTTGGTTAAGTACTGTTCTTTTTGTAACAATCAGATAACTCTTATGTCTCATATTGTCTGTGAATAGTTCACTGATGGGGATATTAGTGTTCTCTGTCTTAGGTTCAGTTATTTTATTCAAAACCTATTTCCTCAGTTTAAGATTCCTTATATATTTGAAAATGTCTATTTGTGTATCAATTGAGTTGATACCCTTTATCGGTGCAAAGGATAAGCCTTTGTTAAGTACCTTCACTTATGATGTGGATAGTTTCTGATATGATAGATTTGATGCGCATGTAATTCCCTCTTGTTTTCTGAAGTTTCATGGACCCTGATCTTGTTCTTGCTCTTATGTGCTCTACTGCTAATTGTCTGCATGCTACTTCCTCCTTTTCTGCCTCTCACTTCTCTTCTCATCTTAATAGAAATCAGGATCAAGAAACAATGTAAATGATGAGGACAATTTAAGCTCAAGGAATTCTATTAACTTTCGAGAAAATCAACCCCAGCTAATTGTATAGGAGAGGGTACACTTTGTATGCATTTATTGAAACATACAATGGGCATGGATGCAATCACTGCATTTATTTAATAGATTATTGTGTGTATTTTTGCTCTCCTTTTTTGTTTTTCATTTTTCTCTGTGATTTATGATTCTGTTTGTATGGCACTGCTGTATATTTCAATCACAATGGAAGAATTGTTTTATTGAATCTGTACATGCACTGTATACATGGTGGACAATATATACAAATTACAGTTTCAATTACAAATGATATGACTCTGACAGCCTTGAAAAAAATGCTGATGGTCGAAAAATGTGTTGGCTAGGCTGAAATGGAATTAAATTACAAAATGTATTAATTGAAATAACGTTATCTTATTTTTAAAAAATGGCATATTGGAATCAAATATCAATTGCGATAAAAAACAATTTACGTATTGTTTATTTCCTAATACCCAGAGTAGCTCATGACTCACAGAAACAACACTATGGGGGTAATTCATAGAATTTGGTGCACAAGTGGCGCATGCGGCAAGCGCACAGAGTGCGCGTGCGGCAGTCTACGCCAGCCGCTAGCGCCAAACCCCATTTCAACGCACAGCGTATTCATGAATTTCAACATCCATGACCAACCGTGGCGCAGAGCGGCACAGCGACCCTGCAGCAATTCCAGTAATGCCCCCAATCCCGCCCTGTGCGCCAAAAACATTGC
Source organism: Ambystoma mexicanum (assembly GCF_040938575.1). Taxonomy (NCBI): domain Eukaryota; kingdom Metazoa; phylum Chordata; class Amphibia; order Caudata; family Ambystomatidae; genus Ambystoma; species Ambystoma mexicanum. The sequence goes on from NC_090925.1 coordinate 1,068,730,284, forward strand.
ACAAATCTCCTACATGGCGCAAAGGCCAGGGGACCAGCATACAGCCCCCGCAAGCACAAAAACGTGTGTAAAAGTCCACATGCACCCCTCGGAATACACGTGCCCCGCTCGCGGCAGCGAAAACGCATGTAAAACTCACTGCGCTCCCCTCGGAATACACATACCTTGCTCGCGCCAGCCAAAACGCGTGGAAAAGTTCACGCGCACCCTCGGAATTCACGTACCGCATCCCAAGAAGAGCGCGTACAGAGCGATGGAAACCTACGTGGGAGCTTCAACCAGTGGCGAGGGAAATGCCAGCGTTTGTTATGTCACAGACATGCTTACGCGCTAAGGGCCTTTCCTCGAATTACACGCTTATGTGCTGTTTTTTCACGTGCAAAATCACTCCATATCAAGCTGCCCACGCGACAACACATGGAAGACCACGCTCCTGCCGAGAAGGCCGAATTACTGCCCCCCAGGGCCCCGAGCAGCCTCCCACGAGCCATCCGCTGCTGCCTACCTGCCTGCTGCCACTGTGCCCTGCCATTTGGTGCCTACACATCTGCCATCTGCAGGGGTCCAGTTGCAGTGACCCCCCCTGCTGGAACAGAAGACTCCCGACTGAATTACCATCACTCCACAGCCCAGCCCCAGGACCCAGTTGCCCACCCACACCTGCCTCGGGTGTTGCCATGTCCGACACAACACCTTCCGGCACCAGTGGCAACCCCCAGCCAGAGAGGCAGAGGACTACCAGCTTCAGTGAAAAGGAAGTTGGTATCCTGGTGGAGCAAGTTCTGGGGCATTATGATGGCCTCTTCACACCATCACGTGCTGACAAGGAAGGACGGAAGAGGATCTGGAAGGACATAGTGGGTGCCATCAATGCGGAGGGGATGGGAACCCGCAACATCAAACACGTCCAGAAGCGCTGGGACGACTACAAGTCCAGGATCCTCAAGAAGACCCAGTGTCTCTTGGAAGCAGAGGATGCAGTGGGGCGCCAGGGCAAGCGTACCACCCAGCATATGAGGGTCCTGGAGCGCATTCGCCCAGTGCTTCACCACCAGATCCTCAGGGTGCAGGCCCGTCTCGAGTCGAGCGGTAAATGGCCATGCACTCACGTTTAAAAAAGGGCATGTTGCAGTGTGCTGGTAGTTAGCTACTTGGCTGCATGTGTGAAATGGGTCATGTTTGGATGTGTGTGTGCAGGGACATGATGGTGCCACATGTGAGTCCAGTCAGGCGTGACCCACATGGATGGTGCATGTGTAACAAATCATAATGCGGACCAGCATGCAGAACGCACACATGCATGCATGCCTGTGTCTGTAATTTGACATGTTTGGGGTGTGAGAGATGTGTGCTGTTGTCATGGACATGCATGATGTACATGTCCATGTGTTTGAGTAGTGTGTGCGCCATGGATGCATGACACATGTTGGTGACGATGTGTTGATTCACTGATACAGCCTAGTCATCCCTGTATCCACTGTGTCCGGGGGTATAATGGGTCAAATGCATGACCCTTCGGTGACGTGTGTGCATGTGACCAGAATGTCCCATGGAGCATGTGAGAATTAGCCCACCATTGGATGTAACTACGGTGCCTTGAAAATGCAAAGCTTATGATACAGGGTGGCATGGGTTACATACAGAGTACAAGATACAAAATGCAGATATCACAGGTAGTAGGCAATTGTAATTTACAAACAGGCAGAAATGGTTACAAAGTAAAGTAGGAACAGTATATGTACAGGTACTGAATGGACATTAACTCCTCGGCCAGGTCGGCAGAGTGAAGAGGTTCATAGGATCAAAGAAAGCAGAATAGTGATATGTAAATGCTAGGGTTGCATGGGTATAAGTGTGCACCAATGGCCTAATCATTGGCAGACCTCAGCAGGTTAATGTAGTTGGTTCTGAATTTCAGTAAGGGCTGTTCCTGACGTAGATGTTTGGCAGTGAGTTCCATAATTTGGCCGCTTGAACCTGGAAGCTACTACCCCACGCCTTAGTTAGCCTAAATCTTGGAATGATAAGGCTATTGGCATTTGAGATTCTAGCTGGGTGCATGTGGTTTCTTTTTGTGAGTTTGTTGGTGAGATAACTCGGTGCGGCATTGTTCAGGGCTTTGTGAACCAGGGACCCTACTTTTAGTTGGATTTTATTTTGGATGGACAGCCAGTTATTTTGGCGTCTGATCTTTGAAATATGCAATCTTTTAGAGATACCGAGGGTGGCTCACAGGGAATTGTTTTGTAGAATTTGAATTTGGTGGGTGATGGATTTATTCGCTCCAATGTAGAGGGCATTACAATAGTCGAGCCTCGAGAGGATTAATGCTCTAGCTAAAATGAGGCAGTTGTTGTCAGAGAGAAAGTGCTTGCCTGCTCTGATAAGCTTACAAGTGTAACCGTTAGCCGATACCAAGGACTTCACCTGTTTTCCAAAAGAAAGGATAGCATCCAGATTGAATCCAAGTGTCTTCACATCTTTAGACACCCTGATGATATTGCCATCAAGTTCAAATGAGGTGTAGTCCTGGCTAAGTTTTTTAAGGTTAGAATGCGTCACCATGCACCAGCAGGGATGCCCCATCCCAGGCCCGTCCGCAGGTAGGGGGGAGGTCCATGTCGTCTGGCACTCCTCTACCTGTGGAGGAGGGGACCCATGACCGGATGGAGTCCGTCCTGATTGTGTCGCGATTGCGCACACGTGACATTCGTGATGACGTGTGTGGCTCCCGGGGGGACCAAGCACGTCATCATGAAGAGCTGTGTGCCAACGTGGCCCAGTTGGGATGGTTCATGATCAGGAGTTTCCTCCATGTGTCGGCCACACTTGTAGCCCTCTCCTCCTCTGTGCACACCATACGCCAGTCATTCTCAGTGCCGTCTTCTGGCCCAGATGCCACCAGGGCCCCCCGTGGATCTGCCCCAACCAACATATCCAGCCTGGTGGAGATCCCATCCCTGCCACAGTCGGGAGTCGGAGGTCCAGCAGGGGTGGACACCCCACCAACACCCAACCAACTGGACCTCAGCAGATAGAGGATGTGCCGGCATCATCGGGCAGGGCAAGTGCATGACGGCGCAGGTGGATTCCATCATCCCGGACGCTGTCGCGGGGGCAGAGGCAGTTGCATCGGAGGCAGCAGCAGGTTCAGCATGGGAGGCATCATGGCTTGGGGCATCAACATCAGAGGGGCAGGCATCGGCCGAGGGCAGTGATGCCCCGACTCCCGACTGTGGCAGGGATGTTTCCTCCACCAGCCTGGCCGCTGGTTCACGGTCAGCTCCACAGGGTGCCCAGGTGATACTTGCGGAGGAAGATGGCATGGAGGACGACTGGTGCATAGGGGGGTTCAGTTGAGGAGGGGGTCGCTAGAAGATCCAGAACACGGAGGAACCCAGCCTGGATGACCTGTCCTAGTAGGCCGACGTGGTCAATGAGATATTCGGAATGACATGCATTGTCCTCACGAGAACCCTGTACGTCATCCCGAATACCACGTTGACACAACGCCACCACAGCTAGGACAGTCTCAAACCCGGTCACGGATAGCCATGTCCGCAGGGAGAGGAAAGCCAGTTGTTGTTCGCGCATCCCCTTCCTGAAAACGGGTCTGAACGAAGGCATCTCTGCTGGTGATGTAGTCACAGGATCGGGGACAGGATTACACATAGGCACCTCCATGGCGGCCTGTGCTACCTCCTGTCCCTGCCCCTGGACTGCAGCACTAGCACCAGTGGAATGCCCCCCTCCAGGCCTTGTGCATGGGCCTTCCATGGCCTCCTCCTCAACCAAGCCTACCGCCAACCTGGATGATTCCGTGCCATCTTCCTCCATAGGCCCCTGTGGGGGCTCAGCTGCCCCTTCTGCTGCCGAGGACCTCCACCTCTTGGACCTACCCTCGGCAGCTGCGGCCGTGGACGCAGCATCAGACTCCTCACTCCCCGAAGAGATGGCAACCTGGGAGGGGAGCTGGGCCTTGCGTCTCCGGCTTGGATCCCTGCCGCTGTGCTCTACAGCACCATCTCTGCCCTCTTCATCAGTTGACGTTGTAGACAGGGAGAGATAGAAAACAGGCATCATGGCACTGTACAATGGTCTGATACACACATGACAGTTGCACATGAGTGGCAGTGTCAAACTTCACAGATGGCATCACACTCCCCAATACACATATCATTTGAACCCACATGCATGCGCAAATTAACAGGAATGTTGCAGCAGGCAGCAATGTCCATACACATACAACAGCATGAGCATCCGAAGGTTAGCCTGATGTCACATGCAACATGGGGAGTTCGGAACACATGCCCACAGGCCACCAGACATACATGCATCTGAACATCTCCACCACCTGTCAAAATTGAAATCATCGGCAACTATGTAACATCTGCCAATCAGCCTTCTACATGTCTGTGTCACATGAATCCATGGCGTATCACATTTGCACACATGTCAAACACACACATGCACATGTATGCCGTGCACGTACATGAAGGTGGAACCAGCATCCATGTGTCACACCACAACCATGCCACAGTACATACACAGAAATGCAAACATGTGTGCATTCCCACATGTATTCGTGCATCATGCATTTTAAAACATACACCATTGTTGTGTCTCACACTTGACTGGACTCACATACGGCAGGCTCATGTCCCTTCACCTACACGCCGATACATGGGCCTTTCCAGACATATGTCCAAGCTGCACACTCCTGGCACACCTCAACATGCACTGCATCCAATCAGTACGCAAGGACACTTACCGCTCGACTCCAGATGGGGCTGCCTCTCAAGGACCTGGAGGTGGAGCGCTGGGCGCATATGTTACAGGACCCTCGTCTGGTTGTTGGTAAGGCCGCCCCAGCACCCCTCTGCATGCGCTGCCTCCAAGAGGTGCCGGGCCTTGCTGAGGGTCCTGGTCCTGAAGTTCTCTCAGTGCTTCCAGATGTGTGGTATATCGCGAGCTGCCACCCCCTCCACGTTGATGGCAGCCACGATGTCCTTCCAGATCCTCTTCCATCCTTCATTTTCGGCGCGTGGTCTTCCGAAGAGGGCATCATAATGCACCAGGACTTGCTCTACCAGGATACCAAATTCTGCGGCACTGAAGCTGGTAGCCCTCTGCCTCTCTGGCTGGGGGTTGCCAGTGGTGTCTGATGTTGTTTCCCCCGACATGGCAACCCCCGAGGCAGGTGTGGGTGGGCAACTGGGTCCTGGTGCAGGTCTGTGGAGCGATGGAACTTCAGTTGGGAGTCTTCTGATCCAGCAGGGGTGGTCACAGCAACTGGACCCCTGCCGATGGCTTACGTGCAGGCACCAAATGGCAGGGCATGTGGCCAGCAGGCAGGCAGGCAGCAGCAGATGGCAGATGGGAGTGTGCTCGGGGCTCTGGGGGGCAGGAAAATAGCCTCCTGTGCAGGAGCGTTTTCTTCCGTGTGTTGTCGCATGGCCAGCTTGATACGGAGTGATTTGGCACGTGAAAAAACAGCACGTCACCGTGTAATTCGAGGAAAGGGCCTTAGCACGTAAGCGTGTATGTGACGTGATACGCGCAGGCGTTTCCCTCAGCACGGTGCATCCGCACATGCAAAAAAATCACGTCTGCGTGTGAATGCGTGTAATTCGAGGAAAGGGCATTAGCGCGTATGTGACGGGTGTTGCTCTCAGCACGGGTTGAAGGTGAGCGCGGGCCAGCAAAAGACTGTAGGTGCTGGTCATGGAGACTGACGCGTGTGTTTACTCTGCTGGAATCACACGCGATTACTTCCCAACATCTGAAGTCTGTACCTCTTCTTTTGGTGGGGTGTTGCCTAAGCGCAGAAGCGCATGTGTTTTTGATTTTTCTTTTTTCACGCAAGGCATACGGTGAGTGTTAGGCATAATCCTGTGCAGTGCCCTTAGGGACCACTACACACAATTAAGACTAAAGGTGGTGATACAAGTTTTACCTTTGGTACAAGCCTGTACAAGAGTATATGAGCAGTAGCAGAGATTACATAAAGGGACCACAATTACTGTGACTCAAGCAAACACTGACTCAAGGTTTCAGGTAGAAAAATATAAGTACATTTATTTTTAAACCATTCATTATAAACACAACACTTTTATGAAACTTCAATAAAAACCACACGTTAAATATACTCCAACTAACCAATTCACTTTGTACAGTAATTCTCAAGGCAAGTACCCTGTGTTTGAATGAACCGGTGTTAGGTACAAAGCACGTTACGGGGAATATGATTGCAATCACTTTTTGACAGTTCGGTCTACTAAACAAACACGTATCCGTGACATGAAATGTTACCGGGGCAAAAACACACATAGCACCTGAGATACCCAGAGGGAGTTGGAGGTAAAAATCACAGGCGATATTTTGTTTAGGCAGGCATAATCAAGAAACACTCAGAGACAGGAGTTCAAAAGTCAAAGGACCGGAGCCAGGGTCGAGAGACACCGGGGCCATTTGCCGAAGATCACACGGTCAGACAGTTCACGATTCAACGCAGCCAAAAGTACTTCGATATTGTCACTGTTCAGAAGCAAAAGTTATAAGAAGGAGGGAAGACAAGGGCAAGCCTTGGAAATGAAGAAAAGGGATTCACCCAGTTTCCTCAACAGAACCCAGTACCTGGTTCCAATTGCGCAGCTGGGGTCCTGGCAGTTGTTCCATTTGATTTCCCGCAGACGCACGATTCCTGGAGCTTTGTCGAGAAGGAAGGACGTCTGAAGGGGGTCTGCACCACACAGGGATGAGGCTGGCAGCAGCGACACGGAATAAAAGGTGCGCTCCGTAAAAACAGGAGAGGCTCTTCAGGTGGCTATCCGGACCACTACAGCAGTGTGCAGCGATTTCGACCACGGAAGAGGATCCTCTGGCTGAAGAAGATGAGCTGGTGATCTTCTCTGAGTCGTTGAAGGGCAGATAGCTCAGGAATGCAGCAAGGCTTCACCAGGACAGGGTAGTTGCAGCAGCTGACGTTCTCTCCACTTCTCTTCGGTTCCTTGTAGTTCCAGTGGCGACTCTCTGACTTCTAGCCCAAGAGACCTGCCTTTTATGCGAAGAAACCCTTTTCACGCAGCCTGGCTGTCAATCACCTAGCAGGGGGGTTGTCCAGCCTGGAAAACTACCCTGGCCAATCATGACAAAGTGCGACTAAGGTTTCCTAGGATACCCTGTGCAGGGGGTGACTACACCCCTCCCTCACATTCAGCCCACCTAGACACCCAGGTGCCTTGAGGAGGGCTTCTGAGCAGAAGCCCGCCAAAAGACAGTGATCAAAGAAGGTGAACCTGGTTTGCCGCGCAAAGTAAAACACAAGAAGGTTTCAACAAAAACAAATTGCGAATAAACCCAACGGGAGCCAAAAGAAAGACGATTTGGTCAAGCGGGTTTATGTTCGAGGCTAATATAATAGCCAAGAACAGTACCACGTTTATCTAATATAATTGCGGTAGAAAAGTTAGGGTAGATACCACTGCCACCAGCCAAGTCTAAATGTTAAAAGAGCAAAACAATACTCTAGGAGGTACAGATAAAAAGGGATACAAGTTAACCCTTTCCAGTACTCCATGGAAGATGGGGTGTACTGGATCTGTGGTAGATTGACTAAGTAAAGTTAATGGTAACTTTACCCCTTTTCTGGGCGACAGTAGTCGCCTCTGAAATGGAGTCGAGGGAAGTCTCAAAGACAACCCTGTGCCACAGCACTGAAGGTGTTGTGTGACACACACAAAGAAGGGGGCTACTGAAGTGGTGTACTTCAGAGTCCACACTCACAAAAACAGATGGAAACACATAGCAAAACACAGGTAAGAGTGGGGGAAAAGCTCTCGCTCTTACCAAGTGGAAAAAAAATAAACTCCAGAAATCCAGCAAAGCTGCTGGCGGACTCACTAGGTGAGGGAAATTAGCCATAAATGAGAATTCTCCCTAACACTCGCCCCCCCCCCAAGACTAAGGGACAAGAGGATTTAATCCACTCCTGGATGGACCTCATACCTCTAGTCGGTTACAAACATCCTAGAGAGACCATCAGCATTTTGGTGGTGACTTCCTGCTCTGTGCTCAATGGAAAAATATAATCCTTCCAGGCAGATTGACCATCTGAGTAACTTTGGGTGTTCCCCTTTCATTTGCATCAGCCATCTCAAGGGTTGGTGGTCAGTCTGAATAGTGAAGGTAGATCCATAGTGAAGGTAGATAAATACAAGCATGGTCTAAACCTCTTCAGTTCTCACGCAATAGCAAAGCATTCTCTTTCTATTGTTTCCCACCTTGTCTCAGGATCCTTTAACTTCCTGCTGATGAAACAAATGGGGTGTCCCCTACCTTTCTCATCCAGTTGACTAAGGACTGCACCTATACCTACATTAGAAGCATCAGTTTGCACAATGAAGGGTTGGTGATAGTCAGGAGTTCTTAGGACTGGAGCTTTCTTTAGGCCTTCAAAGGCTTGATTGCACTCCTCATTCCACCTGACCTTTTTAGGAAATTTGGGAGAGGAGATGACATTCAAGGGATAAGCTATGGTCCCATAGTTCTCTATGAAGTTCCTATAATACCCAGTGAGACCTAGGAAGGCTCTCCCTTGGGTTTGAGTAGTAGGAGTGGCCCAGTTTTGTACAGTTTGTACTTTGCTAGGCAGTGGCCTTATTTCACCTCCTCCTACCTCATGTCCAAGGTAGACCACCGAACTCTGACCAATTTGACATTTGTTCAAGCAGGTTTATGTTCGAGGCTAATATAATAGCCAAGAACAGTAACACGTTTATCTAATATAATCGCAGTAGAAAAGTTAGGGTAGATACCACTGCCACCTGCCAAGTCTAAATGTTAAAAGAGCGAAAGATTGCTCTAGGAGGTACAGATAAAAAGGGAAACGAGTTAACCCTTTCCAGTACTCCATATAAGATGGGGTGTACTGGATCTTTGGTAGATTGACTAAGTAAAGTTAATTTTAACTTTACCCTTTTCTGGGGGACAGTAGTCGCCTCAGAAATGGAGTTGAGGGAAGTCTCAAAGACAACCCTGTGCCACGGCACTGAAGGTGATGTGTGACACACACAAAGAAGGGGGCTACTGAAGTGGTGTATTTCAGAATCCACACTCACAAAAACAGATGGAAACACACAGCAAAACACAGGTAAGAGTGGGGGAAAAGCTCTCACTCTTACCAAGTGGAAATAAAATAAACTCCAGAAGTCCAGCAAAGCTGCTGGGGGACTCACTAGGTGAGGGAAATTAGCCATAAATGAGAATTATCCCTAACAGTGAGTCGCATACGCTTTTTTCCCACTGTGGTTCCCCCTGTGCATGCGTACCGTTTAGAGGTCATAGTAGCCCGCGTGTTCCACGCGTATGTGTATTTTGTGTTCGTGGGTGCCACACCGTACTGCTGGAGGTAATATTCATGCACATGGGCTACCGGGGTCGCAGGCACAAATGTTTTTTTTCCTATTTCATGTGCTTAAATTATTATTATTTTTTGATTTTTTTTTTGTTATTTTCTTTTTGTGGGTGCCTGGGCATTGTGTGGCCCGTTATTTCTCCCCCAGGGTTACAGGCAGCCTTGCAGGGGCACTTGGGTACCTATACCATCAAGTACCCTGCTCCCTTCTAGCCAACTGTCCAGGACAATTGTTGAGGGAACCTCCCATAGCCTATTTTCCATCAGTGCCATGGTGGGGAGGTCACCAAAGGCTAAGGGCAGCAAAGCTGGGCGTCCTCCCAGGGCTGGACTTGGTCAGGCACATGGGCACGGAGACCAGGGAGGACGGGGAGTCCAGGATGGCCAGGGTGGCTACAGGGGTAGAAGAGGCAGGGGTGCCCCTCTGGGACGGGATGCCCAGCCATGTGCTGGTACAGACGTGCCACCACCCCCCGTGGTTCCTGGTGATGCAGCTGTTGCATCACAACTTGGCGCCCATATCATCCAAAAGCAATTTACATCTGCTGTCACAGGCCCACCGGTGGTGGTAGCTGCAGGTTCAGCTGTGGACACCTCCACCCGGGCTCTGGGTCAGGAAGCACATGTTGCGTTGTGTGAGTAGGATTCCCAGGACAATTCCCATCTTGTCCGGAGGGTGGGCTCATGTGTGTCCACTGTGGCTGTGACTGTGGCACAAATATCTGGGGCAGTTATGACATCTGCTACCCCAAGCAACCGGGTGGTGGTCACTGCATGTGCAGATGCAGCCAGCACTACCCCGACAGTGACTCAGACCCAAACAAGACCTTCTGTCTTCATACCAACACCCACTGCCTTGGTCCAGTCCACCAGCACCACTGCCCCCACTGCTGAGGGCCTCATTGCCCCCTCAGGGTCAGTACCACCGTCCAAAAGGAGGAAGCATGCTCCTGCAAAAGAGGCTGGGACCCCAGACACTGCTCCGGCATCTGGCACATCAAGGAAGAAGCCTTTCTGCAATCAGGAACTGGACTTCCTTGTGGACTACGTGTCGGAACACCAACGCAAAATATCCTTGTGGGCCCACAGTGTAATACAACACATCACTAGCATTGGTTCCACTGGCAGCATGTTGCAGATGGTGTGACATCCATCGGATTCCAGGTGCGCACAGCTCAGGACTGCTTCAAGCGCTGGAAAGACCTCAGATGCAGTGCTAAGCAAAAGTGTGCCTCCAATTGCACCATGTCTCTGGTGACTGGTGGTGGGCCACCACCAGAGGAGGATGAAGTCACTCAGCATGAGGAGATCGCTTCAGAGTTTATCCCGGAAGAACAAATCCGTGGAGTGTTAGAGAGGATGGATTATGATGCATCATCTGGTGAGTATTGATGTGTGTAAATCAATGACATGTGTGTTTGGCATGTGTGACCCGCCCAGCTACAAGTAGGCTCTTTACTGTCTTCAATCTCCCTCACCACCTGTGTTGTTCACCAGGGGTCTGACCTCTCGGCCCCAATTCATGGAGAGCAAGTGGCAGCTCTTGACTACTGCATTATCATTTTTTTGTACAAGTTCCGGTGCTATGCGGATGACAACCAACTAATTTCCTGGCTGACCTTGGCCACCTCTTGTCCCTCCCTTATTTCTGATAGCCTCATTGCCATTTGCTTTTGGTGTACTACCAACGGTCTCTGTCTGAATGCCAGCAAGCCTGACATCCTCCTCATCGATGCACCTTTGTCATCCTTTGCCATCAATCTCTGGCCAGCCCCACTTGGCCCTCCTCCTGCCTCCACCTGCAAGGCCAAGAACCTCAGGGTCACCTTTGACTCAAAACATCCCTTTTACACACACATTTGTGACGTATCTTGGAATGGATTAACTTTTTGCTCTGCCTCCTCAAGGGTATTGTGCCTTCCCTAACATTCTACTACATGCTCACAGTCTGTCAAGCTCTGGTTCATTCTAGATTGGGGTACAGTGACAGTCTCTTTCAATGTTCAACCTGCCTCTACCCTCCACCACTAATCCAGTACAGGACTGCAAGACTTGTCCTTGGCCTCAAGCCCTGGGATCCTATCTTTCCAGCTCTGTGACCCCTTCATTGGCAACCAGTGGATGCAAGGATGTTATTTCAGACCCTCTGCATTGTGCACAAGGTTTTTTTGGGACTGGGTAGAAAGTAGCTTCAACAATCCCTCTACCAATTCCACCCCTCTTGAGTCCTTTGCTTCTCTACCCCACACTCCCTCAAGGTCAGTCATTATTTGAATAAATAATGTAGAGCAGATCTGTGTGTACAGCTGGGAGCTCACTTTTGAAAAGCTAACTGGCCACGTTGAATCTTGAGGAGAGAATGATCTGCTTCTGGAAGCACCTCAGCACCTTTCTACTTGCTCCTGCATTAGCTCCTCTTCTGCCCAGCTGCACCGTTGCCTATGTTGGCACTGTGCTCCTGCACACTCTCTGTCCATTGAATCAGGTACCTGCTCACCTTGCCTCCTTGCTGCACTGCCTAGAGGCCTCCCACATCAATGGGTCCAGTGCATGTCCCCACACAGTCCAGCATCTTTGTCTGCACTCATCAGATTTGCCCTGTCCAAAACATCTTGCACTTGCCACTTGCTGGCTGCACTCCAACATTTTGAATGGACATTCTCTCATTGGACCTCATTTTCCTTCTTTGGTCTCCTCTGTTTGGCATGTTTCCCTGCTCCCCCTTCCTGGGTCTTCAACCCTTTATCCCTTCTCCATGCACTAGCGTGTTCTGTATGTCCCTGTGCCCAGTATGATAGTTGTTTTGAATTCCTTTTCTCCCTTGTTCCCCTCCCTTTGATTTTTTGAGCTCTGAGCCACGTGTGTACGAGTGCAATCTTGATGAAATGTCACATCATGTCATATGCATCCTTTGTCCTTGGTGCAGTGTGGCTCACTCTGAGTGTGCTGATGGCAGTGGCTCCCCATGCACATATGTTGTTCTATCTGATTTGTCTGAAGCAAATATTACATTAGATCTCTTACTTAACAACCCAAATAAAGCCAAACTTAAACTACATCAATGGGACTGGCACTTAATGCAACAGAGTTGTCTAAAATTGAAGGATTTTGATCGAGCACTTTTTGGGCACAAAAAACTTCGACAAGCAGCAGATTAACTATTAAAATGTCCTTCATTCAATCTAAGAAAGCAGATACTAAGATTTTGCTTAAATGTATGGCCCACAAATCAAATTTTATTGAGAAGAGGCCTTATTCCAGTGGAAACATCCCATTGTCGATTTTGTAAAGTGATAGATGTCCAAGAAACATTGAAACACATATTAATTGAGTGTGTTGCTTTGAGGAAACAAAGAGAAGGTATTATTAATAAACTGACACGGTCACATCACATAATACGCTCAAATGATGAACTATGGCATGAGCTATTCGCGACACCTAAAATATCATTAAGAATAGCGACCATCCAATTTTTAAACACGGTATTATATACAATGTGTTTGGGTTAGTATGGTGATGTGTTATTGACTAAGCTAATTTAACTTTTTGGAAACTTTTAAATAAATTACCTTATTATGTATGCAAAATTGTGATGTTTAATGTTTAAATATGTTGTATTTTTTTTTCTTTGTATTGTAACTTCTGTTTTGAAAGGTTAATTAATTAGCCCAACAAAATAAAAAAAAAAATGAATAATAAAAATATGTGCAGGATCATGCTACATATGCATTTTCCATGTATGCCCCTAGGTGTCCTTGACTACCTGCTCATTGTTGTATTGGTCCAGGATGATCCAAGTGCCATCTCATTTGGACGGCCGTGTCATGCTCACTGTAGGTCTGTGTGTCATCACACACGACTTTAGGCTGTGCACATTTGTATCATGGCCATGGCTACCCCAGTTACAGGCCCATGACCACTTTTGAACTGGTGTTGTCTTCTACATGCATGCATGTACTATTGATGGTTTCTCACCTCTCCTCCATCATGTCCACTTCTCATCGGCTGTAGTGACATTTGAAATGCACGACTACACTGTCTGCCAATGCACAGTTCGGCATGGAACATGTCATTGCCATGCAGTTCCTCCCTGCTATTGGCCAGAGGGCTGGTGTTTCACGGAAACCATGCTAACTGGTGCATGCCATTTGCACATGGTGGCTGCAATTGCTGTTACACTGCCATAATGTTTGAATGTTGTCATCACTACGTACGTCTTGATGCTGTAAATTGAGGGGCTACAAATGCACTACAATGCACACACCCACTCCTGTGCCTAGTTAAGCCCTTCAACGTGCAATCATGATGGTGCTGTGTAATGTTGACCTGACATGTATGTACCCATGTCCCTCCTCTCAGAGTATGGAAATGCACTAGCGTAGTTGCCTCATATGAGACATGTACTGTGCATAGTTGGATGCAGTTGAGTGCTGCACATGAACATGCATGTTACATGTATCATGGTGTGTTTGGTTACATTTCTAGCTGTGTTTATTTGTATGTTCACACATGCTTATGCTAGGTGCTGACTATTTGTTACCATCTCTCATTTTGCCATTGGATGTATGCCCTCTGAGGTTGTGTGTGATGCTGGTGATGTGCAACATGCAATACATGTGTTGCATTAACATTTTGCACACATCCTTTACTGATTTTGGGATGGCCCTGCATTGCAATGCCACTGGATAAGTGTTGGGGTTTGATTTGCCTGTGACATGGTTGTTTCATTATTTGTCTGTCAATGTTGCAAACTGTATTTGTGTGGTATGTGCTACTGACATGCGGGTTCTTGTTTCTCTTTTTTATGTTGCAGTGGTGACGCACTGGCGGCAGAGGATGAAGATGTCATCCCAGACACGGTGGTCAGTTCCCATGACCAGCCAGGCACCAGTGGTGGTCATGGGGTGGCAGCCCACGAGACCCCACCGGTGCTCCAGGCCATTGTGTTCAAAGCTGACTCTGAGTCAGGCTCTGATGTATCCTCTGACCACTATGTTGAGCAGGATCTGCATCATGACGTGTCATCGCCGGTAGATTACCCTGTGTCGGATGGTCTTCTGTCTGCAAGACCTGCAGTAGGGGGCCAGGTAGGGTTGGAATGTCCGCCTGTGGTGGTTACAGGTGCACGGTCACACCCGACAGCAGTTGGCCATGTTACTGGACCATCAGCTCAACGGAGGGATGCAGTCCTGCAGCCTCAGGTGGCACCAACCCAGCAAGGACCACGGCTCCTTAGGCCCAGCAGGTGTGGTGTCCGGCAACGCGGTGGCCGTGTGCCACTGGGGTCAACTGAGTGGGAGCTTTCCATGATTGCCATAGCACAGCAACACGGATGATTGCTCAAGGTATGGAAAGTGTGGCCCATTCCATCCTCCCCTCTGTAAGGCAAATGGTGCTCCAGCAGCGGGCTACGCAGTCCACGCGCCGCTCACTCAGGCTGGGCATGACGGCGTATGACAGGGCACGCCGGACTGATATGGTGGAAATGGAACAACAAGCCCTCTGATCTACTCTAGCTGACCTCATGATGGATCAGAGTAGGCGGGCAGAAGACAAGTTGGAACAGCTTGAAAGAAGCATCTCGGCTGAACTCCATGCAAGCAAGGAGTCACTCTGTTTGTCATGTGAGGCCATGCAAGCAGAACTCCGAGTCACTCCGTTTGTCATGTGAGGCCATGCAAGCAGATCTCCGTGTTACACGTCAGTCCCTGCAGGAGGAAGCACGTGTGACATGTGAGGTAATTCATGCTGACCTCAGTCTCATTGCCCGCCAGGACCTGGCTTACCAGACCCGCATACTTGCTGCCATTGAGGGACAAGGCGTGGCTAGGCATGGTGAGTAAACTGCACCACATCCACCTTCTGATTCAGATCCAGAGGGTGACGATGAAAACCTATCTCCCACATAGGTTGGGCCGTGCAGGCGCTGAGCCCAGTGAGGCTTTTTTCTTTACCTCAACATCTACACATGTGGGTGTTGAGGTGCACCCTGTACCTCCCCCTTCCTGGGTGCCCCCCCACACCCTGCATTTTTTCTGTCCTGCAAATTTTTTATTTTTTCTCAGCAGTTTTTATTCTGATAATATTTTGGATTTTTCATCTGAAATGTGTGGTTTTTGGTAAGTATGTTATCTTTTCATTTTCATTTGTCATTTTATTACATTGTTCCATTATTTTGTTGTTCTCTTTCAAGGATTTCACTTTGCTTTTTATTTGTTATGTTTTTTTTCTGTTTTTCTTCTATTTTATTGATTTTGCTTTTGTTTCTTTCATTACTCTTTTCATTTTTTTATTTCAATTAATTATTTGATTTAATTTGTATTTTCTTTAGATTTCTGTTTTTTCAATTTTATTTTGTCTATTGTGCATACATGTGACAGTGCGGTGTTTTGTGGCATCAGAAGGCATCCACTGTGCGTTCCTGCTGGGCCCATTCAGGCTTGTCTTCTGTATGTATTTTGCTTGTGGTACTGATACATATGCTACTCCTGCTTCCCTTTGCCATGCTCTCGCAAGGATGGCTTGGTGTAACAGCATATCACACATGGGCATTGGGCTTCCGTCAAATCTATGGCCAGCCTGCAGTTCTACTTGTGTGTACACCCCTAGTGGGTATTCCAGATGGGTTCTATAATGCATGTCTGCACTTAACTTTGGTGAGTATTAAGCTGACTGTGCATTTCATCATGTTGCTTGAGATGTTTGTTATGTATTGACTGTCTATGTTGATGCACTTCCTGCTGTAGCTGGTACGATGCACCCTTTGGCTGCATACAACACACTGATGGTGGGAGGGGTCCATGTGCTGAGAATGTTGAATTGGGCCAGTTTTCCCACAGTGATTTTGATATGCCACATGAAGGCTGAACGCTGAATTACCCCTGTCACCACGCATTTCAACAAACACCCATTCCTTGCTAGCATCACTTTGGACATTTACCAGCCCAGGCTGGTGTTTGGATGTGACATCTGAGTTATGACTACATTGTTTGTCATTTAAATTTTCAGTTTGTGTCCTGGAACTGCTCCCCCCCTCCCAATGTTTGCACTTGGCCCTTGTGACAATCCGGACAACCAGGATGCTTGAGCCTGCCACCAGTATCAAAAGCCCACTAAGGTGGCCCTGCCTAGACCTGTCCACATGCCTTCTCAGTCCATTGAATACCCCCTGTCTCCTCTGCCCCTGCCAGTGTCCCTCTGTCTCCCCTCCTTCATCATCACATCCCCTACTCTCCTGCACCATCAGGTTTCCCTCTGCCCCCTGTGTGTGCTTTCTTTCACCATCTTCCCCATTAGTCATTTTGAGCTTGAGCTCATCCTCCCTTTTCTCCTCCCTCTCCCTCTCCACCACCCTTTGGCCTCCTCCTTGTACTCTGGCTGTCATGTTCAAGCACTACCCCAATTGCCATTGGCCTTGGTGATACGTAGGCGCTTTTTCTTTGCAGACATTTGCCCTTCTGCCTCCGTCCTTTCACACCCAACCTTCACCATTTTAAGTAATATTTTGACAGTTAATTTGATCATTAGTCCCTCCACCACTGATTACAGGTCATCTCTTCCCCCTTTCGCTTCTGTCTTTCTTCTCCGCCTCCCCAGCACTATGTTGATTCTTTGTAGACCTACCACAGTTTTTCACTTGTTTTGTTACTCTCCACTCCTCTTCCCTCCTCTTCCATCACTCCCCTCCTTATGTGACTCCTGCACTGCGACTATTCCCGTCAGGCGTAGGAATTTTGATGCTAGTTATGTCATCCTACATTCCCTCTCTAGAGTCTCACTTATCGGTCCAGGCAATTATAATATGTGCTTTGCTTTTCCAGTTCATTATCACACTGTGGACTGTTTGAAGGACATGTAGGAATGTACTGTTATTCTCCCTTATTCACTCCCTCATTGATGTGCTTTGATGAGGTTTGTGTGTTGGTCATATTATGGATTTCTATGAATCAGTAATGGGTCACTGTCTGCCATTGCCGATGTGGTGTACTCTGCACGTGATATGTTCTGCTGGTCAATGGCTGATGCAATGTACTGATTTTTTTTGAGGTGTCAGGGGATGGGTGTGGTTTGAGACACTGGGGGGTCCTTGGTGCTATGTTCATATGTGCTGTGTACGGGACACTGGCATTCACTTCATTTCACATGCATGTATTCTAGGCATGTCCATATGGACAAATACACTTAGGCAACACCCCCCAACTACATTGCACCCAGATTGCCTTCTCATGCATACTGTGTCACGACAATCCATGTTCACTTCCGAGTCATTAATCGTGTACATGCATGACAGGGTAATATTTGGTTGTATGCCATTTTCTGAAATTATGCAGAAGGGTTTTCACCAATGCAATGCACACTCACTGTGCTGTGCAGTGTGCAGTGTTTGATATGGCAATTTGCTATTGTCCAGTGTGCATGGCAAAAGGTATTCAGACTTTTGTTGCTTGCACCACTGGTGGCATGCATTTGTGGCACCATTTTCAGGGTGTGAGGTTTTGGTCACTCCTTTCTTCCGATTCCATGTGAGGTATAATTGTCTGGTGCCTATTTACATTTCTCACATGGCACTTCATGACTGTTGTGTCATGTGTTGTGCATATGGTTGGATGTTTTGACGTTGCATGCCATGGTATGGTGTGGCAGTCAGGGTTGAGGAGTGTTGGGAGGGTTTGGGTGGCATACCAGTCCTTTCATGCCCTGTTTAGCAAGGGTGGGGGGATGCCTAGAATGTGTTCCCTTTGGTCAAATGGGATTGGTTTTGTTTAAGTAGCTAGGGATGCGCACGTTCTGGCACTTCCGTGGACACATTCTCAGGGTGTTAAGATAGTGACAGTTGACTGTCCCTTTCTCATCATCGATTGTGACCTTGTATGTGCCAGGCCTGTGTGCACTCTGCAGGGGTTGGAGTTTAGGTGAAAAATGTGCAGCGGCCATGCGTGTGGTTGGGGATGTGGGGGCACCACCATGTCCACCGGTACACCATGCCGTGTTGCAACGTTGTGCAGAACACATGCTGCCACAATGATCCTGCACACCACTGAGGGTGCATATAGTAGCTGTCCACCAGAGCGGTCAAGGGATCGGAAGCGTGATTTGAGCACTCCGACCGAATGTGCGCTCCACTATGGCCCTGGTTGCAATATGGGCTGCGTTGTATCTTACCTGGGGTGGTGTGGTGGGATTCCGTATGGCCATCATCATGTAGGTGCTCAGAGCGTATGCACTGTCCCCTGGGGAGGTGATAATAGTTGTCATTAGTTGGGCTTGTGTATATGTCTGTGTGTGACAAGTATGCATGTGCACAGGCATTTGTACTCACCTAGGAGCCATGTGTCACCATGCTTCCATTGCCCGGCTCAGGGCAGACATTCTGAATATAAAACTATCATGGGTGGACCCAGGGAAGTTTGCATATACAGAGGTGATGATTCCATTGGCATCGCATACCACCTGCACATTGATGGAATGCCAGTGCTTGCGGTTTCGATAGATGTGCTCAGTGGCCCTAGGTGGACGTAGGGCCACATGGGTGCAATTTATGGCA
Organism: Ambystoma mexicanum; assembly: GCF_040938575.1. Classification (NCBI taxonomy): domain Eukaryota; kingdom Metazoa; phylum Chordata; class Amphibia; order Caudata; family Ambystomatidae; genus Ambystoma; species Ambystoma mexicanum. Next base: position 1,068,749,243 of record NC_090925.1, read on the forward strand.
CCAAGCACTTTGGGGAAGTGTGCCACCATGTAGAAGTCCAGGACCACGGTCTGCCTTTCTACAAGTGTTCTGGGCATGTATATGTGACTGAGGGGCACGCAGTGATGATTGCCAACACCTGGTGTAGGCAGCATGACTGCATGGCCGGTGAGACACCCCCCACTATGGCAGTTGTGCACTGAAATGACCCAGTGGCCAAAAAATACAGTACAGCGAGCACCTTCTCCAAGGGGCTCAATGCTTTGGAGCACAGGGTGGGCGATGTGAGTTCATCAATCCCACTTCCTGACCAGCTCTAGGATGATATGAGGTGGAAACTTATACCTGCCATAGACATGGTCATCAGGCATCCCAAAAAGGGTGGTCCTGGGCAAACAAATGCGGGCCTGGCTATTCTCCTCCTCCTGCAGTGTCCCACGATAACTGCTGCGAGTAACGGGACATTCATCATAGCTGTATATGCTTGTTTGTTGTTTGCGCGCACTTTTATGCTGTGCAAGGGTGCTTCCGCCTGCTTTCATGTGGCAGACGTAAATGTGCGTATGCGTGTGTTTTGACGTACGCGGGTTTTCCCTATTCTATTCTATGAATACGTGTAGTTCGCGTTCATGTGGCTGTTCCATGTACTTCCCAGTGGTACTTCCCCAGTTACGCCCTTATTTTCAAGCGTTGTTCCCCATTCCGCGTGTTCCACCACTTGTTCTACCCCCTTTTTGATGTGTGCGCTGACATTGTGAGCTTTCGCTGTGCGCTTTGAGCATGTCATTCGGGATGTGGAAAGGACGCGTGCGCCTGTGTGCACCACGCGTGGATTTGGCGCACATCCCGGAAAATACACGTGCAGGGCCTTCCATTAACCGCACGCGTGTGATTCGGACACCTGCGCTTGCTTTTTCAAACTTGCACCTGCTTGCGCCACTGATTTCGGCACACATTTATTCCATGAATTACCCCCTATAAATGTACCACATTGTACTTATGTTTTATAGATAATTATATTATAGAGGTACAAAGGTTGGATTTACAGTTTTCAAATAAATGATTTTGATTTGGCTGTATTTTATGTTTACTAAAATTGCATGTTTTACATGTAGTAAATGCAATTATAAACAAAACACATTTGAGCCCATTTTGAAGTTCGGGAGTTTTTGATTGTCTTAGCACATTTTGCATACCTTTGCGTTAGAAATGAGTCAAATTGCATGCATGGGGCTTTTTGCGCAGAAGTGCACAGGTAGGTGATTGCATAAATGCAATCTACACTTCATATTTAAATAACACCACAGATGCCAGAGGAGACTTCAAGTTGCTTGGACAGTACATGTTGAAATGCATTTACACTGAAATGCTGCTGTCGTTTCATTTATCCTCACAGTTAATATTCCTAACATGCAAACTAAACAGTAATGTTTCTGTGCAGTATGTTGTTCAATTGTCAACAGGCATGCGACTCAGCACGGTTCAGCATAAAGTTAATTAACTGTCAGGAGTTTTCACAGCGTTCCTGATTTGCATAATTCTATTTGAAAGCCTTCAACGTGGCTTCTGCTTTCTGGTGGCCAGGATCCCATGTTGTGGGTAATAGCTAATGTTCTTTTTCTTTGCAGCTTTGGAGGGCGTAGATGCTTGTGGAGATGCTTCGAATCCATCAAACCCCAGACTACAAATCTGTAATCAGTTTAACACAGTCGGGTTTCCTTTCTCTATCAGTCCTCGACGCAAAGCAGCATTGCGAAGCTGCAAGTGCAGAAACACAACCCTGAAAAATCTGGGCTTGCGGAGGACCCCATGCCAAGCTCCCGACCTAAAGGTTGCTCAGAGTGGCATAACACAAAATGTGGGAGCCCCCCTGCGAGCCATGGTGAGGGCCCCACACCTCCAACTCGGCAACAAATCACTGATCACGCCACACTCGCAATACGTGCTGCTGAACGGATATGCCACACACTGCACTAGGAGAAAGATATAAATATGTGTTTTAATGCGATATACAGCACACTTTCTGAGAAAAATTGCCTAAATAGCCAGAGTGTTTGCAATTCTTTTGTAGGGTGACACCAAACCAATTGATGCAAGTCTCCAACAGTGCTTTGCTATTACCAGCGGAGCATGGTGAGTGTGGGCGCCATTCTGGTAAGCTTTACTTTTTAAATCCTCATAGGCCTCGAGACCCTCTGCTAGCCCCCAGCAGCCTGCCCCCACCCCGCGCCCTCTTCCTGCTTAGCCTCCCCTCCCGCCTCCCGACCCACCCAGCGACGCTGTGATTGGTCCTTAGGACCCCGCTGTAGGAAGTAGCGACGCGGCCTGAATCCACAGTCTCCATTACCAGCAGAGCACGGTGAGTGTAGGCGCCATTCTGGTAAGCTTTATTTTTGAATCCTCATAGGCCCTGAGGCCCTATGGTAGCCCCCAGCAGCCCGCTCCCACACAACAGCCTCTTCCTGCTTAGCCTTCCCTTCCGCCACCCGACCTGCTAGGCGATGCTGTGATTGGTCCTTAGGACCCTGCTGTGGGAAGTAGTGACATGTCCTGAATCCACCGGCTCCATTACCAGCGGAGCAAGGTGAGTGTAGGTGCCATTCTAGTAAGCTTTATTATTTTTTTAAATCCTCATAGGCCCTGAGGCCCTCTGGCAGCCCCTAGCAGCCCGCTCCCGCTCCGTGCCCTCTTCCTGCTTAGCCTTCCCTCCCGCCTCCCGACCTGCCCAGTGACACTGTGATTCATCCTTAGTACCCTGCTGTGGGAAGAAGCAACGCAGCCAGAATCCACCGGCTCCATTACCAGCGGAGCACGGTGAGTGTAGGCGCCATTCTGGTAAGCTTTATTTTTTAAATCCTCATAGGCCCCCAGGCCCTCTGGTAGCCCCCAGCAGCCCACTCCCACCCCACACCCTCTTCCTGCTTAGCCTCCCCTCCCACCTTCCGACCCGCCAAGGGACGCTGTGATTGGTCCTTAAGACCCTGCAGTGGGAAGTGGCGACAATCCTCTGTGAAATCATCTGGGCTCCGTTGTGCTAGTTAGTCCCCTCTCCCGCCTCCCGCTCCATCGTGGCTCCTTTCCCCTACCTGCCCACCCCCATGATTGGTCCAACTGCCCTTCATCAGCTAAGGGCCCAAGGCAAGGGGCGGCTCCTACAGTGGCGGCTCCACAGGGTGCCTGGAGGTGTCAGCAGGCGAAGACAGTGAAGCCAGCAGTGGACAGACATCAACAAAACTGTAAGTGTGGCATGGGTGCGGTGTAGAGCAATTACTCAAGTCAAGGAAACTGCTCTCCTGAACACCTGTGAAGATCTGCTCTCTAAACTTGATTGCAGTATTCCTTCTGTCCTCATCCTCCTTGATCTTTCCTCTGCTTTCAAAATGGTCAACCACGCCATCCTGATCAATCCTTTTCAATCCTGTTCAATCGACTCCATCAGAACCTCGGCATCACGGATCAGGCCTTTGACTGGCTGACCTCCTTCCTCTTGAACAGCCCCTTCCATGTCCAACTCTGTCCCTTTCTCTCCGCTCCATCCTCTCACCCTGGTTTTTCAACCTCCATTTGACCCCTTTGGCCAACCCGATCTCTACCTTCTCTTCTAACTTTCAGTGTTATGAGGATGACACTCCACTTTCCTTCAGGCTCACCTCAAACTCCTCTTCTCTCTCACTCATTCCTAACTGTCTATCCACGATTCAGGATTGGTGTGCCTCCAACAACCTCTGCCTTAATGTCAGTAAGATGGAAATCCTTCTCATTTGGACTCCTGCCCCTGCTTTCCCTCTCTCACTCTGGATGCCCACTCGGGCTCTCTTCCTTCGCCTTCCAGTGAGGCAAACAACCTTGGTGTCATCTTTGACTCCACTCTCTCTTTCTCTTCTCACATCTCGGATGTTGCCAATAAGTCCCACTACCAGCTTCTCCTCCTCAAAGGGACTTTTCCCTTTCTCACTTTCCCCCAGAAGCTCACTGTCTCCAGAGCCTTGGTCCTCTCTAGGCTGCACTACTGCAACAGCCTCTTCTGCCTTCCTCTACCCTCCACCCGCTGCAACTAATCCAGAACAGGACTGCAAGACTTATCCTTGGCCTCAAGCCCAGGGATCGTATCTCTCCAGCCCTGAAATTTCTCCACTGGCTCCGACTTGCTGCAAGGATCAATTTCAAGACCCTTTACATTGTCCACAGGGCTTTCTGGGTCTGGGGCCTGCACTACATCCAACGTTCTCTTCCAAAATATTTTTCTTCTTGAGCCCTTTGCTCAGTTACCTACATCTCTACCGGTTAGTCGCTTTTCCAGGCAGAGAGTGGGAGGTAGATCTCTCTCCTCGCAGGCGCCTCCCTCTGGAAAAGCCTCCCTGCCCCTCTCAAACTTGAGCCGGACCAGCTGACGTTCTGGAAGCAGCTCAAAACATTCCTCTTCTCCTCTGATTTACCCTTCTCCCTTCCCTGCTTGACTACCTGACCTACATGTCTGCTGTACCGACTGGTTGCTTGGCTACCCTCAGAGTCTCACTGAGTCCAGACTCTTTCTTGATCAGTCCCCATTGCACTACCTCTGGGCCTACCACGCACTTAGGGGCTGTAACTGTAACCCTACACTCCCCTGTTCTTGTTGCATTACCCAGAGCCACGCTGCCATGGCTGCACTTACTCAGAGCATTGCTGCCCTGTTTTTCCCTCCCCTGTCCCTTGCACTCCCCCCTCCCTTTCCCCTTGCACTTCTCATTCTCGTACTTGCACGATCTGAATGACACAAGGCCTAGTAAGATTATTTGTCTTGTCCTCCCTCTATCTTCCATCCCTTGTCTTGTCGCGCCTAGAAACACTTGTGCACAAGCGTGTTATGAATGACGTATATCATATAATTTGATCACAGATGCCCAAAGAAATATACAATGCTGCAGGAAGAAATGGCTAGACTGGCAGCACCCAAATGGCAGTCTAGCCATGTAATACACATAGCAGGACTGGTTTAACAGAAATGCCCAGTTAAAAAAAAAAAGTCATACCAAGCTGAGGAATGACTGGACTGGCTGCACCAAAATGCCTCTCTAGCCACTAATACCACATATCATGCCTGCTTAGCATGGACACGGACAGTCATTATGATCTGTTGCACAATCCTGCCCCCCACACATCCCTTCTCCCTCCCAACCCTACCCCAACCTCCAAAATCAACTCCCTCTTCCTTTTCCCAGAGCTTACGTATGAGGCTCTTTGCCTTATAGGTAAGTACTGGGATGAGGAAGAGTGGGACTAGGTGTAATCTCAGGCATTACCTCCATCTACATCTACCTCATCCCAGTACTTGTGTATGAGGCAGAGTGCCTTATACACAAGTGCTGTCTCATACACACTGGGACGAGGAACAGTAGGACTAGGAGTAATGAGTAATCAAGGCATTAAACACAAGTATTGGTGCAACACCACTGAGTTGACTGGAATTCAGCACCCCCCTCCACCATGAGATTTTGTGCTATGTTTGACTCAACCTGAATGACCTTCAGAGAAGTTGCCAGACAGAACAGGACACAGATGTTAAATGGCACCTGGTGTCTCTACCCAGCAATTACTAACATAAAACATTTCACTGTTAGTACCTGCATTCAAATACCACATTTTTTATGCAATTGAAATTGTGATGTTGGTTTAATACTTGCATGTCAGGGGTGTGATTGGAAGGGTAGAGAGGGAACAGGAGACCGCTCATTCTCACAGCAGACCATAAGTGGTTGCTTTCAACCTTAATGGAGACAGTTAACTGCTTGTAACTTTGAAGCTACACTAGAATAGTCTCATTAAAATGCGTAAAGACATTAGATGTCCCCAAACAAATAAATTTGCCCCTCCCCCACCGCCCATGAAGTTAGTGCCTCAACCAACATTTGATGGGTTAGCCCCCCTAAATGTAGGTTTTGTTGCGCCCCTGAATGCAAGCACACACAGCATTCACCATATACACACACGCACACCCAGCCATCCATACATTTAAGTGTGCACCCTTTCACCATACAGGCACACACACCCAGGCACCCACCCATACATTTAAGTGTGCACCCTTTCACCATACACTCACACAGGCAGCCAACCATACATTAAAGTGTGCACCCTTTCACCATACACCCACACAGGCACATGTCATGGGGTTGAGGGGAGCCCTAATACTTCAAAAATAAATTGGGCCTCATTACGACTATGCCGGTCTGGAAACAATGGTGCCGGTAAGCTTAACAGCACTGTTGTTTCCAGACCAGCAAATTACAGCTCTGCGGGCGGTTGCCGTCCCGCCCGGCAGGTCACACCTGCCGGGCAGGATGGCACCCACCCGCAGACTTTTCACAGAAGCACCGGCACGGTTATTAACAGTGCCGGTGCATCTGTGGTCCCCATTCCCATAGAGTCTGAGGGAAATGGGGACTTACCATTTGCCGGAGCCTGACTTCCCGGACCGCCGGGGTTGTAATCCCCCGGTGTTACGGGAAGTCGGACACCGGTAAATCATTACGGGTCTGGCTGCAACCTGCCGATAGCAGCGGCACGGTTACTGCCAAACCCGTATTGAGGCCCATTGTTTCTTTTTTAAGTCATTCTGACTTCATAAAGAAATTATTTCCGTTAAAAGGGCCGAACCATAACGGAAATAAATTCTTTGTGGATGCTGAGTGACTTCAAAAATAAACTATTTCTTTTTGAAGTCATAGGGCTCCCCCGACCCCATGACATGGAGTTCTCCAGCCTGGGGTCTTCAATGTCATGGGGTGGTGGGAGCCCTCGGACTTCAAAAAGAACATTTCTTTTTGTAGTCACTCTGCCTTCAAACAGAAATTATTTCTGTTACAGAAATCATGTATTTATTGATGCAGAGTAAATACAAAATTAAAAAAAATATTTTCTTTTTGAAAAAAAAATATTTTTTTTGAAAAAAAATATTTGTCTTTTTTTTCTCCAGCGGGGAACCCCTCCCAGGACATGTGCTGGCGGGGCCCCCAGCTCTGCAGGGGCTGTGGGGGGTCCTGTTACACCAGTGGTTGCTCATTGAAAAGACAAACATGTTAAATGTAAAAAAGCCAAAGGTGGCTGTGTGCTCTTCCTTTTCACTCATACGTGCATTTCAACTGAAAGCAGTTGAATGTGTAGTTCAAATATCTCCCTCTTTTTGCAGGGAAGTCATTTCACCAAAATGCCAGGGGTAGCAGAAATGAAATCACATGACCCTTGGCATAAACATGTCATACAAGAATGGATCATTATATGTATTGGTACAAAAAAATTCATGCGATAACTGCAACTTGCGAAAAGCAAAATACATATCCAAAATGGATGCTTATTCTGCTTTTAGGAGTATGTTGTCTGCCTTGTGAATTTGAGGTGTTTAAGAACAGACTAAATCAGTGACTCACCCCCTGAAGTGTGACTCAACCCCTGAAGTGAGCCTGAAATAAACCTGATATGAGTCTAGCAATTATTGTATGGAATTCCAAAAAGTCAAATTATTTGTTATTCCTTTTCTTTGTTATTTAGGGTCACTGCTCAAAGTGTTACACTTTTGGAACCCCCTGTTTTTTAAGGAAGCTGAACAAGAAAGCCAGCCACTCTAGAAGCAAAGAGCCATTGGCATTGGCCACATCCCATGAGCTTCAGTTTGATAAAAAAAAGAAAAGCTGTTTTTTTTTTTTAGGGGTAGCAAGGGAGACCTCAGGGGTCACAAGTGCGACACCTGACGACCTCTAAATGGCGCCATGTGGTCCAGATCCTGTTGTTGGGTGCCCTCATGCCTCATCCCCTTTGGGGGTGGGGGGCGAGGTTAATCACTGTGGTCTCAAAGGAAGCTTGTATTTCATAGTTGACTTTACTAACATCGCTCATGATCAGCCTGCCTGACATAGGAGTAGATGTAACAGACTTCAAAGTAATACGATACCATGGATGTGAGGAAGACCTGCAATGTAAGCATTCTTATCCATCATATGGTACTCTCAGTTCATTGACTCTATAAATGACTTGATGATCCTGCATAATACCAGCATGCTTTGGTTCATGGGGCAATGAAACACAGACTTAGCAGCTAGGAATATGAAACAGCCTCCTCATTGTAACTTAGTACCCCTGTACGGTTTATTGAGAGGCCGCCCTCAACACAGGGAGTTCCTTCCCTCCCCAATCAAGGAGTCACACAACAAACTATTTAATGGATTCTTTGTCATGCCGCTTGGATCCGTCCCCCCTGTGCCAACAATAGCCCAAGGCCGGGGTACATAAAATATATTTATATTTATTTAAGTTATAGGTAATGGAGATTGCACTAAAACTATACTCGCCACCTTCTCTGTTTCTCATACTTAAAATTCCTTTTACATAAATAAATCACAAAAGTTGGTTTGGAAAACACAAATGATATTACTTTACTTTATGTGGGTTTCGTTTTATGTAATAATCAACATTGGTCAATGAACAAAATCAATTACGTATGCAGTGCTGTGCCAATTTCGATTTTCCTGTGTACTAAAAAAGGCTAGTAGTTTGGTTTTCAGATTTGTTCAAATGCACAGGGCAAATATTATTTTGGCAAATATTTTGCTTTGAAAAAAAACCATAGGGTTTTTATTATACAACCGTTTTTATTAGTCTCACGCTGTTTCCCATACATAATGGCTTGGGAAATTACTTTCTTTTTGCGCTTCAAAGTTACAACCTTTTGGATGATAGGCTACAACTGGAGAGGGGGCTATTTGAATTTTATCAGCAAACAATAAGTGTGGTTTATTTGCGAGAGTTGGGATAGTCTCAATTTCAACAGCGTTGGTATTAGAGCATTGATCCTGCACTGGTTTCCTACCGCTATATATACTTTTGTGGAGAAGGAGCAATTGAATGTCCAGTTTATTCTCCAGCCTCTCCGATTTTTCAATCAATGGGCCTCATTCCGAGTAGGGCGGTAAGGGTTAACGGTCATCGGTAACGAGACCGGTGCCGGTAAACCCTTACTGCCCTACTACGAGTTCCCTTTGCGGGTCCTTCCTTAACGCGTTCTTAACGCCTGCTTTTAGCAGGCGTTAAGGACGGGACCCGAAAAGGGACTTTAGTGCTAATAACGGTACCGTAATTTACGGTACCGTTATTAGTGCCTTCCCCATTCCCATTGAGCCCTATGGGGGCTCAAATGGGAATGGGGAAGGGCCCTGGTGAATGGGGAATTACGGTCCCTCCAACCTTGGAATGGACCGGTAATAACTCCATTCACCTGGGCGGAGTCGGAACGATTTTGGAGGCAGCCATGCCGCAAATAGCGGCGTGGTTACCTCCAAAGTTGGAATGAGGCCCAATGTATTTAAAAGACGCTAAAATTCCATGAACATCTCATTTTATCGTCGAGATTATCGGGGCATAATGAATGGGGGATTGAGGGAAGGGGAGATGTGTCAGATGCTGAATCTACATTGTGTGCAATCGAGAATCTGTCTATCTCAGCACGGGGGGCGAGTCGAAGGGGGAGGGAGGGGCAGAGAGGGCAGGGAAGCTGAAGGAGGCCCTGGGACATTGGTCGGGTTGCAGGACCTAATGTCGGGTTTCTGATAGGAATGGACTGGGGTTCCAGGTGGTAAGCTGTATCTGCAAGGCGTGGAAAGGAGCGGGATAGAGGAGCTGAGATCAGGGCCCAGATAGTCGATTTCAATGGTCAAAGGTGACAGACAGGTCCAACAGGTTAGCTGAGGATAAGGGGTGTGATGGGGTGGTCAGGATAGCAGATTGGATTAGAACTGTGGTAAAGGTGGCAACTTCAGAGCGGAGGGGAGCAGGACAAGATGTCACACAATCGGCTAGAGCCAAAGATGTAGAACTTATATGCGAGGGTAGTACCTGGAAATAGAGGGGAGGCTCATCAACTCCATGAGGAATGAACGCAGTGCATTCAGGATCAAGCAAACTTACGGAGTTAGAAGATTTGGGTGCTGTGGGCTGAGTGCAAGGTATTATTAAGTTGCTCACCAACTTCGACTGCAGGCAACCAAGCGAGACATTAAGCTCATTGGTCACAACACGTGTCACAAAGATAACGTCTTCAGTATCCAAAGGCACTTTTTGGAAAGTACGTGGTTAATTGTCTACTACCCCAAGCAACGCCTCAATGTGGAGGCCCAATAAAACTGAAGCATACCTGGGGTTGCTTGTGGTCTCGTGCAGAAGGGATGTGAGTGACCTAGCAGTGTAGGCTGGAATGCGGCTCTGGGGGTAGCACCAAGACTGATTTGCTAATGGTCTTTCACCTTATTTTAATGGTTTGACAGGTGAAGATCGATGCTCTGGAGGGTTGCCCAAATCAATTGCCAGAGGTTTAAGATTAATTATAAACCTTACAGCCATCATCTCTTTGTTTTGCTTTATTGTTAGCCAGATAATCATCAGTTATGGGGGATTTTCTATAAAACGCCTGGCAATGCCTTTAAATTCATGCCCATAAAACATCCCAATGCCAGGGGTAGCCATTACATTTCCAGATACTCACCATGTGCCATGGAGTGGCATCAAATGATGAAGTAGTTATTGTAAGGAATTGATTTCAAAGGTAATCACCCGTTGCCAAGGATTGCTATCAACTGCCATCAGAAGCCCATGTATTCACTTGATCAGTAGGGATCGCAATCATATGACTATTTTCTTACCCCGTTAAAGGGAATTGGCATCAAAAGTTAAGGAAACCTCTTTACAAAAGAAGTGCATCAACCTTCAACTGACAAGATGCCATGGAATGTCATCTAACGGCCAGGTATTCAGCCTATTGGCCGGGATTGACATCACGTTACCATGGTCACACCCCTTTGAAAGGAAACTTCATCAAATGCTCAGGTGTTCGTCCCATTCACAGGAATTTCTATCAAATGCCCACATACGTGCTGTTGGGACTCTACATGCGATTTCCAAAAGTTTTTCAAATGGAGTGCACACCTAAAGAGTTAAAACAGGTCACAACTCATTTGCTTTTTGATTTTACCCTCAGTTTTGTAAAAAAAAAAGTTGCCTGCAAATTATACTTTATAAGTATAATTTATAAAGCATTCCTCTGTAATCCTCCACCTTCTAGCTTGTACTAGAGAACGGCTGACTCTCAGAATCCGTTTCTGCCATTCTTGCAAGAATGTCTAATGCAGGCGTAGACTCATGTGCCATTTTCAAGACAGAGGAGGAATCCAGGGAGGAAATGGTAATTCCGTTTTGTGTACCTTTGCCCCTTCCAAATGGCTGTAATGTGACAGCGTGGGACATTTTCCTGGTGAAGCGTATCATAGAAAGTTGGGAGAAAATACTGGTATTGTCACTTGTTCGTGTCCACATAATTTCTGTGCATTTGTCAGGTGTAGTTGGGAAGTGGAGTGGACTTATCATGTGCATCCTTAAGTCCTGTTCTGCCAGACACCTGCATGCAATTTTAGGTTTTTCTACCATAAAGCGAAAAGTCATGAGTAATTCATGGGCAAAATCACTACTACAATTTACTTTTCCAGTAGGTTGTGGAAAGATGTAAATTCCCCCCTGCAATGAATGAATGCAGAAGGCCTTTACAATGGATTCCTATGTAATCTGTATGCTTTTACCTCCAGGCTGATCCCATGTGAATCCATAACATTGACACAGAATGAAAATCATCTATGCTTAGGCAACCAGACACTTTTTTTGGTTGCAGGTGGGAATGTAGGCAGACATATTTTGAGGAATTTGACCATCCACATGCTGGGTGTGCTCTCGCCTGGGCTTTGTGAAATGTTTAATTAATTTGTATAATACTAGACCAGCCTCAGCATAATGTGTGGGGCTAACCCCCACACATATTCCTATGCTCACACCATGACAAACGCATAGGCCTGTGTACTCTGGGTGGACACAGCCTACAGGTACAATCCGCCCAGTCATAATTTTAGTTGAAATATGACAGCCAGGAATGCACTATTTCACCTCCAGGAATGGGGACGACCAAACCTTCCCCCTGCATTGGCCAGCCTGATTTACTAGCAAAGGCTCCATGGAGCGACCCTGCTCTTTTGTTAGGCCCTGCAGTTGGTGGCAGCAATTAACATACTAATAAAGGACACTCCAATAGGCCCACATGGGCCTGGCTACAGAGGTTAACAAAGAAGACAGGAAACCAAACATTCTTTCATATGTAACTGTGTCAACCTGAAGCCAGTTCCCACCCAACCTATCAATCACAGTGAGCTGGCATGTCTGAGACTGAGGTTTACAGAAAGCCACCCTGCTAGGGGGACCCCATTCATAAGGTACGAGAGTGTGGTTTGCAGGAGCCAGAGAGTCTGGTCTTGCTGCAGCTTCAGGGCAGACCTGCTGCTTTAAACGTGACTACATTGAGAAGATCATTAACCAGAGAGACTCTTTGAACACAACAGACAGGAAAATAGGTAGGATTTAGTGTCACAAGGAAGTGTGGGCATCTCTTTCAGTTAAGAGAAGGTTTCTGCCACTATAGTTCTGGGGCACATCTTGTTCCTGTTTTCATCCCTTCACCTTACCTTTTTCATAGCCCTCTGGTTATGATTTAGCCAACACCGCTCATTTTGACCCACAAGGTTTTAAAAGAGGACTGAAGCCCCCCCATTAAGTAGATCATCTGAAGATTTCACTTGAAGCAACAAAGAAGACCTCAACCTTGAACTCTGACTGAAGGTACAGTCTATCTTAAATCTTTCACCAGTGAAGGAAGGCCAGGATATTGAAAGAGGGAAGCAAGATCCCTCCCTAAACATCTCCCAGGGAACAGAGGTAGAGACAGAACTCAGAAGACCCTTCAGTCGATCAAGAACCGGTACCGAGCCAGCACACAGCGTGCCCTGCTAGACTCTGCAGCAAGATTCCTGGGTACAAAGTGCCAGACGGTCACTGAAACGACAACCAGGGACATGGCAGCTCCCTGCAACACAAACCACAGCTGTGGATCATCCACCTTAAAGGACAATGCAAGCCCATTGAAGAAGCTGGGAAAAGTACCTCGACAAGCATCTACTGACGTCCACCTTTAAGGACATGTTTGGACCAGCAGAGTTCCTCAATCTGCAACTGATGGCAACGCTAACTGCTGTCAAGTGGCCTTCGCATAAAGACATCAGAGTCATCTTCACCAGTGCTTCAGGACTGCCGATCAGCACTGAGACAATAATTCCTGACCCTGAGCCGCCATTTAGGCCAGCCTGCAGCTGTTCTTACAGCTTCGCTCACTGAGCAATCTTGCTGTCTGATACCCTGAGCTGATTCCCATTTCGAACTCTCTCACAGAAACCTGCAAAGCAGCCTGAAGCCGACTCCACCCTGTCAAGCACCAAGAACACCTTCAGCACAAGGTACATTGTGGTTCTGTTCCCCTGGTAACTTCCCAGAAGAACCTAGAGACATATTAAGGCCCAGGGCTCTCTTTATGCTGAAGCCAAGACACCTTAACCTGTTGTTAACCACACTGACTACCCTCTTGTCGGTACCCATAATACATATATTTTCCATTTTTTTAAACTGTCTGTCCTCTGCATTCCTTTAAAGAGTGGATTGTATTTTGTACTGTTGCTAGAACTGTCTGTTGTGATATAAATAAAGTTGATATTTTTGATACAACTGTAAGTGATTTCAACCCGGCACTCCACCTAAGTCAATGCCTAGCGTGTGATGCACAGTTGGAACCCTTAATTATTTATTTATGTCTATACGTTCTTTTATTTATGAATGATGTACCCTCATATCACGCCCTCTCTTTAAATCCCCCCGGTCACACTGAACCAGGAAGCAGGCTCTTTTGCAAAGTTAAAAATATTTATTTTATGAATTTCACAATATATGTATATATCACACTATTTTAATGGTTATACAATGATCACTAATGGGGTGATGTTGCAATACATCTCTTTAATCACACGGACTAATGATAGGAAAAATAATGCATCACATAGATAATACTTTTGTGTGGGTTCAATCAAAATGCAATGTAATTACTCTTTCCCCCTGCACACTACTCAATCTCCCCAATATGCAATATAAAGAGATGGAAGGAGAGAAAACAGGTTTCAGGAATACATAATTCAACAAAGGAGTATCAATCCCAATTTCCCCCCAGCAGACACAGAGAGAAATAGCAATGTTTGTAAACTGATCAAAAATGGTTTAAAGTTGTCTTTGCATGAATGGTAAGAACACTGAAAATGGATTTAATTCACTAAAATGGTTTCAATACTAGTGGGAGCCGCTTTGTATGGTTTCAAACAAACCCTAGCAATGATTATTGAGTACCAAGCAAGTTGAAAACTTAATTCTGAGGTCAGATGCAATGAACAGCTATTTCACACGTGATAGATTTGAGCAAAACAAAAAATGTTGCGGCAAACTTTTCCACGTGCGGTAAGCGGGATTGCGGAATAACTATAAGGAGTTGGGGTGCGGTTTTTGGTTTATTGGAAAGCTGAGAATGTTATAGCATACATGGTGAAGGAGTTATGAAGGTTTTGGTGGAGGTCGCTTTTTCAGAAAGAGTCAAAATTTGCAAAAGAAGGATGCACTTTTTAAAATGACAAACAAGATATCTTTACAGGGTAGACTATGAAGCCGCAGACTTATGGAAAATACATATGCTAGGGACAATCCTATGCTATGGATACTCACTACCAATGTTTTGAATGGACCCGTCAGGAATCTGGTCAGAGATTTTCTGGACCGGAATTCTGCTAGCACACCGGACTGGATTCAATGCGCTCTGGTTCTGCAATCAGCAAGGCACTCTGGACACCGCACGGTGGGACTGAACTGGATCTGACGGGCTCTGGTTCTGGTCCGCAGCTATCTGGTCACAGCTCGGCTCTACTGGGTTGGATCTTTGGATTCTGGCAATAATTTTGAGCAAGAAAGCAGTACAGCACAGCCAGGTTGTTTTTCTTGTTCCCCTTAGAGGTCTGGGGTAAAATCTGGTTTCTGGATTTTTAAAGACCAAGCTGAGAAAGGTTCAGCTTTGGAAATGGGCCTTTCTGCTTTCAGAGTTCTGGAGTCTGGAGTCTGGAATATGGATGTCTCTTGCAAAGTGCTCTGCCAGCAATCAGATGGTGGGTGAATGTGTATCTTTCTAGGTCCTAAGCTATCTCTATTTATGTATTTTCTAAAGGGGTGGGTATGCTGAATTATGCTAGGCACACCCTTGGGTTTTCTATTGGTTAGGGTCTTTCCTCTCCCTTGATTTGAGAAGAAAACAGGGTGTCATCATGACGCTGTGTTTTATGGTCTAGGGAGAACCTCCCCTTTGTTTCTGCACAGAAAATCTATTTTTCATACAAGACATATTTACAATTTTACACACTTGATAGTAACTTGATAGTAATGGCATATTGATATCACAGATTTGGTGGAGAAAGTATTCATCCGAGCCCTGTCGTGGTGCGAGCTTGGGTCTAGATTTTGCAACTTTTTGCACTTTTGGTCTGGTACCCAATGTTGGATTTATCCCCAATTTTACGCATATGTGCACATGATATCTGGGCATAATCATGTGAAGTTTTATGTTTCTGGCATCACCACAATTGCTACAAAACCACACATTTGGTATTCTTGTCCCTGAACATAGCACAGAGTTCTGAGTACTTTTTTCATATTAACAATACTGTCATTTTACAATTTTTAAATTTTGCACAGTTCTGTGTCAGTCCTTTTCAAAAATATACTTTTCTGTGTTTTCAGAATGTACAAAACTGTCTGTCCCGCCCCCAAAGTTTTGGTGGCTCAAGAGCAATCCCCGCCTCTTCCCTCTGGCAGGGGGTTCTGTTGACACTTGCATCTGCATATTCTTTTCAGCCAAGAAAGTCCTTTGTCTTTTCTAGGAATAGCAGAGCAAAATCCCCTCCCCTCTTCATTAACACCCGACTGGGAGTTCCTGGTCCAGATGAGAAGCAGGAGAGATGCCTTTTGTTGGGGCAACTGTGGAATTTGCTTTGAAGTTATTTGGCTTGCATCAGATTTACTTTAAAGTCAATTGTTACATTTTTCTTAATTGAAAAATAAACTTATATTTTCACAACAGGCAAACAAATCTCTAATTCCAGTCGTTTAACCATATAGATTAAATAGTTGCAACCTATATTGCTTTTGATGGCAAGTCACTTAATTCCAACCATTTGATTTTAACTGCACACGTTTAAGCTTCCAAAGTGATTAAATGACAGCTGTCACACAGGTGGCCGACGGTACTGGGCCCATATTTTACAGATTTTCACAGACAAGCACACTTTTTAATGTGGATATTCTTATGATGGATTCTGCTTCTCCTGAAATTGTGTGCTTATGTGGATTCCTTAAAGATGTTGAATATTTCCTGATGTTTTGAACCATCATTTTGCAATTTCAGCAGCCAAGGAAAAAAGGATTTCAGAGCACCTTTGGGTTTCCTTGCAATAAAGCACTGCCTTTCATGAAGTTTCCATTTGCACTCTGTGGGCAGCCCAATGACAGGTTTCAGCAGTGTGGTCTCCTGTTCCACCACTGACACAGGCAAAGTAGATTGGCAGCCATCTTTTATGGTTTCACAGCGCAATTTTCCTAGGTTTAGCGCGCATAGGGCTTTTTGCGGCTATTTTGCTGGTTTTGGTGCCACCGGCACACAGTGATGTCGCAAGGCAGAGCCTAGTGGGTCAGTACATCCCACACAACCTTGCTTTCTATCACTGGGTAATAATTCTATTTTTGCTGTGTTGCAACTAACCAATGATCCACAACCTTTCGGATATAAGCCTGCTGTTACCAAAATTGGATAAGGAAGTTTATAATTTGCCTGTTATTCCAATCTGTTCTGATACCTTCTGGTGTACTAGAGGGGTGGGGCTTATTGATGGTGTACAAACAAATATCCACCCCAGGACCACTGATGCCCCGGAAGTTGATTTGTCACACATGGTGCAGGTAGTTTTGAATAAAGGGGCAATGGCAGCCTTGGGACCACCAACGCCGACACGTATGTGTTGCTGGTCCCCAGCACTCAATTTTAAACATTCCCAAAGATGAGCACAACTGCAATGAGTAAATTAAGGCACAATTGCATTTACTCGTTACTTTTACTCATCACTTTAGGAGAAATAAAATGGTGCCTGAAAATACGCTTTACAAATGGTGTTTTCTAATGGATTCCAATAGAGTCCACCTACTCATGAGCAGGTACTAATGAGAGTTACATTCCAACAGATGCCATTGGTTTGATGCCTGCAGCAAAATCGCATGCAGATGTAAATCCAAATGCTCTCCTGAGATAGAGAAGGAAAGCAAAGCAGAAATGCTATCACCAATGTACTGCTCTCCCATTCCTCAGGACAGATGTAAAATGAAACAGAGTGCACAAGGGAAGCATAGACTTCTTTTAAACGTTAATTTACGCACCACTTCATTACAAAATGACCCCTGGTGTGTCCAAGCAGTCCCCAGCATTGCCTTAATAATGCCCAAAAGGACGCAGATTGGAATTAGCAGAAACAGTGATTTACGCCACTTTTTTCTGTTCAGCTTCACGCAGAAAATTACTTCACTTCTTTAAGAAAAAGAGCCCCTTAAGAGAGGTGTTAAGGCCATGAGATGGTCTGAATTATTTTTAGCCATGAAGACAAGGATTTTGTTTTGGTTTTGCACATCAAAGTACTTTAACTTTTTGGTTATTTTAAATTTCAACAGGAATATTGCGTATCTTTTCTGCAGTGCTGGCAATTTGCTGATGCTACTACTGACCTTCTCTAAATCATCCATGAAACATAACCTTCCAGCATCATCATCAGTTTTTAAATCATGGTGATTGCATGCAGGAAACCACTAACGTGTGCACGTATGTGCTGCTGATTCCTCTGCATGCAATTTCGTCCAGTAGGTGAAAGGGAAAAGGAAAGAATGAAAGTGATGTGATCTTCCATTTTTCTTTCCATCTCCTGAATAAATAGGCATCACCTGCAAATGATGCTTTAAAGATGTGCTCATAATGGATTCCTATGGAATCTGCATGCCTTGGAACAGGTGTAAAATCCAGGTTGAGGCCATAGTAATCCATTTGTTGTATGCCTGCATACAAATCTCATGCAAGCATAAATCAAAATCCACTGATGAGATGGAGGAGGTCAGCACAGAGGACATCTTATCTCCGTTATGTTCCCCCCCATCATCACGTCCCTTTTATTTGGCTAAGTGATGGCACTTATTTTGGGGGAATTCATCAAGATGTTCTGGGTCCTTCACCCGTGCTCCTTGGCTTCTTGCTTTTCATGGTTTTGATGCCACTGCTACTGTTGTTCATTGATGTAGATATGTTACCCTTTGCTGGCACCTCATCTTTCTTGTGGCTTTCCAAAGTCACTTTTGTCTGCAGTCTGCTCTGCAGGGAATATTCACTTTCATCAACACATTGCACACATACATGACACTATATATGACAATGTCGTTGTCACTAACGTTCTGTGTGCTGTTCTGTGCAGGTACCTACTCGCTGATCTGGTCCTCTGCATGTTCTTTAGAATGGGGAACATTAAGCGCCCAGATACCTTCGGGTCAGGTGTGCTATATAAATTAATAAACAACCATACCGTGTACATCACAGTACAAGTGTGAGTGTGAGTGTGTGTGTGTGTTGTGCGTGTGTGTGGGTGTGTTTGTGTGTGTGTCTGTTTTTGGGGGGTGAGTCAAGCAACCTGGGCAGGACAGGCAAGGTTACTGGTAAACATATGCTGCATTGTTTTGGAGAAATGGCTGAGCCAGTCCACTGTACGAAGAGATCAAACCGGTGTGGCTGTCCCGTTATCCTAGTGTGGATCACTTATTAGGTGTGGTGTGGGCGTGATGCTTTACTCCAATGTGCAGCTGTTGCTGTTCACCAAGGTAGCTGGCAAATGTGCATCAAAGTACACCAATTGCCACTATGTCTCCTGCCATGGCATCTCCGTTATGTATTTAACATCAACGTTATTAAAGACGAAGACTGACAAATGTGACCCCTTTTTATCGCTGATCGAGGTTGCTCCTAGTCCATGCCACACATTTGTTTTATCGAGTTATGTTTACCAGACACACACATGCTTGCCTGCACTTCATGTACTGTTCGTCTGGGTCGTCATGGAGGTGTCCAGCCATCCAACCTTCTAAGGCTGCACCTCCACCAGTGCCTCTCACATGCCTCTCAACCATTAAATACATTTCACCCATCCTCTGCCTTATTTCATACCATCCTTTCCTCCTCTTGCTTATTGCCTTCTAGTATTTGACACCCAGGACGTATTTGTGGGATTGTTTGCACTGTGCAAAGTGACTATTCATTGGTGCAAAGTGACTTTGCACAGTGCTAAAAATTACATGAATCGGGCCCCAAATGTTCTCTCACATATTGTGTCTCCCCTATGCTGGACTCCTATGCCCGACCAGTGCTGTGCCAGAGGCTGCGCAAAGAGATTGACTTTACCTGTGATACAGTAGTGATGCGGTGTCCTGGGCCTCTGATCGCTGCATCTTTAAAAATGCCCGGGACCAGCAGTCTCCACAGATTTGCACATTCTTTTCCGTCTCTTCGGCCATGCATGCTCATGTCCATTCAGGCATGACCAGTTGCGTGGCAGCACATTTGGCAAGTTCCAATGTGTAGGCAGCGTTTTCTGTAACGAAAATGAAGCTGGTAAACTGGAAAATCCTCCTTGCACCCATATGTTGCTTGGACATTGGTGGTTCGACACTTTGCGCCCCATGTCTTCTACGTTGGCATCTGTGCCATAGTCAATTATGGTCGGTTCACAGATGTCTCACTCTGAGGCATGCATATTTCTCGTCGCATAGTTAGAGCGGCAACATAAAATTCCACTTTCTCTGCCTTGTTTTCAAATCCCTTCATGGTCTTGCCCCTCCTTATCTCTCCTCCCTTCTCTCCTTCTACTCAGCCTCTCGCTCCCTTCGTTCCGCTGACCACTTCCTTCTCTCTGTACCTCCTTCCCCTTGCGCTTCGTCCCGGTTCCGCTCTTTCCAACTTCTTGCTCCTCTGCATTGGAACTCTCTCCCCCTCTCAACCCGCTCTTCCACTACCCTCATCTCATTTCGCACTTCCCTTAAATCCTTCCTCCTCCAATTCCCACCTTCAAGCACCCCCTGCCCTCTCTACTCCCCCCGTCTTTCCCCTCTTCTAATCCCTCCCCTCCCTTACCATCTTCCCTTTCTATTTTACACTCTCTCTCCCTTCCTTCTACTCTCACTCAATCCTTTCCTGCCCCTCCCTTTACTCTCCTGCTCCCACTCCACTTCTCCCCCCTCTCAGTCAATTGCTCTTTGCACTGTTTTGTTGTTGAATGATTCAAGTTGCCACTTTGCTCACATTGTTATTTGTTGTTATTATTTTGTTGTTCCATTGTACAGCGCCTTGGTGTAAAGCGCTCTATAAATCAATCAATCAATCAATCAATCAATCAATCAATAATCAGGCCCTCAGGAGGATGGCCGCTGGGTGTCTCTGTGGGTAACACCTGCCGCCTCAAGCATAACTGGAACCCGCAATGCATCTGTACATACAGGACACATCTCCAGTGTCTCCGGCAGATCTTTGCGAGGATCTGAACTTCGTCATTATACATTGATACCAAACATACCGTCCAAAGGATGCTTTCAAAAACATGTCGAAACGTATCCACACACAGAGGCCAGTTTCTAGCAATCTGTACACCTGAGCACTTCAACTGATTCACAACTACTAGGAACTGCCCATCCCAGCCAACCCCAATCCCAACCCATCTCTCCCAGGTCCGCAAGCATCAAAGTTCCCTAAATGGCAAACGTTGTTCTATATGAAACATTATGAAGTAACCGATTATTTCAAGGGTCCATCTATTCAAAACTGCAACAGTGTTATGGACATATTCGACGTTCTTGTTTGTGTTAATATCCTTAGTGTAAAACATATATAATGGTAAGATGATACTAAGACCTGTTGGGAATTGATGTGGTAAAGCTGAGGATCTCAAGACACGTTGCACTATGTGGCCCTCCTGATCTACTTCCACAACTCCCAAGTTGTAGTAGCATCCTGGAGCTCGGCCTTGGCTAATGAATGATGGCTTTGACCCGTTTAACCTATGGGCCACCCAACGGCTGAGCGGTAAATCCTTTTTTTAAGTTCTCCACGCCCTGCTGTACAAGGGTCAGGAGGGTATGTTATCGTTTTTCTAACTATAAAGGGCACTACCAGCCCTTTCCACATTTCTGTGGCTGGTGGCAGGAGCAGCATACTGCCCCACCATTTCTGGTACCCCCAGAATCGCTGTGGTGTTTGGGGTGTAGCAAGCACGCCACAACTCCCCTGGTTTACCCGTGGCCTACTCTGTTGTATGGGTGCACCTGGAATGCAGAGGGGCTAGACAGAATCTCCATCACTACACAGATTCGGTGTGTGGTGCTGCAGAAGGTACGACGCAACGCTGCCTCCACATCCCCGGCGTGTAGGCAGCCATGGAATCATTCTGGGCAGCTATTGAAGCTCATCAGCGAGCCAGCATGCACCAGGGCTCCTGCAGTGACCTGCAGGGCTGACAGGGAGATCTGAGCTTCTCCCCGCCCGGGCTTCGAGAAGCAGATTGAGAAACTCGACATGTCAACTAAGTAGCACAGACTATGAAGTCCGTGAGGACATTTTGTGAAGAATACAGGGGTGTTCCATAGGTTAATTGCTCCTTTGGATATTTAATTATAAATTACTAGTCTAAAAAATAGTATTTCTCTTGCCAATATAAAGTTACCCTTGACTCGAAGCGCCTCCCAATGCAGTCGCTGTGGGAAGTATAGAGTGATGTGTATTAATATATGCTTTGCAGATTTCGCCCGTCAATCATCTTCACTCCGAATACACTTGAACTCAGCATGACTTTTTAGAAGATAGCAAAGTTTCAAAGGAATAACTTTATTTCAGAACGGTTTATATTAAGACATGTAGTCTTCTCAATTTTATCAATGTTTTTCCTCAATGAAAGGCCACACTTTTTGGTGGCCATGCTTATGTGTGCTTGTTCTGTGGTGTTTGCATTCCCGAAACCTGGTTTTATTGACCAGGAAACTTACTTGCACTGATGCATTGACGAACGCTTGGTTCACAGATCAGGCACCTGGTTGCAATCCTGCATGAGAGAAACATAGTGCATTGTGCAGGTTTCTGGTGGTTTCCATGCAGTGGGGACGTGATGAAAAGACCACTGCTGTGCAGGATTGCAGGGATGAGAAGCCATTCCAAACTCCTACTCAGCCCCACACAACTACTAAACCAGCAAAGATCTGAAGGTCAAACAGGCACAGCATGAATGGTACACCTCCTTCCCATTGGCAGAGGGAAGTCTGTACTCTTCGAGAGGGGTGTGTGCCAACAAGGAATCTCCATATCAAGCATAGTACTGCAATACCACAAAAAAGAAATACCTGATCGAGGATATATAAAAATACAAGACATTAATAAACTAAAATGACAGACAAACGCACTAGCAACCGACTACTGTAGGGACATACATAGAATATGCAGACCTTTATTGTGGCAAGGATTTCAATCAGGTGATACACTCTGCTCCCGGCCTAGTGTACAGCGCACTGTAAAAACGTATTTAAGATATAGATTCAATTATTTGAAAAATGTACCACTCGTATCACACCCCTTATTTAAAAATACCCCGGGTCATGCTGGACCAGAAATCAGGCTGGTTTGTAAAATGTATTATTTATTTATTTAAGATCAAAATCACAATAGATATTTTAATAGGTAAACAATAATCACCAATGGATTGACAGAACACAGAATGATGTCTTTAATGCACTAGGACTAAGTAATGAGCAAAACAAATGCAGCATAGAAAATAATAATTTTGTGTTGGTTTCAGATCAAATAGCACAATGGTTAGAAATTCCCCCTGAAACACTTCTCAACCCCCCCATTAGGCAATGCAAAGAGATGGAAGGAGAGAGCAGGTATTCAGGAATAGTACAGGTCAAACATTGTCTCACTTCCCTCTTCCCCCCTTACACAGAAAGAGAAAAACAAAGTGGGCTTTTCAACTGTCAGGATGACTTTTAAAGTGGCAGAGCAAGAACTCTAAATGTGTGGAAAAAAGCTTAATTTGTTGTAAATTCCTATGGGAGCGGCTTTGAACAGTTGCACACAAACATATGCAATGATTTAGTCAGCAGAAAACATTTGCAATCTTAAAATCCAAGTCGGAAGCAGTTTGAATATATTTTACATGTGTAAAAATGTCTCAAAATGAAAATCCACGCCAAACTTTTCCGTGCGTGATATTGAGGGAGTTCTGGCGATTTTAGTAAATGTTGTTTTTGCGAGATAGGCGACGGAATGGAAAGAGGCTTTAGTTTTAAAATCAGAAAAGGATTGACTATGGACTAGAGCATCCCAGCTAAGCCACCAGGATGGCACAGGTAAGAGTAAGGAGTGATTTGTGACTCAGTCCTGGTTCCTCGCTGTCCACCTTGGAGTGCTTGGCTGGTCACTCAAATGAAATTTAATAGATCAAAGTAGACAAATGACTAGGAAAAGGATGCTTTTACAGATAGACAGAATAAGATTTCACTACAGATTTAGACAATATTACTGATTATGGAAGTAAGGATAGTTCAGAGGTTAGGAGGGGACAAGATAATATACGGGAATCAACAATTTCTAACTTTCTGTTAATACTAATGAAACAAAATGGATTTAAGATTTTGGACCGTCAGGATTCTGGACCGTCAGGATTCTGGACCTATCAGGGACTGACAGCTGGGCACCTCAGACTGGACAGGGTCAGCAAGGTGCTCTGGTCACAGCACAGCACAGGACTGGATGGGATCTGCCCTTCTTGGTACTGAGGATATTTCAATAATTCCGCGGGCAAGCAGTAAAAGCATAGCCCGGCTGTATTATGATGATTCGCCTAGGCTTTTGGGGTTCTGCTCTAGAATTTGAGGCCTAGCTGAGAATGGTTCAGCTATGCAATAGGCCTTTGCTTGTCAAGTTTCTGGAGTCTGGAACAAGGAAGATGTAGATTTCAGCAGCAGGGTGCTCCGCCAGCATCAGGAGAGTGAGTGCATCTCTCTGTCCCTATGTCTGGTCAGCTGTCTCTATTTATGCTATAAAATGACATCATAAAGGGTGTGTGTGTGCCAGCTTAGCTAAGCTTGCCCCTTTGAGCTGGGATAGGGTCAATACTTCATCTCCGCCTTGCAATTTGAGTGATTGGCTCAAGGATGGGTAATGTCAGGTTTTATGATTAGCTTTACAATCCTCAGAGACCACCCTTTAGCCATTGGTCTCCAAGTCTGATTTTATATTAAATGTACATTTCTACATTGGTCACCTTTATACAAATCACACATAAAGATGCCATATTTTACATAGCAGTTATTCCTCAAAACCCTGCAGTAGTGGTATCTTGTATCCCCTTTCTACAGATTTTCACCCTTTTTGCTATGAACACACTTTCCGATTTTTGTGCAAATTTCCACAAATATGCGTGTTTAACATGGGGACATGCGTGTACATTTTCACAATTGTAACAGTCATACATTTTGCGTAAAATCACATATCTTGCCATTCCTGTCCAGAACATGTCACAAAGTTCTGCTGCCTCTGTGTTCTTTGTTCAGGTTCAGCAACAGATGGTCACTTGGCTCCACCCCTTGGTCTCTCCGTGGAGTCCAAGAACACCCCCCCCCCCCCTTGGGGCATGTTCCTTCCAAGAGCCATTTACGATTGCCTTCACACCTCCAGTTTCCTGAGTTGGAGGATGTCCATTGTTTAGTCCTGGGCTAACCTGCACTTAGCACCTCCCCGTGAGTTTCAGCTGAGAAGAAGGCCCTCCCTCTGGGAAAAATAAAACCTTCCTTTCCAGTTCTTGCAGCTCAGCCAGGTTTAATTTAATTGTTAAATTCTTTTGGCTTTTCCTTAGCACAAACAAACTTGTATCAAATAACAGATACAATTTGCATTCAAGATTTTAACCTATGGGATCAAAAACAACTACAATAAGGGTTACTATCAGTAACATGCCTCTTATATTGCAACCATTTGACTTTTAGTTTATAACATGTTAAAGTGTAATCAGGAATGCCCCTGACAGCTGTCATCACAGGTAGCCCTCTGATGCACAGAGATTTGTTTACAGATCCACAGGCAGGCCACTTTTGCTTTGAAGATCTCTTTATGCTCTTAGCCTTTCAGGACCTTGTAAATTCACAGTGATTCCTTAAAGTAAGTGAATTGTAGCACCAAGCGAGAATTTTTAATATTTGAAAGGTGTTCTGTATCGGCATTCTGAAGTTTCAGCAGCCAAGAAAAGGTGATTTAAAACAATATTGGAGTTTCATTTAGCAAAGCACTCCTTTTTGCTTCTGCACTCCACTTTCAATTGTTGTGGAGCCCAGTGACCCATTTCAGTAGTGAGAGCTCTGTTCCACCACTGACAACATGCGTGGCAGATTGGGCATCCACAATTCTATCCACCACATGGTACCAACACAGTGGAGTCCACAACGTTTGAACAAGCCTTGCTCAAGAGCATTAGCAAAATGGAAGAAAATATCCCGTTCAGACATTCCAACCATACCAAACAACAACTGGCAGCATTGAAAACCCTTGCCGACAATGAAGCTATTGTCATAAAACCAGCAGATAAGGGTGGAGCCACTGTTGTGATGAATAAATTAGACTATAACAACATGGTCAATGCGCTTCTACAAGACCAAATGAGTTACCGTATTCTCCCAGGGAATCCTACCAACCAGCTCAAAAACCAAATCAACACCATTATTGAAGAAGTAGAAGCAGAGGTACATATAAATGCCAAAGATGCAGCTTTTTTGACACCATCACACCCTGGGATACCAGCCTTCTATGCTACCTCAAAAATACATATGTGCATCAATCCGCCTCCTGGGAGACCAATAGTGTCAGGGATACAGTCCATTCTAGAACTCCTCTCTCAGTTTTTTGACTACTTCATCAAAGAGGAGGTCCCGAAAATGCGAGCATATGTCAACGACTCTACAGCCATGCTGAACTTACTGGACACCATTGTATTCAATTAAGAAACAGAATGGTTGGTTAACTTGGACAAAGAGTCTCTGTACACCAACATACTGCAACAAGCTACACTCTCCATGGTTAAACATCTTCTGGAATCAGATATTGACTGTACAACACACCATCTGGGCTGCTAATCCAAATGGCAGAAATAGCCCTGACAAGGAACTTCTTCATTTGTACCGATAACTTTTGTCAACAGATACCTGGCACCGTGATGGGCGCAACATTTGCCCCTAGCCTAGCCAATCTATACGTCAATGCCTTTGAATGTGATGCCATCTATCCAGCTTCAAATCCATTCCTAGATAAAATAAAACTCTGGAAAAGGAATATAGACAACATGTTCATGATTTTCACAGGTACAGAAGCAGACCTTCAAGAGTTCCATTACTGGCTCAATTTACAGAATCCATATGACCTTGGAATTCAACAAAAAAAACAATACTTTTTTTGGATTTACACATCATGGCAGTCAAAGACAAACCGTGTTCTAAATTCTACAAAAAAGCAACTGTTAGGAACTCACTGTTGACATACTCAAGCTATCACCCTCAGGCATTGAAAGATAACTTGCCCTTCGGCCAATTTCTTCGATACAGAAGAACATGTACCCTAACAACTGACTATGAAAAACAAGGAAAAAATCTCAAGAAACAACTGGCTAATAGAGGCTATCCAAAAAGGATCATTGACTTTACCTATACGAGAGCTCGTAACATTCCAAGAAGTACGGCTCTGCAACAGCATCCCAAACCACCTCAACATGAGAACATCATGGACAGTCATTGAAAAAATACAAATCCCAAAACGGGGTGGTAATTACCATAACATCCTCCTCAGGAGAGAACAAAACTGGATATTTAGACTAAACACACACAAAGGTGGTCTGTATGAACAAATCCAATGGAACGAGTTAGCTGTCTCCCAGGCTAGTTTAAATCGAGTGTTTTAGATTGATAATCTCAATGTTATGGTATCATCTGTTTTGTAGGACTTTATAGACATACAGCTGGATGCAAGTTGTTTTCCTTTGAGTTGTTTCTTTTGCCTTGCCAATGTTGTGTCTGTCAGGCTTTGTGTATGTATTTGCCTGCCAAAGTATGCACCTTGAGGCATTAAGTATAAACTTGGATGCTAGGCACTGAGCCCAATGCCATTGCTGAGCGTGTCCAACCGAATAGTATACCAGTAGAGAGCTGCTGCGAACTCCTAAATAATGGGCTGCGGTGCATCTACTAAGTAATGGTCCGTAATGTAATGTTTTCTAACCTCTTTTTGAGTGTCTATAGAAGCACTCACCATTAGCTGTAGAGAGTTGTACACATTACATGTCATCCACATATTTGCCCTGGATCTCCCTCCCCATGATTAGAACACCAGGGCTTTTTTACCAACAGTGCCAGGCACGTATTTCGACCACTGAGAATTCATTTTTTTCCAATGGTTTGTTTATTTATTTATTATCCCTTCCTAGTATGTGTACACTTTCCATCATGATACAATACAAATGGCTCCGGCACCCAGCTTTTTTACTTTACACCATAGGCACATATACACACATAGCAGTTCCCAATAGCCTGACCCAAGATGGCTACTGACACGGCCAGTGTCAATATGGGAGCTCGACCATAGAGTCTCTGTGGGTCCCGCATGCCCAATTCGTATACTATGCTGGCTGTATTCAGACATCCACAAACAGAGCAGCAAAGTGACCAGGTACCGCTGGGCATACAGGTCTCCACAGATGCCCCGACCTAGGGTAAGAGGCCCCCCTTTTCTGTCTTCCTCTTCCCAACTCCGCCAGTGCATGAGCCCGGCATTTGTAAGCGTTGCTTCACCTGGGCGTCACTTACACACTCGCGGTTTGTTTCCCTTTAGGAAGGTAACACGTGAAAGTGAAGCCGCTGTGACAACCAACATTTTGGCGATTCCATCTCCATTTATCTGAGATGAGCAGTATGCCGTGAAGACATACATGGGCTGGTAAGCTGTTCCAGCAGACTCATTTCATTTCATAGCATTTTGAGCATTTCTTTATAATAGAAAGGTGGCACCAAAATTTTGTTGTTTCTATTACCCTGGACCTAAATAGGAGCTCTATTCCTTGTATAGATTTACAGGCATCAAGAGTCTGCGCTTGAATCAATGTATGGTGGTAAGGCAAATTTTGTACCCCTCATTCACAAGAGGGCTATAAGGTTCACTAGTCTGCATATGAGTTTTGAATAGGTTAGAACATCAGGAGCACTCCTGAGCACGTCCCCTTCCCCTTGTTTAGTGCTACAAAAGGCGCTATTTTGAAAACACAAAGGTTTTCATACAGTCAAATAGCCTTGTTATATCTTGTGATACTTGATTAGCAATTTCAGATATTTATTTCTCTAGCACTGCATGCAGAATAGTAAACACAAGTATAATACAATAAGGGGCACAAACAGTGAAATACCCCTCTTTCTGTTACTTCTTTGTAGGAATAAGAATTGCGTCCTGATGAAGATGACCTGAACAAACTATGGTTATGAAACCGGTCGACCCTGATACAGCATGAGCTGGACTCATGCCCTTTTAATATCTATGTAAAAAGCAACCTGGCATAGACTGAATGAATTTAATTAGACCTGAGTGATGAAGAAGGTCTTTTAAAGATTTTGTTTGTGAATCCTGGATGTGTAAAAAGGACCTTAGAGTTAAGGAGCCTTATGTGCATTGTGTTACATCAGTACAAGGTGTTAGATTCTTCTAGTAGCTGGCACTGCGTTGGCCAATAAAGTAGCATACAACATTGTGCACAGATAGCTCTTGAAAATGCTAGAACTGGGCGTTGTCCAATGTAAAATGCCCACTTTTTCAGTTGCTACTAAAACACTTGGGACTGCATTTTAAATTTGCATCTGTAGAAATGGGAATAAGTTATTTCTTTTCCACTGTCCATCACAAGCTGTTTTATACCCCATGTTAGGGATGACCCGCTAAAAAGTGCTGCTTTGAGTATATGATGTATTGAGCACACATATGTAATATTCAGTGAAAAAACTTTGTTAAAGGGACGTTATGGTTAAGTTGCGCTACTAAAAACCTGTGAAATTTAGTGAAAAAACTTTGTTAAAGGGACGTTATGGTTAAGTTGCGCTACTAAAAACCTATGAAATTCAGTGAAAAAACTTTGTTAAAGGGACGTAAATATAAAACAACAAAAATAAAAAAAAAATAAGGTTCTTTTCAGAGCCGCCTTTCACAGTTAAAAAATAGAAGTGAAAATAAATGAAGCAAGGCCCTTTGTATTTTTTAGAAGTTCGCGGACAGTCCACGGACATCGAACATTTTGGGGTGCTGCCCTATCATAACCATTGCAATTTTCTCTGGGAGGAAGTGGTGGCTCTGAAAAGAGCCTTTGGGTGGTGTTTGTGTTTGAAAAATTAAAAATACTCAACACCTACTTCAAAATGAATGCTGCAATTCTAAAAAAGGTCGCAATGCATTTTGTATGTTTCTTAGAAAAATCTGATTGCCAGCATAAATTAGATGTACTCCATCTCTGCGAAAAATGTATGTACTACAAAACATAATATTTTATTGTGAAAAGAGGACATGCCAAAATCTCCTAGAAAGGCACAAACAGCTTTATTGACATTGCACCTTGCTTTCTCCATTTGTGGACCAAATGAAGAAGAACAAAGCCACATTTGTCTCTGCGCAATCCGTGAAAAAAATACTTGAAAATTTGGAAACATGTCCATGACCTTCCCAAATTGCAAAGAAATTCCAGACACATGTCCTAAACTGTTGCCTCCACAATGAATTATAATTATATCTGGATGTTGCTCTGGTTCCAAAGTAGCACAGAGAGGTAACAAGTCCAACCACTTCATTCCACGCACTTCATGCCAGTGTACTTCCACATATGGGAATCCAAGATCTACAGCTACTCCACAGCTTTCTGCATGCACCTTCAACCAATGTCTCCATAAGTCTCCCAAAATCCAAACAATCTGTTTTCTGAAACACACAGCCATAGCTATCTGTTCTTCTCTCAGCAAAAAAGAGTATCTGAGAAACTCTCTCCTGGCACAACACACCCACTAAACTTTCCTGACCAATCCCTTTCTATGCTCATTCTCATTTGCATGGCTTCCCAACCCAAAAATCCCCGGATGTAACACCCGATGCCCACAAACTACCACCATGTCCGCTGACATATCGTAACATGGGCAGCCCTTCTACCATTTCCACTTCACTCTCTGTGCCATTCCAACATTGGATGTAGCTAAGAAGTCACATGACCATCCACCAATCACATCCAAGACCTCTACATCTAACTGCATCATCATAGATCAGCACTGCAAATGTACTGTGAATATCTCTGAGTACAAGTGTCATTTCATTAGAAAGCACCTTCTACAAGAAATACTGTACAAGTCTCCAAGAATTCTACTTGCAGCTCCATGCATATCCATATGCATGAACACAAATTACAGGTATGCATATTTTCTGTAAAGTACATGAACACATTTTCTACTTTCATATAAACAGATTAACTGACTTTTAGCTTGTATAATTTGTAAAATGAATCTACTGTCTTTTTTTCAATCTCCTAAAATCAACTGTCACTTACAAACCTTTATACTATTTAATTTCTTTATACACAAACACACTCATATCATGTTGAACTAACATTTTTTAAATAAAATGTATAGACTACATATAGTCAAACAAAATTGCATGCACACTCTATGTTCAAATCTCAAACAACAATACTTGTACAATTACATACACATTTTTTAATTGTTTTATTTATTTAATTACTTACATTTATATAGGACAAGCAGCCCATGACACTGAGGCACTATAACTTGCAAAAGCTTAGTTACAGGAATAGTGGTTTTCAGTGGTACATTATGAACTCCACAAGGCATAATAAAGATATTTTGTTTGCTACAGTTAGTCATTGCAATACAGTTTATTCATTAACAACATATGATTTGTATTCAACTGGTGCGACGTATCTTATGTGAATAAGATCGTTTTAATGGTTTTGAGGAAGGCGCTGAGGATGTCAATTAAAAATATCTATGTCTAAATTAAAAACAGTGATATATACAAACAAAATTACTAATATATTTCTTTTACAATTGCAGTGAAGACCATTCTCCTGAAAAGAGCAGCTGATTTTGAAGTAGAAAGAACAACTAAGAAGTAACCTGCTCATTTTAGAAAAAAAAGTAAGTTGAATACCACCATAATATTTCTATTATTACTCAAACAAACTGTAAGATTAATTCATGCTATTTCTGTGCCTAAAAATAGAGATTCTGCACCATTCTGTCCAAAAATCCCCATTTCTTAAACAGTGATTTACAGCCAGAATGGCCCACTAATTCCTATTTTTCGACACACAAATTACCCAACTCAGTCACTAGAATTTTAATGTTATAGAACAAACAACTGTTTTATTTGTATAGCATTAGATTTACTATTTGTACTTCTCCACACCACTAGCTTACTTTTTTCTGTAATCTGAACCGAAGTTTAGTAACACATTAATTCAAGAATACCCATCCCTACTAGTTGTAGTTGCCCAAAGCACAATCACACACAATTACATACATCTTTATCATCTTACTCAAACACTCATGCACACAGCACACATATATTGCAGAACACCCCAACCCATACCTTCTTTATTTTTTTCAACAGACTCTAAAGAATGCCCACCAAAAATCATGTCCGTAGAAAGCAACGCAGAAGTAGAGCAAATGAAAATAAAAGTGTCCAACATAAGCATCCATCTCTAGCAGAATTTGTAAAAAAAGTTGAAACAAAACAGCTAATACAGTCATTTAGTGAAACAAAAGAAGTTTCAAATACAAAAACTTGGCCTCCTCTATCAAAATGTAAAACAATCCAGAAACCAATTAACAGAAAATCAGCTATCACTGCAGACAAAACTGCTTCTATAAATCTTGATATAGTGCAAAGTAAGCATACCAAGAAAAGTATTTTAGCCAAAATGTTCCATCACAAAGTCCTTCAAAATCTTATAAAAACAGGAGAGAAACCAGGTACAACCCTTAAAACCTATCGTAGGAAATTAATCTTGGAAGCGTTGATAGACAGTGCAATTCTTCTCAAAAGAAAGTTATTTATTTTAGTGGTAAACAAAATGAAACCACTAACAAAACTAATAACTAAATTACAAAAAAGACTTCTCAATAATGTCAACAGAAAGAACTTCTTAAGTATCTGCAGAGGTGAATGGAGTCACACTACAAGCACAGAACCATACTTTAATGAA
Organism: Ambystoma mexicanum; assembly: GCF_040938575.1. NCBI lineage: Eukaryota > Metazoa > Chordata > Amphibia > Caudata > Ambystomatidae > Ambystoma > Ambystoma mexicanum. Next base: position 1,068,781,597 of record NC_090925.1, read on the forward strand.
GAAGCATACAAACAAAAGCAAACAAATACAATTGCCATACATAGCAGTGGTCGAGGTTATGAAAAAGTGAATAATACCATAATGGAACAAGAAGTACTCCTTACAAAAATATGCCCTGAAAAATTAAAATTACCCCTCCATTCAACTGAATCAGAACGTCTAGTGTACAAATGGCCATGCACGTCAATGTGTAACATTGCCAAAAAAAATGTCAAGTCTTTACGCCAATTCCTCAATCAATATGTGAAAAGCAAAGACAAAATCAAAATTAAACTACTGCAAAATATGGATACCTGTCCAGTGCGCAAATACACAGGACTACAAGGACATTCATTGGCCTACATTACAGGACCTACTTGCAAAACCACCTTCCATGATATCAAAAGGATATCAACACATCATTCAACTATAGGAAATCTAGTTTATAAACTGTACTATGCTAAAAGTCCTGCTTTAGCACTAGCCAATTTAAATAACATTCTTCTACATGGTACAGCAAAAGACCTACTTGAAGAAATCGACTATATCCAGAAAAAATATTTTGAAAGTGAAAGCCACTTACAGAATAAAATAGCTGTAAACCAAATTAGTAACAATTCTACACATGGCAACCTTTTACTACACACATACAAAAAAGAAATACTAAAATTAAAAAGTACATCAGCTGAAGTACCAAACCATGTGTGTGTGTTGCCGCAGAACTTTTTTATAAAAGTAACACAAAAACTATAGACCTATCATACAAAATAGAAGACAATGTAGATTCTAAATGGTTTGAATTAGCTCTCTACCTTATAGCAGAAAACAGATACGAAATATCTGCCCCTTAATACTTTGCAGTCACTGCACTACAAAACTTGACAACAACCAAACTCCTTCACGTGGTATCACAAATAATTTGGAATTATATCCACTACCAAAACCCCTTCAACAACTTATTTTATATGAGAGCATCATAATTCAAACAGTGCACCCATTTCAAGCAATAATACGCCTTCAACCAAAAACTGCAAAATTAGCTCCCTCTGAATTAGTGAAAGGTATTCGTAGAAAAGTAGTGTATTTACCATTAGATCTAAAAGAAAATGTGCACACTCTAGGAGTGCAACGTCCAATGCAGCAATCTTTAATTATCTTAGTAAATGGAGTACCTACAATACACAAACAAATTTGGCAACAGCTGGTAGATTTACATAAAGTTAGGGAAGCCTTGCAATATCTTAAAGAGTATAATGAATATTACAAAGAAATTAATATTGAAGAAAACTTGAAAAATACAACTGAAATAATTCAAGAGCCACAAGAAGCTGGTCAATTTGAGCTCCTAGATCCTGCTACAATATCAAATACTTTAGACCATTATACAATTCATCCATTGCACTCTAATGACACCATAGTAGATGCACTGGAAACGTACCAAATGCGTCAAACAAAAGGATCACCAATCAGCATATGGGAAAAAAGTATAGAAGCACATGCTTTTCCTCTATTCTTTCCTACTGGCAAAGGAGGAAGGTACGATGATAGACCTATTCAGATATCAGCATCAGAATACCGCTCATTACGGATGTATTCTGAAGATCCCAGATTTAGACAAAATGTGGAATACATATTCCACCTACTCTTTGAAAGTGAACTAGCAACTTTATGTTACGGAGTTGCACACATATTAAAATCAGGATTGCACTTTCAAAATAAGACAGCTACACAATTATTACAAAAAGTTCAACAAAAAGATGAGGTTTTACAATCAAATATTACAAATCTATTAGCAAATATGCGTGGTACTAAAGAGTACTGGTTTCGACATCATGGAGATGTACGTTGTATGATCAGAAACCTTGGTCCACCCACTTGGTTTGCTACATTAAGTTGTGCAGAATATGCATGGGAAGATTTCCTACGCATATCAAACAAAAACCAAACAAGCATAGATATACTAACACCTGGAGAACTTTGTTCTCTGGATCCTGTTAATGTTTCAAGATATATTCACCATCGCTTCATTGCTATGCTACATTTTATTTGTAATAAAACTGTTCCTCCCCTTGGAGAAGTGCAACACTTCTTTTGGAGAAAGAATTCCAAGCCAGAGGAGCACCACATGTCCACATGCTTTTATGGATTAAAGATGCTCCTAAATTTGGTCAAGACAGTGATGCCACTGTTTTACAGTTTATTGAAAAATATGTCACTTGTGAAATTCCATCAGAATCCACAAATAGTGATCTTCATGCACAAATTTTACAATTTCAAAGACACAAATGTGGCAAATATTGTCGTCACAAATACAAAAACAATGGGAAATACTACACCAAACGCTGATTTGGTTTCCCTAGACCAGTTACAAATACAGGTCAAGTGAATAACCTCATGTCTTCATTTAAACATAGTGTTAAAAGTATGTCACCTAAAAATACATATTACATAAAAAGAAAAGAAGAAGACAAATATATCAATGATTACAATGCAATCATTGCCCACTTATGAAATGCAAACATAGATGTGCAGTACATTGCAGACAATTCTACTGCAGTTGCACGATATGTCACAGCATACTTAACCAAAGCAGAAAAGACAGAGCTGCAAGACCTCTGGAATTACCTGTCATCAGATAAAACAGTGTCTCAGAAATTATACAGCTTGGGCATAAAAATGCTCTCCCATAGAGAATGTGGATCCTATGAAGCAGCTGATCATTTAACTGGTACTGCATTGTATGGTAAATCTGAAAATATAGTATGGCTAAGTCTTGGTCCATCTAAATCTAGAAAAAGAGTTCTAAAATCATACGAATATATAGAAACAATAGCCAAACATGATCCCAACAGCCAAGACATTTTAAAAAACAATTTATTGGACACATACTACCCAAACAGTAGTACCACTTTGGAAACCATGTGTCTATACCACATAGCCCAAAACTACACATACAAAAATAATATAAAACCTGATGAAAAAAAGGTAAATACAGAGTGACAAACTGTGAAGACAGCTTAGTAAAACTCACCAAACCAAATTTAATTAATCATATCAAATTGTCATTAAAGACTCCTCAACATAAAGAAGTATATTACATGTCCCTGCTACAACTCTTTAAACCATGGAGAAAAGAAGAAGAAATACTAGATAACTATGACTCATATGAAGACGCTTTCAAAGCAAATTAAAGCACTATAACTGATGTAAACTTTACACAGTACAAAACAATGTTGCACAATGAACAGCAACACGAAGAAGAACTTCAGGCCCAACTAGATACGGACACTCCTGACAGTAGTCAACCTTCTGTAACAGGAAGCTAAGAACCACTGGGAGAACCACTAATAACAAATGAGGCAGAATTAGCTATGATAGAAGTAGAAAACACCATTTGTCAGTATAAAGATAAAGAAGACTTAACTATACTACAATCAAAACTAAACAATGAGCAACAAAGCATTTTTCAAGAAGTAACAAAAGAAATTGCACATGGTGTACAACATGAAAACAAAGAATGCACATGCCAAAATTACAAACCTATACTACTGTACGTCAGTGGTGAAGCTGGTTCTGGCAAAACATTCCTAATCAAAATCATCAGTAAGTTCCTTCAACAATTGACAAACAACAAATTGTCAGCTGGTGTCACTGACCCCACAGGTTTAGCTGCCTACAACATGGGTGGTGTAACTTTACACCAATTACTACTCCTGCCAGTACAACACCAAAACAAATTAGACTATTATAAACTTTCTACAGAAGCTGCAATGGAACTACGCAGAGTATTGGAACAAATAAAAATGCTACTAATAGATGAAGTGAGCTTGGTGTCCAACCTAATGTTGGATTTGATTCACCTCAGATTACAAGAAGTACTCAAAACAAACTATGAAGAGCTCTTTGCAAGAAAACACATTATTGTTTTCAGAGATCTTCTTCAATTGACACCAGTAAAAGGTGAGCCTATTTTTAAAACATTAGGACACAAACTCTGCCGTTAAGCTGTTGGCAGCATTGGAAATGTCATCCTTTGGCAACATTTCCAATACAGAGAATTAACAGAAAACATGCGGCAATCTGCAGATCTCACTTATAGCAACATCTTAAAAAGTATCAGAGTTGGTATACTTTCTAAAGAAGCAGAAGCAATATTGAAAACTCAGCACATTCATGCACTTTATGGTGGTAATGCATGTGCTACAGATGTTATGGAACAATTAACCCACAAAAATGGCAATTGTAAGGCCTTAATGCCAACTCTTGCAAGCTGTTTCAAATTCAATGAAACAATGTTAAGTAAAGAAATGCAACCAATAATGGATATTAGCACCACAAACAAATTAAATGTACATGGTATGACACTACCCATGTGTGACCAAGCCACAACAAGACTAAATAGTTTAGAAAAATCAATCTCAAACACAGCAGGCTTGGAAAAGATATTAAAATTATCCTTAAATTGCAGAGAAATGCTTAAACGTAACCTTGACGTGGACCAAGGACTAGTTAATGGAGCACCGGGTACAGTTGTTGGCTTTCAAACATACCCACGTGACAACAAAATTCAGTTTGTCAATCTTCTCTTTGACAAACTTTCAGAAGTAAAAAGGATAGGACGCTCAACAGCTCGATTCCTTCTCTTCAAAGACATGTATGTACGCAGAGAACAATTTTCTCTAACTCTTGCATACGCAGTCACCATTCATAAATCACAAGGTCTTACCCTAGACAAAGCAATGATAGTCATTAGTAACACAGTCTTTAAAGAAGGCATGAGCTAAGTAGCACTATCACACTTACGTACACTTGACGTTCTATTTCTAATCAACTTTTATGCAAGTAAAGTAAACGCTGATATTCCTTGCATTTTAGAATACAATAGACTTTGCTCACTATACACCCCCCATCTAAACACATATTCTGTGCCACAAAAAGTAAAACGTTGTAAAAGAAAACTAAATCAAACAGAAATGCAACAGGATGTCACTGCAAATCCTCCAAAGAGAGTAAAAGAAACTAAAACTTCATCAAGTACTACAAACATAAAATAACTCATTAGGAAAGTAAACCAGGTACTTCATCAAAGAAGGAAGACAAACAAAAAAAAATCATTCAGATACAGAACTACCTGGTCCATTTAAACTCTCAAATATAGTTGGAGTAAGTTGCTACGCAAATGTAGCAATGAATATTCTATTTCAATTGCCACCAATTATTGACAATATTTACTTACACAGTACAGACCAATTGTGTTTGCAAATGTTAGTACTTCACAGAAATGCAACAAACTATCCTGATAACACGTATAGTGTTTATGGAATAAGACAACAATTGGACTACTGTGCTGGAATGGTTAAATTCACTATAAACTCACAGGAAGATCCACAAGAATTTCTAATGTACTTACTACAAGTACTGGAAAATAAAAACATACCTATAAATGAAATCTTTCAGATTTCATACATGTGGAAACATACATGCACTCTCTGCAACAATGTGACACAAGAACAAATCCCCAATGAACGCTTCATATATATATATATCAATACCTAATTGTGAATCCATTCCATTTCAGCATCTTGTACAAAATGCAAACCATGGTAGATTATGTACTACCTGCAATTCGGATAATCGCTCCACGTTACTAATACAAACACATAGTAAATACGTAATACTAATGCTTCTATGTTACAATGCAGATGGTACCAAAAACAACTGCAAGCTGATTGGATTCACACATGGTCAAGTAGCACTTGGTAAGAAAACCTTCACAACAATAGGTATAATCTACCACGCAGGAGCCACAACCAAATCAGGGCACTACACTGCATATATAAAAAAGAAATGTGGATGGTTTGAATGTAATGATAGTACCATTACTTTAAAGCAGAGATTACCAGCAAATCTTTCAAACGCTTATTTAATGTTCTTAAAACCAAAATTTAATAACTAAACTCTACTTAAACCTTAAGTAAACTTGTAGTAAAAAAATATAAACTGTTAGAATATTCAAAAAGCTATCTAACTGCCCAAAGATTCTACAACAACTAATCAGATAAATGAATACCACTAAATTAGAGCAAAAAATAGACAGTTAGAATACGCCAATTGGTATCTAACTGTCCCAAAATTTTACAATATCCAAACAGATAAATCAATACCACTAAAATATATAAAAAAATAGACAGTTAGAATACGCCTACTGGTATCTAACTGCTCCAAAATTTTACAATATCCAAACAAATAAATGATATGTTACTACTCCAAAAAACTGCAACAAGCCAATATATACAGCATTAGCCAGAAACAAGTGAACACTGTAAACAAACAAACAAATGAACTGTAGCATAACAGAAAAAGGTTTTTGTTTTTAATCCAACATGGATTTTTTTTCCCAAAGACCCAATTATTTTAGCAAGAAACACAGAACCTGAGCCAATTGCAGAGTACTCTGGTTTGTAATCTACTAAATATGAGGGTAAAAAAAAAATGTCGATTATTCAATGTAATAAGTCATTACAAAATACCAATACTAACTTGCCAGTGAACAATACGGACAGCGTCCTCAGGACACCCCCATTTTATTTATTTACAAACATTTCAGGACACCGCGAGTGTTCTTAGAACACATTCAACTTGCCACCGAACAATACGGACACCGTCCTCAGGACACCCCCATTTTGTTTATTTACGAACACTTCAGGACACCGCGAGTGTTCTTAGAACACATTCAACTTGGCATCGAACAATACGGACAGCGTCCTAAGGACACCCCCATTTTCTTTATTTACGAACATTTCAGGACACCGAGAGTGTTCTTAGAACACATTCAACTTGCCAGCGAACAATACGGACAGCGTCCTGAGGACACCCCCATTTTGTTTATTTACGAACATTTCAGGACACCGCGAGTGTTCTTAGAACACATTCAACTTGCCAGCGAACAATACAGACAGCGTCTTCAGGACACCCCTATTTTGTTTATGTATGAACATTTCAGGACACCGCAAGTGTTCTTAGAACACATTCAACTTGCCATCGAACAATACAGACAGCGTCCTCAGAACATCCCCATTTTGTTTTTTTACGAACATTTCAGGACACCGCAAGTGTTCTTAGAACACATTCAACTTGCCAGAGAACTATACAGACAGCGTACTAAGGACACCCCCATTTTGTTTATTTACGAACATTTCAGGACACCGCAAGTGTTCTTAGAACACATTCAACTTGCCATCTAACAATATGGACAGTGTCCTCAAGACACCCCCATTTTGTTTATTTACGAATATTTCAAGACAACACGAGTATTCTTAGAAAACATTCAACTTGCCAGCGAACAATACGGACAGCGTCCTCAGGACACCCCCATTGTGTTTATTTACGAACATTTCAGGACACCGTGAGTGTTCTTAGAACACATTCAACTTGCCAAAAAACAATACGGACAGCTTCCTCAGAACACCCCCATTTTGTTAATTTACGAACATTTAACGGACACCGCAAGTGTTCTTAGAACACTTTCAACTTGCCAGCGAACAATATGGACAGTGTCCTCAGAACACCCCCATTTTGTTAATTTACGAACATTTCAGGACACCGCGAGTGTTCTTAGAACATATTCAACTTGCCAGAGAACAATACGGACAACGTCCTCAGGACACCCCCATTTTGTTAATTTATGAACATTTAGCGGACACCCGAGTGTTCTTAGAACACTTTAAACTTGCCAGCGAACAATATGGACAGTGTCCTCAGAACACCCCCATTTTCTTAATTTACGAACATTTCAGGACACCGCAGGTGTTCTTAGAACACATTCAACTTGCCAGCGAACAATACGGACAGGTCCTCAGGACACCCCCATTTTGTTAATTTACGAACATTTAGCAGACACCACAAGTGTTCTTAGAAAACTTTAAACTTGCCAGCGAACAATACGGACAGCGTCCTCAGAACACCCCCATTTTGTTAATTTATGAACATTTCAGGACCACGCAAGTGTTCTTAGAACACATTCAACTTGCCAGCGAACAATAGGGACACCGTCCTCAGGACACCCCCATTTTGTTTATTTATGAACATTTCAGGACACTGCGAGTGTTCTTAGAACAGTTTCAGCTTGCTTGCAAACAAAACGGACACATATTGCATCCTCAGAACACCCCCCACATTTAGTTTATTTAGAACAATTCAGAACAGCCGTGTTGTCCGTAGACAAATCGAACACAACAAGAGGGTCTACCACATAAAAAAATACATTTAACCTATCTCATACTCTCCCATCCTCCCCAAAAAATCTTACACCAACACACTCTACTAAATACAATTTCTAAACCAAGTTTCACCACGCTGTCCGCGGACGTTCGCGAATCCAAGATGCCGGGCGCTACTGAAAATATGACGCGCTTCACGCTCTACGCCGTCCAATCAGTGAACACGTCGTATGTCCGCGGACATCACACAAGCTGATTGGCCAATCAAAACACTGTCCGCGGAGCGAACAGGGAAGTGTGTCCGCGGACCGAACACAGATATCACACATTTTATATGACCTATTTTTGGTCATTTAAAAAAAAAAGCTACTGGATGGATTTTCACCAAATCTGCAAAAGCACGCTTTCGGGACAAAGCCGCTACTCCTGGTCTAAATTTGGTGAAAATCGTCCAGTGGTTTGGGCTGTAGGCGCGAGCAAAGTTTTATTCCCCATTCCGTCTATGGGGAAAAAAAAGATTTGGAACCCCCCTTATAACTTTGCCCCCCCCTTGATGAATCCTCACCAAGCTTTGGAGACAAATTCAGAGTGGGCCATATACTTTTTTTGCAAAGTTTGGTGAGGATTCGTCCAACTGTAAAAGGTGGTTCCTATAGGAATCTTCTTTGTGTTTTTTGATTTTGTATTTGATTTTTTTTTGTTTTTTGCAGGAGAGGTTAGGAAGTAAGGTGGAGGAGGTAAATAAGGGAGGGGCACCAACCACAGATATCGAGGGGCAGGTGGATAGGGGAAGACATAGGGCTTGTGCTAAATCTAAGGTAGGGGGCAGTGTTTCCCATGCTTTTGAATAACAGCCTCACAAGGACTTTGAAACCATTCCCCCTGCAGAGTGGTGTGTTCCAGTAGAGAGTACTATTGTCTTGGAAAGATGTGGGTCAACAGCCTATTTTATGGCTTGTAAGGTAGCTGGTGGGATTTTCTGCCCCACAGAAGTAGCCTGTGTGGTGGCAATATTGGTTGAGAAAGATGAGGTAGAGGTAGACAGCATTCAAATTTCTGACAAAGGAACAGCCTTTCTGAGAGCATTTTGGTGGTTGGAATGGGTGTGGCCCTGCATGGAGCTGGTCCCGTAGGGGTACCGTCCAGGTTGTCCATGACTGAGTACAATTTTGCACTCACTGAGTGCATTTCACCTTGGTAGCCTTAACCTTTGGTACAACCCCAACTGTGGTAAAGTACTGCCACACCAATGATTCCCTCGGGGTGCTAGATGTAGGCATTTCCTCTACCTCGGGATCTTCCTGGTCATTCTCCTTTTGAATGTTTTCTGCATTATTGCACTTTTTTTCTGTTGTCCATGCCCTCGAGCTGCTGGTGGTGGTGTTGGCTCCTGGGGAGGAGGGCTGGCAATAGCTGATGCCATTTATGAAGATAAATAGCACCTGTGCTAATATGCCTCCAAGCATGTGCTCTGTCCTAGATTGCAAATGGATAAAAAGCAAGAATAGTTGTAGTAGCTGTGCAAGGGTGCACTTTTAGCTTGAAGCTTCCTAGATCAGATAGAAAATGTAGTTTCAAACTGTTTATGAAGCACGGCCCCATTCCGAAGTGTGGTCCCGTTTGAAAACACGTCATGTGATCAAGGGCATTTGGATGTTCTCAGTGCACGCTGGTAGCGCAAGATATAGTTTCTGAACTTACCATAACTGGTGAATTTCTGGGGGTTTTCGGTTTTACTTGTAACCATAACGACTCTTTAGCAAAGTTTTTTTTATTACATTTCATGGGGTTTTATTAGATCAACTTAACCATAACGTCACTTTAACATTTTTTTACTCAATTTCATAGGTTTTTATTAGTGCAACTTAAACATAAAGCTTTTTTAAAATATCTTCCTTTCATCAGTTACTACGATCACGCCTTTGCCCAAATATGGCTATTTTTTAAGTGGCTAATAATTTTGCATCTCGCATTATCAATAACGTTGGTATATCACTATTTAATAAGGTACACTCGTTACAGGATTTGATCATGTGGCATTTACATGGTGCATCAAACATTATTATGTTTGTGTAATGTAATTACGTTACATGATGATGTCATGGTGTCAAGTTATGTGACTTTGTCTATTCCACGATAGCCATTTTGAACAGGCAAACAATGTCATATCTCCTCATGGCTACAGCCTTCTGGTGTCTTTGTAGTAGGACACAATGTTTCCCCTTAAATATGGTAAGAAGAAGACATTATTTTGGGCGTATTAGCCACATAACAGTATATTATTGTAGGTCCGTTTTTAAGAGGAACACTATTATCTATACTCAAGTCCTTTATCTAACAGCATTAATACTCTACAATCTAACTCAGGAATAACATGAGGCGAGGGGAGATAGTTTAGGGGCAATGCCAACGCTGTGCAACACAAGTTCAAATCACAATCCTGCACTTAGAAACCAATCTCTGGTATTAAGCATGTCATAAAAGAACACTTATAATTATAATGTGGATTTACACTGAATCTATGATCATTATATTTTTAGCATTGCAGTGAATAAATGTACCTTCAATCCACCTCTTACAATCTTTGATGCCCTCTACGGGTGATATAACCCCAGATGCAAAAACATTGGCTGAAAGGTACATTTATTTTTCTTTCATTTTTATGCAAATGAAGCCACTAAAATGTAGTGTATTTTTCGTTCTTAAAATCGGAACATTTGCAGTTGACCATGGTTTTTCTTGTTGGTTATATGTAGGATCCTCGTAAAATACTAATAGAATTATCAAAGGACACATGAGTCAATTAGAATACATCACAAATACACACAGGGCAAAGTAACCTTCACATTGTTCAGGTACTTCTTTCCATTTTATTGAATGATGTGGATGCTACTTACTTTTTAATTATGGTTATCAGTATTGCAACAGTAACTAGTATCCTCTTCTTTTTAAGATGGGTGTCATGAAGAAATTATCAATGACTGTTTTCCAATCATGATGAAATAGATTAAAAATATATTGCCATTCTTCTAATCATGTATAAAAGATAAATACAATTGTGTTATTGCACTGATAGGATCTTCTAGTTTGCAACTTTATGTATGTTTTTAACTTTACCCCTGGGCAATGTCCAGCACTGTAGCACTTTTAGAATAGAACAGGGTGGGGCTGTTGTAGACACTGAATTTTATATGATTTATATACCTGCGTCCTTTCCAGAAAAATCAAGTACAGTGCTTGTGTCTGGGACTACAGTTTTTTATAAATCAAATTCACAATTACTGAGTTTTTCTATGGTTTGTTTTTGTATAATCATGAGAATTTGATTTGTATATGAGTTTTCACATTTTAAATGTTTTTTTTGATGATATTGTATTTGTGTACTATGACATTCTGTATTGTATTTGGTACACTAATCTGGTACATGTTATAATTTATTCGAATTGTTATCAATTGAGAAGTGATTTAAGTATATTTTTTTAACATAGTTTATATACCAATAAATATGTTTTTTTCATTATTTTACATAGAGCTTTGGAGATAGATTTTGCAGTACATTAGGGCCTGATTTAATAAGATCAATATGAGTTGTAAGTCTAACATACACCCATATATGTGAAAAGGACTTAGGACAAAAACACAGTAAGTAAGAGGTCAAGAAAAGGAGAGTATGTCAAAGATGAAAAGGCATAATTAACCCCAAGAACAAAAAGAAATCAATATCAATGCAAACAACTACCATAAATTTCACAGCTACACCCACAATCATCTCCAAGCCACCAGAGAGGAGACAATAGACACAAAACCCAACACATGTCCTTAAAAAAAACACAGAAAACCTCAGAAACAGATACTGCCACATCATACGGGCAACCAATACAACCACCTCGAAAACAAACTACGCCCCAATGCAGAACACACAATGCTAGCAAACAAGACACACCTGGAACCCACCTACCCACACAGCTGCAGAACATCCCACACAAGCAAGAACAAAGCAACCACCTCAGCGAGGATGCACATCAGCACGCACAGCATGACACAACACAAACCCAAATATAGCCTGTGGCGAACCTCCAGAGGAAGACACTTCTCCCCACAGGAGAGCCCCTTTCCATGATGCTAGGGAAGTGAGGCTGTTAACCGATAGTCCCTGTAGCAGTGGTAAAATACTGGATTACTTCATGGGGAAGACTTCCTGCTGGGGACAAGGATGTGATTCTGGGACATGGCCCTTTTATCTTCCAACACCTTACGGTAAAACTACACCCAAATCTTCCTTAACTATGATAAAGTCAAAGATGATGAGTTATTTAAGGTCTCAGACAGACTCGTTTTGTCAGATATTGGAATAAAGAAGAACCCATGAACGCTACCATTAAGCTTGAAGAGAGTTTGGCCAGCTGTTGGCAATCAAAGTGTTACGCTGAGGCAGCCCCCAGCTACTTAAGCTAAACAGTAAGGAAAAACCAGCAGAGCAACCTCCGGAAGGAGAAGTTGGCAAGCTAGGAGGCCGTCAAAAAGCCAGCATGTTGGAAACAGGTTTTTTGAGGACTGTATCAAAGCAGTAGTTTGGAGGGACGAGAAGGAACCAAGGTACGCCAGGAAAGCATCTAGCCAGTCGTGTGGGAGCCGACAACCTTGAAGTTAAGAAACCTGTGGTGGGTAGAACATGTGGTCCAAGAACTACGCCAAGACTGCCAATACTAGCCTCCTGCAGAACCATGTAGGTAATTGCATGGGAAGTACAAGAAACTGATGTGGTTGCACAGACTGTATCAGGTGGATTTTTTTGTCCAAAACTTGCACCCAGATAGCCAGCAGCAATGGGCCACAAATTCAATCAGGTCGAAGAAGAGCAGGAGAAGAAAGAAAAAGGACAATCCTGTGGCTCCTGGTGAAACCGATGAAGAGTTCCCAGAGAGAAGGGATCAGGTATGGTAGGAAGTCTGGGAGGCAGTCAGGAAAACTTGAGGAGGCAATACCAAAAGACACGAGAAAAACAGATCATTTTGTGAGGTTACTCCCTGGTCAGTGCCAAAAGAATGTGGTATTGAAGAGACAAGATTTACTCATGGAGCCTCTTCCTCATCCCAGTGGTGGCAGTTTGAAAAAGAGTGGTGAAGCATTGAAAGGTCACAAAACCTTGGAGAATGTTGCCTTGGTATGCCTTTTTGGCTTGTTATGGTATGCCAGACTTATTACAAACTTGTCTGTTCAGCTCCCAGTGCCAAACAACCCTCCCCAGTAACGAATGAGGATTCAGCCAATGGCAACTTAGAACTGTTGTTTATTACAAAAACTGACAGGGATCATACATGACATTCAAAAATCTCCAGAGTCACTGCTCCCAAGCCTGTGTCAGGCCATTTTGTTGCAAATTAGTGTCACAACATGGGCCCTTCCCCAAAAAACCTATCACTCTTTCTGGTTGGGTGATTGGAGCTGTATACCCTATAGATTGCCCCCATGGATCTTAGTTGATTGGCCCTTGTATGTCAGGAGGCTGGCCTGCCCCTTCCCTGAGAAACTATCTATTACATTGTTACAGGGTCGCAGGATTACCATTGGCCCTTGCCCTCTGCCATCCACCCCTGGATTTATGTCCCCTGATTGGCTGGAACTAGTCTCCCCAGGCATGGGACCAAGCACTGTTCTCAATGCTTTGTGCACCACTTCAAGATGCTGAGAATGACTATGTGTCCCTAATGTATCTGTTAGCAGTACCACTTTTGCCTGTGTGAGTGCCATAAATGCTGCAACGTTGTTAACAAGTCCATGTGTCCCTTCATGTCTGTGTTGATGAGAACAATTTGTCTTCCCACTGTGGGTGAATGACTATTGTCAAACTCGGGTGCATCGCATGGTTGAGGACCATTAATTCTATCTCTTCTGTTTTGCCATTTATGAGGATTTATTCTGTAGATGAACCCTTGTCGTTTTGGGTCTGAAATGTGTTGCTTGTCTCTGACCTTGTCTGTGAGCGTTCTGTACAGCCTGTTTCTGCTTCCCCTCATCTCCCATCCCGTGGCTTGTGGCCTCATGTGACCCTCTTTACACTTACACAATGATTTCTTTGCATCTATATCGTGCTATGTTTCCCATAGGTTAGTCGTGTTTGGACCTTCCAGGCTCCTTATGTGATCCTGTAGTTCCATGGGTTAGTTGCCATAAGCATTTGCATGCGTGTGCTGCATCTCTTCGCTGCCTTGAGTTGAGTGTTTTTGCACTTAGCTAATGAGAAAAAAAATGAAAGCTTTTGACCGTATGTATATGTATCTGTCTTCTATCTACAAAACTGTGTAAGCATATTCTTTTTTTGAATATGGGTTACTTTTTGCATGGCTGTGAGTGTGCTTCAGAACTAACGTTGCTATTTCCTGGTGTTACTAATGAAGTCAGCACAATGGTTTTGTCGGCTTTAGTCAATGTCATCCATCAAGGCATTTGGGTACATGACCACTGTTGAAGCACTTGTATCCATAAATACATTCACTGCATAAGGATTTGAACCGCTGTCTAATAGAGTATCTTTCTGCATACATGTCAGTCACTGGCACCCCTGAGGACTGGCCAAATAGTGAGTGGCTTTGACCGTTTTTGACTTTTTGGGCCGTCACGTTCATAGGGGTGAGAAGGGGCATTCCAGAGACCGTCTTTCGAAGAGTCTCACACTTGTCCCGTTGAGGAGAAGTTGAACGACAGTGTTCAAGTAGAGAGAATACTAAACTCATGGCGAGAACTTAAAGAATTGATGAACAATTTAAAATTGAAGTAGCTCAAGAAAACATTGAGGAGTCAAGGAGAGCTTGGGGAGTCTTTTACTCATACCGATGGGAGAAAGTTGTAAGACAGTGTTCCAGTCAAGAAAAGACTGCTAAATGCTGATTGTAAAGTAGCATAAGGGAGCCATTCTCCTAGTCCCATGATATTTCTGGATCTGGGTTAGAATAAGAACCTGTCTGTTAGCTTACTGATTTGTTTTTCATTGACAACGACAGAGTAGGAGTTTTTACTAGGCTGTTACCTTTGCTTTGGACATCACAAACTTCCTGACAGACCTGAGTTTTAGTTTTGTTGAGGTAGGAAAACCACTTCTAGCTTTAGGGATTGATAGGATTGCATTTATTTTTGGTTAAATAAATTGTGCAGCAACAAACATGCCTTCACTTGGTCAAACTCCTCATTCCAGGTCCACACAAGGCACACAGTGCCATACAACGCCCCCATCTTTGAAGATGATTCCTTGTGATTTGGGGATAGTGCTCTATGCGCAGCAATGGCACAGGACTGCAGTTGCAGCACTGCCACACCCCAGCAGAGGAGGAGGAAATGGAGGGAGTGTGTCTTCCACAGCAGGGTGACCATCTTTGACATTTCTGATGTTGAGCTCTATGGAAATGATCTCTTATTTGAGGGGTAATTAATGCAAGATGGACAACTGTATGATATTTGTTCAAAATATGCCATTTTATTAAAACAGAAATAATACTAAAATACCTCACGTGCCTTACTCTACTGTGGTTTTTCCTACTTAGCAAAACTAAGGGGAAACACTTCAACACAGGTATGCTGGTCCTCACACTAAACATTCAATAGAATAATAAATATATGGCAATTCAAACAACATAAACAAAGATAATTACAGTTTCTTATGAACATTTTCAGTAACCTGGGTGAGCTCCCTTCCCCAGGATTCAAGGTTATCTCAGCTCCACCAGCTTCATCAAAAGAAAAGAAGGAAATCCACATAGATTGCAAAGTCTTAATTCAGTTCTTGAAATTCCTATGGCACGGTAAAGTGTTGTTAACCACTAACAGTGTTGTTCTTCGTGAAGAATTACAGACTTTCCACTTTATCAGAAAATCATCAATGTTATTCCAAGCTACAATATTTTTTCTCCACTTTCCAGAAGACATGACATAGTTCAAGAGAAATACAAAATATAGATGGCATTAACAGTGAGGGCCAGCGGTGAACCTCAGATTCCGATGCACGCCTGCATACTGTGCACTGTATACCTGTAATGCCTGGTGTGTGAGAACAGGGGGAGAGGGCACCAGCTGAAAGAACCATGACACATCAGAAAAGCCCACCGATACCATGGCAACAACTCCACCTCACCCATATGCAAATGTACCCCAACCCACCCTCGTATGACACCACTCTGTAGAAGTTCACCTCTCACATCCCTCCACCCAACATTACAACTCAGGATCAAGAAATCAGAAGTGTGAGCATAAGTGCAACTACCCCAACAGTCGTAGGACATAGCCTAAAATGACCTGTCGTTAAGCCCTACCACACATCCAACAGAACATTGCAACAGGACCCATTCAAGGCTGTATGGACCTACCAGCCCTGCATAGCCAACGGCATGCACATGAGCGAAGCAGCCAGTAGGCAAGGGTGTGCAAGAACAGCAGCATGAGCAACAAACACTGTTTACCGTATGCAGAAAAAAACATTGCATCTGGGGTGACTGTACACTTTATTGCACATCTCGCACATCGCATCGCATAGGTAGCATGAGTGTGCCGGTCTCCATGCAGGTGGACAAATCAGACCATTAATGCCACATGATCACCAGGGAGTGATCAAATGGCAGGTGAATGGCCTTCACTTCTCTGAAAAATCCATCTTCTGTGACAAATATTCCACAATTGTGACAGGCTGCAATAATGGTTCTGGAGACAAGGGGAGGGGAGGCACAGTCAGAGGCCAACATGTGACATATGACACCATCCCCTCCCACAGTCAGCAGCAACTCACATGCATGGAGCCATGCCAGTAAAGTAGTGTGCTTACATCAGATGGAGAGTTCCCAATGGATAGAGAGTTGTGACGAAATCCCAGCCCTCTGCATTGGTCCGCCCTCTGCCCTGTAACACATACTGGCATATGTTCATGCAAGTTTGTCACTGTGGGACACATGTGTACTGTGAGGGGTCAGTAATGTGAAGTGGACAATTACTTGTATTATTCTCAGAATTAAACATTTTATTAAAAGAAAAAGATGCAAAAAATGTTTGCTAAACCTATTTTGTCTGAGGGTTCCCTACCTGGTCTAAGAGCTAGCGGAATCACTCATAACCGAAAAAACTGGCCCTCACACTAAACAACAAAACATTAAAGTAAATCATAAGCAACATAAATGAGTGATAATAAACAACTAGTAATTAGGATGTCTTTCAACTGTCCTGGGTCATTTCCTTCCCCAGAATTGTTCAAAGTCAATGTCCCCAAATTTTCAAAAAAGAAAACCAAGGCCTTGAACCCGTTCTTGTAAGTTCCAAATTAAACTAAAGTTCACCAAACAAAAATCCACTGGTATCAGTTTTTCAGCTTCCATTTGAAAATATCCCTTTCCAATTCCTGCCAAGGAATTAGCACCAATGGTAATCCTGGATGTCTTTCTCCTAAGATTGTTTTGCCACAGTTCAAAAAGTAGATAAGGAACTTCTCCTTCTACAATTCTAAAATTGTTTATAACCTCTGAAGTACATTCGATATGACAACCACCCTTCTACTGCTGTTAGCATGGAAACAGACTCCTTGGTTCCACAGTATGCCACTGCTTCAACCAACTTCAATATGACATCCACTGACAGTATTATACACAACCAGAGTTCTGGTATTTCTGCTTCAACTTTATATATTAGAATGGCTAGGTATTTTAAAGACAAGACACTTCAACCTCTACAGGTAGGTAAGGCACTCTTCTTTCCTATGCTCCAAGAAAAGGTCAGCCTATATGCCTCTCTGTCTGCATTACTGCCACAAGGATAACCTGTCTCTGTGTCCAGACTGATTTTCTCTCAACTTCAACAGTCTCAGCAATACATGTTATTTGCTCAATCTTCTTACAAGCACCTAGCTACCTTCCCCAGTTCTGTTCATGCCTTCTTCGTACCAGTAGCTACCTTGAAGCTGCGTTGCCACACTTCCAACTTCAGTTAACCATGTCCCACTTGAATCACAAGACAGTGGACATTTAACAACTTCTCAAGTTAAGTGTATTGATTTAAACAGGGTTTTATTGCCACATATAGAAAGGGTTTGCCTCATGGCTTGGGTAATGTTTGTTCTTCTTATGTATATGACGACTTCAGTGTTTAAAGAATACTTGTTCTTAGTATTGCAAGGTATAGATCTTCGGAGCAAAAACATATGTAGGCATACGCAACCACTTTTTAAGGTAGATCTTCAACCTTGTGTATCTGTAAGGATTTTTATTACCACATAGTAACACAGAGAAACTTTTACTCTGGCCGGGAGTCACAGTTGGTTACATGCAACCTTCCTTAAACCTCCTCTCTCTAAAGGAGACAGGAGGTTCTCTGTGTTCCGCCACAAGTTGTGGAATCAGCTGCCTTTGGGCATTCGCTCATGCACTACACTGGCAACCTTTAGAAAAGAATTAAAAACATTACTATTCAAATGAACTTAAGTATCTATGGTGAACCTACAACCCACAGCTAAATATATAACATATAGTTAACATCTGCGCCCGAATGCAATTGCTTGCTTGGTGCGCGTAAGAAATGAATCAAAATCAAAAATCAAAAATCCTTTGATTACACAAGATCTTGTAACAAGTGTGAAAGTCAGCGTCAGGGTTTTTAGAGTACTTTAGAAAGTATTGCCATTTTTATTGGACATATGGGACCACTCTGGCAACATTTAAAAGTTTGACAATGGGAAATGAAATGGTTTTCTTCACACACGAGCATTGTAACTTGTATTAGAAGTGTGCGTGATACATTTCCTTTGTAAAGAATATCTTTCACAGCAACAAACAATTTATAATCGCTTCTACTTTGATGCGTGCCGCTTTAGAGCTGGTCAGTTACCGACAATGGTTTATAAGTGAACCTGTACACCAAGCTTCACTCACCGACTCCAGCAACACTACGCTTGGTGGATGCTTCCACTTTCCTACTTCTTCCTCTTCTACTACAGCTTTCGGCACACTTGGGACCCACACCCCTCAGCATCACGGATGTCTCCGGTCTGGCCACACCAACTGGGAGTCTCCTGCATTCCTCTGTCCCATGGCTTGCTTCTTGCTACAGGCCTCGGGCTTCAGCACGGTCACAACTCTGCAATTGCAGCCAATAGGCGCACCTGGGAAGACCTTCACTCTGAGCATGTTGCTTGCAGTGCATCCACGGCAAGGCAGGGTTTGTGAAAATAGGACCCTCTCAGAACGTGCAGGCAAAGTCTGCTTTCACCACATAACTGCATACCTTAAGTGATCACACATCCTCATAAAATGCCAGCCTCATGCTCTTCTCTTTCTGCTACTAGTGCCAGTCTTCCAGCTCCTGCTCCAGCTCCTTCCTTCTTCCCCTTCCTGCTACAGAATTTTATGCCTCCTAGGTGGGGCAGTTAATTTTAGGTGCAGGTCATTACTGTTAATTGCTGGATCCTGCCAAAGGCTGTTAGGATGAATTGCTTGTCATCCACTTCGACATGCCCCTTCAGGCTTATTCTTCATTTAAGTCCCTATGGGATTCTTGGACATGTAGTTCACTCTATCAAAGTCAGGTGTTTCCACTTCTTGTATATTTTTAAGGGTAGATTTAATTACCTTAGTATTTTAAACGGGGGGGTGTACGTTTTAACTCTGTTAGAGGAAGATGTTGTAGAGAAGGCAACACACACTATTCCTTTTAATGTACCCTTGAAATTCAGGGAAGACCTTTGATTTTAGGGATGAAAAGGATTTGTTCTTTTGGTATATTGGTTTGGGTGTTACAACCTTAGTGTTAACTACCTTAGTTTTAAAAGAAGTTTGAAAGATATTAAAAATATCAATAAATCATAACATCTTCTGACATAGTAGTAAGACTGTCCCCTTCAGAGGATACATACTGTGTCTCATCCTGCAGACATTCTTCACTATCCTGGGCCCTGTATCCACCCAGGTGATCCTCCCACAGTACACCACCCTGAGGGTTGGTATCAAGAAGCAACTGCCCTCCCCTGGCCACCTGGCAGGAGACTTTAGTGAAGTTTTAGTGGGGTTTAGGGTTCTAGTGAAGGAACCACAGGATTCTTCACAGTACATGCATACTCACTGGTACTCCGAATGTATCCTAATACAGAACAGCTTCATGTCCATGGTACACCCTTTCCAGTCCCTCTGTGTGCAAAATAGTAGCAGGAATGAACAGGGCACCCATATTCATAGTCATCCAGCGAAGGACTCATTACCCCCAAACAAATTTCTAACTAGCCATTGGCCCTCATTACGACCCTGGCGGATTTTTTCCGCCATCGGCGGACTTTTCCGCCATGGCGCAAAGTCCCTTTACGCCATGGCGGATGGCGGACTTACCGGCCCATTCCGAGGTCGGCGGGGCGGTAAGTCCCCATTGACCCATTTACCCTTCCCCATTCCCATTTCGGCCCCATAGGGCTCAATGGGAGTGGGGAAGGTGTTAATTACGCCACCGTACACTACGGTGGCGTAATTAACACCGAGGTCCCATAGCGCCATGGATTTTTACGCCCGCAAAAAGCGGGCGGAAAAATGACCATGGCGCTATGGGAACTCGTAGTTGGCGGTAAGGGGTCGGCGCAGCTAACGCTGGCGCAAACCCCTTAGCGCCAGGGTCCTAATGAGGGCCATTGAATGTACTTCTCACTCTCCACTAATCATTTGTTGTGGGCCCCAATAAACAGTGTGTCCTTCACTGTTGCAGAAGAGCCCTTCATCCCACAAGTTTGCTGTAAACAAGGGCCCTTTCACCTTATCGACATTGGAGGAAAGTTCAAGGTCAGTGTGTTCTCAAAGTATCTAGGCAGGCCATGGCAGATGTGCACAGGAATCAATAGCACCTAACAACCTTATGCCCAAATACAGGCAAGCAAACACCAGGCAAGACGTAACATAGTTTATTACAGCTGGGAAAGCACAAATCAAACAGCACAGTGGAATATAACTGGTTGATGAGAGCTGACAAAACTGCCTACTGCGGCCCAATCTTTTATACAGTGAACACTATGTTAGCATAGTGAAATACAATTGTAAGTAATGTTGCAAGCTATTGAGTGTCCCATGTAGCTATTTGGTGGGGCTACATCAATCCCCTATAGCTGGATATATATTCATTAAAAATGATTGTAGCAGACAGTCCCACTGCCCCTCCCAGTCCATCACCTTCCTCGTGGCACCACATGCCTTCTTAATCCACCTACAATTTGGTTGTTACTACATACTACATAATTGTGCTGACCTACGGGACTTTATTAACCTGCCATTGGCCAGCACACATGTCAAAAACACGAGACATCCTGAGCTTGTGGGAAGGGAGACATTCACATGGCAAATGACCAATGAGGTGCCCCCAGACATCAGCAAGAGCCCAAGATACGTGTTGCTTTATAGGGACACAAAAAAATTACAATCCCATTGGCCCCTGTGAGAATCCCCCTTTGCTGCAAATCCTTCTTCCCAGGCTTACATGCCAAGGCGTAATTTGAAACTGCTGAACAACTGTACCTTTCCAGACATATTTCTGTGAGCTTACTCATTGCCCAGTCATTGTGAGCCCCTGAAGGCCTGGTTCGCCAACCTTGTATGTATCAGCGATTCTGTTTCCAGCAACGGTTGTCTCCTGGGAACAGTCTGACTTACTCCACTGTCGAAAAGGGTCTGTGCAATTTTCTAGGTGAACTGTCTTTGAAGGCCCATCTGGGTCCTCCTAATGCAATCTACTCACCAGCCATTTTCACATGATTCGAATAATGCAGCAGCACCCTATACAAGTGTGCAGTTCTACTCATCGGGCATCCCCAACCCCCCCTTGGGCACCTCCACTCCCCTTCAGTCCGCTAGCGCCTCGGGCAGCATGCATGCTCAATGCACATAGTGCACAGCTGTCAGTGGTGCCCTGTCTCCTGCCATGACTGCCCCCCCCTCTCCTATTATTCCTAAAACTGGTAGATGTACCCTGCTAGACAGCGCTGTATCAGCACCTCCATTGCATTTGCCCCTTCAATCCATTATATCAATCAACACTCTTTTTCCCACCATTTCCTTACTCGCTGTCTTGGGCATCCACATTCTTGTCACCCTATCCATGTTCCCTCCATCTTCTTCATACCCCTCCAGTGTGTTCTCTATTACAAGGCAATCAACCTAGCTGGTGAACAGGCCACCCAAAGGGTGTCATCATCTTCTACATTCACTGGTGTTGCTACAAAAACCACCTGCATGCCATCCTCACCGCCATTCATTCTGGTATGCTGATTCTCCCTTATGTTGCCCTCCTGCCCCACCTCAAAAACAAACATCATATATCAAGCCCTTTCCGTTACACAATTAAAGTTCTTGATGATCCACTGTCCTGCACAGGCGGCAATGAGCATCACAACAAGCATGGCGACAGTTATCCTAAATAGGGCGGAAGGCCACTGGGGCACCCAGTAAAGCAATGAGGTCAGCCAATGAATGTCTGTGGCCAACTGTCCTGTGTCTCCTTAATCATTTTCTCATGCACCATGTTGACCTCTTCAACCGCATCTGTAAGTGTCCCAGTGATGACATCATTAGCTGGAACTGCCGCACAGCAACTGCTGATGATTTTATGGCAGACCTCACCTTTAATTGCTGTCATTAAGTCTAAAACCAAAACAATTCTGAAATGCCACTAAACGTAGTGCCCGGAGTTACTCCCTTACTGCATTCAGTCCTTTTTTGGTCACGTGATCCAGTCGTAGCATTTTATATCTGATCATCTGAATCCATTTAGCATTCATGGCTGTTTGCACACCAGGTAGCAATAGTGATGTAAAAAACACAGATGCCTTGCTAAACAACCTTAAGTGCTGCATGGTTGCATCCAAACTTTCAGAGGATTCTTCCAAAATGTACTTACTTCTTCTGTTCCTCCTGGTCATTATGCTTTCCCATCCTTCCTTTCTTCTCCACTCTTTTATCATCCTTCTTTGCCACACCATGAAAAGGTTGTTAAATGACAGTGTGTCAGCTCGAGGCATGACCAAAGCAGGGTTGTGAAGCAAGACATGTTTGCACACTCCTCCACAGTCCGGAGGCAACTGGGCATATTCTTTAGACCCTCAGGCCCACCACTTGGTCATCATTGCCACCATCCTGCACTGCAACAACGAGATGCTCATCGTCTTCCAGCAGTCAGTGGTCACCGAAGGCCCCCATTGCTCTGAAATACAAAGAAAGGTTAGTAAGATGCTTTATGAGAACTGGTTGATGTCTCTCATCTATCCAGGTCAAACCATGTATATTAGTTTTCTACACCGGGCACCAGAACTGAGGGGCAGAGGAAATGTTTGATGCACCTATCCATTTCCTCTGCCCCTCAGCTAATTCTTGGGGGAGGAATTGTCTTGGTGTTGCCGTAAAGTGTGGGATTAGTTAGCACATATAGCAACTGCCATTAGCCCCCTCTCACCCCAAACGTTTCATCTCATCATACCAGATGCTCGATGATGCAGTGTCTCACTACCCTCAATTGCATCCTAACACTTTTCTGCATTGAGTATACTTCTTCTGGTACATGTGCCCTTTTCATTTTCTTTGAACAAACTACTATAATCGTTGTGTGAAAAAAGCCAGGAAAGGAAAAAACAAAACAGAATACCACAAATTGATCGCATCCCTAGTAATTACACATTATCTTTGCATCTCCACCTGCCCCCCCCCCCCAATGTTCGGCTGTCCTTCAGTCTCTTCCTGCATGGGACTTCTGCAAAGTCATATAGCTGAAAAGAATGTTAATGATATAATGAAATACTTCCCATCATGTTCGTCCCCTCTCTTCTTCTCCAGAGGAGATGATGCTGCTTTCTTTTTGAAATTCTGATATGTGGATCCATGCTTTTTTCTCTTTTATCTTCACCTCTGTGGGGTTTGCATATTTGAGGACGTGGGGTCCTGTGAACCTCGGATCTTGCCACTTCTGCACAAAATTGCAGACAAAAATGTTATTGCCAGGATAGAGGGTTGTTGCGTGTGGGAAAGTCTCTGTATCTTGTCCACCTGTGGGTGCGTCATCAGTGATGTACTTACTTGTTGAACATTGGACCTTGCGAGACATGTATTTTAGGGCCTTGGTCAGTTCAGTTAAACATACCTGCATTTCTTCCCTCAAAACCTGTGCTACTGTATGAACATCCAAAATTGCACATGCTGGAGGGACAGGCACATGCATCTTCCTGCCAGTAACAATTTTGTGCGGAGTCAAGTGAAGATCTGTGCCACGAGAGTTGTATAAAGCAAAGAGTGCTAAGGGGGAGGCAATACAGCCAATTCTTGCAGATCGTTGTTGTTAGCTTCGCCAAGCCTTCTTTAAGCAAGCCATTTAGACGTTCCACAACTCTATTCGCTTGCAGCCAATATTGTGCATAACCAGTGCCTTTTTCCCAATACATTTGTTATTTCCTTCAATAGGTCATTTGCAAAATGTTTCCCATTATCCAACCTTATTTCATCACATATTCCCCATCTCGAAAACACCTCCTGCACCAAAAGGTTTGCAGTCGACTTGGCATCATTGTGAGGACAGGGTCCCACCTCAAGCCAACATGAAAAAAGACACCCAACCACAAGCATATACCTGTAAGAGGTACACATCGCTTGCATGTTGACACAGTCAAAATGCAAGTGCCGAAAGGTTCCTTCCAGTCATGCTAATGTGCCAAGTATTGTTTTCAATATATGACCAGACATGCATATTTGGAACACCAGACTGTTCCCAGTAAACTCTGCAACCAGTTTATATAATTTGGGGACACATCATCCTTCATTTCTGCTGCCACATACTTTTTAGACACATGTGCGGGAAAATGAAGTTGCTCTAGGGCAAAAGCTAACAATTTGCCAGAAACTATTGGTTTCGCAGTGATATTCTGCTTCCACACCAAGTTGGTGGGTGAGAGTGAGCACCCCCCCTGTATCCATACATGTGTCTCCGCATGGGAAACTTCCCTCTGTAAGTCAATTATCTATACAATCAGTATGGAGTTGAAGGGTTCTGTTCTTTTGGATTCTGTGTGTCTTTTCTCCCCTGCAACCATCCTTGGTACCCTCCTCTCTGTGCCTGGATATAACTGGGTAGTCTCCTCAGGCAATTAGGCTGCTTCTTTTGCTACTCAGTCGGCCACATCATTCCCTTGAGAGATCAAGTCTTGCCCCCTGTGTGGGTGGCACACTTTATGATAGCAGCTTCAATGCCTCTATTAGCTCGTTTTACGATTAAACATGCTCGACTGGGGACCCATCACTTCTCTTGAATCCTTTTCTTCCACATTGCCCTAAGCCAGAATGCATAGTGGACACACAAATGTAGAGTCAGCAAAAAAAAAAAAATGTTCCCTACATGCCCCTCCATTATGTTCAATGCAATAATCATGGCCACAAATTTCGCTGCCTGTGCAGAGTAATGTGATGGCAGTCTGACTTGGGATTGTGCCCAAAACTGTCCATCCTTGCAATATACTACTGCAACACCAGTATGTCTTCTCCCTATATTCAGATCTATGCTTGACAACCCATCAATGAAGACCATACCCCCTCCCTCAATCACTTCTTATTTTACCTATATGTTTCCTTCCATGTTGTCCATTTATGCTGCGCAGTCATGTATGCAGTCTCCTTTCTCCGCTGGTTCTGCTATGAAGGTTAACCACATGGCATCTTACTACCTCAATTGTTGGGTTTGTCAGTATCATTTCATAACCGGAAGCCCTCTGCATGGTGAGCATGCTCTTTGAATTCTTAAGATTGTGGAAAGAGAGTCCTCCTCCATTTATAGAACTACTGGTCATTCAATGGTAATAGTCAATGCCTTTTTTATTGCAGCACTACAGCTGTAAGTGCCTGCATGCTAGGGAATTGTCTCTGCATCACTGGATCTAAAAGACCAATGTAATAGGGCAAAGGTTTGCGCCCCTGCAGCTTCTCCTGTGTGAGGACAGCCATAATCACAAAGCCAATGGAATGAGAAAACAGATAGAACGTATCCTTGTATTTAAGGGGTTGTCAACACTGACGCGTGTGTCAATTCCTCTTTGAGTTCTGCAAAATTGCCATTCATCTCATCCATCCACTATATTGCCCTTTTCTCCTTCTGTGCTTCGTTGAGTGAATGTAATAAAGTTTTTGTGTAGGTGGAGTAGTCGAATACCCAGGCCCTGCAATATTAGCATAATCCTAGAAATTGGTGCATATTTTTCTCTGTATGGGGGAGTTGGGTCTTGAGTATTGCCTCTACTCTTTCTGGTGTTATTGTGTGGCCTTCTGTAGATATAATTTGCTCCAAGTACACTTCCTCCTCCTGACAGTAATGTCATTTTTCCTTGTCCGCCTTGTCTGCTAACAATGTTAAGAGGTGACCTGAGTCTGCCCTACACTGCTCCTCTGTTTCACTGCACACTAGTAAATCATCCACATATTGCATC
The DNA here is from genome assembly GCF_040938575.1 of Ambystoma mexicanum. Classification (NCBI taxonomy): domain Eukaryota; kingdom Metazoa; phylum Chordata; class Amphibia; order Caudata; family Ambystomatidae; genus Ambystoma; species Ambystoma mexicanum. The sequence goes on from NC_090925.1 coordinate 1,068,808,243, forward strand.
ACCGTGCTGTGCATCTGCAAGTTTGCTTAGATACATCTGAATAACTAAGTTAAAAATACAAGGTGATTCACATTACCCTTGTGGGAGCCTAGTGTGTTTGAATCTGGCCCCCAATACATTGTGGGATGTATTGACACACTCAACAGTATTTCCCACATCACCAAGTTGCATTTGCGCAGAAACAGCCAAATGGCTGTGCTGGCTCCTGTGATCGCCATGGCTCAAAACTGCGTTTTGCAACAACAACAAAAATGGCTGCACCATCCTGCCAAGCACACACCAGGCAGGAAGGAACAAGGGGGGCCATTGAAGGAGATTGCCAGTGGGTTCCAAAATAAACAAAAGAAAGAAAGTGGAAAAAGCAGCATTGCTTTGCTGCAAAAGCCAAAATCTCCATTGAAAAGAAACCCTTTTCCGCCTTTAAAAAAAATGCAGCTTTGACGCTAATTCCCCCTGTTCCTTAAAGCCACAGTGATTAATAAGCCCTACCAAGCACTGTGTGTCTCACTCTCCCTCGGCAAAACCAGGCATGATTCGGAATTGACAAGCACTGTCAAAACAACTCTAAAAAAGAATCAACCAGGAACTTTACTTTTACTTAAACAGGAAACACGTTCATTTTCTTTGCAAAAGTATCCAAAACTCAGCTGTTCAGAGGGAGACTCTAACTAGCTGAGCCATGTCTGTTTCAATGTATCCGTGCTTCATACCAACTCTAGCATTCAAGAGAATAACTATAGCTGCAAGACAGTGTGTGAATCTGCTGGAGATGAAAAGTTGAATTTAAGAAGGAAGGCCAGCTGCATCATGTGTAAAAAAATGGGCCTTTGCAAACTAAAGAAAAACAAATGCCTGTGTGTTGAAACAGTACACTGGTGAATGAAATCCTGCCAGTTATTAGCAATCTGAAGGGGTTTGTTGCTGGTGAGACTATTTAAAATGGGTTATTTTATGCAACAGGCCTGTTTTAATTCTGGATCTAAGATCAGAATTAAAGGTTAAAACTTTGGTGGCTGAAGTTGCATGTTAAAAAACAGGTTTTCTGCTTGGAGGGGTGGCACCAAAAGGAGGGCTCTCTCTCTCAGCAGTTACTAACAACCCACTGATGATTACAGGGTCGAACAGACTTTTGTCTCTGCTGGGACCCTGACAATGAAGCTCCCAGGGAAGGAAGTCTGAAGTGTGAAGGGGCAATAAAACTTCAATCAAGGGAGAAACCCCCACCATGCTCTGAAGGGAATGACAGTTGACAGAAGTTGAAAAAAGAATTACCCAGGGACAAAGGACTGCCATTTGTTCTCAAAGACTATTTTATGGATACACTTTAAAGACTTGTATCTCTGCAGCAAGACTTTGAACAATTGTAAAAATGTCAAAGTTTAAAAGTGAGTATTTGTGCTTCCTTTTGAGACATGGTAGAATTCACTGACACCTTGGGGACAGAAAGGGCAAAGTATTGAGGATATATAGAAAAGTATCAATGCTGCAAACATACATATGTGTACATACATCCTTTGGGATAATTCTCATCTGTGTATAAAGTTATGGACTTTTAGGCCAAATCTTTCATGCTAAAAATTACCAAAATGTATCAGAAGGGTGAAACAAGGTCCAACAGACTGGAGGATTGGACTGAAATGTGCTTCGCAAAATATGTAACCTGTGTATATAATTTGCTAAGAGATTGCAATTGTATAAATGTATGTTTTTGTCAAAATCGGATTTTAAGTTAAATAATTGTGGGAGTTTTTGGACATTGTAAAACTCACCTCATAAATCTGACAATTGGGAACTCTGCTTCCACAACATTGTTGAAGGGGCGCAAATCTTGTATGAATCTCTAGGAGCCCCATTTTGACTTCCTTATTGCGTATATGGTGGGGTTGCACAGAGACATTGATGTCTGTATTATGCCCTGCTGCCATAATTTGTGAAGGGTGGAGTAAATTCATTCATCTGCCACATGGGATAGTAGGTATTGTTTTGCTTGTGGCAGCAGAGCTCCCTCTTTTTGTTTTATTTTTTACTGCTCCTTTTGGAACCCCTACATCATGGGACCATATGGTCCATAATTTCTATGGGACCTTCTTTAAGTCCCTTTGTGTGTACCTGCTCTCATTTTTTGCTAGCTGTGTCAGCTGTGGTAATAGTTTTTCTAGCATCCATATTGGATAGTGGATCTGATGAGAACCATCTCCGGTTCCGGAAGCACCTCAAAACCTTCCTCTTTGCTTCTGCTTTCTCTCTCCCTCTCCTCTGCTAAATTCTTCACTGAAACTGCACTGAATCTGCAACTGGGCCACTCTCAGCGACCTCGGTCCTGGGCCCAGCCACTCTCCACTTGCACTGCCTCCCTGGCAACCCCTGCACTGCGGGACTGTCTCTGTATCCCTACAGCCCCCCCTTCCCAGCACTTGTCTGCACTTACCTTGCACTTGCCACCAGCTGGCCCTATTTATTTATTTTTATTCTACTTACTTTGTACTGCGCTTCCCCCCCTTCCCCTTGCACTTTTTCCCTTCCCCCTACCCCTGCACTTGCGTGATCTGAATGACACCTGGCCTAGTAGGATCGTTGTCTGTCTTCCCCTTGTTCCCCCCTCCCTGCCTCGTCGCGCCTTGAAACACTTGTGTATAGGCGCGTTACAAATGCCATATCATATCATATCATATCTGTAGAAGGAACACTATCTCACGTCTTCTTCCGTCTCTGAGATGAGCTGTTCATCCATCACCCTGCTATTGTCAGTGTTGGGCCAATGCACAGTACTGAACGCCCTTCTGAGTCATCCCACTTAATATCACCATGTCTTTGCAGATCACTCTTTCCTCAAGCTGTAACACTATGGTGTGCTTCTGGCTCCCTCCTTTTCACACTGCGGTCGAAAGAAGAAGTCTGATGCCAATATGAACACCTTCCCCTATATCTCTGTTATCCAATCCTCTGAACCCCATACATGAACAACTCACGGTACAAGGTCTGCCCGCACGGGGTGCTGTGTGATTATGCTGCCAGAAGGAGTGCTACCACTTGGGCATAGTACATGCCTGGTGTCAAGCATGCCATCCCTTTTACTGTGAATTATATTGTTGCATTCAGTTTACCCAATAAATCCCTTCCCACGATATGGACACACATGTACTCCCTGTGAGCAGTCCTATTAGGTTGATGTGTTTGGTAGGAATCGGGAAAGGGTTTCCCCCCAGAATGCTGACTACAGTGTAATGGGGTAGCATATTTTGTCTCAGTACCATCACATTTCCTTGTGTCTGGGTTGGTGCTGAGGGCACCCCTTGTGATGTTTCTCTGCTCTTTACCTCTACCCCTGATTCTTGTGGCTGCCCCTGCGGGTAGTGGTTGCGTCCCCTATTGCATTTGTACTTGCAAGGGCAATACTTGCTGGGGCTGGAACTGCTGCGCATAGGACCCTTGTAGGTTCCCCGCTTGTTATGCCTGTGCCTGTGTTTCTGCCCAAAGAGGCAAGTGCATGTAAACTGTCACATGTTCCAGCATATGAAACATGGGCCAACCTTTATCCTACCCCCCCCATATCCTCCTCTTCTCCCCCGTTGTTGGTATCCTCTTCCCATTTGGAAATATCCTCTTAGTTGGTACATTCATCCTTTTGGATAACCCCCCTGTTGCTGTGCCCCCCATTGTGGAGGGCACAGCAGTTTTGTGTGTGTGTCCCAGAAGGTGGCACGTTCCCCACAGGAAACAACCCCCCGTTGGGCGAGAGTCACTGCAGCAGCGTTGGGTATGAGCATAGCCCCTTCCATTGTATAGCTTGCAAGCTTCTTCTGAACCCGCTTGTTTTCTGCCTTAGTAGCATGTTCTGCTGTCTGTCTCTCACTCTCCCGTTTTCTCTTACAGTAGTGTACTATGGTTGCTTGTATATAAGGCCATTCCCTTTGCATCTATTCCCACTATTTTATCTAAAGATGTCTGGACCTCGGGTGGCATCCTTTGGCCAATATGTGGTAGGTGAAAGCTATGAATTCGTCCCATGGTTTTCGCGTTTCCTGCATCTAGACTTCTTGTACATGTTTTAAATGCTGTTTAATGCTGGGTTTTTATCCTGCTTTATCTTACAGAAAATGACTGCTCCCAAGTCTGAGCTGTCCTCAAAACCTTCCACACGTGAGCCAAACAGTTATTGAATGGTGCCCCGTCGTGGGCGTTCATGTTTAGTTTCACCCCTTTGTATCCCGCCTGTTCCCTTATCTTGTGTTGTTCATGTGTTATTTCTGCAAATAAACCTTTCATATCCCCTATTGCTAACGTCACTACTGCAGTCCGCTTTTCAAGTGCGTATATACATTTGCTATCCCCTGCATCTGGAGGGCAAACTAAAAATAAGAATATCTTGCTCTATTGTCTGCCATGCTACATAGTGTGAGTCCCCTTTGCCCTTCAGTAGCAATGGGATCTGTGTCTGCTATGGCCCTGTCTCTTGCCCCCCCCCCTCGTTGCTTTTGCTCCTCCTGTCTTTGTCCTCTCCTTCGGATTGTGGCGGACACTTGGCCAGACCCTTCTCCCCTCTTCACGTTCTCCTCTGCTCCTCTGCTTCTGCCCCTTTTTCCTTTCTGTCTCTGGTGTGCATTGCTCATCCTCCCGTCACTCATTACCTCCTATTCTTCCTCTTTTGACAGGAAATGGTCTTTCTCCCCTATTTCCGTCTCCTCCGCTTCCCCATCCTGTGCTCCATCGTCCATGTTAAGTTTTACTCTCTCTAAAGTCCACCCTTTTTCATCCCCTGCCCCCTCCTTTGCCCTCCTCCAGACCCCTTTTTGATAGCTATCTCTGCGTCATTAAACAGAGCGCCCACCTGTTGCGTGCTCTTTGCTATAGCCGCTAGATACATTTTCTCTCTCCTGTCTTGTGTTTCCAAACAGGGGGTTTCCCTGTTTGTTATTTTTCTCCTGTCCCTCCTCCTCACTCCCTGGGGATACCCGCTGCAGGTTTTATACCCTGCCGCAGGTCTTAGAACGGGTATAGTCTATACTGTGGGGGTGGGGAACTAGGCTCGCCCATTGCTTCATCTTTTTTAACCTCCTGCTTTGTTTGCTTACCCTTTTTCTCCTGGTATAACTTACAAAGGTCCAAAATGTTCTACTGTTCAACTTCTAGCCCTTGTACTTAGTTAATAAGTTTGAGAACATATCACCTATTATTCTGTTATCAAACTTCCCTCCCCTGGACATGGATAAAAACACTGTCCCGCAGTTTCCTGAACACACTGAACATTATATTTTAATATTTTACGCACTATTGGGGTCATTTTTCACACATGTGATGGAGGGGGTTATCCCAAAATGCCATTATTAATTCTTTCCCCTTCCCCTTATTTTGTAATTTATTAGTCCCATTTCATCCCTTGTCTCTATGTTCCCCTTTCACTCCTTTCTTCCTTGTGTTCATACTACCCCCCCTTCACTCCTCAAGCACACATACTTACCATTCTTCTTCTTATACATCCTCCATGCTCACTCTTCTGGCCTTCTCAACAGACCCACTCATACACTCATTTTCTATGCAAAATGGGCCCTTTCCACAGACCCACCCACTCATCCAGTGATTTACTATATTAGTACATCACCGGCCCTCTCCACAAGTTCACCATTACCTATGTTAGTGTAGGTTAGTGTAGTGTAGACCAGACTACACCACTCCGCTATGTTGGCATCCACTTTTAAAAATGCCTAGCATATCATACAGTGGGTACCCTTTGTGCTTGACCCTTCCACCTTGGTCCATGCTAAAAGACAAACAACCAAAGTGCTCTTTCTTTACTGCTTACCAAATTCAAAAACAAGCAATACCCTTCTTCCCCCATTGATGCCACTATGCAATCACCTGCACTACTCCGTTCTAGCGGGGTCACCCCTTGCTACGCACCCTCCCTGCTCTTATGCAGGTGTGCCCACTCACGCACTTCTACCCACTATGGGGCAGAATGCACTAAAAAATATCACTACTATGGCCGATTGTCCTCCCACCTTGAGGATGCATCCTAAACACCATAAACAATATCCATCCCCCTCTGGGAATGCAACCATGATACAGCACATTCCTGCATGGGTACACTCACGTGTCCTGGAGATCCTTGAGCCCCATCGGCCCTAAGCTTTCCTGTGGGCTTGCTCCTCCTGAGTGCAGGCAGCACTCGGGACCAGGAAAACCTTCGAAAACTCATTGTCTGCCGAGCCTCCCCGGTGGTGCATGTATAACTGGTCTGTGGTCGCAAGACCCAGGAGGCCAAATAAATTGAGGATCTTTCTGGGGCCTCCAAAATGTATTTGGGGTCCTGTGTGAGCATGTGATCAGTAATTTACCAAAAGTAATCCAAAAAGGAGCGTGCACCAGGAAAGAAGTAATGCTGTTTTTTTACAGCTGGGCAAGCACAAATCAAACAGCACAGTGGAACAGAACTGGTTGATGATAGCAAACAAAACTGCCCACTGCACCCAATCTTTTATAAAGCAAAAACAATATTAGAATAGTAGAAAACATTGTAAGTAATGCTTCAAGCTGTCGAGTGTCTGACTGAGCTAATTGATGGGGCTACATCGATCCCCTACAGCTGGATATATGTTAGTTAAAAATTATTGGAGGAGACAGTCGCACCGCCTCGCCCTGGTCCATCACCTGCCTCGTGGTGCCACATTCGGTCCCACTACACCCCAAAAGTTAGTTGTTACTACATACTATGCAATTGTGCTGACCTCCAGAACATTATTAACCTGTCATTGTCCAGCACACATTGGAAAAATACTAGACATCCTAGCTTGTGGGAAGGGAGAAATTCACATGGCATCCAACCAATGAGGTGCCTCATGGACATCACTGCAAGCAAAAGATACTTGTTGCTTTCAGGGACACCAAAACATACCCTCTGATTGGCACCTGCACGTACCCCTCCTCACCTCACATCCTTCTTCCCAGGCTACCTGCCAAGGGGAAATTTGAAACTTCTGGACATCATCTGGCTGTAACTTACCAGACATATTTCTGTGAGGTTTATTTCTCCAGGGTTGCTGCGAGCGCCCGAAGGCCTGGCTCGCCGTCCTTATATGTATCAGCCGATTCTGTTCCAGTGACTGTTGTCTCCTCAGAACCATCTGTTTTAGTGAAGCCTTACCCACCCCACTGTCAAAAAGGGTTTGAACAATTTTCTAGGTAACCTGCCGTGCAAGGTCAATCTGGATCCTTCCCATGCAATCTACTCACCTGCCATTTTTACCGGATTCGACCGGTGCAGCATCACCCTATACAATTGTCCATTCCTACACATCTAAGCCGGTCAGATAGCACAGCGAGTAGAGCGCTCGCTTTGACATCCGTGCAGAGCCTGCTGATGCAGGTTCGAATCCCGGCAGGGCCAAACTCAGCCTTTCATCCTTCCGAGGTCGATAAATGAGCACCACACTGTTAGGGAGAATTCTCGTATAAGGCTAACTTATAGAAAGATTGTTAGAAAATCAAAGTCTGGGTAATGGTTCAGAGGAACCTACCTACCCAGCAGTAATGAAGGTGATATGAATCAAAGTCTTGATAGCATTGTTGTAGAGACAGATGAGGAAGGTGAGGCTGATGTAACTGTACCCACTGGCCCTCTGCCTGCTCTGCCACCTCAAGCTGTGGCTACTGGACCTTTGTCAGGTCCCACACTAAGCCTTGCATTCATTGAACTAGAAAAAATGAAACTGGAATTAGAGTTAAAAAGAATGAGTGCCCAATCTGAACAAAAACTAAGGCTCAGAGAAATGGAGCTCAAGCATGAACTAGAGATGAAGAAATTGTCTGTTGAAAATACTTATCTCCCCGGATCCTCTAGGAGTTCCATTCCCAAAAGACCCCAGATGCCTAAAGAGATTGTGGGTATGTATGAACCTAAATTGGATGTGTTGGATTGGTTGGCTATGTTTGAATATAATCATGGGCTCCAGGACATCACAGGGAATCAGTTGCTTCCTTGGTTGTTCTCTAGGCTCCCTCTGTTGCATCTGATGTGGTAATGGAGTTGGGGGAGGTGGATAGGATAGACTATGAATGTGTGAAGCTAGCTTTAATAGCTAGATTTGGGAAGACCCCTTCCCAGTACTTCAGGTTTAGGACCCTCAAAAAGAATAATGGTACCCCTTCGGCTACCTGGGTGGATGAAAGTTTGAAGAACTTAGAGTGATGGATTAAGGGTTACAGAGTGAACACTTATGAGGGAATGAGAAATCTTGTAATGTTGGAGTCAATTTATGATGTCTGCTCTCCTGAGCTCAGACAGCACTTAGCTGATTCAAAGGAAATAGACCCTAGAAAGCTAGCTAAGGCTGCTGACTTGTGGGTGGCCTACAGGGCTACTCACAAGGATTCAGGGGTCACTCAGAAAAGGGATGAGGGAAATCAGCCACCAAAAGTGAATCCAGAAAATTCTAATACCTCCCATACCAAAGAGGGCCACAAACAACAAAATAATCAGGGTAAGCCACCAGGGAAAACCTATCAGGCTAGTGTACCTTCTGGTCACAATCCAGAAGGAGGTCAGAACCAGCCACCATTCCAGAGAGCATTTGGAATATGCTATGTCTGTAAGGCAACTGACCACATCAAAGAAGATCCCAGATGTAAGGGTAAACCTGCAGGGATCAGCACAGTCTCATTAGCCTTCACTCCTGAGTAGGAAGTACAAGTGGCTAGTGCTCACTTTAAAGTCTTTGCTGAAGACCCTCTGAGTCTTCAAGCAAGTGTAACCTTAGAGCCTATGGGTCTGGCTAGCAGCCAGAATAGGGAAATATAGGACTCCCTACCAGCAAACGCTAAGATATATTATATGGACAGTGTTCTCATCAATGGCCAGGATACTCCTGCCATGAGAGACTCTGGGGCTAGCAGAGCAGTAGTGGATGAAAGCTTATTCAAACCTGAGGATATGGCTAAGGCACCAAAGGTCCCACTAGAAATTCTGGATGCCCTGTCCAGATGGTTCCTATTCTACCAGCCCTCATTCAGTGTAATAACATGACAGTGAGGATCCCTGTCAGTGTTAAGACTGAGGTGCATGGGAGAGTCCTGTTGGGGAATGATCTAAAAACGCTAGGAGTAGTATCCAGTACCCCCAGGCCTCCCAGTATGGAGACACATAACCTAACCAAATTGGCTAGAGAGGCCACCTTAAGGGACCACTCTAAGCCTGTGGGAACCTCTACTGAGAACCCCACTACAAGCCCTGGTGTTGGTAAATTGACCTCTGACCCAGGCACATTTCATGCTAAAATGTTAGTGAAATGGAAGCCTGAACCAAGCTCCATCATTGTTCCCCAGGTATAGAGTCTCTGAATCCCCCTGCTTCTGAGGAAGAGGTGGATAGACCAACTGGACCCCTACCTAGGCCTAGGAGAACTGGTAATTCTCAGTGCTGGTGGAAAACCAGAAAAGAAAAGTCTAAGGCTAAAAACCTCCAGACTATTGGACCTTCTACTGAAAACTCCAACTCAAATCCTAGTATTGGGAGGGAGGCTCCTAAAGTAGGTGAGGTAAGATCTAAGAGGAATGGGAACAGGTACAATGCCTAACCCCAACCCCAACCCCTCCTACCAAGAGGCCTGAGATCCAACCTGCTCCCAACATAGAGGTGGTGAGGAACCTTGGAGGCCCCTCTAGATCTAAGGGAATCCTTTATAAGGACCCCTTGAAAAAGCCTAACACAGGTTCAGAAGTTGTACCAACTTCTGAGGGACTGGTCAACCAGATCCCCTATAGATTTAACAAGAAGATGTTCCTCAAAGGGTTTGTAGGTTATATAGCTTACAAAGGAAAACCTTTGATTTATCCATTGAACACAGGTCAAGGTGTCACCACCAAAATGCTGATGGTCTCTCTAGGATGTTTATAACTGACTAGAGGTATGAGATTCATCCAGGAGTGGATTCAATCCTCCTGTCCCTTAGTATGGGGGCGGGGAAGTGTTAGGGAGAATTCTCTTATAAGGCTAATTTCCCAAACCTAGTGAGTCCCCCAGCAGCTTTCCTGGATTTGTGGGGTTTGTTTTTTTCTCCTGATAAGAGTGAGACTCTTTTCCTCCCATTCTTAGGCATGATTTGAGGTATGTCTTTGACTCTTTGTGTGCTTATGGGCTATATGGGCTATGTTTTTTTTTACTCCATAGGGTATCATCTGTTTTTCATGTGTGTTACACAGCACTCTCAGTGCAGTAAGACAGGGGTGTCATAGTGACTCCCAAACATAGACTACATAGCCTGGTACTGACTACTGTCTCCAAGGGCATGTAAAGTCACTATTGGCTTTACTAGTCCTAAATTGTGAACAGAACCAGTACAAACCATCATATTGTGGAAGTACTGGAAGGGGTTAATTATATTGCCCCTGGGTCTGTTTTCAAGGGGGCACTGTCCAGTCCCCCCTTGTCGAGTTTCTGGCTGGTGGCAGTGGTTACACACAAAATATTCCATCGTGATATTCTCGTTGGGATTTTCCCATTGATTTTAAACGCACCACTTTTTTGGTGCAATGTTAAAGATACCGCCGGTTTATTTATTTAATATTAAATTCACGGTTGGGTCTTTTTGGCAGAACTCTTTTCTAAAATGGTGTTTGTGTCCGTTTCTCTAACTCTGACCAAGGTCGAGCCCTTTGTTCCACTTTTTGGCGGGCTTCTCCACAGAAGCCCTCCAAATGGTGCAACTCTGTCTGGGTTCCACAGGATGGGTGGGGGGGGAATTGGCACCTTGGGCTGCATTGCCTTAGCAACTCAAGTCACACTCTATTCTGATTGGCCCAGTGGTGAGCCCCCCGGCTCACCACTTAGCATGTGTGAGTGACAGCTAGGCTGATGAATGGGTTTTTTTCTGCATAAAAGCATGGCCTTTGGGACTGGAACTTCAGAAGTCGCCACAGGACCTAAGAATCTGAAGAGGGAAGAAGCTGAGCCATCTGCAACGACGACACCACCGGTGAATCCCTGCTGCAACTACCTCACCACTTTCCCGACGACAAGAGAAGATCTTCTGCTGGACGAGTCTTCTTCCTCTGAGCTGGTGGGACCAACCAGTTCACCCCTTTCGCCTTCCAAAGACGTCTCTTGGTCGAATCACCCGTGCCAAGCACCCCGGCAGCCGGATAGCCAAGCTTCACCAGTTTGACTGCGAATAAAAGGAACACACCTTTCATCAACAAACTCTGCAGCTGGTTTCATCCCTGTGCAGTGCAACGACTCCACGTTTCCTCCTCGATGAGATACTCTCTTCCCCTGTTTGAAACAATGAACTGCAACCACTGCCAGGAACAACTACCACCGCTGGAGCTTCCTCTCTCTTTATGGTACTGTGTCCTGCCTGGCTTCCCTTTCTTCGGTTTGCCCAAGGTGACCCTTAAATCCTTGGCTTTCCAACTGGGTTGGCTCCAGACCTTCTAACTTTACCTTCATGAATCACCCCAACCTCTTTTGAACATTCTACAAAGACTTTTAGTGCATTTTAAACCGTGTGATCCTGGGCACATTTTGCTTTGCTCCATTTAAAGTGGGCCTGGCCTATGAACCTTGGCTCTACAGTATATACTGCCTTTATTCCCTTGTTGAGAACTCCTAAAAGTGTTGGGACCTGTTTTATTTCTATGCTCTGCCTTTTTCTGTCCCTTTAACTGAACTATTGGAGCGCCATCAGGTTACGCGCTCACATCTGTTTAACAAATCGTGGTGTTTTAACTCTGCCTTGGCTAATAGTTATCAAGGGAGGTGTGTACACTTTACCTGACTGTGTTTTAACTTGCTTTTGATTTAGAGTGCTAGTATATTGACTAAAGTGTGTTTTAAATAAATAATTATATACTTTTTATACAAAGTGTTTGTTTACCCTACTGTGTTTTTAACCCTATTGTGTATACTGTATATACTGCCCTACTCTTCTTGAGGGAAGTCTGACTGCTCAGCCACAGCTACCAGGTAAACCCGAGTGGTACAGACTGCTACCAATTGGGCTTACTGCTTACTCCTGTAGTCTTAATCTTTTAGCAGTGTTTCCCAAGGGAACTGCACAGTATTCTGCCTAACACACACCCCAGGGGAAATAAGCAGCGCTCAGATACCTGAGGGTTCGTAGCGCTATGTAAATGCCCAAACAAACAAACAAACAAACAAACATCGCTCACTCCCAGTTCCCCCCCTTGAGCACCTCCACCCCACTTCAGTCCACTAGTGTCTCGGGCTGCAAGCATGCTTGAGGCACCTAGTGCACACCTGTCAATGATGCCCTGTCTCCTGACATGGGTGACCTCTCCCATTATTCCCACAACTGGCAGATGCGCACCCCTGGACAGTGCTGTATCAGCATCTTCACTGCACTTCAAGACCTGAAAATCACACTCCCAGCAGCTTCATGCTCTGCCATGCACATCATCGATGGGGTTGACACAATGGCACCCTCAAAGGACCACTCACCTGATACCCGTGGATTCCCATGTTCATCATGACACAGACACAAAGGCGAGCCATGCAAATGTGCACATATCAGAAAATGAGCATACATTGTACCCATGTGAGTGCCTTACCATACCACAGCAAAGAAAACTCCAACCATGACTAGTGCAGGGTCAGGCCGACATCATCCTACATGCCACAACCTACATAGACACAGTACACACACACAAAATGGAAACAAGTCATAGATGGCACAAGATTAAGTGCATTGAATGGCATAGCAGAGTGTTTACCACAATGGTGAAAAAGGTGAACACATACATATCCAGGGAATACATGCATGTAAGGGTGAGTGAAGGTGAATGAAACATACACAGTGAAGATGCAGTGCACAGAGTGAGTAAGTGTAACAAGTGGTCAACAGAACGGTGCAGTATAGGAAACAAAGTACAAGGCACACTGTGCAGGGAGAGTGATATGGGATGGACACGATAAACAAAAACATGGTAAAACTCAGTTCTTTCTCTGACCCCTCTCAATCACTGTCTACCATGACTACCACCTCCAAATCCTGTTCCTTCGCCTCACCATGCAGGGCCCACTGACTTGGAAAGATGGAGGAAAAGGAGGTCGAGGGGTCTGATGAGGGTCCCAGCTGGCCATATGAGGAGTCATAGTGGCCGAGTGCAAAGGGGACCCGTGAGGCGAAGGAGCTGTCTGTGTCAGTGATAGATGTTGTTGGACGATGAATACAGCATCCTTGATCATTGTCATTTCTCCTCTGTCTGCCCATTACGTGGGCATCAGCACTGCAACCTCCACCGTCAGAGCCCTCTGTTCCTCCAGTTGTCTCTTTCCCGATTCTCTCACCTCTTTTGCTTTTGCCAGCTCATGCAGGAACCCCAGCAATAGTTGGTAGAAGTCTGCACTGGCTCCTCCAGATATGGCTACCTGAGCCATGGTGCCATGCATCTGGTGCTCTGAAGGTGCAGTGGCGGCAGTTGCTGAGGCACATACAGTGTCCTCCATACGTGTCCAAGCTGCAGCCAGCAGTGATGGTCCTGGTGTCACTATGGGCACTGTGGGCCCCACTCCTGAAGGTGTCACAGCGACATGCACGTGCCCCATGCAGGGCAGCAATAAAGGTGCACTCCCCTCACCCCCATGCTGGTCCAAGCTCCAGAATGGGGGCAGGTGTCACAGGAGACAAAAGGGCATGAGACAGTACAGGTAGGGGAGCTGGCCTCATGCATTTGTGTGGGGGTCACATGGACGAGGGGTGGGGTACCGGTGGAGCAGGACAAAGCTCATGATCCACAGCAGATGGAGCTACCGTAATCCATAAGGGGCTACATGTCCCTGCATGCCCTGTCTGCTGCCGCACCTATACCTCACCATGCCACACCTGGGCCTCCAACCCTGGCATCACGTCCACCTCCATACTCCTCCTTGTGTGCATCCTGTGGGTGGGTCACAGCTCTGACACCCAGGCATCGTCCTGGGCCACAGGGTTACTAGCAACAGAGGCTGCAAGTGAGGAGTAAGGGACACATGAGGCAATGTATGGACCAAAGGACATACAGCCATGGCATGTGACACAGACATGACAAATACACAGGTAACATACACTAAAAACATTGGCACGTGCGGATAGGAAGACTATTCTTTACAGCATGTGGTTTTGTGTAGACATGCATATGGCACAACCACACATGTTGCCACCTTGGTGTGAAGCGAGCTGCGACCAGTGAGGCACACATACCTGCTGAGCACATCTGCACCCAGGACTGCCACCTCCTGTTGGCTCAAGTTGAAGTTTCCCAACACGGGAGATGGAGACAAGGGATCATCCCCAGAGTGTGAGGAGTCATCCTGAGGTGTGGTGGGGGGTCAGGCTAGGGGCCGCTGACTGCCTGGTGGCAGCAGTCATGGCATCCAGTACTTCTTGGGTGCACACCTCACTGGGGTCCTCCACAGGTCCCATGTGGGAGGAGGTCCCCATTCTCCCCTTCATAAGGACTCTTGGAGTGGTCATGTGCAGGAGTGTTTACAATTTCTCCAACAGGGACAGTTTTGATGCCTACTCAGCAGTGTGCACCAGTGGGTGCTGTGTGTTGAGGCTCCTCCCTCCACCACAGTGGGCTACCAACTCCTGCTCCTCGTAACTCTCCCGCACAGACCGGAAAGTCTCTCCAGTTGGTATTTTGCATCCCTGCCTCCACAGCATTTCATGCTCCCTTCCATATCAGATGTCACCAAAATGTATTGGCATGGCCGCCAGTTATGCGATGTTGTAGTGCCATGGTTGCTAGAGACACAGATGTAACGATATGTGTTGGCAGGCAATCTATGTATGACTGTGTTCAATGGTGCCCTTCACTGGTGTACCAGGAGTGGTGCATGCAGGGTGCCTTGACTCACCGAGGCTAGAACAAATTCATGGACACACAAACACATACATAAGGGCACTCATCCATGCCCTGGCATGTCCATCTGCAAGATGTATTTCATGCTTCCGCCGTGTGGCAGCAGTTGGCTTTTTACATGCAGGGCAGTGCCATGACCTGGTCACATGCCAGGGACTGCTTCATCCTCCCACTGAGGTATGCAATGCAGTGTACATGCAGGTTCACCTCTGTGATGTGCAGTGTCATAGAGGTTTCTGCGTGTGCCACGTGCACATGTGACCAGTGCCAACAAGCATCACCTGTCCATGATGAGTGTCATACAGCAGACATTGTCGACTGGTGGATACGCCTGGCATGATTTAATTCACATCCATCTTCGTATGTCAGGAACATGACGGTTAAGTCACACAGACTGGCAGATATATTCACGGATAACTCAGCTTTCCATTCTGTGCGATCTGGTGTTAAGAGGTTTGCTAAGGCCTGCCTTGCTATGTGTCTGAGTGGCCAATTTACACAGCTTCTGGCTCAGTCTTTGCATGAATGACACATGCACGTGTGACATGCTATGTGTTCTGCACGTGTGTGTATCATGCATATCATGATACACACAACTCCAACCTCCAAATCCCTCACGGTCAGTCGTTTCTCAAAGAGAACGAGCTGGGGGTAGATCTTTGTCTTCGGCTGGGGCCTCCCTCTAGAACAGCCTCCCTTCCACTCTCTAAGGAGAATCATCTCCAATTCCAGAAGCACCTCAAGACCTTCCTCTTTGCTTCTGCCTTTGCTTCTCTTCTCCCCTGTTGATCTGCTCTGCTTCGGCATTGTGCACCTGGTTACCCTCTGATTTCGGGCCCAGGTACTTGCAACCCTTTCACTTGGGTATGTATCTGAAACCTTACAGTCCCCGCCTTGTATCTGCACTTATCAGACACACCCCGCCTGCACTTGCCACTTGTTGGCTGGACTACCACTTTGTTGTTATTACTTTCCTTTGCTTAGCACTATCCCACTTTTCCCACTCCCCTCTGCACTTTAACCCTTCAGCCCCTCGCACTTGCACATCCTCAATGTCACTGGCCTAGTAAGATTGTTATTTTTGTTCTCCCTTGTTCCCCTCCCCTGCCTCGTTCCGCTCTGAAAACACCTGTGTATGAGCGCAATATAAATACAATATATCAAAAGGTATCATGACCGCATGCCTATCTCTTCACACGCATCATGGTCCTGGCACAGGTTATGTGTGGCACACATGGGATGTGACTGCAATGCCGATCAGTTTAGGATGTCAGTGGACCGATGCCTGTATGTGTTGGATGGACACATGCAAACTGTGGGTAACACTGAAGGGTGCACAGTCCTTTGCCTATGTGGTGATGGGTGTGTTTGGTAATGGATTATGTGCAGTGAGAATATGTAGATGTGTAAATCATGTGCACTGTGTGTCTCTCCCCTGGTCTACAATTACACAGTCCAAACCTCCCTTTGCACATGGGCAGCACATATCTCTGCATCATGCCAGTCATGCCAGACAAGTTGGTAGTGAGCAAGTGCTTTATTGAGTGTAGTACATACACGTGTACATGTGTGTGATGCTGTACATGGGGATGTGCAGGGGTGTTTTTGATGGTGCTGTACTCAGTGGGGGTGTTCAGGATTTGGTGGCAGATGTGGCGGGTGGCTGGTGGTGGCGAGAAGAAAGCACGTGGAATGATGCGAGTCTGTGGTATTAGAGGGCACTTCCTGGGCCTCACACATCACCTTTTGGCCTGTAGATCACCCTGGGAAGCTGGGGAGGCCAAGCTTTCCTCCTCCTCAAAGGTTTGGCTGCCTCCAGGCTGAGTAGCACTGTGACAAGGGATGGACCTGCATACCAGTTTCCTGCACAGCACTATCCACCATGTCCTGTCTCCTCATTAGTGCATATTGCATTGTCAGCAGTTTGTCAGACATGCCCCACACTCTCATGTGTGCCTCAGTCATGGTTTCCAAGGACATGCCCACCCTGACAATCTTCCTGTTAATCTCATTGTCAGTCACATGTATGGAATCAAGATGGCTGGACACACAGGCGATCTCCCATTTTATGCTGTGCCCAACCTCAGACACAGTGTTGATCATGAACCTCTGCTGCTACAGGAAGTTACAAAGCAACTGGGGTTGCTCGGACCCTGATGGTCCTGCCGGATGCAGTGGTGGTGGTGCAAGCTGAGGGTGGGCTCCGAGGGATGCAGCAACCTGGGCCCAGGCACTTGGGTGTCTCACATTCAAGGCACCTTGTGAGGAATGATGGTTGGGGGAGGTAATGTGTACAGAGTCTCTGCTTCTGGTGTGATTCTTGTCATACTCTGCCTATGTGAGGTGCATGCTGTCCTCTGCCAGCACCTCTGGCGTTACCTCCTCTTCAGGCATAGCAATTTGGAGACTCTCGCACTAGTGTGCTGGTGCCTCTGCATTGCGCTCCTCCTGTGTTGGGGAGATGTGGTCCCCTCAGTTCTCCTCCTCCTGGGCCTCCTTTGTGGTTTTCCCTCTGGGCTGTTAGGTCTTCTACTCCCTCACCACTGCTGTTGGAGCATTCCACAAAGGCCCCTTTCTTGGTCGTCATGGCTGTGAAGTTTAAAGAATAAGAGACATATTAGTCACTTGCATTGAATGGATGAGTGCAGTTGAGTGGCTTTATTGTGGCCACATGTTGCTTTATCTTTACATGCATGTGGCCCTCATGCATCTTCACACTGCACCACCCAACAACTGTTGTCACCCGTGTATCTATGACCCACGTAGATGTGTTCCAGCTGCCATTTGGTGTAGAGTGGTGCATGTCTGGCCATGGTGATGGTCCTGGTCTCAGTTGTTTGTGTGTTTTGATATGGTGGGAGCCCCATTATTGTTTGCATGGATATGCATGCTGGTGAGGTTGTGTTGCATGTGGTAGTTGTGTTCACTCTATCTGTGTGGTATGAAATGAGTTGCTTATTGTCAGTGCACATATGGCATATGTGACATGGTGGTATGCTCACTTTGTAGGTGACGCTTCCATGTCCCTGAGGTGTGTGTTTATTTTCTGGATGGTATTGGATGCCTTTGCAAGTGGTGGTGTTATCTACTGTTTGGTCTGCCTATGTGTGTGGGTTCTTCAGACATGTGCATCCAGGTCTGTGTGTGGAGTGGGCACAATGTCATATCCTCTGTGCAGTCGTCTGCTGTGGTGTATGGCAATGGCTATGTGTCATGGCCTGTGTGCCTTCATGTTCCATTCCCTTTGTGGCATGTGCTGCGTGAGTGTCTGGGTAGCGGATGTGAGTCGGTGCAAAAAGGTGATGTGCATATCCACAGAAGTCCATGCCTGTCGATGTGCCCATAGGCCAGTGCACACCTCTTCCAGGTTCAGGGTCAGGGTATTCTCTTCCCTGGGTGTCAGGCCTGGTGGTTCTCCTCCAGAAGCATGGGCCTCATTGAACTGGGTATGCTTCAGTTTGACTCTCTGCTTCTCGTCCAACCACTTCTTTTTGATTTTTACCCCAGGTGCCTTGCTTGATGCCCAAGGCGTTGACTTCATCTTTGAGCCTGAGCCTATGTATGTGACGCCAGCTCGCCATGGTGCAGTATCCAGGCATATGGAGCATGTGGTGGTTGCTCACCTTCGGAGAAGTTCAACTTGAGCCGGACCTCTTTTGCAGCTTCTGTCATGCTGTAGACCATAGCCTATGCAATGATGAGGCCACATGTGTATGGAATTTTCTAGTTAGTCAAGCATGGAGGTATAGGCATTTGACTATGATTGGGATGTGTGCACCATTCAGTTATGTGGATTTGTCCATGTGTGCTGCCTCGCTTGGGTGTGTGAACATGCATGGTGTCTTTCATGTGACCAGAGTATTGACCTAGTGTGCAGTTTGTTTGATGACTTGGGGCTTGTAGTGTGAGCTGAGTGATGTGTATGGCTTGCCTGTGCAGAGGGAATGTTGTGATGTCATGTGGAGTGTTTATGCCTGAGTCTCGGAATGTATGGGTTAGTGTTCTAACCTGGTCAGTTGGTCAGCCCTCTGCCTGGGTGATGGGCCGCCAGTGTTTTCAATGTCCTTTGTGTAACTTAAGAACTTGCTTGTAAAGATACCTATGAATCTGTTAATAAACCTAGCAAGTCAACCTAATAAGACTGGGAGCTGCTACATTTCATTGGCGACAAGCTGGTCTTTTAAAACAAGAATCTACGCATGAAACAGATGAAAATCTGGTGCCCTGCTGCGGGTGGTGCAGGAAGGAAGAAAAGGACAACACTGTGTTATGCTCACCTTAGCTCTGCAGGAGCACCCAGAACCTCTTTCTCTGTGGTGTGATAAGGCTTGTCCCTCTGGATCCTGGGTTCTCTGGAGCTGCTCCAGATATATGTGAATGGATGGCTCTCAGTCCTGCTCTTAACTCAGGCATGGGTGTGAGTCTGTTCAGCGTTGGAACCAATTATGTCACTGGTTCGTATCTCCCAAGCCCAGTCCTGCTGCGGCATGGATGAATGTTCGTTCAAGTGAGTCTTCATATAGCACTGAGGATTCTCCTGAGTAAGTGTTCATACCTTCTGTCTGTCTTTTATGTCCTTCTTGCTTCAATGTGCTGTTGTATGCCTTCTTTTTTGCGCTATTTGTATGCGCTTATTGTCCTTCTAATGCTCTCTGTTCTTTCAATTGCAGGCCTGCCGATGTCGAGCTGATGGAGTAAACTAATGCATGCAGCAGCAAAATAGGTCTGGTAATGCTTCTGTAACGCGCTTTGCCTTCTGTGTGCCCTAGGTATTTGTTATGGACAGTTCTTTGCCTTACAGGTGTCTGCCGACTCGTGCTGATGGTGCCAAGTGGATTCACAACCATAATCAGAGCCAGGTAATGTTCTTGTATTCGTGCAGCATTCTTAAAATATGCGCAATGCTGTTCTGTTCAACTTTGCTTACTGTTTTCTTTCCTTTGCAGGTGTCTGCCGAAGTCGCATTGCTAAAGTGGAGAAAATCATGAAGCCGTGCCGGAGTCGATGAAGCTGTGATAACAGGAGCTGGATGCCGGTCGTCTGGATGAAGTTGTGTGAGTATTCCTGCAAATGCGGTTCATTCCATGCTGGAAGGGAACAGATGAGAGTAGAACGAAGTCCTTGGGTAAGTATCTTCAGGAGCTGTACCAGTGAGCATCACGCTGCAACAAGCAGAGTAACGTGACGCAGGGATTGAATGCCTAGGTGTGGCTTATATAGCCATCCACACCCAGCCACACCCAAAAGGCAGGACTACAGTCTTGTGTTCTGTTTTAGGCTATTCCTCCTCCATGTTGGAGGAAAACAGGAAGTGCTCGGATTCTATTCACCCAAAGGGTGATGTACATGATTCCAGATGCACCAAGCCTGGGCCCAACCCACCTTTATCTGTCCTCTGACCCAGTGGCTTTTCTGGAGCGTACGGGTCCCTCGGAAAGAGTTAGTGGATGTTGGGGAATGGAGGATGGTGTCAGGTAGACAGCCCAGAGTCGTGACACGCTGCCTCCAAATGAAGTAAGGCCCATCACCCAAGGTGGCAAAAGGGGGAGGTGGAGTGGTAAGTGTGCATAATTGGAGGAATAGGCTGCCCATGTACTTTAGTGAGAGCTCAGTTCTGGCTCTGGAAGGGGAAGGAGTCCCACCAGCTGGAGAAAGGAAAGCTGTCCCACCTTCAGGAGAGAAGGGCAGCTGGGTCCCATATGCTGGAGAGGGATGCTGGAGAGGGAGCAACGGCTCTTGGATGAAGCAACGTTCTAGTCCGTAGTAGGATTATGCTCCAGGGACACAGTTATGGATGGTGTTTGCTAGCCAATTCCAATGGTGTACTTAATGCAGTGTTTTAACATTGAGAAGACTGCAAGAGTACTGGATAGGAAGTAATTTGAGAAGGCGGGATGCAGTGGTGAACTTGTGAGGTGAAGCGTGCCCAATACCTTCATGTTCGTCGTCCTAGCCCTTTATGTCCGTTGGGGTGCCGGAGCTCTGTGCCTGTTTCCAGCTGAGCAGGGCTGATGACGTAATTTGGCTGGTATGTGGAGATGACGATGAAGTGGAATGTTCAGAGTTTGAAAAGCAATAACGTTTCCCACTCGCATGTGTAGACAGATGCCTTTCGTATTGTCATGAGAGGAAGAAGCAGGGGGCCGGGCACCTAGAATAAAGGACCCTACGGCGCCCACAGTGTGACCAGGAAGTTTCCTGCAGTGAAGCATTGGGCTGCGTTAGTTCACATAGCTTACTCCGTAGCCGCATCATGAAGGAGGAGCGATATATATATATTAATGTACAGCTGCTGATGATCAGGGGTGTCGATTATGGATTGGGAATGCCACGCAGTGAGGCAACATAGTTGGACATTGCCTGGTCATGGTATGCTGTATGGTGGACCGGCGTTCTTGTGACGAAATGAGATGTTATGGCGTGGGACAGATCCGTAGTTGGAAAGAAGCACTTTCCGAGTTATCAAGTGCTCCTGTTCAAAGTGGGACGGATCCCTTGAGCCTGTGCAGAAGCGTTATGACTTGCTAGCTGGACAATGAAGATATTGATGGGTTGATGGAATCTGGAACATCTGATATTGTATCCTTTATTTTTGTTGGGCATGGGTACATGCGTGTTGGGCATACGGGTTGTAGCAATTAAGGTTGAGAATTTGCAGACAGGAACAGTGGACACTAGATGTCGATGTGCAATTGGTTACTGTAAGTAAATGTCAGATATGCTTTGCAAATGAAGTAGGTTTAGTAAAAAAAGAAATTCTGTCAAGTGCTGGAATAGTCGGCAATGGGCTATTAGAAAACCCATTTACTTGTAGGGGTAAATGACATGTTGGTGTTGTGCTGTTTGCATGTGTGTGGCAGGCAGGTAGTGTGTGGCTGCGGGAGTATGGATCTGGATGGGAGAGTTGAAGATGTGTTGCCTTTGTCATGTGGGTAGATAATTTATTTGAGGATTTGCAGCTTTTAGGTCCTGCATAAGCGACATGGACTTTTAGGATTGGACTTGGGTTGAAGTTCATGATATCTATGGTCGTGATGACTAGAATGACCTGTTTGAGGATTTTCAGCATTTAGGTCGCTGAATTGCAACATGGACTTTTATGATATGGTTGGAGTGTGGGCTCATGTCAATTATTATGGTTGAGTGGATTCACTGTTTCAAATGTATTGAGCGATGCAACATAAACCAACCCCATTATTCATGAGTGTGATGTATGGGATGAGTATGGAATTCATGTCTTGATGTGTGGATTAGGAGATGGGGGATGTTTCTCAAATCTGTTTATGAGTTCGGGTGTGGATGAGTTATCTATGAGGATGTGGTGGAGTTAGCGCCTCCAATGCCTTTGGTTAACTGGGGTAGCACCTCAGTTATTTACTCTGTTTGGATGTGGATGGGTATGCCACTGTGGTGTCTGGGGGTAGCGCCTCCAGTACTGTATGGGCGTGATTGTGGTAGAGGTTGCGCATAGTTAAGCAACATATGCTTGTGTACAGTGATAGCGCCCCAAGTTAGTCAGGGTGTAACTGCGATGGTAGTCATGTATGGTTTATAGCTATCATTTCTGGGTGGTAGCACCCCCAGTCAGTCGAGGTGTGACTGCGATGATAGTTATGCATGGTTTGTTACTAATATTTCTGAGGTGATAGCGCCCCCAGTCTATCGGGGTGTGACTGCGATGGTAGTCATGCATAGATTAAGGAGGTATGCGTGTCGGGTGGTAGCGCCCCCGGTTTTGGTGTGGACATATTTGTGGTATTGGAAATGCAGGGTCACACATGTACTTCGATCTTGTGGTAGTTTACCACGTCTATTTTGTTTTCTTGCACGCAAGAGGTTCTGTTTGGCTGCACGGTGTGCTAATTTATGACTCGTTCCACCTTTCAGGGTCCAGAGTGTTCAGCAACATTGGATGATGGTTCCGGTGTGCCTGGCCAGTGCATCGGAAGTGTTGTGTGTGGAGAGTGTTAGAGCACATGTTGGATGCTTGCCCTGGTCACGCGAGGCGGTGTGGATGGCATGTGTTGGTGTGAGTGGAGGTGTGTCTCATAGTGTTTTGTGTGTTGTGGGTTGATGGAAAGAGGGGAGGTGTGTTGTGTAGTGCTCTGTTGTGTGTGATGTGCAAATGTAAAGGGGGGAGGTGTGTTGTGTATGGCTTGCCTGTGCAGAAGGAATATTGTGATGTCATGTGGAGTGTTTATGCCTGAGTGTCGGAATGTATGGGTTAATGTTCTAACCTGGTCAGTTGGTCAGCCCTCTGCCTCGGTGAGGATGGGAGCTGCTTCATTTCACTCAGTATGTTTGTGTCTTTGGCATGTGTCTTTATCGCAGTGTGAAGTGTTTGACCTGTGGGTGCTGTGTCTATCTAGCATTGTGTTAAATGTGTTGACATTGTCGGAATGGTTCTCCCATACATGTGACATCTGGCATTTGTTGCGCCATTCCGTGTCATAATGTTTGAGTTGGAGTGCCCAGCATGTCATTTTTTCTCATTTTCTTGGCCATGTGGAATGGGTGTGTCCTGTGAATTGTGGGCGTTATCGGTGTGTGTGTGTGCTGTTTTAGATGAGTGGGTCCATCCAATCAGGGTGTCAATGGGCGTGTCCATACATTTTAGGGCGTGTCGATGGGTGTGTCTGTGTTTTGCTGGGTGTGCTGGCAGTGTATTGATTCTCTGTGAGTGTGACGCCCAAAGGAGGCATGTTTGGACGTATTTATGTAGCAAAAGTGGAATAACCCATGCAGTTGATGATGTATTTATGGTGCACGACACAGGTACATGTGTTGATTGGTGCAGTGACGGCAACAATGTTTAGCAAAAGTGCATGGGTGCATGTGTAAAACATTCTTGTGTGGTAAGTGCACATATTCCTCATAGTTGAATTTATTTTTCCTTGCCTCGTTCACTTACGCTGCTATTCCGCCAACGGGAGTTATATGGGGTATTTTGGTCATACATGCTTTTTCTTAGTGAACCAGGCTTGGCTCACATCCAATTTTGTGCACAGTGTGAGATCCTCTGAACCGCCGTTTCTGGCTTGGTAAATTTGCCAATTTGGATGTAACTTACACTGCACGTCCGACTAAATGGCATTTCACGTAACTTACATACGAAAAGTCATAGTTAGTTAATCAGGCCCATTAGTGTATACAAGATTCTTTTTTCTTTATTGTTGACTAATGTATGCTAGCCTATATGTTACAAATTAGACATTAAACATTAACCATTTACAATTAGTTGAGTGAATTTTAAGCAGTGTGCCTATACCTTCATATCTATCAAAACACTTTTTTTCTGAATAGGTTGAAGTAGGTTGATGTTGGCACCTGGGGTTAAACACACATGACAATAATAAAATATTGTGATGAACTCATGGAATGTGTGAATTTTGCTTGCACCTGAAATGTAATAAATAGGAGCTAGCATTTTGGTAACAATACCGTATACAAAGTGACCGTATCCAATGTTTTCGAGGAAGACGTGACCACATTGTTTAATGTTTTTACTGAAAAAAAAAACGTTTTAAATAAAATATATGTGGGGTGTGTTAAGAAAT
The DNA here is from genome assembly GCF_040938575.1 of Ambystoma mexicanum. Classification (NCBI taxonomy): domain Eukaryota; kingdom Metazoa; phylum Chordata; class Amphibia; order Caudata; family Ambystomatidae; genus Ambystoma; species Ambystoma mexicanum. The sequence continues at coordinate 1,068,832,656 of NC_090925.1, forward strand.
ATTAATAAAGGTAGGGGAAGGAAGGGGATTGCATGTGGTCTCCGGTCAATTCACTCTTTCGAAAATATGGATTCGGTGAAATCACCTACATCCTATAGAATGTATTGAATTTATTAGCGTGTTTAACAGACAATAGGACCTAGCACAGTTTACCTAACCACTTTCCGGTATTATAGCCATTAACCACTCAACTTGAGCTCTGGTTGTTCCATTTTGTTTTTCAGAATGTTTTATGCACTTGCATATTTTGTGTGCAAAGGCATAATACAAATGTGTTGATAAATGGTCCTTTGCACTGTTGGTAACTTGCATCCACTGGGTTTTCTCATGTGCTACCATACAAAATGGATTTCAAACTGTCTGGCATTTTATGCAATTTTTCACAGAAGGTGCTGTAAAATGCATCATTTTACCTCATTATGTGAAAAATGTTCTCAAAGGGAATACCCCTATAACCCGCCTTGTTATGTGTGTTCTCCCTTGCTGCACTCGGTCGCTCACACAAATTAGACACATGCATTGACGACCCTCCAGTTCAAAACATTTACCAGCCACCACTGCATTACCCTGTGTCTTACTTTAGTTATGTAGCATGCTTTCTTCAGTATAGAGTAATGTAAACAAAACTTTACACTTTACAGTGACCATACGGATATATTCACAACACTCACACCTGTAAATTCTCTATGGCGTTGACCTGACCCTTAGTACAGGAGTGGTACACACACAGCACTTTCATCCCTCGGAGGGAGGCTCTTGGCCCTGATAACAAAGGTTTTTTGTTACCCAATTAAATGGTACTCATTTTTAGCAACATCGGAATAATGAAGGGCTGAGTGGACCTGATCGAACCTGTGACCATGAGTTCAAACACAGACCCCTGTAGCGGAAACCCTTTGAACGGGTAAGAAGAATGAAAGTAATCCAAATGAATGATTGCATTGCTGTCCTTAGCTCCCAATGTTCTTGGCAAACAGGAAATTAAAATTAAATAGATAATAAATGATGCAGGCTCTGAAAACATATGACGCAGATTCCATTATGAGCGCCCTGGCTTATATTAGTGTATGCCATGTCATATGAACCGTTCGAAGTATCAGTGAACTATGAACAGTAAGTAGATAAAACCCTTGCGTATTCCAATTCAGCATCCCACTAATCATTATAATCAACGGCAAGACAATCCGCAGACAGTTTGAAAATGAAAGTGCTTGGCTTCGGCCCCTTTACAATATAACAGGGAATTGTGGTTTAAAAATGTGTATTCCAACATTACAGAATACAAACGACCTAAGTGAACAACACATTTCCTATGCAAATACAAATAATGAACAATAAATACAAAACCAATTCAGCAAATGAGAAAAATAGACAAGCCAGGTGGAAAAGAAAAAAGTAAAGAAAGGAAGTCAGAAACCCAGAAAGTACAGAAAAACCAGGAAACAATTAGTTAGCAAATGAATCCAGCATTGTAGAATCAAAAAAGGGTACGAGTATTAATGAACACAGCAAGAGCATATTCCAGTTACAGAGACTTAAATTCAACTGTAGACCTCCAGGAACCTGTTCCAAATGTCCCAGAATTTCTCAACATCATCCGTATTCTTGGAAATTGCCTTCTCATATGATGAAACAGTCAATAGTTCATCTACCCATTCATCGATGTTAAGGGAGCTGCTTGATTTCCATAATCTCAATATCATCCTCTTGGCGATCATACTGGCACGGAGTATCCAAGTCGCCTGCCCAAAGGAGATATCATCAACCTTTGAAATATCCCCAAGAATCAATAAGGAAGCAGAGAGGGGAACCGTACAACTCAAAACCAGGCCCAACCTCGCACATATGCACTCCCAGAATTTCTTTTGTCTTAGGACAAAACCATATCAGATGACTAAGGGAACCTCTAGCACCCTTACACTTCCAACAGAGTTCATTGTCCATGAGATGTCTCTTAAACAACCAAACTGGTGTCCAATTGGACCTAAAGAGCAATTCCATTTGCGATGCTCTAAGACCCCAATCTAGACTTACCAATCAGGTATTTTCACAACAGTGCCGCCCACAGACATCATCAATTTCTTCTCCTAACTCCTCTCCCAGATAACTGGCAGCCTTGAATCTTCCTTCCTGAAAGATTTTAGGAATCTGTACATCGTGGCAGCAGGTTGAGCTGCACTTCCACATAACTGCACCATAGACCTGGCCATATTCGGTTCCAATAAATCATCACCACCAAGACTAGCAGTGACAATACCTTTCAACCTTCTGTACTCGGAGAATGAACAACCAGCCATATCATAAGTCCGCCACAGCTGTGCGTACGGGATCCATCTTCCTCCATCAATGTGATCATGGAGGTACTTTATACCCGCCAGGAACAACTCCTGCCAGAAAAAAAACCTTCCCTTGGCTTTTTAGAGCTGGATTCAGCCAAAAGGAGGCATCTATATGCAGGTAGGGGTGGGCCTCCATGCGCCTTGAGATGTCACACCAACATTCTTGCAGAAATCTAGTCAAAGGACTTGCTCCCTTCGAGTTGATCTTTTTTGAAGTCAGCAGAGCTCTGGGTTCCAACTGGGATATTGTGCCACATTCCCATTTCACACACTGTGGGCATTCCTCATTTGGAACAAGGAGTTTACAAAGATGACGGGTCGAAAATGAGAGATGGTATTCACTGAAGTTGGGTAAATTCATCCCACTTTTTTTAACGGGAGTTGCAATTTCCTTATAGCCAATCTTGGTGGCTTTCCGCTCCAAATAAACTGTTGCATGAGTTTGTCTAGTCTTTTGAAAACATGACTAGGAACCTTGATAGGCAACATAGACAGAGGATAGTTCACCCGAGGAGCCAAGTTCATTTTAATGCAATACATCTTTCCCCACATGGATAAATGTAAGAGCCCCCACCTGTCTATGTCAGACTGTAATTTTTGGATGAGTAACCCAAAATTCAGCGCAGGCAATCTCACCACATCTGCACCAATCCAGATGCCCAAATACTTGATACGGACACTGCACCACCTGAATTGAAAACATGCACATGCACTATGTAGACATAGATTATTAAGTGGCAAAATCTCCTACTTGCTCCAATTGATTTAATAGCCAGATACAGTAGAGAATTCTTGAATGTCATGCATCAAGTATGGAATGCCACTAACTGGATCCTGGAGTGAAATCAAGAGATCATCAGCATACAACCAAATCAAATGGTCACGGTCGTTACCAATTATCGGCCTAAGGGTCACATCCGCTCTCAGGCAGAGCGCTAATGGTTCCATAGACAGGATAAACAATAACGGAGAGAGGGGACAACCCTGTCTCGTGCCCCTGTGGAGTGTAAATGCATCAGAAATGAGACCATTCGTGAGCACACTAGCCGATGGGCAATTGTACAGAAGATGTACCCACTGCTGGTACTTGTCACCAAAGCGCATCCTCTTCAGGCAAGAGAACAAGAAGGCCCACTCCACCCGATCAAACGCCTTCTCAGCATCTAAGGAAATTGCCGCAGTGGCTACTCTCTGCTTATGACCATGTTCAATAGATGGCGCATATTATCAGCCACAGCCCTACCTGCAAAAAATCCGACTTGGTTTTTGTGAATCAGAGTCGCAACAACCGGCTCCAGCCTCATTGCCAATATTTCTGCAAGTATTTTACAATCACAATTAATCAAGCTGATTGGCCTGTATTTTTCACACTTTGTCGGACATTTATCTTTTTTCTTTAGGACAGTTATTAACGCATGCCGCATCGTCCCTGTTAACAAACCTGAATCAAAGGCCTCCTTGTAAACATCACACAAGAGGTGTATAGCCGACTCTGGAAGGAATTTGTATAACAGGGAATTGTAAGGTACCTGGAAACAACAAACTGCCTTTCAATTGATATCGAGCCACCTGCGCTCATTTATACCTGTTATAACTTCCAGAAAATATGAGCCTTATATTTGCAACATGTGTAAGCAAAAATGCTGAGGTAAGAGGAAAGGCGATTTGGCAAAAACTGAAGCGACACATACAATTCATTATTTTTTGCCCTAACAGCAAATAATAATTAAAACAAAAAAAAACACCATTTTGATCACTAAGAAGATTAACACATTAAAAAAGTGCTTGAGGGATTAAAAACTCTGATGAAATTATAAAAGCAACAAGTGTTAACTCCGAGAGTGTATGGAAACTGATTGCATTTGGTAAGCATCCTGATTCAAAACTCCAAATTGAAACAGATGAGTCAAAACAGGACTTTGGGAACATTTTGGAAAGATCTACACCTTAACAGATGAATGGGGGAAAACCCAATGAATGATGTTCAGGATTCGTTTATTATGCACAATCTTATCCCTTTATAAAGAGTAGCTGTGATCTCCATTTTACTTAGTGTTTTAAATGCTATTGTTATTACTACCTAGTTTCTAACAGCTAGAATTTTGCAATAATTGTCCCACCATATAAAAAGCTGGTGGAACGGCACCAAAGCGATAAACACGTATTTCCCTTTTAGATGAGACTTCCAGAATATTTGTTTGAGTTATTTATTATTGACCTAATTGGATTGCTGATACCCATTTTTAGCCAACCTTCATCTTAAGTTTAGAGAAAATTTAGGGATGTCCCCTATCCTCAAAATACATCTCCATGAAGTAAGCCTTATAATACCTCGCCTTCATGCACCTGCAGACAACACTTCACTTCCTTGATCGAGACATGTTGTGTGAGATCCTATTGGGAATGGCTGTGCCTTGTGACTTATTGACACTTTGTATTGCAATCCATGGCGAATTGAGAGCATTATAACGATTTAATACAGGGGGAAATATACAGCACCAATCCCAATTCATAGTGGGGTAAGACACGGGTGCACACTTGCTCCCCTACTGTTTAACTTGTGCACTGATATACTTCATAGAACTATGGAAAAGACAGCCACAGACATACAAATAATAGGGTCAAGACCCTTTTCCCTACAGTCATATGAGGATGATCTATACCTCATTGCTTTTACGTCCAAGCATTATAGATTCTAAGTGCCTACTGTTTATGGGAGAAAGAAATATGAAGATTAATTTAAGAAAAGCCACAGTATTGGTAACTGGGGGTAGCATCAACCAGGTATAATTGTAAAGACAGAAGGTGAGGCATTGTGCACGTCAAGAGAATTTGATTATTAGAGAACCTGCTTTGTGTCAAATCTAAAATGGAGCAAACAGACAGAGAAGCAATTGCCCATATTGTGCAGACTTTTGGTGAACTGATTAGGCTTTTCAATTCCATAGGGCATCAAGAATGTGATATTATTTTGAGGGCATATTAATCAAAGGACTAATTATTGGCCCTAATCAGAGCAAGCATCTGATGCCATTGAAGCTATGTTCCAATACCAAAGGCAGAGAATCCTTTTTACTGAAGAATACTGTACATCAGAGTTACGTGCTTCCAATGGTCTCGGAACAAGAGTTCCACAGTTTCCAAACCACTGTAAGGCTGTTTGAATGCTTAGGGCACTTCATATTTTAACTGATATTTAAGCACTTCTAAGATCCCTTGAAATCCCTCAGAGAATGACTTTGTATCATAAGAAGATCACATTTCAAGGGTGTTATCCTCATCACTAAGCACATTGTTATTAATGAAAATAAGACGGTTGCCTCTCATGCCCTGTGCTATCACCAGGCTGACTGCCCGAGCAGAGAGAGCTTCAGCAACTGTCCTTGTTGGTTCCTGGGTGGCAAAGGACTCAACTCCATAACTAATCCTTCAGCCACGTACACCACTACTTGTAAGTGTTTAATATTTCTTACTGACCCATTAATAAATCACAAGCCAACTACAAACCAAAAAGGACAGTATTATAACTGTCTTGTCCTTCTTGACTGACATCAGATCTCTGGGAATCAAGAGAACGAGAAAATGCAAACAGCAGGTCACATGGCAATGAATGTTAGAGACACTAACTGCCCCAACCTATGATTACAGAACCCTGTACCAGAAACACAAACAAGAGCACTTTATTTTAAAGAGAAACAGATCCACTGTATGTTTTGAAACTTCAACAGAATTTCAGTTTGAAAGTCAGACATTCTTGGACTAAGACACAGCGTATCATTGACCAGTTAACAAACAGTCGATTGTTCAGATGATCATAGTTGCAAATGAAATGGAAAGGTCTCATCAGCATAACATACAAGCCTAGGCCACTTGTGTCTATTTTAGATGCTTCTGAAACCTGGTGGGATAAGGTATACCTCTGCCTGATGCTTCTTGCAATTTCAATCACATTCTCTTGAATTCCCAAAGTAAGCTTGTCTTCTGATATCAACCAGTCATCCTAATGAGGGATCGGTATGATTATTTAAGGACAACACCTTTCAATGAAGAAGCGGCCCTTGTATGTATTCTGAATAGTGACTTATACCTGAAATTAAGACACTTATATTGGAATTTTGGCATTTTTTTGGCATTTTTTATATGGCATTTTTATATAGCGCTACAAACACTCAGGTATCTGAGCGCTGCTTAATATTACCCACGGTGTGTGGTGCTCATTTATCGACCTCAGAAGGATGAAAGGCTGAGTTTGGCCCCGCCGGGATTCGAACCTACGTTAGCAAGCTCTGCACGGATGTTAAAGCGAGCGCTCTACTCGCTGTGCCACTTGACCGGCTAATTGCAGATGTTACACAATGAATTGCAGATGCTCCAAGAGAACAGATTGATAACATTAGGATAGACAATGTCCAGTCTAATTGACAACATACATTCTAGTTGGCACTATATCCAGCGACTTTAGCAGGAAAATAATTGTTGAAATGCAATGTCAATGGGCCTCATTTCGAGAAGGGCGGTAAGGGATACCGGGCACTGGTAAGGAGACCGGTGCTGGTAATCCCTTACTGCCCTACTACGAGGTCCCTTAGCGGGTCCCTTCCTTAACGCATGGTCTGACCAGGTGTTAAGGACGGGACCCGTTAAAGGACCTGGGCGCAAATAACGGGCTTGGCATACGCCGGGTCGTTATTTGCGCCCTCCCCTTCCCATTGACCGCTATGGGGAATGGTTTGATGAATGGGGACGTACCGGTCCTGCCAAGGTCTGACTAGACCGGTAGGTCCCCATTGCACCAAACCGGACACGGTACCGTTATTGGTGGCAGTCATGGCGCAAATAGCACCATGACTACCACCAACCTCGGAATGAGGGCCATATTCATTGCCTGCTTGTGTGGCAAATCATCTTTCCCACTCTTCAACAAACAGCGGTGTGGAGGGTTTTTTGGACATGGCGATATATATGCAAGAAGCCACATGTCTTCATTGCAGAGGTTAACTATACTTACAAAGGTGTAGAGCTACTGTCCTGTTGACCATGTTGCCATAGTCGAATTCATAAACACATCAGACACTAACTTAACCTGCTGTCCATAGCAATCAACATTCCTAAATAATCTGGCTGCCTGAGGCTGAATGCCCCTGGCATGGAGTGCACTGGCTAAATATCATACACGTCTGCTCATAGCAACACATTGTGGGGAGAAATCACCCCCGGATGTGAGAAATAAATACCAGTCCTGCATTGAAATGAGGTGTGACATAAGGCCTTTTGAACTCAACTGAAAAGGAAAGAAAATGTGCTAAATGTCAAAATATGGAGAGGTGCACAATACTTCTCATGAAACAAAGACATGGAAATAACAGTTGGACAAATCCATGGAAAGCTCCACTGATATCTCAAGAAATCCGCAGTGCACAGTATTTCAAATGAAACACCAGAATTGTGTGTTCAAGCAGTGGCAGTGAAACAGAGTTCATTTCATGTGCAAATTAAATAAAATGTAACTTTGTTTTTCCCTCTTGACTAATAATATGTGCAGAAAAATGCTCGCCAAACTTTCAAAAAGTGAATAGGGCTGCTGCCGAGCACAAGCTTACAAAATAGACAACGTTAAAGCAACTTTTCTAGTTCTGAAACTGTTTATTTCATAAGATGTCATTTTAAATGCCTTTAGGCATGAGTTACAGGCTGTTTGTTGCAAGGGGCTGGGATGTTGCTTTCTTCAAAATGTGAAACCCAGCTCCCCTCCCTGTTGCCTGGGAAAGAGAGACCTGGCTGTTTTAATTGTCAGCACTATTCCTTAAAAATACCAGAAATAATATGTTCTTAGATGGGAGACAAGGGGTGGACCAGATAAGAGTAGGTCTGTTCTCCAGGCTTGTGACCCTAGGTCAAAAGCCTCAATAAAAAGTGTATTTGCTCAGTTATTAGCCCTTGGAATGGGAAGGCTAATCTAAACACAGATCCCTCTGCTTATGTTGGAACAGAAGAGTAATACTTAAAAAATGGGGGGTCTAAGCAAAGGAGTAAGTAAGCTGCACATTGAGTAAAATGGGAGAAATGCTTTTTATTGTGTACAATTTACAGTCATTCTAGGATTTTTGGAAAGATGACAGTAAACGCCTTCTGACCATGCCAACATGGTTTTGGTGGGATAAACACAACTAAAGTTATTCATGAAAATGCAATGTGGCCCTCCTTGCGTTTACCAGCGATGCAACAAATTGATAGAGCATGCCAAGTATCATGTATAAAATGTCACAATGTCGTCAATTCTTTAGGGATGATAAAGATTACCGTGAGGATAGAGTGTACACTTTTCAAACAAAGTATGATGATGTCTCAATTAAATCTCGCGACTACACCCCCTATTCCCTCACCTGTTAGCTCAGATCCAGACTCGGAAGAAGAAGCTAGCGCTTCACAGAGCACCCCCACTTCAAGTAAAACTGTTTTTTTTATATCAGATAAAGAGATACAAAAAGGGTGCCCAAAAACATTCAAACAAGTCAGGTTCCAAACAAGCCCACTGTCTATTTCAACACCACACACCACATTAGAAGCAAGAGGGGAGGAAGGAAGTACAGAAGAAGATACAAGACCAAGAAGCATACTGACTCGATCCACCACTCACAAGCAACAGGGGAGATAGATACACCCAATCTAGTCTTAAATTTATCCAAAAATGTACTTACGGAAACGGAATTAGCAGTCCTTAATAAAGGACTTTCATATGCACCTACATCAGATACAGACTTCATAGAATTTCAGATAGATTTGTTTTAATTTGAGCGGAAATTAAAATTAAAAAAATATTTTGCGACTCAAATACGCAACTACTCTTCATCACCACCTCAACAACCCACTAGTGTATTCACTATGCAACACATAACAGACACATGTACTTTACTTTCACTTGACTCAGAGACTCCTGTCAATACGTCGCTTATCTGTGAGGATTTGAGGATTCAAGAAAGTATGCTTAAAGTACAAGAGATTACACCTAACTTCGGTATTGAGAATATCATTGAGGCCTTCTACCAAGCCATCACACGTGACATACATCAACATATGGATAGGAAAACACACAAAACTAGATGTATATTTTCCAATCTAACACAAGCAGAAATCATATCACTTAATCAACTAGCATTAGATCACTCCATTACGATTAAGGAAGCGGAGAAAGGGGGCAATGTAGTGTAGTAATTGTTGAACGACTCATGTTGTCTATGCAATCAGATGTGTCTGTGAAAAAATCTATATTGGATCTACAATTAGACAACTAGGTACCAGGATTCGGGAACATTTGTCAGGCTTGGGCAGTCAGGACTCCAGATTGCCACTTGCCATACATTGGCAAACTGAACATCAAAGTAACAATATGGACGATATTCGTTATGTAGGCTTGATGAAGGCCAAACTGGGCAAGAGAGGTCGTGACATTGTACGGAAACTTAGGCAATTGGAGGCCAAATGCATCTGTCTTTTTCGATGTACACTACACTAGAAGGTCTAAATTCAGACAATGAGATGCATTTATTCTTATAATTAGACGTAACAGGATATATGTGAATTTCTGCCCTTCGACCCTATTGTTGTCCTCATAAACTGTATTTTATTAGACTATGATATGGTTATATAATATGTGCAAATTAGAAAATCTCCTGGTAAGATTTAATGTTCAATAGAACATACTTACGTTTTACTTATTCGCAATTACAATACTACTTGCACTATAACAATGCATGCTTCTTTTAAAGTATATATACACTAAGAACTACATTTGAAGGTGTATCAGGCATGGGTATGCTTGCACGGTGGGCAGTGCGACAATTACAACACATTCATATTACATATGCTGCAGTTTGACAGACTCCACACATAAACAGTCTCTATTTCTGGTATACTTTTCACTCACACACATTCGATATAGGCACATATAATAGGTGCTGTGTCGTTATTGCGCACACACATCACGGGGACAAATTCGCGAGTATGCATGTGTTGGAAATGTTTTCCTGCCGCCTAGGACATGCACATTGAATACTTTTATGTTTGAATTATGGGGATTATGATATTCCCAATGTAGTAGATTGACAGACTCTACACATACTAATGCTTAATTCTGGCTTATATATCAGCCACACACAATTGCAATAAATACACATACTAGGTGCCGATTTGTTATTGAATACACACACAGGCCGATTCATGGAATTAATGTGCGCCGAAAAAACAGTGCACATGTGTGAAAACGTGCGAAATAGCGAAAATCGCAGTGCAAGTGCGATTATCGCACAGAAAACATCGCACATCAATTCATGGAAGTCCGTGCACGCGCGAAATGTGGGATGTGCGCTGAAAAAGTGCGCGGCGCACGCTGGCGCACAGGTCATCGAACGCCGTGCGATAAGGCCACATCGAATTCGCACATAGCGCGGCGCACATAACAAAAGTAGGCGTAACACAGGGCGTCACACGCAGAATGGGGAACAACTCGTGAAAATGTGGGCGTCACGGGGGAAGTACAGGAGGCAAGTGCGCAGAACGCCCACACGCTCGCCTACAACACGTATTCATGGAATCGAATAGGGAAAAACAGTGCACGGCCAAAGACGCGCACAGGCCCATACATGTCCGCCACACGAAAGCAGGCGGTAGCGTCCCTGCGCAGGAAAAAAATGTGCGCTAAAGTCCTACACGCGCGAGAAGGCCCACACGCGATCGGGCCTGGGGGAGCGTGTGCGTGTATTTCAGGGGTGCGCGTGAAGTTCCACACGCGATTGGCCTGGGCGCGTGTATTTCAGGGGTGCGCGAGAAGTTTCTCACATGCGATTGGCCTGGGCGCGTGTATTTCAGGGGCTTGCAGGTGTTTTCACATGCGATCGGGCCTGAGGGAGCGGGGTACGTGTATTCCAGGGGCTCGCGGGTGTTTTTACACGCGATCGGGCCTGGGGGAGCCGGGTACGTGTATTTCAGGGGCTCGCAGGTGTTTTCACACGCGATCGGGCCTGGGGGAGCGTGTGCGTGTATTTCAGAGGTGCGCGAGAAGTTCCACATGCGATTGGGCTGCGTGCGGGCATTTCAGGGGTGCGTGTGAAGTTTCACACGCGATTGGGCTGCGTGCGGGTATTTCAGAGGTGCGTGCGAAGTTTTAAACGCAATCTGGCCTGGGGGAGCGTGTGCGTGTATTTCAGGGGTGCGCGTGAAGTTCCACACGCGATTGGCTTGGGGGAGCGGGGTATGTGTATTTCCGGGGCTTGCGGGTGTTTTCACACGCGATCGGGCCTGGGGGAGCGTGCTATGTGTATTCCAGGGGTTTGCGTGAAGTTCTTAACGCGATCGGGCCTGGGGGGGAGCGGGGTACCACTCACTGTCTGCCTTGCGTGTAGAAGAACGCGTAGCCAACACCCACTGTGAAGTAATAGCGTGTGAACCCCAACGGATGGAAAACACACGCACTGCACAAAAGCACGTACAGAGCAGTGTAAAGGCACGCGGGATCTCCAATCCCTGCCAGGGCAACGCCCGTGCGCGAAACGTCACAGATGCGCTTATGCTGTAAGGGCCTTTGGTCCAATGTAATCGCGTACGCGTGCTGATGCTCTTACGCGCTAAGCCCCTTTCCTCGAATTTCACGCTGACGTGCAGGATTTTCACGTGCCAAATCACTCCGTATCAAGCTGGCCACGCGAAAACACACGGAAGACCACGCTCCTGCCCAGAAGGCCGAATTACTGCCCCCCAGTGCCCGGAGCAGCCTCCCATGTGCCATCTGCTGTTGCCTGCCTGCCTGCCTGCCTGCTGCCACCGTGCCCTGCCATTTGGTGCCTGCACATCAGCCATCTGCAGGGGTCCAGTTGCTGTGTCCACCCCTGCAGGAACAGAAGACTCCCGACTCGGATAACATCGCTCCACAGCCCAACCCCAGGACCCAGTTGCCCACCCACTCCTGCCCCTGGGGTTGCCATGTCGGGCACATCAACATCTGGCACCAGTGGCAACCCCCGGCCAGAGGGGCACCAGCTTCACTGCCACCGAAGTTGGTGTCCTGGTGGAGCAAGTCCTGGGACAGTATGATGCCCTCTTCGTATCGTCCCGTGCCAACAAGGAAGGACGGGAGAGGATCTGGGCCGACTGTGTGGTTGCCATCAATGCGGAGGGGGTGGCAACCCGCACCATCCAGAAGGTCAAGAAGCGCTGGGAGGACTTGAGGTCCAGGACCCTCATAAAGGCCTGGCGCCTCGTGGAGGGGGGCCGGGGCCGCATGAGTTCCATCCAGATGAGGGTCCTGGAACGCGTACACCCAGCGCTCCACGCCCAGGTCCTTGAGAGGGAGACCCGTCTGGAGTTGAGCGGTAAGTGGCCAAGCATTGCTGTATGAGACAGGGCATGTTGCAGTGTGCTGGTTGTCTGATACTTGCCTATATGTGTGACATAGGCCATGTACGCATGTATGTGTGCAGGGACATCATGGTAATGCATGTGCGACCAGTAATGTGTGAACCGCACGGTTGTTGCATGTGTTTAAATGCGACATGGGGAGCCCTATGCAGATTGTACACATGAGAGCATGGCAGTCTCTGTTCCTGGACATGGGTGGGGGTGAGGGATGGGTGCTGATGCCAGGAACATATATGGTATCCATGTCTGTGTGCCTGACCTGCGTGTCTGTGACTTGTGAATGCCATGGATGCATGACACATGTCTGTGACAATTTACAGATTCACTGATGCAGCCTAGTCATCCTTGTATCCACTGTGATTGGGGTGTACGGGGCCAGATGGATGTGACTGAGGTGAAGTGTGTGCATGTGATAGGCATGACCCATGATGCATGTGAGTTCCATTACATTGTATGTTATGAGAGTCCATTGGACATGTATGGAAATGTCCATGGCATGCACCATGACTGTCACTGTGTGTGTTTTGCCTGGACTGACACACGTGTTGTGGAGGGACATGATGGAAGTGTACTTTGACAGTGGCACTCATCTGCTATTGCTTCCTGTCTAGGGGACCATTGTACAGTACCCTGATGATTGTGTTCTATGTCTCCCTCTACGCAGCGGCTAGTGAAGAAGAGGGCAGAGACGGCGCTGTAGAGCAAGGCGGCGGGGATGCCCCCACGGCTGCAGCGGAAGGGGTGGGTGAGCCCCCACAGGGGCCTGCTACGGCGGAAGACAGTGAGGAGCCATCCAGGTTGGTGGTTTCCACAGAGGAGGAGGAGGCCGCCACTGAGGCGCACATGGGGCCTGGTGGGGGCATCCCTGCTGGTGCAAGTGGTGCAGTCCAGGGGCAGGGGCAGGAGGCAGCACAGGTCACCGTGGAGGGGCCTGTGCATGTCGCTGTCCCTGACCCTGTGGGTGCACCACCATGCACCAGCAGGGATGCCCCGTCCCAGGCCTGTCCGCAGGTAGAGGGGATGTCAATGTCATCTGACTCCCCTCCACCTGCGGACGAGGGGACCCCTGACCGTATGGAGAAGGTCCTGATTGGGCTCGCGATGCGCATGGCTGTGATTCGTGATGCCGTGCGTGCTTCCCAGGAGGAGCATGCATGTCATCACGAAGAGCACCGTGCCGACAGGGCCCAATTGGGATCGTCCATGTTCGGGGGTTTCCTGCATGTGTCGGCCAATCTGGCGGCCCTCTCCTCCTCTGTGGAGACTATACGCCAGTCGTTCTCCTTGCCGTCTTCCGGCCCAGATGCCACCAGGGCCCCCTGTGGACCTGCCCTGACCAATGCAGCCAGCTCAGTGGGGATCCCATCCCTGCCACAGTCGGGAGTCAGAGGTCCAGCAGGGGTGGACAACATTGCAACTGTACCCCAGCAGATGGAGGATGTGCCGGCATCATCAGGCAGGGCACGTGCACGACGGCGTCGGTGGATTCCATCAGCCTGGATGCCGTCGTGCTGGCAGAGGCAGTGGCATCGGAGGCAGCAGCGGAGTCAACGTGGGAGGCATCATGGCTCGGGGCCATCAACATCGGAGAGGCAGGCATCGGCCGGAGGGCAGGAGGACCCAGGACGGGAAGTGTCTTCCGTGTGGCAGCGGTTGGGCCAGCATATAGGTGCGGAGCGGCGGCGGGTGGAAGAGGCACGGCTCACAATGGTCAGGGCGGAGAACTCCATGCGGAGGGCCCTGAGGCGGGCCGAGTGCCTCGAGGCAATCCGCAGGGGGTTGGAGGAGGAGACGGCGTCGTCCCTGCGGACCCTCGGGGCCATGGAACAGGACCGCCTCCGGGACATCGAACAGGAGTTCGATGATGCCCTGGGCCGGAACACCACGGAGTGAGCCGCTGGACTTGCCCGCCGCCTTTGTATATAGTTATATAGTTAGTGTTAGGTTTCCTTTAAATTTTTTTTTTATTTGGTTGCGATTGGACAATGCGCCACATTTTTGTATATAGTTCAGTTTTTTTTAGTTATCATAGTTAGGTTTCATTTGGTTGGGCTCATGGACCCGGGATTATCTTGTAAATAGTTCTTCAATGGATTCTTTTATTTTTTGGATTTTTTTCATCGCCATGGAGCAATGGTTTTTGTTTATCATTTACACTTGGATTACTTTTCTGACTGTGACTTTGGACACCATTCATTTTGATTGTGCTGTGTGTTTTTGATTTTTTTCATGGACATTCATCTTCTTTTGGTTGTTTTGCTTTGTGGTTTTTCTCATTTCATTTCCATTCAAGTTGATTTCCAATACATTTTTATTTTCATCGTTCAATGTGTCGTATCATCTCATTGTTTTCATGCATGTCATGTTGGGTGTTTTAACATTCACTTGCAGCCATTGTGTGTGACAGACATGTGTTCATTTGCACTATTTACATTGGGTGTGTAACATGTAATTGCCTTTGATATGTGGGTGGATGTGATAGTTGGTTGGGCCTTTTGGCAGGGGAGGATGGCCATTACGGACATGATTGGGGATTGTTGGGACCCAGGTGCAGGGGGGCATGGATGGGACATGGGCGAGGGCCTGGTGGAGGGTGCCCCTGCACTGCTAGGGGGTGGGGGGTGGGGAACATGAGTTGGACATGGGTGGGGGCCTGCTGGCAGGTGTCCCACAGTGCTGGGGGGTGGGGGGGTGGGAGACATGAGTTGGATATGGGTGGGGGCCTGCTGGCAGGTGCCCCACAGTGCTGGGGGGTGGGAGGGGTGGGGCACATGAGTTGGACATGGGTGGGGGCCTGCTGGCAGGTGCCCCACAGTGCTGGGGGGTGGGGAGGTGGGGAACATGAGTTGGACATGGGTGGGGGCCTGCTGGCAGGTGCCCCGCAGTGCTGGGGGGTGGGGGGGGTTGGGAGACATGGGTGGGGGCCTGGTGGAGGGTGCCCCTGGTGGCTGGGGGTGCAGGGAGACATGTGTTGGTGGGCAGTAGTGCAAGTTGACATGTGGGTTGGCTGGGGGGCATGGCCATGGTGGATGGGGTGCCTGCAGGACATGTGCAGGGTAGGCCTCTGTGGTGTGAGCCACCTGCAGGGGCCGTGGAGGGTGTAGAGGGAACACCTGGGAGGACCCACCCCTGTTATACACGTACCCTGATGAAATCGTGTGTGGTGCTCCACGCGCACCCCTGTAATACACGTACCCTGATGGAATCGCGTGTGGAACTTCCCACGCACCCCTGAAATACACGCACACAGCCCAATCGCGTGTGAAACTTCCCGCGCACCCCTGAAATACATGCACGCAGCCCAATCGTGTGTGAAACTTGCCGCGCACCCCTGAAATGCACGCACGCAGCCCAATCGCATGTGGAACTTCCCACGCACCCCTGAAATACACGCGCCCAGGGCAATCACGTGTGAAACTTCCCGCGTGCCCCTGAAATACATGCACACAGCCCAATTGCGTGTGAAACTTCCCACGCACCACTGAAATACACGCACGCAGCCCAATCGCGTGTGAAACTTCCCGCGCACCCCTGAAATACACGCACGCAGCCCAATCGCGTGTGAAACTTCCCACGCACCCCTGAAATACACGCACGCAGCCCAATCACGCGTGGAACTTCCCGCGCGCCCCTGAAATACACGCACCCAGGGCAATCGCGTGTGAAACTTCCCGCGCACCCCTGAAACACACGCGCCCAGGGCAATCCCGTGTGAAAATTCCCACGCACCCCTGAAACACACGCACGCAGCCCAATCGTGTGTGAAACTTCCCGCGCACCCCTGAAATACACGCACGCAGCCCAATCGCGTGTGAAACTTCCCGTGCACCCCTGAAATACATGCACGCAGCCCAATCGCGTGTGAAACTTCCCGCGCACCCCTGAAATACACGCACGCAGCCCAATCGCGTGTGGAACTTCCCGCGCACCCCTGAAATACACGCGCCCAGGGCAATCTTGTGTGAAACTTCCCGCGCACCCCTGTAATACACGCGCCCAGGGCAATCGCGTGTGAAACTTCCCGCGCACCCCTGAAATACACGCGCCCAGGGCAATCGCGTGTGGGAGTTTCCGCGCACCCCTGAAATACACGCGCCCAGGCCAATCGCGTGTGGAACTTCCCACGCACCCCTGAAATACACGCACACAGCCCAATCGCATGTGAAACTTCCCGCGCACCCCTGAAATACACGCACGCAGCCCAATCGCGTGTGAAACTTCCCGCGCACCCCTGAAATACACGCACGCAGCCCAATCGCGTATGGAACTTCCCGCGCACCCCTGAAATACACGCGCCCAGGGCAATCGCGTGTGGAACTTCCCGCGCACCCCTGAAATACACGCGCCCAGGGCAATCGCGTGTGGAACTTCCCGCGCACCCCTGAAATACACGCACCCAGGCCATTCGCATGTAGAACTTCTCGCGCACCCCTGAAATACAAGCACCCAGGCCATTCGCGTGTAGAACTTCTCGCGCACCCCTGAAATACACGCACACGCTCCCCCTGGCCCGATCGCATGTGACTCTTCTCGCGCACGTGTGTTCCCGACACCCGTAATACGCGTTCCCCGCTTTTGCCAGTCTGGTAAACTGGTACAGTGTTGGCGCAGCCCTTTGCGATGGTTTTGCGATCTTGATGGCTTTTCCTTGCGCGAGGCCGTTCTTGGGGGCGTAACTGGCGCTGCTGCAGGGTCGCTGCGCCACTCTGCGCCACGTCTGCTTTTGGAGGCGAGAATCCATGAATACGCTGTGCGCGGGAATTGATTTTATCGCACGCGGCTGGCGCAGACATTCGCACGGGCACGCTGTGCGCCAGCCGCGTGCGACACTTTTGAGAGGAATTACATGAATCGGCCTGACAGTTTGTGAACAAATCGGTCACTGCTCATGTGTCGGAGACTTGCGTCCGCCCCCTAGCACATGCACAATGATTCACTTCCTTGTTTGACCCATAGGGTTTTTTTTTGTTTTCACACAGCACTGATAAAACGCTGCACACACAGCGCTCGCGTTAGAGAATATACTGATACTGTTCAACGGGATTGAGCCCTTTTATTCAGGTAATCTAGCGAACCGTTAGTAAGCTTTGCCATGACATACACCGTCCTGCTTTCATACTAATTAGTCCATAAACGACCGGTTTTCTTATTTAACAGAACATAGTAATTTAGAATCCTGCTTCCATCGAGGGACATCTCCAACGTGAACCTTTAGCGACACACTTTGGGTTCATTTGCTACTGGGTGAGCAAAATAATTTCACTCTATATATTTTTGTCTGATTATTTGTTTCACAGAATATATTTCCATTGATGCGGTTTCAGCTACATTTTATTTATATGCTTTCATCTTCTTGCTTACAGAAATTCTACACTTAAGACAAAACCGTGTATGATTGAATGGCCTTCCATTAAGTTCTGATACATATTACCATCACTAGAATAGGTGAGATATATATATTTCTTCTCATTTTAGTAACCACTTGTTTGACCCACTAACCAACATGAGGTCTGGGTTTTTATTTTCTTTAGCTCAATCCAGACTGGATTGTCCATTGGTTCATTACATCATTTGCATTTACCACTATGTTGCGTGATTCATTTTCACATAACTTTCCAAGGGAGCATATGCATTAATACAACATTTCCATTAATCAGCTAGTTTAATTTCGAAACTGTGTGCTGTCACCCTGCTACTCTGTTTTTGCGCACCCAATGTCTGAGAACATGAACGTACAGTTATTACTGTTGATGATTCTAACTATGGGAAACGTTGTTCATTTAACAATTCTTTCTTCTGGTTGCTTCCAACCGGACTCTGTGACCGCAATCAACTTCATCTATAATTGGGTATGTGATTGATAATATTATCACAAATTGTTGTTTCTTTTTTATCTGAATTTTCTTTGGTTTTACATACAAACAATGTTTGATTGACCATTACGTCAGCCTTGAGAACGATTTATGGTAGAAACACGTGTCGGCTGACCTTCTTTTTACATTGTCAATAAACGATAACTTTGTGCAAGATTGGGATATCATGAATAATCAAGTATAATCATACTTGAGTTAGTTATAGGAAGAGCGCGACTTGCATGTCACTCCACTTTATAGAGTTTCTACATTACCAGGCATTAGTGGTTACCTGGCCAAGACATTTGCACTGCAGATCAATCCTAATATTAATGTATAGTGTGCAGAGCGCGTGTACCAGCCTTTTTCCACTACAATCAGGCTTTGCAGTTCATGTATACAATGCCCATAAAGGGCCATGTTTCCCACCAATATAACTCTGGAGTAAATTGAGAAAAAAGGCATATGTGCACAGCAATGACATACAGACACCTGATTAGTCTTATGTGATTCGCTGTAAATTGTAGTTTTCAAAAATGTATTTATATATGTCAAAACGTGGAGATTAAAGGTACTCATCATGTGGTGAGATATTCAAGTCCCGAAGCAGACTGAGTGCCCTGTTGAATTGAGATGGTGAATTTCTCTCCTCCCCAAGTGTCCCAAAGCACTCTCACATTCCCTTGTCATAACAGCACACAGGGTGGAGTGAGGTAGTAAGCATTGGCTTGAAACATTATGTGTTACTACTGACTTCTGCAATTGTATTCACTCTCCACTCTTGCTTCTCCACTCTTTTTGACTGCTTACTCTCTGTTCTCTACTCCTTTCCCTTCTCCCTTTTTCTATCTCCTCCCCTTACTTTCTTCTATGCACTTACTCTATCAGAATTGTCCCTGGACCTAATCTGATAGCAACCTCGTCTGTTTCCTCCACCCTCCCATTACTGTTTTTTTCCTCCCAACCACCCCTCCAGCACTATCTGAAATGTCGTCAGGCCTAGTATGATAGTCGCTTGTTTTGTTCCTCCCCTCCCTTTCCGCACCCCTCTCCCTCACCTTTTCTTTTTCTCCGGCTCTACCAGAAATGTCGTCAAGCCTAGTACGGTAGTCGCCTGTCTGTTTCAATTTCCTTCCCACTCTCCCCCTCCCTTCCTATGTCTTAGCTCTTGCACTATCTGAAATGTCGTCAGGCCGAGTACAATAGTTAATTTCACATCCTTACTGTGCATGGCCTGTAAGAATGTGGTTATATTTTCCCTTGTTCCCTCCCTTGCCTTGAAGCGCTTTGAAACACATTGTGTATAGGCGCTATTTAAATAAACAATCATATCATATCATATCATTAACCAATCCCTTCTGCAGGAATGATGACACATTTTGATGTCATTTGCACTATAACTAAGTCAGCTGGCCTCAGAGCTGGACTTTTCCCACTAATTCCATCAGGTGACCGGCTGCAGACATCTGGAATGAACATCCCAGAAGATTGAGGCCTAACCTAGCAGTGTAGCCAGGAGACATAGAGACTAACTGGGACCCTTGCAGGAAGGAGAGGAGACCTTTGCCTGATCCCCTTTGGCTGTCCCCAGCAGTGTGACATGGCGCTCTCTGATGCCCAGTCCAGACCTCTCCTTTAAGTAGAAATATACCAAGCCATAGATTGTATAAGCCTTGTATTCTTTCAGCATTGCCTTAGATATTTCCCCATTGCATAATCCTCTGTTTGCCTGTGTATCTTAGTTATTTCCCCATTGAAAAATCACCTTTTTACCCGTGTATTCTAGTTATTGTCCCCTTGAAAAAAAAACATTCACCTGTGTAGATCCTTAGCATATTTATCAAAGCAACTCAATTAATTCCCCAATATAAATCACGGAATCTGTATTGTTGGCATTCAGAACCAACAATCTTTTCCCATTGTGTTGTGAGCTGGTATAGTCCTAAAGATTTGCCAAAAGAATTAACTTCAATAATCCCTATATCTATGTGTGACCCATGGTAAAGTACAAAACGAAATTGCCCCTATTTTTCCAGTGTAAGGTAAAAAAAAGAATTCCCGTTTGCATTTTCTTTCCAACATTGAAATTGTGCCATTCATCATTAAAATTAATTTTCCCATTCTGTTCTGATAATAACCCTGAAGCCTTGTTTTTTATTGTCATGTGTAGCAAAACACAGTTTTCCCATTGCATTTCTGTCTCCTTTATTGCTTCTGTGATCAAGTCTACGAAATCAGCCCTGCCTGTCTTTTTACTCGCAAGAAGAAAAAAATCCCCATTTCTGTCAATTTTCCCCATAGTAGTTGTTCTAAACCATCCAAACCGATTTTACGTTTGTGCTCTGAAAAATCTAAAAAAACAAATGTTCCCATTCACTTTCGTTTCCCCATATTGTTTTTGTAAATCATATATCCCAAATCCGATTTTTCCCTTCTATTCCCACTCCTTGCCACTGCCTTCCATCCAAAAGAGTCAAGCCTAGTGGATGTTTGGGGGGGGGGGGGGGGTTGCTGGGACCAAAGCATAATTCTGTCAGCATTCACTTTGCTGTCTGTTTGCATTCATTTTCCAGGTGGTGTGTTTTGAACTGTTCTTTGCTTGTATTGTAGGGGTTGGGGTGCTGTAAACGGTAGCTATTGTAGCTGCATAGTCTGTCGTCAGCTCTGTGGTTGTACTTTACTAAAAAGGATATTTTGACTTTGTGTTGCAACAACATTGATGGCTGTTGTAATCTGTTGGTTCTAATTTGCCAAAATGAATAACTTCCTAAATATCCTATTAATACACACCGGCATGGTTCGTAGTC
Organism: Ambystoma mexicanum; assembly: GCF_040938575.1. Lineage (NCBI taxonomy): Eukaryota > Metazoa > Chordata > Amphibia > Caudata > Ambystomatidae > Ambystoma > Ambystoma mexicanum. The sequence continues at coordinate 1,068,854,064 of NC_090925.1, forward strand.
CTTTGTGGGACAGGGTATTTGCTGAGGTTGTGTGAAAGATGTGTTGGAGGCCTTATCAAAAAGGACCTGAATGATAGAAATAAAAGTGTTTTATTGTGCGCCACATTCATTGTAGGGGAAGGAGATCCCTGACTTGCTTGTGACCGTATAATAAACCGTGACAACAGTAAATCCTACAGCCTTTTGAAAATTGAGGCCCTGTGTATTGCATAGGTATTATCAAGGAAACATGACTTTCTCAGAGTAGGTAAATCCCTGTTAATATCAAACCCCAGGACTTGCAACTCTGCAGAGGATGGGGGACCACATCTGCTTAATTTGTTTTCTCTTTCCAACCACATTTTCCTCAACAAAAAATACTACCTGCAAGTGTCTGGATGCGGATGTCTAAATACCTGCCACCTGACACGTACCAAACCTCATTTCCTGATCTCTGAGCACTGCCTTTTCTGTATACAAGAGAGGATTTGTTCAGTCAAGATCATCTGCCGTTCTTTCATTGAACAATGTGCATAACCGTGCATCCTGCATCCATGCATGAAGCTCCTTTAGGAACAGGTAACCATGGAGTAAAGGATGGTATCTTGAATGAGTTACTGTGCCCACTAATGAAACGCTCAGGCATCCCAATTAAGCCATTGCACCTACTGAATGAGGGCCTACAACTCCCAGAAGAAGGAATGTTCCTCACAAATCAGCCACTTCATCTTGGATAAAAAAAAAGGTTGGCCATTGTAAGAGTTAGTGACTGTACCTCCTTTAGCAGCCAAGCAAGGAAATGAATATCAACCTAGATGACTGACTGTGCCTCCCAAGTGAGGTTATAGAACCCGTTGGAAAGAGTCTATTTGTCCCAGGTGAGGCGTTTTGCCCCAAGGTCTAAGCTATGCCTTCCAGGCAAGAAGCTTTGCAGCTAGGTGAGAGCCTATACCCAATTGAGGGGTATGACTCCCTTTTGAGGAGCTGAACCTTTTCTGCAAGGGTCTTTCTCTGTGCATGGACAGCAAATACTCTCAGTTGACAGGGATTTAGAAATAAGTGTAGGAATTCTCTGAAATGCCTCTTTTTCCTCATAATGATGCCATGCTTTCTCTCATTCATGTTTCTGCATCCAGGAAAATACTGGATGAAGAAAACATTTGAACATCATACCTGCTGTTCAGATAGGCTGTCAGCTTCCGATTCTACCACTGGTGTAATACCCTTCTTTCTCTCTTCAACCTCCTCACCTGTGGAGTCGAAATCCTCTTCAGCTGGACTGAGTGCTCGATGCGCCGTATAATCCTTTTCCTTTTTTCGAGGTTGAGAGTGTCTCCCACAAGAGGAAGCCACAGTGAGAGCGTGTAAATGCGCCCTGACCGTGTCCCCCTCCCGGGAGAGACAGGAAGGGGGAAAAAAGCCAGAGTAGGCAAAAAACCCCTTGGACCGGTAAGTATCCTGATGGCCGCTGGACGTGTATGCAGATGAATGATGGGAGAAGGCAGCAACCGGAACCAGGTGGAATTATAATGCAGCGAAAAACGCCAAAAGGTAAAGAAAACAAAGTAAAGGCAAAGAGCTGGAACTAAGGAATGGAGGTAGAGAGGAAACGAAAGACTGGGACCGGAGTAGGACCGGTAATAAGGACGGAAAGAGTAAGAGAAAAAATGCTCGAGGAGCAAAAGGTAAACAGCGTGTAGCAAGACCGCGGCAGCGAGGAAAAGCAGCTGACCGTGGAAGGTTGCAACGCGCTGTGCTCAGGGAGAGGAGTGGTTAAATAGCGCTACGGCGGAGAAGACTAGACCGCATAGAGAGAACGTAGCGTCAGCGTGACGGGAATCAGGAAGTCCCTAAGCGGCAGCGGGGCCAAAGACGCCAGGTGCGGAGGCGGCGCATGACAGTATGCCCCCTGCCAAGGCCCAGGCCACCCGGTTTGCCGGGATGCAAACGGTGAAACTTCCGGAGAAGGATAGGAGCGTGGATGTGTGCAATTGGTTCCCAAGAGTCCTCAGTATGTGAAAAACCTTTCCAATGCACCAGGTATTCCAGGCGCCCTTTGCGGTATCTGGAGTCCAGCAACCCGGACACTTCATAAACAGGAGCATCAGGTGAGTGAGAAAGAGTGGGGAAAGGACGAGCCCTTAATGACTGTTCGGCACTCTTCAAAAGAGATGCGTGAAACACTGGGTGAATCCGCCTAAGAGAATGTGGCAGCTTAAGGCGGAAGGCCACTGGATTGATCTTGGCAGAAATGGGATAGGGACCGATAAACCTGGGGGACAGTTTAGATGGGCGAGACCATCTAGGAAGGTATTTAGTAGATAACCATACCTTGGAACCAACCTCCCAATCAGGTACAACCTGCCGGTGCCGGTCAGCTTGCCTTTTGTAAGCCTGGAGGCTATCTCTGAGATTCAACTTGGCTTTGTCTTGGATGTCCTTTATTCGGATAAGTGTCTCTTCTACCGCCGGAAGTGTAGGTTTGCAGAAAAAATGTGGAATGATGGCTCGGGGATGAAAGCCATATGAACAATAGAATGGAGACATTTTGCTTGCGGAATGACTGGCATTATTATATGCGAACTCCGCTGTCGGCAGCATATCCACCCAGTTGTCTTGTTCCATATTGGTATAGCTGCGCAAATATTGTTCCAAGGTGGCGTTTAACCGCTCTGTCTGCCCATTGGTATGGGGATGATATCCTGATGACAAAGCGCGCTGAATATTAAGAGCGGCGCATAAGGACTTCCAGAATCTGGAGACGAATTGGCTTCCTCGATCTGATACAATCTTGTCGGGGAGACCATGGAGTCGAAACACATCTTTAATGAACACTAATGCCATACCATCGGCAGTTGGTATACCAGGGAGTGGAGAAAAATGAGCCATCTTGGTGAGAGAGTCGATGGACACCATTATGCATGTACATCCGTGGGACAAAGGTAAGTCCACAATGAAATCTGTAGATATATGACTCCACGGACGTTCCGGGATGGCATCTTGTTGTAGCAGACCTATGGGTTTCTTTGTGTTGTTTTTACTCTGACAGCAGACTCTGCAAGACTTGACATAATGTTTAACATCTTTAGACATATTAGGCCAATAAAAAGCTCTACTAATCAAGTCCAAGGTGCTGGTTTGTCCCCTATGGCCTGCTGTCTTGTGATCATGGCACCAGGACATTATGTCTTTTTGAAGAGGTTTGGATGGTATCCAGATCCTCTGTTTCTTCAGGAACAAACCATCCTTTTGGATCATGCCGCGAGGTTCTGGATGTAAGGAGACAGCTTCTTTTATCCGTTGAAACAGGGAAGAGATAGTGGCAACAATGCGGTTCCTGGGAAACAACTTTTCCGGGCAGGATGAGGCAACATGGGAGGAGAAAGCCTTTCTGGACAGAGCATCTGCCAAAGTGTTTTGGCTTCCAGGAATATATGTGATGGTAAAGTCATATTGTGAGAAAAAATGCGCCCACCGGGCTTGTCTGGAATTGATGCAATCCATTGACTGTAAAACTTGTAAATTCTTATGGTCGGTCCGGATTACAAAAGGGTGGTTGCACCCCTGTAAGAGGTGTCTCCAGACTTCACAGGCTTTTTTCATGGCTAGTAGTTCACGTTCTATTACTGAATAATTCCGTTGACTCGGAGTGAGAGTTTTTGATAGATATGCTATTGGGTGTTCCGCGTTGTCATGCTCTTGTAGTAGAACTGCTCCTATTGCTGCGGCAGAGGCATCTGTCTCAACAATAAAAGGTTTGCTTTGGTCTGGCTGGCATAGGATGGGAGCGCTGCAGAAGCTCTTCTTCAAGAGTTGAAAGCTTTCTTCAGCCTGTGGGCTCCAAATGAAAGGCACAGTTGTCTTCTTTAACAAATTGGTAATTGGTAGGACAGTGTTGGAAAAACCTGGCACGAAACGCCTATAAAAATTAGCCAGGCCCAGGAATCTCTGAACTTCTTTGACTGAGGAAGGAGCCTGCCAATGGAGAATGGCCTCAACCTTCTTTTGATCCATTTGTACTCCTTGTGGTGAGAGGATAAACCCTAAGTAAGGGATCGAGGATACCCCAAAAATACACTTTTCACGTTTGGCCAATAAATGATGTTTTTTAAGGCGCTCCAGGACCTCAGTGAGATGTAGTAGATGTTCTGACATAGACTGTGAAAAAACAAGTATGTCGTCAAGGTAAACCACAACTGAAATAAACAATAAATCAGAGAATATTCGGTCTATGAACCTTTGGAATATAGCGGGAGCATTGACCAGTCCGAAAGGCATAACGTAGTATTCGTATAGGCCGAATGGTGTCCTGAAAGCCGTCTTCCATTCATCTCCTGGACTCACTCTGAGTAAATGATATGCATTGCGCAGATCCAATTTAGAGAAGACTGTTGCTCCCTGTACAGATTCCAAAATGTCAGGAATGAGGGGCATGGGATATCTATCCTTACAAGTGACTTTATTGAGTCCCCTGTAATCGATGCATGGTCTGAGGTCCTTAGAATCCCTCTTTGGAATAAAAAACAAGGGAGCACCCGCCGGGGATTTAGAGGGTCTGATGAGACCGTTGCACAAGTTGTCATCCAGATATTTTCGTAAAGCGTCCTTTTCAGTCTTGGATAAAGCAAACATTCGTCCAAATGGGACCAGGGCATTAGGTATTAGCTCGATAGAGCAGTCCTCCGGTCTGTGAGGTGGTAATGCCATTGGAGCGGATTCAGCAAACACCATAGGGTATTCTTCCAATACCGAGTCAATGGAAAGCACCCCTATACTCGTGGGGAGAACAGTGGGAGATATCTTTACCTCCTGGTAATGTGCTTCTTTAAAGCAGTGTGTCTGGCAATAGCTGGAATTAAACTGCAAAGTGTTAGACTTCCAGTCGACATGGGGATTATGTTGTCGCAACCAGGTAATCCCCAAGATAAGAGGAAAATGGGCTGCTCGAATGATGTCAAAAGTAATGACTTCTGAATGTTGAAATATAGTCAGAGGAAGGGGTTCGGTTGTCTGAACAATGAGTCCTGAACTCAAAGGTGTGCCGTCTACTCCTTCTACTTTCTGACCGTGGCTGCGGTCTATCCGTGAAGCACCCACTTTGTCTACCCAAAGGGTGTCAGCGAAGTTTCCTGCGGCACCGCAATCCAAGAGAGCCAGCGTCTCTACGGGGCTGCCATTGATAGTAACCTGGACCGTTATAACCATCAGGCGGGAATCTTCAGAAGGGTTCGAGGAATCAATAGACATAGTAACGTAGGGACTGGAAGATTGCCCTCGATAACCCGTCCCCACTAGGTTCGAGGGTTTGCGTTTTCCGCCGGTTTCTTGGTTAGTTCAGAACAATTATGCACCGTGTGGCGCTCAGAGGCACAGTAGGCACATAGGCCCTGTTCCCTTCTCCTCCTTCTTTCTTCAGGTGTTAAAGAACGGCGAGTAGTGCCGATTTGCATGGGCTCATCGTGAGGTTTGGGCGCTGCCGAAGGAGGTGAGGAGGTCCTTGAAAAGGAGGTACGTGCTTTTCTTCTTTCTTGACGCCTTTCTTGCATCCTGAACTCCATCTGAAGGGCGGCCGTCATAAGATCCTGCAGGGAAGTAGGCCGAGGAAAGTGAGCCATTTCATCTTTTAATTCTTCTCGAAGTCCTCTGCGGAACAAAATAAATTGAGACTGTTCAGACCAACCCGTCTCCATGGCCAATCTCTTAAATGAGGAGATATAAGACAGCACATCAAACTGTCCTTGACGAATGTCCATCAAGTCTTCACCAGCTGCCATTGAGACTTCGGGTCTCTCAAAGGTTTGTTTAACAAAAGCAATGAATGCATCGAAATTCTGAAGGACAGGGTCATTTCCGGTGACTAGAGGGGTGGCCCAAGCTAGAGCGTTCCCTGTCATATTAGACACCAGGAATCCAACCTTGGCATGATCTGAGGCGTAGGTGCGGGTTCTGAAGGAAAAATACACCCTGCAAGCGTCAAGAAATTCTTTTAGGGTCTTGGGGGAACCATCATACTTCCCTGAAGACAAAGGCATAGGGGGCAGGTCTGTGTTGGGGGGCTCCCTTACTGCCACCATTTGTTTTAACAGATTGTTTTCAGTTTTCATATTCTGCATTTCTAGAGAAAGGCTTTGTACCGCAGCGATTAGTTCCTGCACTTGCTCAGGAGTAGCCATGATTGGTGTTTGTGGGCGTTGCAAACTGTCAGCTTCCGATTCTACCACTGGTGTAATACCCTTCTTTCTCTCTTCAACCTCCTCACCTGTGGAGTCGAAATCCTCTTCAGCTGGACTGAGTGCTCGATGCGCCGTATAATCCTTTTCCTTTTTTCGAGGTTGAGAGTGTCTCCCACAAGAGGAAGCCACAGTGAGAGCGTGTAAATGCGCCCTGACCGTGTCCCCCTCCCGGGAGAGACAGGAAGGGGGAAAAAAGCCAGAGTAGGCAAAAAACCCCTTGGACCGGTAAGTATCCTGATGGCCGCTGGACGTGTATGCAGATGAATGATGGGAGAAGGCAGCAACCGGAACCAGGTGGAATTATAATGCAGCGAAAAACGCCAAAAGGTAAAGAAAACAAAGTAAAGGCAAAGAGCTGGAACTAAGGAATGGAGGTAGAGAGGAAACGAAAGACTGGGACCGGAGTAGGACCGGTAATAAGGACGGAAAGAGTAAGAGAAAAAATGCTCGAGGAGCAAAAGGTAAACAGCGTGTAGCAAGACCGCGGCAGCGAGGAAAAGCAGCTGACCGTGGAAGGTTGCAACGCGCTGTGCTCAGGGAGAGGAGTGGTTAAATAGCGCTACGGCGGAGAAGACTAGACCGCATAGAGAGAACGTAGCGTCAGCGTGACGGGAATCAGGAAGTCCCTAAGCGGCAGCGGGGCCAAAGACGCCAGGTGCGGAGGCGGCGCATGACATAGGCCTTCCGAATGGTCTGTTTTTCTTGGATCAGTGTAGCTCACACTTCTCTTGACACCTTCAAGCTTCATTGGCACCACTTTGTGAACCACTAGCATTCACAATAATCTGCCCTGGTCTATCTGTGCCCTGCCTCCAGGCCATTACCTTACTCCAATGAAGATCAAATCCAAGACATGTTCTGCAATGGACATCAGCATTTGGAAGTCCAATTCCCATATGCCTGATATGTCTTCTGTTCTCTTCCAAGCCAAATGGCTAATAGCCCTTTCGCATGTTCTGAATCAAAGTCTGCTTACTTGACAGACAAAAGTCAGGACTATCACACCAAGTCGATGGCAGGGGTGAGAGGTAGGAAGGGACGTAATGGGAATGAGTCATTCGTCATAGAATAATATATTCCACTAGACCGTAAGCTGTGATTCCACTAGGGAGAGCTTGGGAATTCAGAGGTAGGGCAAAGCCTGGGTTGTGGCCTGGCTCTTAGGGCCAAACAAGATCCAAGCCAGGGGAAAGGCTGCACAAAACAGGGAAGTGACATGTGTCAGGGGCTGAGGGGTAAGAAAAGGATCTGAAAGGGTCAAAAAAAGGGGCTAAAAGGGACTGGGAGAGGAAAAAGGTGAACGGGGACAGGTGAGGAGGCTAAACGGGGCTGGGAAAAGAAAAGGGACCAAAGGGCAGGGAGTAAAGGGGGCAAGGAAGGGGGCAAAAGTGTGCAAGAAAATGGGCTAAGAGGGGCCGGGTTAAGAAATAAAGGGGCTAAACAGGGAAAGAAAAGTTGCTAAAGGGGGGGCAGGAAAAGGGGCTGAGAGGGAGTGGGAAATAAAAGGGGCTAAAGGGGGCTAGAAAAAGGGGCTAAAGGGGGCAGGAAAGGGGGCTAACAGTGTTGAGAGCAAGAAAAGGAGCCAAAAGGGCAAGCAAGGGGGCAAAAAGGGACTGGGGCAAGAAAAGGGGCTAAAGAGGAAAGTCCCTCTTTCTCTCCACACATCACAGACCTCGCTAGAAGTCTAACTTTCAGCTCCACCCTCTCACAGGCATTCTACCTTTCCTCACCTTCCCCTAGAAGTTCAACGTCTCCAGAGCCATGGTTCTCTCTAGGCTTGACTACTGCCACAGCCTCTTCCTCAATCTGCCTCTTTCCTCCCTTTGCCCCTTCCAACTAATCCAGAATAGTACTGTGAGACTTATCCTTGGCTTTATGCCCATGGACTGCATCTCTGAAACCATACAATCTCTCCACTGGCTCCCGGTGAAAACAAGGATCAAATTCAAGAGCCTCTGCATCATCCAGAAGGCCATCTGGGGTCTGGGACTGCTTTACAACCAGCGTTCCCACTCTAAATACCTCTCGGCCAGAGTCATTTGGTCCTTTGGCTCCAACTCTCTGCAGGATAAACGTTTCTCCAAGCAGAGAGTTGGAGGTAGATCCCTTTCCACGGCTGGCTCCTCCCTCTAGAATGACCTCCCGTCCTCACTCTGACTTGAGCCGGATTTTCTTAAGTTCCCGAAACTTCTCAAAAACTTTCATTTTTGCTCTTCCTTCCCTCTTACCCTCCCGTGCTAACTCTACCACCACTACGGCTCGGGACTAGTCCCTTCAGAGTTCATACAGGTGCCTGACCAATCCCCCACCAGTCCACCCTGCATCCTTTGGCATCAATTACCCTCGGGCTCGCTTTCCCGGATAAGCACAACTTGGTCCACCCTGCCCACTGCACTCATCCTCCATTTTCCCCCTTTCCCCTGGCACTTGTCACCTTGGCCTACCCGGCACTTCCCTGCCCCTTTCCTTGGGAGCCCCCACTCATGCACTTTTCCCTTTATCCCCTCACCCCCTGCACTTACCACCTTCTCAAGCACTTGCACGGTAGGATTGTCACAAGGCCAATATAACTGGTTTTTGTTTTCTTTGTTGTTCTACGCTATTGATTCCCTTGCATACACCTTTAAACCCGACTCTTTGGCACCTGAAGACACTTGTGTATAGGTGCCATACAAATGTCCAATAAAATATACAAAAAAAGAAAAGGGGCTACAAGTGACTGGGGCAAGAGAAGGGGCAAAAGGGGTAGAGTGAAAAAAGAAATCATCACATAGTGCAAGAACTTGGCATAAGGGGGCAAGAAAAGGGAGTAGGGGGCTATAAAAGGGGTGAAGGGACAAAAAAGGGGATATAAGGGACTGCATGGCAACAAGAGTGAAGTATAGGGGACTGTGAGGCAGGAAAAGGGGCTAAACGGGTCTGGGGGCAGGAAAAGTGGCTATACAGGTTTGCGGCAAAAAAGGGGCTAAAGGGTGCTGAGGACTAGGGTGTAGGTACAACGCTGTGCATTTGGGGAAGGTGCAGGGGCTGGGGCAGAAAAAGGGGATAGTGGCTTTAGGGGTGGTTTCGGAAGGGTAGCGAGCACCAGAGAAACACAAAGACATGATAGGCAATGTCTACCAACTCTTTGTGTTCACTTACCTTTGAAATCGCTACCAGTCCCAGCACGGTCACGCTGGGTAGCACCCCTGTCCCGTCTCAGCCATACAATGAGTGGCGGAAGCCGGACAGAAAGTCAGCCGGACCGTAAATCAGGCGGAACATATTTTTTTCTTTTTTTTAAAGCACATTTTTCGGGGGGCGGGAGCAGCCGGCTCAGATTGTGGCCGACCTCTGCTTTGGGCTGACCTGAGAGGAAAGTCTGGCCAGAACCCAGGTTTTGACCTAACCGCCCCTTGCCCAGTCAGGTTCGCAAAGCTCTAGCTGTGGTGTATAAGTCGAAGAAGTAGCGTATAGAAGTAGTGTATGATTTTAATAGGATTGACAATAGCACATTATGTATGGTGATCATAAAATATTGCTTAAAATATCTTGCATAAAAAGTATCTGACGAGCACAAAATGTCACTTTTTTTTTTATTAACAATTGGTCTCAACAACATATTTCCTTCCTGGTGCTGTGAAGCCCAGCTTTTGCAGGGAATGTGGATGGTACACAGGGTCGGAATGGGGGACAAAATCGGCCCCCGACGCCAAAGAAAAAGTGTCCCTTCATCGCAAATTGAAATGTATTACTTTTCAGAACAGACTGTTTGAATAATACTAAAGGAGGAATGGTTTGAAAAATGCATTTAAAAAAAGTGCATTTGAATAACATTTGCTATAGTAGCAACTTATGAAACTGGTCCATTCTGGCCCAAAAAACTGTCCCACACAAGAATCATGGGCTGTCATTTCGGGTATTGCCCTGTTGCCCTATACACCGGCCCGAGCCGGATGGTGCGTCCTGCAGACACTCACTTGTGCATAATTATGGGCAATGCAGTACAGCTTGCTTTTTATCTTTTTTTTTTGTTTTGTTTTACCTCTTGTAAAGCGGGTAATCATTATATGGGTTTCAACAATAAATTATTCATTTCCCAGCCTGAAATTGAGTGTAACAGACAGTGTGCAGCCTAGAAAAGTTTGTTTTTAGGTTGTGATCTGGGTTGTCGATTGTGAATTGCAAATTCCCTGTGGTCAATTGCTTCTGGTGGCTCAGAAAGTAGGAAGCAGGTTACTGATTTTACAGGCTGATTAAAGACTTTCAAGACACTGCACTGACTCCTATATTGTAACGCTCACCTGATTCTCGCAGAGGCGCCGGTCTTGACTGGGCGACTACCGTATCTTCAAAGGTGATGTGTAGCACCCGGTTGGCTCTTTGGGCTGGACCTCTGTGCACTGTATGCCTGACGTGTAGAGTAAGATGTCTGCAGATAGAAAATATGGGGTTAATGAACTGGGGTTATTGGGGTGTCCCTATCTCTTTCCTCTTCTCCTCTCCTGTAGACCCCCAAAGGTTAACGCTCTCACCTTAGGTAAGTGAATGCCGAGCTCTCCATCTGCCTCGGGGCAGGGTGCTGTAACCAGTTTCTTCACTGGATAGGTAGCGCAGGCCTCTTGACTTCAGAGGACTGCTGTCCGTCGTTTACTGCACGAACGGTAAGTTTCGAGTCATTCAAATGTCTTTAAAGTCTTTAGTAATGATGTCTCTTGTTTTGCAGGGTTCCGGCGATGGCGGATGACAGGCTGAAGTGAGTTGAAGATGGAGCCCGTGTGATGAATAGAAGCGCCTGGAAGTACGTAAGTAAGCGCTTGTTGCCTGCTTCACGATGCGCTCTAACTGTCTTTTTATTTTGCAGGTACGAGTTCGGAGCGGCTGCAGGGTGCCGGAATACCCACTGGATTAGATGTGGAAAGGAGTAATGGCACGTGAGTATTAAAGTTCCCCAATGTCTTTAAACGCACCTTGTTTTGTCTTTCAGATGCGGGATGCAGCGCCGAAGGCCTCCGGAGCGTGCGAAGAGTTGGTAAGCTTTTGTCTTTCAGATGCCGGAATGCAGTGTGAAGACCTCCGGAGCGCACGAAGAGTAGGTAAGATTTTGCCTTTCAGATGCCGGAATGCTAACCTGTTCTTTCTTGTCTTTATAGGTGTTGCTGAAGACTGGATTCAGGATGGTAAGCCTTTGCCTTTCAGATGCCGGAATGCTAACCTGTTCTTTCTTGTCTTTATAGGTGTTGCTGAAGACTGGATTCAGGATGGTAAGCCTTTTTCCTTAGGCCCAGGACCGGATGCAGAAAACACGATGAGCGTTCTGCTGCAGAGGTTGCAGAATAACGCAAAGCAAGATTCATCCACCGGGTGTGGTTTAAATAGCCTCCTGTAGTGCTTAGGTGTCTCCTTCCACAGCCACGCCTAAGTAAGCAAAGAGTTCCTGGTAAGAAAATAGTTCCTGCCTTCCAGAAGAGTTCCAGTGTTCTGAATCTAGGGAGTGGCTCCAGCCCCACCCAACAGGAAAAGTAGTTCCAAACAGAAGAGGATCAGAGGCTCAACTGGCAGGCAAGTAAGCAGCATGGTCTGCTGAAGGTAAGTCCACCCAAGCATTATGAGCCCGGCGCTTCCAGCGCTGGGACTGGGCATATTTATGAGCCTGGTGCCACTGGCGCCAGGACTGGGTCCAAAAGGTCCCAATTGGGACTGGTTGGCACTTGGAACCTGGGTTATGGATCTGCTTCCAAGGGAGTTGGGAAAACCCTGACCTTTTGGAAGCAGAGATCATGACAGTACCCCCCCTCAAGGCCCCTCCCAAACCGGGCTTCTCCGGGGGTTTTGGCTTGTCAGGAAATGTTCGGTGAAATCTTTTGATTAGGCGAGGAGCGTGGACATATTCAGCAGGTTCCCAGGATCTCTCTTGGGGGCCGTAGCCTTTCCAGTCAATTAGGTAGAATAGTTTAGATTTGGAGATCTTGGAGTCCAGAATGCTTTTGACTTCAAACTCGAGTTCTCCATCCACTAGGATAGGTTTTGGAGATTTGGTTAGTCGGGTTTGAGGTTGCACGGGTTTTAATAGAGAGACGTGGAAGACCGGATGTATCTTCATGTGTGGGGGCAAGTCCAACTTGACCGCTACTGGGTTTACTATGGTAGTGATGGAATAGGGACCAAGGTATCTTGGGTTGAATGTGCGTGGCCCTTTTAGAGATAGATATTTGGTGGATAACCAGACTTGATCCCCTACTTGATAGTGAGGGGCTTCCTTCCGATGTTGATCTGCTCCTTTCTTGTATTGTTCTTTAGCCCTTTGAAGGTGAAAAACAGCTTCCTTAAAGGCTTGGGTGATTGTAGAATGCAGGTAGTCTACTGCTGGTGTTTCAAGATCTTGGAGGGGATCCAACTCCGAGGTTCGAGGGTGACTGCCGTACAAAAGAAAAAACGGGGTTTTCCCAGTTCCCGAATGGACAGAGTTATTGTAGGCATACTCGGCTATCCAAAGGATATCTTTCCAAGTTTTTTCAGTTTGTTGCAGCATGCAGCGTAAATACTGTTCCAGAGTTTGATTGGTCCTCTCGGTTTGTCCGTCGGTCTGAGGGTGGTGACTGGTCGATAGTCTCACATCAATTTGAGCCGACCGACAGCAACTTCGCCAAAAATGAGAAATAAATTGACTACCTCGATCCGAAATTAGAACCGAAGGAAAACCGTGCAGTCGGACGATGTTTTCGAGAAATTCTCGGGCCAGAGTTGCTGCTGTTGGCAAGCCTTTGAGCGGAATGAAATGCGCCATCTTGGAGAATAAGTCCACGATTACTAGAATCGTATTGTATCCGGAGCATGGAGGTAGATCGGTGATGAAGTCCATAGAAAGCGTATGCCAAGGGCGAGGTGGGATGTCAATAGGGCGTAAGAGGCCTGCTGGTCTTTCCTTTTGACTCTTGTTTTGGGCGCATACTCCACAGGACATTATAAAGTCTCTGATATCTTTTTTCCAAGACGGCCACCAGAAGTAGCGCTTGATCTTTTCTGAGGTCTTGGCTATACCGGGATGACCTTCCATTAAAGAGTCGTGATAACAAGAGATTACTTTTTTCTGTAAATCTGTGCTGGGTAGGTATAATCGTTCTTGGAAATACAATAAGTTGTCCTTTACTGCAAAGTCCTTTCCCTGCAGATGCCAATTCTGTATGTCTGCTGGAGTTACAAGTTGCCTGGCTTTATCCTTAACTTCCTCTATGGATTCTGTGGCGATTACACCCAGAATTCTTTGTTCGGGAATGATTGGTACAAGTTTAGGGTTGACCAAGTGTTCTTCCACTCCCATCCGAGAAAGGGCATCGGCTTTACCGTTCTTTGTACCAGGTCGATAGGTAATTATGAAGTCAAACTCGGCAAAGAATAATGCCCAACGGAGTTGTCTAGAGGATTGGGCTTTTGCGGTCTTCAAATATTGCAGGTTTCGGTGATCCGTAATCACAGTAACGGTGTGTCGGGCCCCCAGCAGATAATGCCGCCAAGCCTTAAAGGCAGACTTGATAGCCAGAAGTTCCTTGTCAGTAATCGTGTAATTGATTTCAGGAGGCGAGAATTTGCGGGACCAAAATGCCACGGGATGCAACTGATTGGTTACCGGGTCCTTTTGTGATAGAACTGCCCCCATGGCAAGGCTTGAAGCATCAGTTTCCACGATGTAGGGGAGTTCGGGGCGAGGGTGTTTTAAGATTGGTGCAGAGATAAATTTAGTCTTCAAATCCTGGAAAGCTTGTTCCGCCTCGGTAGACCATTCAAAACGTTTGTTTTTCTTTAACAAGGCAGTGATGGGCTGGACTATTCGAGAGAATTCGGGGATAAACCTGCGGTAAAAGTTAGCGAAGCCTAACATGCTTTGCACACCTTTTACGGAGGATGGTGATGGCCATTTGAGAACTGCATCGACCTTCTTTGAATCCATACGCACTCCGCCAGGTGATAATATGAATCCCAAGAATTCAACTTCAGTCACGTTGAAAACACATTTTTCCAACTTAGCGAAAAGTTTGTGTTGACGCAATCTTTCGAGGACCATTTTCACGTGTTTCCGATGTTCAGATTCCGATGAAGAATAAACGAGGATGTCGTCGATGTAAACAACAACACATACATCTATGAGCTCTCTGAGGACATCGTTCATAAAATATTGAAAGGCGGCCGGGGCATTGCAAAGTCCGAAGGGCATGACCTGATATTCAAATAGCCCATACTTGGTGCGGAAGGCCGTCTTCCATTCATCGCCCTCTTTTACTCGTACCAAGTGGTAAGCTCCTCTAAGATCCAGCTTTGTATATATGCATGCTTTTCTGACTTGGTCCAGGAGTTCAGGGATCAAAGGTAACGGATATCTATTCTTAACGGTGATCTGGTTCAGGGAGCGATAATCGATACAAGTTCTAAGGTCTCCTTCCTTTTTTGGAACGAAGAACAAAGCTGAAGAAGCAGGGGACTTGGAAGGACGAATAAACCCATTTGCCAGGTATTGATCCAGGTATTGTCGAAGGTGAAGGTTCTCAGGCTCGGTGAGGGCATAAATTCTACTACAAGGAGGAGTAGATCCAGGTATCAGGTCTATCTGGCAGTCATAAGACCTATGAGGAGGTAGAGAGTTAGCCTGATCCTTCCGGAAAACATCTTGGTATTCTAGGTATTCGGGAGGTAACTGGGGAGTCTCTGAAGAAATTGCGGCCAGTGCAACACCAGGTGGAGGGTGACAAGTAGAGACACATTCTGGAAACTGGGCCGTTCTTGCTCGCCAATCGATCAGAGGATTGTGTTTCTCTAACCAAGGTATTCCTAGAATAATCTGAAACTGAGGGGCCTTGATCACATCGAACACGATCTTCTCATGGTGTCCATCTTGACTTACTAGCGTCACCTCTTGAGTGGTATGCGTTACTGGCCCAGAGGCTATCTCCGTACCATCCACCGTAGTAATGACGTCCTTTACAGCCTTGGGACAAAGAGTTAGATTCATCCTCAAAACCATTTCATGATCCACATAATTGCCGATGGCACCGCTGTCGACGTAAGCTTCAATTGCATGTAATCGATCCGGATTATCAGGGCTAATGAGAACCATAGGTATCACGAAATGCGAGGTCACGGAACTGGTTTTCACGCTCGGCAAGAGGACCTCTATTCTTGTCGGGCGAGGTCGTTTCCCTGCTCAGAGTTTGTAACTTTGGTAACTGCAGCTCCTACTGCCTTCTTGGCAGGTTTCACCGGACAGTCTCGAAGAAAGTGCCCTGAGTTTCCGCAATATAGGCATAATTGCAACTGTTTCCTCCTTTCCCGCTCCCTTTGTGTTAGAGGACCTTTCAGACCCCCTATTTGCATGGGTTCCCCGGAGTCTACTCCTTTGGAAGGAGTTGGCGGTTTGGAAAATACTCGAGCATCAAACTTGGAACGATCGGCCTTCCTGTTCTGCAGCCTGTGATCTATTTGAACAACCAAGTCTATATAATCCGAACAGTCTTGTGGGGGATTCACTACTTGGGCTAAAACGTCTTTGAGCTCTCCACGTAGACCTCTATAAAACAGCGTAATCCTTTTGTCCTCAGGCCATTGAGTTTCCACTATTAGTCTATTGAAAGATGCAATATAAGCCAAAAGGTCTTGATTACCCTGTTGCAACGAAAGAAGCTCATTGTCCAAGGCCTGCCCCTGTGAATGTCTTGCAAACAGTTTTTCCATACTAAGCTGAAAGGCTTGAAAATCATGGAGAACCGGATCATCTTGATTAACTAGAGGGATCGACCAGTCTGCCGCATTGCCACTAAGGTACGAAAGTACAAAAGCTACTTTTGCTTGATCAGTTGGAAAGGCTGCTGGCCGGCATAAGAAGTGCAACCGGCACTGATTGATAAATACTGCAAACCTCTTTGGGTCACCAGAAAATCGTTCGGGCGGAGCCAGAGGTACATTCCCAGGTAGGTTGATCTGCACTGGATTCATAGAGGATGTTGAAGGAAGATTTGCCCCTGATGCGGGTAATGGGGTCTGTCCGGCTTGTGACTGTAGCACTTGTCTAGCAAGATTGTCTGTTCTCTCCTTGGAAATAATTAGTTCCCTTCTTAGAGCATTCGTTTCCTGACGAGCTGCATGCACTTCTGCCCTTAATTCCCCAAGTAACCGGGCTAGGGGGTCAGTATCCGAGGTTTCCATAGCGCCTGGGCGAGAGTTTTGCGGTAGGCTTTGCGTTCTGTAACGCTCACCTGATTCTCGTAGAGGCGCCGGTCTTGACTGGGCGACTACCGTATCTTCAAAGGTGATGTGTAGCACCCGGTTGGCTCTTTGGGCTGGACCTCTGTGCACTGTATGCCTGACGTGTAGAGTAAGATGTCTGCAGATAGAAAATATGGGGTTAATGAACTGGGGTTATTGGGGTGTCCCTATCTCTTTCCTCTTCTCCTCTCCTGTAGACCCCCAAAGGTTAACGCTCTCACCTTAGGTAGGTGAATGCCGAGCTCTCCATCTGCCTCGGGGCAGGGTGCTGTAACCAGTTTCTTCACTGGATAGGTAGCGCAGGCCTCTTGACTTCAGAGGACTGCTGTCCGTCGTTTACTGCACGAACGGTAAGTTTCGAGTCATTCAAATGTCTTTAAAGTCTTTAGTAATGATGTCTCTTGTTTTGCAGGGTTCCGGCGATGGCGGATGATCGGCTGAAGTGAGTTGAAGATGGAGCCCGTGTGATGAATAGAAGCGCCTGGAAGCACGTAAGTAAGCGCTTGTTGCCTGCTTCACGATGCGCTCTAACTGTCTTTTTATTTTGCAGGTACGAGTTCGGAGCGGCTGCAGGGTGCCGGAATACCCACTGGATTAGATGTGGAAAGGAGTAATGGCACGTGAGTATTAAAGTTCCCCAATGTCTTTAAACGCACCTTGTTTTGTCTTTCAGATGCGGGATGCAGCGCCGAAGGCCTCCGGAGCGTGCGAAGAGTTGGTAAGCTTTTGTCTTTCAGATGCCGGAATGCAGTGTGAAGACCTCCGGAGCGCACGAAGAGTAGGTAAGATTTTGCCTTTCAGATGCCGGAATGCTAACCTGTTCTTTCTTGTCTTTATAGGTGTTGCTGAAGACTGGATTCAGGATGGTAAGCCTTTGCTTTTCAGATGCCGGAATGCTAACCTGTTCTTTCTTGTCTTTATAGGTGTTGCTGAAGACTGGATTCAGGATGGTAAGCCTTTTTCCTTAGGCCCAGGACCGGATGCAGAAGACACGATGAGCGTTCTGCTGCAGAGGTTGCAGAATAACGCAAAGCAAGATTCATCCACCGGGTGTGGTTTAAATAGCCTCCTGTAGTGCTTAGGTGTCTCCTTCCACAGCCACGCCTAAGTAAGAAAAGAGTTCCTGGTAAGAAAAGAGTTCCTGCCTTCCAGAAGAGTTCCAGTGTTCTGAATCTAGGGAGTGGCTCCAGCCCCACCCAACGGGAAAAGTAGTTCCAAACAGAAGAGGATCAGAGGCTCAACTGGCAGGCAAGTAAGCAGCATGGTCTGCTGAAGGTAAGTCCACCCAAGCATTATGAGCCCGGCGCTTCCAGCGCTGGGACTGGGCATATTTATGAGCCTGGTGCCACTGGCGCCAGGACTGGGTCCAAAAGGTCCCAATTGGGACTGGTTGGCACTTGGAACCTGGGTTATGGATCTGCTTCCAAGGGAGTTGGGAAAACCCTGACCTTTTGGAAGCAGAGATCATGACATATATATTACAGGGCACGTGGTAGTATCCGTGTAGTTTTTTTTTTTTTTTTTAAAACGTATTTTATTGATTTTAGTGGAAAAAGGAAAAACGTGCAATACAACAAGAAATCAAACAGTGGTTCAACAAGGGAGGGGACGGTGCAAGGGGGGCAGGGGAAGGGGAGGGAACAAACAAATCAACAACAGTCTTCATATTACAGCGAACTCACAGTGGATGGATGGGTTAGGGCCTGCGACCCGGAGTTTCAGGATGCAGGGGGGGTCGCATATGAAGGCTGTCCCTCCAGTGCTGGCTTCAGGGGATAGTGTCAGTGTGATACTGCGAGATTTCAGGGGGGTTTGTAGTCGGCGCTGAAGCGTATGTCTCTGAGGAGGGCCTTCCATGATTCCAGGGTGCCGCATTCGGCTTCGCCGCTTAACGTGATTCCCTCTTGCCAGGCCCTGGTTTCTGCAACTGTCCATCTCTCGAGTTCTTTGAGCCATCGTTCATGCCTGGGACCCGACGGCGTCTTCCAGGCCATTGCAATTGTTCTCTTGGCCAGGATGCATGAGATGTCCATTAGTCTGACAGCATGCTTGGACTTGCTAGGTCTGGGGTAAATCCCCAGGAGGCACTCGCCGGGGGTCCATTTGTACCTCGTCATTCCGGCGTCCATGCAAGTCTGTTTGGCTTTGGACCATAGAGTCATCGCCTTAGTGCAAGTCCAGAACATGTGGATCATGTTCGCTTTATCATTCCCACACCATGGGCATGTCTTATTGAAGGAGGCGACCCTGTGAGGGGTCATGTATGTCCTGTACAGGACGTTCAGTTGGATCTGACCGAATCTGGTATTCCTGGACACTTTTTTGGGAAATATTAGCACTCTCTCCCATTCTTTATCCGTGATCGAGGTCCCGAGATCCGCCTCCCATTTCGCTCTCAGTTCTTTGCCTTTAGGGTTATGTTTGTCGCATAGTCTGCTGTAGAGTCTGGAGACTGGTCTCCAGAGTATCCGTGTAGTTATGGTTAAATTGCTCCACTCATTGGAAGAGCACATTTTGGGTGGCTTGTACAATTTGTGATGGCATCTTTGATGTCCTGGGTGTTAGTCTTAGCAGTGCACAGTGGTGGTGCAAGTTATTGTTGCTTAGCTTTCCATAACTGGGGAATTTCTGAGGTTTTTTGGTTTCACTTGTAACCATAACGTCCCTTTAACAATGTTTTTTCATTGAATTTCATAGTTTTTTATTAATTCAACTTAACCATAATGTCCCTTCAACAAAGTTTTATCATTGATATATATATATATATATATATATATATAGTATGCATAAAAGTGAACCTCGCTGCTCTCCCCTCCAATGGCTTGATCTCTCTCATCCGCGTGTCCTCTATTTTCCCCAAAGAATGCTGTGGCCGCAGCATGACATGGAAGCTGGCACTAAAGGAAATGTATTCATTGCCGAACATTGGGCTTGTGTGCAATTGTTATTAAGAACAGTTCATTGTTACAGAACAAGAGTCCCATTGCACCTTCAGACATAAAGAAGGGCTGGAGGCAGCACTTAATTCTAGCAAAGTGCAGGTGATGGACCCTCCTTCAAATTTCCTTTAAAGTCCTAGTGAGCCATCCATTTCATGGACAAATGTAATCAGGAGTTCTTGACATACCTTTAAATGATAGGAGTTGATGACTTAAAGGACCCCTGCAAGCAGTACTTGCAACAACAGCACTTGGGATCGGAGAGTCCACTCGTGATTCAAACCCTCCCACAAGTTCCAACTGCTCTGGATGATGACTTGAGCATAGAGAAGTATGCCCTGATTCGCCCAGAGAATGCCTATGCACCCACTGTGTACATTATCAAGGAACAACAAAAGTCCTATAACTTGAGATGTCAAGGTTATAGGGAAATAAGGATGTACGTGATTATTATGAATATGAAAATTTCAAAGACAAAAATATCGAATTGTAAATGTTCATATTCGAAAATAAGCACCCCAGTGCCAAAAGGCCTTTTTACACCCTGATTTCCTCGACCCCCTTACTTAACTTTTGGTGGCACACTTCGCTGTGTGCCGCCGAGTCCCTTCAGCGTCATTTCCCTTCACTTCCACGGATGGGAACCAGTGCTGCAGGTTCCTTTTCTTTTCTTTTTCTTTTTTCCAAAATATTGTTGTTTTGGATGCAGTGGACATCTCTGCCACCCTCGATTCCATTATAACAAACAAGGATGCTGGGACACCCATGCAACCCCTGCTTCCCTTGTTTGCTACGATGAAAACAGAATGGTTGACATTTTCTGCATTTTCGACTGTATGTAATTTTGCTACAGCCGAAATCCGATCATTTCAACCATTCATTGTTTTTAAACAATATTTTCAGTCGCTACTGGAATATAAGGGAGGATTGGGATGGCAGAACGAAGGCTCAGAATTACTGATCCCAAGACGCAAGTGGCATACTCTCAGTTTCAGAAAGGCACGAAGAGCCTTTGATAGTCGTGATGCGAAGCTACTCCCGGCATCAAAGGCACAGCGTTCAAGGCTCCCTGTCTTTACCCTCCTTGACTTCTGGCCATTTAAGTTGTCCCTTTCCCTTCGTGGGACAGAGCCTGCAGCTTCATCAGCAAGAAGTCCCAACCTTGGAACCTGTTTAAGATGGCCACTGCCTTTTTTACCCTATAAGCTGCCTGCTGTACCCAGAGGCACTCTGTTTCATCCTGCATCCCGATTGGCTACTGCCTGCAGCAAATGCTGAGGCCCGGCCATGCAGTGAGGCAAACCAGGCCTGGCATCAAAGGCACAGTATTCAAGGCTCCCTGTCTTTACCCTGTCATTGCACGGGAGTGCCAGAGGCCCACACGACTGCCTGGGGTCTTATCTACCCGATCATACCATCCTCGGACCACCCACAAAACCATATCAGGTAAGATGGAAGTTTTGGTCGTCGGCCTACTATCCTCTTCTCCCTCCCACCCTTCACTGCTACCCACTATGTCCTCTAATGAGCATCCTCCTCTTCTCCCACACTCTCCTACTTCACTGAACCCAGTACTCCGCCCGATGTTCACTTATATGAACTTCCGTTACGGAGCCCGCCTGCAGCAGTTGTCCGAACAAAAAATCTGAACTCTTTCATTGTTTTATAAAGTCTGTACACTTTTTATCTCATACGGCATGTTATCTCACTATTTTACGTAAGTTGGTCGTCCCTACTGATGCCATATAACCTGGGGTATTTGATGTACTCTGTAACGCTATCATTTCACAACGGCTACGGTCCACAGTGCTTCTGTGTTCTCCCTCCATTCGTCGCATGTGTTACAGTGTACGAACCCACCCCTCTGTGGTTGCATATGTTGTAATGGATGTACACCCCCTGGTCGCAGGTGTGTAGCATGGTCACCCCCTCAACTTATTGTCAACCACGTTACAGCTTTTAGGCCCCCTCCCTATGTTCAATTCCTGAATTGCCTATCCCCCTTCCGGTCCTTAGTGCTGTACTGTATCGATCCCCTGATTGACTGCATTGTACTGCTTGTGCCCCCACCCACCTCACACTAGTCCTCGCATTGGTATGTAGCTGTCGCCCTGCAACATGAGGCAGGCACCTTTTATCTGCTTACCTATTTTGACGCCACATTTGTATGTAGTTTCTGCCCTGCAACATGGGGTAGGTACTATGTATCTGCTCACCTATTTCGACTCTGCATTTGTATGTAGCTGCCGGCCTGCAACACGGTTCTGGCACCATGTACCGGCTCACCTATTTCAACTCTGTATTTGTATGTGGCTGCCGCCCTGCAACATGAGGCAGGCACCAGGTATCTGCTCATCTATTTTGACTCCGCATTTGTATGTTGCTGTCGCCTTGATATGACTTGATACGTACTATGATGTAGCTCTCTACAACAATGAGGCAAGCGTTTCCCTAGCATATATTTCTTGCATTTCCAGGTAGTTTGTTTGCATACTTTATAACTCACAACTTATATGCACTTACTGTAACCATGTCCTTAAAGAAAGCGCATGGGCACCTCCCGGTTTTGGGCACTATACAAGAACAATAAATAAATAAATAAATAAATCGATAGATAGGTAGATAGATAGATAGATAGATAGATAGATAGATAGATAGATAGATAGACAGATAGATAGTCAGGTGTAGTAGAACAGTAAGTCAAATGACTATATGAAGAATAACCAAAGTGTCCCCATTGGCAAGAGAAAACACAACATGCATGTTAATATTAGCCTAAATCTCAATAAAACGAAGCAAATCCACCCTCAATCATGGTATCACAAAACGTGACCCAAATATGAAAAACAATGGCCATTCATTAGAAACAAACACAGATAGGGCACCTGCAATACTCTGAAAAAAATACACATAGACACAAATCGCCACACAAGGACAAATACAAAGGGATTGCCCAGTCTCATGGCCAGAGGATAAGGGATGGTAACATTTAATTGGAAGAAGAGAAGTCCAATGGCCTCCCCCCCACTCTATGTCTGGTTCATCTCCTGACAATCTGTCAACTGTCCAAGTTTGGTAAGCTAGATGCCAACCAATAAAACATCCACTTATAACACCGTCATGATGAAGAGTGCCAAGGAATCAATCAACCCTATAGTGATGTATTAGAAATAATATCTATTGGTAGCAGAGGCCCAGGTGTAGCCTTTAGATATGCATCCATCAATTAAGTGACTAACCCCTAAACATTATATATGTAGCTTGGACTACTAACCAACCTCAACTCTCTGTAGGTTTTGCAGATTGACAATGTATTGTGACGTAATTTCTGATATCATTTTGAACAAAACCAGCATGTAATCATTTGGAATATGAGAGCTACGAGAGGAAATGCGTAAATGTTGTCTGGGCTTCGATATGTTGTTTGAATAAAACTGGGTTTTGACATACACCTGAGTCCACCATCATTGAGCATTTTTCCTGACTGATTGTGTGATCCCTGGCTCCTCCTTAAAAGAGGCACTTTTGATATATAGGGGTAATTCATAGAATTTATCGCACAAGTGGTGCACGCGGCTGGCGCACAGAGTGCGCATGGGGCAGTCTGCACCAGCCGCATGCGCCAAAACCCTTTTTACCACACAGCGTATTCATGGATACTTACATCCATAACCAGCCGTGGTGCAGAGTGGCACAGCGACTCTGCAGCAGCACCAGTTATGCCCACAACCCCGCTCTGTGCACCAAAAACATCGCCCAAATCCAGTACATGGCGCAAAGGCTGGTGGACCAGCATACAGCCCCCCCAACCACGAAAACGTGTGGGAAACTCCCCACGCACCCCATGGGAATACACGCACCCCACTCGCGCTAGCAAAATCACATATAAAACTCCCTGTGCACCTCTCCGAATACGCATACCGTACTCACACCAGCGAAATGACGTGTAAAACTCCCTGCGCACCCCTCTGAATACACGTACCCCACTGCGTCAGGTAAAATGCATGGAAGAAGTCCCCCCTGTGGTGTGGGCTTCCTGTGGGGCACGGGGAGAGTGGATTGGCTGCCTGCGGAGCATGGACTGAGGTGATGGGCTGCCTGCAGGGCATGGACTGGGGTGATGGGCTGCCTGCTGGGCATGGACCGGGGCTTGGACTGGGGGGATGGGCTGCCTGCGGGGTGTCCGGACATTTCATCGATAACAATTGGTCGACAGGACATTTGGTCGACGTAATTTCATCGAAAACCAAATGGTCGATTTTTTTTTAATTTATATATTTATTTTTAAGGTTGTAGTTTAAGGGAAAAAAGGGTTTTTTAGAAAAAAAAGGGGGTTGGGGGACCCCCTCCCAAAAAAAAGGGGTAAAAATAATAAAAATAAAAAATGCGACCATTTGGTTTTCGACAAATTTTTTTTCGATGAAATGTCTGGTAACCGCCTGCGGGGCATGGACTGGGGTGATGGGGTGATGGGCTGTCTGCAGGCCATGGACTGGGATGATGGCTGCCTGCGGGGCATGCCCAGGGTTGATGGGCTGCCTGCAGGGCATGGACTGGGGTGATGGGCTGCCTGCGGGACATGGACTGGGGTGATGGGTAGCCTGCGGGGCATGGACTGGGGTGATTGGCTGCCTGCGGGCCATGGGGAGGGTGCCTGCGCGTATTCGGAGGGGTGCGCAAGGAGTTTCACATGTAATTTCGCTGGCGCAAACGGGGTACGTGTATTCTGGGGGTGCGCTGGGAGTTTCACACGCGATTTCACTAACGCGAGCGGGGTATGCATATTTGGAGGAGTGCTAAGGGAGTTTCACACATGATTGGCCTGGCGCAAGTGGGGAATGTGCATTCCGGGGGTGCGCAGGGAGTTTCACATGTGGTTTGGCAGTGTGTGCCCTGCCGGGTGTGCTCCCCCTCCCAATGCCCCGCAGGCAGCCCACACCACAGGGGGCCACCCCTCACCCTTGGCCATGCCCCGCAGGCAGCCCATCACCCCAGCCCATGCCCCACAGGCAGCCCATCACCCCGTAACATGCCCCACAGGCAGGCCACCTGGCACCATGCACTTGGGAGCCCAGACACATGTCCTCCACCCCACCTCCAGTGACGGGCACCTGCCAGCAGGCCCCGACTCATGTCCCCCACCCCACTCACCATTGACGGACACCTGCCAGCAGGCCCCGACTCATGTCCCCCACTCCACCCGCCATTGAGGGGCATCTGCCAGAAGACCCCGATTCATGTCCCCCACCTCACCCACCATTGACGGGTACCTGTCAGCAGGCCCCAACTCATGTCCCCTCCCCCACCCACCATTGACGGGCACTTGCCAGCAGGCCCTGACACATAACCACCAAACAACATGTCCTAACAAAACAGACCCATGGCCCTAATGCCAACCCAAATCCCCCTTACCCCCCAGTACAAGCATGCAACCATCCACTGCACCCACTCCTAAATTACCCATGCCATGAGTGTCTTAAAAGGACCACCATGGCCATGCATAAATGCACAACAGAGCCACACAGTGGCAACACATGACTGAGGCAATGTTCATTGAGACATGCACAAAACCAATGATAGTACACAACGCCAATCATGAAGTAAAAAGCAATGTATTAAAAAACATAATGAAATAACATAATGAAAATCAAACTTGCAAATTAAGAAATATTGAAAGCAATACCAAAAATAAAGTAAAATCCAATGAAAAACAAAAATCCACGAAATGAAAAAAGAATAGTGGTACATCGTCAATGTCAAAATGAATTAAATAATCAAAATAAAGAAAACCATTGATCCATGGGAATTGTAAAAAAGAAAGTATATACAAGTCTTGAACTATATACAATGCAAGTCCAAATGGTCCATGATCCCAAAACTAAAGGAAATCTACAAAATGTCCTATGAATAGAAAACTATATACATAAAGTGGAGCAAAGTCCATGAACTCCAAAAAAAAAAAAAAGAAAAAAAAAAGGAAACCTAAGCCTAAAGAACTAAGTATAAAGGTGGCGGGCAAGTCCTACGGCTCACTTTTTTTATGTTCCAGGCCAGGGCATCATCGAACTCCACGTCGATGTTCCGGAGGCAGGCCTCTTCCCTGGCCTCAAGGTCTCGCAGAGATGCATCCATGGCGTCCTCCAACTCCCTGCGAGTTGCCTCAAGGCACTCAGCCCGCCTCAATGCCCTACGCATGGAGTTCTCTGCACTGACCATAGTGAGCCATACCCTCTCCGCCCGCCGCCTCTCTGCATCTATTTGCCGGCCCAAACGCTGCCACACAGAAGGCACTCCCAGTCCGGGGTCCTCCTGCCCCTCGCCGGATGCCTGCCCCCGGGGTGTTGATGGACCCAAGCCATGATGCCTCCCACGCTGAGCTTGCTGCTGCCTCAGACGTAACTGCCTCTGCCACCACGACGGCATCCAGGCTGATGGACTCCCCTGCCGTGGTCGTGCAGTTGCCTGCACTATGATGCTGGCATATTCTCCAACTGCTGGGGTCCAATTGGTGGGGTGGTCACCCTGCTGGACCTCTGACTCCCGACTGTGGCAGGGATGGGATCTGCACCAGGCTGGCTGCGTTGGTTGGGGCAGGTCCACAGGGGGCCCTGGTGGCATCTGGGCCGGAAGACGGCACAGAGAATGACTGGCGTATAGTGTGCACAGAGGAGGAGAGGGCCGCAAGCCTGGCCGACACATGGAGGAAACCCCCGACCATGGTCCCAATCCAACTGGGCCACGTTGTCACACAGCTCTTTGTGATGATGTGCGTGGTTCCCCCAGGAAGCAAGCACGTCATCACAAATGTCACGTGTGTGCAACGTGACGCCAATCAGGACAGACTCAATCCAGTCATGGGTCCCCACGTCCGCAGGTAGAGGAGTGCCAGATGACATGGACCTCCCCCCTACCTGTGGACGGGCCTGGGACGGCACATCCCTGCTGGTGCATGGTGATGCAGTCACTGTGTCAGGGACAGTGACATGCACAGGCCCCTCCATGACCTGTGCTGCCTCCTGCCCCTGCCCCTGGACTGCACCACTTGCACCAGTGGTACCACACCCACCAGGCCACATGTGTGGCTTTGTAGTGGCCTCCTCCTCCTCGTTACACACCACCAACCTGGATGGCTCTGCACTGTCTTCTGCCATTGCAAGCCCCTGTGGGGGCTCACCCGCCTCATCCGCTGCAGCCGTAGTGGCAGACGCGGCACCAACCCCCTCGCTCCAGGATGATGGAATGTCCTGGGAGGGTGACTGGGCCTTGCATCGCCGGCCGGTGGAGGCAACCCTCCCGCTTTCCTCCACAGCGCCCTCTCCACCCTCTTCTTCACTCGCCGCTGTGTAAAGGGAGAAATTGAACACAAGCATCTGGATACTGTACAATAGTCCCCTAGACACAAAGCAATAGCACATGAGTGGCACTGTCAAACGTCACTTCCATCATGTCCCTCCACAACACATGGGTCAGTGCAGGCAAAACACATGCAGGAACAGGCATGGCACATGCAACAAACATTTGCATCCATGTCCAAGGTACCGTAGAAACATTCAATGGTGGGCTGAAACTCACATGCATCATGGGACATGCTGATCACATGCACACACATCACCGGAGGATCATGCATCTGGCCCTGTATATATCAGTGGATAAACACATCATGGACATGTTTCATGCATCCATGGCGTTTATCAGTCACTCACTCACAACTCAGGCTCACGGACATGAACACCATGCATGTCCATGACAGCAGTACCCATCTCTCATACCCCAAACATGTCCAAGTACAGACACAGGCATGCATACACACGTACAATTGGCATGCTTCTCCGCATGATGTATTGTGACACATACACTATCCATGTGGGTCACACCTGACTGCACTCACATGCAGCACAATCATGTCCCTGCACACGCACATCCACACACAACCCATGTCACACATACAGCCAAGTAGCTAACTACCACCACACTGCAACATGCACTGTTTTAAAAAGGAATGCCTGGGCACTTACCGCTCGACTCCAGACGGGACTGCATCCTGAGGATCTGGTGGTGAAGCACTGGGCGAATGCGCTCCAGGACCATCATCTGCTGGGTGGGAAGCTGGCCTCCTAGACGCAGCGGATGCAGTGGCGCCGGGCCTTCTAGAGGGTCCTGGACTTGTAGTCCTCCCAGCGCTTCTAGACGTGTTTGATGTCACGGGGTGCCACCCCCTCCGCTTTGATGGCACCCACTATGTCCGTCCGGATCCTCCTCCGTCCTTCCTTTTTGGCGCCCCATGGTGTGAAGAGGGCATCATAATGCCCCAGAACTTGCTCCACCAGGATACCAACTTCCTTTTCACTGAAGCTGGTAGCCCTCTGCCTCTCAGGCTGGGGGTTGCCAGTGGTCTCTGATGGTGTTTGCCCCGACATGGCAACCCCAGAGGCAGGTGTGGGTGGGCAAATGGGTCCTGGGGCTGGGCTGTGGAGTGATGGAACACCAGTCGGGAGTCTTCTGTTCCAGCAGGGGTGGTCACAGTAACTGGACCCCTGCAGATGGCTGTGTGCAGGCATGAAATGGCAGGGCACGGTGTCAGCAGGCAGGCAGGCAGCAGCGGATGGCTCGTGGGAGGCTGCTCAGGGCTCTGGGAAGCAGTAATTCGGCCTTCTGGGCAGGAGCGTGGTCTTCTTTGTGTTGTCGTGTGGCCAGCTGGATATGGAGTGATTTGGCATGTGAAAAACAGCATGTTTGCGTGAATTCCCAGGAAAGGCCCTTAGCTCGTAAGGGCATAGGTGACATAACGTTTCCCTCAGCACGGGTTAAAGGTCCCATGTGGGTTTCCATCAATCTGTATGTGCTCTCCGTGGAGAGCGGTGCGTGTGTTTTCCAGACGTTGGGGTTCACACGCGATTACTTCACAGCAGCTACAGTGTGTACTTCTTCTTTTGGCAAGGGTGTTGGCTACGCATTCTTCTTCTACATGCAAGGCAGACGGTGAGTCGCGCATGCTATTCTTCCCACTGCAGGTGTCCCTGTTTGTCGTGTACCACTTTTTCGGTCATACTAGCCTGCGTGTTGATCACGTATGCATTTTTTGTGTTGCTGGCTGCACGTGGGCTATAGGGGTCACAAATCTCTTTTTCTTGCTTTTTTGGGATGCTTGAGTGTTGCGTGATCCGTCATTTTTCCTAAGGGGCAACAGGCAGCCTTGCAGGATGGAAGGGGTGCTGTTTGCATCATGTACCTTGCCCCCCTCAACCAAGTTGCCCAGGACAATTGTTGTGTGCACCTCCCATTGGTACTAGTACATCTGTGCCATGGGTGGGAGGCCACAAAAGGTGAGGGGCGCCTCAGTTGGGCAGCCTCCACATGCCCTTTCCCCTCCCTGTGCGTGTGGTTGGGGATGTGGGAGCACCACCATGTCCACGTGTACACCCCGCCATGTTGCAACATTGTGCAGGACACATGCTGCCACAGTGATCCTGCGCACTACTGGGAGTGCATGGAATAGCTACCTGCCAGAGCGGTCAAGGGAGCAGAAGTGGCCAATTGGCGCTCCACTATGGCCCAGGTTGAAATATGGGCTGCGTTGTATCTTAGCTGGGGTGGGTTGGTGGGGTTCCGTATTGGTGTCATCATGTGGGTGCTCAGGGGGTAGGCACTGTCCCCTGGGGAGGTGATAATGGTTGTCATTAGTTTGGTAGGTGTATTTGTCTGTGTGTTACATGCATGCTGCACAGGCATTTGTACTCACCAATGATCCATGTGTTGCCATGCTTCCCAGCTTCCAGGTCCTGGCTCAGGGCAGATATTCCTAAATTACTTGATCATACATAACTCAACCTAAATTGTTAAAAAGATCACATGTAAGAAATGAATGGTACCTAGTGTTTTGATGTATTTAACCTGAAATCAACATTAGCATTACTCTAATTTCAAACGTCAAAACATTCATTAGTAGTGAGATTATTCCAGTCACATACTTAACTGAATAAAAAGATCTCTCCAAGATCTCAAGATAATGCAATCCTAATCTTTAATTAGGAAGTGATGAAAATCGCTTTGTGCAAAACACAATGCAAATGTTGTGTGCTTAAAGTCCAACAAACGTTTACAACTTCCTCAAAGGTTTGGTGGGGAGTTTGAGTCCATGGGTGAGAAATGTGGACCCTGAGAGGGACACCAGGCTTCTGCTTACCGACACGGGGTCATATATCTCAGGGGCAACGTGTTTATCTTGGCAGCATGACAACGCGCAACATAGGTTTGAAACCACTTGATGGTATTAAGCGCGTTATAAATGAAAAATAAAATCATTAAAATTAACTCCACTTCTATTGAGGTGATTGGCCCCTTTTTTCAACATCTGACCAGCCTTCAGGCCTGCTGTTTGCTGCGAGGTGAGGTCCCAGGCCTGGGAGACCCCTTCAGCAGCAGGAGCCTTGCTACATTCAAAGATGGCTGACCACCACCACCGGCCTCCAACAATGCCTGCCAGTACC
This sequence comes from Ambystoma mexicanum, assembly GCF_040938575.1. NCBI lineage: Eukaryota > Metazoa > Chordata > Amphibia > Caudata > Ambystomatidae > Ambystoma > Ambystoma mexicanum. The sequence goes on from NC_090925.1 coordinate 1,068,883,935, forward strand.
TAACTTCATTGGCTGTGGTGCTGGTATACATGCATCCCTACTGACAGATTTTTTCAACATCTGACCATTCTCCAATCCAGCTAGCGACACCCCCCATGGCAAAGGCACAGGCTAAGGCACATTGCACCAGCCTGTCTGTGCCTGTAGGCGCCGGCAAGCTGCCGCTGCAGACCCCTGGGATGGTCCTTCTTATCCCTATAGTCTTCATACTTTCTTCAGAGCTTTGCAGGATCAACCGGATCGTGCCATTAAACACTTATGTACAGGCACGTTATAAATGACTTACATCATATCATAACCATGCTTCAACATCTGCGCATCGATTCCAGTATGTCCTCCCACTGTCTATTGCTAAACTTCAACGCTGTTCCTACATCAACCACACAAGTTTCTCTCTCGCTCCTCCTTCCCTGTTCTCATTGCCTCACACCATTGCCTCACACCATTTGCTTCCCACTCCGCCTTGACTCTTGTTAGGAAAGATTTCAAAATTGTAATGTAATTTTCCCTCCATGTGTACACGGCCAAACATTTTGCTGCTGTAGACACCATAGACTGACTTTGCCAGAGAAGCACAGCCTTCAGCTGCACTCCGCTGGGCTTTTCCTCATTTAACAAGTGCACAGAGTATCTTCCAGTACAGTGTAATTGGGTCTCTAGTCATTTTCCAAAGGACCTAGATACTCCCGATGGACTTTTTGTGAGATGTGCAGATGTGTCATGGACAGTGCTGGTGGCAGCTATCTTTTCACATTATTTTAACCCTTCCCTGCCATG